>NC_051042.1:18729669-21129669 GCF_904848185.1 Acanthopagrus latus | reverse complement strand
TGAAAACATGTACAACACAATGCTTACATAGTGCAGATACAAGTATTGGGGGGGCGAGTGGCTGAGACAGAGACACAATTCACCCTGTTACAAGACACTGTACCATCAAAATGATTCTGAAGCTGTTATTTAAAAGGTAACAATGTTACATAATGACCATTTAATGGTCTGTATTATTTCACCCATGACCATCTCTAAAAGAAAATTGACTGAAATGATAATAGCAAAGATGGGTGAAAATTGGAGGGCACTTTAAAGACCTCTTTGTTCGTCTCGTAAAATGAAACCATATTGAAGCGAGAGTAGCCCACAAAAAAGTGCGCTTATGAGACGCCTCAGATAGAAAATCACATTTTAATGTGGTGTGGCCACCGGTGCAGCGATGAATACATGGAAATAATTGTCTTCTTCCAGGAAATGTGTTTTATTATAATTACAATTTGGGTCTTTTCATCCTCTCCAATTTTCCTTAATGCATATGCTACTTATACGGACTATTTCTTATATTTTCAGGCATGCACATGGAGACATAGACACCACAGGCGGTGTCAGCAGGGGACAGAAGGGTTAAAAGGCTCAGGGGGGAAGTAAGGAGGACTTGGTAGCCAACTTATAAAATGAGCCGGAGTTACACGGTATCATACAGGCTAACTGTCACACCAGTTTTTCTATGTTTCTGTTGCACCATGGCACAGATAACGTTCGCCAACGCTATTGGCACAACGATGTGCTTCAATGTGTCAGCCATCACGCCATTGTCCACACTCGTGAGATATTTTCTTGCCCATGATGCAAATGGTTTCAGTCATATGGGACAAGAAGAGAGGAGAGGAAAGCAGAGAGGTACATTTTTAGAGCAGACAAAGACAAAAAAAAAAAAAAAAAAAGTGAGAGAAAGACGACCCCTGATGATGACATTTTGAATCACTGTCAGTCATAGAGACATGTCTGCAGGTAAACACCGCGTGGCTCATATATAATGTGAGTGAAAGATGACAGCTGTATAATAGAGTTAAACTACATATAGCAGAAATTATTGCAGACAAAATTAATAATTGTTGTTCACCTGTGTAGTGTATAGCTCATGGTACCATACCATACTGTACTGGCGTACAGTAAGTACTACCTTTGTGTCGTCTTTATGTTGTCAGAGCTGTTCATTGAAGTCTAACTGCAACACAAAACTCTGTGAGTTTTTTTCGTCTGCTACGTAGAACCTCAGCTGCTCTGTCGATCATCTGTCTGATTTGTGATGCCTGCTGAATTCCAACAAAAGAAGGAGGACTGAAATGCCGACAAACACGCAGGAAGCACAGCACACGGTGGATGAAAGGAAATTCCCTTGAGGCGGTGGTCATGAACAGGCTTGGCAGATCGACAACAGTCAGTAAACCACATATCCAAGGGGGGCTGAGGAACAGGTGAGGAACAGGTAACAAATCTGAATACAGGAACAGATGGTTTGATTCAGGGTCTCTGAGTGACAAACCAACAGTGACAATGTGGCAGGAAAGGAGTGAAAATGTGCGAAAATGAAAATGACGAAATTGGTTGATTGCCATTGACTGCCAAAATGACAGGCATGCTGGACCTTTGTCTTACAGGCCGGACACACTGGATGTCTGCGTGCTGCTTGACTGACATGCTGCTGCTCACTCGCGTGTTTGTGTTCACTTAGGCTGTGCTGCTGCAGTGCAGCTCCTGCCTGCCCTCATCTCTTTACATGGGGTTTACCTTTGATTATTATTGGTAAATATGATGATTTTCCTTTTACAATGCTAAAAGAGCCAAGCCGGAGGGGGAACGAGAGGCAGCAGGGGACAGAGAGTGAAAGAAGCTTCCCTTCACCTGTTGTGTGTATTCTCTCCATGTCATATTCTACACACACAGACATTAGAACTGTAGTGAAACGCTGGTGCAATGTCCATGTACTGTCGACAGGTTGTTTCAGGTTGAGTTTTGCTGAGATACTGCAGATGTTTTAACCACTTCCTGTCCATTAGCTTTGAGTAATGCCCTCCCTCTTCTCAATGTCACCACATGTAAAAGGCAGCGGTAATCACCAGACAGCAACAAACAGTATCATGCAGACAGGACCGCCTCGTCATGAGGTTCTCTATCCTGATTGGATGAATTGAGCAGGGATATCGGAACATTTCTTATTGCATTAACAGACCACATTAGCGTTCCTGCTAAAGTCTCCCTCTTATTTGACTCACCAGCATGAACACACGTATTGTCCTGCATCTTAAATGACTGAGAAAGCCACCACCATTCACCTGGGAGTGGTTCACGGTTAAGGTCAGGTTCCAGGGTAGACAACCAATTAGCAGCCCAGCTGCAGCACATTAAGCAGCATTTAATCTTACTGAAATGTCACCTCGGTCTGATTAAATACTAGTGCGGTTCTTACTCTTCAATATGACTAACAACACACTGTGTTTAGGACATGCTGGCTATAGGGCAAGTTTGAGTTGTTTCTGTGCAGCTCCCTGCGGTGTAACACCAGAGCTCTGACGGCCTGCCAGCTGTCAATCAAACACAGACACCGACACAGCCGGCTGAGACAAAAACAAGCATTTCTGATGTTTCCCCCTTTTCTCCTCATCCTTCCTTTCTTTTGATATTAAAAATGTAATGATTTTAATATATCTAAACTCACTCTGTTTTTGGCAACCAAGAAGGACAATTTTAATGTTAGAAGTTGTAGCTTTGTGTTGGTGTTGTTGAAGCTGTTCTGCCCTCTGATGGGATGGACCTGAAGGTGCTGCCACAGTTCAGTTTAACATGTAAGAATCATTGCTTATTTGGCTTTTTTCCAACAAATCACAGCTTGAATAATGACCTCAGTGTATTCTGCCTGGACCTCAAACTGGTCTGTGTAAAACAAACACACAGCCACGGGCATAAACACAAACACACAGAAGACAAAAACACACAAGCCTTCATCTCTCCATGTGCTTTGCAGAAATGACAGCAGTGGTCAGAACTGAGAGGGGTAACAGGTTTTCATCTGTCTCCAGGCCGTCTGCTCTGGCCGAGAAAGAAGAGTTAGAGGTTTGAAGTCTGTTGGACTGGAAGTCAGGATGCACAGCCCGAACATTTCTCTAAAACCTAAAATAGAAATATACATTACACTACTGGCTCTGTCGATCATCGGATGATTCAATTATTTAATCCGATCTGTTTGTATTCCTGTCTGTTGATTTTGCCTCACAGCCTGAATATGCAAACAGAGCCTCATGCTCAGACCACGATGCAGCTGATGTATATTTTTTGTTTGAGTGGTGAAAGTCTGAAACACTAATAAATTAATAGGCTATTTAAGAGCAGGAATTATGGATAGAGGCCACACGTGACTAATTCAAGAGCTCCCCTGACAGTCTTACTTCTGTTTTTCTGTTTTGTGGATTTATGGCTTGCCGTCACCGTGCCCATGCACAAAGTGCCGATGTATGAATCTCACAGGTTGGCAATTAGGCATGTTAATTAATTTGTAAAACGAATTATTATAAATGACCAATATTAACCTTGTCATCAGTCCCGTTCAGGACAGATGTCAAGACAAGCAATATCAGAAATGACTAAACAGTAGTGTTATGGACCCCCGATTAATCATTATTAAACACACTTATAAATAAGACATTATGAAAATGAATAATCATGCGGATGTGGTGTGTCAATGCACAGATTCATGAGGCCGAGTTGAATAAATTGTCTAAAATATATAAATAAACTAACATTAGATGAAATCCATCATCATCAACACTTTATTTCAAATGCTTTTTGCTAAAAAAATTCATGTTTTCTAGTTTTATTGCTGTTGCTCACTACTGTGTGTGTCCATACAGGCTGCGTTGCTGCTGCCGTATGACTCCGTCTTCCCTGTTTAGATTGGAGTTTGCCTTTGATAATTATGAAGAAATATGCTGGCATGATTTCCCCTAACACCAGTGGAAAGAGCAAGAAAGCGGGAGGGGAAAGAGAGACTGCGCTGGAAAAAGAGCTGCCCCTCACCTGTCGTGTGTATTCTCTTCATATCTGTGACATCTTCTACCGATACAGACATTAAAACTGTAGTGTAGTACACTTTTGCCGAGAACAGTACAGGTTTCTGGGTTTTGCTTTACTTATGTGATTACCCATTTTGAGATGACAGCATGAAAAGATGCAGCCACTACTGCAACAGGCAGGATGTCGCCGTGTTTATCAGAATTTTCAAAAATGCCAAATTAAACTAAAAGGAAAAATACTGTATCAGTAGCATCTTTTATTGGGCTTATCTTAAATCTAATCGATAGCCAACTCTGTCTGCTGATTAACACTGTAAGATGGGGCTGAAATATCAGGACAAGCCAGTAAGGGCACCTTGAGAACTTTCTCACACAACAGAAACCAGCAGAAATTTTTTAGGGATCACCCAACGGAGATCAGGTACCATACATTTAAAGGGCCCTGGGGGAAGTTATTACCTATCTCGTTCTGTATTCACTACAGGAGGATTTAGCTTAACCAACATTTTAATGGAAAACCTTGAGGGAGCTGACAGTGTACCTTATCCATAATAAGCCTTACAGCATGCTCACTGTGACAAATATGAGAAGGACAAGTGGACACTGCACCAGAATAAGTGTTGTTATCATTCTGAGACAAATGTTTTACATTCTTTAGGTGTATCAATATGTCTTTTGAAAGTAAAGTAAAAAAAAAAAAAAGATTTTGTGTTGTTTAAGTATTTTTCTTTTTGGGTCAAGATGTGACAGGAAATGACAGGAGACGAGCTACTTTTGACCGATTTATTGAAACAAACAAATTAAACCTAAAATGTGTCTTTTCTAACATTGTTCTGCTGTTCCTGACACATTCATTTACACATACAGTAGTCTTTGTGGTGTAGTGGTGTGAACTGTTGTCTGCCATCGTTCCTTTTTTGAAATTTCCTCTTGTGGAGTAAAATAATAAATGTTCCTATCCGGGATATAGTTAATCAAAAACAAAATTGACAGTCATGTAACGGAAAAAAAAACAAAAAAGCCAGATTGCTTGTTTGTTGCAGATGTTTGTCCCTTGTATTAAACTGTGTGCCTGAGGACCTGGATACTGCAACGAGGATACGGTACAACCATCGAAACATTGGGGCGAATACAGACAACAGATAATAAGTATAACCCCAGATGAACAGTGTTATTGTTCTGTGCGGAAGACGGCACAGGCGAGATCTCATATGGGCACACAGATAAGTTATGCCTCAGGGTGGAGGGGCGGCCTGCAAACAAGTGGTACTCACTGGGGAAATGAGCACTACAGAATATGCTGGAGCCAAACTATATAGATGACTGAATGAGGGAGTTAGGACAATGGTTGATGGTCTTATTTACTGGAGTTAAAGCCCATGGGAAGCCACCAGACACATCATCAGAGCAGTGACAGCAGAAACGTAATTAGACCTTCCCCTGAGAGCGTTCCCATTAATTGGAATTATTCAAGGGTGACACTGTAGTCATAGGTCAGCGGGAGGAGGAAAGAAGCAAAAGATTATAAACAGTGTTTTTTGTTAAATAAACCAAAAGCATCAAAGACAAAAAAATGCACAAATACGCACAGCATTAAAAGCAGGATTTTATAGATTGTAACTTATGTCAAAGTATTTTTTTTAAATGTATCAATAATGATAAATCATTGCAGAATAAGTCAAGGTCAATTACCTAGGAAATTATTTAAATGAATAGTGAAGCACCGAAGAAGCAACATAAAGCTGTGTCACCTCTCATTTGACCCATACTTTTCCGTATTGTTTGATCATAATTATTTTCATTTTCAGAGCAAGAGATGTCAAGTTGATCCACCTCTCCAGAGGAGAGAAAATGACAGAGTGCCCTCTGGTGTGCGCTTCCACTGCCCTTTCTGAGCCTTGGTGCATTACAGCATAAAGCTGGTGCCCTTTCCATTTCTTTTGCCCCTGACACATGCTGAGTCCACCACTGTGACAACCTGTACACATCTCCGACTTTCCTCTGATGTAAATCTGACAGCGTCATGGCGTATATTTAGCAATTTGATGAGTAATCTCCTGACTGAAATTTTAAATGAGGCCGGTGAAGTGCCACCATACTCAAGGTGCTGAGTCACAACTGGGCTCCTGTGTAAATGCCACTGAGTCAAACACCAATAATTCAAATAACTTATGTGTGCCCTGTGCAGGTTTAAATGGCCTCATCGTTCATTCTGAGTCCCAGGCCAGACCTTCTTCTCTTACATCACTTCCACAGAATAAAACCTAATCAGAGACAGTCATTTATCCTGCCGGAGGGATATGACTGCCATTACTGGACTGAAAGTGCTGTGTGTGCAGCTACACCACACACTCATATATAATGCCCATCAAACTGCTCATTAATATTGTGAAGCTATTTCCAGTTTCGCCTCACGGGATTCTTATGATATCCTGCACAGTGGAGCACCACATGCTTTGTTCAGCAGACGGGGTTCGAGATGGTGACCCAAGACACTATACACACTGCATATATTTGGAAGCAGATGTGGCTTAGGAAGTAGACCATCGGGTCTCAGCTCTGGCTCAGTGTTGAATTGTCCTCGGGCGAGACACTGAAACTTTTATCCGAGACTGTTCCATTGGTGTGGTTACCAATGTGCAAGTGGCTAAGCAAAGAAATACAGCTGCCATCCATTGCGAGCTGGAAGTCCATATTCCCACTGCGTCCCGGTTTATCTGCTCAGGAAAACATGGACGCCCGCAGCAAACAGATGTTTGTATGGTAAGTCTCTGAACTTCAGAAGCGACTTCAGCAGTTGATTTAATAGAGGTGTAGGCTCATACCACATGTTAACCAAGACTTCTAAGAAGCTTAAATCAAAATGGGGACTTCAAAGTTGTTGCTTCACAACAAAAACACAATAAGGTAAAAAGTGATGAAAAGGTAAAAGGACTCCACGTGGCTTGATAATGTTAAAGGACAAGGATCACAACTACTTGATGGCTATTCTGAACAGTGACAATCATTCCCATTTACAGCACATTGTTCCCTCATATGTGACTATGTTTTCATTCACAGCTGCAGATTAAACAGATGGGAGACTGAGAAAAAAATCTAGGCTGACATTTTGGATTTGTTGGCTCAGTGCCTTAAACCCCGACTCCAGCATGGCAACGGATGTCTTTTTTTAATACTCGCAGATGGGAGCAGGAGACCGCAGATTAGTGGAGTAGTTATGAAATGTTTCATGGGGATGATTAATTAAATGTTAACCTCTGCACCACTGACTGGGTTTGCTTGTGTTTTCATGTTTCACCATATGCACTCCCATATTTGTCATCAGTGTCCAAGTGTAGTGTGTGTAAAGAAATAGGACATCCCCACATCCCCACATCCCCACGTATGATGTCGAAGCGAAGCATGCCTTCACTGCAGAGGTATAAGGCTGAAATGAATAAGCAGGTGAAAGAATCAAACGCTGACAGACTGGATGGGCAGAGGTTCCAGATTTCAGGGTAAACAGTTGGGGTTGCAGGTTTAGGTCCCAGGGAACAGGTTACAGCGTGCAGAGGCTCAAATGCAGTGGCATGAAGGAAGAAAGACAATCTAACAGCTGACTTGAGTGTAGAAACAAAGAGATGGGTGGTCTGCAGAATGGAGACGAGCAGGGCAGAAAAAGCTCAGGTGGAAGACCTGAGCAGGAGAGATGAAGACCACAAAAGGAAAAGCAAAAGAGAGGGACAGAGGCAGGGCTGGGAGATGGACTGGAGGCTTGGTGGTGATGCTGAGGCGATATATTTTGCAAGAGCTGCTCAGAAGGGCGGCCAAGAGGCTGGAGGTCAGGTAAGGTTGGCAGCACAGAATATCCAGCTGTAAGTCGTGGCAGGGTGCTGGACAGGTGACAGACAGCTGAAAGCTACAGCTGTCTAAAAAAACAATATATATATATATATATATATATATATATATATATATATATATATATATATATATATATATATATATATATATATATATATATATAAAAGTAATTCTTTTCCATCATCACTTATAACCTACTGGACATATGTGGTGGTGTCTGTATCTGCAGAGACCCTATTTTACTGTGTTTGGGTTGTTTCTGGGCATCACTCATTGGGCAGTGTTGTGTAGCCCCCAGCCAATGACAGTGCAAGTTTGGGACTCTATCAAAATTGTCTCTATTGTAGTGACCAGGTTGCATCACTATCTCAACTGTTGTGTGTCATGAGCTGCAGGTCTGTGTGTCTGTTTGACTGAGGGCAGGGCTTCATACACACACATGCAGAGCAGAGAAGAAGACAGCCGACAGCCACCTGAACTTCAGTGGAACTCAAACAAAATCCAGAGGGTTGTCCAGTGGTAAGGGCATGTTTACTTGCGGTTTAGAATGCAACCAGTCACACACAATCAGAAAATAATGTTAGAATTAATGAAAATTAAACCCTGCTCTCTCTCTCTCTCTCTCTCTCTCTCTCTCTCTCTCTCTCTCTCTCTCTCTCTCTCAATTTACTCTCAAGCTCACTTGACCACAGCTGCTCTCTCTCTCTGTCCTGCCCATTGAGCCGGAGGGTCGGGACAAATTTTAATGTTTTTCTTTTTTTTTACAAACAGCAACTGACAAATGCAGCATGCCTTCAAATACTTTTTGAAGTTAAGAAACATTGGAAAGGATTTTCCTAAAATACAGTAATTATGAAAATAAAAAAAATAGGTTGATAAAAGTGGGGAGAAAATTAGAGAAATGAGGAGAGAGTTGGCAGTTTGTGCAGTTTAAATAGTTTAAATATATAAAGATATGGGATTGGAAACCACATGAAATCTGTGACTAATTTGCCTTTACCATTTCCACAACTCTAACATCAGACATCCAAAGTTTTCAGCCTAATTACCCTGTTTGGGAAGTTTCCAAGGATGCATTCACCAAAATCATTACTTAGCCCTCATGCTTGAAGCTTTTTCTCTTGATTTAAAAAAAGAAAAAGAAAAAAGACATTGTAATTCATTAATTGTTTCATGATATTCTCCCAGGTCCAGCTTGCTGTGGCATCATAATAAGTGAGGCAGCCCAGACACATGTCCAGCCAAATGTGTCATAAGCAGAACAGTAGTTGTGTTCTTATTAAATGTGTATTATATAAATTTCATGTGTTACAAATCATGATCAATTTGACCTACAACCCTAAAAATGCAGCAGCGGCAGCAGGGTGGCACACCTGAGTCAGGTCAACTCGTCACCCACTGGCTTTATATACCTGGTCTCTCCACCACTTTGGCGCCAGATTGTTACGTCCCAGACGGTGACTACACAGTGCCGATATTCAGTGCTCTCTGGAAACTCTGAGTTTTTCATATTTCTGTGTTTTGCCTGTGCTCTCATTCCCTTTATCTTTTGGCTTGAGCAGAAATCTCCAGTGCCGTTCTGCTCTGCTTCCTGCTTGCCTGCACTCCTGTGTTCCTCCACGCCAGCTCCAGTCGACCCTGCCTGCCTTGCCTGCCTGCCTGCCAGCCAACCTGGACCTCTCACCCACATTACTCTCCGAAGAGCACTACTATGTACAAATAAATCCTAATTTCACTACTTCCTGTCTCCGTCTCTGCATTTGGGTCCTAAGAAATACACATAAAAATACAAATAATGATTGCTAACAAGATGACTTAGATGAGTTATAAAGAAAAGTTTAAGGGATCCTCAAGTAATATTTTGTAAGGTTTAACTTATTAAGATGGCTTGACATATTTAGTGTACAGCTGCCAAAGACCAAAGTAACTGCTTGGGGTATGTTTTGTTTTGTTTTTTTAATGGTTATTACAATGTTTACCTCGCTTTTTCTCTAGGATAGAGCAAGACTGAATCAGTAAAACAGACACTGAAAAGTTCAACATCAGTCATTCAGTGTCATAGGGCAGTACTGTCTGGGGGCCTTTTACCAGTTGGTCCTATCCGGAGTACCTCTCCAGGGTGGTGTCACCTTGATCTGATCCATGTGGAGGTTTCACATCACATACTAATGATTGTTCTTAAAATCTCTGACATTATATCCTGCCGACTGTGCTGCTGAGATTCCTCACCTCAACATGCTTGAGCTAGCTGAGCGTGCAACAGGTACTCCAGCTAACCAATAAACTGGATACGGACAATGATGCAAGAAAATGAAAAAGTCAGGTAAGTTGATGAGGTAGAAGGTGACACTTCAGCCAGCATCGGTTGTCACTGCCGCATTAAATCAGTGAAATACAGCAGGTGTCTAAGAAGGAGGGAAGACAAACAGACAGCTGTGCACACACCAGTCACACTAAGCAGGACCAACACACTCAGGAGCCTTAAGCAACACACACTGCCATACAGACAGGCAGTGACTGTAATGATGCAGCCTCAGACTTGGTTCCCAACAGTCGGCGGCTCGGTTAATGCGTGTAGAAGAAGGTGAGGAAAGAGACTGTCAGCCCCAAACTACACAAGGATAGGGCTGGTTACATGACAGTGAAAATAGATTGCTTCAGCGTTTGGGGTTTTGAAGATTTGAGTTTTGAAGAATTAGCTAGAGGAAGTTGGCTCCAGAGTTATGACGCTTGGCAGGAAAATGCTTGGCTGGCTCCTTATTTTTCTTCTTGATTCTTGAGACAGCAGGACAAATGAGATCCCCTCAGGACACGAGGGGACAGACAGGTCAGATGAAAAGGAGGGCGAGCACCTACAATGACTTACACACCAGTTTAAAGTAAGGTTGAGCTTGATTTGGCAGTCAGGATGTTCAGCTCAAGTACAGACAAATCCTCGAGCTGACCTCACTGTAATGAATCATTACTGCTGATTGAATCATTGTCTACTGAAGCTTCCCACACAAGTGACTGGGGGTTGTATGATGATGATAAACGCACAACATAGTACTATTCAATTAAAGAGCACCTTTAGGCTACAAAATGAAATAAATTAAGATGTCAACACACTGGAGAGACAAAGCCATTCCTGTGTACTATCTGCATCTCTTGACCAAACCAACAATACATTTCTTTTCTTTTCACAGTTTCATACAACTGATTATCAATTATATTATAATAATATATATATATATAATATAATATATATGCTGTCCTTAGTGTAGCTTAACTATAATAAATTAAAATGGAGACACTTAAACAAAAATGACAATAAATGAAAAGTGCTAGCGACATACTGGGTGCAACTGTATTGCATCACCAAGGCAGCAATCTAAACTTGACCACAGCTACAGCTACACATGTTAAAGGTGTAATTTGTCAGGAATGAGCAGAATTTATTCACAGCATGTTCATTTTGACAAATGGTAAAAGATATTATTGTTATTATCGAGCTGTTCTGAACTAATGTAAGGTGAAACAAGATTCCAGTGGAGTGTGTTTAACGATGAGTTCACAAGGCAAGTAAGTTTGTCTTTTTTTCTAATAAGCAAAATAGATGTCAAAGAATCTTTCATGACATTTTATTTCATTATGTTTTTGTTTATACGTTGAGAGAGACCTTTTCATATGCAGCAAACTCCCCCCTTCGTATATGTTTACTAGCGAACCATGATAACTTCAGCAAACATGTTTCTCACACAATGTTGTTTTTTTTTTCACATTCACAAGTGTGTACACCTCCCTCTGGAGACACTGAAGGCTTTATACAACTTTTTATTTTCACATATGCAGCAGCACTCTGTAAACTGACTTTGATGTGTGATGAGACTGAGTGTCTCTACAAACTTACTTTTGAGCACAAGTCCATTTTTTTTTCAGCACAGCCATTGATTGATTGCTATGTCTGAGCTTTCTAAAAAAATAATAAACGAACTACAGAGTCAGTGACCATGAATCTATAAATTGAACTGAATGAAACAATTTGAGTCAGCAAGGCAATTTGGATTTAAGGGCCAGTTAAAGTAGGTAACTGTGCATTATATCGTAACATTTTGTAGCTTTAATTAATATCCTGGCAGCAGAATGTTTTCTGAGTTTTTAATGAGGGAAGTTTTAATAGTAAAGGGCAGGTAACTGGAGCATCAAATTCAAGGTTTTTAATCAAACAAAGGCATGTCCGTTCACATATTAATTTGTGTTATAATAGGAAGATGGAAAAATGCTGCCTTTTTCATGTGTGATTTTAAACTGTGTGTCTCTGGGTTAAACTGAAAAATGATGTCTGTGTGATAAATACTTTGTGTATACAGTACATCACTTGACTGAATTAACTGAAGCAGAGATGCATATTTAAAGTCACCCAACTATTCATGCTCAGCAATAGCTTACTATGTCAGGACTAAAGTACATCACATTCAAATACATCCAAATCACATATCGAACTTTGCCACAAAATTACATTACTACAATATACACGTTATTAAATAATTCATCATTCAACCTAAAAAGCTGCCAAACCTCATCTTCAGAGGGAGGTAAAACTAAAGTTAGATGGTATAAAAGTGCAAAATACCGGCTGCAGCCAAATGGAATCTGTAGTTTGATGAGATGAATTTATGGATTTCACTGTATGCAGCCCAGTGGATCCAGGCAGCAAAGTATAATGGATACGAAAAATGAGAGGATCTATACTAAATTGGTTTCTGCAAATTCTCCTCTTTCTTCCCACTGGAGAAGAAGTCTGTACTGAGGCGAGAACAATCCAAGGCCATAACAAGAAAATATAAATCTGTAGAAATGATGCACAGATGCTTTATGGAGGGGAAGAGGGAAACGTACAGGAACATCTCATGACAGCAACAATGTCGGGGTATTTCTGTGATAGCGGCCGACTGAAACTGTTAAGCAAGCAGTAAAAGTGGGACACATGGGAGGGACGTGGATCACTGTGTTTGTCTGTAAAGAGGGACAAATAATGATCATAATGAATAAATATGAGCAACCATGAATTATAACAGCAAGAAGCAACGGTGGCTTTTGCCAAGCTCCCAAAAGATAGCTAGAGGAAAACTGCATGTGTAAGTAAATAGGCTTATCACTATGAGGTCATTAAAGCGCTGTGGGGATTTTTTTTTTTTTTATATTAATACAGTGTGATGTCTTCACACTAAGGCGGTGGAAGGATTTTCAGTTCACAGAGCTGTGCTTTTGCTCTGTGTCCCCTAAAGGCTCTGCTGATGTGAGTATGGGTGCAACCTATTGATTAAGTCACTTTCAAGACTGCAATAAAAGAATTTAACACTGCGCAAAGAGGCAAAAAGGGCCAGAATCAAGATACATTACAAATGGAATCTGAGACTCTGTGAAATACTGACCCTCTCTGATGTATATTTAGAGTTTTGTTGATATGATATAAACTACCACCTCCTGAGCCATGGGAGGACTGTTACTACTGCTAGTGCTACTTCTACTGCCACTACCAAGCACTCTTCCTCCTGCGTGGCAGAAGTACGACAACTTCTGCTGCTACTAGTGCATTTAATATGCAACAGTAAGTTTCATTCAGCAAATGAATTCTCTTTAGTATTCTGAAAAACCATTCACATTTTTATCCTCACATTCCCTCCATCCTCCGCAGGACTCGGGTGATGCTGATGCCCAATTTTACAGCAGAGTTCATAGCATTTTATATATTTTGAGCCCCACAGCCTGAGCAGGTTAGCTTAGCTTCGAACTGAGTCATTGTCGTGAGACAGAAAAGCCATGGCTAAGCCCGACTTTAGCTTGGTAACCCACTAATCCCGCTTCGTGAGAAAGGCCCTTGAGAACAAAATCTTAATGTCACATCTAATCCCAGAAGCCTCCATCCTCCAAAGTTCCCTTAAACTAAGCTTCCTCATGCACCCGCTCGCAGTGCAAAGTAGAACATATGAATGGAAAATAAGCTCTTTTCGTCTGTCACAGCCCTCACTTTTGACTCATGCATGCTTTACGTTGATGTGCACAAACTGTTTGCAATTTATGTATAAAAATAAGCCTTACAAGACAAAAGGCTTCTCAAAGGTTATGACTTTGAATTGAATAAATAGAGAATGACACATCTTGGAACAGGATGGATACCGTAAAGTGCTGAAATAAGAGCAATGAAACAACATCCTGCAAAGCCACATTTGTATACAAAGGACACGGTTATACTGAGATGAATTATCCAGATTTCATTTTATTTTCCTATACTCACAATTCGAGATCGACAGACAATGACACCTCGGTACCAAAGAAATGAAAGTGAATATTTTAGGTCAGGCTGTTGTGAGTCAGGTTAGATAACATTCTTCTCCCATGATGGGGAAACCACCTCTCCAGGTGTCATAATAAACAATGGCTCCCAGTAGAACCACCCCACTGACCTCTCACTCAACTTTTGCAGCACACAAAGTCCTCTCTGTTTCTTTGTCAGACACACAGACTCACACTGCGTCCTCATTAACAAACCGAAATGACTGCGACACGTGATATACACCTGCTTGGCTCTAATCTGCCTCAGTGCAGGTGTGGTAACATGATGCAGATCAGATTAGGCTTGTGCCCTGTGTCAGGTTATCTTACACAGGTGTGCCATCAGTATCAATTACCTTCCCATGAAAGGAGGCAATTATTAAAAGAAAATTGCTTCGGTTTTAAGGGTCCTGTATATACTCTCATAAAGTGCACTATGGGGCTGTGTTGGTGAAAAATGATTTACTCTTATTGTCTGCGGCAGGTTAAAAGATTAAAATCAAGAAGCTGAATGAGTACTGCGCTCTCAAGTCGATGTAGCTGAAATGTGTGTGTTTTACTCCCCCTCAGAGCAAAACAGCGTTGAAAGAGTGAAAGGTGAAGAATCACATTAAAATAGAATGTTGATTGTTTGGATGTGCGAACATGCAAGGAAAAGGTGACATTCAAGGGAGAAATGTGATAAATCCTTTATAATCAGCCAATTAAGACCTTTGACAAGCATCCTTGAAGGTGTCAGATATTTAAGACCAAATATATGTATGTAATGATGCAGAATACATCGACCTATGTGACATAATGTCAGTGTCGAGACACATTTATACTGTATGCTGTGCACATGTTTATGTAGACTCCACACTGGCTGAAAATAATCCTTTGTTCACTCTTTCATTTCTTCTTATGTAAAAGACACTAATCATTTTGCATCATTTCTACCAGATGTTGAGTCAATGTGGCGCACAGCATTGAGGGATTGTTAGCACAAAGTCATGTAAATGACATGGAAACTACTTTTCTCATTGTGACAGGGCACCATATTGTGTCAATATTTACACACTTTAAACTCAGTCAATTGCCATAAAATAAAACATTTTAGAAATGAATTACAATTTTTGTCCGCCCTCTTGGGTGTCAGTCAGCCCAACACTTTGGTCCAGACTGAAACTATTGGATGTTGGGTCATTCAGTTTTGAACAGACATTCATGGTCCCCTGAGGACAAAGCATCCTAATCACTTGATCAACTGACTGTTGCACCAACATGTGGTTAAAATGTGTTGGAGTTACTCCACTTGACAAATGTTGGATGGCTTCCCAAAAAAATTGGTGCCAAAAAAGATACCTAGCAAATAAATCCTTATGATCATGGGGATCTGACTTTTCCTTTACTGCCACAAAACATTCTAACATCAGCTTGTCGCTAAGTGTGGTGGTAACAAAAGTTAACATTTATATTCGAAAGGATAAGTTCAACCCAAATTTTGAATTCAGTCGTTATCTACTCGCCCCCATGTCGATGGAAAGATGTGTGAACTTTTGTTGAACTCTTCGCTGGAGCTGCTAAGTTAAAAGTGTTGGAACACAATCCAACTGCGGTGGGTGCCATTCAAGGGTAAATGTATTGTCTGGGTGAGCTTCTCTTTTAACCATGGTCCCTTGGTATTTCTGCAAAAATAATAATGTTCTCACCAGTGTCAGGTAGAATACACTTTATGATTTCCCCTTATTTTCAAATGATAGCCTGCTCACACAGTAAACTATAGTGCTAAACTATGATTACCTTATGAACATCAACATGTCAGCTTTGTTTTTGTCATGCAGATGTTAGCATTTAGCCCTCAAAGGCTAATGTACCTACAGCCTGACAGAGCTGCTAGCATAGATGCAGACTCTTGTTTCCAATTTCATCAAGGTGCTGTTGTTGACCAGACATTTATCACACTGTCTGGTATGCCTCAAAATTGATATCTCACTGTAGTAGACCCATCTTGTACAGTTTGATGTGCAATGAATTTGAAATATCACTTTTATCACACAGTAAATAGAGGTCTTTAAAGGTGGGGTGTGAGACACATGCACCCTCCACATACATGCATATGTCATTTTTACTTTTCTTAGAGAAAAACCGAGACAGAGGGAGTGAAAATGTATAAACTTTATATCAGTATTCCAACTCTAACAGTTCAAAACAAGATGAGGTTTTCTGCTTCATGTCTTGCTGGTGGGCTTTGCTGTGTTCTTTATTCAAGTGTGGCATCTGTGAGGACGTGTGCCCAAAGCCCCTCTGCTCTTATCTCCACTCTGAGCCCAGGATAAAACAGGACAGGACTTGCTGTCTAAGTTGGCCCCTTTTAGTCAGCTTGGCTCCTTCCCTATATCCTGCGCTGACCTGGAAATGAAAAGCTTGGAGTGGGGGCTCTGGAGAGATGATAGAGCTGTGTCCCCTTCTTCCCGACAGAGCTGATCTTTAATGCCGCTTTGCCTCTCCTTAGCTGTCAATCTGCTCTCCTTCCAACCGATAACTGGCAGCTCCTGCCTTCTCCTAATTGTGTCTCTTCAGCTTAAGTTTGTCATAACATATTGGTGCATGGCATCGTGGTGGTTATGAGCATGGACAGCCTTGGCTGCTCTGACAGCCCGGTGCTTTCCAGGCTTATGCCTCAGATCCCCTGTAGTGGAATTGAAGATTATTTTTATTCTTGATCCCTGTCCAGCAACATATTTTACAGTGCATAGGACAGAGGGACCACCTCCACCTCCATCCCCACCTCCATCATACTGCAGAGTCACAGCGGTGGAAGCTTAGGTGTCAGCATGGCTGCATTTAGGAATCTGTTTTCTCGAGGACATTTTCATGCTAGCAGGGGCTTAATAACACATTAAGCTTGGAAGGAAATGGGTTTCATTAGTGTGCACAGGATGAAGTTGGCAATAACCTGCTTATTAGATATAGGGCAATAAATAAATAGACATTCAAGTAGATAATTTGAAAGCAAGGTGTGCCATATGGAAATGTCCAACAGAATCAGTGGCTAATCTCCGCTGCTCATAAACCCCTCATTTACTGAGGAAATATGTTAATATGAAAACAGCCTCTCTAAACCTGCCAGAAATTACAAACTCAGAGTAAAATAATTAATTAGGGGAGGCAGAAACTGTCTTTCTGAATTGACATCACATCCACCAGATTGCATGCAGATTACAATGCATCTGCCAGATAATGACTTGCTGCAATACCAGACAGATGAGCACTGAAACACACAGAAGTGCCTGAAGTACTTAATTTTCCAGTGTCGGTGTAGATTAGAAATTACTAAATTATAATGGAATGAGGGCTGAGATCAGTGACGGAAATTTAAACAGAAATATCTACTTGTAGAAGAATGTAATTAACTAAAATGTATTCTCCTCACTGTTTCACAAGTCTCCTGTAAACTAATGGAGCAAAAGCCCAAATTATGGGAACCTACAGAACGCCGTGAAAGATTTCTAGCTGGCCAGACAACATAATTGGTCTGTTGTGAAAATTTTGGAAAAAGAATCTGTTTTATGATGTAACGCCACTATGGTTATGATTTTTCTTAGGTTTAGGCACATTAGAGGTCCCTGTGCTGAGCTATTCAGCTTAGACATCTCCTCATAAAACAAGGATTCTGTTTTTGAAGTTTACTTTTTACGTTTTTTTTTCAAACCGTGACAACACAAGATGATGTTTTAAATGTACAGATAAAAAAGGTAAGTATTACACAGCAAGTACGATAGACCGCATTCACGGGGTGACCATGTTCCTCTGACGACATGCTCAGGGTGAGAATCCGAAATGCTGGGATAATTTCAAACAGCACGTTTGATACCCTGTTACCCAACAGTAGCATGAAACCACTTCCTAGCTGACATTACTGTTTGATTACATGGCAGTGTGTTTCTCTTCCAGATTAAAATACATGTGTCCATGGTGAGCACTGATATTTCAGAATAATTTACACCTCTCCTATGATAACGTGCATCACTGTCAAACAGTAACATAAGCTGGGAAGTGGTTTAATGCTAATGTCTAACAGAAGCTAATCATTATCAAGTGTGTTGTTTTATAATGAAATATGGACAGATATCCCATCACAAGATGCACTGGGGCCCCAAAATACTTTTTTTCCCCCCTGAAGCTAACATTGTAAAAGAAGCGTCTGTAAAGTGGTGGATACTTTTCCTTCTTGTTTCCTTCCAAGGTCAAACGTATCAATAGTATCTTAGAAATTAAGCCATTATACAACATGTGTTGCAGTCTTCACCCTGGAAGTTAAGCATGTCTCTTTGAACAGCAATGCAGGTCTAATAACTGGTTTAAGAGATTGGACAGGATCAGTTTCAGCATCAACAGCTCGACTCGCTGTGCTTACGGCGCAGAGCGAGGACCAGACTGCTGATATCACTGACCCGTGAGTCATGCTGTCAGGATTCAGCCTCTGACAGAACATCTGATAAAATTGTTTGGTGTCAGGTTGCTTGTTACATTGTTCTGATTATAAACTTATCTTTCAGTGTGGAGCCGTCTCCTTCTTGAGGTGATTTCAGTGTCCTTGTTTTCTGTGTGGAAGTTGCTCTCTGCCCATTTTCTTCTCACAATCCAAATAACCACGAATGTGCATATAAAACCTTTTTTATTGGAAGTAATGATCTGGGTTACTCCATTACAGACTTGTTTTGTGGTGTTATCCTGCTTTCTGCCTGGTTTGAACTGGTTGCCATCCAGTTTGTTCTTGAAGCTTGAAAAAGGAAAGAATAAACTGCTTTATTTTGCTGCATAATCAAGAAGAACAACAAAACAATAACAGATTAATGAATAAAATCATCCTAATGTAAGCAGCATATCTATCTCTGGTTCTGTTTTAGGACTGCTCAGGTTGCTCTGTAATGTATGAATGCCATGTGATGAACCACAAGTGCCTGTCCTTACACTAATGTTATTTTCATTATGGATAGTGCCCTTGAGGGAAATCACACATACAGACATGATATTGGTTTCTGTTGCTGCAGGGATTTCCAGCTGACCTTAATAGCACAAATCAATGTGACAGTCTCTACAGCTGTTCTTCTGAGTCTCAGAAGCACAAATTGAGTGATAAAATAATCTCAATGAGGCACAAAGAAAGCTTGATATAAAAAAAAACCTCTACAAGTATTTGCTAACTGGATTGCCATTTCAGCCATTACTGGACACGACCGGTCCAAAGATGTTCCTGTTGACCTCTTGATTTTTCACGTAGTACCACAGTCAGGTTTAAACTTGCCCTTGACCACCACTTGACATTTCATTCCAGAAACTACTGGCTAGACTTTCATGACATTTGTTGTGGATATTCATGGATTCCTGACCTTTCCTCTGCAGCTACTGCTGTCAGGCGAAAATTTCCACATTTCCGCAGAAAGTGTAGTTTCCCCGGAAATTTTGCTGAGCTCCCTCACCCTTGCCAAACGATGAACTCTTCCCAGTTTGGAGACTACATGAGCATTCCTCTGGCACCGTCCCGAGGTCAAAGAAACACAATTTGTTGAGCACAATCATGCTCTCAATGGGAATGAACCCATTTGATTTTTGTGGTGCTTTGGCCTTTCCTCCAGCACTACCCTCAGCGTATAATTAACATTTTTAGCTGCAGGAGGTCGGAACAATGAACAAAAAGGCTGCAGCCTTGCAGAACTCGCAGGACTTTTTGACCTGTTTTTTTCTTACTTCATCACTATTTTAGTCACTGTGGTCTACTATCTGAAAAAGAAGACATCCACTGTGGAGTAATGATATCCTGCATGTTGCAGTTTCATTGTTTCGTCATTGTTTTGTGTTGCTGCACAATACATGATCCAACAAAAAACAGGCACATGAACATTTCAGGTGATGAATAAAAAATGCAAACGTATTGCTGCTGTTCCCAGTGAATATGAAGTAAACTACCCAATCATCCACCTGTCTGTCATGCTTCTACTTTTCTATTCAATCTGGGTGTTTATTGGCTCAATTTAATATCAAGGTCTGTTTCGAAGCCTTATCCATTTCCGCGTGAAATCAAATTTCCTGACTCTGACGTTGATTCAAAAAGGCTCTGGTATGAGTTTATAAGTCCAGAAACAGAGGGAGGGTGTAGCATGAAGCACTGAGGAGGTGTCCATGGCTTCTGGTCAGCTGAGATTGAACTCAATATGATCGACTTGCAGATTGTGAGTAAATCAGTTCAATGTCAGTCGACTGAGAAACGGTCAAGGGAAGTGACTCCAGAGTGAGTGAGTGTTTACTGGACTGTCCATCTGAATATCTCCCTCTATTGTGGGCAGCTCAGAGCAGAGAAGTAAATATCAACTCCTCCTTGTGAATGATACATCAGGTCAGACAAGGTGGAGTTGAGTTGAGTCTGTTTTGGCAGGACAATCTTAAAACCAAAATCCAACTTTCTCTGCACGTTCTTATTTTTTATTTTTTTTTTTTTTATCTTATCTCAAGTAAGGTGTGAGACAGGCTCTGACAAACTTTCTTTTTTCCGGGCCAAAGCAGGTGGTGCATATAATGCTAATGTTTCCACAGAGCCTCTACAACTGTTTTAGGTCTTTCACTCTTTGGTATACTGTTGCTGCTTTCCAGGTGAACTTGTGAGGTCCTGGTTAGGACATAGAAAGTTGTGTATACTGTATGCATGGCACGCAAGTGCACTGCTTCTACGCATTGGCATCTAGATGGCACACAGTTTAGTGAGCTAGCTAGAAAGTGACTTAATTCAGGGAATGCAAAGGCATAAAAAAGGTGAGATGCTGGGAATATCAACATGTTTCTCAGACACGTGAAATTAGAATAAATGTACAATCATTTAAAAATGTTTGGTTCAAACGCCTTGGCCACTTCTGAAATTTCAGATAACACGCACAGCTTACGAGCTTGCACTTCCACAGACATGTTGTTCTCATGAACCTGCTTAACATGACACCATTTAGATGCAATATACTGTATGTTCACCATTTTAATGTATTGAATGAGCATATCAACATTTGCCATTGGCATGAAACTCAAAGCTCAGCTGAGGCTGAAGGGAGTCTCATATTAGTTTTATGGCAATAAATAAGTCAAGGGATGCGTTAAGTCACTATGTGGGTCGCATGAATGTTTGTACACTCCGTTGTCACAATCCAGTCAGTAGATGATGAAATATTTCACAGACTACATTAAGTGAAACCTTTGATTTGCTGGTGGTGCTAAAGCGAAGGATGACCAAAATCATTAGAATAGGTTCCATCGTGTTGTAACCATAAATGTTGGTGCAAGATTTCATGGCAACCTATCCATTAATTATAGTAATATGTCAGTATGGAACACAGTGGTGGGCCAACTGAATTGTGGCAATTATGGCTCAAAACTTTTGGGCAGCTTTAAAGATTAAATTGGCAGCATGTGCACCTTGGCATGGTTTTAATTACAATTCTTCTGAGGTGTTCTGTGTCTTTTATTTAATTCCTGCTGTTGTGGAAGAAAGATACCCCCCTCAGGTAATGTGCTGTTAAGAAAAACTCTGACTTTCAGCGAGCCAGTTGAATTTTGACGAGCCAATTATCATTTCGTAGTAGCAAAGTATTGAGTGGATCAACAACCACAGTGTTTTTGTAACCATAATATATTGATTAAAAACACTGAAGATACCAGCTTTATGTTAATGCATCACTCAAACCTTCTGTTAAAGTCAAATGGGTTTTTTCCAGATGACTGCAAATGCTGCTAATTTCCACACTATTTCTTACCCAGCCATTTGTTTCCCCAAATTAATTAGCTTTACTGAGGTAAATTGCCCACTGTGTGGTTCCTGTTAGAAAGCAATGGCGAATAGGAATTGGTTTGTGAGGGAAAAAGCTGGCAGATAAAAATGTGAACAATAGAATCCCTGAATACAATTAAGCAAAAGAATTAGAAGTCTCTGCAGTGAAAAAGAAATGTCCTGCCTCAGTAAATCCTCTCGTCCATGCAGGGAAAAAGAACTTTGGTGTACAGATAAAGTAAAGCCTTTCATTCCTCTGTGCGGGGGAGCTCTCGGTGTCCAAAAATGGAGGAGAATTTCAGACTTCATTTTCATGCTGGAGCTGTGAAGTCAGTGTGCATGATATTAGTAACACCTTCCTCACACAGCGGTACTGTATTTTCCTCCCAAGACAGCGGGAACGCTTTGAAAAAATGGATTTCACAAGATGTTCCACATGAATGCTGGCAAATACTGACCTTTGGTCCTTTCATGTTTCTGCCAAATTTGGTCACGGTGGGTCTCGCCACCCACCTACCCATTCAACTAATTTGAATCTGAGAAAAGCCCCACGTATAAGTTTAAATCACTCACATGTTAACAGAACCATTCCTGGAAAATATAATGCTTGAGGAATGAGGAATTATCAGATTTCCACGTGAAACATTTGTCACATTAGAATGTGGCTAATAAGTTGTGATGTTAAGATCTGATGTTGCATTCAAGTGTTTCTGAATTGTAGCTGATATCCCAGCATAGTACGTGCAACTTGGTATATGAGCTGCATTTAACAGGCCAAACACACTCAGGCAGACTCACCTGAGTCACTAATTAGTCCGGTTTATTTGACAGGATTATCACTAAAGACAAGAATGACCCGACTGCTATCGTCTCCACGGGGGCCTTTGATGTCGCTGTGTTGAATTCAAAACAGTCTTTGTGGTAGAAAAGTGCTTCAGGATCTCAGTCTCCAACCCAAAGTTTAAATATTCATAGACTTCAGTGTTGGAGGCAAGAAAGCTTTATCCACCTCTTCCAAAGCAAAGTTATTCACTGCTGCTGACGGGTCTGTTGCACTGCGTCCTGCTCATCGCGGGGCAAATAACCACACTCAGTAGTGAGCAGTGTCTTTTACACTTCTCTCCTGTCCTCTGGTTCAGTATTTTGGCAATGTGAACAACTTGTGTTAAGCAAGTAACAACACAATTGTTCTGATTAGTGATTATAACTTGATTCCTGAATGCAGGAGCAGTACAGACAAATGTAATGTGATAACATGATTACAACACAAGCAACAAATACACAAGAAACATGTCTCCCTACAAATTAGGATTTTTTCAGAGTTGCATCTTTATTGAGACAGAATTTACAATATCATCCTTGCTTATTATTTTATTACATGCCTGTCACACTCCACCATAAGTGGATTGATTTAAAACTATATGACCCTGGGCCCACCCTGTGTAACCTCAGGCGTCCGCAGGAAAACCGCTGTTAACTTACCATATGGGTCCGGGATACCCTCCGCCAGTTTTTTGCATCGCCTGCTGGCAGCGTCCCCTAGCAATAATCCTGTGTCCATCGCGGTGTCTCCAGTTAGAGGAGCACTAACTGATGTTGTGATATTTAACTGACCCACTTTGGTTTATAGATTCATGTTGTTGTTTGTTTATTCCATGTGTTTACAACCATAATCATTATTTACTATGGATAAGCAGTGTTCAGATTGTAATGTTGAATACATAATAATTTTCTCGAGATAACGAAACTTTGTTTTCTCATGATAACGAGTTAATTTCATTTGTTTTCCTGAGATAATGGGATAATTATCTTGAGATCTCGAGATAACGAAACTTTGTTTTCCCATGATAACAAGTTAATGTCATTTGTTTTCCCGAGATAACGGGATAATTATCTCGAGATCTCGAGATAACGAAACTTTGTTTTCCCATGATAACAAGTTAATGTCATTTGTTTTCCCGAGATAACGGGATAATTATCTCGAGATCTCGAGATAACGAAACTTTGTTTTCCCATGATAACAAGTTAATGTCATTTGTTTTCCCGAGATAACGGGATAATTATCTCGAGATCTCGAGATAACGAAACTTTGTTTTCCCATGATAATGAGTTAATTTCATTTGTTTTCCCGAGATAACAGGAAAATTATCTTGAGATCTCGAGATAATGAAACTTTGTTTTCCCATGATAACAAGTTAATTTCATTTGTTTTCCCGAGATAACGGGATAATTATCTCGAGATAACAAAACTTTGTTTTCCCAATGACAAGGAGTTCATTTCATTTGTTTTCCCGAGATAACGGGATGATTATGAACAGGAAATTACTGGGGTTATAGTCAGTTAACCTTAATACACCTTAAGTACTTAATGAAACACATACAAGGAATCCAAATGAAATAGTTCATAACAATAAAACAATAAATCATATAACTACAACAAATAAGTTGATAATAAGAACATATTGGAAATTAATCAATTAAGTCAACAATAATAACAAGTAAATTTAGTAAAACTAAGCAACACTATATAGAGGTAAAGCTGGTGGAGTGACCAAGTTGACCAAATGCTTGGTGAAAGTAACCTCCCTGCTGCTGGTATGCTGCACCAAATTCTGCCTCACGCAGGAATTCAGTCATTTTGAGCCTGACCGAGGACTGCTTCTCTGGTGCAAGCCTTTTCATCCAGGGTACCAAACCAAGAAGGAAGTGCTGCACCCCATCCTTGTCACCCTGAACCTCCCTTGGCCTGGCCTGCTCCCTAGCCTCTTTCCTCTCTAGGAATTTCTCCAGGAAATCTGCCTGGCTGCACCTTGCCTTCTTCTGTGCAGCTTCACCTGTCCTCTTGGCCCCGTCTCCTGGCTGAGTGCTGACTTCTTGTTGCCCCTCATCCTCACTGTCCTCAACTGTCTCTCCTTCATCTTCATCTGCCTCTTCCTCACAGTCAATATTACTAGATACACTGTTGTAAAATGCAACTTCAAGTCACAGCATGCAGTCACTGTATGGACTTCTGTAATTCTAGTTTACTTTGAAGTAAAATAAAGAAGTCATAGTGTAGCTTTAAGTCACTATGGTAAATTTGTTTAACATCACTATGCCACAGTTACTTCACTCTAGTCTAATCTACTCTCTCACTGTGGGCTACTTCATCAGCACTGCTGTAATAGAAATGCCTTTCCCAATGCCAATCCCAGAACATTTATCCTAACAAATAACCAGTACTCTGTAATGTTTGTGCCCTGCAATCCTCACTTTACCTCCTGCTGTGCAATGTTGGAATAAGGAAGGACAATCATCAAAGAACTTCCACTTCTTCTTGGACTTGCTGGCCTGGCCACTTTTAGTTACCTGCTCCTCTCTCCTTCTCTTCATGTACGTATCACGAAGTTTCCTCCATAATTTCTTGATTAAAGCAGCTATGGAGAAAAAATACAGTGTGTGAGTATCAAGACAGGATAGTTTTATTTACATACTGAAGCTGAAAGAAACATTTAGAATCTCCATAAAAAAAATAATAATTTGGGTCCACTCTCCAACTAATCTCCTGCTAATAATAAGCACCAATTGAAATAATTGTGGGTACTGTAAGTAACACAACCAATCTCATCCCAGATATCAGGTTTACTCAACAACAATCTTTTTTACCTATCTATTTCTATTATCCAGACAGAATTGTGAAAATTGAATATATACATACCTCTCCTGTGGGTTGTTCCTGGTGTTTTGCACTGTAGAAACTTGGAACATGTGCTATAGCCAAAAGCACAGAGGCTTGTGTTCCAGTTTAGCAAGAGGCTGCATAAGATTTAATCAAGGTACCCACATTGGAAGAGGTGTGCATAATTACGCAGAGCTTTGAAAATGTGCACCTATATCCCTCAAAAGAGGCTGCAGATGGCATGGACAACTGTCCTCCTGCCTTCACAGATTGATATCGGGATTTCATCAACTGAAAAATATCCTACAAAGTTGTGGATGGTAGATGTTGGTAAGAATAACTCCATAATCCAGCCAGTACAATTCCACTTTGTGTTTATATTTATTTATAGAGTTGGATACATGCCAACTTCTCAGTCACATTTTAACAACTACACATGTTCTAAAACATGTTTATTTATGTGATTACGATCGGTGCACACCACATATTTACTCCAATGTGAGCATAATGGCATTAACATAATCAGAGGTGTTTATTTATGATATTAATTGCATCATAATCGTATTATGGGTGTGCATGTAAATGTCCAATGTCTATTTGTTTTGGCTAAACATACATGTAACGTTATATAGGCTACGATATAACGTTATAACCTACTGTATATTGGAGACGGGGAGGATATAAGCCACAGAGCCGGCTTATAAACAGTAGCAATAACAATAATAGAAAATTAATCATTTCAGCAGGACATCTACATTTTGCACACCATAGAGTTCAGTAGGGCACACAGTATTTCATCCCTCCCACTCACCGCATTGATTCGCTAGCACACCACCAGTTGACACAGTTCCAAAAGCTTCCAACGCAGCTGAACACACCGAATAGATTTGTTCTCGAACTCGTCTGAGTCCCCCGCAAGCGCTTCAAATGACCAATGTTTGGCCCGGTGTGGTTCACGCTTCGGGCCCAAATACCCAGTCTGCTCTGATTGGCCAGCTCCTACATGCCTGACCCAGCACCTGTAACAACAACAGAGCAGCTGCGCTAAATCAAGTTATTACATGCCAAACTAGCCACTAGGCAGAAATTATGCGAATGAGTGACATGGTGACACAGTATGATGTCACAAAGTCACAGAATGAAAAGGAGAGACCACTAACGAGCCGTTCCAGGAGCTGTGTTTTCTGTGGGAGAGAGGAGCTTCCGTTGGTGCAGATTTTGACCTTTTCAAGTTTCAGGTTCTTTAATGGGCACAAGAACCTATAAAACACTGAAGGAAAGGAAAACAAAAACAAAAAGCACAATCTCCTCTAGGTCTCCTTTAAGATGCATTAAACTATATTTCACTGGACTGCAACATGGTCAACAAGCACATCAAGGACTGCAAAATCTGCCAGTTGAAACTAAAATCAGGGTTTAAAGAAAACATGATAGTTGAGGTTTATTGAGCATTGCTCGATTACATGTGCACCGCGTTTGTGCAGGATTTTCGTGTACTGTATGTGTCTGGGTGCATCTGCTTCTGTTTATACTGTAGGTCGAATTGAAGCAAATATTATGCATTATACATTAAGTGTTCCTTTTGAAAGTGATTTTGGATGATGCAGAGTTGTTTCCTGAGAGTGCATAAAAACCTGAATGTGTGCATACCTCTGTTTGTTTCTTATTTATTTATTTATGGCAGGCAGCTGTCTTAAACAAGAACGCATCAAAACAACAAACTGTAGCAAAGTGACACTATAATGTTGTGTTGGCTGCAGGGTACAAATGAGGTGTTCAGGGGGAAACAACTTGGGATTATTTGACCTCACACATACAGACCAAGAGAAAAAAAAAGCGACAGTGATTAAAATGATCGTAAATAAAAAGAAATACTGATGAAGTTCTGCTGCAGAACTTATAGAAAGTTTGCTGACAACCCTGATTAGTTACAAAAGATATGAATAATTAAAAGACAGTGTTAAACCCTTTACAAGGCCTTTGGCTGTGTGGGTTATTAAATTTTGATCTATGACAAGTTCATTTTTTCTCAAGTACCATTAGAGTAAGACAGAATATTCTGCAAAAATCTGTAATTTATTCACTGAGAACTTCAAGCAAATGTTGAGGGGCTCAAAAAAAGCAAACCTTTCAAAGGCCTCTGCACGAAGTTGTGAGAAAATCACATTGAGGGTTAGGTCTCATCAGGTTTTCATCTTCAGTTGTCACTGTTGCACATCATCATTAATTCATCTTGCTTTCTTTTTCACTTAGCAGATGACACATTTCAAGCAGAGAAGCAGATGTACGAGCTGATTGATGTGATTTGTAAAACAGAAGCACACCATGCGTGGAACATTATACCGTGCAGTTTTGCATAGTTAGTCGGTTGGTGTGAAACAGATGCTGTCAGGAAACAGAGGATGACATGACTTCTAAATTTTCTCTTCTTGCTTTCCTTCGTGTTTGTAATTTAGAGATGATGTTGGCATGATTTGCAAAGTTGGATTCCCTCTGAGCATGAAAACACCTTTGAATAAGCATTTTGGAAGATATGGCTAGAAATTTGCTTTCTAACGTTACAAAAAATGCACATGATCAACAGTGTGTAGAAACAGTATATTATCAGAATAGCTGCTACTGACACTAAATTTAGCTGCTATTAGCTAGTAAGCTTGGTTAACTGTGCCACTACCAGTCATATCAGAGCACTGTTGGTGTTGTTTGCCATCAAACTTTCATCCTACATAGTGGCTGGGGACTAGCAGGTTAGCATGCTAACTTTAATTGATATGTCTGCAGTGAACCACATAGACATCTTTTAAAAACTGTGATTTCTTTATGTTCTTCTGATAATTCCACAACAGATAGCTGTTACCAATACCAAAAGAAAGCTACAACAACGAGTATACTGAGAAGCAGGAAGTGTTATTTCTTACAAATTCTACCTTTAAATGAATCTTTGACTGTTGGATTTTGCTGCAAATAATATTTGTATTCTCGAGCCCTGTGAACCTCGATGAACTGGGGAAAACAACAGAGGAAAACATAATAGTGTAATCTCTCTAAGTAATCTGTAATTTTTCTGCTGTGTTCGTCACCACACACACACTGCACACCAGTTTGATTGACACGCTAAACAAGATTTCTCTTTGTATTATGTTCCCACAACTCTTCATTGTTACCCTTGAAGTATAACCAGACTTGCAGAATGGGATGTACGCTATATCACTCACTCCTGACTTTATTGCCTTGTTTTCTTTTACATGCTTTGTGCAGCAACAGCAGGCTGCAGTGCAGTGTGCAGTTTATCAAAAATGAATGTTAGTCCTGACAGCTTTCAGTGTGTGACTTTGTTTTCTCTCGTTTAGTCTAGTGACAAAGTGCTCTGTATTGACCCTGCTGTGTGAGAGGCACAGGGAAATTCTGCAGCATATACGCAGAGATCTGTTTTCTGAATCACTTCCATATGCTGAACTATGCAGCGACACTTCATGAACAAGGAACAGACCATTTAATTTGGATATTAGCATAATTTATGCTTAGCGGCTAGTTTGAAATGGAGGAATTGATTTAGCACAGCTCCTCTGTTGTTGTTAGCAGTGCTGGTTCAGGCATGTGTGAGCTGACCAATCAGAGCAGATGCTATGGGGGGACAATCAGAGGGATAATCATGCAGTTCAGGGGTAGTTCTTTAAAGCAGGTTAAGAGGGCTCTGTGAGGAGAGGGGTTACTTGAAGTCATGAAGCTCCAGATTGTGCAGAGAAGCGTAGTGGCTGCATGGTTTAAGGTGCAGGGTTAGCAGGGAGAAGACGGGGTCCTGAGGGCGTCTCAGCTCGGGGAGTCTCAGGTGGAGTGTGGCTGGTTGCAGAGATGTGCAGGCAGTAAGCTGGGGGAGGACGAGGAACAGAACAGGGATATATCGGGTAGAGAGACAAAGTAGCGCTGGGAAACTTTCATTCAGAATTTGGCTCTGAAACTCAATAGCAGAATTCCGCGGCAAACATGAAAAGGTCTATAACAAATACCAAAATCATGCCAACCCAAAATGAAATATGAACCTGAAAATGAGCATATGTCCCCTGACGTAAATGTAAACATGATAGTAGCCAGAAAATACCTGACCAAGGTGACATCTATGACTTTACTGCAAGTTTTGTTGCAACATAATTTAACTTAATCTAGATTTAGAGTCAAAGCTAAACTGGAGGTTTAATTAAGACTTTCTCAGTTTTAAGAAAGTTACACATTTTTGTGCAACATGATCTCAAAATCAAGCCGTCATTTATTCAGGTTTAAAACTGATCCTTGTTGATTCAACTCAGCCAAAATATATTTTCCTCACTGCCACATTTGTGTTTTGCCAACAAGGACTAAATGAATAAAAATAGCTTGAGTTTGTGTTTGTTGCATCTTTCCTGGACCAAATCCATTATGTGGAGGTACTGCATAGGCTGTCAACAACAATGCTAACTCTTCTAACAAATTCAGCGTTCTCCTCCCTGAGCTTGGGTCTTCATCAAAAAGCCTATAAACTATTTGTAGCTTGACATTATAGAAATAAAGAACTATAAATCAGAGGACAGATTATCAGCGTGTGAGAAAAAAAAAAAAAATTAAAAACGGCATGAATAGTCACACTCGAGTAGTATTGGATCAGAGCCATGCATAAGCAGTTTCAATAGCCAGAGGGAACTATTTAACATGGATCCCACAGGTTTGTGTCTCTCTCAACTCTGCATACATAGATGTGTGATTGTTTTCTTTTTATCAGTTCTTTGACTGCTCATAATAATGTGTGACTTTTCCAATAACCTTTACACTTTGAAAAGCCACATCCTGAACACGGCCATTCAGCTGAAGGCTAAAAGGATGTCCTTTGTTCGTGTGCTTTAATACCCTACACTTAGAGGATTAAAGAGAGTGCGTGGGTGGGGGGACAGACAGGTAAATGAAACTGTGGAGTTCAGAGAGGTCCACATCTGAACAAAACACTGGCCCGGTCAGACACAGTGTACTGGGCAGGAACATACTACATGAACAGCCCTGGAGGAGTATCGGAGCTCACTGAGCACTAGTAACAAAAGGAGCGGTGAGATGCTGTTTGATAGTGAAGTCAGCCACAGATGCAACTGAAGAGAGTTTTTATTCACCTTTTTATTTTGATTATGAATCTAAAATTCAAAGAAAGATTCAAAGAAAGATTAAGTTAAGATTCCTTGTCACTTTGTATTGGTGATAGTCGGTGTGCAGTGTGTGCTCTAATGACAAAGAAGATAAAGGGAAATAAATCTAATCAAACCCTCGACAGGTAACAGGTGCTCTCTGAAATGACAATCAGCGAAAGACCAGGTGGCTCGAATTACAGTCGCTTAACATCATCAGACGCTGATTTGTGCTCATACTGCCTCGTTATATCCTGACAAATGATTCTTGAATAAGAAGTTTACCTCCAATCCCAACTTTAACGTTTTTTATTGGAATGTCCATTAAACAATATTGTATTTTTTGCCACAATATAACCACAGTATTATTTCACAATTAAACTCTTATTTTTAGAGAGGATGTTAACAGCTATAATAATCATTATTATTAACAGTAAATGTGTCATTATTTCATTATAAAGCATGCACTAGGCAATGGTAAAGGTTTATAAACATCAGTTGCAACTTTACAATGAACAGTTGCTTAATAAAGACCTTGTAAAAATATGTGGACAATAAAGCTAATAAAGTTAAGTAAAACTTTATTAATAAAACTGCTTGCACATCCAGAGTTACATGGATCTGTACAATCCCAGATAGTAAAAGCGTTGTGGCTGAACGAACCCGAGTCTTGGCCACAGTTTAAATAAAATCAAAGCAGAAAATGACTGTAAACACAATAATAGCTACACAGAGGGCAAATCCACGTTACATAACAAAGTGCTTACTAAACAGGTGAGTTTTTGGCAGCTTTTTAAATTCTCAAAAATGTTAAGTTCATTGGTCTCAACTGGGGACACAATAACAGTAGTCGAAACTATATATTTAAAGATGTGTATATTCAGTACACTAACTATCCATATTGTGCACAGTTTGAATGCAGTGCTCCAAACCAAATATTATTACTATTATTCAAATTTACTATAAATATTCTTGAACAGTTACATAAGCTAATTTTCACCGTACAAGATACAGAAATATTGCCTTAAATTTTCATGTCTTTGGTATATGGGGTAAGTATTGATCCATTTTATAATAAGGTGGAAAATAGTTGCAGCAAAGCACTTAACTGACTTTTTTTTTTTTTTTAATCGCTCCATCTATTGCTTATTATATTTTAGGCAACGCTGTAAATCAATGTGCAATCGCCTCTCAGCAGGTTATGTTGCTGAAAGAAGCTGAAAGTCCTTCTGCTCATTGGGCTGCTTGGTACCAGCAGTTATACATGAACATAATAAATAGTCTACTGTCCTCTACATCTGTTGCCAGTTGGAGAGTGACAATTTGATTTATGGGACTTGGAGGAACAGTAATGAATTAATTAGGTTGATAAGATGCACTCCTCAAGGTCACTGTTAGCTGAATCACATTCATCTGCCCACTGACTGTAAATCTGATTAATACACGCGGGATGAGAATGAGTCAACAAATGACCATCCAAACACCTGACAACTGCTCATATCCGCTTTATTTATAGTCTTTAAATCGTCTGTCTGCTTACTGGGGCTTAAAAGGAGTCAGCAGAGGAGCTTCCAGTCACTTAAACATTATCTTACTAATTAATGCAGACAATTTATTAGTTTTACACAAATGCATCTCCAGCACAACATTATCAGTTCTGCTTATTACGACAAATCTGCTCAGAGGAACAAATGGGTAAAGGTGCACTACATGACAAAACACTTCAAACATTCAGATGAGTTTTGACAGAAACATAATTAAGAATACGGTAATTAGAGAAAGCCAGAAGAAGACTGTGGAAGTAGAGATCATATTGTCACTTTAAATAATAGTAATTATTACAATTACAGTGTGTGCACAGAATGTTTTTTCTTGGTAAACACTCCCCTGCTGAATGTTTTGGGTTCTTGCAGAAGCTGCACTACATGCACGTTTAAGTTTTACATGATGTTTATATGTGGAAGGACAGGAGACAGGAAGCCCGGGACCAGGAGCCAGGCGAGGGGCAGAGTCTAAAAAATGGGGTGGAAATCTTACCTGAGCCTTTCTGCCTGCGGTGAGACACACCTGAGGGAGCAGCTGAGGCCAGCCTTTGTTTGCTCTTTGATTTGATTCACCATGCTGAGGTGAGGGGACTGTGAATTGGAGTGATTTGCTTAGACATATCAGCTACGGACCAAGATTCCAGTCACCTTCATGCCTCTGATTAAGGGAAAAGAGTAGTCTTGAAAGTGTCAACTGCTGCTTTTGTTGTTTGACGTCTAGAACGCTCTTTACTTGCTTATTGAGCGGCCACTATGTTTTATTTCCTTTGCGTGGCTTTTTGTTGTACATTAACAGAGGGGGAATTGATGGGTGGAGTATCTTGAATGTGTGTTTTCTGCCATGTTTGAAGTCACATTAGCTTGCTGTGAATAGGCCATTTCACTGTGCAAACGGTTTGAATTTGTTTCACCCATGAATTACCTACGTACTTTGTGACAATCCCTTTTTTATGCATAACTCTACACCTACACCTCTGGTCGTGCAGGTTTACACTATATCATTTACTTTATGTGTTGATTTATAATGGTTTGTTTGACATTTGTTCTACAGTAACTACATTTTCCTTTCATCCCTCCTTGTAAATGGTTTATCATGGTTTTAGCTTCCCTAGCTTTCTACTTTTTTTTCACATGTTCATCTATATCCATATAGATCTACATATTTGGCATAATAGTCTCTGGTTCTATCAAATCCCCCAGTTACATTTTAAAGGAAGTAACTGGAGCCACAAATTTCTCAGATATAGTACTGCCTTTTTTGATTTGACTTTGATATGAACTGTATTGGAATTGTTGTTTTGTTTTATTCTTCAGCTTTTAACTGATGTTGCCTTTCTGTTCTGCCTGGAAGCTCCATCTGGGTCCTGGGATGGGGAAGGTAAGTATTGACTTTTTCTTCAGTCCCCACCTACTCCTGGGGGGAATATTTGGCTGCTAAACTGACCAGGTAGTCTTCTTCTTCAGACAACTTTGTTAATCCCACCAGGGGCAAATTGTTTGAGCAGCTTGTACACACAAGAACCAACCTAAAGTGACATGTTGACACATAAATAATAATAATAATAATAATAATAATAATAATAATAATAATAATAATAATAATAATAATAATAATAATAAAACATCATACAGAAGTGTTAATACGTAAGTCAAATTAATAAAGGAAATAAAATCAGTTGTCTGCCTGCTGTTAGATGCAGAGCAGATAGTGTAGAGTGACATCAAAAGACAAAATATCAACAAAATGAAATCATTTTTAATGGCTACTATGTGCTAACGCAACTTTTTCAAATACAAATATTTCAATGCCATCATTTTCTCTGTCAGTTCAGGTTTCATTTTCTGTGACAAATGTTATTTTCGGTGCCAAAATTCACTGTGTATTTTTAGAGGTTTGTCACTGGATCAATTGAAAGCATGAAGTTGTGAGCTGTAGAAACACTAATCAAATCAAGCAATAAAACACAGTAGAGCTGAGCTGTACACCAAAACTGAGTGATACATACAGGAAGTCATGTGATCTGTTTTTACAAAAGAAATATCTGCTATTGTCACATTTAGAAAAAAAAAAACCTTAAAGAACTGAGAAGCCAGTTGCCAGTGAGATGAAGGACTTTATGTTTGTTGTCGCGCCCACCTGAATTTAGCCTCTTCTGTTTCCTCCGTGATAAACAGCCTATCTCCTCGTCCTCTGTTCCCAGACGTTTCCTTCAGTAGCTGAATCCAATTAGCAGACATACCACCTCACCAGGACCCAAGACTTAATTGAGTCCCAAAATGGATCCGTCACCTGTGTTCAGCGCCTATTTCTTTTAGTTTAACGGAGGCACCAGCCACCGCAGACTCTCCATTGATTGGTGGCGGGGAAACTAAGAAGTTCCACTTTGCTCAGCGAAATGCCTCAGACTCGTTCCTGTGGAGGCCATTAGCTCTCTGATCAGAGGTGGTAAAGACAGGCAGGCTTTATCAAGGCTGCGGCTGTTAAACAGAGCTGGCCTGTGGGTTGGAGGTTTCATTGATGCTGCTGCTGAATGTGTTCATGCTGTGTGAGACACCCGTAGTGACCCAGCGGGGAGCTCAGGGGGAGAAACTATCTCACCAGCTCAGCGTTGCACCAAGCAGGCACCATTACATCCCATTTGCAAACATAGGCTTGTGGATGTGAGGCTGTTGTTTGAGGAAGCCAATTTAATTTTACTGCCCTGTACGCCTCATAGACGGCATCGGTTTGTCTGCGTGAGTGCCTTTTGTCATGCTCCTGCATTGCTGTTTCTGTAATGTCACATGTTATTTTTTTTTTCCCTTTATTTGATCTTTTTAGCGATAACAAGGCAGCAATATCTCCTGCAGGAATCATATAGAAAAAATGTCTGTAATCTGCAAAAGTGGCAATCTCATATTGCAGCGTGTTAGCGTGTGAATAACTTCAAAGGTTTTTTTCTTTTTTAATGGTCCCTCATGTAGGAGAGAGCAATCAGCCAATATAAATGTGCCATTGTAAGATTAAATGTTAATAATCCCCATAATGAAACTCTCAGTCAAGAGTTGGAAGTAGATTAGAAGGATAGATATAATAGATTGATTTGTACCTATGATCCACACCTAGATTCAATCATTGTGTCGACTGCAATTTTCAGCTCAGGAAGATGATGTTACAACAAAACATATACGACATACAGTAGTTACTGCAAACACAACACTGAAAACAAGCAATATGTGTTGAAACATGACAGAGGTTTAGGCCATGGCCCCTCTGTAGGTGTCATTTAAGTCTGTCACAGCTCCTATTACACATAAATCCAGCTTAATTTCTACTAAACAACTCAAGAAAATGGAGGGGGGGAACGCTCATCCATCCAACTGACTTGCAACATTTTGAAGGACATTTGAATCTCATTAGATTACATTTTGTATTGACATTATGAGGATGTGATGCTACTTAACATATCTGGCATGTTGCAAAACAATGTTGATAACATTCCAAACTTTTTATGGTTTCGTTCAGGCACTGGCAGCCCTAAGTTTCTCGAAAAAAATCCGGCTCTTGGTGTCTTGATCCTTTTTTCACCACAACACAATTGAGAAAATAAATGAAAATGTATATACACATGCATTCTAAGAGACAGGGCTGTGTTAAACCCAGGAGAGCAGGGTTTACAGGGTTAGTTTGACAAAACAAACAAACAAACAAAAAAAACCTGTGATAAAAATTGACCCAGCACTGCAAAACAGGTTAAGTACAAATGGTTCAGTGTTATGTAATGGTGTTATGTTTACATTACTGTCAAAAAAAGCCTTCTGCAAGTGTTTTTCTACCCATTAGCACTAGGTTAAATAAGGCCATTGACCTTCAAATAAAATATATATTTTTTAAATTGTATGTATGTTTTTTTGTATATTGTGTATTTTTTGTGGATGTGACTGCTGATGGATTTAAAGGAGACCGATGTTTGCTGTTCACAGATCTATACACACATTAACAGCAGATAGCACTGTAAATAGGGCAGCTGACTGTTAACAGTGGGGAAATGTGTTTTTGTTTTTCTCTTTTGTGCTTTGTGGCTGAGATATGAAAAAGGCTGTTTTGACACTGCTGATGTTGTACCTGCTCAACATAAAGCTGTGAGTCATGGGAGCTCACAGGTTCAGGCTTGTTTGTCACATCTTCACACTAAACAGAGAATCATGCAGGTCCTAAAACAAAACCCCAGCTCCTCCAGGCATCTGATATCTTATTTATTTCCTTCAGAGTTGTGTTAAACATCAGTGATGTTGGGTTTCCTCAATCGCCTGCCATGTTGGATGCAACACAACTTCATATCCATCTGTAAAGTAAAACAATGTCTCTGAATGCAACTATGACACATCTGAACTTATTACAAAAGTTTTTTATGTTTTTATGTTTTTTATGTGACAATTATCTTCCACTGTGTGCAAAAACAAACAGGATTTTGAAAATATTCACATTCACAACCTTGATGAACTTCATTAAGCATTACCTCGATGGGTATCTCTCTCCAGGCGACATAGTTGAGTTGTGTTTGTGTTGTTTATAATCTCATCTCTAAACACTCATTTACTGAACATTTTCCATCTTGTTTGTCTCTTTTGTTTTAGGCACAGCTCAGCACACATTTCACATCAAACAATTTGGCAGCAAGATCACAGGTGAAACCAATTTATCGTTGACAGTTGCTCTTTCCTCATCAGGCGTCCGAGTAAGCCATGCTAATGAACCAGCATGCACAGCACCAGGACCCTGGAACTGACTCAGCTGAATAGAAAGTCATCTTTAAAGTCATCAGTGACAACTGGTTTTTCTCACATGACATGCCAAATATCTGCTGTGGAAAAGGGTCTATCTGAATGGAAATGGACAGAAAAGGGTATTTGCTAAGAGGACGGAAAATCTTTTATTCATGACTTTTCATTACATGTAGATAATCTGGTTGATAGTATGATTCAATGACTCATTGATCCTGTATCTAACAGTGCAAGTTAAAATCCATGGCTCCAACCTTTGTCATGGTGATTCATTGTATATAGTAATACAATTTGTAATTGTACCATACATTTCTCATAATTGCTCACACGAAAATAAAAACATTTACATTTTTAAAAAATAACTACATGGTACTGTGTTTGTATTTTTTATTCTTTTGATGACAGTAACAGATAAACTACATTTGACGGACAACAAAAATACAAATTGAACAGATTTAACTTGTGTCTTCTATTTACTCTACACTCTTTAAGAAATAATAGACAATAAATGTTTGAATCTATCAGACTACATAACTGCCTGTTACACCTGCCTCAGTACACTCTGCCTGCATACTTTAGATCTGCCTCTGCTCCAGCGTGCCTGACTCATAACAATGGGTTGTTATCAGGCTTCAGCAGCCCTCGATGATGAGCTGATCATTAGAATCAGGTGTATTGGAGCAGGGAAAACATCCCAGAGGACTAAGATTGAAAAAAAAAAAAAAAAAACCCACACACAACCAGTAGGTGATTTCATGGGTGATGCCAACCCCTTTATTAACAAATGTACCAAATGCATCCCCTTGTTAACCTGAAACCCCCCCTCTCCATCCCCTAGCAGCAGAGTGAATATAGGGGCAGAGGGGTTGCTTAGTTGTCTGCTGGACTCATTGATGCTTTATCTGATGGAAGTATGTGCGAATTAAAATGACCCCAATCTTAGTAGGAGTGATTTGTTGTATGCAGAGCTAGAAAAATGTAACTGCAAAATGAAATTGTAATTCCACTGGCTCTGAAACTAATAGTTCAGATATTTGCACAAAAAAAGGGTATTATATTTGGAATTACAGTGATTATCCATGTAAAGAAAAGTGATATTGCACAGGCTACCTGGCTGTCACTGCACTGTAGCCTCAATAATATAAAGGACTTCTCTAAATTCACTAAATTGTTTTATTACAGTAACATGCGGTAAAGTAGATTACAGTAGAAAACTATAATAAACACAAAACCCTGCTGCCAGTGTTTTACTGTTAATCTCCATGAAACCTGTTGAGAATGAGAACTGGTGGGTGTTAAGTGGGGTTCAAGTGTTTAAATCGAACTAACGCATGCCTGAGAAAGTCGGACATACCTTCTCTTGAAGATGAATCATTTTCTCTGATTAGGCCTATAATTAAGACAAGTGGAGAGCAAGTTATTTAATGCTCCCGCTGGCCTAGCGTTACAACCCCTCTAATCATCAATTCAGACTAAACACTAATTGCAATTAATGAAAGTGCAAACATGCGAGAAAAATAAAATAACAATAACAATAAGTCACAAATTTGGTCCAAAGGAGTCTCTATACAAACTAGGACTTCTTTGTCTTCATTGGTGCGCGGCTGTATGCTGAAGACTCAACATACGGTCCTCATGTTGTTTGTCCGGCATGTATGGTTTACTCTATATCACAAACTGATGCTGAGTGAGCAAATAAGTGTCTGACTGTAAAGCTTCTACCGAGGCTCTTTAAAGAGTCTGTCTGTGAGCCTGCAGTGATTTAAGGAGTAATGCTGTTTTCTGAGAGCTCTTTCTGCAGCTGTTTATGAGGGAACCTTTGGTCGTCAATATGAAGTGAAAAAGCCCCAAAGCTGTACCACCGATTGTGGACTAGAAATGCACAAAGTCCACAATCGGTGTATTGTTAAAAAAGCATAAAAACAATGCATTATTAAGCTTAATTATTCATGTGAATTTAACCCTGCAACCATGCAGAATCAGAGTCTCTGGAGACAGCGGCGCACGGTGTGTGAGTGTGTGTTTTGGATGCTTCCATGATCCAGTTTAATATAAAGTAAATCATGCCTTCTATTTTAAGCTATTACTGTGAGGTCAGAGCTATTTTAAGTGCAGCAAGCAGCACCTTATCATCTCTGAGCTTGGTCTTAGTTGTGTTTTCTACCGTCAAAGTAGCAGCACAGCCCTGACTTCACAGCCGTGTCTATTAAAAAGGAAGCGGCGCGCTATCGGATTGCAGCTGTAGCAGAGACAAAGGTTAGTTGCTAGTCCCCCCCACCCCCCCGGGCAACAAAGGAAACGAAGAGAAGAAACAGAAGGAGCAGTGTGATTGGAAGCTGGAAATCGAGTTGCTAATCAAAGCTGCGCCAGGATCTGTGACTCTAGCAGCTGGGTGTGGAGAGCTCTTTCCTGCTCGCCCTCATGGCAAAGAGACACACTAACCTGCAGTGACCAGAGGGAACAAAGATTCACACTTTAATTCATTTTACTTTTATGTTCTTCTGCTTAATGAAAATCAAATCAAAACCGAGCCAGGGGCCCCCTCGGTCTCATGTTCCGTCTCTCGCTCCCCTCTTCCTTCCCGATCCGTCTTTTCTTTCCCCTGTCGCTCGCCGTGCTGCTTTGAAGTGTAAATCAGATTCTACTGATGTATGAAAGTAGAGTGCAGACTGTACACCGGAGACCGTTTTACAGCACTGAGGGCATGCAGGGTGCAACCAGATGTAAGTGTATCTTTTTTCACAGGTCAATAATGCTTCATGTGCACGCATCTGTTTGTGTGTTTGTGTATGTGTGCGAAGCCACTTACCAAAGATACTGCCTGCTAAAATTCATCAAGGTTGTGACTTTGCCTTCTCTGTAGTAGGCAAAACACTGTAACTATCAACTTGTTATTGCTGTTATTTCCTCAATTTGCTCCGTTCAAGTAAGTTGTAGCCTGAGATTTATTCTCACTTTGCAGTTTGTTTTTTTTCCTTCGGGGGGTTTAGAGAAAAAGGATCTTGAATGAACAGAAGCAGATTCTATTATAGCGCTCTGATCTGCAAAACATGAATATTCAGTCCAGTTAATGTTAAGTTCAATCCTTCGTAAACAGCCCATCAGTTATCCCGCACCAACTCTGACTCGCGATTCATAGAGATTTAATGAAGCAATCAGCAAGATAAACGACGATGAGTTTAACTGATTTAGTTCATTAGTGAACTTCATGAAGATTGAGCTTTTAATAGAGCCTAACAGTCACACAGGCTGGCACACAGGTCATTATAGTCACATTCGACATATCATCCAATCAAGTACGTCCGTGTCCCGTCTCTCTTAGGGCCCCCACACACCGTCCAGACTCAAACCAACAGCCAGCTGCCTTTATCTGACCACTCCGTTGTCTCTCGTCTCACCCGTTCGGCAGAAAAGTTGCACTGAAGAGACCGCTTCGACGGCTGCTAACTCCACAGTAGTGTGTACGTTCTGTGCTTGCGCAAGATGCAATAAGCCTCCTTAACAACGGGTGGAGCTAGTCTCGTGCCATTACTCCAAAACATGAAAATAGGACATGTGTGAGTGCACAGAAAAACAAAGCACGCAAAGTATTCTGCCCCTCCCACACACCGCGCTGATTCGCTAGCACACCACCAATCAGAATGGACATACAGCTAGCACTTGACCAATCAGAGAATCCAAATGTCTCAGACGGCCAACAGCCAACCTTCTCAGACTTCGCAAGTTGAATCAGAGCAGGCGCTGTCCGCGCAGCTCTGAAAGCTTCCAGTGTAGCTGAACATACCGAATAGATTCCTTCCCGACCTTGTCCGAGTCTCCCCAAATGCTTCAGACGGCCAGCGGTTGGCCCGGTGTGATTCAGGCTTCACACTTCATCATCTGTGTAAATGTTTCGCTCCTGTTCACAATCTGAGCAAACAAATGCCGAGCTCTATATCCTCGCTGCTACAGAGCTGCCTTCCACTTCATCAACATTTAAGCTGTGTGACTGTTTCTTTAAAAAGCGAGTTAAAGTCCAACTGAATCAGACTGCATTGTTTTTGTCTGCTACTCTGATGGCGCTTGATACTGAGGGTGGTCAGAGGTCAAACAAGCTCGAAACTCTCAACCTGAGAGAGAAGTGAAACCCTGCTCTCGCTCCTACTTTTTAATTACTTTACGTCCATCACACACTGTGTGTTTACCAGGTTCTGCCAGAGAGCTGTGCGCTCAGAGACAGTCAGTATCAAGCCTGATCGAAGGCAACCTTTTTTGGTGGCTTTTAAATTGGTGGAGCCTGGGACAGAAGACAAGGTTTTCAGTTTGCAGTTGAAAGTTGTATGTAAGAAGTTGTGTTTCTGTCTCATGAATGGTTTGCAACTGCAACAGTATTATTAGATCGATGTGGGCTGGAGACAAGCATGCGCATGATTTTATATTTTATTTTATTTATTACATTTTATAGCATTTCAAAAACACATAGGAATCAACATAAATAAAAACACAAAGTATAAGTTTATATACATATTTAAGAAAGACAAAGACAGTAATAAGTCGGAAATTAAAATTGATACGCATGAAAGTCAAAAAGTAGAAAAAGAAGCCGTGTGGTAACTGAGCCATCGGCTTTTCTTTTAACGCCCAAGAGTAAGAATCTTATTTAAATCCACTGAAAGAACACAAATATGTTATATATTAAAATTGTAATTAAAGTCTGTTCCAAACTTTTTCACCCACTGGTGGCATGCTAATTTAGTCTTCACTTTTATTGAATCTTTAATTAAACCAAACCCAATTTATTTTTTTTTTTTTAAAATATCACTTTTCATGTTTGTTCTCACCAACATAGACAGCAATGACAGGTAGTTCCAGACAAGCAACATTTGACAGACAACAAAAATATGAATTGACTGATGTAACTCATGTCTGCTACCTATGATACTGTTTATACAATAATAAATAATAGATTATAGATGTTTTAATCTATTAAGCTACATAGCTGCTCATTACACTCAACACTTTTGTCTTTAAATCATGATCCTGGTGTTCTCCTGTGTCCCTGCTCCAACACACCTGATTCAAGGTCTTTATCAGGCTTCAGAAGAGCCTGATGAAGAGCTGATCATGTGTATCAGGTGTGTTGGGGCAGGAGATCACAAATAGCTAGAGAGAGAGCTGGTGCAAATGGGGTTGTTTCCTAGCTAATCGGTCCTTTATCTGACTGAGGTTTGTGAAAGTTACAATCTATGTCCGTGACCATGGCTCTGAAATATTAGCAGCCTAACTGTGCTGTGTATCGATAAATCCATGGTGCTTTCGGCTGTGCTGAAGCTAAAGACAGTTTTGTAATTGTGCCCTTTTTTTCTCTCTCTCTCCCTCAGTCCCTCCCCTCTGTCAGTTTTATCTCGGATCTAGAATAACCTCGACACTGTATACTATAAATACTCAATTCTAGTCACCTTCATGATCAAAGTGATGAGGAGCAGCATGTAGTCGCAGAGGAGCGAGAGGATAGAGACACACAGCTGCCTGTAGTTTGTTCAAGGAGTCCTACAGTATTGAGCTTTTTTGAGGAGGTTTACATGGGTGTGTGTGTTGATCTGTGGTGTCGGGGTTTAGGTGGCTGTCCTGCTGGGCCATCACCCTGTTATAAATAAACAGGTCTGACTCTAACCATTTGTTTTAATGATTAGTGGTATGCACAGTCGTCTTATAAGAAATAATTGCAGGTTGATAAAAAGTCATATTTAATGTATTTTGTGTGCGTGTGTTTGTGTGTGTTTCTGCTCTGTTACTGAAACACCATTACAGAGATATTTTCATCAGCATTGGAGAAGAAAGCAAGTGTTTTGGATTAAAAAACAGTGGCCTTGAGATGATTACTGCCCACCGCAGTATCCACCCTGACCAGCCGGACCACCCCATTGTCGAAGAAGAGCCACGCTAATGGTCAATTAGGTTATTGGTTAATGTCCGGTCACATAAAAAGGAAATGGACAAATGAGACAACATGAAATCAGTGACTGTGGTCTCCACCACACATCTCAGATCAAGCTGTTGCACTCGTCGGGTGTTGGACCGTGTTCCAAGTTGACACTCTGTGTTTACGTCAGTGATGCTTGGTGGATGGACGGTGTTTCCCAGATGTCGATCTTTGTGGATTTCTCATCACCATCCTCACCCTGATGCAATTTCAAAGGATGCACCACATCATGTGCATATGTTTCTATATAACCGTATTTGTGTTCTGTGATTCGTGTAGCATTAAGTTAATTTCATCGATTATAAACATGTTATGCAACCCTGTGCCGTATAATGACCAATAAATTACCCTGTGCCTTGAATCACATGAAGATGGAGAGTGTGTTCTCAAAGTGCATAGATGAGTGATGTTTGGCTGTAATGTATTCACTCAGGCCGATTTCCTGCAGTTTCTGTTTCAGCAGCGACTGCAGCTGTTTAATATGAATCAGAATTAGCCCACCACATGTTTTTACAGCAAGACTTTGATTTATTTTTGAAAGCTGTGCAGTCAGCAGTATGAGCTGCATGTGGCCATGACTGCATTTGACTCATCACTCTCTCTTTTTATATGTTTATCTTTGCTTTTGCTACGATTCAGCACTAATGTAATGTAAAGTTATATATATTTTTAGATTCAAGAACAGCGCAATAGATGATTCATTAAAAATATAATATAAAAGAGGACTGTGATATTTTCCAGAGCTGACAACTGACAATCAATCCACAGATACTTTTGCTGGAAGGCTTTAAATTTTACCTAATTTGTTCAGAGATCAAACGTGTTTTCACATCTCTTCTTCTCAGACAGAATTTCTCTTTTCTTTCCTTTATCAAGGACTTAGAAACGAGCCACATCACCCACGCGGCAGGACCTGCAGAAGACTTCTGACTCAAATGTGAAGAAAACGTGTTACTAAATCACTCACAGTGAGGAGATATCACCTTTAATCAGTCAATATTGTTTAAGTGGATTTGCTGCAGGATCTTCTGCTTGTTACACCTCATATTTTAGAAGTTTTCTTTTTTTATTTTTTTAGACAAAATGAGGTTCAGCATGAAATGTTTAGGCTTGTTAGAAACCACAAATCATTCCTGGCTTAAAGGCTTATAAACAAGGGGATTTAAAACAGATTTATTTTTTTACAAAGCTCATATTATCAGGATTAAACTTAAGTGCCCATGGGTGCGTACAATATAAAGAGAGCACACAAAGTGTTGAGAGCAATAACGAGTTACACATTTCATTTACTGTGGTGATGAAAAAATTGTTTTGTATTTCATTCCATTTAAAAGCAATATGCAAAGAAGATTCAGCTTAGGGTGACTGGATGTGGGTGAAAAAAGTGTCTTAATTGACTTAAAAGTTATTGAAGCACCTATGATGCAACACAAAGCTTTTTGTCGTGACCATGAACAGATTTATTCATCTTCAGCCACAGACAGAACACAGTGTTGAGGCTTTGGGGTTCTCATTTTATGTGACGTACATCAGCTTTCCTCTGCCGAGTTTGGCCAATTCACTTCGTTTCCGCATGAGAGATGAGAAGAATCGGAGGCTAAAATGGAGAAAGTAGGGCAAAGAAAAGAGAATTTATGCCAGGCATTAGTCTTCACAATTATAATGGTCAGAGATGATGAGTTCATTTCTGCTCCTAAGCCGCTAAAGAAAAGGCCATCAGACAAATCACATCTGAACCAGGTTATAAATGTTAAAATCTTGCAGTGCCTAGAGCTAATATACTCAGTAGCCTGTAAGAAAAAATATAAAATATATATACAGCATAAATGAAAGGACTGGACTAAACTGTGTTTATCTGCTTAAACGCCTAGTCTTCAATCACTAGCATGTCCGGCTAACTTGCTTGCTAATCTACATAAATAAGACGGTGCTTTTGTCTACCTCTATCTGAAACCAGGAATCGACTTGCAAAGAATTACATTTTTTAAAGATACAGACTTATGTATGAATTTTACCTAAAAAAAATCTGAAGTTGATTATAACTTTGTTGAGTTGTGTACTAACATTTCTTAGATTTCTTCTGTCGACGCTCACTGAATTCAGACTCTCGGTTCTCTCTCTTCTTTTCCCCGCTCCCTTTTATGTGGCTACATTCACATAGTACAATACATTTCTCTTCAAGCATCAGTTGGCAGTCAAAATCACAGTACACACAATTGAGGTCATCTCTGTGGATCACTGTTGCAGTCGGGTTAATAAACAGGAATGAAGATTAATCACCTTTTTAGTCATAAAAGTCAAAAAGTATTATCTCAGCTCTCCTGTCAGTAAACGTTTTTTCTCCAGGTCTGTCTCTGCAGAGTCGGCTTTGATAAAATGAGACAAAAACATCAAAAATTTGTTTGTTAGGGGGAAATTTGTCACATTTCTTGCAGCCTTTTCTCGCCAGAAAGGTCCAAATATATAGGCCATAATGTTTTTTACAGAAATATCCCATAACTCATATGGTTTTATAATTGATGTTGTAGAGAATGTTTACAGAGGAGTGTAGCTGCAGCTAGTGTATTTGGATTTTTTGTGTTTTAAATTGCAGCAAGTTCAACAAATACAAAGGCAGCAGTTATCCTCATGCTTTCTTTCCCTAATTGTCTGCTACCTCAGGCACAGATGGTGATCGCCTCACTTGACTCCTTCCTGCTTGCACGGAGAAAACCCACCCGTGATTTAATTTTCAGGGCATCAAACTGAGCTCATAAACTTCATTTCCTCTCAAAGCCCAGGTGAGTTCACCTACATTTTCTCCTTCACTATTGTGCCAAACATGACTGCTGCTTCTTTCAAAACCTCCTGCTATTACTGTCTGATACATTAGGTAATTTATCTACATAAGAAAAAAACACTTGAGTGCCCTTATCTTGTTTCTCAGCTGAGAGAGTTCAAACCAGTCCTCTCACTGGTTACCCTCTGGGTTTGGGCTTTTCATTTTTAATAATATTTCTGAGCTCATTTGCTCTGCAAATACTTGCCAGAATTAAAGACAAAAATGTCTTGCTTCATGGTGCATTGAGGCCGTGTGCCTACTTAAAACCTGTGGCTTCTCATTTTTGGTGGTTCTATTTGAAAAGATGAGTTTCTAGACATCACAGGCACCCTGCAGTGCACAACAACTTATTAATTTAAGAGCACTGACCTCAAAATGCACAGCGAGATGAGATTATTAAAATCATTCTCAGTGAATGGATGCTACAATTCAAATGAGATTTCACCAGGTGGACACAGAACGGACTGTGACAACACAAAGTGAAAGGTTTCTCAAGGTTGGTTGGTGGCGGGTAGGCAAGAACAGGCTTCATATGTTGTCATGAAAACCCGTGCAGCCAAATGCGATCTTGCATAACAGACTTGCAACGATCACTGCAGCACAGAGCCTGTAGAGCCTTATATGAAGCAGAATGTATTCATCTGTCTGCATATTTCTGGAATACTATCAGCTTTTCAAACAGGCTGGTTTAATGTTCCCCCTGAAGAGAAAAATACTTTTTCTGTTAAGTCCATTTCATGTTTCATCGCTCATTACATGATGATTTAAGTGCTGCTCTGTCTTCTAAAATGTCTCTCATTTCTGAGTTCTTCTGGATGACTGATTATGAGAAAATTGGGCTTTGTTTCAGGACAGGAGCCTTTTCTGTGGCTGATATTATTGGAAGACCATGAAACAGAAGACACAGTACTTTCATTGCAAAGTGACGTAATGTGTAAAAAGTTATGCTCATGTCTGACAAATGTTTTACAACTGCAACAGTATTTTGGGTGATTTATAAGTCTCTTACACCCGCCCAGCGTGTCTAACCCTTTTCTAGCGTTTTGATATACCAAGAAGGATATGCAGTCCCCTGTGTGAGATTGGTTCCTGCTGCTGAGACTCGTCCCATCCCGCTGAACATCCTGATTGAAGTGGCAGACGGGTCCAGCTCACCTATCCAGGGATGCAAATTTGGGGACACCTGATAAATTGTTGGCCAGCCTGTCAGCCGGGGCCACTGGGAATTTAAGTGAACAGCTCATCACTGTGCCTCTTATTACTGTTTCAGTCTAATAGATGTTAATCCTCCTTCAGGCTGTTGTTAATTAAATTTGAGGCACTGGTTAACTACCTGGAGACTGAGACAGGCACAGTTTGGACTATTGACAGCACTCGGAATAGCCTTGTTTAATAACACTGGCAACAAGGGTGCTGTTTCGACTATTTTCTCATCAGGTGAGTCTAGTACTGAGGTTTTGCTTCCATTTTTGTCTAGCTTTAAAGGTGCGATTCATAAGAATTGGCCAGCTAGTCATTTAACTCAAGAAAACTATCTGTGCCACACACCACCTCTTACTATAGCTGCTGTTAGCTAGTTATCTCAGTTAGCCATGCAGCTAGCGGTCTGGACTGGGAGCTCGGAGCACCTGGTGAGTGTTGGTCTTGTCTACAACATGGAAATAACAAATACAGTCTGGATACAGCTTTGGATTTTCCATGTTGTGGGCCCCATAGAGCATGAGCACAAGAGACTTATGCTGACCGAGCAAGTTAACTTTAATCATTATCTACTCTTGGCTCAAATTCTGATAGTGAAACAAGTCATTTTGCATGAGTTGTTGATGTTAAAAAAAATAATTTTCATAATGTATTTTATAAGGAAAAGGTATTTCTAGGCTGTAGTGTGTGACGTATTTACAGTTTGGCCACTAGGCTTCAAGGCCTGGTGCTCTTGCTGTGGCCTTGGATTACACCAGGGGCATGCTATCATGCTAAGCATGCTAACTTCAGTGTATATCTCTGCAACAGTGTACAGACAAGAACATCAAAACTGATCTTGTTATTCTGTTGATAATTCAAGGTTTATCAGTATTTTAAACTAACATTCTTGCACATTGCACCCTTAAGAGTCCCATTTTGATCACCACCTTTTATTTCTAAACAGCACCCAGGAGGACTTTTTTTGCCTTTGTCTCTTCACAATCTTATTTTACTTGTATGTACATGATACATTAAGTACATGATACATAATAAATAAATGAATAAACAAACAAACAACATTTCTTAAATTGTCCGTTATTTGCAGTACTGTTTTCATAACCTCTGCAATGTGCACACTGTATAATTCAATCCAAGATAAACAGAATGCAGCATGGCTCACCAGAGTCAGCTCCTTTCTCACACAGTTTTAATAACAGAAAAAGAAATATATAACCTGATACTGTAAGATTCAAAACAGCAGCCTTCATTGCAGGATTGTTGAGTTGGATTGCATTAGACTGTACAGGCACCTGTGATGTTGTGTCCACCTCTTGTGGATTAATGAGACGCGTGAGTCTTGTGCTTTGTTTGCTGCCATGCATTTCACTTGTTTCATCATGTATTACAGCACTTCACTTTGTCATGTGAATGATTCTGATTAGAGCGATCCGGAAAGCTTCGTGCATTCTGCCTGTGAAGTCCTCTGAGACGTGCTCGTGATGAAAGGCTCTATAAATATACAAGCCTGAACTAAGTGTGATTCTCACCTCGCCACCCCCCTCCGTGTCCACACCAGGAAATATAGTTTCCCAGTTGCTTTACTTAATACGTGGTCTTACCTAAAAACAAAATTATTGACAAAACTTCAGTGAAATGATACTCTAATCTGAAGTTTCCTCTTCAGTTGTTGACAGTAAATCCAATCAAGTGTTTTAATAGGGGGTAAATAAAACAATCAGATGGAGAGAAGAAGCATCCATCCATAAAGAAAACTTCATCCAGTTGATTACTGTGTGAATTTGACATGTAGTATTAAAGAATAACCCCTTAAATTCTCTATGTGTGAACATGCATAAAGATTAGAGGGAAAGGCTTGTTTCTGTCATGTGACATGCTTTTCATTTAACTGCAAAGATGTTGTTGAATATTGTGTTCCTGCATAAAAAAATCAGCCCAGTCACCAGACTGTGCAATTCTGCAAACCATGGATATGTTGACTCTAATATCCAGTTTCTGTATGTTGCAATTTTACATTGCTTTAGGGTTTAACTCTATGTTCTTGTGTTATTGTATGTTGTGCTTTAGTATGTTTTTGCCTGCCTGGTTCTGTTGCCACAAGCATGGTTTAATCTTGTTGCGACGTCATGTCAAAATAACACAGTCTGGAATAGGAGTTTCTGGTTTGCCAGCCTTCTTGCCTGTAACTTAAGTAAAGATATCATGTTTAAATATTACTTTGGCAAACATGAAAGTCCCTCATACAGATAGTAGTTGTGTAAAAGTCTTAAAGTGTCTTGTGCCCTGACCAATTATCAGATCTGGAATCTGTGCTTTTTGTTTTATCTGTTGTCAATCAAATTGGTAAATTTAAACATGCACTCATTTGGCTCTGATGCGAAGGTAATCTGAGAGTAACTGCTAACTTAACTTATTAAATTAATGTGGTGCCAAAAAAGTAAACTATTTACCTCTAAGATGTAGAGAAGTAAAAAGTATAAAGTATCAGAGAATACATTCCCTCACTGGATAGAAATGCAGTCCTGTGCTCATGTGTCTACCTGTTAATACACTAAAGCTGAAACTTAATAAACTAACTGCAAACTAAATTGTAGAGCAGCCTCTCACCTGGCACCTCGGACTTCAATAGTTCAATAGATTTTTTTTTTAGACTCAAAGTCTTTTTCAGGCTCTTGTTCAACAATGAGCAGTTTGCACCAGTAAAACATGAATTAATTGAAAGTGAGTCTTTGTCTCGGGGGAAATTTCCTTTTTCCTGTCGGCCTCCCACCCACAGAGAGCTCAGAGCAAAGGGTCAGCCTCCTACACCATTTGAAGTGTGGATTTGTGTCATTTCTACCATTAAATGGGGGGATTGTGAGACAATCTGGGGGTCATCCTCAGAACAGCACCTTCTGAAGCCAGCTGGGAGTTAGTCTTTACCCGAATCTCTGCCTCGATGTGGACAAAATCCTTATCAACAAGTCCTCCGTTATTTAAAGCTGTTAATTAAAGGCCTAATTTCAGGAGAGGGTTTGAAAGTTTATCACAATTATTTACTAATCTTCCCCGTGTTGTCAGGGCCTAATGCCTCCGTGTCGAGCGTGTGGTTTGTTGATTAATGACCGCTGTCTCCACAGCTGAGGAACTTACAGCTGTGGAGTCTTTGTCTGTGGGACCTCACAGTGATGATTATAGGATAACCTCTCTCACACACTAATTAATCAGCCCACAAGAAGCCCGCTCGTTCAGAGCAAATGTGACAGCTGCTTGGCCGGGTGGATCACCCAGTGGGAGGATCGCAGGGCCTCTGAAACCAACCTCAAAGTGTCCCCAAGGCTGGCTCGCAATCAAAGGGAATCGATAGAAGTTGCACGTCCAACACATGCAGGTGTTTATTTCCTGTCAATTCAGTGGTTCACACTGGCTTTGAGGTCACCTTCATGACAATGCATTGTGTAACCTGGACATCCAGTGATTGTACTTGCAAGGACAAGTTTTTTTGTTTTTTTCCAGTGCTGCCCTTTAAACAGAGGAGACAGTCAAAAATAACATGAACAAAGTGAAACTGCAGCTGAACGACACTCATACATCATGCCGTACGACACTGTGAGATAGAGAACAAGCTAATCTTTGATCTAGTCCTTCAGTGCAACTGTCTGGTGACCTAGCTGCGATATAAATTTCTCATTATAATTTCATCGTGTTTATCTGCACACTGTGCACATGTTTGCTGCATCACACGACCCATTTGAACTTCAGAGGAAGGCACTAATCCAACATTTGATTAGAATAATTAAACGTCTCTCAGATCTGAATGAAATGTTTCCACTCCTCGCATTTAAAAATCGATATTTTAGGTTATCCGAACATGGAAACACAGTCAACAATGTACCACAATGTAACCACAGTGCGGTTACATCAAAACAGGCTCTGTTGGAGATGATTCATAGAAATATAAGTCATGCAGACCTTAACCTCAACAATAAATTGAATTCCTTTGGGTTAATCTGTGAGTAATTTTCTTGATTCCTCTTTTGATTTTGCGGGGGAATTTGATTCCCTGCACCACCAACAAAAGATGAGGTGAGTGGTGTGAGTGTTGTATGTGACTCATCAATGATAAAGACAGGTTCCTGCACAGACTGGTCACTTCTGCATTGATTTATTTAAAAAAAAAAAAAAAAAAGAAGCCAGCACTTCAGTCACAATGACCTTTCTCAAGGCATAACATTCACAAAGTAACAGTGTGAAAAATACAACCTTCAAATTAAAGGACAATCCACGGCAGTGCTGGAGGCGTGTCCACAGTCACATGCAATGGCTCGTCAAATCAAGATGATAATGAGCCGGCAAAGCACAAACAAGGAAAACATTCCTCAATTTTAGTATCATATGCACAAAAAAATAGGTCATGTGTCTATAAGCTACAAATGCCCCAGGGGGTCCTGGAGGTCTGCATTCATCCATGCACATATTTACCAAACACATTGTCAAAAGGAAAAACAAGGGAGGGGCGCCGTTCAGCTCAGTGGGTAGAGCAGGCGTCCCGTGTACAGAAGCTTTGTCCTCACTGCAGCAGCCCCCCCCCCACCCCCACCCCCCAACCTGTTTCCTGTCATATCCTTCAGCTGTTCTATCAATAAAGCCTTTAAAAAAGGCCAAATATATATATAAAAAAGTGATGGTGAGCTGAAATGACGTTAAAGCTGATTGATCTGTTCAGTCAATCAACAGAAAATGACTGGCCAGCTATTTTGAGACTAGATTAATCGTTTACTTTCAGGGATGACCTTCTGATTCCAGCTTCTTAAATGTGAGCATTTGCTGCTTTTGCTGTTTTAGATAATCCCAAACTGACTGCGCTGAGCTCCACAGCTTAGGTTTAGACTTGCAAAGTCAGAACCTTCATTTAAATCTCTCCTAAAACCTACTTGTATACATCTGCTGCTGGTTTGGCCTCTGTCTCTCTCACCTTGCTTTCATTTTATGTGATTTTTTTATTCCAATTATGATGTGTTGCTTTCAACTTGATTGTTAGTACCATCTTACTGTCTTCTTGTTTTTATATTGACTGTGTGTTTATGTTTGAACTCGACCTGTGCAGCCCATTGTAACTATGTTTTGAAAAGTGCTGAACAAATAAAGTTTATTATCATAAGTTTATTGTTATGTTCGAGTTTTTGGACAAGAACCCTGAAGACGTCACCTTGGACTGACAAAGAGTGATGGACATTTTTTTAACGACTCAGATTAATGGTGAAAATAACTGGCAGAATAGCTGCTACCAAATGTTAGTTATTCTTAACGCTGAGCTACTTTCTTCAAACCATTTCCTCTGTCCACTCCAAACATATATAATTTATATGATATTGTTACGAAACATGCAAAAGCAGAAAATCCTCACAACTGAGAAGCCAAAACTGGAAAATGTTTGGCTGAGAATCTAAAGATTTAATCTGGCAGATTGGCTCATATTCAGCATGTCAATCTTTCCAGTAACAGTTCAAACCATCAGCTGCAACTGAAGGGCACCGAATCCTCCAGTTTACTGACCTTTCATAGTGTTGAGAAAACTTTCTCATTACATTCACATAACTAGCAAATATAGAAAAAAAAAAACTTTCACATATTGCAAAGTAAAAACAAAACAAGCTTTTTGCTCTCTGGCAGGTCTGTTAGCTGAGATGAATGGGCAGCATGTTCCTGCATTGATCATCTCGCGGTCATAAATGGCTGCTGCTGAGCCGACACCACAAAGACCCGGACCGAATCACATAAAACACTAATGCTTTCTGACTGAAAAAAACCCAATAAATTAGAGTAAATTTCTGATCCCAGTGCATCTTTTTTTAATACGAAGAGATAGAAATGCATTGGAGTATTTTCTTTTAATGGCAGCGTTTTCCCGGCTGTCAGTTCAATTCACTGATTCTTCTTTGACACATTCACTATAATGAAGGTGTGCGATAGAAGTCGGCCACAAAGACACAATAATGCAGCTTATTCCATCCATCAAAAATAATTCATGTATTATATTGATGTAACATTTGTTTTTTTTCATTGTGGAATATAATACATTCACTCTGGCAGCCTGCTGAGTTGTAGCTGTCTGGCAGATTGGATGACAAAGGCTGTTATTAGCAAATAATCATCTGGTGATGATGATACTGGAAAAACGCTGTCAAAACACAATCGAGAATTTCTGGGGGAAAAAAGGAAAGAAAAAAACCTGACAGTCACTCAGATACTGCAGTTTCCATTCAAAGACACATCAGTTACAGACAAATGTCCTTTGAGAAATAAAATGATGTTAGTGAAGAGAAGGAAGGACAGCTTTTAGTATCTGTGCAGCACTCTTGTGTTCTTACACCTCTTGCTCTTAACAGCCATCAACTACCTGCTAAATATGTTGATCTGTGTGTTTGTATTCCATGTGGTGACTATTTTTACCTGATCTGCTTTGCTGATTCCTTGTCCTCAGTGATTTCTCAGAGAATCTAAAACTGGCAACAGATTACTTTCGCTTCTACTCATCATTCTTAAGTAAATACTGATTGCAAATAAAATGACAATATCCGTGTACAGATGGATTCCCGATAAACCTCACTTTCACAGTTATACTTGGCCTGCGGCGGGGCTTGAGTTTTCAAGAGGAATGAAGGTCACACTGCGCAACCAAAACACAGCGAGGCTTTATCTCCCCGGGTCGTTTGTCAGCAGGTAACGGTGGAACGACTGGAGCGACTGTGGAAATGGAAATGGAGGAGGCGAAGAAGGAGAAGAGGGAGAGTGTTGGAAACCGAAGGTAGAGCGCGAGTGAACGGACGGGCATTCGCTCGACGGACGGCGCCGGCATTGTGCCAAAGTCTGTTCCCAGCTGATTTGCATTCCCTCTCACCAGTGGGTCTTGTGACGTCTCAAAAGCGTTCCTTTTCTAGATCAGCACGCCACAGAATCTGCCCGCTTATTACTACAACAGTGTCAACTTCTGCTTTTTCAAAGTACTGAGGTCAGGGTTTCTAGGTCAAATTGCGATTCTTACGGTTGCTTTGGGCAGTAGCCAGGCTGTTAGCAGTAGCCCTGCTGCCAGAAGGAATCTGGCCACGTTGCCAGGATTGTACCAAACGTGACATATTCACATTATATTCTTATTATCGCCTTTTTTCGCATCAGGAGGTGGAGGGGGAAGTTGGGTGGCATTATTACAGCCAACAAGGCTTGAGTCACATCCCTGGATATCTTTGAGGAAACCTGAGGGCATTTTCAGATGCTTCTGTGGCGACACAACCGGAACTTTTTCCCCACGGGAACTCAGAGCATCTCCATCTGTGATCGTGGCGGCCAAAACAGGCACTTTAGGCCAAATCATGGCGTTCTCCTCCCTCCGCTCTACCCGAGTGCTTTTTGTGCATAAACCTAACCAGAGCATAAGCACAGTGTTGCAACATGAAGAAATGTTTGGCTCTAACTTGTCTGTGCTTTAGCAGGAAGTTCTGAGCTGAAATGTATTCTGGTGGCTGGGAAACACTAAGAAGCGGGGGAAAGGTCGGAAATGTGTCTATTTCTGCTTTAAACACGGGTTGAAATGAAATGAAAACGAGGAGCAGGAATGACAGCTCATCTGGCATTTGATACACTGGCAAAAAAAATTTTAGAGAGAGTGCTGTCAGACACGAAGAAACGCAGATGCTCTGCTGCATCCGTGCAGATACGAGAAGCGGTGCATGGGGAGTGAACAACATCTTTACATTTCAAGCTTTGTTCATGAGCCTCTTTTCTCCTTCTCAGCGTCAGAAGAGTGCTAAAACAAGAAATCCCACTATTTAAAATCCACTTGTCACGTCATGCCACAGAAAACAGGACTACAGACTTTTGAACACTGAAACTGACAGTTTTGTAGGAAAATGACTAAGACTCTCCCTCAGCACTGCTGTTCACTTTATCTGCAGTGTCTCCCTCTGAGCTGTAATTACTCTGCCTGCTATCTGTCTTTCAGGTCTAATTGCAGCAGCAGCCTCTCATCTCTGCATCTTTTATGTGTGTGTGTGTGTGTGTGTGTGTGTGTGTGTGTGTGTGTGTGTGTGTGTGTGTGTGTGTGTGTGTATAAATATATGTGTGCGTGCGTGCATGTGCGTGCGTCTCTCACGGTGAGCTGGACCTGAGCCAAGCCCCATAACATGACCCCACCACACCTTGATTTCCCGTGGAGACGCGCTGTCTCTATCTCGTGGCTCGATCCAGAACTGCAGCGGGACGAATCAGCCCCTCCGCGTCCGTTTGGAGACATCTGATCGCGGCAACTCCAGAAAAAAAAAAAAAGAAAAAAGTGTGAGATCCTGCTGGATGTGTCTCACCCGCTCAAGGGACAAAGGGAGGGGGGGAAGAGAAATCACGCATCAAACGCGCGCTGCTGCGGGCTGCTTGGCGCACAACTGTGCGGACAGAGATAGGTTGTAGCACTTGGCGGTCGGAGCCGCTCTCTCGCAGTGAATCGGTGCGCTGCGGGGACGCGTGCAGCAGGGGCGGCTGTCAGTCCTCACCTCCCCTCTCATTGGCTGCGGCGGGATGCTCGCTGTCTCTCCTGTTTCCTTGATCCTCAAACGCGACTGGAGCCGACGGAGGTTCACCATGGAGCGAGAGAGGGAGCCTTCACCTGTAGATATTTCACACTAACCTGCCTTCTTGCAAGAGTAAAAAAAAAAAAAAAAGAAAAGAAAGGGGGGGAAAAAGCGCCCGCACGCCACTTTCCAAGTGAACGCCCCGCGCCTCGGATACCACAGTCCCTGGGAATAACTTCATTATTCCAGGGCTTTTTTTGCGGGCGGCTGTCGCCCCGTGCTGCAGGTTTGACGGGATACTGCAGGCTGTATGGAGGGATGTCGGCATGGCTTGCACCAGGAGAACCAAAACTTTGGTGTCCACATGCGTGATCCTGAGCGGCATGACCAACATCGTGTGCCTGCTCTATGTCGGATGGGTCACCAATTACATCGCCAACATTTACATCAAGGTGCCGATGCCTTTAGCGGAGAGAAAGTTGGAGGGTGACAAGAAAGGGGACACCATTCGGATCATGGAGAGGCTCGATCGGCTGGAGAATGTGGTCAACCAGCACATACAAGGTAAACAAATAATAATGATAAAATAAATAAATAAATAAATAAAAGCTCCATCGCTTCTTCACCTGAGAGGAAGTTGTACTTTTTTTTTTCTCACAGCGAGGTGTGACGGTGTTGTCTGATACAGAGGGAACTTGTTACAGATCAGGTTGTTTAGAGGATGTGATGGAGGGCGAGAGGAGCAGAGAGGTTGTAACCTCACATGCTAAGAGCAATCATAATCAGTCTTTTGAAGAAGCTTGCAAGATACATTTAATAATTACGCCTTAAATGAAAATTTAAGGTAAAAAAAAAAAAAAAAGATAGAAAAAAGAAAAAAAAAGCCCAAAGCCTCATAACATCACAATGAACAGTGTGCAACATGACTGTTGGTTTACAGGCAGTGAAATGCATTCAGTGTTGGAGAAGAAATTCAAACTCTGACTGTTGATATTCATAAAATCATTGAGGCAATAATACAAACTCAGATATACAGATTTGTTTTTCTTAGCTGAATAAACAACTTGTTCTGAGTGAGATGCCCCGGACACTGTGTGAAGCTAGAGAGGTGGCAGGGTCCGCCACATATAAACAAAGTCGAACAGAATGTATCTGTGTCGTCCTTTTAAGGCCAGTTTGTTTATGCAGTCGTGAAAACAAAGAGAGCTTGTTTATAAAACTGCACAGTGCACATTTATCACTGTTAAACACATGCATGTGCCTTTTTTATTAATACTAATATGAATGTTGAATGTTGCAAAGAATGGAGCTCCTCATATCTCAACCTGCACTCCACCTGAAAAAACCCCCAGTGTGACACAACAGTATGCGTCCCCACTGAAAGCCCTGTTCAGCGCTGGCATCAGAGGAAAATCTGCATTTACAGGATTCATTTTCTGTGCTGGTGCACGTCTGACTCTGACCGTCCATTCATCCTTTCAGCTACTTCCTCATTTTATCAAAGTTAATCGGGCATAATTATGAAACTGTTCGATTCTCCGCTCCTTATATATTATTTAACCCGGGCTCGTTCTTTTCTTTGAGGAATGTCTGGAATCCTTTTCCTCAAATTCCTCCCAAGCCTTTTTTTTCTCCACTGCTGGTGTACAGTTACTTCACACTTGATCACACACAGTTAATTTCTCTCCATCTCTGTGTCTTTAAAAAAAAAAAAAGGAGCTATTCCTGTCATCACAGGGGGGCTCGTGTTGGGCAGGTCCCACTCTGAAGCGGCACAGGAGCTGGTACACGAGTGAGAGAAACGCAGACAGAGATCTGCTTATGCCGCTGCAAGCAATAAAGGCTCCGTGCTAAGCTTGGGTAAACATTCCTCCAGGAGGCAGAGTCTCCATTTCAGCTTGGCACCCATAGGCGTCTGCTGGGCGGAGCTTTTGTTCAGGTGCCCCCAGTGACTTACCTCCGGAGTCCATGTTGCAACTGTTTCTGTTAAAAAAAGGTAATTCATGCTGGATTTGTGCTATAAAAACAGCAATGTTTTTCCACTTTAGCAAGCCTCCATCTCAAATAAAAGATAACTGAGGACAAGTTGAATCATGTATAAAGCTCATAAAGTGGGCAAGAGCTTTGTATGCTCTATTTCAAGCAACTTGAAAGGCAAGGTTAGATTTCTATACATATATATTAAGCTACACGTTGACTGAAAAGATTGTAATAAGAAGAAAATTAAAAAAAAATAATTCTGTCTGTGTAATGAGGTCAGTTATACAGCATGAAAAAGTAAGATGAAAAAGATATGTTCAGTCATCCAGAATCAATATGTATACAAGACTCATCTCCAGGTTCCACTGGCCCGTCTATGCGGCTGTTTCAGACAGGGCTCGACTTTCCTGCCGCTGCGCCACGTCACGTTTCAGCAGCGTTCCAGAAGCAGCTCTCAGCTCATCTCCGTCGAAAAACACTAAATACATTTTTGATGGAAGCAGACCACAGCCGCGTCAATCTGCTCAGAGCAGATCGAGCCAGACAGCAGAATGGTATAGTGTTTCTGGTCAATTTTCAAAATAAAACACCCGGGGCACACTGGGGACTAGCACAACGAAGTCAGAGACGTAACGATTTGACTGTGTAGACAACTCAGCTTAAGTAGAAGCAGAAAAACACACCACTGGGTTAACTCCCCGGGGTCCCTGCCCCTATATATGCTGTCTCCCGTCCTTACCTCATAAAAGACACACCAGATTTTTCTGTGTTTTAGCCTTGGAGGTAATTTACATTTAAAAGTTTGCTTAATTGATGTATAGTCTTTTGTACAGGAGCTCAAGTTTGTTGGCATAATTCACCTGAACATTTAGTTATTTACCTGAAATCCTAGTCTGGGCCTCTTCGTCAGAACACGAGGCTAATCCCCACCGGTTATATCTGCAGCATTATTTAACACGTTATATTTCAGAAGTCAGCATTATTGATTAACAAACACGATTGGAAATGCTGGTTGCCGGTCTTTTACTTGTTTCCACCTGTTTTTTGCTAAGCTAGGCTAACTGACTGTAGTGTCACATTTACCTGTGTGTGGCATCACCCCTCTCATCTCACTCCTCCACAGGAACAGAATTGTTGGCTCATCCTTCAAAAACTAGCCGCGGCTCATGGTCTTCTTATACCATATCTAAAACTGGGGCAGTCATTCTGTAATTAGTGATAGAAAAAAACCCAACAGTTTTGCACTCGTTCTGTCGTTGATCTCTTGCAGTCTGCACCATCATTGGGTGCAACAGCTTTTTGTCCCCTTTTTGATTTGCGGACTTGTCTCCAGACCTCCGACATAAAAAGCCAGGACACGGCAACAGCGGCTCTCCGCGCTCCTCATTTTTTCATACTCTGGGAGCGCGGCGACATAGTTGACAACAGAATGCGTCGGGGCTCGTGCTGGAGGAGACTGCTGATGTGAAATGCAACAACAGAAACTGCTCCAACAGAATGACCTCTCTCTTTACATGCAGGCCATATTGTCTGCACTTCCTTGATAATTGCTCTGAATGCATCCGCTGCAGATATAAACCCATAATCCGAGACCGTAAGTGGCCGACGGCGTCAACAGTCAGTCAGCTTCGGGCAGAGTCAGAGTCGTTAGTGAACTTTTGACTTCCCTATAAATAAAGTGTCCTCCTATATCTTTGAACAAGTGCAGGAACTGTGTATCTTCGGATTTACTGCATTCTTCAGTGCAGCACTGTGACTCGCACACTCGAGAGGATCCCGGTGCACTATCCACACAGCCACATGCACTTAGGTTTTTTTAGTGCAGAGCGAGAACAGTCTGAGCTCCCACAGCGCAGAGCATTAGGGCATGTGAGAATGAAACATTTACTGCAGCTGAGTCACCGTGGACAGTCAGAGGGAGATGTCTCTGGTGTCAGCTTCCCACTCGGGGAGGAGACAGAAATATTCCACCGCTGCGTCTACGTGATGATGTTAAGTGGCCTGTTACCAGCACAAAGCTACGTGGCAACAGCACACAGACCGGCGGCCCTGTATTGAGGTACAGTCAGCCGAGGAGAATTTATTGGAAAGTTGGACCGGGCAGGTTCACACATGCCCGCCATGAGGGCTCTTCGCTGCTCTTTCTTTGCCTCGTGATACCAACACAGAGGAGTCTGGAGACTATAACTGCTCAGGACCTGACATGAAAATGATTATTAGAGTGATTTATGTCTGCATATGTGGTACATGTACCATGAATGAGGTGCTTTTACACAGCTGTTACTGCACGTAATGTATACATTTGGACATTTGTAGCCTGTTTGTTTGTTTGTTTGTTTTTTTATAAGTGTACATATCAGAAGAATTCCAACAATATTCATGTCTCTTCTTTACACTGTTTATCGTCTTCTACTTCCATTCATTTTGCGTTTAGCTGTTGCCCTGGGGGGGACGAGTTGTTGCATACAGTTACTCTTGCAGGGACAAATGAGGCCGTATAGAACTGAAAGAGCCATCGTTTTCATTATTTTTCTGATTAATCCTTGAGTCTTTTGGATGTCAAAAGATGGAGGGAACAATGCATATTTTAATTTCATTTGCTTGTTTTGTTCTGTCTGACTAACAGTCCATAAAAAAGATTTTGTTTATGCCATCATTTCATTCATTACCTCCTATACTTGTCAGAGGGGCATTTTTTCAAGCCTTGTTTGCTTGAAAGATTACTAGAACAATTAACTTGGTTGATCATGATATTGCCAGTGCAGGATCTCTATCATTAGAAAACTAAACCTGTGGTAAGAGCTAACAGTGTGTGCATGAATGTATGGTATGACAGACATGCAGTTTCAGTAGAGGCCGGTTCTAATAGGATGTTGTTCATGAATAGGCGGCTTGTTTCCTGGCGTGCTCTGACCTCTGAGGACGTGTAGTCTGCCTGCACGGCCACGAGGCCTGCGAGAGCTCGTCATCAACACAGTGCTGATTTAGCTGCAAATGATAGCGACGGCTCCCGAGATGGCTTCAAGCAAATCCACCCGCCAAGTCAATTGAGCAGCTCAGTAAATCAGCGTTTACTTTGATGCTCAGAGGACAGCTATATTTGGATATTTATCTGATGTGATACTCCAGAGCAACAATGACTGCAGGAGTAGAATAAATGAGTGTGTATGGGTGTGTGTGTGTGTGTGTGTGTGTGTGTGTGTGTGTGTGTATGGATGTGTTAGTGTGTGCTTGTGTGTGTGTTTGCATGCTTGTGCATGCATGTTATGGCATGTAGTTCCAGAGAGTACAATTTACACTTACACATCATTCCAGTGGCTTTAAAGTGCTTTGGCCTTTGGGAGAGAAGCAGTTGAAACACTCTTCTTCATTCAGTTTTAAAAGAAGGCAGCCATGTTTCCTGCAAGATGAATACACAGTTTTTCAATTTTTTTATGGTGGGATGATGGGATCTGTCTCAATGGGTGTCATAAAGGTTTTAAAATATATTAAACGCAAAGTGATCCGGGCATAATTACCATATATTGACTCAGAAATATCCACTGCTGACTGAAATCTGGATTTCTGAAGTGGGCTTCACATCCAGAGACCTTCAATATTTGCTTCCCGTTTGTAATTTCCTATTTTAATTTGGCTGTTTTCTTCGTTTTGAATTAATTTTTCTGACAGATGCAGCATAGTGGTAGATTTATTTATAGGTGCCATTTCAGTGTTTTTTAATCACTGTTATGTAAGTATTATGTAAAATATGAATGTGTTTTGTCGACAGGGAATATTTACTCGAAAAAAGGAATTTGGGATGTCCTTCCTCTGTTGTTAATTGATTGGATAACACTTCCACTGTGGCATCACACAGTCACAGGACTCCTGTTAGTGGGCATGAACTGATTGGCTGATTAAGGCAGATGAGGCGCAGGTGTGCTGGCAGGAGATGAGCAGGTGACTGGGGAACAGCTGGAACAGCTGAGGACGACTGCTTAGTGCAGAGTGATGTCTGAAGTGACGGGACAGGTTAGAACTGGCAGGAGAGGATGATGGCAGTAGACTGCAAAAAATATCGAGACGATGAAAACTAGTTAGTTAATAGTGCATACAGTATCTGTGGTTGTGCACTGCCCAGTACCATGTATAAAATGCATACGGTAATTTATGTTTATGAAGTAGGCCTACATTTGGGCACACTTGAAAACAAAGCTGCCTTGTTTTCTGATCCTTTCCAGTTTGCCCGGTTTAAGTTTTGTCACCGCATTATGTTCAACATTTCGTTTATCCGTTTCAAATTAAAAGCCCTTCAGCATTTCAGTGAACACAGCGGCCTCATTTTTTAACAAGACTTTAATGCTGAAGCATTTGCAAGAATGTGTTGTAGAGGAAGTGACCGGCACGGTTCTCAGGTTCTCATGAGGGACTTTAAACGCAGCCACTGCCGTCTTATGTCACCTGTATGTTACAACAAAATACAGTTTGGCTGAGACATTAAAATATGAGTAATCCAGAAAAGTGTTAAATAATAGCGGGATCATGTTGTTGACTAAATTTATGTAGAGTGATATGACAACGACCAGGAGCTGCTCCACTCTTGTTTCTCCCCCCAGCCTGTATTTGGAACCAGCCTTTATTTGTTTGTTTTGCCCACACCCAGACATTATTTTATACCCTGACTTTATTTGCACAAATATGTCAGCTAAATGATAACATTATCAGGCTAATACGCATGCCCTCAATAACAGTGCTTATTCTGCTGTTTGGCATGTACAGTCTGTCCCATTTTCCAACATTGAAAAAGGTTCCCTGCTGACATTTTGACTTCTAGCGGCACTAAGGAGCTGGTTCTGAGCTTGATTCACTTTTTTTGATCTCTGCGTGTGCATGCAGGTGACGCGGCACACATTCCTGACCGTGGTTTCACACTATTCCACTGATCAACAGAGGGTGGTAACGTGGCAAGATATGCTAAAATGTGTCGGTAAAGTCACGGACGCAGAGGATTGCAAGTTAGTAAGCACAAATCCAATCATAGCAGTATTACAAATAATGTAAAAATAAAAAATAAAAAATAGGTACAGCTGAGCCGGGAGGAAATGTCTTTAATTGTACCTTATTTGTTAAGTTTCTACTGAGTTTGGTATTTACAGTCGAGCGAAAAACTCCAGTGGACAAAAAATGTGTTTCTAAATCTGTGACAAGCTATAATTGTTTTTTATTAACTGGCTGATTTATCTCGACTGTCAAACAATGATGTGATTAGAAAAATATTTGTTAAGGGAATATTTTAATCCTGCCACGTTGGCAGAATTTTCGCGACTTATTCAGAAAGCAGCCACGCAGGACATTAAGAGGCAGAGAGTTTTATGCTTTTAATAGCCCGACCCTCTTAAAGGTTGTTGGGAATTCTTCAAGGTGCAGTGATGACGCTTCTCAGGCAGTAAATAGAAAACAGAAGAGGCTGTACAGTTCTTCATAATTGATAAATATTGAGTTATTGTGACCGAGGTCTCTATAAACATTCTGCTGTAGATTTATTACGAGTCTGATTCATCTGTCAGCGCTGCAGCTTGCAGCCTCTAGGCAGGGACACAGACGCTGTGCGAGAGGGAGCGTGTGGGGTGAGGAGTGGAAGACATAAAACGGAGTAACAGCGCAAATTCTCGGTGGTAATTTCAATAAATTGAGAAATTATTGAAAAACGGGGATATGAATGCACTGGAGAATATTTGGTAATGAAAACAATTAGTTATTTTGACTCCAGAGGGCAAAATAATCGAGAAGGCAATAAATTAGTCGTGTAAATGCCTTTTTACAAGGGTGTCGATTGAAAAGTCGTCCCCTGACAATCTCTACTAAATAGATCAGTTCACTATTGCAAATGTTCCTACTGTAGTTTTTCCCCGCTGACTTTCCGCAGCCACAAGAAAATATGATAAGAGCCCCTTGTAAGTCACACTGAGATCTGGTTCAGCTGTGACTGTATGAGATTTACATTATGTGAGCCACAAGCCAATCATCTGTAAGCTTTGATAAACACTGACGTATTTGTATGAACCTTCAGAGCTCGGGCTCGGTAAAAGAAACACTATGAATATTCTCAGGCAAAACTTACAACTGCATTCAATTTCTGACCAGTTGTAGAAGACATAGTTTAGAAAATGTCAAATTTAATACATAACTGCCTGCTCTCAGCAGACACAGAGCAACACAAGCATCCCATTAAAGTCCTCTTTCATGCCTGATTTGTTCATCCCGCCTCTGAGGAAAACATCTGGATCATTAACTGGTGTAATGCTCAACTCTCTAACCCTGTCTCCTTCAAGTGATAATGTATTAATTAGTGAGCATATCGCTGGCATACAGATTCGGTTTGGACAGAGCCGGGCTAGTTGTCCAGACTAAGTGCTAAGCTAAGCGAACCTGTCGCTGGCTTTGGCTTCATATTCACTGAATATTTACCCATGGTAGTCATCTTCTCATCATCTACCTCTCTGCCAGAAAGAGAATAGACATATTTCCATAAATATTTACTATTCCTTTTTTTTTGTAAATAACCATCATCTGTCACATACCTGTTCTTTCATCCTCATACTAGCATTCTGCTCTGTAACAGCATTACATCTGCTGGAGCTTCAGTAAAGGAAGCAGCTGAAGTCAATGGTGATCACTGCTGCAGTCTGGTTGATACACAGGAGTCAAGATAAACACTTTTTATCCCCACAAGTTAAAAAATGAATCCCCGCGCGCTCCTCCCATCAGTAAATGGCTCCGTTGAAGAGCAGAATCTGATGTGATTCTGGGTGTTTATTCCTCCAGAAAGTCTGGCTCTGCACCTGACTCAGAGTCTGAGTCAGCTCTGAGCAGCTGATCGGCACAATAACGACAGAAACTGGCAGATGAATTGCACAAATCATTTTTTTTCACATCCTCAAATTGAATAAGACCTGTCAACCCTTTTACATCAACTGTTGCTGAACAAAGAACAAAAGTGTTTATGATAAAAGTGTATGTTTAAAAAACTAAACAAAACGATAAAGATTTAGTAAATGTAGCTCTCGGTTACTCCTAGAGCATCTGGAGTTTCTTAAAATGCTTTCTTACAAGTGGGCAGGACTAATCTACAGTCATTTCCAAGAGTTTCTTCAAGCGTTTCTTCAAGTGTTTCCGATAGGCACTGTGTTTGGGAAACACTTGAACACTCAAGAAGGTTCGTAAAAACTTTTTTACTATCGTCTTAGCCTTCTGCCTTCGGGGAAGCGAGGCCGTGGTCTGTGCTGCTGCTGGTGCATTAGGTGTCTGTCTGGCTGTTTGTGTTCACACAACATCGCCCAGCTGCCAGCTGCTTGGATCTGCCTTCATCAACCATGTGGACCACCATGCCACATGCCAATTTCGTGATTTGTGCAGTTCATGAGTGCAGTCAGTACACAAAGCCAATCTGTTCACACCCCAAACACCTCAACAAATTTAGTCAAATTCAGCTAACTAACCTCTGAAACCGCCACAGTTGTGTTAACAGAAACAACACGTTTTTAAACGACAGATTGAAGCTGTGTTTTTGCCTCTCAGCGGAACAACACAGTAGGCTTTAGTGTCAGTGTGGGATTTGTCCTCATTGAGTCAGCTGTTGCTGATGTGAGGTTATGATGGGGCGGTGGAGATGGATGACAGTGTGAGAATCTGACAGAAGTGAATAACCACAGCCTTGAAACAAGATGCATCAAAGCTAACTGTAATTTAGATCTTCTGTCAAAATATATTTTCCCAGCAGTCACTCAACATTAATCCATCGCTGATGAAGAAGAAACAGATGGTTTTTTTTTTTTAAAAATTCATGCTATTTTTTTGTGTGCTCAGTAGAGCAAAAAAAAAACCTTCAGTCAGCTTCAGGCAGATGTTATTTAGTAAATTCTTTTACAATACAGTTCAAAACACCCAGTCGCCTGAATAGAATGTTGGCCCCGTACTTTTCACAAAGCACAGATATTGTAAATATGCATGATTCATACATATCCTCTCAACACTTTCATATTTCATATTGTATTATGTTCAGATTACATGTCTATGAACCAGATTTCATATCAGTAGGAGGTTAAGTGTGACAGCTGCCAGTGATAGACCGCTGTTTAAGACCACTCAAAGGACCCTTTCCAGTCATGTTAGTGACGACAAAACCCTGCAATTGAAGCCACAACATGATCTTTTTCTAACCTTAAGAGAGATAATGTTGAAACATAAAGACGGTTCCACTTTATGATTCACAGAAACATACATTGCCAAGGGGGCCGCCACATTTATTGGTGCAGCTGTGGCTCAGGAGGCAGAGGGGTTGTCCACTGTCCTTGGAAGGTCGTTGTCTGATCTCCAGACCCGACAGCTGCGTGTTGAAGTATCCTTGAGTAAAATACCGAACTCCAAATTGCTCCTGATGAGCAGGTCAGCACCTTGCGTGGCAGCCTGTGACATCATTGTGTAGATGTGTTTATGAATCAGTCAGTGTGAAAATGCTTGAATGCCCAGTTGACTGGAAAATAATTAAAAAATGCTGTAGGTGAAATTTGGTCCCTGAGACCTAAAGTGGAAAAGATTCCTTAATTCTTTGTTGTCATCCCAGAGTGAAATGCCTGAGTAAATGGAAAACACTTTAATGGCTTGTTTAGAATAAGGTTTTATATTTTTGGGGGGCCATTAGGCTCTAACCATTTAAAGATCAAGGTTTTTCTTTCCATTCCAGGGTAACATAAGGAGAAAACTGCTTTCAGACTGTTGTCAAGGGCAACAATTACAGAAGACAAAGGCCAAAAAAAGACTGAATAAAACATTACCTCATAAAAAATAAAATGATTAGAAGATTTCCTAATGAATAGGTGATAATAATTTTTACTTTCAGAGGGGAAAAAGCTTGATAAATCTGACGCACTTTTACGTGAACTTACACAGCTACTGTGTAGGTCATGCATGTACAGAAGACAGTAGGCACCTGAGTATCAAGGATCCAAAGTGAGATTCACCTCTTGTAGGCGTGAGCTTTTTATGGCTCTGTTTGGGTTTAAATCACTGATGCTAACTTCAGATTGTGTTCATGTAATGAAGAGGCTGTTAAAGTGTTTTATTCCCGAGATCTCAAACCACTCAACCTTTTCCGCACAGAGAAGATTTAAGACGCGGTTGCAGTGCACCCGCTGTCAGAGAGCATCTTAGTAACTGGTGGTGAGAACAAGTTTCCACATGACTCAGTTGTCATCCGCTGTTTGCTGACACATGTGAGTGTCGAATGCCTCAAGCTGATGACATACTGCATTGAGAAGCTGAGGAGGCTGTCCTCTCCTTTCACATGCTGAGATCTTGCTTCTGCAGAAGTATTGATGTGTTATTTGGGGCTAAAACATTTGGTCGAAAAAACATTTCACAAATGATGGAAGTAATTGTTCAGCGAACAATGTTGAACAAATGCTGGTTCCTGCCTCTCAAACGTTTGAAAAGATATTCCCTTTATCCTTTGTGTAATTGTTTGCAGAGAGTAATTGCAGAGAGACATTGTCATTAAAACAATAGTCTTTCACATTTGACGGGCGCAGGCGTGCACGCACACAGTTATGTTGTTTTTAACAATTAACAATTAATTCACAAAGACTATGGGCATCGTTTAAGGTGGAACATTTCCTTGCATACTGTGCTGGAGCCAATATTCTGTAACTGCTGAGGTCAGTCATAGACCTACTAGAAGGATAAAGCTTTAAAAAGGAATTAAAGCAATGATCCAGAAGAGACTGACTTCTCTTTCATGCACTGATTACTTATTTATTGCCCTGGTATGATTCTTCCCATGGACGCCCGTTTCTGCCAGTTAAAGACAAAGCCTGGATAAAATTATGACTTTTAAATCTCATAATTTTATGTCATATTTATGAGTTATTATCTTATTATTTCAACTTTATTTCATAATTTCAATTCTCTTTTCTACCTAAGCATATCATTGGAGTTCCCGCTTACTGCTGCTAACTGGAGGTTCCACTAGCATGTTACCTCAGCTAGCCATGCAGCTAGCTGTCATATCAATCAGTCCCCGCCGCCAGAGGCCTGAGCTGTTCTATCAGACCGTAGTATCCTGAGGTACAAAGTGGTACTTGACAGGAAGGGCTGTCATGAAGCGGTTAGCATGCTAACTTTAGTGTATATCTCTCTGCAGAAATGTATATATATGTATTTGACATCATGTGAAAAATGTTTTTTCTTCAAAACCTGGTAACAATTTGAGTACTTTTAGCACTGATGTTTTAAGGTGTAAAGAAAAGTACATACCTTAAAGTTGTCTCATCTAGAAACCGTAGGAGTTTCTTTTATATATTTGTTTGCACATTATGAAATACAGTTATCATAAAAGAACTGATATGAACTCAAAAACATTCCCATGTATTAGAACACAGTTCTGCCTACTTATACTACACTAAGGTTAAGGTACATAAAACCCTTTAAAGGAAAGTAGTTCATGCAAAGACCCCTAAAAACTCAAGAGCAGTTTGAAAAAATGAGTTGTAAACTACAAAATAACTGAATTTTAAACAATAAACAATATTGAGTTCACAGCTGACCTGAAGTTCAGCCCCGGCGTCCCCGTCTTCTGTCTGCCTCTTCCTGCTGTGAGTGCAAGACATCAAATATTAACAGATGCCTCCAGGATGCAGATATTTAGCATGAAAGTAGAGCCGGCTTGGTTTATATTTGCATGTGGACGTCTCAGCTGAATTGTACGCTGAGGAGAACAACGATTGGCTTCAGAAGTGTCTCTTTACAATACTTTACCGTTACTATCTGTGTGAAAATGAAAGTAAACGTGGTGCATTTGTTGTTGTCAGAAATCAATGTGCTGAATATAGTGTTTATGGTCCTGCAACATGGTTAGCAAGACATTTTTTCAGTAATAAGAGAAAGGATGATTCGTGTTACTATTTTCTAATTAACAAATCCATGACAATAACAAAACATGATCTGGAATTGCACGCACCATTATTTATGTTACTAACACGATGCCTCGATGTGGCATTTCTTGACAAGATTGTGAGGTTTTGGAAAGCTTTTGGATCTTGTGACCGAACACGATAGAGCCGTCAGGCAGCGCTTTGTCAGTCGGGTACAGAGGGCAGCGGCTGCCATCAGGAGCCTGCCAGCAGCCATTCAGTCTGCCTGGCCTGAGGTGCAAACCAGCACTGCGCAGAAACTCCCCTGTCATGTGCCTTTGTGGGGCATCTGCTGTGTGGCGATAAGGACCGGGCTGTTTCACTTTTTGCAGCACAGCACAGAGTTTTTGAGCTAATTTTATATTTCATTGTACTGTTGTAGGAATTCATGGTAGATAAAAATTTCCCCTCAACCTTCTGTGGCGAAATCCTGACTCATGATATTGTGGGACAGAGCAGGATATACATAGCGGCTTCTTTTTTTTTTTGTTCAAAGTGATGTGTGAAATATAAGAGCACATCAACAACAGAGAGACTAAACCTTCACATTTCTATACTGAGAGCTCTCTTTGCCAGTACCTCTGAATCAGCAGCCTCAGGTTCAACACAAAGACTCGCCGGACTTCTCAGCGAACACTGCGGCTAAAACACTGAAGAACATGGGTTCATGTCGGGCAGTTCGTTGAAACGTGGCTGTGCCTCGCCTGGAGCTGGGTTAGGGTTAGCTCAACACATCTATCTACTTTTTACATCGAGCTGTGTTGTGAAAAAAACAGAAGCATCATGTTCTCTTTTGGTGTATCTGAGGAGGACGCAAACATAAAACCAGCTGGGGTCCGTACCCTGGTTCCGTCTATAAGTCATGGACATTTTGCTGGATTTGAATCACAGAGAAATTGAGTGCGGCATTCACAACTGTAACATTCAGAGTTGAATTCTTTATTCATGTATCAGATTATTCACCTCTCACAGCCCTCCTGTGGTACCTTCACAGTGTCGCCGTGTCGCACACACAAGACCGACTAGCTACAGCTTACTGAGTGGAAGCTAGATAGCCGGTGTTTACATGTGGAAGACAAATTGAACAGGCCGCCGAAATGTTGAAAGGCTGCGTAACTACTGCTCCTGTGTGGGCTTGATGAAGGCAATAAATATCCGTAGGCTATAAAAGGGTTATGCTCTTTTCAGTAGTGTGCCAGGCTAGTTTCTGCACAACCCTGTTAGATGTCAGACATGTAGTTTATGTTTTTCTTTTTTTTTTCTCCCTTTTTTCACAAATAAATGTCTTGAATTCAAATCTCACATCAACTCTAACACAGTTAGTGCGCCTCCTCTCCGTAAACTCTTTTGTAACAGACGGCCCAGCCGCTGAGATATTTCTGCTGTTTGACTCGCTTGTTTATCACTTGCAGCCTCTCTTCACTGGAGGATTGGTGAGCCTCATTACTGGCCTTTAGCTTGTTTCGTCACCCATAACAGGTGATGTGAAAGGTGCAACACATTTAGCCAGCTGGTCGAGCGAGCGGAGACAGCCAGGGGCTATTTTTCTCCATTTCCTCATGAATGGGCGCGCCGGTTCAGACTTGCATCTGGGCTGTGAGGTTTTGTATGACTGAGGTTAATGATACCTCTGATAATAATACACATCTTATCATGTGTCAAGTTGGATTTTATTTTCCAAGTTTTTTTTATCGTTTAATTTAACTTTTTTTTGTATTATCCCCTTTTGAATTCTTCTCCTTGATTTTTGGACTACAAACAACATTGATTCTATGTATTATTGTATTTCAGTCAGTAATGTTTGTTTATAGTTAAGACTACAATAACAGGAACAGGTGAATTGCACGAGCACTCATTATTTTGTCTTCTGTGCTTCATGGCAGAGTTTCTAGTTTTTACATCTTGTATTTTGTTGTATTTCGCAGCCTGGATCGACTTCTTTCTCGTCCTTTTTCACCAAAATATCAGTGGTTCGAGGTCCAAACAGATGACGGCATACCCATCGACAAAAGAGCTTTGTCAATCAAGTGTGTTCATCAGGGCTCAATCCATCGCTGCACCGATTTATTGACGTGTGCACCCACAGTCACAAAAAAGAGAACGTAGAGGAGGTGATTGTAGCCAGTGGAGTGACTGAAATGAAAATCTGTTTGTTGTTGTGCTCTGACGTGTGAAGAAACAGCCTTTCGCAGCATTCGACATAAACTTTACCCGTTGTGAAAAGCATTTTTTTTTTCTAGTAAAGGCTTCATTTCTACAGACATCTGGGATTTTGAACCTCCTGTCCACTTCTTTCTTTGATTTTTACAGCTCTCCTAATTTCAAGTTGTGATGTTTATTTCTACATGAAAGTGATAAAACGGAGGGAAGGGGAGAAAATAGAAAAAATTAAAAAGAAACCTCAAAGGGCTCATTAAAACATCTCTCCCGTAAAGGCAAGGGCAAACGGCAAACAAGGACACTGACTGAGCCACAGTGGCAGAAACATGCTCGTGTTTGCTGATAGCAACGCTGCATGTTGAGCGATTCTTATCTGATCTGAGATTAGTGCAGTTGGAAATGTCAGACAAAGACATGAAAGACCGCTGATGTGATTAACATCAATGTATTCATGTTTTTACTGCCTGTGATATCCACGAGTATTCAGGAGGGCACTGGTTGATTTTTTTTGTTTGGTTGGAGAGAAAAAAACCTAAACTAAATGATCTGCTGACGATAATCAAAGTTGACGCTTAACCAACTAAGTCCATGTGTTGATAAATCGGAGTAGAACAGCCAACTTTAATAAGTGTTTGTTGGATTAACTTGGGTTTGACAACCAATATATAACATTTCAAGCTGGTGTTATCCCTCCTCCAGTGGCAGATCTGCAGTTTGACCCGCAGGTCATTTCTCCTCCTCTGAACAGAAATGGCAAAATCTTGATTGATATCACTGACCGGGCCCTCGGCTTTCTTGTAGATGCCGAAAATGGATGGTCAGTTATCACACCTTAAGAGCCTGGCCGTTATTCGCCTCAGCCCATCCACCCCGTGAGCCCATTTCTGCTCCCCGGCATTCGTCTCACTTTCTCTCACTTCACTTTATCGTCAGCATTTCCAACCACCATATAGGTCCAGTTAGCTGTGCAGGTTTTGACCCTCGGCATCGACTCACACATCTCATTCTTTCTTGTTAGGAAGATATGTTGACTTCTGTCAGCGCAATTACATCAGAAACAAAAGCATGACGGTTTTGGACAGCGGCTACATTAGTTAGCAGTGCTGCATTGCAGTAATCGGTTTCGTTTTTTGGATGGGATGAGTGTCCACAGGGTCCCTGCACCCAACAGCATCAGAGGATGGAGGACTAAACGAGATCAGGGCCGCTCTGCCCAAGGCTGGTTGTTGGACTTTGACAGTTTCCACTCAGGACTTCCAAAAAACTCTGTGTGTAGCCCCGGGGTCGGCACCATATGTCCTGTGTCACACTGACTGATGTCTCTCAGGCTGGCATTGGGTGTTTCATCAGTTGTAACTTCAAACAGAGAAGATTTTTCGTTTTAGGTGATCATTGTTGCTCCTGTCTCGTGTTAAAACAAAAGCAAATGCTGACTTATTAATTAAATTCATACCTTAATCTTTTTTTAATGTATAAACCAGACCAAACTAGCTGAAAACCTGGAAATATTCTATATTTACCTGAAAACAATAAATTCAAGTCTAATGGTATGAAGCCGTAAAACCAAACTGTTATTCCATGCAGGACACAAACTCTGCCCAAACAAAAGTCCACTTGCATCGACCATCCGGCCAATTCTCCTTTCTGATACTTCATCAATTGAGCATTTTCAAACTATATCAGAAGACTGACCTTTTCAAAAGCTTTTGCAGCAGAAAGCCTCTAATAAAGCCGCCCAATCAGTCTTACAAGGCAGTATGTCACCTTGAGGCAGTGGCCATGTTGGTGTTGGCGATGTATGCTATTTTAGTTTGTTTTTGACAAACTGCAACTTTCTTCCCTTGGAAAATTATCTTTTAAATTGAAAAGCATCCGATGTGTGGTCCATGGCACAATTCAAGCAAGATAGAAAAATTATTTTTCCATCTATTCCAAGTTTTTGTGAAATAAGATCCCATAGGGTCGACTGGAAGGGGCGTTCCAATTGAGGAAAATTGGAAGCAAGACAATTTAAATACATTAGTCTTTCCGTCAGGTTTCCGTTGATATGGTGTCAGTGGTCAGCTACGATACATTACACAGCATAAAGCTCAGCATGAAGGCCACGTTTGTCCCAGACGCCTTTCGCCTTTCATTGTTCTGATATCTTGTAGTGTGATCTTGTTATTGTAATCTTGTTACTTTGGCGCTTGTAGGAAGCCTGTAATAATACGGTTTGCTTGTAACCACACCGAGTAAGGGTGGCTCAGTAATTGTGCCAAACATGCAACAACAGGAAACTCATACAAATGTTCCCATTGACGTGGTGTAAAGAGCGTGAGCGGTGAGTGTATTTTTTGTATGCTGTGCGCTGTTTGTCAGCTCTTTCATCAGGAGAGAGTCGCATCTAAAACCTCGGCACAGACCCTCGGGTATGAGCAGCTTTTTGAATAGGGACTCTCACAATAGCTCTGGTTGATAAGTGACCCGTGCCTTATTTCCCTTCAAAAAACTCCCAGAGTGAAAAATCAAGAAGCTCTCCACCTGAATAATTGATTTGTGCCCCATACCAGACATCAAGAGGCCATGATCAAAAACAAAACATAAAATGAAACACTCGATGTCTCTGTCTGCCGTCCAAATCCATGTAGGCTTCATTAATATAGAGCACAGATGTCTGTTTCTACATGCAGCGGGTAAAAAAAAAAAAAAAAGAAAAAAGACAAATTCAACAGTGTTTTAAGGATTCTGTTACTACTTGTCAGTGAAATATTAAGCACCTGTCTGTCAGGAACCTTCACACATCTTCACTATCTTTTCCTATTCATTAGAACATCTCTCCAAGCCGCGGTGCCATTGTAGGTTAACGCTTTTGCACAGCGCAGATGGAATAATTCACTCTGCTAGAAAATCATCAATTAGTAAAATACTGAAGAAAAAGGAATTATCTGAGAACTCAGCTGGCTTTCCATTGAGTATGTCTCGCCCTCCTGTGATAGCAGAGGTGAAATCATTAGTTGTAATCCCACAATCACTGCTGAAGCTTGACTTATTGCTCTTTAGAAAATGTATATGTTGAACAGATGATTGATTGTTTTGGTTTTGATTCATGTGCTCGTTCTGTGTTTAAATGCTTCCGAATACTGTAGTTTAATCAGATGGCTCAGGAAGAGTTGTCAGTTGTCTCTCTGTGTCACACAAACACCTCCAAGCCTAAAAGAAAGCCGCATTTGCAGTCATGGCTCTGGAGGTGGCAATGCCGCTTCACCCATGTGGTCCAAACCGAAATATCTCAGAAAACATTGGATGGATTCCTGTCAAACTGGGTACAGACATTCATGCTCCCCAGATTATAAACCCTGCTTACTTCAGTGATCCTCTGAACACCAACAGCAGGTAAAAGTTGTCTTTTTTTTAGTAAAATATCCCGACATCTACTTGATGGATTGGCAGAATATGTTCTTCAGCTTGGGCGCTCCGGTAGCTTGGTTGGTAGAGCTTAAATCCGACCTGTAGCCCCCTGTTGTGTGCATCATTCCTAATCCCATGACTGATTCCTTGTTCTGTCACATAACTGGAACCCTTGTTTTCTGTGGAGGCTAATCGGCTTTCTTACAACGACTGGTATGGTGTTTCATTCATTCTTGGGGATTTTGGTTAGCCCCTTTATCGAGTGAATACTTTCAACACTGTTATTATTGCTTCGCCCACCTCTAAATGCCACCGGTGTGTCAGTTGTTACTCACTAGGGGCGGGAAAAATTTCTTATTCTTCGATGCATCGCGATTCACTCTTGTACGATTATGTCTCAATGCAGATAAGTTAATAATCGGAATTTTAAAACTGAAATTAGTTCACCCACTGCAACACTCAGTTTGCCCGCTGCACCGAATTCTTTGAAAGCGACTGTATGGCAGCATTTTGAGTTCCATGAAGTCAGCGGGAGGATTGACAAGACCTACACAGTTTGTAAGGTGTGTGGAACTAAACTTAAATACTTCTGCAACACAACAAATTTGAGAAACCACCTTGCGCGATACCACCCAGAGGTGGGAGAGAAGCAGCGACCTGTTGCACATGCCAGCCAGAGAACGATCCAGCAGGCGGTGGCACAGCTTCAACCAAATCCAGTGCAAGTTTTATTTCATTGGATTTAAGACCATATTTAGGTGTGAAGAACGCGGGTTCACTCTAGAGCCAAGATACAAAATACCATCTCTGCATTACTTCACTGACACAGACATACCGACATTCTACAGTGAAACTAAAACAGGAGATTTGGATACTTTGCTGACAGCAGGTAGGTAAGTAGCCATGTTTTAGTGTGAGAGCTGATACATACGTCCATAATGAGTTGACATGCAAGCTGAATTGATTGTTGTGTTGAAAGCTTTTTTAATTTTTATATAGGCTACAGTGTACTGTTTTTCTCTCAGGGATATGTTCATTGACTGTAACAGGAGGATTCTGTGTTCATAGAAAGTCAAACCTGTTTGTGACAAAGAAAAGCCGTTTCTTTAATAAAATATTAGAGAAGGTAATTAATGTGTTGATTTTTGTTAATGATCATCACAAAAGTAGGAAGTGATTAGTGAGTAGCAAACTCAGATTTTATTATTATTATTATTTTACATGTACGTAAAAAAAATGTTGCATTGAGATGCATCGATAATCACTTTAGAATCAAATGTTTGACCTCAGAATCGGAATTTTTCAAGCAACCTCCCCAGTTACTCGTGATTACAGACATGCATGTTTCCTAGACAATGCAACCTCATAACTCTGGTGATCATGAGGTTCACATTTGAGGTTTTAACTGACTTGTCGCAGCTATTATTGGATGAATTGGTGTTCAACTTAGGATGAATTGTAATAATGTTGAGTATCCCCTGACCCTCCTTTAGCACCAACATCAGGTCAGACTTTTAATGTGATCTCTGACAAAATATCTGCAACATGAATGACCAGCCTCTTCTGTGCCTCTGTGGTGCATGCTGATTAGGGAGCATGGTAGCATATTAAGCGGGGTAAACATTAAGAGGGTAAACATGGCGAACGCTACATGCTAAACTTCTAAATGTTAGCAGGCTGACGTTAGCCTTTATCTCCAAGGACCACAGTGCAGCCTTATAATGTAGTATAAAACCTTCTGTGGCTCCAGAGGAAGCTGCATGTAATCTGATAAATGACCTCCATTCAACATCACTTAGCAGCTAAGTTGCATTGTGGGTAATGCAGGCACATGGTCTTTGAAAAAGGAAGAATGCGTGGATTGAAAGCAGGCCCCCTCTCTGGCTCTGCTGCATCGATTTTGATCCTTTGTTTGTGAACTATCCATGATGCAATGCTAGACTCGTAAATACACTTTAGTTAGTAAAATTGGTTACGTTTCCCTTTATGAGAGTCCTTTTTTGATATGAATACATTTGTATGTGAGATATTCACTCCAAACTAGTCTGTTCAGACAACAGTAGAACTCAGTTGACCTCACAAACTAAAAACATTTCACAGCAACACAGCGCCCAGACAGACACTGTGGTTCATTGCTTGGGATTATCTGTAAGAGACAAGACTTGACTTCTCTCTTCAGTTTCACGAGGGATGCTGCAACATTTAAGGACCTCTGTTCTCTTTCTTGTACTCGTGCATATTTCAGGATGTTCTTTTTGTTTCGTGACTTTTTGTTACCGCTTGAACATTTCAACAGTGGTAGCAATTCAAACACTGTTCAAGTCAATTTCCATTTTCTTCCCTATTCAGAGCTAAATTCAATCCATTCTGCAAGTTGTTACTCTTACTTGTCAGGGTAAGTGGCTCTCCTGTATTCCTCTTGTGTTATTGAACGCTCTGAAAACTCGACCACAAAGGCAGCAAATCAGTTTGACGGAAAGTTATAGGGAAAATAAGTCTCGATTGAGAAGTACCGGGGGTTATGCTTTAAAACATCATCCCCAGTAAATAATTTGAATTGGCTCCGAAAGATTTATGTCCAAAGGGATGGATTAATGGCATTCCTCACCCTCTATTTTTCCATCCAGCTTGCAGGTGAGTGCTCTGAAATATTTTTGATTTATATCCTGCACTGATGAATGATTTTCTGAGAAGAGGCTACACCCCAGAGTCCAGTTTATAAAGAAAACAACCCCCCCCCATAAAGGACAAATGATGTTAAAACCAGGCTGCTGATAAAACTTAGGAGATAAAAAGTGAAAAGATACAGCGAAGAGGCGCTTTTTTTTTCCACAGGCTCGCTGCTGAGGAAGTCAGATCTGATAGGGGGTTATAGAAAAGGCACCTCAGATGACTGAATTTAATGGAATAACAAATCCAGCTTTTCAACTCGAACAGTGAGAATGAGAAATGCGACACAGGAGTCAAAATGTCCAAAGCTCGGTGTCAAACACCATCTGCACTGCCGTATAATATCTGCCGTCGTTCAAAAGAGGGGAAATATTGCAGCTAGTTGCTCAGAATTTGTCAGCGATAATGACATTGAAATTACTAGAGGAGAGACTTTTTCTCTTCAGAAAGCACAAAGCGAGCCTTTGTAGCCTTCTGAAGGGCATGGGTGATCTCAACACTTTAATGAGGAGGAATGAACAAAAGGGGTAGAGATGACAAAGACCGCTGCAAGTAAACATGACCCTCCTCCTAAATTCTGCCACTGCACATCCCCTCTCGGGAATAAACAAAGAAAAAAGACAAAGCCGCACACCCCTCTCCTCTTTCAGGAAGAAATGTCAGTGTGACGTGCCAGCTACTGATGCGTTCTAATGAGAGGAATTCCCCCTCCTCCAGAGCCAGTGGCAGGGGCCCATACTGCACCTTTAACGTGGTGGACCCAGTAAACAGACTAATTGGTTATTAGCTGCGTTCACTGTCAGGAAAGAGTTTTTTCCTGCTGAGGGGAAGAATAACATAACATAATAACATATAAACTATGACGCACAGCTGATCACAGTCAGTCTCTAAGAGCTGCCTGCAAGTGTCTCCTCCATAATACACTTTTACGTGAGTGCGTAGGTAGATCGAGACAGCTTCAGATGTCAAGAGTTGTCATCAGGAAAGCGTTGAGTCATGTCATGTCATGTGTAACCCATACATACAAAACAGCTCACTTGCAGGTTATTATCCTCCTCTCTGTTCCGCTGAGAAGTTATTTTACGAGCAGGGCATCAGTTTATTGAACCTGAATTCTTGGTAATATGTATAATATTCGGCTGGCAATAAAAGGGTTACCTTTTTCTACATGCAAAATGTGAGGCCCCAGGTGCAGAAATGGTGAGGCAGGCAACAAAAAGCAAGCTTTATTTACAAAAGCTGGAATTAAAAAATGCTGGCAGTTAATGGCTGGCAACAAAAAGGCACTGAATGAGAATCCAAGAAAAACTAAGAATGCAAAAATAAACAAAACCAGAAAGCGACAGAGAAGAAAACCTGCAGCACTGAGGGCAGAAACAGATGAATGACAACAGGAGGAAAATAGAGAGCGCAGGAGCGGCAGAGCTGACGTGGGGAAACAGGTGAAGTGACAAAGAGAGAGGGAAAGACACAAACTTAGAGACACAAGGGTTGGGAAGCCCAATAAGAGATGGGTGACCATCACAGAAATATGACACATGAGGAAGAAGCAACAGTAGTTTTTTACCTGAGGTGTGTTTTGAGCAACCCGATGAGTGTACGTCCGATATTCATGTTATTTTTGGTCTCCACCGACTCATGAGAGAAGTGTTGAGCTCCTCAGCTGCTAAATGCACCACAGTGTTCACCAGCTAGTCAGTAACTATGTGTGCTGTCACTGTAGTTATGTTTGTTCTTGCTACTTTAATATGAGCATTTAGATTGAAAATCAAAGCAACAAGCTGAAAGATGCTGTAACGTAACGCAGCTGTAGAGTTAAAAATAGATAAACTAATTAAAAAGATAATAATAAAGGACTGGTTTATTGGTTTAATTGCATAAAACCAACACTGGCCTCATTTTAGTTCATACATTTAGTAATATAGCAATCCCCAAAACATCAGCTACTCCACATCAAGTGTGTTGTTTGTAGTGAGATGTTGTAATGCATTTAATATTCAAACCTACAGTGGTGCTGGTGTATTAACTGGAGGACTGGCTGACTGACAGGTAGCGCTCATCATTCTCTCCTTTTTGTCTGGTCTGAGCAATATTTGCATCAAAGAATGCTCACACATTCTCAACAAATTAATTTGGTTTGCACTTTCATTTTTCATCTCAACAGAGCGCAATAACAGTGAGAATGACTGCAGCATGCACGGATAAAAAGCCGTTATATAAATGTGTGAAGACTCCTTTCCCCTCAGTCTTCAGTCTGACTGACTGTGGAGCAGCTGGGAAGTGGTTTCCAGAAGATCTAAGACTCTCTCAGCCTGCTGGCTCGTGGGGGACTTGAGATATGAGTCGAAAACCAGGCAAGGCCACGATCAATTAAATCTAAAAAATTGTTGGTGACCTTCTGAGGCAGCCGGTGCAGCGATGATAAAACAGGAGTTTTATGATGGTGTCATTTAGCATCTGTTAGGAGCACACCTGTAGTATTTCCCACTACCTGCAGCTAAAAATGGTAAAAGGCAGGAACAGACAGAGTTCACACATAAAGAGATGAAAGCATGACTGACCTTATCTGTGTCGCTGTGAAATAAGAGCAGTTTTACCACAACGGTGTGGGAACTGACACACAGTGTCTCTTCGCCTGCTAACATGTCAAGTTAGAATAAAAAAAGCACAACAAGCTTACTATACTGTGTTTGAAAGAAGGGGGAACTGAGCCATCTGTGGCAAGCTGTTAAATCAGTGTACCCTTATATAAACTACTCCAATAGAACAGAAAGTAGAATAACACTGAGACAGTCACCACCATGTAATAATTTATTTAAAAGATCTGTTTCCATCGCAGCCTTTTTTTTTATTATTTGGATGAGACCTCTGCATTGGAAGTAAACCTGGTAGAAGTTGTAGTATAAAATAACCACAGTAAGTAGATAGTGATCAATGATATCTGATAGTAACTCTTATAATTATAAACGCAAGAAATGAAGCGTAATCAAGGGTGAAAGAGTTGCTGAAACATGCTACTTGTCATCAGCTGATTGAAATGTGCATCTACTGATTAAAGCTACTGTAGTGTGATGATGTGAGGTGTGAACCAAATATACAACACTGTTATTGTTCTTTAAGAATGCAGTGCCAAGAGTGATCAGATATAAAGGGATATATTAAGAAGGGGACTGGGTTATCAAAAAGCCTGAAGGCCAGTGTTTCCAAGAGCCATTCATATAGATAGAGGAAAAGCACCAAAACCGAGGTGAAGAGCTGCTAGTGTACGTGCAGTTCTGCATGAAGGCGAAGATACTGGAGTCACGTACATGGAAGCTATGCGCAGGTGCAGAAGGAAGAACGCTGATTTTTCGTAGTAAAATAACAGTGTCAGCAGAAATGAAGAAGAATAGGGATTGGTTGAGGCCATGAAGCCTGGGAAGACACTCCTTGTTGTTTGTGTTTAAAAGAGGATGCTCAGTGTTTTGTACCTCGGGTCAGTTCGTTTTTTTTTTTCACAGATATTGTCTGTGTCCAATCTCTTTGTTTGCCGTCAGATAAAGCTCTACTGCACTCAGCGTTGAAGAGTCCTGGTGGCTTTTTTGAACTTTAAAATCTTTTGGACCAACCAAGAAAAGTGAAATCGATTTACATCAAAGTGCTGTCGTGACCCATCAAGTACCTGCAAGCCACTGTAAAATTTTGAGCATTACAATTATTAACTGTTAAACTCTATCTTTTGTGTTAAAGTGGTGATAAGCCTCCAGGTGAATCGTATTTCACTGTCGTCACCACCATCACAGATGCCCTTTGCAACATGGAGGTTTTCTGAGGTCTGCAATATATTCAGTCATTTGCATGAAAACATTTTAATGACCGTTAATGATTGTTCAATATGCATAGAAGAGGTTTGATGGAAATTTGCTCAATAATGATATTTATTTATTTAAACATGAGGGTCTAAGTGTGGGAAGAACATCATGCCTAGTGCTTACCAGTCCAGTTCAAAGCCATGCACTGTGTCTTTACTCAGTCACAGATCTAGTACTGTGTGATATGGTTGAAATCAGTAGATTAATAAATAGGATATTCAGCTAAATGAGTACACATGCAGTTGATGTTAGGTCTGTCTGACATTGCTGTGTTCGTGTTGTTCCTGGATCATCAAAAATATTTGTTGAGGTTCAGGTAAAACATACCTGGTTAGGTTTAAGCAACAAAGATACTTGTTTAGATTTCAGGAAACATGGTTTGGGTTCAACTACACCCGTTCACAACGTTTAACACAAGCACAACTTCTCTCATGTGAGTATTTTCTGGTCTACTTCGAGGGGCTGCAAAACATTGACTTTACAGACCGTGATCGGTCCCCGCTGTGATGGTCCTGGAGCAACGTTACGTATGACGAGTCAGGAACAACACTGACACAGCGATGTCGGATCACGCTTGATGTAAACTGCAACGGATGTTGTTCCACTGTCATGTATTACTTTTCACAAAGTACTTGACATGTGTAAAACAAGAACTTCAGTCATTCTTTTTGTCATTATGGAAGTAGAATGTACTAATGCAGAATGAATAATTGATTTTCGTGACATGTTAATTTCATCATGTTGGGCAGAGAAGTAAACAGAGAAATCTATGTAGTCTGCATTTAATAAAACATCTGTGTTGTCAAAGATATTCTTCAACTGGAACATTTATATACTCATTACCATTGTAATTACAGTATTGTTCTAGTAAATCAAGAGGTGATGAATATACATTTCTTTTTAATGGGAAAAGAAGCTCAAAGATGGACAGCTGTTGTAACAAGCTGTTAAGATGTGCAGTCTTGAGCCGCTCTGCAGGAAATGCATTTGGAAAACCGACAAATGTGACTGTGGCAGGATGCGGAGGATTTTCCGCGCTATTGTCAAAGCCGCCTTGAACGTGAAAAGTTTTTAAAACCACTTGATCTCCTCTCGCTGACAGTTTCTTTGATATCAAGTTGTAGAAACACCGGTGTGTCCTGAAACTTTCATGTGTATGATGAGACCTGCTTTTTTTATAGACTGAAGTCTACGTCAACATTCTCTCCTCCCTCTCAGCCGGTGTCAGAATGAATACACAATGAATATTTTGACTGCACCGCAGTCTTTGATGTTGTGGCTTCATGCTCCGCTCTCATTATTTTGGATGTAAAATGACAGTGACTGAGAATAAATTGCTGTCTCCTGTAATTGGAGGACATTTACAGACAAAGAACTACAGACTTGTTTTTTAAATGGTTGTCAGGTATCAAGGTCAAATGCGGATCTTTATCTGATTAAAGCAAAATTCACTTGTCAGTTTTAGTTTGTAGTTAAAAGCCCGCGACTACCTAAAGTAACTCTCTCTAGTGACAATATTGTTGCGCTGTATCTCGCTGAAAGTTCAGTCAAGATGCAAGTAGTCTCTAAATTACTGAGGCAAACATAAAAGTGAACTGCATTTGGTTTCTGGGGAGAATGGCAATATGCAAGCCCAAAATAAGGCTGTTCAGTCATAGTGTGACTGTTTACATTAACCCTTAAATAATCAGGTCAAACATTCCTACACACCACAGATATTTAGAGAACAAGTAGATACGTTACATAGAAGGAGTTACCAAATAAAATATTGCCTCTAAACTTAAGTGCTATAATAAGTCAAAGATGTACTTTTGCCAGCAACATACTGACGCCGATACACACATATTTCAGTAATTGTTAGTACTTCTCCATGAATGTTTCTACAAACAATCTAAGTTTCTCTTGAACCCCTCAAACCCATTCACTTTCTCTTGGAACCTCACTGAGAAACCTAAAATATCATTTTGAATGCTTCGAGAACAGATCAACGAGGACATCTAAAACCCTCTAAACCCCCTCAGGAACCTTCTCACGGACCTGGCACGCCACCAAGAACCTTGAAACAAATTATTTCTTTATGGGCCTTTGAAACTTCCAAATGAATCCTACTCAATTTTCAAGAGATCCTAAAACCCCCTTAAAGACCCTTGGAACCTCATCTGGTATCACTTCTTCCTCAAACAACCTCAGAGACCCCTTGAACATCCCAAAGTAGTTCTGATAGCTCTTCAGAACCTCTGGAACGTCCTGAAGAATGAAACATCCTAAAGAACTATTAAAACCTCATCAAGAAAAAACCTCGTCAGACTAAAGGATTTCGTGTCAATACAAAGCCTTGCTGGGGGAATTTTGCAGCATAGTTGAATGGACCCGTCTCAGGGCGGCTGATGATGTCGCCTGTGGCTGGTTTTATAACATATGCGCACAATGCAATCAGCACCTTGTCGTAAAGTCAGGCAGATCAGGCAGTTACAAACTGTCACCTGATCGAAATGGCAGTTTTAGGACTGAGGAGAGCGGACCAGCTCATTAATTTGTCAGAGTAACAGCCGTGACTGTATGACACAAACCTTAAAGTTGAAGTCAGACAACTGTCAACTCCACTGCTTTTCTTTTGCTCCCTTCGCATTCACGGCCACTCTCCACCGCTCGCTCGCTCAACCACACACTCTCCTCGTGACACACACACCTTTTGTTTAGGCCGTTTCATCAATACTAGAGATGAACCTGAGGCAAGAAACTCAATGCCACTGTGCTCATTCATATTTTGAGTTGCTACAAATTATATCTGGCTATAAAAAAAAAGGCTGAAAAGCCGTCAGAGCGAAAGTACAGAGAGTAAGTACGAAGAAAGAACATCGTGTTGCCTAGTTGAATGCCTGTGAACTGGAACGTTTTCAGCATGTAGCAAATCAGCGCATTGCAAGAAGTTGCAGGCTTCAGCTCATCTCGTCGCAAATCTTTGGTCTGAAAAGGGTTTTAGATCTTCATAAGAACTTTTCTGAAACTCATCAGAAAGTCTTCAAACCCACCCAGCAAAATCCACCACAATAACCACACAAATCTCTTCAAGGCCCCCTGAAATCTATTCGCTTCTGAAACCTTTACAACCTTATCAGAATCTCTAAAATAACAAGTAGTTAAAGTACATTTCAAAGGACCTACTGATCCTCGCTAAGAACGTCTAAAAAAAAGTCAATCCAAACCTCTTCACAACCTCTGGACTCTTCTCTTGGACTTACTAGAGTCCACATCTTTAACTGTTTGTAAGCCCTGTTTCATGTTGAAAATACAAATAATTAAAGGTCCAGTTTGTAAAACACTGATTTTTGAGTCTCATTCCCCAATACTGACGTTTTAGGATTGTAGGTCGGGTCAGCCCCCAGCCCAAAGTCTTTGTTGCTGATCAGTTGGGAATGACACTCAAAAGTCTACTTTCTCAGAAACTGAACTTTTAAAGCATAAATGAAATAAGCAAGTGTTTCTTATTTGGAATTGTCCATTATGAAGACAAAGCTTATATATACTGTGCAGTAAATCATATAGCTTGTTTTATAAAACTTGGTAGAAAACTTTGATTGATTGACCTGCTGCTCACGGCAAACATTACTCTTAAGCACACAAGACTGATGACTCAGCAAGAAAAATGTACTTTTCATCATCAGCTCCTCTAGTCATGCTTTCATTTTCAGGGTTGCCGTCATCAAAACCCTCCAATATCAAAGAACGCTCTGCTCGGCAATATACCGAACAGACCGGCGCTGCACCATCACTGCATAAAGAACATAACCTGTAATTACTTATACATCTAAGGTCTCTAAAATCCCTATGAAACATGTGTGGACAACACAAAAAAAGATTTTTAACACCAGAAAATTGTGAAAAACGCAGTCTGTTTGAGGTTTCTGAGCCTCTGAAAGATTCTGAAGACCCGTGATATGTGTTTAAGAGTTAATGACTGTCCAGTAAATACAGAAAAGATCCATCAACCCAGATTTGACCCCTTTATTGTTTTCCTGTGGCCAAGAGCTTCCCTCAGTCCTCCCAGCAGACAGTAGAGTTCAGAGCACGGGGAGGCAGGTAAAACATTCAGGCCTGCAGCGTTTTTATCAAAAGTCCACATCTGTTCCAGCCTGAGCTAGCGTTGCATGGAAGTGAGTTATCTCTGCGGCGTCAAACTGATAATGATTTGTGTTTCGAAAGTCAAAACATTTTTCTCTCCACGGACAGGAACGGGTTGAATAAATAAAGCGTGATAAAAATCTTTGCGGGGCAGTTTCATCACGGTGGACTATCTTTTATTGGGATCATATTTAATAATCCAACACGTGCTGCTGTACCCCGTTAAGTTCATGTCGGACCTGACGGGTCGATTGTTGTCTTTTCTGTTAAGCATCCAGGTTTGCTCTCCAGCGATTTTTGTTTTTTTTTCAGAATGTTAATAACAATGAGAGTTTTCCGTGTTGTATGTCCATCTCTTCTCTCCTGGATCTCTCCTCCGTGGGAGCTGACAGCTGTAACTCAGATGCCGTGCTGTGCATGCAATGGAATCACACTTATAGTGCTGCACTCCACACACGCCCGGAGTGCTGCTGGGAAGCTCAGGGAATACTTCACCTGTCTGCACACTCACGCACACAGTCGTTTTTTGCCTCAGGTATTTGGCTGTGCTTTACTTGAGTTAGCACCAAGGTTAGTTGACTGGATGTGCGCTCAAGGGGAAAGCCTCCCTCCACACAGCAAGGTCACAGCAAGTCACATGACTCGCTCGACGAAAGACACATCATGTGACAAATCGTTTTGTTTCTGTGTGATTTATCTGAACCCGGTTCAATGAGGCCGCGCTGGCGTGTTTGTCAATCATCTGCTGTCTGTGCACCGCTGGACAACATGCTACACAGAGGATGCTGCTGAGGTTACCCTCTCTGAACAACACCAACCTTCCTTAACCGCTGCTTAAGGGATTCAACACAGAGAAAACCGTCTCCATATCCTTAATTAATCAACACCACAAGCAGCGAGATGAATGAGCCTTCAGGCATACTTGGCAGGATCGGAAGACTTTCAGAACTTTTACGCTGTCCTTAGTCTTATCACACTGTCGTCTTATCAAGAGCTGAGACAATTTCTCTCTGCTCCACAGCAGTGAAACTTTAACAAGTGTGCGTTGGATGTGAGGAGATAAAGTCACTCTGCCTCAGGCTCCTACTGTTCACTGTGCACTGCTCTCTCAACTCAGATGTTGGTCGACTTTTTGATTTCTTAATGTTTTACCTAAAAATACTCCCCTGTCATTGTAAAAGACAGATAACTCAGTGTTTATATAAGTTACTGTTGGCCACCACAGCTGGTGTAATGAATGGAAGAGGCTTGTTTGCTCACGTGTTCCATAATTAGACTCATTACTTAGCCTCAGCTTTAGCATTCACTACAGCAAAAATACATACATTATCTTTGGGAATAACATTTTCCAGGTGCTGCACTCCCCTTGAGTTCAGTTCCGCCTTTTTTGTTTCATCAGCATCAAACTATTAACTAACAATTACATTTATTTTTTATTTTTTTCCATTTGGTAAACGATTCAGAATCGGAGGAGATGAGAATCCAGATTCTTTTGTGAATAGATTTTTTTTACGCACCCATGGTTTTTATACAGAGAGATTTACTGATAAACTGAGACAAACAGAAAAGCAGAATGACATGTCATCGTCTTTTAAAGTTGATATTTTGAGTTTATTAGCAGCTTATTTATACATTCAGCAGTTATGGAACATCCCCATGTTTGGGTGTGTCCCAAAGTGTTTTGAAAGGCTCTCGATGCCTGTCTAAAGCTCAGATAAGGTGAGGAGGTAAATACAGCCATGTCCTCTTAACCTCCAGATGTGTGAGAGAGGTCCATACTGCACCTTTCTTTTTTTTGTGTAGCTTTGTCACCTTCCAAAGACATTTCCTGTCACCTTTACAGAAGCGGGTCTTTTTGTTTCGGGTCTTAATGTAATGCCTTCATGCGTCCATATTGTTGTCTCAGCTCTTACTTGGCTGACTGTTTGTCACTGTTTGTTTGTGTGTTAAAACAATCTGCTCATGAATATTAACCTTCCTCAATCTGCTTAAAACACTCGCACCCTCCAAACACAGACCCACGCTAAAGCACACACACACACACACACACACACACACACACACACAACATAACCTTGTATTTTGCTTGCGGTGTCACCGAGGACTCAGAACCCTTTCTCTCCTCTTTGGGTCTTTTTAGGCTTCCCAGTTTGTGTTCACTCCACAGCGTTTCATGTAATGTGGGAGATTTTGAAAACGGATCCGTCTGCATTTTTTGGCATAAACCGTTCATTCATCTTTAGTGTATTCTCAAACTTGAGAGACGTACAGTCTATTGGTTTAAAACGTGTCAACAGAAATAACAGTCATGTCAAAAATGTTAATTTAGAGGGGAAAAAATCCTTGTTATCGCCCCTCTACTAACTTGCAGAAATAAATGAACTGTTTATTATGCCAGGTTTGTTGTGAATTATTCCTGATAACCAGAGTCTGTCAGCAGTAACCTGAAATACAGAAGCGCTATAATGAAATTGCTGTCTTTATTGTTTTTATGGTCTCAATATGCTGCAGGGGACTGCTGCTTTCTCATTTAATGAAATGACTAAACTGTGTATTAACAGATATAGCAGGCACCAATTTTCATTAGATTTGTTTCTGTTTTTGCTCATTAGGACATTTAATTGTAATAATATGCTGTTATTATCTATTGTATGGAATTCAGTTTTACTCTATCCTTTTCAGTTGGGTAAAGACTTGTTTTTATTATTCTTTTATAGTTTCCCGTTCGCAATTGTGGTATATGCACAGAAACTGAGATTTCCATGTATGAAATATACGTACAAACCCTATTAGAAATTGTAACAAACTTCATATAAACTCCTAATTACAAAACATGTATACATTTATTGATATAGAAATAAACACAAACACCTGTGTGTCCGGGTGTATGTGAGCCACAGCAAAGATGGTGACGATGAGTCGGCATCTCGATATCAAAAGTTCAGCTTCTGGGAAACGCTGTCTTCTTTGACTGTGTGTGAGACCACCAAGCATCGACGTTATAAACACAGAGTCCGCCTCTCCTCGTCCGGCTGTAGTACTGCATTCAGTTGGCCCAGAACATGGCGCGCTCATTGAGTAGGTCAAGTAAGAGATGTTGAGGTGGTCAGATCTCTGAAGATCTCAACTGTCCCAATCAGCCAGCCTGAGTCCCAGTTTGTCCAGGACATACTTATGTAAAAATGATGTATTGCCTTAAACGTATATATGGCACCATCATTGTTGATATAAGGGCATTTTGTGGTATATCACATTTCCTTATGGGTCGTATTGAATTTCAGTTGATTTTTATACACTTTCCTGATTCAACTCATCACAAAAGGTGTACAGTTTTCTCAGCTTCACTGTGTGAACACCACCAGCCTCTCACCAGCACCTCCATGTTTTCACAGATCATAAATATCACTGAGCTGTTCAGCAACACTAAAACTCGGCAGTATTCAGATCTGACTGTGGCACATTATTGAATCCCTGCATAAGGTCCCAACAGGTGTTGGGACTGAAATTGCTGTATTACGTGAAAACCCTGGGAATGCTTTTGGACCGTTAACATATTTTTATTTTTTGGTCTGAAAAATAAATCAGCCGCAGAATGCAATCATGAGAGTGCAGTTGGGAAACTTTTATATATTCTTCGAGACGATATCACTCCACTTTTATCTCATTTATATACTGTGTTTTTGGCATTTAAAGCAATCCCCCTGTGGCTGATGCTCCTTGACTGCTGAGCACACTCAGAAGTTTTGCATCTGAAGTGCATTAAAAACCTCTTGGAAGCAGGACAGAATTCCGAACAGATGCCGCCAGTGTTTTATGGAGTCTGTACATGAACTGAGTCCATCAACGAGAACTCCAAGTAGTTATATACTGTTTGTCCCACTAAATGTGTGTTTGTCAAAAGTCCCTCTGCTCTCAATGCTGTCCCCTGCTGCTGCTGCTCTGGAATGAGTCAGGACTGCACTCATGAACCCTTCGGCTCTCAGCCCCTTAAACACAAAGAGAGTCCTTCTTCAGTCTCCTGTAGTCTGAGAGCTCTCAAAGAGAGAGATGTTCACTCACTCCAAAAATGATCACACATTACCTCTTGATTAATTATTAAAGGAAGGCGTGTGTGTGTGCGTGCGTGTGTGTGTGTGTGTGTGTGTGTGTGTGTGTGTGTGTGTGTGTGTGTGTGTGTGTGTGTGTGTGTGTGTGTGTGTGTGTGTGTGTGTGTGTGTGTGTGTGACTACAGCGATACCTTGAGGGAAATTTGATTCACTTCCTCCTCTCAGTGTAGGTCAAAGAGCAGTGTCAGCTACAGAAGAGCCCACCAGCTGCTGAATCTTTTGTTCAAGGGCGCCGGGGCTTCTAGCTGAGTGTATGAAGGACAGGCAGTCAGCCCCTGCAAATAAAAGGCCTCACTTAATCTTCAAACATACATTGCAGCACGAGGAAAGCAGCATTTATCAAAGTGATTACATCAGCCCGATCATCTTTAACACATTCCTTAAATGTCACCATATTCGCAACCTCCCCGGTAGTTTGAGAGGCTGTGGCCTAAACAAAGATTCATGCTATTTGTCTTCCTGTGCCTCCTAGAGACTCCAGGGAGGGGAGAGGACGGTCAGGCGGACACATCATTCTCTGACTCATCGCTGTTCGCTCACTGGGGTCAGGAGCTGGGTCCGGACAACCGACGGGTGGCACTGAAGATGTTCCAGTACTATGGATATAATGGCTACCTCAGTGATCGTCTCTCTCTAGACAGGCCAATACCAGACCTGAGGCCTGATGGGTAAGACTTCAGGCAGAATGGTGCTCAAAAACTGTCATTTTTACTGCCTGCCACTTGTTACTCGATTATTTGGCCAGCTGTTGAAATGGTTCTGTGTGTGAGTAGATTACTTTTCATTTTGGACTTTTCGGACACATCTGAATTACAGACTGAGCGATGAAGTTTGTGGTGCAGAAGTGCCAGAATGATTGTGTGCATGCAGATTTCCTTCTCGCTTGAAACGTCACATGTTATTGTGGAATCAACTCATATGTCTGTGTCTCCATGTTGGAGTGGACACATAGTTAATTCCTTTATAACAGCATATGAAATTTTATATTATGATTTCAATATTTGTTATGACATGAAGTGATAATAATAATAATTATTGATGATAAAAATAATTAATGTTAGAGGCACTTCCAGGTAGTCGACCGATGTGTCCTTTTCAGGGCCGATACCAATAATTATGATTCGTAATCAAAGAGAACAGATGTTCAGAACCAGGATGCAGTTGCAGTGAGAATACAAATCTTACTGTCAAAATTTAGTACAACCTGTGATGGATTATAACTAACTACAATTTATTCAGTATCTGCAATTTGAGGTACTTTACTTGAATATTGCCTCTTTTTTGCTACTTTAAACTTCCACTCCACTCCACTCCACTCTGTTTATTTGATAAATTTTGTTAGAAGTTACTTTGCAGATCGGGATTATTCATTTGTTTCAACCAATCATACAGTCATGTGGGCAGAAATTGAGCGAGACTACGGAGTGGTGAACACAGACCGAGACAGAAAGCTGCCTCAGAGCCAAAGAATTGTATTTTTCAATTAATTGATTTTATTGGCAATTGGACACACACACACAAAAAAAACAGAGATAACAATAATTGGAAAAATTGTCATGATGATCAGCCAGGACAATAATCACAGTGACAATTCCACCAAAACAATTTGTTGTTCTCCCTTTAACGGCTCACCTCTAAATGAAAACCAATGAAGAATTTACTTCTGCACACATCATTCAGCTCAATTACCGCCTGCTGACATAATCATATCATGCAGGCAGGCAGGCAAAGGAAAGCTCCTGTATATAATAGACTTGGTTCGGGGCTGACTCTTGTCTCAAGCCGCTGAAACTTGCAGGACAAAGTACACGGTTTTAATCTGCAGTCATAAATCAACACATGTATTTTCAACGCCATGTTCAGTTATTTGTGCACCATGGGCTACTGATTAAGTCCTGGACAAATAGCACCGCAAGCCTGCAGAGTCAACACACCATCGCCTTTAACGCTGGCTGGCTGTGACTCGGTTTTGCAGCACTACTTTCATGTTCGCGTCACCAAGGTTACAGGAGCTCACAAAATGACATCTTGGTGCAAAAGGTTTACACAGCTCAGAGATCTTCAGGGCATTTTATCCACTGCACATCACTAAACTCAGTGACCATCCATTCCCACTACTGCTGGTCAGTACACTTAAACGGTTCTGGGGGGAAGAACTGATGACACACATTCTGCACGTATTTCCTAGAAGTGATGTCAGAGCTGTGGCGTCGCGTGGGAACAACAGGCTTTTTGGCAGTAATGAACCACATGACGTGGTGGCAGCAGTGTGATTTCTCTTCAATTTGACAGAAAACAGGTCAAATATCACAATCGCAAACACAATTCACTGTCAATCCTGTCAAGAGGATTATGATGGGGATACGTCACATACAGTCAATGAGGGGATTATTAACACATTTCAAGAACCTTAATTCAATCTAAAAGGGACGTGATTTCTGTATAGTCTTATTTTTACTGCCTGGTCTTTGTGCATGTCCTGGAAAAGGCATCAGTTTCTCCTTCAGACAATGGACTCGACTCCTTATTCACAATGAAAATGTCAGCGTGCAGTGGCTGAAGGGAAAGAGAATAGCCTGATTGATGTCAGACCTTAACACACTGCCAATTATTTATTCCTAACCCGATCCCTTTTATAACTGCATTCCAGGTGCACCACCATTGCAGTCGCACCGTGACCGTTAAATTTCCCCCAAATCTGCCGGCCATGATCTGGTGCCAGCGCCTACATTTATACCTTGATTTACGAAAACAGGGTCCTGATATAGTCTGCCAAGAACCCAGGTTGGCATGAGCCATCGCCCCGCTCTTTAGGAATCAATGTCAACTTTATCTGTTAATCCTTTCCAAGAGATGCAAGTCTAAGCATTGCCTCACCCCGGGGGTTTGTTGTTTGTCCTCCACAGGTGCAGGAACATCACTTATCCTTTAAACCTCCCTCAAGTGAGCATTGTGTTCATCTTTGTGAATGAAGCCTTGTCCGTCATCCTGCGGTCCATTCACTCCGCTATCAACCGGACGCCCTCCACCCTTCTCAAGGAGATAATCCTGGTGGACGACAACAGCAATAACAGTAAGCAACATCGTTTTATAATACAGCAGCTGGCCCATCGGAGCTTAGCAGTCATAACCAGGTACGGCAGGCCTGTCAAGCTTCGTATTTCTTAACACATAAAGAGGTTAGCATGCAGTCGAGAGACACCGGAGGGCTTTATCCTTTTTACAAACCAAACACACGAGAGCTACAGTGTACAATTTGATTAAACAGTGTTTGTCTGCTCTTCCATTAACTGCAATCACTAGCATGTCCGGCTAATTAGCTTATGTACCTCTGGGGGTCAAGGAGTACATCATTAACCAACTACATTATTATGTGGGGTTACAGGTTATGTTGAAAACATGGTTCATGAGTAAAACATCCACTCTGTAACCAACGTTACACAAGATATGTTTGCCTTGGTTTTTGCTGGTCCGCATCCTAAATGCCTTTTCTTGTAGCCTCACTGTTTAAAACTACTGTTTGCAAATGCAGAGAAGTGTAAGATAAGCATAAATTAAACAAATATAACAATCTTACATCTTCCTTATCATCCTTATGATAGTGTAATACACGAACAATGCTGTTTCTTTATTTCCACATTGTCTGCAAAAATCATCACTGCCCCACTCCAGTCAGTGTTTCTGCCTGTCTAACATTCAACATTTCATCTTAGACAGAGAATAGGTGTTTCGCTCTACTCAACCAGACTGCTTTTCTAGCAGGATTAATGTCACCAGCATGGATATGTGTTTCATGGATATGAGGATGGATAAGCAATAGCAAGAACATAAACAGGGACAGTGATCACTGTCACTCAAAGTTCTCCTCGGGTGTCGAGGAGCTGCAAAGTTAATTCATGATCAAACTCAAACCTGAACTTTTACCTATGCTTACTACTCGTCATGCATCAAGCGCATATTTAAGACCCCCTATACAAGATTTTTCACAACAGCCAACGAGAGAAATATCCCGGAGCAGCTGACGGTGTTGCCGAGCAATGATAAACAACCCTAGCCCTTGAGGCTAACGGAGGCTAGCATACCACCGCTGACAGATAATAAAACCCACGGTCAAAATGTCACCCCCAGGACTCAGTAAAGAACAGACAGCCTATGATGACGGACCACTTTATCATCCAGACTTGTCTCCTCTGCTTCTTTTATTTCTCACTGCAAAGAATCAGCTTTTGCGCGTGATGCAACCCGACTTTATTTAGGAGCCTGGCTTTAGATGGTGCCTATAAAAAACATGCTAACAGCAACTTAGCAGCTCTGTGTTAAAGGGGGCCTGCAGTTAACATGTTATTGCCTCATGTGTGGAGCAATCTGTATCTGTGGTATTTACTCCTCTGACGGCCTCCAGACTCCTTTAGTGTTTTTAATGAGGGGCTGTGTTTGTTGGATTTAACCGATAGAGGAATAACATTAATTAGCAGCAAAGCCAGGAAATTTTGCCCCAAGGCGGATAACAATCCAGCAAGGTGATGAAGTACATACCTTGTCAGGCATTTGCAACGCTAATTCTGACATCTGCATGCATCGGATGTCGTGTAAACAGTATCAGGTCGAATAAACACCCAGTATGTGCTGACTACGAGTAGCTTCTGAGCTCTGTTTACTTGTTATTACCGAGATGAGTGGTGTGCCAGATCACTGATACAGTGGCTGACCTCAGTCCGCCATGCGAGGCACAAGAAATAGACTTGAAGCCACCTGTAAAAAAGTGGACCCATAATTTAGAGTGGAAGACTTAACTACATTACAAAGGCAGAAAGCCGGCGATAAAAAGGTAATGATACTGTGCCAAGGTCATTTATAGGCAATGCACTTTAAAAATGGGATGTGCTGCTTGTAACAAGGAGTTAGACAAGCCATTTTGGGCAATCCACGTGGGAAATACTGGCATTGGGAAAAATATGTTTACCAGAGTCAATAATGCAAAACATGTAGCACTGCCTGTAGCCCGCTGGAACAGAATATAGATCACTGTTGTGTGCCTCAGTATTTAATAACTTATAGTCTGGGATGAGAATGATCACTCTCCCTCTGGCTGTTATTGACCAGAAAGTCAGTTATATATATATATATATATATATATATATATATATATATATATATATATATATATATATATATATATATATATATATATAAAAAGTCATCTGTTAAAAAAATGTAAAGATGTAAACCACGAAAAAGTTTGCCTCCACTCCTCCCAGCACATTATTGGATTATCACATCAGATCACATTAACATTCATATTTCACAGTGTAATTGAGTGCCGGGGAGCAGTCGTCTTTGGCTCCCCTCGGGGACCCGAGTCACGCATTGACATTTTGCTGATGGCATTTCACCCTGTTTGCCTGAGCGCTCTGTCACAGTGCATCTGATAGGCCTGCTGTTATCATTATCACCATGACTGTGAATCTTATGAGTGCTAAATGTCGTTAGCTTGTTGACCCGTGATGCTGCTGGGATAGTTGAAGGGGTCATCGTCCACAACCAACCTCCCGGGCATCCGCAGCTTTACATTAGTCATACGCCACTGTCACGGCTCACCTCCGAGAGGCATTAGCATGCAGGAGGACGTGTAGCTATCAAGGGAGAGAAGGGCAAATTGACCTAGCTGATTCCTTCTTAATTGGATAATGTCCCAAGCTGTGGCCCGAAAAAGGCTCGTCTGTGTAAGAGTGGGCTTTTGAGAAGGACTCACTTATTAGACAGGCTGTGATTCCATACTTTAACTTAAACAGTTATACCAGGGAGTCTTGTATATGTGCGAGGGCAAAGGATTTCATGATGAGCGACTCGTTTCAGGCAAATGTAGAAAGTAGATGTAATGTAATGCTTTTATCTAGATTTCTGTCCCCTGGTATCTCCACCAGAGTCCCAGTTGCCAGGGACTTTCTTAGTCTGATTCATATCATCTGTGAAAGTAAGATGGATAGGGAACCCTTTAGCTGCACAATTAAAATATCTTAGTTTGTCGGTTGATAGTGTAACGAGTGAAAGAATGAAGATCTGTTGTTTTATTTATCAATCAGTTGTGTTGTGTAATATGTAAAGTAAGTAAGTAGTTAAAAATCCAAGTCAAAGGTGAAACTGAGAGATGTTCATTCTACTAGTATAGACGGTTGGTAAACTGTCACTTTTTTCACAATTAATGATGAAGTGGTCATCAAAGCTGTGCATGATTATTTTCTGCTGATCAACAAATGAATTAGTCAGCCGGTGGGTTCAGTCAGGGCCGTAGCCAGGGTGAGGTTATGCCCCCACCCCCACTCATCCACCAAGAACATTTTGAAGACTGTTGTATAAATCTTTGCATTTTAATACCTTTATGTTGTAAGAATAATCACTTAATAGTTACAGTGGCAGCACATAGGTGAGGAATTGACTTGAAGTTAACAGAAGATAATGAGTCACAAATACGGCACATTTTGGATTAAGACCCCATAGATTAACATCACGCAATGTGGATCCAGTCAACATCTCGGGTGTCCAGAGAAGCTCCAGCAAATGTTTGAAATCGGTAACAATCTGGCCAGTGAAATCTGGAGGGCACACAAAAGCCGGGATGATATCAGCAAAACACAACAAAGCTGCCTTTACAGTATGCACGGCCAGCTATAAAAATTCATGCAGTGTGCACTCGCAGTGGAACTTCAGCAACATGTGTTGGAAATGTTTTTCACAAGCTGCCAGTCACGTAGCCAAACCCTGGACTCAGAAGGGGCCTGTGGGTTTGTGGAGGAAGAGCAAGTATCAGTGGGAAATTTTAAACAGAGAGATTTTCACACCTGCAGTGTTGTGTAGTGAGAGATTGCCAAGTGGTGTCGTGGAAACCACACAGAAACTGTGAGACCTGTATCCGTGCCGGTATGCCATCTGCTGTGCGAGCAGAAAGGCTTGTGTGGTGATAAGTGGAGTTAAGTTTGGACACGCACGAAGAGGACAGACAGTACTCGAGTATTAGACGGACGAGCTCAGTTTAGACGCTCATCAGCATGCGGTTATGAAGCAGCAACAGGTTACAGATGAAGGGGAAAAACTGCTAAAAACCCTTTTCCTCAATCACATATCCTCTGACTGTTTATGCATAGAACTGCACTGCAATAAATTAGACTGTCCGCACAAAGAAACAAGATATCCCAGCCTTGATGTCATGGTGTGTTGTTCTGGATTCATAAACGCAGTATATCCACATTCAGGCAGTTATACTCACTTTCATGCAGTGTATTGTGTTATAAATGTGTGCTAAATGATGTGTAGCCTACTATTAGCATTCTGTCTCCTTAGAAAAACCTGTTTCCATGACACATTTTGAATGCTGGATTTGCTGCTCGACTGCGCAGCGATGTTGGAAACCTGTTTGCTTGTTGTTCCAGTCCAGCTCCGGCCCAGAGCCCATCGCTTTCCAGCAGAGCTTCAGTGGGATATTAGTCCCGAAAGACTGATGACTGCTGGCCATCAGCCATGCCCAGAGTAATGGACTGTGTTTATTGTGATTTGTCACGATGAGTAACCAATCATCATTCTTGTTTTCCCGTTCACGCACACATCAGAATGACTTAATTATCGATGGATTCAAATTATTAGGGATACAGTCATCTGGTAGTTTGCCAGCAGCAGCAGCTCGCATGAGTCACAACCCTTAAGAATTAAGAATGACGAGTCTACTACATACGCTAAAACTTGAATTACTACAAGTGTGGTTTTCCTGACCCCGAGTCCATCTGCTTTTTAGTTCTGGTTATTTAGATCGAGGGCAAATTCACACCAGGGATGTGTACTAATTGCAATTAAACAGGAAGGTTAGAAAGCCAACCACTCCGCGACGTAAATGTACCGTAGAACTTAATGTTGCTTATGGTGGATATAGTTTGAGTATTATCCTGCTCCAAACTTGTTTATTTCCCAGTGGGAAAAAGCAGTTCTCAGAGTTTCTCAGGACCAGCAGCGTCCTCCGGAATGATAAGTGGAACACTCACACCGAATCTCTGACTGTATCTGTTCATGACATATTTGTATTTATTTCCCCAGTTGACTCATGAGGTTAGTTGTTGCGAGGGAACAGTTTAGACAAATTGAGCTAATTGAGCAAATTTCAGGAGTTGCGGTGTTTTGGGTTTCCTGGGAATATACCGTAGCTTCGAGGCACCCTGTGGGGTTTGTGAACATTAGCAGAGCTACGGAGGAGTATGAATGAGTCTCCATGTTGTTGTCTGTTTTGCCTTTTGCGTATTCATACGCACGTCTGAGCGCGAAGGCGAACAAGATACACTTTCCTGCCGTGGCTTTATGTAATTGATTTAATGTGCAAAGAAGTGTAGCGATGCATCAACAAAGCCAGTGAAGCCGCACGCCAGGAAGCACAGATGTAAATAATATCATCTCCTGCCGAGCTCTGGACCAGCCTCACATCGGGATTATGAAGGCGCCCACCGAAGAGCGCAAAAAAGTAGCGCGTCCCCTCAGAGTTGTTGAAAGCTGGTTGTTGCCATTTGTGACACACGGAAGAGAAAACTGAAAGAAGTTTGTTGCTTCTCAACTCACAAACCTGTTGCACCGGTGGGAGAAGTGTTTCATTGTTTCTCACGTGTTCTTGCTAAGCTTCCTTGATAAACCTGGCCAACCAACTTTGTTTCGAGCCTCTGAGGCTGTGCGCAAATAGGTTAGGGACGTGCAGAGCACAGACGAAGACCCCAGGATGTATGTCTGACACTCGCTGTGCGGGGATGCGAGATCTGATAAAACACATATTTTTCGCCTGAAGGATTCGCACGATGCATTTTGTTGAGAAAGCAGTCAATGTAAACACAACGCCGAGGGGCTCTAACCTCATCCCTGGCATAAAATGTCAGAATGGAGGCAACTCAGCAGTGCAGTGACTCATGCTAAGATACCAAGATAGCTCTCAGTGTCTTTATAAGCGGCATACCATACCTCTATCCAGGTAGGCATTTAATAATCTATATCCACAGTACATCATTTCATAAATGACTGTAATCGCATATAGAGCCAACCTATGAGAAAAAAACAATGATTAGCAAAGGCTGTTGAATATCCTGACATTCCAAAATAGAAAATAAGTGCTGCTTCTCCAACCTCTGAAGGGATTTCTGATGAAAAAATATCAGCCTAAATTATTCCCATTACATGTTCCTGCATTTTATATTGAAATCCACTGTTGTTGTGGATGTGCTGATTGAAACGCTGTGAGAGGTGTTTGCTAAATGGTGCCAGCGTCAACTACCAAGCCAAATAGCATAAATTTGCTCTTTACAAAGTAGGAGAAAATAAGGCTGCTGGAAAGTATCTAAAAAGGATCCGACTCACATTCAAATGAATCTGCGCTGAAGCAGGTTCGTATGTCGCGGTGCCAAGTGTGCGCTGGGACGTGATTGGGAAAAACAAAATTCCTTGCTTTAATCGTATTTTGTGCGTTCTGTCAAAGGTGAGTTTCATGTTGAGCAGCCAATGTGTTCATAGACTTCATGATCAGATGAACTTTTTCAGAGTTTTGTTGGTTTGGAAAATCAAACTTTTTTTTGGACTCACCCTGCTCGTGCAGAAGCCAGACACAGCATGATTTCACGGCGGCCATTTTTTGGGGTTTTTTTCTGGTTTACATGCAACTGCTCCACATTCCCTTTAAACAAAAAAAGCTACTGGCAGTTAAAAAATGAAAAAGTGAGAGCATAGCCAAAGGTGATTTATACAAGAGATGACGAAACACGGTGCTGATGAAAGTTTTATCATTTTCCAGCTTGAACAGATTCATGGTACAGTAGAAGAGTCGTGATGTAATCAGGTTTTTTGCTCACTGGCTGGCTGCCTCTGACATTTTACAGCCGACGTAAAGAAACGATCCTCAGTCGGAGTTTTTCACCCGAGCTTGTCGAACCACGAGGAGAACATCTCATACATTGCCGTTATTTTTTTTAAAAAGGCAGAAGGGTTGCTCCCGCTCATTTGGACGACCGTGATTCTTTCTCCTCTAAGTAGCACCAGCTCTTTCATCCAGCAGGCTATGACTCATCACGGAGTGTATCGCTCAGGTAATAATGGAGGTAAACTTTGAGGCCAAACATTAAAACGGATGGACTGCTCCACCCCCCATGTTTTGAAAGAGCATTGCAGGCTGAGTCCTCAATATTGCAATATCCCGTTATGACTGGTAAGCCCCATGGAGGTCTGCAGTGCTGGCACAAGCCGCTGCCTCTTTGGTCCAGTGATCAAAGCAGTGAAGCATGAGTACTTCTGGCCTCCCACCAATGAAATACTGCCCACTGGAGGAGGACATGCTGGCGTCTTGTGGGTGGAAGTTTGCTCACAACAACAGGCAGCTATCACTTTCCTCACCTATCTCGTGTGCCACCCTCAAAAAACTCTTCAGGTATTTGATGTGAAATTCATGTGTGTGTGTGCGTGCTTATGTGTGTGTTCCTAGATGACCTAAAGGAGAAGCTGATGGATTTTGTGTCCGAGACAAACAGCCAGCGTCCGGGCTTCATCAAGGTGGTGCGGCATTCCAAGCAGGAGGGTCTGATCCGGTCCAGAGTGAGCGGGTGGAGGGCTGCCACCGCCCCAGTCGTTGCCCTGTTCGATGCCCACGTTGAGTTCAACGTCGGCTGGTGAGTCACTCGCAAGGCGTGTGGCACGAAAGCTAACGCGGCTCAACACAAGAGCGCCGGTTCTTGAGTCATATCGCTGTGCGTGGGTTTAGAGAACATTATTTGATTTTAAAACAAAGGCTGTGTTCAGCTTGGCGCTGTTCCTGGTGGCTGTAGTCTGAGTCTGAGCACACTCTGCACTCGCAACAAATCACTAATCTGCCAGAGTCCTCATTCTCCACCGGATAACTCTGCGCTCTGTCCCAAATCTGTCAGGAGCAACATCCACACATTGTCATCGTAAACTATATCGGCTTCCTTGATGCAGACATGAACTCATTAAAGCGATAGTTTGACAGTTATGGAATCTGCTCACTCCCTCGCTCACTGAAAGTTAGATGAGACGGTTGATACGGCTCCTACATCTGTCCATTAGAGATAAGGCTACAGCTTGCAGTGAGCTGAGCAGCAAGACAAAATCCATCGACACTTTATTTTAACATTTTAAACAGTCATTATAGTTTCATGTGCTACAGTATGTAGAAATTGGCATTTTGTGTGAATTGCCACAGTTTCCGAGTGCAGCCCCCACCGTCTGCCTCAAGGTGCTGCTTCACGTCCTCTGGAGATTTCGAAGTCTCGCCTATTTTCGCCATAAAATCGACTTTGTTTCAACAATAATGGTGTTATCCCAGTAGCAGCCCAGTTTGATGCACTGGCCGTCTTTCCAGCCTCGGAGTACTTCTTTAAGTGGCCTCGTGTGCAGGTTCTGAATCACTCTGTAAAGCATTGATGAATGAACATATTTCATCTCCTCACATTTCTATAAAAAGATTCCATTCGTTTATCAGATGGGGAACGATGCACCATCAGACAAATACATTAGACTAAATTAATCTTGAAATGTGTAATTGTTTTTTTTTTGTTTTGTTTTTCTTTTGAGTGCCTTACATGACTAATGCATAATCACAAAGGTGATGGAGGAGGCCTGTCAAAACAGCAACTCACTCACTCTCTTTCTGTGTTTGAAGGGCTGAGCCCATCCTGCAGAGAATTAAAGAAGACAGAACCCGCATAATCTCCCCATCATTTGACAACATCAAATACGACACGTTTGAGATCGAAGAGTATCCGCTGTCAGCCCAGGGCTTTGACTGGGAGCTTTGGTGTCGCTACCTCAACCCACCCAAGTCCTGGTGGCACAAGGGCAACAAGAGTGCACCAATCCAGTAAGTGAACATCACAGAGTCTTAATCGTTTGAAATTAATAATATTACATGCTGTTGTTTATGTGAAATTAGGTAAACAGCTGTCAACCCTGATAAAAAGAATAATTCATGCAGCATTCATGAACTTATTATAGTACATACAAGGTCACACTTCTCTTCAAGTCTCTGCTGTCACTATAGCAACTGTGCCAAGCTAACATTACCTGTGCAGAGGAACAAAACTGATCTTCATCATCTCTAATCCCCCAGGAGCCCGGCCCTGATTGGCTGCTTCGTCGTGGATAGGCTGTACTTTGAGGAGATTGGCCTGCTGGATGAGGGGATGGAGGTGTACGGGGGAGAGAATGTGGAGCTTGGCATCAGGGTGAGTAATAATCTCAACCCCCCGTGGCCACGGGTCATTGTTCATCCAGGTAATGTGTGGAAAATTAAGTACGGTAATGACACGTAATGGCTGTTGGGAGCGAGGTCACTGAGGACATCGCTGTCAAAACACCAAACTCATTGAAAAAGTGTCATTAAGCTGCGAGCGATGCCTTCTGTGCATTTATAAACGCTGTGGAGGTGGTGGAGTGGCTGTTAGTAAAGAGATGAGAAGCAGGATATCCAGCTGCCAGCATGTGTGTTTATTTTCAATAAAGGTCAGTGTTCTGAAAACTGTCAAACTGTGCTTTAGATGATAAACTATCTCAGTTGAATGCAGTGGATCCTCTGAACTCCAGCGAAAAGACTAAACACAACAATTAGTTTGTCTGTCTCTCTTTGTTTCTCCGCTTCCCTGATCTGTGAGTGACGCTTAACCCCATTGTTGCCGGTGCCTACTGAGGACTAGTCGGACTGTAGACTGTTGGTATATGCCTCTGTTAACTCACAAAGTGTTTCCTCGGCGATGTCTGTTTTACTTGTGGTTCTGATACGGTGGTTTATCAGCTGTAGTTTCCCGGGGAAATGCAACGACCTCTTTGGCCTCCTTACCGATCAGCTGCTGCGCCTCTCGGGGCCACTCAGCCTCTGGAGCTGTCAGAATATCCGAACTAGCCAGAGCGCACAGGCCGGGTGACAGCCCAAAGACAATGCAGCCGTGAGGTCTGTTTGTTTAGCAGAGAGAGTACAGCTCACAGTCCGCTACCGGCTCCGCCGATAGCCTTTCGTTTATATAAACCAACTGCGAGAAGGAAACACGGACACATCACCAGACAACCGCTAAACACACAGTCAGGAAATAGGGCCAGGAATTTAGAATTAGTCAAAGTCCAAAGCCTTCTCCACACTGCCAGGAATAAAATCCTTCCTATACAGTAGATGCGTTTTAGCTACCAAGTTTTTGATAGTAGAACGTAAATTCAGTCCTTGTCACTGTGTTGTCCATTGATGTTTTTGCTGTCTTTTCACAGGAATCTGTGTAATAATCCATATCCGGCATTGGCTTCACAGCCGGAACTTGTTAAAGGGGCAATTTGTAAGGTAGCTGATTATTGAGTCTTATTCCCAGGTTGTAAAATAACGATGCTTTGGGTTGCGGAACTGCCTGAGCTGTTTACCCACCACACCAGTATTTGACGACCTGGGAATGAGACTCAATAATCTGCCGACTTCCTCCAGAAATGCTTTTTCGCAACTTTTAATAGGATCCGTTCATTGTTTGTCTTCATCTCTCCACGGGATTTGTTGACAATGAGACGAAAATAGAATATCACCAGTCTGATACTTTAAACAGCTTCAGTCAGGGGAACTAATGACAGTACATACATGCTTTGACAGGAACAAGTGAGCACGGTGGAGGAAATGATCCTTCAGAACGCACTGTGACATGCTCCCTCTGGTTTTAGGTGGAATGAATAATCACTGCTAATTAATCCGGAAGGCTGAATGATGACCTTCACTCCCCGGTGAGCTTCTGAAGCACATGTGAGAGTTCTACAACTCAAAGTCATTGTTGCCGTTAGCAGTGATGTGTGAAGAGGACGCCGACGTTGTTCAGAGCAGATAGTCGCGCTGTGTCTGCAGTTGCGTCGCGTTCTTCTCACAGTGCCATGCTTAATTTGTACACCATCCGCCTGCTCGGACTTGGATGGAAATCATTTTGGTGTGCATTCAGTTTAGCAGATGGGCCCGAGAAAGAACAGCCCTCCATAGGGATAGCTAATGATAGCACGCATCTACTGTACAAGGCCATTAATGAAGCTATCAGCCTGTTCAATAACAGCAAGAGGCAAGAGACAACTCGGCTCCGCTCCTGACTAGATTGAACCGGAGGAGGCAACGGAGGAAAGTTTTAAGACAAGACGCTGCAGATTGAGGGAAATATTCATCCTCGCTAATGATAGAGATGCAATCATCAGTAAAGAAGGGAGATGAGTCCCATAAGTCATCTTCCAACAGAAATTACATGCTTTTGGAATTCCTGGGCCTGATAATGGCCCCACTGATTGCTTTATAGTCAGACGTGCTGATGATTTTATCGCATATATTACAAACCAGGGCCTCTACTGTATGTGTAAACAGCTTGATGACAAGTTTGGTCCATTGAGCTCCATGTCGTTTAGTTGCTTGCTTGTGTTGGACTGAAGGAAAGCACCCTTGTTTGGAGGTTAATGTTAGTTTAGAGTTCAGTAATGCTTTTGAAACAGAGGCTGACACAGTGAGCTGAGAGCCACGAGACCGGAGTACACCGGCTTGGCCCCAGATTAGAAGTCCCATAGAGCCCCAGCAGGGTCGGTTTGTCTGTCTGTCTGTCTCTCTGACCGTCTGACTGTCTGTCTGTCGGCAGTGTATTGGTCATGCCACCAGACCACCTGCCAGCATGCAGACTGGCTGCTGTGGGATCCTCAGGGACACACTTAAACCAGGCCAACAGCTACAGGCTTTGGCCGAGGCTTGAAAGGGAAGTCCTGGGTGGTGCGAGGGTGAAATGAACCGCTGCTCTACGTTCACATTTGGTCACAAAGTGCAAGCTGACTATTTCTATCATAATGTTCGAGAATTATCATTCTAATTTTGGCACAAATGTGTGTGTGTGTGTGTGTTGCACTACATTATAAACCATGCGCTACAAATTTCTGTGAAATCCTGTGTGAATTAAGCAGACTTTTTCCAAAGAATAGGCATCCAGTGCTATTTTTTCTGTGTTTTTGTTCTCTCTGCTAAAGCTGTGTTGCTTTATATTTTTTTGGGAGTGAATATTTATGAATTTAGAATTTGTACACCTTCATACAGGCACATCTGGCCTGGTTCGATTGCCACACAGGCAAAGAAATAAACATTTGAACTTAGATTTTCACATCTGTCGTAAGAAGGCAGGACAGTGATTCTGCCACCACACTGATGGGTTCACATAATTGTCAGTGCTCAGATTTCTCTATAAAGCGAAAGTGCTGCATGTTACATATAACAGAGTAATGAATAACTTTAATCAGTGCTGTAAAAAGGACCCAAAAGACATACTTGAGTAAAAGTGAAAAGTGACTCAATAATTTGATATTATATGAATAATAACTGAGGTAAAAGTCTTAAAGTAACTGGTATTAAAGTAAATTATACATATGTTTTAAAAAATACTATATCTATCACAGATTATTATCACATTCCATCTGTCTGTAACACAGTGGTGTAATGCATCATTGCTCCTACATTCTGTCATCATGTTACAGTGACTAATCTAACAATCATGTCACTATTTACGCACATTAGATCAACAATTATCTGCATAATGGATCAAACATGTCTCTTCACATTAGCGCAACAAACGTCTGACCTTTCCTGACGTTGATGAAATTGTGCCTGTGTTGTGCCAACTCAGTGTGCCTGTGGAGAGGCTGTGGAGTCCGAAGGGGAACAGGTTGTCTGAGAAATGATTTTAGAGCCTCCCATCGCTGAGAAGACCATCGCCTCAGAGATAAACATGTCAGATAGGTTGGACAAGGCTACTACAAAGCCATGGTTTAGTGAGTGAGTGTGTTTCACTAATTAAAAGTAATAATGCCATTAGACTTTTTTTTTCCTTTTAAGTCTGTCATCATTGCCTCATGGTGTTAGAAAGTCCAGTTCTTTATTTTAATCACTGATGTCTTATTTTGAGGCAATTCATATTTGTGGTCTGTGGTGTTGCAAAGCCGAACTCTTCGAATCTCGTAATAAATAACTGAAAGATGTCGGTCCTCGTGCTCTTCGAAACACGACACAGTTAGAATCCATCTCAGTATGATGGTTTACTTTCTGGACTTGTTTATGGATGTGCAGCAAACCAAAAGATATAGCGAGGCTACTCTTTTAGTCATACTGGATGCGAGAGCTCACGGCACATTGGACTGGACCCTGAAACTAAATTGTATAACAAATGATTTTCCAAATCACCTGCGAATACCGGGTGTTGCTGCCAGGGAAGCCGGGCTGGAACAATGCATCACAAGAAGACCAAAGCCGACATCGTCACTATCAAGCGGTGCCAGGAAGGTTGTGCTGAGAAATGAGGATCATTGAGAGCTATGAAAAACAATTATGAGGCCGGCTTTTGTGTACAGCGTTTATGGACGTGGCAATAAAACACCATTACTGTCAAAATAATGATACACGCATTATCACTTTCGCCCAAATGCTCATCATGCAATTTGTATTCAAGGTAAACAGAGTGTGACATTACGTGTGTTTTAAATAGCAATGTGAAAAGAAAAGATAGTGCAGGGAAAAGACGAAACCGAGAGGAACGCAAAATAAACACAGTTCCTCGCACTGACACGTTACCCCAAAATGTGACATATTAATCAGGTTGTGGTCTGAAGGAAAAGGTTGATTTCTCCATACAGTTTATTTTGTTCACAGTTGCGATCCGGTCCTTTGCTGGCTGGTTTGCCCCGAAGCCACGTCCTTGTGATGGCTTTCCCGCCTGCAACCAGAAGCACTCTATTAAGATATTTATCCCGCGGCAGGAGATTGTTTGGGGATTTCGCCCAGGCATAACGTGACAACAGCGAACAACTTTAAAACCAAAAATGTTACTTATTTCTGTCGCAGTCTCTTGGCAAAATGACTGGATAAGACAGCGGCTCAGTCTGCCAGTGTTTTATCACCAACATTCATCCTGACCCACAGAACCCTGCTTCAATTTTGGAGCTACAACAAAACATGTTGTGTTCTTTCAGCCAGACTCTCACCAAGGTCTTCAGTTTGTTAGTTTTAACCTGATTTTTTGCCAAATTTCATTCCAGTCATCTTAAGATATCTCCTGGCCAGATTCTCTCCCCCATTTTGGTTTGACCTGAGCAGTAGTTAACATTGCAAGCGTGTTGATTTACTCATTTCCTGTTCTTGTTTTATTTATTTATTGTTGCTTTATTAAGATTAATATATACTTTATCATGCCCTTATTAACAGTTAACTGGATTGAAAGCAAAAACAGTGCCTTGCTTAGGGTTAATAGATTCTTTTTGGTTTTGTTAGCATTAATAAGCATCATCACCTCTTCACATATATTATTTATTATATATTGTATATACTTTTCTTGTAGCAGACATTCTGTGAATGAAAACTGTCAACTTTGATTTTGCTGCTCACTTTAATACAGACATCTGTCCATCCTGGGAGAGGTTTCTTCCAATGTTTGTTCCCTCTTAAAAGTTTTTTTTTTTTCCCACTACGCCAAGGTTTTTCTCACTCGAATCGATGGTCTAAGGGCAGAGGATTCTGAACAGAGGGCTATATAAATAAAACTGATTTGATTTGATCTTATTACTTCATTGCCTACTAACTAACACTTACCACAACGACCTTAATATAAGCAGGGTTCTGTTAATTATCTAAATATGCTCAATCTATCCATGTTAGCTTCTTAAAACAGTCTCACTTAACCTGAGCCTCAAAGCACATTCACTCAATATTGACAGTAACTGACGTACATGAACACTGTCAGAAAATAAATTTAAAAAATCATAAATCCACATTAAACATATGTCAGTCATTCTCTTCCCATGCTGTCGGTTTGATTTTCACCCATCATTCGAAAAGATACAAAAGATGTCGGGTTCTGCCTGATCATACAGGATGAATAACCAAAGTTGTGCCATAATGACTCCATCGGTAATTGCAGAACAGCAGTGATTGAGTTTCATGACCTCACTGCAGCTGGAAAATCTATCGAACCCCACTGCGTAATCTCAAACCAACAAGACAATCAATGAGAAAGTCCTTTGTCTGACAGAGGTAATGTGAATTGTGATGTAGCACCATAGGAACTGCCACAGCCTCGTGCCACATAAACACTGCCTTGTTAACTGAAGAAATGCAGTTTGAGCCGTAATCACATTCTAAAAGTAAAAGTGCTTTAGAGTAACTCTTATATGAATATTTTCTACGGTGTGCAGAAAAGAGATTTCATTTTTGTTATTATAAGTCATATCAACAGTAAAGGTCTATAAACAAACACCCGTCAACAGAACTCTGAGAGGCCCCAGAGGACATTATTAAACTTTGAACTTATCACTTTTTTAATCTTATCATTTTATTGTATATATTATTTAAAAAAAAAACATCATTACAACACAGCAACCAGGGACGTTGTTATCATAGAAACAGGACATTTCTGACATGTTACTATAGAGACTAGAGGGTATTAATAGATAGACTGGCCACTATGGTTTATTTTATGTGAACTATAATTGTGTAGCAAGGTATTAATTACAACTGGTCTGTCTACCTGCATATGGCTTCATAATATAACTTCATTTCAGACCAGGCAAATTAGGTTCTGTATATACAATGTTTGTGAGTTGAAAGTCAGATAGTGAAGCTTATACTGAGACGTTAAGACCAACTGAAGCAAAGACAAATCCCATGAAAAGAAAGGAGAAGCAAGGAGGAGTTGTGGTTTGATTTCAACCGAATCAGCCCCAAAAATGCCAGCAATGTTTCTGCAAATCACTGCTATGTTAAAACTGTGCATTTGCCACTTAGGTTAGAGTCCGGAAAATATCCTCTTTTGGCCTAAAAGGTCACCGCAAACAATCATTTTTTGTCACCGCTAACACGGCTGGACTTACAGATGTTTTAATGCGGTCTCAAACTGTCGCCTGTAAAGGCCCTGACACACCATGCTGACAGTCGGTGTCCCGCACTGTCCGCGCTGGGCGGCCCCTGACGGTGAAAGAAATCACACCGATTGGCTGTTCAGGTAAGCAGATCGGTGCATGAAAAGAGAAACAGGAAAAAGACAGGAAGGCCCCTTGAGTCTTTAGCTGTGGTGTCCATAATTTCACGCATTTACCACGATTTCTCCTTTTTCTCCTCTGCCTCTTTGTCAGTGCCATTTGCAACAATTTTTTTATCAGACCTATTCTCGATTAGAAGATGAAATAACCTTGTTGGCTGCAGTCTTCGCTGTCGGTGCGTTCAAGTGCAGCTTTTTGGTGGAGACACTGGAGACGTGAGGCGATGCGATAGTCAGACTTTGACGCAAATAGTTCTTAGACGTTAGTTTGCTGTGTCGGGGCCTTTACTCTGCCATCGTCCCCTCTGCCCACTGATCCGAAAGTCAGGTCATAAACACTTAATGTGAACATGATATGACACATCTTGTAGAAATGACAATATGGTAGGTAGCCTGTGACATGTACAAATGTGAACTTGACAGCAACATGACTCGGAGACTGTTCCTTCTCAGTGTTGTAGGTTATGGAGGACTTGTGGAGGGTGAACACAGTGTGGCTGCAGCAGGGTGGATGAGTTGTGATAGTTTTTTGAGACCTCCTCTGGATGAGAGCTACAGCGGAGGATGGATCAGATTTGACATATCTGGTAGACAGCAGACCTGCCGCATTAGGTTTCGGTGGCTTTGTGCGATATTAACTTCTTGCTGAGATATGGTATCATTCTACCCTCTGTAAAGTTGGATTCACTGTACTGTTTCAGCAATATGACAGTGCATGCGTGTGCCCTGATTTACATATTTATAACTTTAAATAAACATCAAGGCTACAGGAGTGACTGGAATATTTAGGTTCAAGTATGAACATGTAGTTCCAGATTGCACTTTGTATGTTTGTATTGTGGAGAGAAAAAAAGCAGTGTTTTCATGTTTTGTCAACTTCTGTTTTTAATGAAAAAAGCCTCTCATGCTCACATGTATAAAGTGCTAATAAAGGTTATTGTGTAGGTAGAAAACTTGGCTCGTGATTATGTGAAGGCGTTATCCCTCCAAGCAGGAATTTTCTTGCACGATATTCGAACATGTTTGAATGTTTATTATGGCTCCGATTCACACTTTTTTTTTTCTGCTGATGATAACAATTGTGAGGGGGAAGGAACTGCTTATATTAAAAAATGCATCCAGTCCCTAGTCAAAGAGGTATTTTTGTTCTTATTGGATTCACGTCGATGCAGCAGAACCTGCTCGTGTGTGCTCAGTCTGCAGACTTCTTTTGTAATACGCGCCTCTCAAGTGGTTGCAACTGGTGGGATTATACCATTATACAGAGGATGTACCGGGAGATACCTGTCATTACAACTGCAAAAATTAAACTCTTTATAGTGTGGCTTCTGGAGGTGGATTCAGTCTGCAGCAAGGAGGAAACACCGTACTTTTCTGTGTGGTTTCAGGCTAAATGGATATGTAAATGTAAAATAATGCATCATAAAACTGAAACCTCTGTGAATTTATTGGTCATTTGTTGGATATTATTTTTAAATTATGAATGACATCGACATCAGTGGTTGCCTACGACTATATATAGTAGCGCATCAAGAGTCAGGTTTCTGAATACGTGATGTCAAACTGAGAAGACAACCAGAATGAGGCTAATCAGCCGAAGACTAACGATACCGGGATAATGAGATAACACAAACAGCCAATCAAACTCATCTGCAGCCTTCGAGAAAATCTCCTCGTCTTTTTTAGTGATGCTAAGTGATACATTAATAATGCAAGTCGAGGATTCTTCGCATTTCTGTCCACACGGATTACTGCCGGCCTGTCTCCTGCAAATTACATTTATATGCATTTATTCTTCATTAGCGATTTATGTTCAAGGGCAGCGTTCAGAAACCGAGGAGGGTCAGCGAATATAAAAAGAATGCTGGATGGTCGTGTAGCGCGTTTAGCTCCAACGCTGGCAGCCTGGCTTCATCTCCCATGTCAATATCTAAAGATCCGCAGTGGAGTTTTTAGGAATTCGAGGTTAAATTAACCAATTAGAAAAAAAACAACAACATATTTTCTCTCACTTACACCCGGTTACATTGGTTGTGTCCACACAGACAGCGCTGCGACTGCCAGCCACAGCTTAGTTTCTTAACAGTGTTGGATCAGTGTCAAAGAATAAATGTTAGTTAAATACATTTCTGCAAAACCAAAGAGACGTTAAAACTGGAATTTTCTTTGTGTTGTAAGTTCATGTTTGTCTAGGTTGAATTTTTAATTTCTCTCTTGTCACTTATGCTCTACTTAGGTTTAGGTGCAAAAACCACTTGGTTAGGGTTAGGTCAATGTCATGGTCGCCGCAATCAGAAATGGAGACTTCCTGTCGAAAACTGCCCGTTTTTGACACCACTAAGAATGCTGAAAATGTCTGCAGATCTCCATAAAAATAACACCCACTTTGACTGCACTGAAAGGATTGGAAATATCCCTGGGCATCTTAGAATATCCACTGGTGTGACTTGAACTGCTTTTGGCCGTATGGCGGCCAAGCTGGCTGTAATATCAGCCCAACAATCCCTGCAACCTCCCGATGTGAAGGTCGGCTAATAAGCACATAATGTGAACGTGATATGCCACGTTTGGTACAAATGTCAACTTTGGACATATCTGTGGTTTGAGATCACACTTGTGATGTGAACAAAATAGTTCAGATACCAAATCTTTGACGTTCCAAAGCAGCTGCTTGTGAAACTCGTGTGAGCAGCCAGGTTCTTTTTTTTCTTTCGCAGTGTGGAGCTTCTACAGTTTTCTAGTTGTTTCACCGTTACCTGGGATTGCAACTGGGGAAAACAAAACCTCTTCCTGTTTTGGTTGCACAATTGCAGACGTGCTTCCTTTGAACCTAACTCAGCCCTAGTCTTTTGGAAGGGAAATCCCACTCAGTGGCAGATGGAACAGCACTGTGAAAGTGAGAATTTTAGGGAACCAATTGATTGCAGTTATTTTTGTCATCCATTCATCTTATTATGATTTTCTTGAATAACGAATTAGTCTTTTGGCAGATATGTCAGAAAAACATTTTAAAAATGTCTGTCTCCAGATGTCACAGCCCACAGTGACGATGATGATGTCAGTTTGATGTCATGTAAGACAAAGAAAAGCAGCAAATCACTAAAAAAGGGAGGCTTCGGTTGACGCACGTGCTGCTTTAGTAATTTTGCTGTTGACTTATGTATTTCTGTTGATTTAATTAACGACCCTAGCGAGCATGAGGGACGTTCACCCTCGCTTCTCACCAGTCTAATCAACCCTTCTAATAACCTTCTCATCAGTGTCATCACTTATTAGGTAGAACAGAGTAGACGTAACATTATGTTAGGCGGTGAGTTCTCACGTGAAGCAATCTCAGTTCACTTCAGCATCAGCTTCTTGGAGCGATGTATGTAGAGGCACAGAAGTGGATCGCCTGCGGTTTCCAGTGGCTCTTAATGTAATGTACTTACATTCAGTGCTTGTACAAAGTACAGGAGGACGCACGCGGACTACAGAGCAGCTTCCTCTGGCTCCTCAGTTCATCCTCCACACTCCCCCATAGATAATAGTTCTATGTTTTGTGTGTAGAATGAGGGGGTTCAGCTTTCTGTCAGTTTTACAGCCCTGTGCTGTAGAATGGTAAATAAATGAAGCTTGGACTTTGAACACAGATATATACAGCTTAAACTTAAATGACAACAGCTGCAGCGTGCGGTGGAAATTTTGAGCTAGTTATTTTATGGCTGCTGTCAGTTTCTTCATGGACACACAGTTTATATTTATGCATGCTGCAGTATGTATACCTCGACGGAGTAAAAAAAATAACCGATAATCCCCTCAAACGTGTTACTTTAGCACAAGTTAAGTGTTTATTTTATTTCTGCATTCTTAGTGTAACTATAGCAGACTTTCTCAGGCAAAGAATCTCTCACGACTTGAATCTTAACCACAGTAGATGTTTTGTTGCAGCTGCTGTTTTAACTGTTCATGGTGTTCTTTGTCACCTTGTTTTTAGAATCGGGACACTGATGGTCTGATGATCACTGTAGTTTCCTTGGACCAACCTACTCAGATTACCATGACAACTATTATTAACCATATTTACAATTAGCAGCACAAAAGTACTCATGTCAGTAAGGATGAGTGTGTAGATATGCTGCGTGTTTATGAAGGTCTGTGGTGGAGATGTATCCTGTTGATTTTGTCTGTAAATGGTTCAGTGGGGAGAGAACAGGAAATAGACTCCCCCTTTTCAGAGACTTGATACACACACAGTGGAAACTTGATGCCAATTGTCTGCTTCAACTCTGTGCTCTGGGCAGCAAAAGAGGAAGCTCAGCTTTACCTTTAAAGTAGGTCTGTGCTTTGATGTGCAGGGGTTTATTATCACAAAATACTGAGGAAATGTGAAATGAATGCAGTTGGAAATATTAGGAGTCTTTTTTTTTTATCTCTCTCTCTCTCTCTTTTTAAAGTCAGTATTGGTTTCTGGGGAGGGGTCCAGCAGAGGTGGAGCAGGGAGATGAAAGCAGATAGCCTCAGATACACACCGACGAGTATGAAATGAAAAAAGGAAATTCCTAAAGCAGCATAGGAAATCACAGGGAGATACGGTCCAAAAGTTCCCGAGGTTCTGCTCATCTTGTCAGCAGGCAACAGAAGTGTGTCTTTCCTTTGCTGTTGCTTTTCTTTTCAAGTTCTGACAGCTATCATTGACAAGGTGTCACCACGTTTTTCACAATAGAAACAGAGACGATGCAACACTGCTACACATGTTATCCAAGAAGCTGTGTAGACTCACGTTTTCATCTGATTCCTGTATTGTTTTGAGTGCAAATTAAATAATAATTCGTAGACCTCACAGTGTTCATCCCAAACATGCTGGCCCGGATTTAGCAGTGACTGAGCAGCCTGTACAATATATGTGAGCCCTTTCATTCTTTCCCCTTTCTTGTGGTATCGTGCGAACAACAGAAAAAAATTACATTCCGAGACAGCCTCTGTGTTTCTATCATATCCTTTTTTCTAGTGGCATTCAGATGTCTGTCAGCTTTTATTAAGGGGAATGATGTTTATCATGAAAATGCACCGCACCTCATCATGTCCCTACCTCCAGCTCACCGCAGTGACTCATGGCATGACTGATGCATGAACTCATGGTTCTCCAGATCTCAGCCCGCCCAGCTTGAAATGAGACCTTATCATCGCTTTAAAATTCTCTGGTGTTTCCGCTATTTACGGCAGCCTGATTGAGACATGCCATGGTGCTCCATCAGAGAAGGAATGGAAAGCAGTGTACACCTCTCGAGTGATGAAGGCCAAGAATGTCACTGTGTTGTAAAAAATTTTGTTTATAGCCACTCAGTGAGCGTCTATACGTCGCCAGCATGGCTGTCACCACGGCACAGAAATCTTTTTATTAAAGAGTGAAAATCACAACAATTATTCTTGGAAACCGCAGTTATATGAAATGATGTAGTCAGTCTTGTGAGCTAATATATAGGATCAGCTACAAGGTTTCGGTCAAAGTTTTGGTGAACTTAAAGTTGGGAGTCTTTCTAATTACGTACTTTCACAGTCTTGGGATGGATTAGTTTTATAACAAACTGCAACTTTCTCACATTAAAAGAATGTCTATTAATTTGACAAGCATCATATGTGTAATTCATGGCACAATTCAAACCCATGTGTATTTTAGTCAAAAATAATCATTTTTAAACCAGTGAGTCTTTAATTTTATACAGAAGTTAACAAAAGCATCTAATTTATACCCAACAACGGTTAGTATTATTAGCTTAAATGATGACGGTCACAATTAGCTCCAGCGAGCTAGTTTTAGTGACTTAATTTACATATTAATCCTTTAAAACTACCAGTGATGCTAAATGCCGACACAGTGCTTAAAGAATTCAGCTAAAGCTACATGTAGCGGGTAAAAATCAGCATCCTTGCATTGCAAGATCACTGCTTGGTTGTAGCAAGATACAAAAATGAATGTGATAGAGCTAACAGCAGCCTAAACTCTGGTACAGTAGCCCCCAGGGCAAAATGTAGTTAGCTAATGACTCACCCTTACACCTTTAAATTAAAACATGGTGAGTTATGTTTGCAGCCAACACTGTGTATAACTTACGATTTGTCTGTTTCAGTGAGGCAGTAATCAAGTCCTGCTCTCCCCGTGCATGCTGCCTCGACACAGAGAGCATTCAGAGCTTCACACACCTGCTGAGTGATGGTTTCTATTATGAAACGTGCTTCTGTTCGAAATGCAGAACTCTGAGGAGGGAAGCGGCATACCAGCGTCGTCAGTAGATAATAGATAGAGCTGAATGAGCAGCAGAGGCATGTTTTTATGCTGCATGAGTGATTTTTGACATTTTCCGTACGTCTCCATCCCTCTTATTTATATATTTCTTTTGACTGTGAAAGTCTTGAAATCTGTTGTAACTGTGACATGACTTCAAGCTGCTGCCATTCTTAGAGACGAAGAAGAAGAAGTCAAAAAGCAGAATGTCACAGCCGCTGTTTCAAGTCTGCAGGGGGGCGACTGCTCGAAACTCTAAAATTAGATTTTGGGTGGTGCATTTTAACGCAGCAAGCCATAGCCAAAAAAAACGGAGGTTGCAAGAGGTTCATGAAATAATTACATCAATTGACAATTCGGTCATTAAAAATGTATTCTGACATATTGCTGCGCCATAAAGCTGCATCGTTATCACGCTTCATATCCTCGAGGATTTACTGAAATAACCTTGCGTTTGCTCCCATCAAAATCCAGTTCAAGCCTCTAGACACTGGTATCTGTCTGGCATCGCTGAAGACAGACAAATGATTAAAGCACTTCCGCTCACATTACATGTACATTAAAGGTATTTAGCGCTTGCTCTTATCCAAAGCAAATTATGATGAGGGCAGCGGTAATATCGGCTGAGGCTCGGGCTGATGGAGCCTTGATAATTGATCCAAGCAAACCCTCTCGTAATATGAGGACGCTTCAGAAAAGTTCAGCTGGGAAGAAATTAGAGGAAGAACAGGTAGATAGAAAGGAAGATCAGATTGAGACGGGGGGCATATTTGCAGGGGGTGATATGGCAGAGAAGGCTGCGATACAAGTAGGAGCGTGAGACGTGAGGTATTTCTTGAAGAGACTTATAAGCTCACAATGGGAGGCAATGACTGTGCTGTCCTGACAGAGATGGAGTCAGGCAGATGGGTGGAGTGAGGACCTGACTTTTAATAAACAGGCCAGACTCAGACGTGGACATGAAGTTGTAGAGTGGGGATTTGATTTGTTTGCGCCGCAGTGAGAGTGAAGTACGGCGCCACCCGTAAATGACGCGGACCGCGTTAGAGCCTTTTTTTTTTTTTTTTTTTTTTTAAAACCTAACAGCTAGTTTTACGGCTCTCTGAGAGTCCCTCAATCAAGATCAAGGCACCGTTGTGGAGGAAAGTGCAGCGTTTGCTGCGGTGCTGCAGCTTCTTCTCCGTGCAGGAAAACACATTGTATGAGTCACCATGTAAATCGGATGGAGGGTTTGATCGCTCGAGGGGGGAGTGCACTACTGGATACAACTGTTTCAAATCGGTGTATTTTGAATGGAATAACAACACAGCCCCTCCGTGGTAATGAAAGACTCCAACTATTATCTTGACAGTAATTACCCATCTATAGTGATTAATTTGGGGAAGAAAGGCAGCAGACAATTAGTAGTTAACTGCAAGGGGGGCGTCACACAGGCAAAAATGTGTTTCCTTGTCAGAAAGGAAGTTGGCGCTGAAGAATGGAGAGAGAATACAAGCTATAATTTATTGTGTTTAAAGACTGGCGCATTTGTCCCGCTGTTTAGGGCTCCATTTACATGTTGAATTAGTATTGTGTTTAGTTGTGTTTGGAGGAGTGTACAATCTGCAGCTGATTATTCTAAAGTCAGTTATGTCACCACTTTGGTCCACACGTCCGTATCTCAACAACTGCTGGACAGATCGGCATGACATTTGACATTTATAGCCCTGATCCTGGGACTTTTCCTCTGGCACCGTGACATTCATATTCATCACAGGATGAATTGTAAAAACAGTGGCGATGCCTTTGCCCGCCATCTTTCCATCTAGAAGGATTGGCCCATTTGATGAATGCTTTGTTCATTTAATGGCCTGTCTCAAAAACAAAGACAACCAAAACCAACGGCAGAGCAAGGAAGCAAGGGAAAACAGTCAGTAGAGCCATAATATCTTCATATCCACATGGTACATTAAGGGTTTCTTTCAACTAAACCAGAGTTGGTGACTGTGGAACAATGGAAAGACAGACCAAGGTGGTTTTGGTCAGCTGAATTTTGTTTCTGTCGAGTTTAATTGAGGTGTGATTTAAGATGAGTCGACAAGGCTGTTAAGCTAGGCTAAGCTGCTCTGACGGCGAGAAACTCGAATTCAGCTGCACATCCTTTTTCATTGATGAAATACTGGTGAAAGAATATAAATCCCTGTGACATTCTGTGAATTTCTTTTGTTTATTTATTAGACTAAAACAAAGCTAAGAGCACTTGTATAACGTGTTGAACTCACACCGTATAAAATTACAAATACATTCCTGAGAAACAGGTTTCATTCACCAGTTATGATGAATAGTAAAAGATGTACAGGTAGGTTTCCAGTCCTAAACACCTCACAGAACAAATCCAGTTACTGTATAGAACTGGTCTTCTCAGTAGGGACTCCCTGTCGACGGTTGTTGGGCTGATGTTGATGATATTAAAATAGTGTCGCCCCAATTTAACAGTCTGGCGCCCATCATCAGGTCAAAATCTTAATTGGTCGTTCCCAAACGAGTACCTGCAAAACCAAGTAAACACACCCATCAGCCTGAGCTGATGTTTATATTTAGTGCAAATTGGCAAATGGTAGCATGCAAACATACAAACTAAGATGGTAAGCAGGGTAAATATCACTCTGCTACACATCAGCATGTTGTCTGTCACTGAGAGCACATCAGCAAGTCCACTACTACTATTATTGCATTTAGCTATGCAACATTGTTTTTCTTATTATATTATTATTATTAGTAGTAGTAGTAGTAGTAGTAGTAGTAATAATAATGATAACAATAATAATAATAACAATAATAATAATAATAATAATAATAATAATAATAATAATAATAATAATAATAATTCAATTTACTATCATATGAATGAGGAAAGCAGAAAATCCCCAGAAGCTGCCAGCCAAGCTTCTATGCTTGAATAATTACTCAAGTGGATACATTCGTTTTCCAAATAATTAGCAGATAGTTTTCTGTGATGTTATCATCGGTCAGATTAAGTCATCCACAGCAAACAGTTACCGAGCATCGTTTGGTTGCATCAGTCTTGACTGGACTCTTGACTGGAGCAGGTGTTTCTCTGTCACAATTGCTGTAACATTTTATATAAATGTTGAAATTGATATGAAGAAGAGTATCTGTCAGGAGTCTGGGTGCTTCAGTCTGGTTCAGGGACACCACTGCAGCTGCACAACGCCGGAGGCATTGAGCTTAAATGACATGAACCTTTCATTCATTAAAACCTCGAGAACATCCTTTCAGACTGAGATGAAAAGCTCAATTCTATGTCCGTCCTCAAGTTGAAAGAATTATAGAGAGATGTTCCACAGGAAACTTAACCGTCTGAATCGTTAAATTGATATTTGATCGATTGCCTCCCAGTGAAATCTCACTGCAGAGACGCTACATGCTCAGCCTCGTCCTGTGGCCTGTTAACAGCCCAGCACCTTGAATGTGTGTGTGTATACAGAGTTTAATCACATCGTACACAACGCTTACCTAATTGCCAGATGTAAATTCTAACGTCGGGACCTCCGACAGGTTCAAGGCGTGCTGTGGCAAAACAAACACCCCTCCACCTTTTGAATTAGATTTTGTTTTGAATAAAGTAGTTCATAAAAAGACTGGGAAGGCCAGAACAGTCGTCAGGTCATGGCCACATCTGCTCGACAGCCATTTCGGTGGTCACAGAGCGTGTCCCGTCATCAGCGTCACAATCACATCTACAGTTTGTGTCACATCTGATGTTTGTTGTTCATCCTCAACAAAAGCCATCTGCATCAAACACTGTTTATGTTCTTTGGCAGCAGGTTTTTTTGGGGGGTGAAAATGACACATTTTCCTTTATGAGGGTGTCAGCTGTGCTATTTGGTCCTCACATAACAGCACAGTGGGATGTTTTCAGCCTTATTCATACTGAAACACCGGGTGTCATGGAGTAATGTGAGGCTCAGCACATTTAAGTGATTTCTGAGCGTCCTCTAAAGGCTCTGGTGGTGACAGCTCCTCTGACAGCCTCAGTGTGAGCATTTAAACAGAAAAAGAATCACATCGTCACTGCTTCTGATGAGTCTTTGAATTGCTTTGAGATACCGTTCAAATTCTACAGATACTAATCAGTGGCATTGTGTGGCCTAATTCATTTTTCTTATTCATTTCCCTCCCAGCTTTTAGCCTCATACATTTATGTTAAAGGGTTTTTGTGACTCAGAACTTCGTCCGCCTTTTGATTTATTAATGTTAATCAAGTAATGACAAAATACATTTAAATGTCATTAGTCAAAATGGGTGATTAAATAATACAGGAAAGAATGTTAATAAGATTATAAATAAATCAGAGTCAGAATTTGATTTAAGGCCAAGTAGGTTTTTCAAATAGGAGGAATTAGCCTCGGTACACTGGTGCATAGCAGTAACCACGTTATGAGAAAATGTTAAATGAAGATAAATGTAAATTGAGCATCAATGGAAAATAGAACACAGACAATAACACATGAACAGATATTATGCAAGCAATGAAAACAATATGTTTTTTTTTTTTAAATAAATGTTGAATAGGTCTTTATTCCAACAGTTCTACTGTTATAGAGTGTTCCTCCTGCTCATGCAGTGAAAGAGAAAAGGCCTATACTACCAAACATGCCAAGTGATGACATACACTTGAAGAAAAAGGAAGAGACGAAAAGAGGTGCATCAAGGAAAAGGAGTCGTGCAAGTATAGTGACATAGAGAGGAGGGAGCGGATTGTAGCCTATATGTGTGTGTGTGTGTGTGTGTGTGTGTGTGTATATATATGTATATAGAGAGAGAGTATATACATTGTATAAATATACAGTATATATATATATTATCTCCAACAAATATCCTTTTACTCTTTGTAAGCGAATCTGTTATCATCTCCCGTCATGGAGGTACCACAGTTGGGAAGCATTTGCACAGATCCCTGCTCTGGGGTCTTGAGCCTCCCAAAGGTCTTCATTATTGAGGACTTAGTGCCACTGGCTTTTAGTCATCAAGGACTCAGGCTTCTCCTCCTGGGCGCTGGGACATTAACGTTTTCCACCGTGGAGACTCCTTCCTCGCAGTCAAGGATACGCTATGCTGCAGAGGTGATGAAGGGCCCCGGCTTGGTGGCCAGAAACGTGCTTTAAGCAGCCTGGAAATGATGCCACCGAGGCCCACTGCGCCGACTGCAGGGAGAACAGTGTGTTTTTTAGTCTCATCGACAGCAGGGATACATGCACTTACAAAGCACAGAAAAGAGGCTGAAGAAAAGGATGAGGGTTCAGAGCACGACACAGAATAAATTAGATCAAGTTAGCGTCAAGCATCTTCGTGGAATAAGATAATACGATTTTGTAAGATTTGAGCTGGATGGCACCATGAGGAGTTGGGCTTTCCGGAATGTTTGTACTATTACTTTTAAGCTGCAAACACTTTCAGTGCTCCACAGCAGACTTGACTTCACATGCAGGGTTTTCTACAGTGTTGCACATGAACATCTGTGCAGCCTTTCGTGTAGCTTTTGGTTCCTGTCAGGCCACAACTAAACATTTTCAACCAAACTGACTGACGTGTTTTCCCTCTTCTCTGTGTTTGTAATGCTCATGATCCAGGTGTGGCAGTGTGGCGGCAGTGTTGAGGTCCTGCCCTGTGCCCGCATCGCCCACATAGAGCGTGCTCATAAACCCTACACCGAGGACCTGACGTCTCATGTGCGGCGAAACGCCCTCAGAGTTGCGGAAGTTTGGATGGATGAGTTTAAGAGTCACGTCTACATGGCCTGGAATATTCCCATGGAGGTGAGTGATCATGGAAATAGTGATGTTTCCCTCATTGTATTTTATTTACAATGTCGCCTTGGCATCACAATATGGGCAATTATCTGTCTAGTCATTAATTATTTTAATATTTTTTGCCTTTAATTGGTACATGCAGCTTCAACTAACATCTGGTAATCTGGTTGTGCTTAAGCTTAGTAGAATTATCTTTTATAATATTTAAGATTATGTTTTCCAGATGTGTCAGAGTAGAGATGCAGACAGGAACCAGAGAGAGATGATGATGTTTTCATCTTCAGTTTTTATTAATAGAAGAGTACTGAGCTGTGCTGGATGACCTGAATGAATTGAAGTGAAGTGATAACATTGTCAAAGATTTATTGATTTGCATGGGGAGCTGGTTACCAGTGATGGGAAGACAGATTCTTGTTGAATCACTAAATAGTGGTATTTTCTGTTTGGCTTTAATTTTGATGATTATTATTTGAACTTGTTTTTTTGTTTTTTTTAATAAATATTAAGTACTGGCTTTTGAAACCCAAGGTAGACTGGATGGTGGGATGGGCATTCAACTAATGGGGATCCTTTTAAAAGAAAAAATACAAATGAAATAAATATAGTCAAGCTGATACAGTTAAATACCCCTGTCTGAGCTGAAAATTTTTTTAAAAAATGTCAATGACAGTGATCTGTTGATCTTCACACATCCAGATCTTGTCTTACTAACATTAATGTCACTGCTCAAACCATGACCTTGAAGTGGACATAAAAGTGTTTGTGTGTAACTGATCACAGTATCCCACTGACATTGCAAGATCCATCCTAGGATGTCTTTCAGTTTCTCAGTTTTTATAGGCAGCTGAGAGGAAAAAAGATCTATGCTTTCAACTAAATCTTCAATATGTACATGTGTCCTATTTGTCACATGTCACATACGTCAGGCTGACAGAACTGTTGAGGCAGAAAAGGAAGAAAACACCTCAAATGTGAACAAGCCAACTGTACGTGTCGTGCTATAAACATGTCGCAGTAGAGCACATCAGAGTAGATTGCACCATTGATTCTTTGTTTAATCCCTAATAGGAACATCATGTCAACCAGATGAGCTTCTTTCATTTGTCAGAGCTTGATTTATAGCTTTTTAAGTCACCTGTAATTTTGCAGCCATTTGTGTCGTGATTCACGGGGAGCATTCGTACACAAGTCCACGGCTGGTGTGAAAGAATGACGCAGGAACAGACGGTCAGGCGATACAGTCTTAAATCTGCAGGACCAACAGGCAGCTTCATTCTGCAGCCGCCTAATCTAAATGTTACAGGGCTGAGAGTCATCTGTTATCAGCTGCTGTCCTCCCATCGCAGATGTTTAGTTGAATCCGGCCCCTGACGTCTCCAGAAGGCTCACATTTGATTAGTTCTTATCACTTATAGATTGGCCTGAATTAAATATGTGCCACAGAATAAATAAATATGTAACAGTACTCCATAAAATAGTCTAAAACTGCAACATTAGCATTTATAAAGTTAAAGTTTTAAGAAGAATGAGAGAAACTTTTGGGATTACAGCTGTCGGTCAGAGCAAAATGATTAATGATTCAGAAATAAAAGATGACGTGCAGAGAAATAAGGAGAATTATTTAGGTTATGTATTTTTCATCAATTTTTACTCTTTTCAATCTCTTCGCTCAAGGCTTATTGTTTGAGATGTCGATTAAAACATCTGCAGTGTCAACAACTCTTAGTTTACTAGACGAAACAAGCCGTTTATGCTACAAGCGGCTGCATTAGTGTTGAATTTCAGTGTTTTCCATCGACATTGATGTTTATTTCATCTTCAGCTGTAGTCGGTAAATTAAGATAAATAATCATCTGTGTCATCCGAGGTTAAATGTAGCATTCCTCAAAGGCAAAGTCAAATATTTGTTCGCTGACGCTTTTTTTCTTCGCCCGCATAATCTGTTTGAATATGTAAATCCATGTTATGAATAGATGAACATCTGCAGGCAATTCATTCAGTCAATAATGAGGCGTTTAACGCAGTCTGTACTCAAGAAGCATGAAATTTAGCCCCGGCTTTAGCCCCATGAATTAACTACACAGCAAAATTGCCAGTGTTAATTTACCTCAGAGAGTGTGAAAATCAACACTGTGCCAGTGTTCATATTAACTCCAAGTTCACTTTTTGATGTTTTTTGTGCAGCGGAGAGCCCCGTCAGCAACATCTGCGCCCACTTCAGCCTTTTCAGTTATTAAAACAGGAGGCATCAGTGACATTAGATGAGATCCAGTGGACGACATGGTGTGGGTGGTGACATGCTGTGGTGGAGACAGTACTCAGATCCATTACTTAAAGATCCACTCCACACATGTATAAGGGCAAAGTCTCTAATGTGTGCCTGACATGGCTTTTGCGGGGAAAACAAATCTAAAAACCACATTGAAATCCTTATAAAATGCCACCCCTTCCTTCTCCCTCCAGAATATATGAAAATATAGAAAATATTTTCCATTTCACACGTTTCACTGATTAACACAAGATGTCTGTGGAGCTCAAACGTTCAACCGAAGAAACAAGAAATCAGTAACAACAACAGAATGTAAAACTACTGAGTTGCAGTTCATACTTAAACCAGCAATAGACCCGTTTTTTTTTTCTTTATGGTATCATTATTGAGTTAAATGTTGATTGACACCATCTGCATTTAGATTGGTTGCCTATAAACCGCGTTATTTGGTCTGTCACTAGGCATGAGTCTCCCAGGATAATGAAGGTTGACCGATCATGCAGTCAGGCCAGCACCAGTTCTGTATACATTTACGTCTCATTTGATGACTGAATAATTGCATAAACTCGCATTTTGTCTCCTGCTGTTGGTAGTTGCCTCTCTGAGGAAAACAATCTGGTTGTCTTGCAACAGTGGCACCAACAACAGTACTACTTTTTAAGTAAAGAGCACTGAGGTATCAAAAGTAAAAGTACTTATTCTGTGTAGAATCTGCCCTAATTGATGATGTGTATTATTATGTTTGACTTTATTAGATTGTTACTGATGCATTCATGTGTAACACTATTAACTAAGTGAGGGACCACGAGATGATTAACATCACAGGAATGTCTCATTAGCATATTTTTCCTTTTTTTTTTTTTCCCCTGAGTCACTAAGTCGCCTTGACATTACAAAACATGACTGGTCAGTTGTAATGATGGTCCTGTGATATTTCACCAATGCGACGGTATCAGATTGTGCACTTGCGTGATGTACAAGCCCCTCAAAATACCTCCCATTCAAGTAGAGTAAGCGGTTACTTCCATCACTGGCAACATTAAAGCGGTCTGGCATGTGTGGCTGTGTGATGTGGCAGCTTCAATAGTGGACGCTTTTCAAGTCAGAGGAGGAAAAACATCAAAAACGCCATTGAAGCTTTTCAAATACATGACAAATGGCTGCACAATGGTCCTCAATGGCCCATTATCTGATTTGCTTTTCCACAAGCCTCTGTTAATCGATTTGAAGCTTTGCGTGAATCTGTGTACTTCTATCTCTCTCCGCCGCTCTCTCAGGACTCGGGGATTGATATCGGCGACATCTCTGAGAGGAAGGCTCTGAGGAAGAGGCTGCAGTGTAAGACTTTCCGTTGGTACCTGGTCAACATGTACCCCGAGATGAGGATGTACAGCGACACCATCGCGTACGGAGTGGTGAGCCTTATCCCCCATCCCCTCTTCATCCCAAATTTAGTTCAACGTCTGTAAAAGCCAAACAAGGCCAGAGCGTGCCTGAGCAAATCATTTTAATCCCTCGTGTTGGGCTCCGGATGGCTGCTGTCAGGAAACACAAACAGTTTACAGGGACGGGGTTCGCTGCAGAGATGTTGACCCTCACTTTCTCACTTCAGAAGTTGCTGAGCAAATATTTCCTGTTGGATTAACGTGAGGAAATTAGATAAATATATAGATTAACCCAAGCTTACGGTAAATGTAGAAGAGAGCTATTGCAGCAGATTTTCTTTATGAGTCAGAGATGCCAGGGGAAAAAAAAAAAAACTGACAGCCAGCGGGGCATTCTGGCAGTGTGTCTATTTGCCCATTCCTAGTTGTTTCTCAAACAGCTTTATTTCCACGGTCCTCCCACCTCACATCACTGCGGCGCAACCTAATACACAGTGACACACAGGCCGCGGCAATATGGCACTGCTCTCAGTGTTGTGCAGATGATAGGTACTTATTTTTTTTTTGGCTTTTGACAAATGGTGGAAGGATACTGCGAGGAAACAGGGCCGTCCTCATTATGTTCATTTCTGCAAGTAAGTCGAACTCGTTATTCTATATCTGCGACAAGCATCTGATGGACCAGTCGGTCGCGGTGGCTTGAGGAGTGTTACAGGAAATAGAAATGATTTCTGTTGGCAAAAAAAAAAAACTTACTTCACACTTCCAAAAAAATATGCTCCAAGTCTAATGTATTCAGTCCTCCCTCATCCTCCTCCTGTTATAAAAAAAAAATGTGGGTGAGGTGCAGGTGGAGGCCTGTTGTCCTCTGCAGCTCTGTATTTTGCTAAGCCAAGCCCACGTTAGAGGGGAATACAATCAAATCTGAGGGATTTGATTTAAATCCCTCTTGTAACTATGCTCCGCCTACGTTTCATTCACAAATGCGCCACATAACAGAAGCTGAAGGTGCTGTATGTTGTGCTGCTAATGTCTGATGTCGTCCCCGCAGGTGTCAATGTTGCGTATTTGCGAGTTTTCCCACTCTCTGCTGCTAGAAATAGCTTAACTTGAGCAGTTGCACGGGACCATGTGGATTTACTGATTATCAGATGAAGTAGATGTCTCCCGAGCCAATGGGGAGCTGAATCATCCTGAGCTTTGTTCGTCTGATCTCACATCTTTACCTAATTCCCCCAAGACACACACACACACACACACACACACACACACACAAACCACCATCCCTGGAGCTCCCCGCGGCGCAGTTTCTAACTTGCAATCAGGCAGACCTTTGTCATGATGTGCATGAATAACCTTCTGGGTCTCAAAGTCTGAGTCATGTTCATCAAGCGTGATGCTCCTGATTTCCATTTTTATAAAGTAAAGATGAATTTAGGAGGATTCTGCGTATGATTCAATCGGTTCCGCTTCAACCGTAATTTCTCAGACATCCTTTAATTTATTGAATCTGTTTATGTGAATCCCGGAGAATGAGCTAGGCTGAACCTACTCCTCTCTCTTTTTTCCTTTTATAAACACCTGTCCAAACTGACGTAATCTCGGGGAAACATTGCCATATTAACAGCGAGCACCAGAGCAGGCGAAACTCATGATATGATAATAGTTTCTTTACCCAGTGGGAGAAATAATGTGGCCTACTGCAGAGTTGAAGAGAGCAGGTGGTAGATGCAGCCTCCTCGCTCTCACTGTGTTTTGGCAGTAGATGGTTTCGTCTGTGGAGTGGACATCACACATAGTCAGCAATTCCTTTTTACTATAATTCGCAGCCCATCATTTTTTTTTTTCTAAAGCCACAAAACCTCTCTCCAAGAACACAATCCTCCTCCATCCTGATATTAAAATTGGGGTGAGGGAGGTGTTTCTTTCACCTCGCCAAACGTTTTCAGGTATGCTTTCTCGCTCACCGCGGTGTCTAAGGCTGTTTTTAGGTTCCTTATTAAACACATGGACCATAAATCAGTCAGTCAGAGCAACAATCAATAATAGGCATACAAGTACATAAATATAAGAGCAGACTCAAACTTTCAAACATAGATATACACGGTAAGATACATGATATAAAAACACAGCACAAGATCCACATAACCTACACTGTTACCAGAGATCAGCCTATAGCAGATGGAACAAAAGAGAGAGGGCTGTCTGAAACTCAACAAGTAAAGGGTATAAATGACCATTAATACAAAATATATCATTTTACCACCATCTTATTAGGATATTCTGTAACAAAGGTTTTTCTTATCTTAACTCATCAATGGTTGAATTTCCATTTTCAAAACAGAACGCAGCAATATTCTTTAAAACATCACCATTTTTTTGTTTTTCAAAACATAGTTTACCCCAAATTATTTAATCTCCCAGAACTTATAAATAACTGCTAACAAATTTAAAGGTTTTGTCTGTAAGCTCATGAAAACTTCTAATCTGTCTCTCTAACATTATATATTTATGAGTGTAAGCAAGCAGCAGTAAAAGTTACAACGAGAGTTCAACACTCAACAAACACTCACTTTTCAAGATGAGCAAGGTGATTAGAGGGTCACACACATAGTGATGGACTTGAATTGTCGATCACAGAGGTCTGCATCTTGTGCATTTTCAGAGTGAAAAACATTACTCACATGGTATCAGAGGCTCACATGAACATAAACGTCTTCATGCTTTTACCTGAATGGGAATGATATGTGACTGCTTGTGCGTGCAGACTGTGTCAGAATCCTGATTTGATCCCCTGACAGTTCATACTTTTGTTTATGTGTGTGTTTACTCTTTGTCTGTCAGCTGAAAAACTCCCTGAAGAATGATCTGTGTCTGGACCAGGGGCCCGACAATGACAACACACCCATCCTGTATCTCTGTCACGGGATGACACCTCAGGTTAGGACACGCTCTCTCCCTCTTTCTCTCTCTGTGTTGTGTTATTTCCATCTTGGGTTTGTCTGACTCAATAAAACTTTTCCATCTCAGAGAAAAATAACTTGCCTTTTCTCCGCTTTCAGATCAAATCAAACTCAGTAGCTTTAGCCTCATATACAGGTTTTATAGTTTGGCCCTTTACAGAAACAGTCCTCCATGTTTTTAGATGCATATTAAACTCTTCTCCATTTTTCATACGACTCCAGTTAGGGCTGACACGTCCCCAATGAATCCAGCTCAGAACGAAATGCTGCAATATTGACGAAACACAAAGTTAGACGCAACATGAACGTTTGTTTTCTATCTGCAGCTGTCTAGGGTTTAATATCAAAAGGTTTATTTTCTTGATATCACACAGACATATTCATTTTTCTGCAAATTTCAGAATTTCATTTTTATTCATTTCAGTGTATAATTCCCCCAAAACAATTGTACAAGAAAAAAAAATACACTTTTACCCCCCTACTTATACACATTCCATGACCAAACACATCCTCTATAGAGTAGTTTGTGTAAAATGGAGTTGTGAAATTAAATTTCCTTATCTGATTGTCATCATTTAATCTTCAAGGAAACATATTACATATCATGATTGTATTTTGGTTAACTGCTAGTATAGGTTAATCTGCTTTAAATGCTAAAACAAACACATCAGTTTTCTCATTCTGTGCAGTGCTGCAGCTAAAACATCTGTAGTAGCTTCTGTTGCTTCATGGCCCTCCCCCAAAATTCTCGGTCTCCTCTGATTGGTCAGCTCACACATGCCTGAGCCAGCATTGACAAAACAGAGAAGCTGTGCTAGGTCAATTCTCACATGCCTTTCCAGCCACTAGGAATAAAATTATGCAAATGAGTGACATAGTGATGTAGTGTGATGTCACAAAGTCACAGAATTAAAAGCTGAAGAGGCGTTTCAGGTGCAGTGTTTTCTGTGGGAGTGAGGAGCTTCCTTGTTGTTGACTTTTTAAAGATGCAATTTTCAAGCGTTTTGGTTCATTCATTTTAGTACATTCAAAGTACTAACAGTTAGCATGCTGACCAGCTAACCGAGGCCCATCCAGGTCCAAAGCTCATGTAGAGACAGTGGAAACACCAGCACTCCCCCAGTGCTCTTGGTTGCTCTGACTACAGTCTGCACAGCTAACTAGCTAATGGTAGCTACAGTAAGCAGCAGTTGGTTATTCAAGTGATTGACTTCCAGAAGATGTGACATTTTATACCTTCTCAAAGGAAGGAGTCAAAAACAACCTCTGTATATTTTCATGTAATAGTCTGTTTCTGGCATCACATAAATCTAAATCTTTATATTTCAACACATTTGACTTGTTAAACAGTCCAGTATGTTCTCTCACAAGGATTAAAGATTAAGTCAGCCCGACAGACACCAGATCTGTTTCTTGCTTGCTTATTATATGTGCTTTCCATCAGTCAGTGTCTGTGTCTTTACACTCCCTGTTCAGGATATATCTCAGCCCAAATAACAGGGTGTTTAAGTGATTTCAAATGTTAGCACAGCTTGATTAGCATTTACTTTCTCCAGCCTTTTTCCAGCTCCTATCGATCCCTCCATCCCATTATGTCTGAGCAGATTGTTTAACCTTGCCGTGGCAGCTGTAAAGTTGTTGCATGGAGTGAGGCTTGATCCTCGCATTATCCTCCTGAAATCAAGTCAGTTTATTGGACGTTTCACAGACATTGCGCCTGTATTGATATTTACATCAAGCTGAGACTTTTTCCTTTTAAAAACCCACAAGTCGACGTCTGCTGCCCGCTCGGAGACCCTGAAAAGTTTAAACTTGCTAATTATAAATCTGTTGCCATAAATCTCTCGTAAATCCAGGCATATCAAACAAAGGATGGGAGTAGCAGCCGCGTTCCTAATGAGATTATGGATCTCCTCTGCAAGACAAATCCAGTCTGCTCTATTTTTATGTTCTAGCGTTACATCATCAAGTGGAATTAGTCCCTGGTTTGCCTCTATGATCATACAGACTGATGTTTGCTGTATGTAGTCATGCCAACTGTACTTTTGTACAGCTAGACTCTGTGTCGGAGGTGCTGCGGTAAATATTTAAAGACCTCAAAGAAAAGGAGGCGCTCATGAAAAGGAGGGAAACGACAAAGCTTTACAATCCACAACACGTGACTGACTTCACAAGAGCGTGTAGTCAGCAAACATACAGCACAGAACAGAATTACAACACACCGACTTAAGCACAGCAACAATAAGAACCACAGTCACATACAGCCTGGCAGTCAGCGCCGCTCCAGAAATGAGCAACACAATAAAAAAAAGAAAAAGAAAAAGAAAAAAGAAATCACGCTAGTCAGACTGTGTAACGGCTGGTGTGAAGGAGGCAGGAGGCTGTTTGGGCGATTGCAGACAAATAAGATTAAAGTGAGAGGATGAGAGTGAGCGTGAGACACGCAGCAGAATAAGCAAATACGGCCCGGATTTTTATATGTTTAATATCTGCAAGTGCCCTGACAGCAAATGGGGGATGCATATTCAGAAACAGTCTTTGACATGGAAAGACATCTGCAGATGGTCTCTATTAAAAAATGCCTGCTTTTCTTCCCAATTTTTACTCTGATATGAATCTTATTCCCCCAGACTCTTGTTACGCCTCTGCTTCATTTGGATTCAGGAAAACTAATTAATGTGTCCTCCTCATTTCCTTTTTTTTCTTCAAACTTGTTTGTTCAAAGCTGCTGATGGTGGAAAGAGTATTCACATCATTTACTCAACTAAAAGTACCAGTACAACAAGGATCCTACTTCCTACTCTGATGGACGAATTGTCACATATGACATAAGCAGAGCTCACTGTTATCATTCTATGCTGTATAAATCTGAGGGGTCGTGAGATAACTGATGGAGGAGGAAAGAAGAAAGACTAGGAGGTGAAACCGGGAGACACAGGACCAGAACAGAGCAGGACGGCAAGATGAACAGATACACCAACAAAGAGTGAGCGAGCAACATGGGCCTAAATACAAACTGAGGGAAAACACTAGAAACAGGGAAGGGGCTGGTAGGCTGGATAACGCTGGAGGGAGGGAAGGGCTAAAGAGGTGAGATGGCATGCAGGTGTGGAAGAGAAAGCTGATAGGGGAGGAACTCAGGGAACAGGGCTGGACTACTAAAACAGATTCAAGACAGGTGGGGGGGGAGTCAGGTTGGTGAGAACAACAGGCGGGAAAACCGAACACAGAACACAAAAAGGGGGCAAAATAAACCACAAAAACCTAGAAAACAGACAAACAATGAGACTTAAGCGACAGTCAGACATAAATTAATGCAGCACAACAAACAAAAAACAAGTTCCTCTGGTGTTGAATATGAGTGTCTGAATTTGTCCCTGTTGTTAGCCAGATGGCATCAAACATCAATATTTTTCGAGGTAATTTATCAAAGTTAGAAATTCCGGTATTGTTCTCGCTGATGAGCAAACTCCAGCGTGACCTCTCAGCGTTCTGTGCGCTGCTTTCATGCACTGAATCCTCCTGAAATGGAAAGACACTGCCCCTCCCTCTCACACACAATGAATCAGGGATGTCTTATATTGTGTGAGGTTAGAAAAAAAAAAGAAAGCACAGGCTGTAAAGTTCTTCCAGCAAATTCTACAACACCTGGCTTCCTGTCCTGGAACATGTAAAAGAGAAGTTACTGTGGCTCTAACTTAATCTCCTGTTTTTTGTTGCTTTTTTTAAAAAAATATTATCGTAATTATATTTTCTCTTTATTTGTGTATTTTTCTCATCCATACCTTTTTATTTTTTATATATCGCCCATCGCCATATTTTCACTGTTTTTGATCACACCATGGTTGTTCTCAGTATAAATACAATTTACACTCTCTCTCTTTCTCTCTCTCTCTCATGCATGTACAACAAAGCCCATTCCTTTTTTTGAAATCAGAACATGCTTCTCATGCTCGATTCCTGCAAGTGATTTTTCCGCTTTTGTCAGCTTTATGCGAGCGAAAAAGCTGCCCTTGAAAAAAGCGGTTGGAAGGATTCCTTCAGAGAGCGCACAATTATTCAGGTTTTCTCCCCATTCTTGAATTAATAATGAGCTTCTTTACTGTGCATTGCCTCGTTTCTCCCTGTCCTCCATTCACTCAGGATAGCCGAATAAATACACATTATTTAGTGTATGTAGATCGGCTCAATGGATGTCTCTTTTCTCGCAGCCAAAGACAACCCAGGAGCGAGCCTCGTTTGCTGCATAGTTTATTACCTGTATGGCCACATGCAGCTCCGGAAGGGGCCATTACCTAAATGTCAACCTCAGCAGTGCAAATGTACAGCACAGCAGCGTGCACATCGTTCACGGCGGGGTGTGGTGTTTTCTTGCAGAATGTGTACTACACCAGTACTCAGCAGCTCCACATCGGCCTCCTCAGCCCCACCGTTGACGACGATGACAACAAGTGCCTGGTGGATGTGAACAGCAGACCGCGCCTCATCGAGTGCAGCTACGCCGCCGCCAAACGCATGAAGCTCCACTGGCTCTTCACTCAGGTGACAAAAGCCCCCCCCAGCCCACACCTTCAGTTCTCTGTTTATATTCAGCAGTGAGGGAAGGTAATTTGTTAAATGTGATGGGAAAATCAAAACTGTGGGAGGTAGATTTTTAGCTCCGCGTTCCCCCTCAATCCTGCAAACTCATTTAGACGAGAGGAGTCCTACTGATGGTCTTTCTTGATCAGCTGCTCTGTGCTTACACTGTGTTTTAACAGAACAAGCAGCCACCTTGCAAAATGCCCCATGACAGCGGATGAATCGGATTTACTGCATGCTTTGATTTGAGCTCAGAAGACCTCATAATGATGTGTGTGTGCTGTCAGTGTGGCTCTAATTGTATTTGTTGTTCCTCTTTCAGCCAAATATGTATAAAATCCTATATATAATTACACATTATATGAACAATATATAATATTCTTTTGTCGTTGTCCCTGCCACCTCTGGTGTGTCTACTTGGTGTTACAGTGTAAAGGTTTTATACAAACGAACTTGAACGCCACATACCCTAACACTGAACTTTAAGTGGTTATTTTTGTTAACTCTGTATAATTCAGGAGGTGGGATTGGAACATATCAGCTCGGCTGGAGTGTATCATGTCTCTGAAATGTGGCATCAATTATTGATACAGTTTTGACTGCACATGTGCAAAGTGTCAAGTGCTCAAACAGAGAGAGATTGCCTTGATGCAGCCGCCGCGACTTGGGGAAACGGAGCACTCTGCAAATTAAAGAAAAGAGAGAGAGCGAAGGTTTCAATTTTTTATATTTTAATTCAAATGTTGCGCCGTTCTGGACAAAATCTGATTAACTAGAGATGTTCTTAATCTCTTCCCAGTGAAATGTGCAAAATCGCTTCACTTCCCTTATCCTCTGTAAAGACTTCTAATTATCCACGAAGAAGTAAATGAGATAAGCCCAGACTTGTGAGAGAAATTAACTGTGTGCTTGCATGTAATGATTAGTCATATGTTGGCAGGCGCTGATTTTTCTGATTAGAAAAGCTAACACATGTTCAGTGGGCGGGACGGTATGGTGTGGTATGGTTTATTTTGCTTGTGTGGTCTATGGGTATGTATGTGTGTGTGTGTGTGTGTGTGGGTGTGTGGGTGATTCCTTTTTATTTCTCTTTAACAAATACCTACAGTTCTGTGTAAAGCAGAGCAAATGTAATGTAAACCCTAACAAACCAAAGCACGCTAAATCAAATAACAACCTTCCCACATGCTTTATGCTCACGTATACATTCATTAGCTGACTCCCGGAGGCTGTTCTAACAAGCAGCGGCGAGACGCTGTGTAGATAACTTGGCTGAGTCAAACTCAGAGCAGCTCCTTTTATCAGTTTATGTTCCAGATTTTCAGGGATTCTGGGTTTTTTTACTTTGCCCTCGTTCCAAGCTTCTGAATCGCCGCCCACTCTTCGATTTGTACTGGGATTGAAATAGGTCTGGGGTTGTGCTAATGAACTGCTTTTTGCTGCAGCTTTAGAAACAGTCAGCCAATCAGGTCTTTGTGGGCAAGATTAAGAATCTGTACTGATGTATAGTAAGTTTACCTACAAAACTGTTAAATGTTAAATGCTAGATGTTTAAGCTTCAGTTTGTAGACTGATCTATGTGCAGATCAACAGAAGAAGGCTGTTTTCACACTCATTGCTCAAAGTGCATGTTTCTCTGTGCTCACTGGAGATGTGGCTACAAGCACGAAGAAGCTGATAATTTAAACATTAGTTATGTATGCCTGAATACATGTGTGGATGGGATCTTTAATAAGTTATAAGTTGATATTAAAGGTGACGTAAAAACACATCAGTTGTCTAGTGATGCAGCAGTCTTCCCCCTCTGTCTGAAGCGCTCTGTTTTAGCTCCTGTCCCCTTATGAAACCGCCCCCCACCAAATACCTAGTCTCCTCTGATTGGCCAGCTCACACATGCCTGAACCAGCACTGCTAACAATGGATCAGCTGTGCTAAATCAAGTCTTATGTGCCAAAATAGCTGCTAGGAATAAATATTGACATGGTGATGTAGCGTGAGGTCACAAAGTCACAGCGCCACAGAGACTGCTGTTCCATCTTGGCAGTCACATTCACCCACCACTTAATGCATGGGGCCGATGCAGTCTACCAGTTTAGTTAGATTAACTTTCAAGCTGCAACCATGATGTTCAAATGACTTTTGACAGTTAACCAGCTGTGTGGAGTCGGAATTTTGCGACAAACCATTGCTGATGATTTTTAAAGCACCTCAATATCCTCCATGAGCTTTATGTCACACCCTCTGCTTTCTTTCCAACTGCTGACCGTGCTGATAAGCGGAACAACCAACATGAACCTCCTGCTTTTAGAACACCTGCATGCACCTGTCATCTTCAGTCAACACTGTATGTTTACCTCATGTCCCTCCCTCTGAATGTCCCAGGCAACTGAACTGAAATAACCAGCTCCTGCTGCCTCTTCAACTGTGTGGTCCTAGCCTGAAAATCATGTTGTATTCAAATAAGTTGTAGCATAAGACTGTCAGATATTTCTTGGTTTTGTCAATACTTTATTAGCATACAGTACACGGGCTACTGTGGGTCACTCAACATGTTACAGCATCAATGAAAGAGCATGGTCAGGCTACAAACAAATTACTTTTGTTTTTCCCTAAAGGTTGACATTTATTGATTCTGGTTTCTTGCCCAAAGGTTAAAACACATATTTTAGATCAACAACATCTCTGAATGGGGCTTAACACACACAGACAGGAGGTTAAACACATTTATTTCCCCAGTCCTAGAAAATAAGTGCAGTGGAGCTTGTGTCTGCATCAAAACATTAATCAATTCATATTTTTTTTGAAAATGTCTCCCTAGCTCTGTTTTCTGCCTCAAACTCTCTGCTCTACACATAAAACCTATTCTAAAAAGTCCTCTTTGTAAAATATGAACTCATCAGTTCATCTAGTAATGAAGGTTTGGAGCTGACCTTGAAAGCAGCATTGTAGGAAATTAATTTCTGACATGTTGCTTCCATTACAGAAAAAAACACACAAATTTCCCATGTTGTCCACATGTGGCAGTATGTGATCACATATTTTTCACGCTATAATACTGTGGCACAGTTTCAACCAAATCAGTGAACAAAGTTACAAATTGAGGCCCGGTTAATGAAATTACGAGATTAAGGATGTTTGATAGCTTTCACAAGTGATCTCATATTCACATGGACATTTTTATGGCTTCAACATGGATATACACATGGGTTTTATATGTAATCCCATATCCTGCACATGTTCTTAGACCACATGTCCCTTTGTGCAAAAGCGCCCGTGTCCCAAATATTTCATACATGATTTTAATATTTTTATCACATGTTAAAAGTTCCCATGTGCTAAACCACATGGACACGTGATCTCATGAGATCAAGTGTGTTTAGCAACATGGTAAATTCATATGCTTTTTTTTTTGTAAGGATTGCAAAGCTTTCAACCAGAACTTGTGGCCTTACTCAACAGATGGAGGTACTTAGTTGTCATGGGAATGGTAAAGATATTATCAGTTCATAAATATATAATAATCTTGTAATCTCTGCTGGTCACTTGTTCACAGCTCAGCTGAACGCTGCTGTACCCACAGTGGGGATTCAATAAATATCGGATCTGAATCAAATCTGGCTTTATGGAGCTGATACCGTTCAGTTGGAAAAAGGCCCCTGATTGCTCCATTCACTGCATTTATGGGCTGGCTCACATAGTGCTCCATAAATGCCCACTCTCGGCAGTTATTACCAATCTGTTATCTATAAAAAGGAATGTCTCTTGGACCTCACAGACCAGGCCAAACACCTGTGAAGGTACAGAAAGAATAATATAGCTCACAGTCTGTGTAACCTGTCCAGTCGTGAGGTCTTCTTCCTCCCACAGCCCTGTCAGCCCTCCATTTATAGTGTTGGAAAGAGCTCTCCCCTCACAGCTCTCCACACACTGTATTGACTGCTGAAGGCCTCCTATACAGTCACTTGCCGTCGGTCAGCCGTGACAGTGTAATGAGAAAATCCTGCCTGGTTTCATCAGGACAGGCTGGAATATTCTCACTGAGCTGATGTGCTCACTCTGTTCAGACTATGACAGCAACAGCTGTCATATAAAAGTTTGTAAATTGTTGGACCTTACTTTCTTTTTGCGCTAAAGGTTTCTCTCTTCTTCCAGACATATTTCTCACCCACCAGTCAATTAAATAATTGACTTCACTTATTTAAAGTTTCCCTCTGGTCAAAAGATAGTTTTTTCTTCTCGTTCAGACAGAATGTTTAAGCTTCCCTGTGTAGAATGAGCTGTGCTCTGAACCTGACACCAGAAGGCTTATTTCACACTCGTTGCTGAAAGTGAAAATGTTCTCAGTGCTCATTAAAAAATCACATTTTAAGAGCATGATTTGTGACATCACGAATCGTCCAACAGTCAGCATATGGGATTTTTAACGAAGTAGAAGGAACAGATGTGATTTTTTAATGTGATCGTTATACTTTTTTCTGCAAAAGCCATGTCAGAAACATTAGAGATTTTTTTCTATATGTCTTTAATACATGTGTGGAAGGAAGATTAAATGTATTTGAATTGGATCAAACTATAGTTTAATGGCTCTGAAACGTGATGTGAGGTTGTCTGTTCCAGCTTCTCTTCCACCTCGGCACCAGATGTTGTTTTCCGCTTTTGTTTTCCATTTTCGAGCACTTTTAATCCAGTGTACTCCCTCCAAATTTTGGCTTGGTGCGGGAGAAAGTTAATGACTACTCTGGCAATTGCATTGTTGGTTTTGCCTTGAAACCATGATGATGCTATCTGGTGGGCCCAGTGAGGACGGTAGTGTGACTCAACCAAAAACGCCCAGAGCACACGGCACTTCAGCAGCTTACATCCCCATCCGTCCGCAGCAGTGTGGGCTTAAAGGAGGCGAGATATATTGTGTGCACAAATCGTTCTTCTGGAGGCCGGCACAATTTTAACCAGCATGCTTTTATCTTTTCAGGGAGGATCCATTCAGAACAGGAAATCAAAGAGATGCCTCGAGCTTGTAGCGAGCAGTGACAATGAGTTCGGCTACCAACTGGCTCTGCAGAAATGTACTGGACAGAAATGGTTCATCACAAACGTGCTGTTTAGCAGCTCCTTATAATCAACTGCTGAAAGGAACACGGCAGTGAATAGCACACCGGACTGGATGGAGATGTTTTCTTTTGTGTGCACATGTATATGCGTGAGTCAGCGTGTGTGTGTGTGTGTGTGTGTGTGTGTGTGTGTGTGTGTGTGTGTGTGTGTGTGTGCGTGTGTGTGGAAGGATACGACGGAAAAGTGGTGCCCGTTTGAACAAATGTTAGTTTGAGCACCACGATGTCCGCTGACAAGCAGTCGACATCACATCATAAATGTTAAACATTTTATTTTGCCTACACGATCAGCCAGAGTTGGCAAATATTTTGCAGATTTGAAAAGGTAGAATATTTAGTATATTTTGTGGTAAATACAGTACAGTCAGATTTTTGTTGACTTGGGTCCAATATGTTTTTGTACTGTTAATATTTGCTACTGTGTAGCAAGCTTTCTGAACTCGTCCCTGCTGTAATTATTTTGATTTAGTGTCTCAGGTTTGTAGGTTTATTATGCGATTCAGCTGTATAGTCGTGGGAAAATGTTGGAACAAATCCAAAATGACAGATTATTTTCTAAGTGTTGATATTTCCAATTATTTGTAATATGTAACAGTAAAATAACTCCTGTAAACTTCTGAGTGCGAGTGCCTTTTCTTCATTGTTGTTGCTAAAGCCAATATCTGCCAATCAAATCTTAATGAAAAGAGCAGGAATCTGCTAACAATACCAAAAAGAATTGGTAATGTCAAGAATGCCAACAACAAGGTGCTAGAGAGGAGATTTAGAAGGAGTATCAGCAAATGCCCCAGCCCTCATGTAACCCTTTAGGGCTGGTGCAATGTACCGATAATGACAATAACCATGATATTTAAAAATGAGATGTTCAAAATATGTTAACATACACATACGATACGCTAGTGTAAACACTGATTTGGCACCCATTTGCTCATACAGTAGAGGAGAAATACATTGTCTGGTATCCCTGCCCTCTTTATCCAATCAGGACAGAGAACTCTATAAAGAGGGGCGGTTCTGTCTGCTTGTGAATGTGCAGAGAGCAGGATCCTCCTGTTTGCTGCCATGTCAGACAATTACCGCTCTGCGCTCATGTGATGGTGCAGAGAGGAGGGCGGGGATCGCTAACTGCAAAACGGACAGGAAGTTAGATAAACAACAACAACTGCTGCTTTAAAGATTAATTTGACTGAGCTTTTTTTTGTTTTTATCTCTGCTCTCGTAACAATATTGTTGCCATACATTTTTTGAGGCCACGGTAATTGTGTTGTGAAAATCTGATATCATGAAGTTTGACAAAACATACAACATGCATAAAAAAGATCAAAAGTCGATATATAAGATTTACATCACAAAAAAATCTGAACAAGTGTGTGAATGAAGCATGTTTCCTTTAGTACTGGTGATACTTTATTCAATCAGGAAGTCTCACTGAGATCAAGATCTCATTTACAGGTGAGTGCTGAGTACAATATAAAACATGACATTCACAGAGGTAATTGCTTGAAAATGAAAACTTGAGTGAGCGCAGTGACGAGTGAAGCACATCAGACATCCAGCAACATTACTCCCACAGAAAAAACTGAGGAACACTCATTTGATCTTCATCAGTGAGACATCAGGAGATTAACAGGAGAAATCACCAAACAGGAGCGCGGAGGGAAAAAGGACTCCAGCGAAAATTGATGGCGTCAGCATGTATACAGTACATTTTCTATTGTGGTTGCCTGATGAGTTCTCCGCACTGTGGCTTAAGAAAACATGTAAATAAAGAAAACACAAATGAATGTCGAAAACATCCTCGCCTGACAAACGTAACATAAAATCATAACAGTGTGAGGTCAAGAACAGATATGCTGCAGTGAACAGAACAAAAACAGAGCAGGATTTGCATGTTTTCTTCAGCACACTGCATTGTGTTGAGCTCTCAGAGTCACCATAGGTTTGACCTTTATAAAGGGGAGTTTAATTAAAAAATACAGTCTAAAACGCGCGCGCACACACGGCATGGAGAAAAATCCAGAGTCACACGCATGATGTTGTTCGCTTGTAATGACAAATGCGGGGGGCAGAAGCTGAGAAATGGGGCTGCTTTCAGCTCCGACTGTTGCGAGCACCTGGGGAGGAGATGAGTGCCACAGCCTGTTTTCAACGTGCCAGTCCTCATTACCATCCACATTCACGCAGGGCTGTGCAAACCATGGCATTAAATATACATGGAAACCCACTTTCATCAAAAGGACCTCCCTCACTAACACGTCTTAATATATGCAATAAGAGCGCCGCTGCACGCTCGAACTTCTGAATGAAAGAAAGTCAACAAAACAGTATTCCCAAGCACATTGCTTACACCCTCTTCGGGTTGACCCCATGTCCTGATTTCACTGCTGCACTCTCCAAACATCGCTTTCAGCTTTAAAATGACTGACGATGGGGAATCGGCGTGTGTACATTTGCTTAATATTCTATCATCATACATACATTTATCACCCCTGTTGATTTAACACATCATCTCGTTCCACAAAATAAATTAAAACTTTTTTTCCTTTAAGGTTGGCACAAAGCACACTGCAGAGAATTTAAATCCCTGAAAATGTGGAAACATCCAATTGTGTCCCACAGCGTCAAGTCATTGAACGGCTCAGAAAAGTGCTGGCCTGATTCTGATGGAGACGGGCGATAATATGTTGGTCCTCTCTTTGAGATCCAGCTTTCACAATTTCATCTCCTGCTGTTAACGGCTGTTACTGCCATGAAAACTGTATTTATATGAGCAATTTGTTACTGGAGAGAGGCTTTTCAGGGAGAGTGCCTCTTCAATCTCGAACTTGCTGTATATAACAGACATTTGCAGTTAAAACATGGAGTGAAAGGACAGTGTGCAGTTATTTGAGGGAACATGAATGTTCCTCCTTGAGTCCCAAAAGTTTTGTGGTTGTGCGTGTTAAATTGGTTTAATTATCTTTACTTTGCTAAGTGCAGGAGCTTCGTGAGTGGATTATTTTGTCATAAAAATGCTGTTTGGTTATAGTGTAGAAAAGCTTTAGATTACCATAGGTCATTTACAGTGTAATTGTCCTCGGGCATTTAGATTGTCAGTTTTTTTTTGTTTTTTTTTTAAATGTACTTTATGAACTGGGGATAAGAGGGAAATAACATATTTTTAATTACTATGCCTCTATTTTATAATTAGTATTGTTACTGGGTAAGTTGAAAATGGGTAAAACGGAGCAACAGTGCCGATAATCATGATATTTTCATATTATTAGATACATATTTGTAATGTAGTTTTAAGATCCAATGTAAGAGCCATGTGATGATCAAAACTAAACTTATCGCTACATGTAGTGTGGCTCCTTTTCCTGACAAAGCTATTGTAAAGGGACAAAAGCTGCAATACAACACGACTTGAACTCTATGTAACCCGTGGTAACTGTGCCAAAATACCAGATCTGCTTCTCATATCCATTTCAGACAGTTATAGTAAACACCGAGTTGAGGTCAGGCTCTTTTCAGTGAGCCCCATGGGACCTTATTTTGAAAACATTTATATATTAGTCAATGGCGAGAGACAAATATATGTTTGATCAAGTTTGAATTGAGCCACAAATTTCACATTTGATATTTGTCAATTTAAAAGATAATTTTTCAACTCAAGAAAGTCCCAGCTGGTCAGAAAAACTATATTATGTCTTTGTGTACAGTGATTATTATTATTTTAGATGTACTGGGTAACTAAAACACATTTACAGTGTAATTTATCTCAGAGTCCCTCTTATAATCAAATTGCTCTCCCCCTCATTCCCTTCACTTTCCCTCCTTATATCTACAATAGGCACAGAATAATTTCGTTACTATTCTATGTGCACAAAATAATAATATTTAAGCGCCTGTACCAGCACAAGCACCAAACTTATTTGTTTTTGCGGAGAAAGTTGATTCCGCCCTCATACCTGAACAGCGCCAACAGTCAGTTAGCTTAGTTTAGCTTAGCTTAGCATTGCTTAGTATAGCTTAGCACAAAGACAAGAATCAGGGGTAAGTAATATCTTGTCTGTTAAATCTGTACAAAACCCTAAGCCAAGGAAGTGACGGATCCTTGCCAAGAAAAATTGCCGTAAATGAAGACCCAATAAAAAATGTTTTTTAATTGTTTTAATTGTTAATTGTTTTTTCATGTCAGAGTTTGAATGGATGAACAAATGAGATTTAATGATATCAGTCAAAGGATCAAACGGGCTGATTTTGTTACTTTGTGGGCAAAGATTGTTTCCTCCTGTTTCCAGTTTTTATGCAAAGCTAAACTAAGCTATATACCATAGACATATGGGGGTGGTATAGATCTTCTCATCTAACTCTTGACAAAAAAAAAATGTACTGAAATGTCTAACTAAATAAAATCTAAGTCACCTCTCACTCTCTGCCTGTGCTTCTGTGTCCCTCTGTGCCTCTATAATTCATCTTCTTGCCTCTTGTGGAGCTCTGAGGGGCAGCTTATCATGTCTTGTCATTATTTTCTGCCACCGACATGGAGACATAAAACATTGAGGAATATATTCCTGGCAGTGCCCGCGGTGTGATCAGGGGAATCTGCTCGGTGATGAATACCATATGGCAAAAGGAAGCAGCTTGTCAGAAGTGAGAATATCTGAACGCCCCTCAGGATTCAGAGAGGTTTTCTCTCTCTTCTCTCTCCTGCAGGTGAGCCACAGGTAGCCGAGGGGAGGCTGTCAGTACCGTGGAGCGAACAGGACGACACACGAAACACAGAAACAGAGAGTGGGAATAGTCCAAGTGCATACTTCCCAGTTGAAAATAAACATAAACCCTGCCAAAGATAAATTGAGTGCTGCGCTTTACAACCTGCAGCAAGCCAACAGTGTTAGAGGGAATGCTTAAGCAGAAAAACAGATTTAGCAGAACAATGCACGTGGGTGTGAAATTTGTGTTCACCACGCAGCCAAAACGCTTCACATGTGGATAAATGTCAGTGTTAATTGTTTTCAGTGAGAGCGAATCTGAGTTGTAACTGTGTTGCCATGGCTGCATGTTCTCAGATATCCTCAGGCATCAGACCATAGGTGAGCATATTAAGTCTAAAAGAAGAAAAAAAACTGTCAGGATGTAATTGCCCACAGATGCAGACGTACCTCTAATCTTTGCCCTTTTTATGTTGCGCTTGAATATTTCGACCTATGCAAATGAAGCGGCTGACAAATCTATTTGTTTTTGTGCATATCTGCCCGCCCGCGCCCGAAGTAAAAGAGCATGATGGTGAATAAGGGATTGGCTACAGCGGAAAATTAAGCTCTCCACATGGGGAGTGGAGGTCTGAAGTCATGATGAAAAGGCTGAAAGAGAAAGGCAAATCATCTCCAACCAGCCAGGCAGACACTGGTATTGATGATACCGTGTAAAACCCTCTTCCAAAAAAATCGTTTGAAATATATCAGAGTAAATGAAGGTTTCACTAGATACTTTCAGATACAATCGTTTAGTAAAAATGTAATACTCGTTTATATATTTGAAATGTACTTGGAAGGAAGTTATAAAACAGTCTCAAACAGGACCATCAGCGAGAAGAACTTTTGCATTGCCTCTTTCTTTCACTCGCTTTCAAAACACGAGTACCCAAGTCAGATCAAGATCTTTAGCACAGGAGGCGGTGATGCTCTTACCGGTTTCTTCCACAGGGGTCGCCAGAATCAACAAAAAACAAAGTTCCTTGTAGCTGCTTTAAATAGCATACAGTCTGATTTAAGATTGATTAAAATACCTTTGGTGGTCAAAACAGGTTGTACATAATAAACATATTACTTCATAAAGTTGATGTACCTTTTATTCTGATCTGCAGTTCTAGCAGTTACAAAGCAATATTAGCATTTGTAAGAGTCACGTTTCTCTCCACCTGAAGAATGTTACTATTCAGGCTCTATTTTGGTCTCCACCAGCTCCTGAGGGAAATAAACATATCTTTAACCTCTAAATCCCGTAAAGTTGGCCTGCCTTAAGGTTCAATCTTGCCGGACTGATGTTTAAAAATGATTTGAAATTAATGTTTTGAATATACGCAATGCTGTTGCTGTTTGAATTTTCTGAGGTAAAGATGGTGTAGGGTCACCTTTATTCAGTATTTTTTGTAATATAGGCATGTCTGGCGGTCACACTTTGTGCAGGAAGTCTTTAAATTAAGGGAACTTGGCATTCAAGTGCCATTTTCCTTCTTTCCAAGACAATTAAAAAACAGGTACTTGCTTTTGGCCCTTGGCCCCCCATTAAGATTCACTTTTGACCCTCCAAGGGAAAAAGATTTGGGCACTCCGGCTCTGAGTGCTCCACTAGCTAGAAAATAATTTTTGTCTGTCTGTGCTACTTTGGTGTAATACAGAAATTCTTTAAAGCTGAAAGAGAGACGATGATGATTACGAGAGCTATGAGAGAGAATTAAACCAGTTAATCTGTTGGCTGGATAACCAAAAGAAATAGCTGAAAGAAGCTGAATTGCACCCAAGAGGTGAGGGTAACTGCAGAGTCAGGAATGCTGTGTGCAACACGTTTCACATTACACACAATCTTGTGAACCATTGTACAAATATTGATTATTTTGGCCAGAATACAAACGATGTTGAGAGTTCATGCCAGGATTAAAGAGCGGTGCATAGAGAACAATCTACTGCTAAATGTCAGCAAACCAAGGAACTGATTGTTGATTTCAGAAAAAGACTTACACCACAGTCTACATCAGTGGAGCTGAGGTGGAGCTGCTGAACAGTTTGGGGTTCCTGGGAATCAACATCACAGAGAACCTGTCTTGGACATCACACATCTCCAAAAGAAGAAAAAGCACAGGAATGGCTATACATCATAAGACACCTTAAGAAAGAATTTCCCATGACAGGCTCTTGTTAACTCTCGCAGAGTAGCAATAGAAAGCATCCTGACTGGAAAGATCTCAAAAGGGTGAGATATAAAGGGGTGAGATAAGCCCCTTGCATGAACTTACAAAGCATCAACTTGTCGGCATGTCATTTTTCTTTCCCCAGTTTAACGCTGCGGGTCATTAATAGTCACTTTGCTTCCAGCAGTTGAAACAATGAGCCTGAAGATGACATATTTCAGCTGTCTGTCAAATAAATCATCAGCGCAGATTTTAAAAAGCCATAAGGCTCATTGCCTGAGCAGCTGGGATCTCACAATGCTTTTCTTGTACCACTATTGTTATATTCAATACATGTTAACAAGTAAGAAGATGTAAGTATTGTGACAGGTTATCCATTACAATTTAACTGGCTTTTGACAGTGATGGATGAGGCTCCACGAGGAAGCCTATAAATCAGATTAAACTGTGAAAATGGGTATTGACTGTATTATCTGCAGTCTGTTTGCTTTCAGCCTTCAGTAACTTCTTGCAGAGGTTAAAGCTGTCGGCCTCTGCAAGAAAGTCGTCTTGAGTATTATTGCTCTTTAATGCAGCCATCAGCTGCAACTGAATCAATCACTGATCATGATCTTGATTTACTTAGTTTGAATAAAAGCTGAGTCAAGCCGGCTGAATACGTTATCCTGAATGAAAATCTCTGCTGGACGTACAACATTTTGTGTCCCCAACCTTCCAGACTGAATAATTCATGACCTGATGTTCTCAATGAAAAATTACTAAAATGACATTCTGGGGTAATGCACTTAGTCTTTTCCTTTCCAAGACTTTAATGAGAATAGTGCTGTCCAAAGGTAATAAAGTCCACCTACCATCATCTAGACAGGGTGCTCTATCCATGAGTTAACTGGGGAAACAGTTATGGGTGATACTTCCGGTGCTCAGGGGAAGTTGAATATTCTAACTGGCACATCCGTCTAAGAACAAGTTAGTGTTCTGCTGGCCAGAAGTTGCATCCATTATTTGTGCATGGTATCATGGCTGGTTTATGGTTGATATCTTTGCCAGGAACTGTAACTTCCTGGAGTCTCAGCTGGTTGCCTAGCAACTGAATCCAGAAAGCAGCCTTTTTGACAGAGCTAAGCTAGCTGTTTCCTAGCTAGCATATTTAGCGAAACTAAGCTACTTCACTGTTGGTAACTTCATGTTTACTGCAGAGAAAAATAAGACAAATAATTCTGTAGTGTGGACAGACTTTAATATTTTCTGCAGATTCATCTTTAATCAATTTAACTTGTAATGGTGTCTTTTGGGGCAGCTGTAGCTCAGGAGGTGGCGTGGGTAGTCTAGTGATTGGAAGGTCACAGTCACAGACTGGAAAACCACGATAGAAATTTTGATGAATACATTTTAAAAAAGGGAAAAATCTTCATTGATTTTCATCACTGAATAAACTGAATGAACAAACTGTCCTCAAGGGTGAACACAATTTAAAGGCTGTTGTTTATATTTGCAGGAACTTTTTAAGTAGCCACCTTTCTCACTTTGAGCTTTGTTCTGGTAATCTTCTCTGAACATACCATCATAATTTCCATCCATCCATCCATCCATCATCTGTACATATTCTATGTACGCCGCTTAATCCTCTGCAGGGTCGCGGGGCCATCATAATTTAATTATGTAAATACATGTTTCTGAGGTTTTATATTTACCTTATTCATAATGTTGATATGACCATTCTGAGTTTGAATTCATTTTCAAAAACTACACAGTACACGCTTAACACACACCATAAAGACAAAAGAAATCACCCTGGACTTCAGGAAACACAGGACATATCCATGTCCCCTCTACATACATGGCGACTGTGTGGAGAGGCTCCACACCTTCGCCCATCTGGGCACCGTGATCCCTGATAACCATTCCTGGTCTGCAAACACCTTGGCTGTCATCAAGAAGGCACAGCAGCATCTGCACTTCCTGAGAGTGCTCAGGAAAAGAACATCTGCGAGAAGCTGCTGGTGACTTTCTACCGCTCTACCATCGAGAGCATCCTAACCTACCGCATCACGGTGTGGTTCTCCCACTGCACTGAGGCAGACAGGAGGAGGCTACAGAGAGTGGTCGAGACAGCACAGAGGATCATCGGATGGCCCCTCTCTTCCCTCAAAGACACTTACTCATCCTGCTGACTCAGCAGTGCTGAGTCAATCACAAGAGACAGCACCCATCCCGCACATCACCTGTTCGACCTGTTACCCTCTGGCAGGCACTACAGGTCCATCAAAACCAGAACAAACAGACTCAGAAACAGCTTCTTTCCACCAGCCATCACTGCACAGAACACAAACGGGCACTGACAATGACAGGCACCCATGCAAGCACACCCATGCACGCGCACACACACACACACACGCATGCACGCGCGCACACACACATCACCCAAGGACAATGTGCAGTAACTGTAAAACAGTCATTGTATTGTATACAAAAACACTGTACATAATTATTATTTTTTTTTTTTTAACTTTTTTATATTTTTATCTTATATTTTTACTTGTGCTTTTTACTCTATTTATGTTGTATGAATACTTGGATGCTGCAAAAATTTTGTTGTACACTGTGCAATGACAATAAAAAGGATTCTGATTCTGATTCCAATTATAATATAATTACAGCTGCTCTATACATCTTACAATTTGGGCACTATTTTTTCTATTTTTTTTTCTATCTATTGTACACTATCTTGATACGTATCTAACTATCTAGAATTGCTAGTATATCCCTCCAAAGCGAATCAGGGCACTGCCAAGAAACCTGTTTTGAAGGCAGGAGTAAATGAAAACATTTTGGCTCAGTGATTCACACAGGAACAAGGAGAGTCTGGGACAGCATGGGTTAATTAAAACTTAATCACACCTCTGACAGGTATTTAATCTGTGCTTGTTTCATAGTACATTAGGTTAGACTGGACACATATACCTTATTTAAACTTCATTATGCTGTGACAACAATAGTCTGCCTCCTGACTGCTTACTGACAATAGCCAGCCCTGACACCATTGACCTGAGAAATCCCAGACACCCACTTTCATCTGAATCAGAAGAAAAACACCAAAGACTGTGAACTCACACTAGACAAACTCCAACAATGTCTAATCACTGCAATCTGGATTTAGACTCTGTCCCTCCGCTCCCGCAGCACAGTTGACAAAGACATCTTATGAGCTTTGGAGCAAAACTCTATTTCTATTCTTGTCTTCCTGCACACAGAGCTGCATTTGATACAAGATCCTCCCGAGCAGACGAATTGATCATTATTTTTCCACTCAATGTAGATCTCTGAAAGATCTCAGTTTGTCTATGTAAACATAAAGAGCTCTGAACAGCATATATATATCCAACTTGTGTGGTTTAATGCAGATCACAGACATCAGAGTTGTCCTCTCGTCAGCTTCATGAATCCCGCCGTCGTCTTCAAGCAGATGCTATTCTGAATTCTACACCTGAATGCAGATAAGATTGACAGCACGTTCTTCTTTGCAGCTGTCTCACACAATCTGTCAATCAGTCCGTCTTCCGCTGTGCGTAGCTGTCAGTGCAGGAAAATAAGTACTGTACTCTAATCTGAGGGATCTGAGTATTTTTTTTTACTATATGACATATACTTGACACCCCCAGTGTCCTTTCAGATTATTATTTGACATAAAAATATTTTCAAAGTTTGAAGTGGTGAATCCGAAACTTCCACACTTATCAGATAGAATCATTTAAATAGTAAAAGTACACACATTTTTTTACTCAGTGAAAGAACAGTCTGGTAAAAGAAGAAGTACTGATTCAACGTCTTTACTCGTGTAAAAGTAAGAAAGTAGTCCCGGTAGCTTGGCTGGTGGAGCAGGCGTCCCATGTGCAGAGGCTTTGTCCTCGCTGCAGCAGCCCAGCGTTCAGGTCTGTCACTTGGCCCGCTGTTGCATGTCATCCCCCCTCTCTCTCCCCCATCCCACTCCCTGTCACCTCTCAGTGCTGTCCTATCAAAGTCAAAAAGTCAAGAAATTGACAAAAAATACATTTTAAAAAAAGTCCAAAAATACAGGCTCTGGAAGAAAAAGCATCCCTCACTAATACTAACTAACACTAATACTTTGGGTTGGTAAGGCAACTGTAAGGAATTTGTTGCACGTCAACAAACTCCAAAAATAGGAAAATGCAGGAAGAGGACAGACTGTCTGTTTTTGTCTTGTTACATCTTTTATTTTGTTTCGTCTCGCTACATCTGCCATGCATGACTTGCACCAATAGGTTGAAATCAGTCTTCTGATGTGACGAACGCGGTGTGCACTGACACAAGATAAAAATAATACATAATTTCCCTCAAATGCATCAAAAATAAAGGAAACGAGCCTGTTTTAAAATTGAAAGGAGTGGAAAGTACAGATATTGGTGTTAAAACTACCAGTGTAAAAGTAAAAAGAAAAAGAAATCTAGTACAGTACAGATGCCTAAACAATCTAATTACATACAGCAGCAAAGAGGCTGATTTTCCTGACACATCCTGCCCACCCTCACTGGAAAAACCATCAATATAGGTTATCTGTGCAAGCAACTTATTACGTATCATATTCACATTCATTATAACGATCTCGACAACACTTCCTCATGCCTAAATGATTCAATATGTCGATTGCCAATGTCCCCAAAATCTACGTGCAGTATGTGACAGTTCCCAAAACGACACAGCCTCCCATAAATGACTGTTGGAGAGTATCAATGACAGACCTCTAGAAAAAATACTTATAAACGTGTGGCGCAGAACTGTTATACCCCACTAATCAGCTCATACACTTTAAAGGAATGTTTCCCTTGTGTCTGTCATTTCATTCCCCTTTGTAAGTAATTTTCTTGTTGCCATGTGTTTGATGTGCGGTGTGCCAAACAAACATGTTGACCTAAATGAAAAACTGAATAATAATTTCTGGCAAACGGCATCCGTCAAGCAGATGGAGAGTAATGATGTATCGGTATGGAATGTGAAGGAGAGAAGCTCATCTCTGTGGCCACCTGGCTCTGAACTTATCAAGAGTACACACAACACAATAAACTGTAATCCTCCGTATACGGCAGGAGAGGAGCCACCAACAGCCTATTTCTGAACGTCCTTACAGAACTCAATTAGATGAGGCTCAGAGAAACAGATTGCTTGCCATATTGAAATTCAGAAATAGGCTTCTGTCTAACAAATTTGTAATATTTACTTTGTGAATCACCTCTCGCTTCATTCCACGGTGTAATCACAAAACAGCAACCCCTGACCGGCAGGATTAGACTGACTTCAAAAAAATCAATTTTCGGTTTCACGATATGCCCGACAAAACATCACGTACACTTGTTTTGAGAGATGGAAGAAAATGATTGCTCTTATATTGCAGATATGATCACTCTAGATAATATAATGTGTAATTATTGAGAAGACATACAGTTTGGAGACGTGGTGAGATCTGTACAGAGTTACTAATTAAAGGAAAAGCTTTGACATTTTGGGGGAAATGCTTTCTTGACCAGAGTTAGATGCCACCCTGTACAGTAAGTACAAAGCTGGAGCCAGCAGCCAGTTAGCTTAGCATGACATAAATGCTGTAATTGCTCTGTCCAAAGTAGGGATGTCAGCAGTTAGCCAGAATGTTTTTCACTGGATATGCATGTTGGTCTATAGGTTTATTTCCAGTCTGAGGTATAAGTGAAGCTGGTTAAAAGAAGTTCATGTTGCCAATCTGTGTGATAGAGGGCACAAGATTCAAGGGTTTCTTGGGTAACATTATCTCGAGCCAGAGTACTTTATGACACCAAGAGCTACTGTAACTCACATAAACAAAAGTTAAACTCCACAACTACCTTTAACTTCATATGCGCTGACAGGGAGGGAGCCCCTTCAGCACAAAACAAATTATGGAAAATAAGCCCAGTGCTCCGTAACCAGCGCCTCTATGTGCAGCACATGTCGGACTCGCAAGGGGCGTCACAGCTCATTGACTCAATGAAGATTCAATGAAAATCCCCTCTTGTATTTCCCATTTTTTTCCCATTTTTTTTTCTCCCTTAATAATTAACCAGCTACTTATCTGTCAATGGGTGTCACCTGCCTACTGGTACCTCTAAAACTCACTTCCTAACACACAATATCTCATTTATATAATCTAAAAAAAACATTTGAAATGTGAAAATGACAATTTTATGGTGTGTTATGTGCCAGACCTTTCTTTACTGGGAGCCCGCTTTTTGGCCGTGTCCGATTTTTCCATGCATAACCAAAATGCTAAGCTAGGCTAACTCTCATCTTTAAAAGCAAATAAACTAGTTCCCTGAAAAGTCAACAGCTGAATGTTTGTTGTCTTTGCTTTGGCCACAACAGCCACTTGGGAATTGGCAAGCAGCTAATTTGTGAACATAACAGTCGCCGGGGGGAGTGAACAGTAGACTTAGAGGTGACAGCTGATGGGTCAGAGTCAATGACTGTAACAAGTGAGGATCCATTAGCTTTAACTGAGGAGCAGAGAGGGGGTGAGAGCGTGACGGGTCTCTCGGTGGGAGGAATCAGGCTGAGGGGGGAGGTTTAGTCAGATTAGTCGATGTCTTCATGCAAGCTGAGCTAAGGTTTGCGCTAATTGGAAAGTTAATGGCGATATGTCAAGAACACGTTTTGTCAGCACATCACTGTAATGGGAACATGCGCCGCACAGCCAGACACAGATCAGCTGTTGTCGACAGGATATTTCAGATGTGTGAAGCAATCTCTCCTTTTTTACGTCATTGATCTCTTTTTCTTTCCCTCTGATGCTTTGCCAGTGACTCACACCACAACTGCAGGTTATTGTTATAATTTCATGAGCAAAAAATTCTCAAACGTCCTAATTGTGGCCTTAGTAAATGTTTGCGCTCGATGTTATTCATCATTTTCTGTTTCTTAATCAGTAGCCTACATTTTAATTCCTTTTTCTGAAGCTGCTGATCTCACACAAATCCAACGCCAAAATGTGCCTCTGAGCTCATTTTGTCCTGGGCATTAATCGTGTAATTAGCTGCTGTTTTCGTGAGGGCGGACGCCACGTAATCACAAACAGCAGCCAGAAATTGACCAGGAGGCTTTTGTGTATCCAAATCCGACGTTTGAGTCTTTCTTTTTGTTGACCACAGTTGAAATAAATTGTATCTTTATACATCTCATTTTCATTTGAAATAACGTATACGAATATCTACAAAGTTTACACGACGTGAGATGAGAAGAAGTTAAAAACATTATTTAATCATGTTGTTTTCGAGCTGGCTTCACTAATAACAGCTAAGCTGTTGCGTTATCTTGACTTTACGCAGAACGTTGTACATGGCAAAGTACATGGCAGCATCAAAAGCAGACGCATTCAACGCTGAATGTGGTCTCTTCTCATGGTGTTACATTAAAGAGAAAACCAGTATTCCTTCATTTGGTTAAAAAAAAAATGCATCACCAGTGCTTCTTATCAATCAGATGATTGAATATGAGAGGAAACAAAATGTTAATAAAATCACGAAATGTAGACATGAGTTTAAAAATAACAGGTGCAATGGTAAAGTGTGTGCACAGTTTGATCATTACCCAGAAAGCAGATTTGGACACTCTGGATGACTCTCTGGCCTCATTTATAAACAAGGCCAGGGAGTCATTTGGGAGAGTTCAAAACAAAGCGCAGGGCAGCGCGTTAACAATCCCTTCTTTAATATGCCTCTCACTCTGCCATCCTCAATCAAAACAAATGACCTGAGCGCCATGAGACACGGGGGGTGAGCAACTCTGATCTTGTTTTCCTGAAAGAAGAGATGTGACAGATTTTTAGATGCCGAAACTGTCTGAAATGCTAATGATCTCTGCTGGTGGAAAAAAAAAAAAAAAAAATCAAGACACATGAGGGGGAACACCGATAAACACCCACGAGCATGTGTGCAGAGTGCACGCCAAGTCACAAACAGGTGCGCACTGACAAAAACACGAAAAAAACACATATGGTGCTCAGGTGTACAGTGGATGTTGCATGATGGACAGTCAGTGTTGTGTGCTGTCGGGGAACTTCTCGTTCTCCTTGTTGAAGTTTAGTTTTCTAGATCTCTGAAGAATTCCAGACTCTGTGAGATGAACCAGAGCTCTTTAGTACTTGCAGCATGGAGAGAAGTCCCAAGCAGAATCTTCTGTCCAGATGATTTTCTCACCTTAAACAGGAGAACAAATGCAAATGTCATGACAGGTGCTGATCCTCCCCAGAGCAATAAGCCAAACACCCTTCATCTGAATTCCGGACATGTTCTGATCCATATATTGATTTCTGAATCAAAACAAATGTTCCACATTCCCCCTGTGTCAACACAAAATGTATTGGAATTACATCAAATCTCAATGAAACTAAAATGTTATTCCCAAACCTCAGACGCAGAGAATCCCCCCACATCTCAAGTCCTGACATGTTCCAATCCATACATTGATTTCTGGATCTAAAGAAGTTTAATTCCCTCAGAATACCACTGTGAGACTGCAGTCCCTCCAGAAAGCAGGGCTGCTCTCCAACTTTTACTGCCCTCAGACACGTAAGGGAAGGGCCGCCCATTTGAGCTGTATTTGGCACAGTTAAAGGGGTCATAGGGTCATGAACAAGGGCGAGAAGAGTTGTGTGATTTATAGCTTTGGTGTATGACACTTTTGCAACTGGAGCACCACGCACCTTGATATCAGACCTTGGTAGAAAAAAAAGAGCTAAATCACCGATCAGAGCTCTTGATTTACTGGCCGAGCCTCGTTGCGACCATCACGCATACAAGCACCTCAAATGAGAAGCTTCCAAAAGGGAGCGGGTCATGCTCTGAATGACAGAATGAGGAATTTGTAATTTCAGGGGACCTTGGCATCCAGCCACTTCTCCTCCAGGCTGAGATGTGCCAGCTCAGGTGGTTTTAGCTCCAAACGCCCCCTGCTGGAGGGAGACAACGGGCCAGACCTTCGGTCACCCCATCTCTCATGTTAAACACCCGGAAAACCTGAATTATTTTGGTTGCACAGGACTTGGTGACTTAGCGTTGTCATGTACTTCTACACATCCGTCAGAGTTTAGCAATATTTGAATTCAACTCTGATGACCACTGGTGCCATGGTCCGAGGTTTTAGTTCAGCTGATTTCCTGTTTTATGTAAAAGGTTTATCCTTGTGCAACATGCTTCATTTTTCACTTCCTGTCTTTGTCTGTTTACACCTGTGTTTTTCTTTTGTTCACCAGCTCTTGTGGTAGAATGTGTTTTTGCCTTACTTGTCAGTTCATCTTTTTTCATCCCATGTGTCCTGCATGCCTGCCTCTGTTCCTGCTCCCAGTGTGTTCCTGATTTGTTCCTCATGAATTTATGGTTCGTCCTCTGTTTTTGTCTTAATGTTAAGTTGTCTGGATTCTCCATGTGGCCTTTTTGCTGTCTGCCTTTTTGTTGCCTGCCTTTTAATGAGTAACATTTTGGATTTTGGTTTTTCGAATGTCAGATGTCATTTTTTAAACTTTTGTAAACTGCAATTTTGTCCTTTTTTCATGAACTGTAACAATGCCAGGCCACTGTGATCAAACCACACACAAACAGTGCTGATGAAAGTTTAATAATGTGCAGGATGTTTGAAGATAAGGATGTTTTTATCAGATTTTTGCTCATACCGTCACCACTGTTTAATGTTATAGAAACACAATTCAGGGGCTATAAGTGGAAGTAAAACGTTGAAAGTCACGCCATATTTACTTCACATGTCCCTTTGGTGTCACTTCTCATGCTGTCTGGGGATTATTAACATCACATTTCATAGCATGCAAAGTGTGGTCAAGTAGCAAGTGGGCCAAGTGTAATAGCCACAAATGCACGCATTTTTAATAAACATCAACAAATTGACCTGCTCCATTTCTGGTGGTGCAGAACTGCCTCCGTCATTACTGAGTGCTACAAGGCAATTAAGTCCTGTGCTATATATGCCTATCATCCATCACAACCACCTCCCTACAACTTCTCCGCAGTGCAGAAACGAGGCACTTCCCTCTGTGTAATCCGGGCAGCAGTGATGTTTCCTTCAAAAACATGAAAAAAAAAAAAAAAAAAAAGCAGCAAATACAGGAAATTGATTATATGCTCACTGGTGAAAATGCCTGAATTTCAAAAGACAGATTTTGTGTGCAGTATAAATTTGAAAAGGAAGAACATAATTACCTTTGGCAGTGTAATGTGTGAAGACTGGCCATCTGTAGAAAGTACTTCCAAACAAATAGGGGGCAGCAGTCTTCAGGAAAATGACTGTATAGTTTAAAACTTCAAAACTTAAAGCAGTGCCCTCACGTGGTTGTTGTAGTCCCCCAAAGGAGGAAGTGAAGAAAAGCAGAATAAAGAGTGAAAAGTCTGTAAAGACCAAATTCATTTCCTCTGACATCATTCTCAGCATAGGAAGCTTAAATGTCCCAGTGACAAGGTTGTTTTTCTGACAAACTGTTTTGAATTCATGACTTCCCGATTGATCAGCAACTGAAAGGATGATGGATAGCGAAAATCTGGAGGTACATCAGGCCATATTTCATGGTACAACATATTTGTTAGCTTCAATTAGACAAATCACAACGTCAGCATTCAACTGCTCCCCAGCAAACATAACTGTTTGATAGTCTTACATGATATAATAAGAAACGTGCTAATGTATTACAAAGTATCAACACACATCTTGGACATTTAGATGAGCCTGATACACACTAGATGCAATCAAATGGCAATGTGAGCTGGGAATTGGTTGGATGCTGATGTTGCATAACTTTTGGTTATCAAGTATGTTGATTTAGCTTGTAATGTGGTCCAATGTCACAGCAGATTTTCACTGTCCATCATCTTTTTAGCAATATATATTATACGACTTTCAAACTGCAGCACAGCAGCACGACATACGAGCTTCCCACCATGAGTGTGACATCAGAGAAAAATGGCCACCTAAGAATATGGACTATAAGGAGGATGACGGGAGTGGACTGTCGGGTGGAGCATGCACAGGACTTTGATTCAGGACACTGCTCTTCATGTCCAGTGTGAAACCAGAAGTCAACAATGAGTTATTTGAGCTTGCTAATGTAGTGAAGTAACATTACATGACGCACATTGCGTAATGTAATGTAACTGAGGTGACATTAGTAACATAATTTACACAAATAATGTAGTGATCAGTTGTTTAGGCGTGAGGCTGTTTTGCTTGCTAGAGTAACTGCTAACTGCTGCCAGCTGTAGTCTTTGGCTGTGGCTGCTAGCTGCCATTAGCTAGTCTGCTCAGTTAGCCGCGGCCAGAAAGTGTTTATTTTCTGTTTCCTTTCTTGACATATATTGTTTACGCTGAAAAAGTTTACATGCGTCTCCCAGCTGAAACTAGCTTGGGGGGCTATCACCTTGAAAGTGTACAAAGTGGTATTACGAGACGAGATGGGAAGAAGATGAAGATGAATTTTACCTTTCAGTACAGAGTCACTTAGTGTCAAGCAGGAGTTAAAGTGAGACAAATGAGGATGTTTTTCAAAATATGAGCCTCTCATTGAAGAAAAACAAGAAACCCGTTGCTCTCCCGGCGCCGTAATTAGCATGTTACACTAACATTCCCTAACCATAATAGCGGGGTAACATGCTTATATCAGGGCAAATAAAACGGAGAAACACATTTTTGTGCGTTGCAGTTTTTGGTGAGAAATGATCTGCTAATTTTTCCACCCTCCCGCTCCAGTGTGGTGCAGATAAACATCTGTTTTTGACAGTTACATTGGATTCTTAATTCAAACTGGAGAGGACCATTAGAGGTTTAATGGAGCGCGGCAGACTTAGGGTGCCTTGCGAGCTCCTAATCGAAGGAGGCTGACTCAGTCACAACAGCAAAGTGAGTGGGAGGCGCTGAACCTCTTTCAGATTACGCTGCAGTTTCTGACCCAACTCCGCACAACTCCAGCATCAGGCCATCAGGGGAGTCGGGTGGAACCAAACTGGAATAAAGAAGAATTGCACCGAGGTCTCATTGATATTTAAAGGGACAGCTGCGTTCCTCCTTTTTTTTTCAAGGTTGTCTGCCAATGTCTCACAACACCCAGCTGGTCTGTTAGTTTTCTATGTGGATTGTTTACTCAGTACTGGAGGAATGAACCATAAATCTCTCCTGAAGGACAATACAACATTGACATGGGTTTTGCTGGGCTTTTTTTCAAGTGCTTTAGGTTCAGTGAATGGTAGAAATGCCTTCCTTCAGAATTAAGGGGTTTTTTTTGTTTTTTTTGTTTTTTTTTTCAGTGTTGAATTAATTTCCGGACTTATGAATATTGGCGTCTACATTTCATTGAATATTCATTCAGGCAAATTGTGCAAGTGATTATGATTTATTTTCACGACAGGATGAGGTAAACAGGGAGCTCAGGAAAAGGTTGCAGAGAGGTGAGCAATTAGCCCAAGTCGATATTTAGTTGCTCTTTTCACATTGCACTCTTGATATTGTTGTTGTTGTTGTTGTTGTTGTTATTGTTATTGTGCCTTTCAAGGATTCATTGTGGCTTTTTTGCTGCTGACTTATGTTGATAGATATTTCCTACCTCCTTCCTTTCCTTCCCTATTTTCAACTACCTTCACGGACACAGACGTCCATCCTGTTAGATATACTCTCTGGCAGAGTGACCTCCCTTATTATTTATTTAATTTAGTCCATTTTGATAGATACTTCCTTCCTGACAGAGTGACCTACACTATTTTTAACTACATATATAGAGGCTGCAGTCCAATCTGTTGTATATTTTCTCCCTAACAGTGCGACCTACCTTTTCCCTAATTACATATGTAGAGAGGAAGTCGTCCATCCTGATAGTGCCATCGTTTGGGTTACTTATTTCCTGTTTTATCAGCATGTAATCTCCTCGTGTGTCATGTTTTACCCTCCACTTGTGTTTCATCCCACTTTTTTTGACTGCCTCATTAGTTTCACCTGTTTCTTATTCGTCTTTCTCTTTGGTGCTGTGTCCACTGTCTGTTCCCCAGTCCTGTAATCCTGTCGTGTTTTACCTGCATTTGCTGCCGATGTCCTCGTGTACTCCTGGTTCACAATTCAGTTTTTAGTTTGTTCTCTGTTAAGCAATTTTGCTCATGGACATCTACTGTTTTGTTCTCAGCCTTTTTGACTGCCTTTTGTTGCATTTTGCACTTTGGATTTATTAACTTATTACTTATAGAAAATAGCTAGATAGAGTGGCCTTGAAACGTTTGAAAGACATTTCTATGGGCGCCCGATGGAGCTGAAATGTCAGTGTGGGAACATGAACTCTAAAACATGTGGGAGATTTCAAGGTGCTTCTCTTGCCCTGAATGAAAAAATAAATCAATTTAGAAAAACATATAGATGTCGAATGTTACTCAACCATCTGTTCGTCCTGGAGCTCTGTTGACCTGCTGCCTCCACCCTGCTTGAATCACCTGCCCAAGAAAAGGAAAGTCATGATAAAAAAGTCACGGTGTAAAGAATAAATGAAGCTGATGCTGGGTAGAAACAAAGGAAGAGATAACATTTATTCACCCACCAAGAGGTGTGCGTCCTGGTAGAATTACCCCCCGTCCTGATGAACAAGCTTCAGCACCAGCAGAGGGAGGGCGGGTTCAGTATGAGGTATGTACATTTTTAATATCACAAAGAGCAAGATTTTCCTTAGAGATGCACTTTTTCTCAGCTGCGGTGTGATTTGTCGTCTGCACGTCAGCGATGCTTTCATCCCACTTTTTATTGGATTTTATTTAGATACAAGCCTATGTTGAAAAGCAAGCTGATGAAGTGTAAGAGTACATGGTGACATTTAGTAATGAAGCTACTCTGTAGATTTTCCCATGCCGTCCATAACAGTTTGTCCCGTGCTGTAACAGCACCTATTTCACTTCCCCTGCTGATGTGTGTTCCCCTTCAACACCAGGACACGAGAAGGTTCAAAACCGGCATTCTACCAGATCAGTAAGCAACAGAAAGCTGTCTATTTATTATTACAAGTGGGTGCTTCACTCTGCCTTTTCACTGCGCTGAGATCAGGATTTCTAAGTCAAACTGGGGATCCCTTCAGTTTGCATTTATGGTCTGGCTGCTCTGTTGCCAATACTGTCTTTAAAACAGCTGCCTCAATTGTAAAGGTAATACCACAGGAAAACGCATGGAGGGGGAAATTTGTCAATTTTTCGTAGTTTTTATGTCTTTAATTGAATGAAATATCAAATTTATGAGTTCTGCTGGAGACACTGAAAGTGGCTGGGGTAGATGACAAAATCCAGTCATATTTTAATATAACCATTTCATCAATCTTAACAATTAGTTTATGTGGACTTCCTATAGGTTATATTCCATTGCCATTTAACAAACTGTCATGACACTGGGTTGGATATTTGCTGCCACATATTTTGTGTGCTAATGAGGTACTTATAGCAACAGGACAGTGTATGTGGGAACAACAAGTACAAAAAAACTACAATGGCCATGCAACATCCAGTGAAAAGGTATAGCTCATTGATGTGTTTTATAATAGCTTTTGCACAACAATGGATGTTTCGACGGCAGAGAAGAATAAAATATATCAAGCTCTGGCCACACAGACAGAACTTGTTAGTGGGATCAATGTTGTTTTTAGTCTTTTCGTGGAACTTGTTGACGGCAAGAAAAGCAGATCAACTGAAGTTAAAAGTTCACATAAAGTTAAAGCACATTTTGTCTCATTAAGCTTTTTGAGTTTCAGTCTGGTGGCAAAGCCGGAGGAGCCTTTTCTCAATTTTTCTCTCTAAACAGCAGCACGAAGGTCCATTAGGCGCATAGAGTTCTGGTTATGGCACTTAAATATTTTGCATCGAGCGCTGCAGGCAATGGTCTGTGCTGATCACACAACCATGCAACATTTATGGGTCCGATTTTGTTGTTACACTCTTAAAGAGCTTGCTTCCAACTGTTTTTCTCTCCCTCTTAAACGCTGCTTTTCACAGCAGAGAAGTTAGGTAAACAAAAAAAAATGAATAAATAAAACACAGACAGCAGTCTTTCTTTTTCTTTCTGCTACACTCTGCGGATGTCTGCTGGCGTAGAACATCCACACAATGAGACCACGAGTGGTATGACAAGTCAGTGCCATACCACACCAACAGCATGACGCAGTGCCTGGGAACAACTTCGCATCGTGTCAAACAGTGTGCTGCGTTAACTGAACTCAAAAGGAAGAGTAAGGCAGAGTCCGGAGCAGTTACTTGATAGCTATCAAAAGTGACACCGAGTCTTGCCTCCACAATAGTTTCACTGTGAAGCAAACACAGTAATACTGATTTAAAAGACACTGTATGTCGGGTGACACTGTATTAGCTTCCTCCACCATGGACCTTATTTAGTCAGTCACTTATATATATATATATATATATATATTTATTTATTTTTTTAATCTGATACAGCGTTAAATATTGCAGTTATAATATGTATGTATTCATATAGTTATGATAATTTATTATATTTGTTATAGGAACTGATTTTTTTTTCTATGGGTTTTTCTATTATTTTTTCTAATTGGCTCAAGTATATGGCTCACATTTCAATACATTGATTAAGAAATTATAGCCCACTTAAAATGATATTTATCTCTATGTGCAGCAGTAACAAGATGAAGGAGGACAGATAATGTCTTCTCAAAAACAAAGATTCCCCACAGTGTTTTCGTTTCCACTCACAGCATATTGCTTTCTTTCCTTTTGCTCTCTTGCACCCGTATTTAAATGATTATTCTTTATGCATACAGATACACTGTATGCATATTTTGTTTTGCCCTGAAATGCAATTTTTTTGAGGCAATAACTGATATCCCATTACCTAGAGGTGCTGAGATTACCATAAGTGTAATTCTTCTCTGAAGAACAATAGCTGAAATCATAAATCAAAACTGTCGAGGCAAAAATGAGACTTAAATCCACGAGTCTTATTTGAAAAATCTCCCCGTCATCCATGTCTTGAGAGTTTACTGTATTTGATGTTGGCTCATTTTTACTCTACACTTTGCATGCAGGGAAATAATTAAGTTTCAGTCTCTTGAGTGAGAATCCTGGAGGGGGGTCCTGATCTTCTGAACCTGAAGATGGAGAATTGATTGCCGGCGTCTCCTTGAATCTTTGATATTGATTATTGTTTATGTGTCAACCGAACAAGCTTGGCCTGTGTTTAGTGATAACAAGAAGTAATTTTATATAAAGCTGGAAGGTGGTTATGATGCACGTTGTTTGCATATATATTTGCAGAATATAAGGCCTTTTTCCAAGTGTTGTTTTTTTACACACTCTGCCTACCTGTGCCTCCTATGCATTCTTAAACAGCATCAGGGATACTTGGCAAGCTAAACTATATCTTGCAGTTGATAGTGTTTGCTGAAATTAGGTGACAGTTGAAATTATAAATAAATAGAAAAAATAGATAAACATAAATACTTGAAATAAATAAGTACAAGTAGCATAGGGCTAATGGATAACCAATTGATATAGTAAGCTAAAGTAAATTGTTATAATGGTGAGCTAAAGTAATAAACTGTCAACATGGCTAGTTACAACAAATAGCAAATTAGCAGTCGACTAAAGGTAGGTCTAGTAGGCTAAACAGTTGAAATGTAGGCTAATAAACAGTTGAAATGGTTAGCTAAAAGCAGTTAAGAAAGAGTTTAATTGGTTAGCAAAGTAGTTAATAAACAGCTGAAATGGTTAAATAAATGTAGGCCAATAAACAATTGAAATGGTAAGCTAAAAAATAGGCTAATAAAAAGTAGAAATGTTAAGCTAAAAGTATGATATAAAAAGTAGACACGGTCAGCTCAAAATGTGCTAATAAACAGTTAAAATGGCTTAAAATGCTAAACGTAATGATGAACAGTTGAAATAGTTAGCTGAGGCTGTTAATTTAGCTGACTGAAACAGTTGAACTAGAAAGCTAAAGATAACAGAATTGAAATAGTTGTGAAACTCTTGAAATAGCAGACTAAAATTAACAGTAAAAAGATAGGTAAGTAACACTGTAAACCAGGTTGGGTATTCATTGGACGGTGGCAAAAAGGACATCTCGACCCTCGCCTCGTGTTGATGCTCTCAGGATGGGGTGTGTAGATACGTCACTGAGGCTGCAGGTAAATTTCAGGCATGTGGACAATGACTCTGATCTGTGCTGACATAACGAAAGGACTTCAGTGCTTCCCAGAGCAGACTTGAGCACCAGGACAGAGAGACGCACACTTAGAGAGATAGACAGCAAAGGAAGGCGTCTCAGCTCTCCCTGTGCAAAGCAGACGGTTTCAGGCCCGGTCACATTACCTCAGCCTGAATGGAGTTTGTCTCCCAGCTGCTCAGCTGAGTCCTCACCCTGTCACTCCACTCTACTGGGATCTATCCCTGTCTGAGTATATGCTGGGAGACATCTGTCAACATGTGTAACACACCCCAGGAACAAAACCCAAGCCTGTACCAAGTGGGAGAGAGCTATCAGTGCCAATGTATCTCAACCTGCAGGGACACAGGGACGGTGATAGGAGGAAATGGATTATCTAGTCGCTCTTTTGAGCCAGTGTAGGAAAAGACATACCTTTCGAGATGTTTAAGAAATCAAATGCGTTTCAAGATTCAAAGAGGATGACATAATTTGCATAATTTGGAATCAGATTAACATGACGAGATCCTGATGCAATGTAGGATACGCAGCATTGCGAAGCACAGGAGCTACTGTACAATTCCTGCACTGACTTTCCGAATGAGATCCGAAAAAGGAAATGGTGCGTAACGTAACATAAATTTTGCAATGTCAGAATCCAGGGCCCTTTCCGTCCTGCCATAAACCAGCATCAGCAATATTGATGACTCCAATGTGCTCTGTATGGATAATGAATATTCAGCAATTCAATGAAAAGAGAGAGGGGAGTGAGTGGTTGAGTGATGGTCTGACCCTTTCAACAGCCTGAAATCTCAGCGCTTTTTCACAAACTTCTGCCTGGTTCAGTGTGTATTAGTTAAAGCTGAGTGCCTTCTAAAGCCTGCCCCAGCTCGGCAGAAGAAATGCCAATACATCTAATCAATATCTTTATGATTAAAGCAGTCATATGTCCCACAATGCACCTGTTGTGCACTACCTTTTCAGATTCTGTACTCCGAGGATCAATGCAGGCAGCAGTGAATAGATGCACATATACTGTATTGAGCTGTTTATTTTAAAACCTGCTGATAAACAGGAACACCGTCTCCTTCCTGACGGAAAGCCACAGAGAGGAACGCTGAGCACGAGTATGAATGTCAAATCACACTAAGTACAAAGGGAAAAAAACAAGTCTATAAGCTTCTGCGTGTTCTTCATATTTACTCATTAGTGGATGCGTGACTGATGACTTCCCTCAGGGTAACATCCTCGCTGTCTAAGTAAAACCCTTCAAGTCCTTTTACTTTATTTATTTAATTTGTAAAGTCGAGTGTGGGGCTTTAAGGATGTAAGTGAGAGACGGCACCGCCATGAGACAGTTTTTATTTATTTATTTCTGTCTTTTTCATTAACAGTGCGTGGAAATATTTCATAGACGCATGTGACCTTTGCTGTACAACAGTCCTTGATGTGATAGAATTATTCATTCTTATTACTATTTCATGCTTTGAATACACAACCTTTTATTTCCTGAGCTATTATCAGCCATACACAGCCAATGGAATCCAGCTTGTTTTTTTTTTTAAAAAAATACTGATTCCTGACACACAGCAGCAAAAAAGACACGGAGAGAGAATGACATCATCCATCACTGAATGCAGTTATGGAATCTATCACAAAGGACGACATAAAGAGGACCAGACCAGTGACAGCATTGCAGTGGTGCTGCCCGAGACCTGTAAACTCAGTTGCATGTATAGAATTGGTGGAGGTACCCTTTAAACGCGTTGATAAAGAATTAAGGGTTGCCTATAATCGCATTTCATTAAACAAACAAGATTTAGTGGTGCATAATTACCTGTAACCAGAAGTGATTACCCTGATTAAATTCGTTTGAAGTAGTACGTTATTAAAGGCACGAAAACTCACCGTGTTTTCTAAGACTAAATGCAGATCTCCATTAGCATCATGCTTTGAAACACAGCAATAATTTGTCATTGAAAGGCTAATAAACCTCTATTTGCTGCCTTTTATCCAGACCACAGGCTTCAGTGCGGCCGCCACAGAGTGATTTTGATGAATGGCTTTATTACTTGTTTGGGTGTTGCGGGAAGATGTTTTCGTGCTGCCCAGTACATTAGTTCTTCGTCCTTACAGAATGATGTCAACAGACTTCACCCGAGGCAGACAGTACATTACACTGACTGGTTTCATACAGGAGAAGAAGCACCTTCTCTATTTTTCTAGGCCCTAGGAAATAGTCTGTCCCACAATGATGCTGCAGGGCTTTTTGCACGATGCATTGTCACCTGGATTAGTGGGCTATGCTATTTTTGGGAATGAGCACTTGGCCACCTTCTGGCTGCAGGATGGCTTGATGGGTAAGGACACTGTCCCAAACAAGGTCACAGGAAGAGCGCAGTGCGCATATGACAGCTGGTGTCCATCCCGCTCAATATGTCCTGGACTCTCAAGATCTCTGAGATTTAATTTCTGGGGGATCAGTTATACTGCACATGAAAACGTTCCTTGTTGTGTTGGTACTCGAACTACTAAAATAAATTGTTGAGACAACTGATGGTGTTGTTCTATTGGGAGAACAGTTTCCACTCGGCAAAACTGTCAGAAAAGATCTTTTTAACAATACTCAAGGGCCGTCCACACAAACTATACAACTATAATAATAACCGAGAATACATCACTTTATAAACTGCTCTAACTTAAGTGGATGGTGGATTTCCTGGCACAGCTATGATGAAGTCAGTGGTGACCGATATCACACTTTCAATTGGATGGCAGCAGAAACACTAATAGCTGATCAAAGTCCATCTTGATTTACGGGGTGCCCCATTCAAAACTTTTAATTAAATGCTCATAATACCTGGCTGTAAAGTACTTGAAAACATAATCTTAAATGAGACATGTCTTCTCAAACAGCCTTCAGCTGTGATGGGCTCTCTGAATATTGTGTTGTCCTTACTGCTCTTTGACGATGTCCAGGATAAATGAGATTGAAACCCAGGAAAGTAAGAATGAAATTTGAGTGTTGGTTTCTCCTAACTCCTCTCATCGTTGAAGAATTTCATGAACCCAAATCCCTGTGAGGCTTTTTGTTTTGTTTCGATGAGCAGTGTTCAGCAGTAACAGGTCATCAATATCCATTTTCCTAAGCTGCCACACAGCTGGAGTGCACAGTGCATGCTTGGCAAAACCTTTCACAGAATGTTATTGTTCATCAGCGAGTTTGCTCACATCATTATCAGTATAATCATTGACATTGTTATCATTTTTGATTGAAAAAGAATCATTTCAAAGTCACAATCTGCTTACCTTCTTGCTGATGGGATGCATGCGAGTGGGTGTCGGGTGAAGGTTTTGTAGTCAACAAAACATCTCTGGAGCTTCACAGCAAAACAGCGTTGCAGAATAGTCCTGAAGAAGCTGGGGACGTTGGAAGAATTCAAGTTTCCAGAAAACCTAGAGATCCTAAATTGATTAAAATTCTTTACAACAACACCAAAGGGGTAAATATTGTCCTTTTAACTGAATTTGGAATATCTGGTATTTCAATGACTTCACTAGACAAACTGTTGCCATTTTGTTTTTTTAATCTTAAACAAGTCCATCTCCTCTTCAGGTGTTCAGAAGAATGCTACAGCTCTGTTTTGCTGTGAAGCTCCAGAAATGTTTTGTGGACTACGAAAATTCACCCGACTGTCCATCTGCATCTGCATGGGAGTGACAATGACTGAATTTTTCTTTTTGGTGAACTTATCTTTCAAGAGTCCAAAGACATGAAAACCTGTGCTACCACGCTAATGACAATGCTAACATGTTGAAGTCTAGCAGCTATTAGGCTTACCACATTGACCAGTAATTTAGCATGGTAGCACACTAATATTTGCCATTTGTCAAAATACAGCTAATACAAATGTCAAACATTTTACAATTGTGTGCATATCAGCGCACTGGATCATGCTCCAGTGAAAATGCATTACCTCCACGTGACATTTCCGTTGCAAACTGATAGTTGTCAGTGAGTCGAAGGCGACATGGAGGTAATAAATGTTCAGTAAGGTCAAATATTTGTTCATTAACATAATTATCAGGCAAACAGACAACAAACCAGGGGTTGTTCTAAGGAGACTGAAGACTGAATAACCCTAACAATATCATGGCAATCCAAACAATGGTGGTGGAAATATTTTTACTGAAACTGAAAATGTCTCACAGTGGCGCGAGCGGAGAAGTTAGAGCATCATCCTCTGGAGAGCATGAATGCCTGTGCTGGATTTCATGGCAATACATCAAAATAAATTGCTGAGATATTCAATATATCATTTTGCTTCATGAGAAAATGTAATGTAATGTTATCCCTAGAGTCCTGCTGTCAGCGTGTTTTCAAAATAGCATACACACTTAGACTGATTGATTTATTTTCTTTTCAACAGTGTCACAGAAAAAAAAAAAAATACAGATATATATACCTGCATCACACAGTGCACACCAAGATCTGGATCACTGATAAATCGTATTTTTTATGCGACTCACAAGATTGGATGTTCAGTAGGTGGTCTCCCTTTGTGGTTCACATTAGAGAGAGAACACTTTAACGTCTCCCCGGGGAGCGCTCTCTCCAGCAAATCTCATGCTAATACCATCAGGCTCCAGGTAGAGTCCAGCCAGAGCGTAAGCAGAGCTGGAATCAGACACAGGGCTTGTCACCGATGACTCAGACAGTCCCTCAAGCCCAACACAATTTGGCGCGCAGGACGGCCACCGTTGCTCTACCTCAGCATATTCATGCAGCGTGTGCTGAGAATATTAAACACACAATCAGCACGGGCAAGTTTAGGAGCCCTGTATGTTAATTTGCAGTGATATCCGAGGCCACACACCCTCTCTGCCATGTATGAACCACTCCATCAGCAATAAATAAGAGCCAATTAGATGCCACGCTTGGGAAGTCTCATGTAATAAAGGAAAAGGCATGTTCTGGATAAACCTGCCTGATGAGAACAGAGACGAAAAGAGCTATGGTTGTTGTTAATGTGAATCATGTTCTGTTAGCAGAGACTTCAGTCAATTAAATTTGCATCCCTGAGAGGATTTTTTTTTTCCCGCTCTCCCAATTCCTTATTTGATGATTTCATGTTGACCGCTGCAAGTAGAGAGCTCGAATAATCATTCGTGATTGCATGTCCCTGAAATGTTCTTCTGCTAATACATGAACATTATGTGAGAAATTGTATGAATCTGCAACCACATGCAGCTGATTTTTCCAGATATACAAGATGGATTTATACTCTGAGCAGTCAGACCTTCACAGATAAATGGGTTTGCTTTTGTGTGTGCGTTAATGTGTTGTGTGTGTGTGTGTGTATGTGTGTGTGTGTGTGTGTGTGTGTGTCTCAATCAATTCCACAGAAGCAATGAAACAAAACTAAGCTGGTCCACAAAAAAAGAAATCCATTATTGTGTTTGGCCTGAATTAAAGTTGATGACCATAACATTACAGTAACTTTTGCATGGTCATAATTTCCTCATTTAAAATGACTGTGAATACATTTTTAAATGGTGACTCCATTAATTTTACTCATTAAAGTTTGTTTACAGGTCCTGGGGAAGTTCTACTGCATAAGTGAAAAAAGTTGTTTCAAGCCTGTTGTGGCTCCAGAGAAGGCTCGAGGGGGGCGAAGTCTAATCATGGGAAGTGAAGGAAGGGTTAGGAATTTGTCATTAATTACATGTATTTGGACACATTCTGCATACGATTTTGAATTAAACAATTACTTTATTTCTGAATATAAAGGAAAAACATTATATTTTTACAACAAATAAAGAACATGGAAACAAAATGCAATACATTTGGAATCCAACAGAAAGTCTCATAATTGTGAATGCTGGGACAGAGCTAACATTAATGGCAATGAATCACAATTCTTTGCATGCAAAACAAGGATTTTATTCAACTCAAGTGCAATAAACACCACTAATGCCTCCTACAGAAAGCGACAGGAAGCACTGTAGCACCATCTACTGGCTTCCAAATGTGCTAACTCACTTTGGAGTGTTCTGCCTGCTGATCATTCGTTATTTTATTAATGGTTCAACATTTGCACAGCTTAGGCTTGAAAAATGGAAATATGCTGTCAAGCATTTCTCCAAAGACCAACTTTAATTAACTCTTAGCCGCACAATATTTCTAAAAAGGCTCTCACAACGGTTTCTGTTCTTCTGTGATGGCTAAAATTAAATTCCTAATTTACCCCTTATAATTATATTTGAGTCCTCGATAATAGAGTCTCTCAAAACCGTGTGACAGATGTGTTCTCTTTGCATTACTTTGTGAAAATTGGGTGATTTAGCAGCTTCCACTGAATCAAATTTCTCAAACCCAGGATTAAAACATTAAAGGGGCACTGTGTGGTTTTGGAGAATTAACTCAAACTCACAATATCGACATTTACAATAAAAAATTAGGTGAAAACACAATTCGGTAATATTTACCTTTACGTAACTGAATAAACAAACTGTTCTCAGAGGACAATAAGGTCCCAGAACACTGTTTGAAGTTAGAGAGGTGGCAGGGTCCGCCACATATTAACAAAGCAAAATAGTTTGAAATGATGTTGCCCTTTACAGTCAGTTTGTTTATTCAGTCATTAAAAACAAAGAGACAGTGTTTGATTTCATTTGATTAAAATGTCTCGCCCCGCGCTTCTGGCAAGAAACACCCTAATTCTGTATTTTTGTCATTACCTTCCTGAGCTCTCACTCATCAGCAGCCCAACTCAGGCTTGTTGCATGATTAATTATTTCCTAATTATGCAGCCTACAGTGTTCCTTTAAACTTAAATTGTTACAGACTACCATGGCAGACCTGTCACTCACACATCATCGTGAAGTGGACAGATTTTGGGTTTTCATGACACAATGGGGGCATATCTGTTTTGCTCAATGAAAGACTGACACTCAGTCAGGTTAAAATGTTTTACTCAATGGATGCACATCCACATTCACTTTGAGGTGTGACTGCACTTGACTGAGTTCATTATTTATTCATTTTTAAAAAAGATTCAGGTTTAATTTGTCATTCATGAGTTCGAACATACTGATGAAAAAAAAAAGTCACTCTGACATTCAAAGTCAAGCGATTGAAATATCATTCTTGGCTTCAAAAACAGCAGCTGACAAAACTAACGTCCCCACAAGGTCCAGTCAGTCGCTGTACATTTTATTCTGAACACACAAAGACTTGAAGATATCAGGTCTTGTTTCCAAGGTCAAGACTTTCAAGACGGACCCTATAAAATCTCACAATCTTTTTTTCCCTTTTGTTGATGCCTTCTTCAACTTCAGTAGATTTAGACCAAAAAAACCCATCAAATGTCTCGGTACAGTTCATTCTGCACAAACCCTAGATCATAAATAGTTTGAAAAGACATTATTCACAATCTCGACACCCAGTCAACCTCGGGTGCATACTAACAGTTTAGCTAAAAGGCTGAATTGAAGAATTCAGCTCAAAAAGTCTGTAGAAACCGTCTTTCCAAATCAGTTGGAGATCTTGGAGCTTCCAGAGACTTGGATTTCACCAAACGAGCTGATAATTTATGCTTTTATTTTTTCCTTTTTTGTCACCATGTTCTTTAATTATTTGTGAGAACTATGCAATTTTTTTTTTGGGGGGGGGGGGGCAATGACACTCCACAAATGTTTTGTGGACCCCAAAACTTCCTCAGATCAGATCAGAATTCCTTTATTAGCCTTGGAAATGAGGAAATGTGTGCTCAATTTAACAATAAACAATTATAACAAAAAGTAAACAGTATTCTAAAAAAAAAGATAAGAAACAGAAATAGACTTGTATATGCATAATATGTATGGCTCCTACTCTGACTTTCTACTGGCATGGGAGTGCGTAGATGATGACTTAATTTTCTTTTTTGGATGAACTTATCCTTTAATTGTCGTGATATGTGAGATGCAGTGGACGAACATTTCCCGACACGAGTTAAAGAAATTGTGTTCCATTTTGAATCAGCATTACGTTTACATTCGGCTTTTAAATAGGTACAGTAAGTCTGTCTTCGGTAATCTGTATCGGACCTTAAAAACACAAAAAAGAAAAGTGAGCAGCTCACTGAAAAGCCTAAATGTAAACATGTTACCTGTTTACCGAACAACACATTTAAGTTCTCACATACATTCATATTATGACTGAAAGCGTCTTTTCTATTCAATACTAAAGGTCCAAATGGGGTTCAAACACCATTGAGGCCTACATCAAAAAGACACAAATCAAACCACTGCGACTGCACTGTGTTTTCCTCGAGAGCAAAACTAGGCTTAGCTGACTTTATGGGCACACTGGGCTTAATTAACTTGGAGTGGAGTGTTTACTGTCAGACAACTGGCTTCATTTAGCTTTTGATGAATGATTGATGCGCCTCAGAAGCGAAGCAGCAAATGAGTGCCGGCGTGACTCTAACGGTCCCTCAACAAATTGGGAAAAAGATGAGACACACATGATGAAACAAACATCTTTGAAAGTGCTGGGTTTAGGTATATCAAAGTGTGTCAATAGGAAGGCTGACAAGGAATTGCCTTAAAGATATAAGTGAATAGACAACACATGCTTACAGTGTTATATTCAAGAGACTGGTATCTGTCTTCTTGGAAAAAAAGGAAATCACTGAATAAGACAGGATATATGTGTAAGTCAAGCCAGGATTTTGTTCAGCACATGGCTGTTTTCCCCCCGAACATAATGTCAGTACAAAGAGTCCCAGACACACTGGCTGTACCGGTTTAACCGTGTCACAACAAGCCAGCGGACGAGCCCTGACTAACACTGTCAGCTTGTTATCATTCACTGTGCAGACTTTATATTCACTTTACTCTCCAATTAGTCATCAGTGCTTTTAAAGTTCATACCTCCCAGAAACAAACTTTGCCAGGCTCTTTGAATGTGTCTTATCTGAACTATCTTGCTGCTTATCTTGCATTAGGGGCGGTGCAGTGTAACAAGATCCGAGGAGGCGTCACCAGTCTGGTATCAGCCAGCAGTCATTTCCCCGTAGATGGAGGAAGTGACTCATCTTGCCAAATCAACGTGAACAATGACATGGGTATCGTATTCTCAATAACACACGGAAACGGAATTTCTTGTGAAACTGTTACACCCCACACCTTGAACTCCACTCTGGCAAAAAGAAAAAACAAAAAAACTGAGTCTAACAACAAGTGTGCATAAGATTAAGATTTAAACACAGAATCTTAGAGATGGGGAAATGGTTTGACATTTTGCCATAATGCTGGTGCTACAAAAAAGGCCAGGTGATCACAGCGTAAACATTAGAATTCATCCTCTGGGGCCCATGAATATTCCATGTACCTTTTGTGGAAGTGTTGTCATTAATTTTTCAGTTCAAGGTAGTCATTAAAAGCATTACAGGAATCCACCGGGAACCACTACTTCATGCAAAATGGCCAGCGTGTGTTGAGGTGTCTTACTCTTACACCTGTGGACAGAAACGATGAGTGTACTATCAGCCTGTAAATCCATGTGCTTAATCTCAGTAAATGTAAATGGTTTAATTATGTACGCATGCCCAGTGGCTTTTATATTCAACTCCTAGCCGTCTCATAAAATATTCAGGTGCCCATCAGGGGGACAGGCTATAGTTGTTTCTCGACTGAAAAGGTTTGGAGTCCTCTGACAACAGCAATCGATCCTCCTCCTGTGGCATCCTTGAGTAAAAACACTTAATCCCTACTGGCTCCAGGGTTGATGGCCTGTAGCTAACCCTGTGCTCGGACTTCACTTTAGACAAGGGCATGAAAATTGAGTCTCCCTGGGAGGATCGATAGGGCAACCCTGGTGAATTTACAATCCAGTTAGTCTTGTTCTGCCGAGATGGAGGTGTCTTTTGTATGGAAGATCACTTCCACCAGGAGAAAATTAGGCAAAAACACAAATCCTCACGGCAGGTAAATATTATGAGATGAAAGACAAAATCATGGGATTACACAGATACTAAATAAAAGTCTGAAACATAAAAGCGATAAAATATTGCGCTATCTTAAGACGATATCACGATACAAAATAAATATCTTCATATTCATATGAAATCTCCTCAAACGCCCTTCATAACCACTAGAAGTTAGCAACAACATCAAATATCCCAATATGTTTGACCAAATACAGCAATATTTTATAGGGTTGGTAATTACTTTTATATTAACACAATGAGATGTTTCAGATCAGCAATGTGGATATAATGACTAAGTAGAACACTTTGGTAAGATCAGAAAGTCACATCACTTTACTATAATGCCACCTTTAAAACCAGGAAAAGACAACACTCATGCCATATCACAATATAACAATATCCAGAATCTACATCACAATGCTAATATATCAACGTATTACCCAGCTCTATGAGATACCAAGTCAAATTCATTAAAATAGTAAGTCAGAGAGTTATGAGATGCACATTTTTGACTAAATTTCTCATAATTCTGGATTCAAATTATGAAACGAAAAGTAAAAATTGTGAACCCAAAAATCAGTGTTGTGAGTTATGAAGTCAAATTTTTGAATTATCACATCATCAGGTCAAAAATGTCTATCAACATTAACACATTTATTTACCTTGCATGAACAAGATTCCATACATTCCTCTGTATCCAAATGTGTACACAGGCCCCCCCAAAAAAGCTAATCAACTGTCAAAAAAAAAAAAATCAATTATACTCTGAATACACGGATTGATTTTAGGTGGTCGGTAATCCTCAATTTGTCCCATCTCATGGCCACATACAAATGGGGGAGAATAAGCCCTCTGGACAGGATGCCTGGCACGTTATTCTGATGAGAGCAGATTGCGAAATGTCCATGAGGTGTTTTTTTGTAAGTGACGTCGACTGGGTGGGATGATGACGTCCCCGCCAGCCCCCACACAAAAAGCGGCTTCCGCATGACGTCGGTGAACAGTCAGCAGTCTTTCTTCAGAGAAGCCGGCCGGTACCTAGCACCGCTCCACCGTCGTGTTTTTAACGATAAAAACAAACCTTTTAGGGTCTAACACGACCTTTGAGCTCTTTTCTACACTTTCTTTATTTTTTTTATATCTTTGTTGTCGAGACAACAACTAAGCTGACGTTCCTTTTGTAAAGGTAAGACCTGTCGCTGTTTTCCTCGCCCTGCTAACGTAAGCTAAACTAGGTTAACTGTTAACTAACCGGTCTGGTACGAAGTTCGTCTAATAATGGTTATGTTATTCTTATATATATGTGGACTTTCAAGTCAGCTTGACCTCGTTGTCATTGAGGTGCGGCCAAACTGTTTTTTTTTTTTCTGGTCAGAAAAAAACCCTGAATTTGTTGTCCAAGGGTTGTTTACGGCTTGTTAGCTGTTAGCTTACCGGCGGCCTACATAACAAAACCCCTCAAGATGTCGCTGTGAGTGGACATCCGGTGTCTGAACAAAGACCTCATAAAATCAGCTGATGGGATTTTTCTTTTTGGCTTGTATTAAAGTAATTTCATATCCAAATGAATACACATTACGTTGAATTATATAAAAACGATTTCCCATTGGTAGAACAAAGGTTTTCTATATACGGTATTCGATTTTTTTTTCCATAAATTGTTTAATTGAGGGGTATGATTAGGAGCCGAGTACGTACGACTGTATTGAGAAGTCTTCCTGAATACAAATGACTGAGGATTACTCAAAGATCAGATCTGGGTAATTACTTCAAGGCCCATGTTGGCTACATGTGCCTTGGTGTAATTATCTAGGTCGACTTGTGTCGACATATCGTACAGCGTTTCCTGTAGCTAAATGTTAGCGCTGCCCTCCGTGATTTTAAACAAATTAAGGTTGTGCAAAGGAAACCAGTGTTATCGATCATTTATTGTTGGGTGTCCAAGAAGAGAGTTGAATCGCTGGATTGACGTTATGAGAAACAAAGCGATTGTGAAACAGACGTCGACACAACATCGCCATCGTAGTGAGCTAGCTTCACTATGCTAAGCTAGCTAACGCTAGCACTGTTCAGTTTCACATCCACTTGTACGGACACGTGTAGGCACTCATGTGCTCAACAGTTTGGTTGAAATCTCAGAACACTTACTAAAAATAAAAGCCCAGTGTGTCAGATACTATTGTCGCCTGGTTGTAATGTGCTTGATGGCACGTCAATGTGTGTTAGTTTCCATTAAAAAACATTAGCTGTCAGCTAACTAATGTGTTTTCCTGTGTGTCTCTACTTTCAGGTCGCTCTTTCCCGTCCTTCTCCTAGTACATCTTTCTTTACAGATATAATTTGTCAAGCCGCCAAAGTGGAGAGTGTCGTTGCACCAGGGGGTCCTTCTCGTTTCAGGTATTTCACTGCCCTGTCACCTTTTATACTGAAACCCTTGCCAGTACCTCACACAAAGCCTTAGGATCACATTTCCTTATCTTAAGTTAAAACCTTTTTTTTTTTTCTTTTGTTGTATCACAGCGTAGGGGGAGGAGGTGGGGGTGCACCTCAGCACTATCCCAAGACTGTCTGCAACAGGTGATTTTTCTACTTTTCCTTTCACATGTAGCACCTAGACACTAGTCCCAGGTACATAACAATTAATACACATCGAAATTGGGCTTTATTTGCACTCACACTTATAATTCTTTTTACATCAACACCTCTGGGAGAGAAGGGTGTCTCTAATATCTGGCTTGATGCCATGACAGGGTGGTGGTTTCCTGTTGTTGTGATATAGCTTGTCATTTGAAAAATGGATATTGCTTTTACTTTGAAATTTCACAACCTTCCACCTCATTGGCAGGGGTTGGGGTGTTGCCAAGGTCAATATTTTGATACACAAGCTGGTAGCATGCCAGCTCAAGGGGAGTTTTCCTTGTGATTTTTTTCAGATGATCAGTGGTATACCGAAAAAGTAATGTTTAGTCATGTAAATTATGGCAGGAACAACGTATTTGTTTGTGGCTGAAATTTACAGCCCATTGTAAGTCAGTTAACTTCTCACAGCAGGCCTTCATGCTCAAAAAATGCAAACATGTCAAGACAAACATTTTAAATCTGAAGAGATGTGTAATAGTCGAGCAGCTGATTGTGTCACACCCTGGCAATGTGACTGCAGCCTTTTCCCTCATGCTCACTTTGGCATATTGATTAAATGCCTGATTTAATTATGAACAGGTTTTAGTGTTGGTTTAGTGGCATTGCTGTAGATGGAGGCAGGGCCTTTTTTATCTTGATCACCGAAGATATCAGGGCTAGATAACTGTGATAAGGTTTTGCTTTCCCATATTATAACATTGTCTCTATTTTTGTTTTTATAGCGAGTTCCTGGGGAAAACCCCAGGTCCTGGCGTTCAGAGATGGGTACCTTCTCGACGCATTAGAAGAGATGCAAACTCCTACAACGAGAAAGGGCATAAGGATGCAATCTTCAGGAAAGTGAGAGGGTAAGTTCTCAATTCAGGCCATTTTTACTTGACTTACACTGATGTTTAGTGTAGTGTTATTGATATTGTAAGATAGGACCTGAATATGCCAGCTTGAGATTAGTTGAATTCATAATGTTATTGCCATTTTGTCTCCTCTTTAGCATACTTAATAAGCTGACTCCTGAGAAGTTTGACAAACTATGCCTGGAGCTCCTCAATGTTGGCATAGAGTCAAAACTTGTCTTGAAAGGAATCATCTTGTTGGTGAGTATTCTCTTTAACTGTCTCATGTACATGTATTGTAACTTATGGAAATCGGCACTTAATTTATTTTCTATTTCTTTCTCCTAAGATTGTTGACAAAGCCCTTGAAGAGCCCAAGTATAGCCAGTTATACGCTCAGCTATGTCTACGCTTGGCAGAGGATGCACCAAACTTTGAAGAGCCATCATCAGAAAATCCAACAACACAAAAGCAGAATACTGTAAGATTTGAATAAGAATATGGTCTCGTATTCCTACTTTCTGGTATAGTCCATTTTGGATTTTGAATTTTTTGTTTTTGTTTTACAGACCTTCAGACGGCTTCTGATTTCTAAGCTTCAAGATGAGTTTGAGAACCGTGCCAGAAATGTTGAACGTAAGTAAACTACATTTGATGCATATGACAAGATTTGGTCTTGTGTTAAATTAATTGTTTTAAAAATTCCTTTTTGTTTTTTCTGTAGTCTTCGACAAAGATGACGGCCCACTCACCTCTGACGAGGAGGAGCAGCGTGCTATTGCAAAGATCAAGATGCTTGGCAACATCAAATTCATCGGTGAACTTGGCAAACTCAACCTCATCCACGAATCTATCCTTCATAAGTGCATCAAAACAGTAAGTTTTGTTGATCAAACATTTACATAGTTAGGTGTTATCATGAACCCAGTTTGTTTTCTTAACATGTAGATTAACCTGCCAGTCTGACCACATCCTGGAAGTTGTCCTGAGATGTCTAATTTTTAATTGTTTTTTTTAACTCATTTCTTTTAAAGCTGTTGGATAAGAAGAAGAGAGTCCAACTCAAGGATATGGGTGAAGATTTGGAATGCCTCTGTCAGATAATGAAAACAGTGGGACCTAAACTTGATCATGCAAAGGCCAGGGTGAGTATGTGGGAGAACAACCAAGTGACTGTATTGCCTAAAATCCCTTTGTTCCATTTACTAACAAATATATTCTTACTCCAGTCTTTGATGGATCAGTACTTTGGCCGCATGCAGTCCTTAACGATCAACAAGGAGCTGCCAGCAAGGATTCGTTTCCTGCTGCAGAATACAGTGGAGCTGCGTGCGAACCACTGGTCGCCACGTAAAGCTCACGTTGACAACGGACCGAAAACGATCAACCAGGTTCGTCAGGATGCAGTCAAGGTTAGTCTACCAAGTCTACTTTGGAGATTAATTGTCTGTTTTTAAATGATTTATTATATCAAATATTAACCTTTTCGTTACAATCTGTGTTGCAGGATTTAGGTGTTTTTATTCCACCTTCATCTGATGCAATGAGAAATGACTTCTTCATGGAGAACTCCTATCTGCCAACAAAGATCAAGTTTGACAGGGAACCTCTTGGTGGACTGGCTGATATGTTTGGACAGATGCCTGGTATGTGAGCTTTACACCATTACCTTGGTGTACCAATCAAGGAAACGTCCTTTATCAATGTTGTAATGTTTGTCTTGTTTTGGTAGGAATCAGCATAGGTACAGGTCCAGGGGTCATTCAGGACCACTATTCCCCAACCATGGGACGTCATCGCACAACCCCGCACTACAATGGCCATGCTGTAAACGGCAACAGTTCACACCAGCCTCAGTTTGAAGCAGGAAGCAAACCATACATAAAACCAAGCCAGGTATGTACAGTGCAGCTACAATGTAATTTTCTTCTGTTATAGTAAATTTAGGGAGTCATCTTTCCTCACAATGTATCTTAAATCTCTTTCAAAAGGGGCAGAATTCACCAGTTTTCAGCCATAAACAGAATCACACCGCGCAGCTGCAGATGCAGTCTAAGGATATGGCTCCACGTTTCAGCAAGAAGGGGAAGCTCAATGCTGATGAGGTATGACCACTCACATTCATAAGCTGAGATGGTGTTTGTTTTTATTGCGTCTTAAGGTTTTTATTTTGGGAGTAGGCTGAGCTCCATTTTAAATTGATCGTGTTGGCTGTCTTCACTCCTTTTTTAGGTCAGTCTGAGGCCAGCACAGTCCTTCATCTTGAATAAAAAACAAGTGCAGAAGCCACCAATGACTATGATTCCTGCCCAAGGTTCACCACTAGGACAGGTAACATTTTATCGTTAACAGAGAAATCTGTTTTCTGATGTGGTAGTCCCAGTGAACAGATATTCATTTGGCTTTCTTTGTTTAGTCTCCACAGCTTGGCCTGAAAATCAACCCTCCTCCTATTCAGGAAAAACCTGCCAAGTCGACTAAGAAAGCCCCACCTACAAAGGAAGAGTTGCAGAAAATGACCGTACGTTTCACGCAGTGTGCTTCCTTTATCCACATTATACTGTATAACTAGCATACTAAATCTGAATGTCATTCCCTCTTCAGGAGACTTTGGTGGTAGATTACCTGAACAGCAAGAACACCGAAGAGGCAGTGAATGCTGTGAGGGAGATGAGGGCTCCAAAGCACTTCTTGTCTGAGATGCTGAACAAGATTGTGGTGTATTCCCTTGACCGTTCAGATGAGGACAAGGAACATGCAAGCACCCTGGTCCATGCACTCTGCACAGAGGGCATTGTCACTGGAGAAAACCTAATGCAGGTCAGTGTTGTAACCTTCAGATATTTAAAATGAATTGGAATGTACAAAACTCTTAACCATCTGAATGTGAAGTGGTAGTTCTGCACTAACCATTCTGTTTGTTTTTGATAGGCTTTTTTGGGTGTTCTGGACCAGTGTCCCAAGATTGAGGAAGAAATCCCGCTGGTCAAGTCCTACCTGGCACAGTTTGCAGCTCGCGCCATCATTGTAGACCTGGTCAGCATCACCGATTTGGCCCACCCGCTGGAGAATGGTGCACATTTTCCACTGTTCCTGCTCTGTCTGCAGCAGCTGGTCAAACTGAAGGATCGTGAGTGGCTGGGTGATCTGTTCCAGCAGAGCAAGGTCAACATGCTGAAGATGCTACCTGGTATGTGTAAACCTGTTCTGACCATATGTTCTTTTCCAAATGTGAGTCTTTTGTTGGTACTGATGGGTATTTTTTTTCTTTGTTCCATCCTCTCATAGAATGCGACCAGAACAAAGACAGAATGCTGGAGATTCTTGAGGGGAAAGGTCTCAGCTTTTTGTTCCCACTCATGAAACTGGAGAAGGAGCTGCTGAAGCAGATCAAAGTAGATCCCTCTCCACAGTCCATCTACAAGTGGATCAAAGACAACATCTCCCCTAAACTCCACACTGACAAGGGCTTTGTCAACATCCTCATGACAAGGTACAGCAGTGGACCACGTCTCCAATGAAATTAATCTTTGATAAAATAAATAATAAAAAAATCTTTGAAGTCTAGTCTTCAGGCATTTACCATCATTTGATAATTTGTTCTCTGGCAGTTTCCTGCAGTACATTGCTTATGAGATCAACCCTGACGATGATGAAGAGCAGCATTCATCCCCCAGTAAAGAGCAGCTGGATGAGGAGAAGCAACTCCTGCTGTCTTTCAAGCCGGTGATGCAGAAGTTTCTGCACGATCACATCGACCTGCAAGTCAGTGCCATGTACGCCCTGCAGGTCCACTGCAACGCGAAGGGTTTCCCCAAAGGTACATACACACACCTGTCAAGTGTAACTGATGGTCTGAGTGAGGGAAGGTGTTTGTGCAGAAGCTTGATATTTGCTCTTCTGTTTTCAGGCATGTTGCTTCGCTACTTTGTGAACTTTTATGACATGGAAATAATCGAAGAAGAAGGCTTCCTTTCTTGGAAAGAAGATGTCAACCAAGAGTATCCAGGGAAGGGGAAAGCATTATTTCAGGTAATACTATATCCACTGCTTGAGATTATCTTTGGTTTGGTAAAGTTTTTCTGCTACCTGACAGAACAGCAGCAACATGTTTGTGATCAATAGTAGCCTGGTTATGATCAACTTGGAATATTCCAAGAGAAGTGCATATTAAATATATATCCTTTGTTTGAGACAAGTTGATGTGCTAGCTGGAATACTCATAAAACCAAATTCTGTAGCATGTAAATGCCTTTTCTCAAAGTTTCTGACCGTCCTCTGAAATCTCAGTCACCACCAATTTCTGTACCCACAGAGTGCAGCCCAGGGTACTGTGCTGATCAGGTGTACAGGGATATTAAAAAAGGGGGGGGGGCTGCAATGATTCCTTGTAGTCACACTCTTAATCTGTTCTAGCAAAGAAAGGCATGAAAGATCGTCCGAAAACCAGGATACGGCCATGTCAACTTACAGATGTTTCTGAAGACGTATATAACTCTTGACAGTTTACGCTGGCTCTCTAAAGCGGCTCACATGTGATGCTCCCTTCATGTATACTCAAAAAGTGATTCTTTAGGAAAAGAAAACTTTGTCTTATTGAGATGTTGTTTGATGGCGCAGGTGAACCAGTGGCTGACCTGGCTGGAGACTGCAGAGGAAGAGGAGTCTGAAGATGAAGATTACTGAGGAACAGGCCAAAGCCATGTGTTATCAGGATGCAATGAAAGATTTATTTTTTACTTCATACAATTTTCTTCTTTTTTTGTCTTCATGCCCTTCCCTCAACTCCTCCCCTCTAGTCTTGTTTATCCCCTCCAACCACTGTTACAATTCATTCTGCTATGTTTAACCAGATCAAGCCAGCCTCACTACCATCTTATTGTATTTATGCTTTTCTCTCTGATTTTCAATCTCCTTTGATGTCCTATAGCAGATGTTTTAATACATTTCAATCATCGTGGGTAATGTTTTTTTTCTTTTTAACAGTAGGTAATGTGCAGGAAACCACCAGCACCAGAACCTGACCCATTTATCACCTTTTACATGTGGTCAGTCACCAAGTGCTGCCATAACTATTAACTTAAACTGTTTACAAAAGAGAAAAGCCTCCATCAAAGCAGAGTCTTTTCTCATTTTTATCTGCTTTTGTTAATCAGTTTTTAGATGCACTTTGCTCAACATCATGAGTCGTTGCAATAGTAAAATACACTCTTTGATTTCTAGAAACAATCCTAAGTTGCAGTTTTCAGCTGCTTTGATTTAATAATGGTTTCCTTGTGCTTGACAGCTGACCATTTTGTCTGAGAATTCATAACAATCTGGATTTGATATCTAACAGCAGTGGTTTTTGTTTGTGCAGTGTGATTCCAGTAACCCATTTTTTAACAAATCAAGAGCTTTTTTTTTTTTTTTTTTAAGTGTACAAAACGCTTGTGCTGTTAGGAATGAATCTGCGTGGCCTTTTTTTTTTTTTTTAATTTATCAATTCATATGGATATACCTCTAATGTATCTCGGACTATACTTGAATGTCTCGATTTTAACTTTGAGACAGCCAAAGCTTAGTTTCCTGTGCTACAGTCGTTCACCACCATGTGTGGAAAATTTTACGTCGGTTTGCCATATTTGTCAAGTTTTTAAATGGTCTTTTTATCTTCATGAAATTATAAAGAATGCACTGTGTGTACACTTAAACCTTCTTTCAGAGTGTCAGCACAAGAAGTTGAGTGTACAACTACAGATCAACCTTGAATAAAGTTTAACAATTCATTTTGTCCTGAGGAGTTTTTTGTTTTTTTTCTTGCCAACCTTGAAAACCATGGTTAAATCAAGCACAATTTGTAAAGTAAATTTACGACCTGTGTTCCTGAAATCCAAGACTGATTCAGCATGGTGGGTTTCGCTGTATATATCTCCAATGTTTCATCAAGAACTAGAGCACATTGTACATAAAGGTTCTTATTTGTTACAGCTGCTTGGCTCCAGATAAGTGCAGACATGGAGCTCATTTAAACTTGATGGCACTTTGGACAGAAATTCTTTTACTGCATAACATCCTGTAAATATGTAATGACATACAATCTAATTCTAAAGACTTTGGTTAGGATAACTACTTCTTGGAACTGTATCAATGTCACTGATCCTATTTTTGATGAAATCCACATTTAAGGGATGTAAACAATGTTTTAAATGCCACTTTTTAGCTGGTTACAAACTTGAATTGATAGTTTCAAATGGAGGATCAGATATCTGCAGTTTCAACATCAAACTGTCCTGGGCAAGGACATTAAGAGTGTTGCTGAAGTATATGTAGTGCACCAACACATTCACATCTTAAAAGAAACTCTTTACTTTCACAAAAGGTATAAGAATGGACAATCATTTTGTTGTAAGCAAAAGTCAAAGTTGAAGGGCTTTTTGTACTGAGTCATTAACAGTGTAATACGGAAGCAGAGGGTCCACATCTTACACAATTCATTGTTTTTATTTGAAACTGAGGCAAGGTCTCATTTTGGGTCATTCTCTCCTCTTCAGAAAAAGACTGACACCTTTGTCTTTAACAAAACACAGCATCTCTGAAAAGACACATAAGATGTGAGGAATACACCACAATGCTCTGTCACAAAAAAACTTCTAGGCTAATTCAAAGATATGATGTGGACAGAAGCTCCTGCGTTTACTAGAAAATAAAAACGATGTGGAGAGTTTTCTCAGCATCAAAGGGGACGAGTCTGTGAGGAGCATTAGAAGATTTAATCGCTGTCGTCATCGTTGTTGGAGGCTTCAGGTTCAGAAGCGTTGTCAGAGCGCTGTGGCGAGCCCTCGTTGTCAGAGCCCTGTTCAGACCCTCTGTCCGATCCTCGGTCTGACGCTGCAGCGGGCGAACCGGGCCGGGACTCATCTTCTGATCCTGACCGACTCCTCTTGCTCTCGTTGTCTGACTGCTCAGAGTCGGACTGCCGCTGCACCCTCCTCTTCTTAACTGGACGGTCGCTGCCAGAGTCGTCATCCTCAGAGCCTGCAGAGCGACGAGGGCTGCCCGCCTCGCTGCCAGAGCGGTTCCTTCCTCCATCTGACTCGCTGTCGGACGCAATGCGCTTCCTGTGGCCGCCCTCCTCCTCGGATCCTGACCCGCTGTCTCTTTGTTGTCTGAGTTAGAAAAGTGCACTCATTAGTTTACTGTTTACTAATTCACTTTTTTTTGAACACCTGCTTAATTTATAGTTTTTTCCTTTTACCTGTCTTCAGCGATTTTCAGTCCATCCTCATCTGAGGAGGAGTCAGAGGAAGAGATGATGGCCTTGGACTTGATCTTTCCTTTGAGAGAAGGTGGCAGACGCTCCGGCTGAGGCTAAAAATTTGAACACATTAAACAGAAATTAGGCAAAAAAATTTTCAACAGGATTTCAAGAACATTAATCGCGACTCGAGAACAGAAGACTCAAAGGACCTTTTCAAACTTCTTGCGTTCTTTGGGTTTACGCTGCTTCTTGGGCCGTGATGCTCCTTCCTCATCATCGCTGTCATCTCCTCCTTTAGCAGGTCTGAAAAGCAGGACGTGCTGTGAGTGTCTTGTGTGCCTTGTGTAACAGTCAAAATGAACTACAGTGCAGTGCAGCAGGCTCACCTCCTCCTCTTCTTGCGAGACTTCTTCTCTCCGTCCTCACCCTCTTCCTGCTCGCTGCCGCTGCCCCCCCTTCTCTTCTTCTTCTTCTTCATTGGCAGGTCCTCGTCAGAGTCGTCATTAACAAACTCATCCATGTCAGCTCCTTTCTTACGCTTTAAAAAGATGAAGAAAAGAAACGAGTACATTATTCACACTGAATTCCCTACAGTTTCTGCTCAGTGTCTGAATCCGCTCTTGAGATTTCTAACGGTGCCAACACTCACACGTCCTCCTCCACCGCCTCCCTTCTTCTTTTCTTTGGCCATTTCCTTTGATCCCTCGGCAAAGGTGAGCAGGTTCTTGGTCTTCTCCACGTACAACGCTCTCTGCTCCAGGAGCTTCTTCTGTTCCTCCACCTCTTTGTTCCGCTTTTCTTCCTACATTTGAGGGTGACAAGCCAACCAATTAATGAGAAGCACTTGACTGTAGCCAATAAAAACCTAGTTATTAGTGAGAAACTACCAAAATGTTTTATGGTTCTAAAAACCTCTGGAAAGGAGAAGTACCTGTTCTTTCATCAGCTGCTGACGCAGCTGGTCTCTCTCCTGTTCTTGTTTGGCCCGAAGCTCCTTCTCCTCCTCATCCTGCTTCCTGGCTCTCGCCACATGGTACTGAGCCTGACTCAACAGGTCAGAGCACTGCCTGCAACCCCACAACACACCCAAACCTCAAATATATTACAACATGTACTAAATGAACACAACTCCAGCACGAGAAACAGAGAAACTATTAGTTGTGTTGATATTAGCTTTAAAAAACAACTACGTTTAGAGCCTGGGCTGATTGTGACATGAAGATGTTGCAGTTTAAGTTGTGACAAAATAAAGAAAAACTCTTAATGTCTGCAAAATTAAACTTTTGTGGATAAACATAAAAAACAAACAGGGGCCAATATTGATGGAAGAATTGGTCTTGTTATTTTAACAGCTGAAAACAAATTAAACAATCTTAAATCCAGTCCCTGGTTGCTTTTTCTATTTGTATTCCTGATTTGTAACCAAAGGATTTCATGTTTAACAGCAAAGAGAAGAAAATGACAGATTTTTGTTTATTACAAGCAAGATGTTAAATCTGTCTTTGCTGGAAGGATGTCAAAAAACCTGTTGTCTGTTGTTTGATGGCTGAAACTGAATTCACATGACCGGATTTTAGCCCTGATCTGCTCTTGCCGTCACAGACTTTTTTGGGGGAGTTTGCCCACAAAAAGGCCCAGATCAGGGCTGGATCAAGCGCACACTCCCGTTAATCTCTGGTTGTGTGTTACCCTATTACTGATCGGTCATGTTGTCAACCATAAACTTGAGGTAGAAAGTTGTGTAGCATGAAGAGGACAACGATCTGATGACATTAAAGAATTTCCTACAAGCGTTGTCCTTGAAAGATAATACATACAATCATGTGAAATCAATTTAATTCAAGTTTGGAATTGCTTTATAACATTCTTGGGGAAGCTTTGGAAACTTGGGTGACATGGGACTTGTTTCTAGGAAATGCCAATGATACTGTTGTGTCAGTGTCTACTGTACAATGCCATCTTGTCCAACATGTGTGAAGGGGGTGGTGGTTTTACATCACTGACCATTTTATTTATTGTTCCAATGTATTTCTGACTTGTTAAAGGCAAAACCTAATGAATACATTTCTATTAAAAACCTGGTGAAAATTAATTCAGACTGACCTGGCCTCAGAGGCAGCGAGTGCGAGGTCAAACCGCATCTTGTCTCCGGCCTTGCTGAGGTAGCTGAAATACCTGTGTGAAGAGGAGGAGGAGGAGGAGGAGGGAGATGAAATTTGAAGATTAGGCACCTGGCAGCCAGAGGATCAGGCTGGGGGGAGGGGGAGGAGATATAAATCAAGCTTACCTGTGAGCCAGTTCAAGTTCTTTGACGGCGCTGAGCACAGCCTTCAAATTGCTCTTCTCGTCTTTAAGCACGAGAGTGGCCAGCCTCTGCAGCACCAGAGCCACGTTGAACATCAGCACCGTGTCGCTGGGCGCCACATGGCGGGCCTTGTTGGGGGATACAGTAGAAAGGCGAGGTTAGACTCCTTTCAGATAGCTGCGCAAAGTAAAAGCCTTTCCTTTTTGCTCCACATTACCTTCAGCAGCATCTGCTTGCACTCTTGGAGTTTCCCACATTTGAAGAGTGCCCTCGCGAGGTACAGCAGCACCTCAGTGTTCTGGTATTTGTAAAATTTCTTCAGGCAGTTCTCATACTGTGGAAGAGGTTTAAATACTCAACAAACACGAAGAACAATAATCATTTTTGATAGGTGATCCCAGCTGGGGCCCTTACCATCTGCACAGCGCTGATGTACTGCTTCTGTTCCACATAGATGTGAGCCAGATTCAACCAGACGTCACTGATGTCTGCTGTGGCTTCCCTCACCTGCGCAAACACATCTCGAGCCTCTCTGAAGTAGCCTTTGTGGGCCAGGACGGCACCTGGACACGAGACGTTTGAGTTCAGTATTTCATACTTATAAAGTAGCATGAATACAAAGACTTAAAAAAATAACACACCGATGCCATTGGCAGCATAGAGGTTCTTGGAGTCATTTCGCAGGACTTGTTTGTATATCGCCAGGGCTCGATCCTGGTGTCTCTTTTCCTGTGAACAGAAAAAAAAGCCTTACTCCATTTGAGAATCTACTATTTCTCTTCTCACACACACACACACACACACACACACACACACACACACACACACACACACAGACACACACACACACAGACACACACACACACACACACACACACACACACTCACGTCAGGGTTTCCCACGGGGTTTTATCACTGTTATGCTCCACCTTGCCTGAAATTGAGAGCGTCACAGCTAACATATGAAATTATTAGACTAATTTTAAGCCTATTAGGTTTGTTAACAACTGCCGTTGTGGAGTGAGTAATGAAAAGGTACAGAGGTTTTTGAGAAAAATGTTCAACTTGGAAATATATTCTTAGAATTTCATTTCAGTTCAAAGAAATCCTGGCAAGTTAGAAAAAGATGAATACTGTACTTTGCATTTTGCAGGAACAGAGTCAAATGTTACGTTAAATCTTATTTTTGACACAAGTGAACATGATCAGACTAAGGGAGTTTGTATATCGGTTTTCTTTCTGAAGGTGCACATACAATTTTCACAACAAATCTTTTTGATTTATAACTTTATTTTACCTCAGATCATGTGTGTTGTCTTCACAAAAGCACAAGAACTGACACTTACCGAAGAACGAAAAAAACAACTACATGTAGTGTAGGTGTGAATCACTGTTATTATTTAGCAAAGCATTCACAAAAGTACTTTAACGTTCAACATTTACAACTTCGATATAACACCAAAAATTAAATAACACGTGACTGCACCTTTTCCCGGTCTCTGGTGGGCTGGTGCAGAGTCTGCAGCCACACGTTACCCAGAGCCAACATGGAGTAGGTGTCGTTCTGCGTGGACGGCTGCTTCAGAATACGCTCAAACTTCTTCTGGCCTGGTCCCCACTCCTGTTTGGCTAAGTGAAGGTTTCCTATCAGAGACCAGGCGTCTGGGTGATCCTGCACCAAACAGATCAGATAATGTTGGCCAGAGTTTCACATTAGATTTTGTTAATCTCTGTTGTTAAGATATTGATACTACAACAGGCGACAATGTACCTGATTAATCTGCAGGGCCTCTTTGAACCAATCAGAGGCTTCATAGAAGTTTCCTTTGTCGCGAGCCATCGCTCCAAGACGCAAATAACCTGGAGGCCAGAAATTAAAGTAATTTGTTACAGAATACCAATGTTTTTCTTCTTGCTCTCGCTTGAATGATGTCACATGCTTACAGTCCACATAGTTGGGATGCTCCCTGAGGATGTTTTTGTAGAGTTTCTCGGCTTCGTGGAATTCACACATTGCCTCGTACAGGCGGGCCAGATTGTAAGACGTGGTGACAGAAATGGCATTGTAGTAATGCTCGTCGTGCTCTCCTTCAGCTTTGGCCCTCTCGAGAGATGCAAGAAAGTATTTCTGTGGAAGAGAAGACAACAATATTAACTGCTCCTGCAAACTTCATGATCACAGAAAAAAATGAAATAAGCTGTAATGTATACTGATAGCTACCTTTGCCTCTCCAAGGTTTCCCAGTCTGAAGTGAAGAGCGCCCAGGTTGTTGAGGATCTCAGGGGGAACATCAGCCTGCACTTTCTCCTGCAGGATGCGGGTGGCTGTGCCGTACGCCGACAGTGCTCCTTGTATGTCGGTCTGCTCCAGGATCTGAGCCAGCTCAATCCACGCCTCCACATCATCTGGGTACTGCTCTGTCACCTTCTTCAAATGACCCTAGGGAACAAAGACAGTGAAATGTATTCAGATATGACCATCCAATCTTTTACACTTGATCATTTTTGCAGCACAAGTGTAATCAGACGAGCAAACATCTTAACGAGCCTGTGAGGAAATAATCTGTGCAGGGTGCCTACTTTAGCAATGTCTCTCTTCTCCTGATCGTCAGATGTTGCGTAAAGAGACCCGAGGATTTTCATAGTCTCGTAGTTGTTGGGGTAGGCCTTTAAAACCTTCTCGAAGCACTGCGCCGCGTTCTCCTTGTCTCGTCGATACACATACATCTGCCCCAGGCCAAAGAAGGGCAACACAAAAGTGGACGAGGCAAACTGAGTGGCCTGGTAGTAATACTGAAAAGCTTGGTCGTAGTCCTCCTGGAAGAAGAAGGAGAAAAGACTTATCAGATATGCAAAGCGATGACACAGACAGTGCCTTGCCTCAGAATCAGTCAGGATCTTACCTGCACGTGAAATGAGCGAGCCAACTGGTAGCAACTTTCAGCCTGCATGGCCTCGACCTCTGTGTTATGGAAAGCGTGGAGGGCCAGATGCTGCACTTTACTGTAATCCTGATAGTAAGGAGAAAACACACGTGTGAATTATGATTAAACAACACTCCGGTTTAGATTTGTGTAAGTGTTACGGTGACTGCAGACCTTTTTGAAGAAGAAGTGGTTGGCGAGGTGGTTGAGCACCATGGGGTTGCTGGGGTCGATGGTGTAGGCCCGCGACAGAAGCTGCACGCCATTCTTGATGGAGTCTGCTTCCTTGTTGTTGAGTTCTAAAACTGCCAAACCGACGAGAGCTCCCACACACTTTGAATTCAGCTCAAGGGCTCGGCCAAACGCCAGACGAGCTTTCTCCAGCTTGTTGAGCTTGACAAAACAGTGGCCCATCCCCAGCCGTACCTCAGCTGGACAGATACACAGGAACAAGATAAACGATAGATGAGGAATTATCTTGAAAAAGTCTCTGTCTTCAGCTCCTGTCACTATTGCATTACTCATTCAAAGTCAGGCTGATACATGGGTCAATATCTAATTTTCCCTGATAAGAGGGTGTTAACAATCAATGTTGTTAAATATGAAAAAGTGATGACGGTCCGTTAATGTTTTACCTGCAGCAATTTTATCGAGATTTGCCAACAGCAAAAACAATCACCACCTTTTCAAGTTATAGCAAAATCAATCAGCAATAAATGTGATAACTTATGCCAATCATAAAAAAGAGATTCTTCATAGCAGGTATTTCCTGCTTTGAGGAACTAAGGAACATTTGTTTTAATCTCTATTTTAAAAAGGACTATTGACATATCATAGATTATAGGAAGATTATCATAACCAGGTTTTTTTATTCTCAGATATTGATATATTGTACCGACCAGACTTCAGTATTAGTAAGCATGTAAGCAAAAGTGTATTCACTTACATAGTAGTGAATAGTAATAATATCATAGTATTTCTACAGAGTTCTGTTTTGATGATGTTTACCTGGGCAGCCGGGGTTTGTACGTAGAGCCTTTTTGTAATAAGCCAGCGCTCCTCTGTAATCCTTTTTATTGAAGGAGATGCAGGCCTTCCCTGTTGAATGAAAACGTGTCATTATTTTAGCCAATCAACCACAGAGGTGAAGAATAATATGTTATCTTTAAATTCATCTTGCCAAGCAAAGCAGGGATGTTGTTGGTGGACTGATTGAGTACAAAGTGGAACTGAGCGTCGGCCTGGTCCATCTTGTCTCCTTCCAGCAGGCAGAAACAGGCTCTTCCCAGCAAATGGTTCTGAGTAATTCAGAAGTATATGACAGTGATATTTATAACATCATCAGTGGAGCCACTGAAATTGTCTCTCATCATCACAGGCCATGACAGACTTTTTTTCTTACCTGATCGTACATGATGATTTTGTCTGCCATGGTATAGAGCAGCGTGGCCTGCGTGATGAGCTCTTTCTTGGCATCTTTGTTTTTCTCTTTTCGTGCTTGCTGGACATAGTAAGCTGCTAATGTGTCCAGACAGGTCATCTGGTCTTTCTCATGGTCTCTGTAGTCGAGGTTTCCATCAATACGAGCTGCCTCCAAAAGCTTGACAAAATCCTCCGTTTTGCCCTGTTTGTAGTACTCCAACTGAAAGACACACATTTCAAACTGTGACAACTGGCAAACTGACGAAAACATTTCAACTGTGTGTGTGTGTTACTGCAGGTCCACTGACTCACCGCCAATGCGATCCATATGTGCAGCTGTGTATGCTCCTGTTTCAGGATACTGATGACCTCGTCACCTTCTGGCAGCTGGTCAAAGTCGAGCTCAATAACCTAAAAGATACAGTTTGTTCAAGTTGTTAAGCATCGACATCTGAAAGAAACTCAATTTATCATTTCAGATTGTTATGAATTAGGAATGTGAGCGACTGGTTGAAGCGTCGATCAAACGTTACTGACATCACTGGTCAGCACCAGAGATACCTGTATCACTACTGTTTCATTGATGTACAGATCTAAATGATATAATTTGTACTACAGTAAATCGTCACGTCCTCCTAGTGCCATGTTGCTGTATAAAAAAAACAAGCATTTGCCACCAAGGGATGCTTGTTAACTGTTGTGCTTAAGATGTGATCTGCACAGTAATTTTTTCTTCAATACATTTTTGACTGTTTTCTTACTTTTAGACTTGTCAACTAGTCCAAGTTCAAACCACATCAGAGGAGTTAGTCATTCACCAGGGTGTCAGCCGCCAGAGCTTTTACAATATCATTCATACCATGTTAAGTTATCCCTTAGTCTGCAATATCTCGAGGTATATTAGGCCATTGTGGGTGATGATGCTGATATTACTTATGTTTTAGCGACTTTTGCATCAACTCAACTGAGTACTGGCTTTTGTAAAATATTCAATTTAATGAGTACAACTGACTACCCTGTCTCTGTATTTGATCTATTAACTTAGTATCACACTATTCACTCAATCATCAGTTATTTTGAGGAGGTGTTAATTCACCTATGGTGGAAGGTGTAACGCCGATGGCATATCGATGACGATATAAAATAACATATACTGTAAGAGACGCACCACTGCTTTCTTTAGATCCGGCTACTTTTGATGCTTTCCTCAGTGTCTCTGACACCGATGCTGTTGTAGCTTAAACATATTATATAATAGGATGTGCATTTAAAGTACTCTGAGTAAAACAGGATCTGTGTAACAATTGCATTCAGCGTGGACAGCTTCTTCGACCGTCAACGATGGAAAACAAAACAATATCTAACCTTTTAACTTGAATCAGTGTCTGAGCTCATATTTCATTCACAGTCAGAATGTTAATTTAACTAACGTTAGCACTTTTATATGGTTTGCTCCAATCGTTCTCGGTAGCGTTTACGTTTCGTGTCGAGTTGCAGATATCCTCACACTCGCACTTTACATTAAATACATCGCTGTGTTGAACATTGGCTAATGCTAGCTGGAGTTAGCATACACGGCTAGCAGCAGCGCAGCGAGGTTCACTCTGCCAAACATTCACAACAAATCAAGTTCACTCATTAGACGAGTTTTACCTCATCTGTGTCCCGTAACGGGATCTCAATAGAGCCCCGAGACATCTTGGCGGACGAAAAATCCACTCGAAGTCAGAGTTGTAAAAATATTTTTAAAAAATGTTTAAGCCCGCTGTCGGTTGGTAGCTACTTCATGCTTCCGATAGGAAACAAATAGACGTGCAGTGCAACGGAAATTGTGTCCGGCTAGATCTTGCTTTTGGAGGCGTTCCACATGATATTGAACACACGATGCTCCTTGAGGAAAACACGGGTGGATATTTGCATTCAACGTATTAAGCCTCTCCAAGAATACTGGGGGTTTTAATGAAGTCAGACAATTATGAAGAAAAATCAAGAAAAATATCAGTTTGTTTTTTTTAATTGTCTGAGAATAATGAAATTAGCTCTTTACATTTACTTCAAAGTTCAGACAGTGGAGGAAATGCCTGGCAGACTGTGAATTTCATTTGTGAACCTGGTGAATTTAAATTGACAACCATTAATGGCATCATTTTGGCAGGAGTGGGATGGGGGAGGAAGGTGGGGGAGAGGTGGGCCACAGGGTGTCAGCTGGTTTTGATGTGAAGCAGTGAAAACAAGCTTAAGAGCATCTTGAAGGCTTCTTGTGCAACCATCACAGGGAATCAGAGCGAGGTTGGAGAAATCGTAATGGAAACATAAAGCTCCTGACTTAACATTTGAGACCCTTGTTTATTTTCTTTACAGAGGACTGGACTGGATTGAGAAGTAAGGCTTTTTTTGTATTTTTGTAACTTCTTTCTGTTTTGTAAGTGATATTTGATGGGTATGTAACTAAAAGAAAATCAAAACCATTACCTTATAATCCTATTGTACACAATATTTAATGGGATATTATCAGACCTGTAAATTTATCATATTTTTGCATTGGAAATGTGGTAAGTGCAACATTTGATTAAGCTATTGTGTGCTTCCACTTTAAAACATGTATTGCCATTATTATTGCCTATGAGACAATAAACTCTTCATCTTCTACCCCACTGCACGATGACAATGAAAATATGTAATGAGTAGCTCTCTTTCTGTTTAAATCATAGATATTTATTTTCATCCTACATATTGATTTTGATTCATTACGATGAAACATAGACTAGGAGTTTGCTCATATCAGGCCATGTAAGAACGTGACCGTCTGGGGGATTCAGAAGAAACAAGCACAATGTCTGATGGAAATGATGGTAGGTGTTGCATTTCCTTTCTAATCTGGTCAAGGACAAGACAAATGTTTTACTTGTTTTAAATGTATACTTCTGGTTTATCAATGTCCATTAAGTTTTGCTCATCTCTGCATGTTCAGTGTGGGAGTCCCCCGGCTGTGAAACGAGGGATGATGTCAACAAAGACACGGGAGGATTCTCTGAACATGAACTCCTTGACATCATGTATAACACATGTAACACCTCCAGCTCAGGTAAACGGACCAATGTTGATTCAACAAAACGGGCTTGAATAATCATCTGAAGCCAAATCATCGTTGCCGCGTCTTTCTCGTCTTTTCAGGAGATGTGTTGGCCTCCACCATCCTGCAGTACCTGCAGACCATGACGGCTCAGAGTCCGGACCAGGACCGGCTGGCTTCCCTGCGATGGCTGCTCGACCCTGACTGTCAGGACCCACATGTGAGCAGAGAGACCTTCCACTCCACCATGAGGCAGTGGATCGCACAGTGCAGCCAGGACAGGTGAGACAAACCTACAGCGCTGTAGATTTCATGTAGGGCTGCAGATAAGCATGATATTCAACTTTGAGTTTATATTTGACACTTTCATAAATCATCATTTTTTATGAGACTCTCCTTGTGTTTCAGCACTGATGTGGACGGCGGGCATTTATCTTGGCCAGACTCTTCTAAACTGCCTGTAAATGGTAGGCTGCCACTGTTTTGTTCAGCCGTCTAAGAAATTGTATCTTAATCACATCAGAAGACAATTCTCTGAACCTCTTTGTCTCTCAGGTTTGGATTTCCCAGGTTCTCAAAGCAAAGCTGCGTCCTCAGACAGCCCTCAGTGTTCCTGGTAAGAGTTCCTCCTTTTATTGACTGCGTGTGTTTGCCACCTTTTGTCACTGTGTGTTGTCACACTTCACCACTAACTGTTCGTTTGGCCTCAGTGATGGGAAAGAGCTGTTGGGCACCGTGGCTGAGCTGAAGCACGCTCACCGCAAGCTGAGCGAGCAGAACAGCAGCCTGCTGAGGACGGTGGCTCAGTGTGAGGACATGAACCTGCAGCTTACTCTGGAGATCAGCGAGCTGAGAGCAAAGCTGGCCAGGTAGAGGATCAACTACTGTTTCTCATCTAAACCCTGTGTGCCATACAAAGGCACATCTTTTTCTCATTCAATTTCAGTTTCTTCCAATACAAAGTCAAAATCTAACACAGAGTGTAAGATGTACTCTGCGACAAAATAATACACATTTGATGATCGAAACAGGTCAACAAAATTCATCAGAGCCCCAAAATACTAAATAAGAAGATTCTTAATGTACAAATACAGACTGAAATGCGAATATGGACTTGAGGCCAAATTTAAATGCAGCCCTTAGAGTGGCATTCTTTCATTTCACCTCACAAAGATATTGTAGCAGCATTAAAAAATAATATTATCCAAGTAAGAAGCTTGAATTATAAAAAAGTGAAAAGGAATTGTCCAATCTAACTGATGCACATAAAGACTGACTGGGAACATTGTGTTGACATTTTGATATTTTGATATTCTTTACTTAGATTTCAATTAAACATAGTTTGGAATGATGATAATTTTTGTTTTACATTTTTAACAATTTTGTCCCTCAGGTTGAGATGTAAGAAACGTATCTTTTCACCAGCTGTCACATCAAATGATCAAAAATATAGCTGAATAAATCAAATGAGAATTTTCCACTACAAAAGTATTGTGAACAAGACATACTGGCATCAAACTAGCACTTAGATCAGTGTCTCTGCCAGGCCATCACTCCCACACTGAATGACTTAGTTACAGAACAAAAGGTGTCACTTCTCCCATTAAAGTGTTCAGAGGTCTAATAATTAACCTCCAGTGATGTCACTCAGTGGAGAAGTTGCATTGTGGGTAATGTGGACGCCAGTTTCTGAAAAGCAGTCCGCTGGTCTAACATTGCACTTTTACAACACTGTTGGACTCATTCGAAACAAATGATCCAAAACAAGACAGCAGAATCAGATATATTTCACACATTCTTCTTCCTTTTCAAAACAGGGTGCCTACATTACCCACAGTGCAACCTAGCCACTGAGTGACATCATTGGAGGCAGTTTATCAGATTACACACGGCTTCATCTGGAGCTACAAAAGGCTTTAAACGACATTACTTGCATTATTCAGATATGCAAAAGTGCTCTCTAAGATCTGTAAACACACTTTAAAGTGTAAAAGTGGTGGAGTTGCCCTTTAACACAGAAACAAACACATCTACAATGTGAGTCACATAATCTGTATTTTCGGAACCTGTGATACTTTTAAAAGCTGCCAAATGGACCATAAATCATGTCACAGACTATCTTTTAAAGAGGAATTATTCTTCAGTAGTAACATTTATTCATTCATGGAGTGACTCATGCATCTTTTGTGGCTATGAGGCTATTGAAACCAGACCAGACCTCCTATAAAAAAAACTAAATCTTAGAAAAGGATTTCATTGTTGGAGAAAACGGCACTCCAACAGCTCAGATAATGTGGCTCAACCCTGTTTCTTTTATATGTTTTTTTATTAATCACTTGTTCTTTCTCGGCTATTTTGGCCGTGAATAAAGTTGGATCCTCTGCTGACTAAAACGGTAAGATCTTACGTGTTTTTGGGTGTATGCAGTGCTCAGCGGTCAGCAGCGAGAAGCAGATCCCTGACAGAAGAGCTGGAGGAGACCCGTCGGGCGTCTAAAGAGGCCCAGGAGAGAGCAGGTCGCATTCAGACCAGCTGCAACAAACTGGTACAGCACAGACTTAACAGCCCACCAGTAAAGCCACCGTCAAAGTATTTATGTATTTTTATGGCAAATATTTAGGTTTGAATCTTTGTTTTTTGTCACCAGAGCAATGAGGTTGAATGCCTGAAGGTTCACATTAGGAGGCTGGAAGACAAGGTAATGTAGATCTTAAATGCAGGTCAAACTTTCGAAGAAGTTGATGTTCTTTTCCTGCAACATGTTTGTGACTGCGCAGAACGAAAAGCTCACCTTTGAAAGGACCTGTTCTGAAGACAGCGTCAACAAACTGAGAAAAGCCAACACTGAGTTTAGGGTAGGAACAGATCCATAAATTACACACACACTTGTGTTTGTCTCTATATTAGGAGTGTGAACTGAGAGTTAAACATCCTAATGTTCGCAGGCCGAACTCGAGAAAACTCTGGTCATGCTGGCGCTGAAAGACGGAGAAATCACAAAGGTCGATATATCTGCATGGTTTGATCAGGAAGAAATGGTCAATTCGCATTTTTTATGTTCACTCTCGTCTTGAATGTTCCCATGCAGAAAGACATTCTTATGGACAAGATGAAGAGCTCTCATGTAGAGAATCACAACATGATCGAGGTACGTTTGCACTTCATCACAAAGCAGAGAAAGCACTTGAATGAATCCTGTTTGACATGTCATACTTATTATAGAGTAGTGCAGATAGATTACATAGTGTTCAATCATGAAAAGAAATTCAAATTCACCATTAATTATTTCAAATATGAATAAACGAGGACATCATTATATGTATGTGTATCCACACTCGGAATAGGCAGGGTTTAAACAGGAAGTGGGCAGTGCTAACCTCAAATTGTAAATTTAAACCTTTAATAAATTGATGAGAAACAGACTCAGAATCGAGCTTCAGATCCATGTTTTGAGAACTTTCAGAGAACTGCAAAGCAAGAGGAAAGGAGTTTCCACTTGAATGGATTAACTTTAACTCTCCACTGAGGATTTTCCTTCATCACCAGTATGGATATTAACTCATTTTACTTGGATGGTGCTCATAATCGTTATTTCAAAATGTGTGTGTTATGTCTCATGTGCGCTCAGATTTGATTTAAACGGCTTTGAATGTCAATTTGGTTGTTATTCCACACATTTGCCTGACAAGGGACGACGACAAATAAGCTGTGGATTGAAATCCTGTATACATTGCGCTGGTTGCATTTTGACAAGAAGTAGCCTTTATGTGTTGTGCTCTCAAATAAACAAGACAAATAAGTATGTGAATGAACTCTGCCCTGCTGTCGTAGGGCCTACAGTCAGACCTGATGAGGTTACAGGAACATTCGCACCAACTTCTCCTCAGGTAAATGAAACATTTGTATCCAGTGAGTTCCCTTTGAATAGAGGGATGTGTCAGCTATCAGAGGTTTCTAGGAAAGTTTTAAAATAAACTTTTTGTAGGCTTCATCAAAGAAAGAGAAATAACTTCAAAGTTAATGAGCAGGGTGACATTATAGTTAATAGAACATCTCAACAATATTGTGTAGGAATTCTCCCAGATAATTGAAGGTTGAAGCTCCATCCCTTCCGTCTGTCCCTGACAGGTATGACAGACACTGCATCAGTCCTCAGAGCTTCTACAGTCGAGATCCTCCAAACCACCGCTCTCTGCAGAGCGAGATGCAGGATATGCAGCAGGTAGGAAACACTCGGGAGCCACAGTTTATGTGTTCATGGTGGTGGTTTTCTGTTTCATGTCGCTCTCTTGGTCTGCAGCAGCACCACAGAGGTCTGGACGACATCAGCCTCCCGTCCCTGCACACACACAGCGACGATATTCAGAGCATCATCCACAGGATCAAGTCTGCAGAAATAGCTCTTCTTCTGCACAATAAGTATCCTGAGAGGGTGAGCGGAGACGGGACACTCAACAGAGGATACGTATGGCATGTAGTAACATGTGTGTGTGTATGAATCTGTCTTATCTCTCAGACGCAGGACTCTGCTCCTGTAGAAACACAGGAGAGGCCTTTTCCTCACCGCCAGCAGCAACAGGCACGCATCAAGCAGCAGCTTGTCAATGTGTATGTGAGTTTTTTACCTCCCTTTCTCCTGTTATGGTAGCAAACTGGATTTGGTTGATGTTGGTCTCTGTTCTGAGAAGCTTCCTCGGGCTAGTAAAAGGGGTGTCTGGTTGTGACAGTGTGTTTATGGGCATCTCTGTTACGCAACCCACAGGAGTTACTGTCCTTCGTGTGTTAGGGTATATCGGGGGATAAGTGCAGTTTTAGTACTCCTTGGTGACTACAGACATAACAGTGTGCAAAGGAGATGTTTATAAAGCTGTGGTGCTGGTTTCAGGCTGCAGGAGCTTGAGCTGCACAAGTGCGTGGGGGAGGAGAAAGGGGAGAAGGTGGAGGAGCGGTGGCGAGCCTTGGAGCAAAAGAAAAGCCAGACGGGGAGTCAGACGCATATCCAGGAGGCCAAGAAGGTGGCTGTGGTGAACTGGTGGAAAGCCCGCAGCGTAGAGGGTGCTAAGGCACGGACGAAAGACACCCATGTGGTCCAGGAGCTCTCTGAGACGCAAGCAAAGCTCCAGCAGGCAGAGCAGACGATCACTGATATGAGAGAGCAGGTCCGTCACCTGCAAGCCTCTCTGAGATCTGCACAAGAGCGTGTCGCAGAGCAGAAAAACAGCAGCAGAGTTCTTCATATCGACAGGGGAACCAACACCGAGGGAGGGGAGCCAGACAGAGCTGTGGAGAAGGTGGTGAAGGATCGGAGGGATGCAGCAGTGGCCACAGAGGTCACAGGTGGAGCAGCCTCAGAGCAGGAGCAAACCCACTTCCAGGTGACCGCAGACGGCCTTCTGACGACCCTCAGAAGGATGGAGGCGATGGTCAACAGCGCCCTGGAGACCGCCGAGCTGGTGCGAGAGAGTGAGCGGAGGGTGAACCAGGTGAGGGCGAGGATGGAGAGCATCACCCTGAGGGTGGAGAAGGCTCTAGACCGAGCCACCGACACTGACAAGCAGCTGAATGTTCTGGAGGCCGGAGTCACAGGAGAAGGTCCCCCTCAGGTTTGTGTTTAAAACCTGTGTATTTATTTTGCTACAAAGTAACAAGCAATATACTCGTTTTAAATGATTCTGATTTCGGATTGCTGTAAGTTTATGTGTATGTTGCTCTGCTAAAATCAGTGTCCGGACATGTTGGATATATTTCTGAATTTAACTAAATATTATGTTAAATAATGTGAAGAAGCACCAGCATATTATAAAATCATATTATTGCGACGGGTGCCCAGAATGCTCCAGTCAGTATTTAACAACATGAACACCAGGGACTTGCTGCATGCAGATGCTTTTATGATCAGGGATTTATTTTGTCCTGTGGAGCTCACAACACTCCTGTGGGAACAAAAACTGCCAGAATAAATCATGCTGGTATTAAAGATTTTAACTTGAGGTCCTGACATTACTGTCACACTGTACTGACACTGCTTCTCTCTGTGCCGTATTCACACACTCAAGTGAATAGAGAGTATTTGTAGAGCATAAAAAAAAACAACTTTCAACATTTGCATAAAATCTTCTCTCACACCACATGAACATGTAAACTTACGAGGCAGAAGTACCAAAACTTTTATGTTTTTCTATTATTTTTTGTTTTTTTATTTAATTATTTTTGTCTTGTTTCCTGCACTGTTTTCATCTCATGGCCCCTCAGAGGCTTCTGATGACCCTTTGTGGGGACGCCGACTCCTCGACCCCCCTTTAAAAATGTATTTTGACACAGTTACCAATTACCTGAGAAAAAAAAATGAGTCAGTAACCTAATCCAAGCAATGAGTGATAGTTGTAGTAAGTAACTAATGTAACTTGATTACTTTCCATCAGATTGTTACCCAAACATATGCATTAAAGACTAAAGAAAATATATAGCTATTATATCATTCTTTATTTTATAATTGGAAGGTAATCCCTTTTTAGTAATCTCCTTTTTTACTAATTGTATCTGTAATCTAATTACATCTCTATTCCAATACAGTTACTTTCTTTTATGTACCCTGATTGTGTAATCCTGTTTCATGTATTCCATTACTCCCCAAGCCTGTTTGTGAGGCAGAAGTACCAACCATTCCTTCTGTGACTCTTTGATATAAGGTTACATTACTCTTCTTCTCAGGGTTCATGTCTCTGAGTTGTTTCATTTGTTTCATTCTTAATGGCCCTCTTAACTGTCCCATAAATGAGCAGATATTTGTGTTGTTCTAGATTTTTCGTATTTCCTGCACTGTTTATCATCTCATGACCCCTAAGAGGCAGCGGATGACCCCTTGTGGGGATGCCAACCCCTACGTTAAGATAGACTATGAGGGATTGCGCAAATATTTACGTTCATCCATAACACTGAAGGGGTGTGTGTGCGTGTGTGCGTGTGTGTGCGTGCATATGTGTGTGTGTGCTTGTACGTGTGTCTGTTTTGTGCCATGAGGTTTTCCACACATTTGAAAGTTTATAGCTTTCAGAGCATCACCGGGCTTTCAATCTAAATCAAATAAGAATAAAATGTATTGTTGTTGTAAAAGTACTTTCACCAGTATTAAAAGAGATATATCATGTTCATTTTCATGTTCATGATTTTATTTTGGGTTACCACTACCAGGTTTACATGCTTTAATGCTAAACAAAAGAAACACAGTAGTTTTCTCATACTGTCCATTGCAGCAGCACTTTATTCCCCCTCTGTGTAAAAAGCTCTGTTTCAGCTCCTGTCTCTTTAAGGCCCCACCTCCCAAATAATCAGTCTGCTCTGACTGGTCAGCTCACACACGCCTGAGCCAGCACCTCTAACAACAACAGTACAGCAGTGCTAAATTAATAAATGTAGCCAATGTAGCCACTAGGCAAAACATATGAAATTGTGTGACGTGGTGACATAGTGTGATGTCATGTAGTCACATAACAGAAGGCGAGACTGCTAACGAGGCGCATTAGAAGCAGAGTTTTCTGTGACCTTTTTAACTTTAACCTGCACAAGAACGTGTATAAATCACTGAAGGGAAAGAAAAAATAAAAAAGCATGATAAGTCTCCTTTAATGCAATAGTTGTGCTTTTTATTTTACATAATATAAATTCTACACATGAAGTTGATTTGTAGTTTCGCATATGTAAGTCTCCAGGTTCCAGTCTGCCAGCTGATCCACGAACAGACGCCACAGGCTGTACAGACGAGTCCAATGTGGAGACTGAAGACGGAGACAAGACGGACAGTCCTCCTCTACCTCCTGTAATCCCAGAAGTCAGCGAGCCCCCACAGCTACCCATGAATGGTATGATGGCCTGCATGGCAGTAATACAACATCAGCGTTATTGTGGTTAAGGGTTTTCTGTGAGACACTGATGAATTAAAGCTACTTCCTTCTCTGATGGTAATCCCTGAGGATGTCTGAAAATAGGCCCAGCCGATATTTACATTGCACACAACAGCTGGTACAGTGAGGAGGAAGAGAGAGTAAGCTCTGAGGGAGGGTATGTTATCTATCAAACGGGGCCATGGGGAAAACTGACTGTCTAATTTTTTTATTTTTTTTTTCATGCACATGAGTATTTTTAGCTACAGTCCATTTTAATTAACAACAGTTTTATACTTTGTCTGACTATTTTCAAATTGCAAGGGCTAAAACAATGTCTCTGTGAGTTTCCTGTTCTCAGTGCCTGTGGGTCAGGCCACTTTACATCTACATCTTAATGGTTCTCAAGTGCTTTGAGCAAGTTTATGCAAAGACAGTGAGAAATCTGATACTGAGATAGCTTGCTCACAAAGTTACCCAATGCAGGCTTTCAGGTGTAATACAAAAGTGATTTTATGGAAGAAAAACAATTGAGAAAATTTTTGAAAAAGATAAAATTGAGAATGGTAACAATCCACTCGTCTTTTAACAAGACAGCAAGCTAGTGAATTTCTCAATATTTTATTCAAAATTTTTCCCTTAAAGTATTTGTAAATTTGATTTTTCTTAAAAAGGAAACTAGGAGAGTGTAACATGTTTCGTTTTTACGAGATTTTTTTAACCTAAATATGTAATATTTTTACGCTGGTCATGCCCACGTCTTGCCGTTACTTACTCACTGCAACTATGCATGAGGTGAAAAACTATGCTAACTGACAAAGAAAAAATACAGACAACTTTGTGGGTTGTAGCTCCACTACATAGCCTTCAAACACAAGTTTATCTTTTTTAACACCTGTGGATCTTCATTTTTAGAAAGCTTTTTTTCCGCCCCAGTTTTTTCCACTTGCTAAATGCCAACATGATGACGTCTTGATCATGAAAATGTGCATTTTACAACCATTTTTGCCATTCCATCACAATATTTTCATCATGTTGCAATACGTTTTTGGCTAAAGCATCACTTTTCTTTGATTCCTGGCAAGTTCATGGCAAAAACTTCCAAATTTTCCCTGATGGCTCAGAGGGCCAAGTCTTATATTTGATTGTGTCTTTGTGCTCAGAGGAGGGTCTGAAACGTGGAGGTTGCTGAGAAACAGACATTGTAGTTTAAATGAACAAACAATAGGTTTCTCTGTGTCCACTCGTTTGTTTTTTTATAGCCTTCTGTCTAAAGTTTGTCCAGTGTAGGCATGAGCTCTTTATTTTGCTTACCAAATGAAGCTGCATTCAAAGCTGCAAGAGGATGAACAATAAACATTTTATGTTCGACATAAATCTGATATGTGCCCTGCCAGTTTAATGTTACAGTACCTCCTAATTTGGATGCCATCATTGTTAATATGAGGAAGGTTGCATCTATTTGAACCAGTCAAATTTTGACAAGCTGAATGTTAGCATTTTCTCACGAATGCTGTACTTCTTGAATGTAGCTATCTGAGGCAGCACATATTAATCGAAATCTGTGTGATTTTAAAAGTGCCAGGTCTATCCAAAGGGCTTTAACTAAAATCCCCAGACATGCTGAGGCAACAACAAAGCACATATCTTAGGATACAGCATAAAAGAAACATAATAAAAGCTGTTATAAAACAGATGCTTCCAATGGCATTTGATATTCATAACTTCACTCAAGACAAAACAGGCTACAGTAATGTAGCAGGACAAACAAACACTGAGGTCGCATGACACATACACACACACACACACACACACACACAGTCATAAACTTAACAGTCTACAGCCATGCTAGCAGGTCTGTGGTGATGTGAGCTAACTGCTAATGTCAGCATGCTAATTTGCTCACAGTGACCTCAAAAACATGCTGGTCTTATGAAGGTATGATTTTCAGAGTGCCATATTTATCCTCTTTGTTTAGCATGTTAGCATGCTAACATTATAGTATACATTATATAGTATATATTTATCATCCAAGTATACATGTTAGCATGTTAACTTTACATACTACAGGCCCAACAGCATTTGACATACATAACTTTCATCACAGTGGATCATTAAACTGTAGCAGAACAAGCAAACAGGATCGGCTACATTTTTACAGCCATGCTAGCGACTCTGTGGTGCTTTGAGCCAAATGCTAACCTGAGAATGTTAACGTGACATCATTAACATGCTGATGTTAAGACATTTACAATTCAGAATTTATTACCTTTGTTTCGCATGTTAGCATGCTGACAGCACATGATACAATATCACTGAATAATCATAACTTCACCAAGACAGACACAATTTGCCATGATTGCCATTATTATCTGTGTTTAGCACATTAGCACCCTAACATTTGGTAGCTGTTGTCTCACTGTAAACACAAATGTCAACCTCAGTAGGATTTACCCTCTGGGGACCATGAATGTTAGTACAACATTTCAAAGCATTTTCAAGGGAATCTAACAGTTGTTGTTGAGATATTTCAGTCTGGACTAAAGTGGTTGACCTAGTGGCTGACATTCCCATCCAGAGAACCATGACTAAGAGCTACTACATAAAACTTATCTATGAAGCAAATGGCATTATTAATGAAAACAAACATTGAGTTTTTAGATGACCATCAGTGCTGCAGTACACACACTGCTGCTTGTGTGTTTTTGATGCTGTTAGAGAGCAAACTGCCTCCATTAAGTCTTTTAAGGCTATTTTATATTGCTCCCTTATCTTCCTAACTAATATAACATTAAATTAAGATATTAAATCACATTGAAGCATGTCACTGTAACATTTCAGATATAAAACACGTTTTTAAGGTTTAATGTTGCTGTTTTAAACAAGACTCACTCAGGTTGTGTGGTGAATGAAGATCCAGTGGAGACTGAATGTAAATAATTTAGAAAAGTGGGTCCCTAATGCTCTGTGTGTGTGTGGTGGCTCTAAACAAAGTGCTCTTTGATGGTGGATCTATCAAATGAGACAAAGGTAGAAATACGAAAATCACTTGAGCTGGAATGTGAATTAAATGCTTCTAGGAAAGAGAACAAAGAGGCTGTGACCTGAAGAGAAACACAGACGTATCTGACAATGAAATCTGAGGTCAAATTAGGACACGTGTGGAAATCTCTACCAACACATTCCAAGCTTCCACCATACGTCTTTCTTATTTTTTCAGAGGTTTGCATGATGACATAAATTAAAATCTGTCAGTGAATTGCTGCATTACTCAAGTTGTTAGAGTCCGATCTCAAAGAGTCTAGATTCCTGGAAGTGACACCATCAAATAAGCAACTTAAAATAGCAATTAAAGGTGCAGTTTGTAAAATTTAGTGGCAAAGACGCATGGTCTCTCAAGCTTGTGTTAACCACATACATACCTATTTCAGACATTTAACAGAATAACCCATTCAAAAACCTGTTGAGTCTGGTATTTGTTAAACCTTTATCGCAGTTAAGGGATTTAAACTGCTGTACGTATTCAATGTGCCACATAACCAGGAAGTAAACCTGAAAGCAAGAAAACATTTTTAGCGTATTTTCCAGGCTAGCAAAAAACTCAATGGCCCAATTGGCACCATCTTTGTGTTCACTCTCTAGCTCTATTAAAGACAATGAAGGGCACCTGCTTCCTTTGTAGATAGACGGTAACAGAAACAGTTTCAGATGATTACATAGATGAAAACAGCTAATTCTATTCAACTCCTTCCAATAGATCCCTAAATGCCCCCAAATTGTACGCACTGCACCTTTAAGTATTGTTTTTTATTACATGCGTCCTCCGATACTTTAATAATCATGGTGCATTTGCAGTTATTTCTTCTTTGTTGACCTTTAAAGTGCCATATTACCGTTCAGCTCTACTTAAATATCCGTGACTCACTGGTGTTTAGCCCCTTTGCTTGGTATCACAATATTACCGACCTTTTCCTGAGAGCACCTAACGCAGACAACACAATAGCCTTTACTTGGGGCCAAGAGCTTTCAACCAGTGGATCAAGCACCTCGTGTACTCGAAATGGTTGCCAGGTTATTGTTGCCCCTAGTTATAGAGGAGGAGGAGGAGGAGGCGGGGGGGGCAGAGTGAGATACTTCCTGAAACAAGAGTTACAGTAGTTCTACCAATAAAATTGACATCACACTGCCGGCAACCTCGTAGGACACAAAACTTAATTTATTTCCCCCCGTTGGTTTCCTCTTTCTGCTCCTCTCTCACGCACACTCTGACTTTTTCTTTTTTTTTTCTTTTTTAAAACTGTCTCATCACATTTGCATTGGACATGCTTTCCTGTTAAATGCAAATCAGCCGTGTTCACTGTCTTTCTGTCTGTGCTCTCGCTCCAACAGGTGGCACAGGACGAGGCAGCTGCAGTGAGGTAAGACTCCCTCCTGCTCTACTGCAGCAATATATAGTGTTATTTCTGTACGTAGAGGCATGACCGTTTGTATGATGTGCCGTGCCTTTGTGTGTCTTTTCTGTTTTTTGAACTGGCTTGTTGGAAATGTTATTTTTGAGAGGCTATACTGACACTGAACACTTACTGCGGGGCAGTTTGAGTATGTGGCTTGAGCAGTGGTGGATCGGCTCGAGTTGATCTCATGTGCAATTCTGAGGTTTTTGTATTTTATTGAATGTTACCATTAATGTTCAGAGAGGAATATTTTACTTGAAGAATTAAAGATACTAGTTACTTTCTGGGATAATACTTAACATTATAGATGTTTAATAAATGGATTAAACTTACTTTAATGTAGTTGTAAGAAGATACTTTTATAGATACTTTTACTGTATTTATATAGTCCTTTTCATGGCTTTAGTGATAAGATTGACAGCATTGAGGGGTGGCAGGAAACAGGATTGGGGGGGTGACATGCAGCAAAGGGCCACAGGTCAGACTCAAGCTTTGGGTCGCTACAGCAAGGACAAAGCTACTGGGGCCCCCACTGCATCATCTAATTAATCTAAAATACATGTTTGATACTGTCATGTCTTTTTGATGACACCATTTTCACTAACGTTAGGATGGAGACTTGATTTACTACTTCCACCGACTAATGACAGTCAAATAAGTTTAAGCACAGTAGAAAAGTCAGATAGGACAGACTATCTTGTTTCACTAGACATCTTTACACATTACAGTTACAGCTGAAAATTACAACACATATACAGTTTTGCTGATTTCACATATCGCTGCAATGCAAAACAATGGCAAGTTTCAAAGCAACTCACAGTGCTTTGCAGGGACGTAGGAATGCATTAAAACTAAAAGATAAGAAATGTTAAAAATCACATTTAAAAGACAGTAAAAAGAAACGGAGGCAAATAAAAAGTTAAAGAAATGTTTGAAACCCTGGTTTAAATGAGCAGTGAAACAGCTGATGTCAGTAAAATGCAACTTACGCGCATCACTGTGAAGAGGTCCAGAGTTAGGATCGGCTTTATTGGCCCTGTGTGTGTGATACATTCAAAGAATTCAACTGCAGTTTTACATTGCTCTCAGCGCATCTACACAGGAATAGACAGACAGGTCAGAACAAATAAGGTAAAGAATGTAAGAGAAATAAAGAATGACGAATGGTGCGGACTGTACGGCACAATAGCATGTGAAAACACAGCAGGTGTATGTACATAAAGATCACCATAAAAGTCTGTGTACGAGTCAGCTGTGCTGTGTGTTATGAACAGTACATGTAGTGCAAAGAAGCAGCAGAAGTAGTGAATACTGGATGAATATGCAGACCTGGCTATATACGTGTGCGTATGTAGCGAATAATATGCATAGAATAAATATAAATAGATATTTATTATTATTATTATTATTTATTATAGAATAAAGATAAATGAATAAGAGCATAAACAAGAAAATACACTAATTAAAAGCCATTTTATTAAATTTGTTTTTAAAGGAAGACACTGAGCTTGCCTGATGGTCAAAGGAAGATTATTCCACTGTTGTGGAGCCCACCGCCTTCTGTCAGAAGCCTTGCCCATGATAATGGCAGCATCTCCCTATAAAAGCAAGGAATCTCTGTCTGTCTGTGTATGTGTGCCTCAAATATCTCTGCAGATCAGGATCAGACTGATCTGAGAGTTTCAAAATGGCTGCTGCTTGGTTCAAGGGTGTGCAGCGTCACATTTGTTTGGACTACAACGATACCGTTAATAGATTATTTCAGAAATGCTTTAGGAATTCCACTAGCATTGTCAACCATAGCCACCATAGTCATGTGCGCACCAGAGCCAATCACTGCAGAGCTCACTTCCACGACACACCTTAAGAAACAAGTGGATTTATACCTGCAGCGGGGCGAGCTGGACCGGGATTTTGCCGGCAGTTCGGTCCCACTCTGTGCATCTAAACTGACTGTTGTGGATTAATGAGACTTAATGAGTCTGGACCAAGTCTGTTCCGGTCCGAGGAGATCCGGATACGCGAGGACAACAAAGTGTAATCGGAATCTGTGGATGTTCGTGTGTAGCTAGCTGCTAGCTGCTAGCCCACCCCCACACGGCCCACCTCCCGAGTCGACGGACCGGACGCACCAGCAGGTCCTAATCCGGATTTAGGGTGAATAATGTCCACCACGCTTTTTCGCGAACATTGCCGTCACTGTTGCTTTGTGTCTGGTGCAGGAAGAAACAATTTGTCACGAAAGTGTCCGCAAGCAGCAAGCTTGGTTGCTGAGGAACAGGAAGTTGTGTGAGGGACGCCGGCGGTGATACAGACAGCAACAGAGATGGCGAGTTTTGAGAGTTGAGAGATTTGTGACACATAGCGTGTTTGGAGTGTATAGTTAGTATGTTATATAGCGTGTAGTGTGTGTAGTGTAGTCGTTTTTTTGTGTTGTGAGTCAAAACAAGGAGGAGACTGCTGAATGTGGAACAGGCAGGAATGAGCTGAGGAGCCCTGAACCTGAGGCATTGCCTGCATTTAAATGTAAATACATAAAACTTTGTAAATTTCAAAAACGTATGCACAAATTTAGCGAACAACAATTTATATTTGCATTATAACTAATGCAATTGGTTCATTAAACATATTTGTGGTTCTCACTCTGATTTTATGTTATTTTGTGATTTTAGGTCCATAGTATTAATATAGTATGTCAAAACGAAAAAATAACTGTACAGTCACACATGTGAGGTTTTGCTGAAAATAATGACACCAAACAAGGCAAGGTAAATAGTTTTTAAGGTGAAATATGATGGTATAATTGAAAGGAATCAAAAACAGCCAATTATATCCCTGACGTCCCACCTTCAAACACAACCTCATTTGGCCATCCATGAAAAATCTACTTCCACCTCCCACTGTTCTATAGGAATACATGCTTCCTACGGGCAATGCACTAGTGTCTAAAAATAGGGGGTCACAAGGTCAGTGATATAAGAAAGAGTGAGGCAGTCTATGATGTAAGTGAATGGATGTCGACAGAGGGTTACTGACACCATATGACTGATTTGACTGTTCATGAGATTGATGGCCCGCGGGAAGAGACAATTAAATTCATGATAATATGTCAGTCACAAGTGCCATCATTCTGCAAAACACATGCTTTTGATTAAGTAAATTTCTACCATGATACTAAGTTTGATCATACTACTCAAAACCTTGAATGCAGAGCTTTTACTCGTAACTGTGCGTGTAACAGCACAATCGGCTCTATCAGCACCAACGATGTTAACTTGATTTGACTTGAATAAGACATCTGACTTGTTGTACAGATTGCTCCTTTGATGAACAACTTCTTCAACTGGAGCACTTAATATTATCAGCTCACGTTAATTCAGACTGTGATGCCGCGAATGTCAGCTGTGTTCCTCCGAACAATGTGGCCGCTGTGCTCCGCTTTTTTTTTTTTTTCCACCAAACTCGGAGCACTTAAAACCTAAATCTCTAACCTTTTTTTAAAAAAAAAAAGCTGCAGGAACGGTGCGAGGTTTGACAACGCAGGTTAGCAAACAGTAATGAACTTCAAGAGCTCGGAAGTGGCTGCGTGGATTCCTCCTGGGCTGCAGAGTAAACACGGAATCAGACGCACGCAGTCTATCTATCTATCAATCTCTCGCAGACCTGCACACAATAACACACAACAACGTCTGCTGCTCCCACAGTGTGATTAGAGAAACAAAACAGAGCCTGCAGACAAAAATAACTTAACTTTTATAACTCTCTGCAGGTTCTAGTAGTGGGATGATTAGTGGAGCAGCACACACACACACACACACACACACACTCGTAGACACACACTCCACAGCAGCCCAAAGAGGCATACAGAGCCCTTCTCCTTAAATGGTCAAAGCTCCCAGGAGTGAAAGAGCGGCTGCTGCTGAAAAAAGACAGGGAACAGAGGGGACGGGAGAAGGAAGGAGAAGCCCCGAGGACAGAGGAGTTTTTCTGAGGGAAAAGGCTGCGGATGACAGTTTGACTGTGGGAAGTCGGGCCGGGAGTGGAGAGATCAGCCTGTGTGTGCGTGTTTCTCTACGGCGCTTGTGGCGGACTCAGGTAATGTGCGTGCTTCTCTGTGGACAGGTTCACACAATCGGCATTGTGAGGTCTCGGTGGGTGATGCGTTTAGGTGGACACATGCAGCTTCTGTCTCTGCAGCTGTGTCAAACTTGTGCAAGGAAGTGTGCACTTGGACTTTCTTTGGACTGTTTTGGACTGTTCTGACTGCCGGGGTGAGTTTACATAACCCGGTGTTTCTCCGTCATCTTTTTCTCCTCCTCGATGCATTTTTTTTTTTTTTTTAAACTCAAAGGATCCGTGTGGTCCCTCACCTGTTTCTACATCTCTCTGTCCGTCCATTTCACACACACTTCCTCTGCTCTTGTTATCTCGGATTACTGGTCTGTGCAGCAGCCACTTCCTCTGCTGGCCCTGCTCTCTGCTTCACACAACCAAATTTTAAACAAATCTGGCAACAGGGAGCGGGCTTATGTAAGAGGGGAGGGGAGGAGGGTGCCGGTGCCCTTGTCTCCCTATGAGGAAAGAGCGTCTATAGGCCCCGGCTGCAATGAGGAGCTAATTTTGTTACAAATATGTTTTTTCTTGAGAGGAAGAGCGTGTGCTGTAAGAAGACCGTACATGTCTTTGTGGGATGTCCATGTTCAGGGTTGTATGTTCTGTCGTCTTCTCTTCTCCCTCCCCACAGGAAATAATCTGTGTGATTCAATTACACTGCAATATTTATCTCAGTCTCATGGTCGGCCGGAGAGACTATCTGCACTGACAAGCCTCCCGCTGGGCAGGATGGCATCTTTGTTTGGCCTGTGTCATTTTTCAAGAGGCGATAGTTTTCCTGCCTCTTGTCAGCACTTTGTCATCATGCAGACTCTCAGAGTTGTCAGGGATTTGTTCGCCTGAGTAGTCCTCTTCTTAATTGGCAGAAGGACACAACAGCTACAGCTGTGGGAAAAGTAGAGTAATAGAACATGGCTGCGTAAAAAGAAGTGGAGGTGGCAAAAGTACACACATTGTTTACTTAAGTAGAAGTACAGATACAGATGCATTTTGGGTTTTTTCATAGAAGTACAGATACTGGTGTAAAAGGGAGTCTGGTAAAAGTAGAAGTACTGACTCAGCTTCTTTACTCAAGTAAAAGTAATGAAGTACAGGCTCTGAAATGTCCTCACGTATCCTGCTGAAGGACATTTCTACCATCCATTTCTGTGCAAAGCTGACTGAACCTCATGTCATATTAATATAATCCAAAGACTATCATCAGAGAGATAGCTGATTATTGAGTCTAGAATGTCAAATATTAGATTTTTGGCATGGCAAAGTGTCCCGAGCAGAGCAAACAGTTGAGTAAAATTAGGAAATCCAGGCCGAGGGGCTACAGGGAGACTTTCCCTCTCTGTCTGTTTCCGTCTTGTTACATCCTTTACGTTGTTTTGTCTTGCTACATGTGCCGTGCCTGATATGCGCCGAGAGGCTGAAATTAGTTTTGCGTTTGTTGAAAATAATAGATGATTCCCCTCGAATGCTTTAAAACTTAAAAATGAGCCTGTTTTGAAAATGTAAGGAGTAGAATGTACAGATGTGTTGGGAGTAAATGTCAACATTTGTCAAGAAAATGAATAATCATGTAAAGTACAGATACCTGGAAAATCAGTAAGTAAAAGTATATGAACAAAGTATTTGTACTTCCCACTTCTAGAAAGAAACCGAGATTAATGTTTAGCCTGTCACGTAAAATGCAGGTGTTTGTTACCAAAGCCTCCCTGAACTCCAAGAGCAAGTCATCACGATCATGTTAGAGACATCTACTGACTCACTCTCATATTTATATTTGCACCTCAAAGCTGATCTCTGCAGCTCTGATTAGATAAATAAGACGAAGAGAGGCCAGCTGACAAGGCCGCTCATACAGGATCAGGCGTAATGAGTGATTCGGCTTGAAAGACACACGTTCAGTATCTCTCACACAGTAACACAACTCAACAAGCAGTGCAGTAAAGCACTCTGCTGAGAGAGAGCAGTGAATTCACTCCTGTATGACAGTCAGGAAATATCCTCGCAGCTCACTGGGAGTCAGTTAAACAACCCATTTCCTCCCCAGTGACTCACAGCCTCTCTGTCCCTATATGTTCCCAGAAGCTTGTCATGTTTGTGATGACATTGAACAGCACACTGCATACTCTGGCCCAGAATTCATGGAGGATTTGTCCCGCGTGAAAAAGTGCATGCCATACCTCTGAAATAACCAATAATTCATCACAGCCTTTCACCCGCCTGCATGTCTCGTTCATCAGTGACGACAGGCACCTGCGTCGGTCATCATGCATATGAAAATCGGTCTATTTTTGGCAAGACCAAACAAACGGAGACGACATTAGCATCCAGCATTAGCATTTAACCCCCTGACGGTTTGTCCCGCAGAGGGTTAAATCTGCTCCGTGTTTATATTTGCATGAATTTGCTACTAAAATGGGCCGAGCTGCAGGGTCAAACAATGGTTCAGACCAGATGCACACGCACAGTATTTAAATACATTAGGTCTTGTTTCTCTTTGGTTTATTGCAGTCAGCTAACAGCTGCAGGTAAACATCAGCTGAAACGACTCAGAGCTGAAACAGTTATAAAAATAAAAGTGTTTTCTTAACACACAGTATCAGTATCATTTCTGGCCCTCGGATGGCCATCAGTCAAAACAATGAAGACATACTCCCAGAATCCTGAAAGCTGGGATCGTTTGAGTTGTTTTAAAAAAAAAAACACGATTAACTCAGGTGGAAATGTTCATGGATGAAGTCGTGTATTAAAGTTTCATACATGTTATGCTTAGTCTCTGTCGCCAGGTAGTTTATCTGATTCTCTGATCTTTCATTAAATGTGTTCTCTGAAGTTGTCGTGACAGGCCACCAAATGAAACACCCCATTACCACAGGGTTTAAATATTGTCAGAAACATTTAGGATACGGTATGCATGCAACAGAGTCTGTTGTGTTAAGACATTGCTAATGCAGAAATATAATGTTTCATATTTTTAACCAAAAGCAGAAGTCACTGGTCGAATATTTTTGGCTTACTGGACTGATGGTTGGACAAAACAAAACATTTAAATGTTTGATGCTCATACTTTCTCCCTCGGATGGCCAAAACTGAAACTTAACAGCCTATTGAGCTGCACTTTTAAGAAGTGAAATAGTACTCGGATCCTAGCTGTCAGTCTGCCCACTGTTCTCCAATTCTGAAAATGAAAAAAACTTTTGGGATGCTATATGTTTAAAGAGCATCTTGCAGAAGTAAGACAGCATAAACAGACATTGATTTCATGATTGTTTAAAGGTGCAATATGTAAGAATTAGCCACCTGTCAGAGTCATGATTACAACAGATAGGTGCAGCATTTCACCAGTTAGCTCTGAGTTGGCTAGTTAGCCCAGGTAGCAATGGAGCGAGTGGTCCTGACTGTTAGCTTGGAGCACCAGGGCGATGTAGGCACTGATACCACTAGTACAGGAGCTTTGGACCCGGACAGGCCGGGGCAAGCTGGTGAGCCTGCTAAGTTCTGTAGATACCCCTTTAACGGGATACTTCACATTCTGTTCATACGTAAAATTCTTACATATGGACCATCTTGTGAGTTCTCATTGCTCAAACGTTTACAGTTCACCCAGCTGATGCGCCACAAATGTGTCCACTCTCCCGTCTTTAGCTCAAATTAGCGCTCCTGGTCATCAGCAGCCTCTATTTTAGGAATGTGTTTGTGTATTTTCCTCCGCTGCTGTGATGAATACGTTGTTTTCTTTTTCCTCAAAGCCGGAAAATCATGTTGTCTGCCGTCTACTCAACATGCTCATAGTTGGATCCGCTCGAGATCAAACAAACATTGGGTGTAGAGTAAAGATTTTTCTCCTCTCGGTCGTCTTCAGTGCTCGTTCCACAGAGCGAGCACTTATGTGTTTGTCCCTCTCATAATTTATAGACGAGGCCCTCTGTTTGTTTTACACTGTCCCTCAGGAGATCTGCCTCCATCAGCCCGTGAGAGCAACTTACACTGAATGTTTTTTAACAGTCCAGCTCATCCCAGTCAGTTTGTGTCTGGTCAAAACCATAAATGAAAGTTGATGTGTGGGAAGAGTTTAACTTTGGCTTCACAGGCTTAGCCACAAAGGCTTTTTATCTGTGTTTTCAATTGCTCATTTCTTAAAGCACAGAGATTTCTGTTTGTTTCTGTTTTTTGAGTGTCAAAAATTGATTACGTCTCAGATGCTTCACTGTCCATGAGGTTAAAAAAGATTAAATAGATATAATCACAGACTTAAAGGTGCCCTGGTGTGTTTTCTTGTAAACAATCAAAAGTTACATTATCATTAAGTGTTTCTCACCGAAACACACAGCATGCATCCTTCAGGTCTAACAAAGGTGTTGGATGCATTTCACTCCTCATTAAATAGTCGCAAGTAAACAGATTGTTGGCACAAATGTTTCTTGTTTTGTTGGCACCTCATGGAGATCAGTGAAATTAAGTGAAACCAACAGCAGGATGTCCGAGTGTTGCCTGCGTTGCTGCGATTGCGCAGCAGATCGAGATGACCGAGGTGTGACCGAGACTGTACCTTATTGATGCTGTGGCTGATCAAAAGTTTCATGTTTCCATTATTGTCTTCCTTGTACTCATACTGGAAACGAATGCACTCTTCCTCTTGACATATTTCTAAGGCCGTGAAACTGTTTTTGTTTCGGATGTAACAGCCTGTGGGGAAATTCTGCTTGAACGCGGCTCCTCCAAGGACACGGAGGATGATGATATTTCAGGATTTGTTTATGGTGTGACGGTTAAATGAGTTCCACTGTAATCTTTTTTTAGCTGCGGTTAAGTGGAGAAGACTCCTTTCATAATGTCTCCATTCATGTGCATATCATTTTCTCAGAAAACAAGATCAGCAGCTAATATGGTGGTTCAGTAAAAAAGAGTTTCCCCTCATTGTATATTCATCTAATTGCATAACGCACATGTGTTTGTGTCTTCGTGATCTTCCAGCTCCAGGACAAGGAGGAGCTCTTGCAGCAGGGGTCTCCTCCTGAACACGGCGATCGTATCTTCGAGGGGTCCTGCGACACCCCCTGCACTGCTGAAAGAGTTTTTATTTTCCCACACACCCGCTCGCGCCCCTCGCTGCCCCCCGCCATGCCAACGCTGCCGGAAGAAGAGGAGGACTCCCCCGAGGATCTGGACAGTTCCTCCAGCTCTCCCAGTACAGTGAGTGCAACTCTTTGCTAAACCATCTGAGGCTGTGAAAGCTGACGCTGGGTAACTGATTTGGATCTGGTGAGGAAGTTCATCGGTGCTGCGCTTATACAGAGCCTTCAAAATGCTTTCAGTTCAGAAGGAGAAGCATTTGGATAACTTTAAGAGACCATATTGGGATTTGGTTTGATACATATTTTCCATTTTTTGGATCTACACTCGTATTTTAGTGGTTTCCTAAAAAAATGTTTACACGTTAATCTGTAATTCCACCGAATGTTGAATGTTTTATGGGTGTTTGAAGGTCACTTTGTCTTTCTATCACAGTAAATCATCCACAGCAGAGCCACTGCTGAGGTTCAACTGACTGATATCAGTTCAGGTTGGAGACTTGGAGCCCCTTGAGAACAGTTTGTGATTTGTGGCTTTAAGCTACATAAATAAAAACTGACTTGAGTTCAAGTTTTAAAAACAAAATATCTTTAATGCTTTATTATTTTTATATTAGAACCAGACTGGTTCTAATAGGATCTGAGAGCCTGGGAGCAAGTCCTCCTTTGTTCAGATTTCAAGGGTCATTTCACGCATATTGCATATGAAAAAAATCTCTTTTATCACGTGTGATGTCTGTCAAAGATTTTTAAGCTATTTAAAGGTCCCCTATTATGTTTATTTTCAGGTTCATGTTTTTTGTTTGAATGTACACCAGAAATTGTTTACACTCATAATGTTAAAGAAACACATTATTTTTCTCACAGTGTCCATTGCTGCAGCTCCTCTATTAGCAATCCGTACCATGCCCAAGCAGGCTGGACCCCCAAAGGCCAGTCTGTTTGTCTAGTGTGTCCCTACTTTGCTCAAACATGGTACACTTTCTTGGTCCTGGTGTGGTTTGAAGAGGTGTGCTTTGGTGTAGTATGGTTGCTCATGCACAAGCACAAGAATGGGTGTGCAACATGGACATGAAGTAAAATCATGTATATTATCATCAACATCTTGCATAATGAAGAATCCAGGAATGTGAGAGGACATCTATGACCAAAACAACACAAAATAAGCCACAAAAAAGTCAGTAAAGTCATGTTCTCAGTGTTGTTCTCCAATGGTCTGAGGCCGCGCTATGACGTGATGATGTATGTACAAGAAGTAACTGAAAATGTGAGTCCAGGACAGCAGGGGACTGGGGAGGAGGGATAATCATGTTTGGTCACAGTACAGAGCAACTGGGCAACAGTGAATGTGCCTGTCTCTTTAAGGACCCCTTCCTGAAAAGCCCAGTCTACTCTGATTGATCAGCTCTCACAGGCCTGAAAAGGCATCACCCACCCTATTTCCACATCAGCTCTGCTTGTGGATTTGTAACCATACCTGTGGCTGACGGTGGTGACTGTACAGTTGTAACATCATAACTTCATAAAAGGCTCGTTTGAAGGCGTGGTTTCTGAAAAAAAAGCTATGTGCATTTCTCCATGGACAGTGTACTGTCACAGTATTTACTGTAAATAGCTCCAGGAACTGTTTTATGATTAAAAAAAAAAAAAAGACAGGAAATCTCACTTTCTACATTATAGGATTTCAAAACTCGCTATAATGGAGCTGAATTCAATTTTGTCTGTGCTCCGAAAAATTGCATTTAAAAAACTCAATACATGTCTTCTGAGAAAACACTATGCCAGTTATTACTTTATAACTCATAAACCTCACTGCCAAATAGTTTGAGACAGTATATTCTTTTGAAATTGGTTCTAGGGAAAACGTTTGAATGAAATTTAATTTCTGAAATGTAATTTTTAGATACTTTCAGCACCTGTATCAGCGAATCTATCCATTCCTGTTGTGCGGGGGAGGGAGCAGCATTTAAGCGATTGATATCGCAAAACCAATACCATTTGCTTGATACCAGTAGGCATAAATGGAAATGAAATCCTTTTATCATTTGTGTGATCTGGCTCTTTAAATCGTGAACATTCTCAAGTTGGGAAATATTGTTTGCAGCATGTTAGAATTGTATGAATAATATAAACCAAACATGCTGCGGACGGTATAGTGTTAAACCTTCTGCATCCTCAGAGAACATCATCTTCCACTGCAGGCTTTCATTAACTCACAGACTAGATAAGACTTCTCTGCAGAATGTAATGAAGCTGTAATCTAATCATCAGAGCATATGCCAACACTGTAAAAATATCCACCTTTATTACAGCGCAGACGTGGCCCTGCTGCAGCATCACTATCAGAGGGAAACTTTAAAAGGAGTCTAATAAAAAGATCATCTCTGAGAGGAGCTCTCGGGGATCTAGTGTTTGATTTCAAGTCTGTTTAATGTGCATTCTTACCTTTGATGGCTGGTTTTAGGATTTTATGAAACAGGAATTTTTGGTTCAGTTCAGTTTACTCGTCACTAAGAGCACAGTTTAGCCGTGTCTTCCCACAGTTTACACCATTCCCATGGGGATGAATTTAATCAAAGCTGTGGTTTATCACCACATTGAGAAAATAATCGAAATGTGTTCTGAGCTGATTGTTATGTAACTGATTGTTATTTGAGTCATGTTTGTACAAATGTCACCTCGACCCAGCATAGCATGCTATATGCCCTAAATGTAAATGTGAATGTGTGCAGAGTCTCTGCAGTGAAGGCTGGATTTAAGTGTGTAACTGCCCCGAAGCCAATAACCTTTACACTGTCTCAAATATAAAATGGGTTTCTGACAGATGAATTGGCCATTTTATTAAGGAGATTTTTGTCAAAGTCTAGTTTTAATTTACTGAATAAACTTGAGTTTCATCAAAATACAAGGAACAGACACACCGGACCTGCAGTTGGGTTTTGTTCCAGCAGCAGGAGTACTGATTGGTGTCTGGCACACAAAATCCAATGAAATTGTCATGTGGAATGTGTCATTTGTTCTTTACCTGATGAATACTTACACCTGCATTTGCTGTTTTTTGACATATCATCTTTAAAGTTGATCAAGTGTCCATGTCATGAAACAGGTGCTTATTTACACATCCAGCAGGAAAGTATCAAAATTATCAATTTTAAAGAATCAGGCCTTTGGCCACCTGGCAAATTTAAATCCAATATTAAATCTCTTTTAGCTCTGATTTTGGTCTCTACCAACTCCTAATGGAAATATCTGGCTCTTTAGCTGCCAGATGCTCCATCACTATCTGTGTATGTCTGCTGATTGGTGCTGAGCAGATAGTGTACAGTGGGACTGTAGAGCTTTTTCACTGAAAACAGCTTCCCGAGTAGCAGAGAAACAGTGAGTCACAGAGAGTCAGATAAACCAGGAGGTCCACGCGTGCCCATTATTCAGTTTTAATGCAGGGCCTAATCATGTGTCATTCCAGCCCTGTTTACAGGTGTAATATTCAGTAAATGTTTTCCAGTTAAATTCCTTAAATCAGTTAAATGAAAGAAAGCATATATTTTATAGCTATGCTAGTTTGTTGTAGCCTTGCTGTAACTTTGACTCCTGTGTTTTCCCATGTTTTCTTTTCTCAGTTGACACCAGGTGAAAGTCGAGCTGTCGTCATGAATGCCCCCACCATCGTCTACCCACAGCAGGCCACTATTGTCCAACAAGATGGACGACCCCTCGAGCAGGCCAGGTAATCGTCCACCATCTCAAACACCAAAATAGTTTTCTTCTTTTTTTGGTTGTGAGCAAGGACAGCATGTCTGAATCATTACTGATTCCTCTCTCAGACCACACAGTCCCCGAGCTCGCCTGGCCAGAAACTCATCAGGAGGACCCATCACAACAGTCGGTGGGTAAACCCTGCCCACGCACACGCACACACACACACACACACACACACACACACACACACACACACACACTTCAGCTTTAATTATCTAAAGATAACCACACCACTATGAGAAGTATTTGATGTTATCATTAGCAGCATTTACTTTCATCCAGCTCCTAGATTTTCCTCTGGAGTATTTTTCTATAATTGGATATTTGTTTTAAGCTGTTTTTGAGTGGATTCTTTCTTCTGAAGTGCCTACTTCACCAAACAGCTTTGATTCATTTTACTGAAACATCCATCTTTCTGGAAAGGATGAATAAAATAACAAAATAATGCTCTCATGATGCTCAGTTGCACAAGAGGCTTCACAACATTTCGACTAAGTTTGGTCATCAGTGTCCTGAGAGATTAATCTGTCCTCCCACATGCCTCAAATGCTTCTGCCGGTTTGATTACACTTGTTTAGCTTGTAGCCATTTTCTGTGGAGAAGGGAGGATAAAAATATATTTGACCTGGCCAACCCTCATCAGCTGATTTATTGGATGACATCCATCTTTGAATTATTCATTGGGATGAGATTTAATACAGAGGACTCCCTCCCAAATCTCTACTTCAAGTGGCTCCAGTCTGAGGACTTTTTAACCTTCTTGCAGTTTAACATTTCTGAAATAGCTCCTATTTTTTCAGTTCTTTATAAGCTAATAATTTACAATATATGATACAAAAACACCTCCTGATTACCATTTCAGTAACATCCCTGTGTGTGCATGCGTCGTCTTTCGCAGACAGCACAGGTAACGTGATCGACCTGGTGAAAGATCCGCTGCCCGAGCTGCAGCTCTCTGAAGAGGATCGACAGAAGAACCTGGAGCTGCTCGAACAGGCCAAGAAGGTCAGCGACCGCTTCCTGACACGCCGCGGCCGTCGCTCCACAGGCAGCCTCGGTGACTCACCGACAGGTAGTGAACACACACACAAACACTGTCCCTAATGTAGCATGTAATTATACTCAGAATGAGTTGATAAGACATTTCTGAGCATGCAAATACTTGTAATTGGATTCTGCTTGTTACTTAAAAAGGGTATGGAGGTCACACTGACTCAGTTACTTTTTAAGTCAATTTGGTTGAATTCACAATGGGGTTTTTTTGCCGCAGGACTTTCTCCAACTCCGACCCCGTCATCCTCGCCGTGTTCATCTAGAAGCAGCTCACTGACTGTGGCTCCTCAGACTGGTAACACACTTCATTCTTCGACTGGGGACACATTCAGAAACAACTTTTTACTTTAGAACTTTTCTGCTCTATTTTCTTTTCCCCTATAATTTGTTAGTTTGTGAGAATTTTGATTTTGTTGATTGTCTTTTTGCTTTTCACCGTAGGACCCTCAGAGGCGACTCATGTCAGTTCTCAGTTGGTTGGGCAGGTAAAGAAATTACTGTAACTGTTATTAAAAACAGCTTCCATCTGTGGGCTGAGGTCTAATGCAGATATATGTTGATGTATGCTCATTTCCTCCCATCCAAAACTGGCCGTGTTCATTTTGTTTCCCTTTTATTGTGTTTTTTCTGCGCTAATTTGCCTGTGAAGCTGTTTTTTATCACTGTGAGCAGCAACTTCCCCTTACCCAAACAATTTAAGAGTCAGCCCTGCCTAATTTTAATCCAGTCAGTCAGTCAATACTTATTGGTCTAAGTAATACTTAAAAACTCAATCAAATCTGCTGTGTTGTCCTCTCTTGTAGCTTTTGGAGGTGCCTTCAGTGCGAGACGACTTAAAGACTCAGGATCAGGAGGTCAGATAACAGATTCAGTCACTGCATCTCTTTCAACAACTCACATCTCGTGAGATCTCTGAACGACACTTCTCCTTGAATGAGACTTGTGTTTTTGGTAACAAAACAGATCTCTGATAGTTCATATCGTGCTAACTGCAGGGCAGCAGGCTGCTGATGGACTGGAAGCCCACAGAGAAGAGGAAAGTGTCCTCTGGGACTCTAACACCACGTTTTGCTGTTCAGAAGGAGAACTGTGACCCTGCTCTACCCAAGAGTCCTCCAGCAGTCACTAAAGGGGACGAGGGGGCCAGTCCAGGCCGAAACCCCAACCAGGCCCCGGCCACAGGAGTGGCCAAGCCCGTCCCCAGACCCCCTACTCAACAGGCCCCCTGTACAGCAGAGATCAAGACGATTGGGGCCTTCCCTCCGTTAATGAGGGCTGTTTCCTGGGATGCTGTAGGCGGCCTTAATTCTAGAAATGGAGCTCCAAATTTCCCTCCTACACCAGAGGAAACCCTCTCAGACAATCCCAGAGATTCTGTCTTCAAGTCCTCAGGGTACAAAGACCTCCCTGCTCAGCCAGGGAGTTTAAATAAACTGTCCAAACTCAAAGAGGTAAATCATTTGTCCAGAAGATTACGTGTCACTGTCATTAAAAGTCACGTTCTCTCTGTGTAAAGTGCTTTGTTCTCACGTGTGTGTGTGTGTGTGTTTGTTTACACAGGAGCACAAGCTGATGCGTAACCAAAGCATACTGGGATCCAAGTTGCCAGACTTGAGTGAAGCTGCTGAACAGGAAAAAGGTAACAGTCCTTTTTTGCCCTCTTGTCCCTGTAAGACAGAGAGTGCTCTCAGAGGTACAGTCAGCAGAGTCGCCAAGGGTGTGTACACTTCCTGAATCTCAGGGAAAATCTGTTCCAGTCAGAAAATTATGATGATGATTTGCTTTTGTTATTTTCCTCTGCGCCATCCGTTAACTGGCAACAGAGACATAAATGCTGTTTTCATGTTCCAGCAGCAGGGGGCGTGATTGAAGAGACCACCTGTGGGAGATGGAATGAGGAAATTATGTTTGTGTTTTGTGTTTTGTTTTGGAAAGAGAGAGAGCTGGAGACTTCAGACTTGGACTTAGAGTCAAACACTTGGACTTGAGTGCATTTGATGCTAAAGTTCAGCCTGGTCTGGTGTGACCAGTAGTTAAAGATGGCTAACATTAGCAAACTAGATTATTTTTTACTATGTACATTAACTCACTGAACTTACTGAATGAGTTCTCTTCTTAACTTGTGCTACCATTTCAATATTCATTATTATTGTTCTGAAGTCGTTCAGGAAAAGTTACATAGTCCCTTGTAAGAAGTGTTGTTTTACACACAAAAGCACTTGAAACTTGACTTTAAACTTGTTTCAAACTACTTGAAACTTGTATTGAAACTTCTCTGGAAAAAGGTGTTTCTGCATGCTTTATTTATGCAGCGATCTGTCTGCAGGTCCGCAACCCTCTTCAAACTCAGCCAGTCGTGAGGAAACAAAGGAGAAATCTGACGCCATGCCAAACATTTCAGATGTGATGCTGAGAAAACTCAAACTCCACCGAGGTCTGCCGGGCTGGTGCGTATCAAACTCTTACTGCTGCCTAAGTTAACTTTGACCTTTTTTTTTTTCTTTTTTTTCCTTAATCACTCAAAAATAACCCTCCTTACATCTAAATTTTACTGTGTATAAATACTTAAGTGACGTTACTTGCCATACTAACAGTTCCTCTTTGATTTCATTCCAGTGCACCACCACTCACTGAAAAAGAAGTTGAGGTTGGTATCTGATCTGTACATGTTTTGGGTATACAAAAACACGTCCATGCATGCACGCCACAGTTGTTTTCATGTGGTTCTCGGCTTGTACTTGTTTGCAATTAACTGAATGGCTGGGAAATACATACTCACTTCAGATTGAAAAAAGCAACATATTGCATGTTAGTTACTGTACACAGCCTCATCGAAAACCACAACTTTTTATTGATTTGTAAAGATTAATCAAGTGAGACGTAATGTGTTACTTAGTGAGCGTTGGAGGTGTTAACAGGTGGATTTTGTTACCTTGGGAAAGAGCCAGGCTAGCTGTTACCAGTCTGTATACTAAGCTAAGCTAACCTGCTGCTGGCAGACATGAGAGTGCAATGGATCCTCTCATCTAACTCTCAACAAGAGATCAAAAATCTGTATATTTCCCAATATGTCAAACTATTTAACATGTTTAACATTTTAAAAGTCACTGCGCTTGTGTATAAAAAGCTAAAAAGTAAAATAATTTGTTTACCAAACAAAATATATTCAATTTCATATTATCATTTCCACTTTTTCAAACACTCCACAGTTATTAATCTTGCAGTGGGTCGTAACATTGACCACCAACAGTAATCTGTGTACTTTGAGCCATAAATTGTGTCCAGACTGTTTCACACGGTGCAGCTGGATGCTTTGTTCCACTGGCTGCTGAACACGTGTTGCCCCGTGTTGATACAAACCCGTTGTGTTACAGTAGTTAATTACACCGTCATAAAAGTCTGTTGCCTGGATTTGGCGCTGCTCTGTCAACAGGAAAGTGTTTTCTGTTCCTGATCAGACCGAAGAGACTCTGAGTGATTTCCTGTGGAGAAAATGCAAACACTAGTGACGCTGTCGGCCTCGGGCTGCAGCCCCTCTCGCTGCTCCCCCGGGGATGCGTCTGCATCAGGACAGTCAGAGGTCGTATATTTCCTCTCAGCTGTAGGCCGTGTATGTTGGAAAACCGTGTTGACTCGCTTTGATCAGGGCAGCAAAACATCATCGGGTCAAATGTCAGAATCACAGCTTGTTCCCCATGCTGCTCTCAGGGATGCTTGGTTCTCCCTCACACGTTAGCCGACGATAAAGGATTTCAGTACGATGTAAACAACCACACGTCTTTGTGTATCTGTGGGAGAGTTTTCTATGAATTCCACTGATTAGTACTGCTAAGCTGACGTGTTGCCATCACCAGCAACTTATCTCTAGTTAACGTGCCGTTTAATGTGCCAATCTGAGTGTTAATTTGCAGTGACTTCCTCCCAACAGAATGCGTTTGTCCAGCTGTCGCTGGCCTTTCGCAACGACAACTACACTCTGGAGATGCGTCTCAAGCAGGCCGAGAGGGAAAGGAACCTGACAGAGGAAGACACCGAGAAAGAACTCGAGGAGTTCAAAGGAGCACTGAAGGTCAGTCCCTCGAAAACAGCAACCGAATATTAGATAAACTCGGTAGAAAAGAAGCGCTGCCTCCGGCTCTTTAGTGCTCATTTATCTGCTTAATGTTTCCTGGAAGTGTCCCACAGTAAATATTTATCTTGCGAGAGTCCAATTCCAGGTACAAAAGGGACAGTGATGTACACTTTGTGTTCCCGAGAGAGTCGTAGCACCGTGTTGTTGTGTTTCTCGCAGATGACTTCACCACAGTGGCAGAACCTGGAGCAGCGGGAGGCCTACCAGCGCCTCATCGAGACGGTGGCGGTGCTGCACCGGCTGGCCACGCGGCTCTCCAGCAGAGCAGAGATAGTCGGAGCAGTTCGACAGGTGCATCTCATATAAACACATGCAGACGAGCGCAAATGCAGGACAGTTGCGGGCAGATAAAGAGAATGAACTATTTACGGTGTCTTATTGTTTGGAATGCACTGTCTTCTGCAGGATGTCAGCATTTCACAAACGTATTTCATCTGATGTCGCACCTCCTGCCGGCCAAAGCAAACATCAGTTAAAGAACATATTTACTGTTTTTACAGCACAAAGGTCTTCATCTATTTATAAAGAAGAACCATGACCCTTTTCTGTCTCTACTTTGAACTGCTGCCAGTAACACTCTTATCTAATCAGTTGCACTGTCACCTGTAATAGAATTTTTGATCCCGTTCAGATGACTAGAAGTCCCTTTAGCAACTTCTGTCATTTGTATTATTATTTCTGTGGTGCCTTTTTCACAAGGTATTTATTTTGTGTGTATTTCAAATATGTATATTGTAGAAACAAGGCATCAAGCAAGATCAAATAAGGGGGCTGCTTGTAGGGATGAACCAAAGAGTCATCACCATATACTGCAGCTCTGTGGAGAATTTTTGACACTTTTAGCCCATTGTCTTGGTTTCAGTACACAGTCCACAGCTCTCATCATTCCTGTGTCTAGCAGGCATTTTTTTTCTGCAAACACCTGATAAGCACACTGCAGCAGACATACAAACTTAACAAGAAGCAGAAAGAGCCAAATGTTTTTCTCAGGAGTTGGGGAGCACATACCTCCACCAAGGCCGAACAGTCCCCTTTTGTACTCACTCATAGATACCAGCCACCTGCCTACGTGTGATTATCCCCTGAGGAAAATAACAAAAAAATGAAAATCATCCTTTCAATGTTAAAAAAAACCTGGATCTGTCCCTTTCTCTGGATGCACACCAAGAGTTAATGAGGTCTATTCTTGGCTGGGAGCCATCCTCCACCCAAATTTCACAGAAATTGCCTCAGTAGTTTTTGTGTAATCTTGCTAACAAAGCAACCAACAGACAAAGAAAATGACACCGGTGAAAATAAAACCTCCTTGGCAGAGGTATAAGCCAGTTAATATGGGGATTCTTTTCATCAGAGGGTGGAGAACTCGTTGCTTACATGATGATAAATTGATCTGTTTCTACTAGAGCAGTAGTGTTACTTATCTAGATGTGTCAGGAGTGTGTGCCTTTCTGCTTTCTTTATAGCAACATCATTAATTCAGCTTTAAAAAGCCATATTTAATCTTAGAATTAGTGAGGACATGAAATTAGTGAAATGTATGTTGCACAGTATATTTAAACAATTGATTATTTCTGTTTTCACCTTTGTTTCACAGTCCCTACTACAAAGAAAAACCACTCTGCAGGCTGACATTAACAGACTTTTCTTTGTTCGACAGGAAAAACGCATGAACAAGGCCACTGAGGTCATGATGCAATACGTAGAAAATCTGAAGAGGACATATGAGAAGGACCACGCAGAGCTGATGGAGTTCAAGAAGCTGGCTAACCAGAATTCAAATCGCTGTTATGGGGGTTCTGTAGACACTGGAGGTAAGCAGACACCGGAGACCTCGTTCAGATAATGCACCGGAAAACACAGAGGGCGAAACTCAGCCAACCTGATTTTACATTTTTCCTCCACAAAAGGTTTAATGCCTGTTAATGGAAAATATTTTGAAACTTTATTTTTCCAGGCCAGGGTCTGATAAAGCATGCGTCTTTTTTTTTAGCATCAGTGCTGCTTTGTTCTGTCACAATAGACTTTCCACTGTAACTTCAGTATCCTCACGCTGTGTCACTGCACAGCTTCACTGCAACTTTGGGGACGTTAAAGAAAGAGGTTGATGGTTTCTGTCCTTACATAATGCTGTAAACTGTGTGTCTTTGTCTGATATCACACAGATGATGGAGTTCCACGGCCATCGAGATCAATGTCGCTCACACTTGGAAAGGTAAACTTCAGTAATTAGCTGGGGGGGTTTTGCCTTGCACAGAGTCTCCAACCATGCTATCAGATTTATAAGGTTGTACTTCAAGGTAAATGCCAAAGTCAGCATGCAAACATGCAGATATGATGTCTGCCAGAGGGTCACCAAAATGATTAGGATTTATCCTCCAGGGATCATAAATCTCTGAACTTCAGATGCAGATATTCTCACAGTCTGATGTTCTGTCTCCTCTCCAGGCTCTACCCAGGCGTAGGGTGAGCGTAGCGGTGGTGCCTAAGTTTAACCTACTGAACATCCCAGGTCAGACTCCAGCCACAGCCGGCCCAGGCCCAGGCCCAGTGCCTGGCCAGAGCCCCACCACCGGACCCAACACGGGACCTGTCACTGGGGCTGCTCTTCCTGTCCTGGTAGGTTTTCCTGTCCTATCAGGAAATGAGGCATGATGACACATCAAGCATTTGATGAAGTGACACCCACTCACACATACCCACACTGGGGTTAGAAACATTAGTTTTTATTTCAGAATGGATAGATAATGTTTGGAATAGAAACTGTCTGTCTCACATCAATGTCATTTTTACTGGTGATAATTAGAAATTCTGCTTGAGGTTGTATCTATATTAAGTGTCAGTGATGGCAAGTAACTAATTAAATGTACTCCAGTACTGTACTAAAGTACATATTTGAGGTTTGTGTACTTTACTTGAGTGTTCCCAAGTTAGATAATCAGACTTACCCCACTGCCTTCATACGGAATTATTCTGCTTTTTAATCAGCTTTAATCTATCTGAGCGTTAAGACTTTGACAAGGTTTTGAAATACAGTCTACCAAAAGCAGGGTCGGGTTGGGGTCTCTGGTTATATTTCAGGTAAGTTAAGAAACAGTTCCTCTAAACGTCTGTGATGAGCCACAAATCAGGGACATTTTTTAAAAATATGAATGCAAAATGTGTGTCGATGCACTTAGATATTTCTTCTCTTCTCTCACATTCATCATCTCACAACCCTCCAGGATTTCTATCTGACCCTTTAAACAAATCTGTATATAAAGTAAAACCAGCTCCTCCTTCACCCCAACAGTAAAGTGCAGGTCACACATCAGTGTGTCTCATAGCGTCATGTGTAACAATGTAACAGTCACAGGGGTCATTTATTTGCAAAATAAGTGCTTTCACTTTTGATACATACACTGAGCTCATAAAATGACTGTCTGTACTTTTACTGAAGCAGGATTTTAAATGCAGGGCTTTAACTCGTGACAGCATTGTTGTTTTACATCTTGGTCCTGTGCTTTTACTTAAGAGATATGTAACAATTTGCCAGATGTCATGTAGGTGCTAACTTTAAATAAAACTCATTACATCAGCACAGTGTTGAAAACTTGAATGTTGAAGTAAACATGTATGTTACACTGTGATCCGACCCTCTCACATCCCAGTGACTCTGAGGCTGAGTCTAAGTTGAAGAAGTCAGATGATGTTGCTTTAAATGAAAGGATAGGAATACTTCTATCATGCCTGTTAGTTGTGTATTATTGTTTGAAAGCTATTATATTCTCTTTAATAATGTTCACTTCTTTCCTCTCTAGTGTGAAGCAAACGATGTGAAAAGCAATGCTCCCACAGAAGCAACGCAACCAGCAGCAGAATGGTATGTTTTGTGTTCGCACACATACTTACACAGGACTGCATGTACAGCATGTACACATACCATTCCTTGATTCCCAAGGTCACCACACAGTTCTTGAAACAATGGGCCAAGACGAGCCTGAGCTTGTAATCGTTCTTATCAAAAGCATTTTGTGCTGCAGAGCGACCGTTTGGCTTGTTTGTGTGACCTTCAGGATGTGCCTCTGAGAGCAGAGAAAAGCCCCAGTGAGGTGAAAATAACCCTGAAAGCATAAAAAATAATCAAACCCTCCTGCAGTTGATGGATATCCTATCCTGGGTCATAATCTAAACATTTGTGCAAGGGTTTGACAAAGTCCAGGCACAAGGCTCCAATCATATCTGGTTATTATGAGAGCAGAGCTCTCAAGTGTCTGAGCGAGATGTTCTGTGAGGAGACGAGAATAGCCATAACAAAGCTGCAAAGTGCCAGCTCTGGTTTTTTTTTCAGTTCGTACTTGCCGTGCCTGTGATGGTGTCGGTAATGCACACCGCCGCTCAGCCAGAGCTGCAGTTGTCCATTCTGAGACAAGGCAACAGTGTTGTGATGTGTTGGCGTCCAAGGCTGACTGTTCTTTTCCAATCTGAAACAATGCAGTGGAAAGAGTGTGTCGGAGCAGGAAAGTGAGCCGGCCAAACCTTCAGTCAACTTAGAGGAGATCAGAGCCGAGATCAGAGCCGAACTCAAGGCGAAGATCGAGGAGGAGGCGTATAATAAAGGGTGAGGCCGTCACACAAACACATACTTCACAATGAACATGTTGCTCCTCATAAATGATCATATTTATGGGTCCCATCAGTTATGCTGTGGTTGTGCAGGTTTATAAAGTTAAGTATACAGAGACTTTGAGACGTTTACAGTGTTCACAGTAAAATCTACAATAAATTCCACATTCTTAGTTGCTGCTTGACAATGAGACATCAGTATTTCGTGCTTTTGCATGTCCTGAGAATCTAAACATTTCCAATGCAGCTACCAAGAGGGAGTGAAGCAAACTAAAGTGCTCCAGGAGGAGAAGCATGAAGAGGAAAACACTGCGGAGAAATTCCTGGATTTGAAAAATAAAGATGAAGAGAGTGGAAAGAAGATGAAGACAAGCAGGTAAACAGGCTAAAAATGTTTGGGGTAAAGTATAATTGTTAATTTCCCAATGAAGTTTACTTCTCAGAGCCCTGATGTAATTTTAGACACTGTTTCATGTCTTTGTCACAAGTATTTCATACCCACATTTGAGGGATCTTTGCAAAAAAATCTTTCCCAGTTGAAGGATTTTTTTTTGAACTCGCAGAGAACACTTGCGAAGACTTTAAACTGTAACATCTGTCATTTAAACGTCCAGTGTGTAGGATGTACAGTAGGGGGATCTATCAGCACAAACTCTTGTCATTGCATTTGAATGAACGTATGAAGCTGTATGAGGTCACTGTCTTCACAGGAGGATGGAAGAGGTCCTGGTTCTCGTGGGTCGTTTTTTTCCCAAGATCTACCAGAGCCGGCGAGTACTCTGGTTCGCCCTGACGCTGTTCGTGGTGATGTGTCTGGTTATCAGTATTTTCACATTCTTCAGTGACTACTACAATAGACGTGAGGAGACGTAAGCAGAGAAGGAACTGTGTGCGAGGGGGGTGATGAAGAAGATCTTTGGACGAGGTGGAGCAGCACAACCAAAGAAACCCCAGAACAGAACAACAGAGGCGGCAGTCGTCCTCTGTCTCTGTCAGTTTACCATATCACCACACTCAGACTCACTTGAATCCATGACCTGACCTGAAGGCGTTTTGGGAGGCTTTACGGACAACGCTGCCTTTAATAGAATTAAGTTATAACTTTGTTTGGACTGAAACATTTACAGATTGTTTGTTGCAACAAGAGAAAAAAATATATAATTTCTGTTTAGGGACCAATTATATAGTGTGTTGAAGTATAGATAGATGCATACATAATAGGTTCTAGTTTGGGTACTGTTTGATAATGAGGATGGCACTTTCCATTGAACGCCACAATAGAAAAAGTGTATATTTATCTACACTCTAATGTTAAAGTATAATCTCTCAGGTCCAGTAGATGACAACGCCTCCGAGATTTTTTGAAGTCATATTTAAAGATATAGAGGATAAAGGAATGTTTTTATTTTTTGTTTTATATGTTTAATGTATATTTAAAAGCCTTTAAAGTATGAGCACACTCCAAAGTAGTCCCTTAAGTGCAATATTTTGCAGTTGATGGTTCTAGTTTGTTGCCAATTTTGGATTGTGTCTTCAGAGCACTGAGAGACTTTCTTCTTGTATGAGAGCACTGTTTAGACTGTATGAGGCCTATATTTTTATCTTCTTTGCACATGTGTGCCTACCTGTGTTGTTTGTTCTCTGTGGAGTTAATGCTCTGCCACCTCACCTTTAAATAAAGGTGCCTGAAAACATACTGTAGTCAATTCCATGGAGGGAAATAAGGCACAACCAAAGCTGGGAAATGGAAGAAATGTGCACCTTTTGGAACCACTGAGGGGAGCAGCAGGAACAAAGTGTGAGCACAACATTGACATATAATCACCTTCTAAAGGCTTAGTTGCATTGTGGGTAATGTAGACCGCTCCTGTGACACTGCTGGTCTCATTAGGGCCAGACACAAACGATCAAAATTGATACTGCAGAACCAGTGATATCAACTTTTCTTCTGAAGATTCTGTTGCCTACATTACCCACAACTTACGACAGTTTAACAGTGTGCAAATTCTCTGCAAAATCAAGGGGACGTAAAGGTTCAGGTCAAATTTCTCCACAAGGTCATACTGATATAACATTTTTAAAATGATATCTTTATAGTCGCTAAAAAATCGTTTTTGCAAAAATCCACTTATTTGCTAATGTGATACAATTAATACGACGTTTATGCGAAGTATGTACAGTTTTGTTAGCTTAGCTTAGCACAAAGACTGAAACAGGAAAACAGCTAGCCTGGCTCAAAGATATCAAGGGTAGGGTAGAGATGGTAGTAGAAGTTAGACTCCTTTCCTCATGTGAGACTACAGCAGGGGAAACCAGGGAGAGTCACAGTTCCTACTGTAGGCAGTGAATTAAACCAATGGAAATCACACGCGCTTGTTCAACATTCCTGTTGTTGCTTTCAAAGACATCAAAACATCATCATATTCTCAGTGGAGTAGCGTAATTATCGAGGAAACCATTTTGTGTCCTGTAATATAAGTTCCTTCAGTCTTAATATGACCCCATAGACACACAAATCGCGCCCTTAAGAGCAGTGAGAGGCTTGTCCTTTTCCATAACTCCACATTGTAAATTATTTTGCCGACTCACCTCATTGACACTTAACATCTGCCAGAAAACACGGCTGCGTGTTCGTCAGCACTCTATGCGTCATTTCCTGCTGTCAGGGTTTGGGCAGAGATGTTTTTGTGGAAGTGGGATGTCGTCGTGTGCCAAAGGCTCATAGGAGGATACCAGAGATCATCAGCAAGTTCATGATTGAGTAAGGCCCCATGGGAGGAAATCATTTGGACAGAGTGCCCAGTGTTAGATGTTAGTAACTGGCAACTCTCTCAGTGAGAACACGATCATGTAATGTCACAGATTTTTTATTTTTATGAAGTGTAAGCTAATTGTATTGCTTATGTCCATGTCAGTGACAACAAAACACAAAAATGACAAGGATAACTCCAAGGAACTCTCTTCTAAGCTATTAAAATAGCTTTATTGAACTGGCATGGTCATGTTAGACCTTAAAGGAGACATATAATGCTCATTTTCAGGTTGATAATTTTGTTTTGGGTTACTACCAAAATAGCTTAAAAAACACATCAGTTTTTTTCATACAGTCTGAAACACTCACTGTTTTAGCTACTGTCTCTTTAAGGCCCCTGCTAGTATTTTGCCCTAAAATCCCCTGTCTCCTCTGATTGGTCAGCTCACACACAACTGAGTGAGGACCGCTAGCAGAGCAGCTGTGCTAAATCAATTTGTAGGTGGCAAACTAGCTGCTTGGTATAAATTATGCAAAAGTGTAACATGATGAAGCAAAGTCACAGAATGACGAGGCCTTTCGGGAGCAGTGTTTCCTGTGGGAGAGGGGAGCTTCTGTTTGTGCGGACTGTGACATTTCTAACTCTCCAGATGTTTTAAATACATATATTTATAAATCACTGAAGGAAAAGAGAAAAAGGAAAAAATAGAACAGGTCTCCTTTTAAAACTAACTCAGTGTGAAATGTTCACAGACCCTTGTCTAATGTCTTAAACTTTTATTCACATTATGTTCAGACACATTCAGCGACTTCCTTCCAAGCGTTTTTGACCCCAGGACAAAGTGAAACAGACAGTTATTCTGGGCTTTAACTTTGTTTGAAACATTTGGAAAATCTAAGTACACAGCTCAGGAAAATATATAATAGAGGCCTTGTCAATACGGAAATGTTACATGTTGTAACTTTAAGAACGTTTCTGTTTAAGTCATCATTTTACTATTCCAGGAAAATGAATTCAGTGCATTCGGCCTCCCATTTCTGTGGCTCAATCTTCTGCTGACATAATAGTTTTATCTCTTTCTCTCATGGGTCCTGCTCCCAGAACATATGATGGATCTTGATGTGACCTGTGAGCAGTACTTCCCTCTTCCTTTTCCTTTAGTTTCTGGCAATGACAGAGTCCACACGCACCGATGAGCAGAATCACCTCTATTTAACCCGGTCATTTGGCCCGCAGGAGCATAAAGCGTGCAGCACTTTGTCACTCCCACCATTCGTCCGTCTCTACTCGGAGCAGTCATGAATATGATCTGGCTTTGCATCATACCGGCGTTTTCAATTACTCTGGTCATCTGTGATAAAAGCATTGACACAAGCCACATCAGAGGTAGGTGATTCCAACTGTTTTGATATCTATTTACATAATTCTACCTTTTTTCTTGGCCTAAGAGTAGAATTTGTTGTTTAATTTTACATCATTTACTGCAGCGACAGCAAACCTAAATCTGTGAATGTCTTATCTGCTGTTTCCAGTTTTTCCAGCAGCGAACAAAAGTATTGCCGGAGTCCTCCAGGCGACCTCCCTAAATCACCTCAACCAGCCTCAGTATGCCTTCAATGCCTCTGAAGCTCGGAGGCTCTGCTTGTCCCTTGGAGTGAAGATTGCCTCAAAAGCACAAGTGAAAGAAGCTCTCAGTAGAGGTTTGGAGACATGCAGGTAAGACAAGTGAAAAAAACAAGATGTCCTCGGCCATCTCAGTGGAGTGCTTTATGTCATGTCTTGTTTTGTTTTGTTCAGGTTTGGGTGGGTCGATGAGCATTTTGCAGTCATTCCCCGCAGAAAGGCCGTCTCTTACTGTGGCCAAAACCAGACGGGCTTGGTGACATGGCGAGCATCTGTTAAACACAAGTTTGATGTGTTCTGCTTCAATGAATCAGGTATGTTTGTGTCCTTGCTACACATCAGTTCACAAATCAGTCTTGTGGTGCTTACCCCGGCTTTTTGTTCTTTAAACTAAACAATCTGGCTGAAATGTGATGTCTATCAGAAGGTATTTACTCTGATTAATGTTAATGAACACTCCTGATAAAGGCTGTGCTAAGACTCGATTGCATATACATCTGGACTGAGGTTGTATTCAGCTGTATATTTTGGTGGAAAACTACTTTGCTCCAAAATGTATGAACATTTTTTTGCCTGAAATTGTACATACATTGTAAGAAACAGATTTGTTTCTTAACTAAATACAGTACATAACTAAATACCTTCACCCACAGAAATCCATTCGAAAATGTCTTTTTAATATTTTCCAATACTGTGTCTAGAGGGCTGTATCCGTGAGACAATGATAGGCAGATACAATCTTTCCATCAGTAAAAAAAAAGAAGTTAAACTTATGTGAATGGTACAAACACAAATACATTTATCAAATAGCATGCACTTTAACCAGCACTAATCTAATCTCTCACGGCCTTCATGTATACACACAGATGCTGCGACACAATTGAAGGATACAACAACTGATAGCCCTTCGAGCAGCAGAGATTCCTCGAGGCAAACTCAGTCTCACTCTGAGGCAGCAAACACCACCCGGAGCCTCCACTCTACCTCTACCTCTTCCTCCTCCCATCTTCCTTCTTCCTCCTCAACTCCTGAAACCATGGAGAATGAAGCAGAACCGGCCCGTTTTACAGGCAGTGCACAAGCCTCTTCTGGAGGTACGAGAATTTAGCTTACAACAGAACTAATGCAGTGGATGGCATTTTTTGTCATACTGAGTTCATAGTGCACATAAAATATAGCTCAGCGTGTTAAAGTTACAAAATACTGATAACAACTGAGGACGTCATTTTTGTTTTATTTGACTAATGTCTTTTTACTTTCATGTATCTTTCCCAGGAAAAGCTATTCTAATCACCTCAGCGTGTGCCCTTCTTCTTATTGCAATCATAGTAATTGCATACATTAAAATGTAAGTGGTTTTCCACGTGAAAATACTACACAGAATCTTTCATTATTGTTACATCAAGTGTATAGCACAATTTTTCTTTCTCTCCATACACAGTCGAAGGAATCGCATTCTGACTGCTGACATGAAGCCGCAGGAGGAGTTCATCCAGACAGAAGAGTGGACGTGTGTGAAGACTATCAGCGAAACCAAGACAGACACTCAGGAAGATGAGAGGATAGAAGTGGACGACAGTGAAAGTTAAACTTTTGAGATATTTCTAAGAACTTTGTGGATAACTGCTGTGTATTATTTTCCCTAAAGACAGAAATATGTTCCTTTTTGTGTGCCTTGTTTTTCTGTTATAAAATGGCCTTGAAATGCACTTATTTTGGTATGTATTTGTAAGTACTGTATATTCAGTCATCTGACGTTATTAAATGGTGCAGTTTTGCCACTAGATGGCGATGTTTGCATTACAATCGTTTTGAGGCCCTGAAGACTTTTTATGCTTTTCACATACTGTTTGCCGCCTCAGCTAATGAACATGTAAATGTGTTGTGTTTTTATGACATTTTCATCCCACAGCAAGTCCTTGTGTTCATTTGTGGGTATCTCTCCAAAAACTCACTGAATTGTCTTAAGGGAGAGACAGAGGGAATGTCCCAGACATCATTCATCTCTTATCAGACTGCTCTGAACTAACACTGTGTAGAGCTCTCTCAAGTGTAAGTGTTTCTCTGTCCGATGTACAGTGCATACTGTAACTGAAAAACTCAAAGGTTATGACATACCCCCATTACAATATGGAAGGTGCAGTTGTTTATACATAGCAGGATTGTGTAATGACAAGCATGTGACCCTTCTTCACACACGTCTGACCCTCCACAGCAGCCAAAGTGCCATCAGTCATCCAGTAATCCTTTTGTTATTAACTTGTGGCCAGCTAAGCAGGACATCACAGTTTTCATTGACTCATCACAGTCACCCACCAGCACTTTTCAAAATAAAGGTAAAGTGTGGTTATTGAGAGCTCAGCATGCTTGGATTCTGTCTAATGGTAGGTCCATTTCATTCACTCAAAGCTTCAGACTTCACTGCGTCGACTATGAAGCTAAGCTCATTACACAGTGTCTCGTGTCTGTAGGCCATGCGGATCTGGGCAACGTTGGTGCGACGGATATCATTTCCCTCGGGTCCATCTTTCTGATAGCTCACTCCCAAGAAGTGCCTCTTATCCTGTAAACAAACAATAAAATAAGTGTTAAGAGACATATAGGATGGAGATAAAGCCATGCCTGGTGTGATAAAGGGGGAGTGAACATGTCACGCCCGTACCTGGTGAGACAGTCCACTTTGCAGCACACTGTTTCTGGCTATCTCACATACATCACAGGTGCTGAGCTTCCACAGCTGAGCTGCGATGGCGTACTCTTCCATCAGGGGTTCCTACGATCAGCACACACATACAAAGGGATGTGAATTATTTACACTGCAGAACAAAATCCATCTGAAGTAAACTGAAACAGTATGTTTGGTACGGACATTCAAGCTAGTATCATGTCATACTGTGCAGCCTACTAAATTCTGGTTCGCTGTTTGTGTTTACCTTGGTGTAGTGGAACTGCATGGGGTCGTCCGTGGACAGGGACACACACAGACCTTTGTGCAGGAACTCTCTTAGAGGATTTTTGGAGTATTCCAGGAACAAGCTGTTGTTGCTGAGTGGGGACATGGCAATTGGCACCTGGGCCAGGTAGTACAGGTACTGCAGCACAGGGCTCTGAGGAAACATGAAGGAAAATAAGTACCGCTCTGGCAACACATATGGTACACACATGCAGACAGTACACAAAGGTAAAAAAAAAATGCCCCAGTGACTGTTTTATGCACATGTAATTTACCATGTCTCCTAAAACCATCTTAGCTGATCACATGCTATCTGTATGCTAGCTGAATCTGCCAGCAGCTCCTACCTGCTACATAAGGACTCACATACTAAACTGGGAAGTCTAAAACATTACAGTTGGCCCTGGGTATAAATATAGTAGAGTATAAATATCAACATTTTTAAGCCTTTCCCCACACTGCCCAGACTTTTAATTAAATAAAGAAGACATAAATACCTAAACATGCAGAAACAAAATAACTCTCTCGCTACCTCATTAAATCAAATTGCTTGAATATCGTAAAACTGCACAATTTGGGTTATGAACTAATATCAGTGAGTAATCAATGTTCTCTTTCTATAGGACTCTTTCCTTGGCTCTGTGTTTGGAACATATCGTCTATCCACATGAAACTCAAAACTTCTTTCTCACCTACACAGCTGTTCTGTGATGAGCCACAGCGCTAAAAGTGAGAAATCCACAGGGACTTTTGGATACAAGACTTCAGAACAGTCAGAAGGAAGAGGAGTTCATTTGATTGTCGACTATGCTTCTCCACTGTGTTCTCACACTGTTTCTATGAACTATTTCAGTTTACTATAATCAATTTTGAACAGGGCCAAAATGCATAAAGTATAGTCATATTATTGAACTTTGGTTGGGGGTGTGCCAACTCAGCAGGAGCCCTGTGTCATTCCCTCCCAGCCCTGCAGGCAGCATCTGAATTTCACACTTGTGCCACTGTAATGGTAAGTCAAAAATGAGCCTGTCAACACATTTGAGATACCTTCTTCAGGTTGAGTCCATGTGAGATGTTGTCAGATGTGAGAAAGGCAGAGACCAAATGAGTGATTGATCCAGCTTCTCCACAATGGGGACGGAACTGGAAGGTGCTCAGTCCAAGCTCTCTACAGACCAACCAAACACCAAAGGACATGACGAATCATTTGATCAATACATGAGCAAATTACAGAATAGTGTCTTATATTGTTCGTCTCTGCGTTGATAGTATTAAAAGCAGTACAGCATATTGGAATGTCCACATTACTCTCATTATCTGTAATTGCTGAGATGGTTCTTACTTTCCTTTTGGAGACTGTAAAGTCAAAAATGTTCTCCGTCACTCTCACAGAAATGCACTCTGTTTTCAAATATTAGTGTGTGTTGTGAGTAATAAGCCATCAGCTCTTACTTTCTGAGATTGTTGAGGACCATGATGTTGGAATACATGTGGAAGAGGTAGTAGCTGTAGGGAGGGTTGTCATCTGTTGTCCACTGTTCTGGCTTTGGGCTCCTGAAGGAGAACATGTGATCGCTGTGTTTGGACTCATCATCCACGCTGTCAAAGCCTGACACCTGCACTTACACAAAGAAGATAAGTCACTTATACATCACATATATTATTAACAATTCTGCGTTTATAAACACAACATAAACATTTACTAAATTGTTTACAATACTCTATAAAGTAGCAATGTGTAAGCACTTACAAGGCCATTTAAAAGTGTTTATTAACGTATAGTATTTGTCAACAATTACTGCCTCTACTATGAAACATTTTACACATTATACTGCATTTTAATGATAAAGAGGGGAGGTTCAAGTGAGGTGGTACCTCAACAATAATCAATAGCATGGAATAGATAATAGTTGAAACTTGAGGAAAATAATCGCTATTTTGGTCAGCTATTCTGTACATTTTGGCATGATGAACCCTTAAAAATCTCACATATTTGAGGAAAACGTGGAGTTCTTTGTGTTTCTGTGGGTTGACGGTAGCCTCAAACAGAGGAAGGAAAATGTTCTCCAGCATCTTGGCAAAATTAGATACCAGCTTCTTTGACTTGAAAATATCACTGAAACACATAAAAACATTGTGTTTCACGATTTCACATTTTGGAAATTGATTAGAAGCTTGTGGGTTTCTTCAGACCATAGTACTCACTATATCCTGGGCACTTGAATCATCCACCGCATGTTCGGAGAGTGCAGCTTGTGGTTAATGAACCACTTAGACAGACTGTCCCACTCATCTGGAGAGCGTCCATAGATGGAAAGGCGAGGCTCTGCGTGCTGGTACTTACTCTCCTCCAGGTCATGGGCCACTTCCTGTTGAAGGTGAGAAGTAGAGTGTGCTATTCTGTGTCTGCGTCAGTTCAGAACTTGAATGGATCATCACATGATCTGGTACCTTTATGATGCGAGCAAAATAGTCTCCATTAATGAAGTTGTCTGTTTTCAGGAAGATCTCTCGAAGTTCACTGGCTCCCACTGGGTTATACTTGGAATTGAACTTATCAAACCGGTGGAAGGTGTGTCTCCCCTGGACAGTTTTATACATTAGAAAGCATATTTGTCAACTGATATTTTCCTGCAATGGCAGGTACATAAAGTACCACAAATTAAAGGCAGAGGGAGTGAGGGAATTGCAAGCTGCAGAGAGATTCTTGACATGAAATTCCTATCCAATCCAATGATTACATTGTCCCATTATGTAGTACCCAATAATTCACAAAACATTAATTTTCCTCCCCATTTCAACATATTTAAAATGAACACAGAAAAGCAACATCAGCCTAATGCTAAAACATGGTGGCCTCTGAAGCTTTTCTTACAGCATGTACATCCAGAGAGTCCACGGTGAGGTCATAGGGGTCCTTATTGAGGTTATGGAAAACCTGCTGGAGAGTCATCTTTTGTCCTGCCTTTTCCAGCACCACACGGTCAGCATCAGTCTTGTATGTTTTCTGGATGAAGGTCAGCAGGTGTTTCTGAGACATGCAGGCAGCCGCATGAATATGTGTGTCCACCTGAGGGGAAGAAGCAACTTGTATGTTTAACAAATGCCCACATGGCTTTTTCTTCCCTTTTTTTATTTTATTATTAAAATTAAAGAAGACAGCATGTAATGAGTTGTTTTCACCAAAACAATATTCAGGATACAAGATTGGATTATATGCTCTTTTGAGCACCTGTAGAGGGAGAGCTAACCTTTCTAACATTGTAGAAATCTCTGTGAGGCACACTCTTTAGTTCCTTTAGCTCAGCCATCTCATTGAGCATCTCATGGAGGTAGAACTTTGAGCTCAAAAAATTCAGCCGTCTGTGACAGTAGGTCTTCCTGAAAAATTAGATTGGACCTCAGTTTAGTAAGTAAGTATATAAGTAATGCTAAGTGGCAACAATTGGTTATACAACCATAGTCGTGTGCTGAACACGTATACTGGAGCTGCAGCATGTTATTTGTTTTGGCAACTTACGTGGGTCCATCTGCAATCATTGCAAGCACGTGACTGAGGTCAATGGCAAAGGTCTCTAAGTCTGGGTAAGGAAGGTCGTGGGGCCGGTTTTCTCTCACAGCCTCTGCATTATCATACACATGCACTATCCCATCCTTCATCTTCAGTTCATAGTTCAGGTTCTCAGGGATGTTCTCCATGCTGTAGGGATCTTCCCCATCTTTTGGATGTGGGCACATATCTGGCAACAACATTCACATATAAACAGGAAACAATCGTCAGTGACAGATACTTAAAAAAAAAAAAAAATAACAACAGATGGACTCTTCAGACCTGGTAGAACTTCATCTTCTTCATTCCATCTCATGTTCTGAGCACTGCGGAGGAACTGGGCTGTGGTTCTGCAAAATCTTTGATAGGCTAGCTTTGAGTATTTCTCACGAATAAGCAGAGCTTTAAAGAGACTTTTGGCTGCCTGTTCATAGTCCTCCACTGTGATCTGAATGAGAAACAGACATGACACATACATTAATCTTAAGTGTTTTCTTATTTAAGCTTTTTCAACATCCTGTAAACTATAACAAGTTAGGAGCTATTAATAAATACAATAAGTAAAGCTGTGAAAGCATTAATTTCTCTAATTGTGATGAACACCTGTAAATTCTCCTCTTCACAGTACTTACCCCAGCACAGTAATCACCACTAATAGTGACCCGTTGGTAATCGGGACAGGTTTCTGGCAGTGACGAGCAGGTGGAGCTGGGGGACATGAATGGTGTGGCTGCCACCGACCGCGTCAAGTCTGCATTCACTGGGATCTGCAGAGACATTGACTGGGAGCGAATCATCTTCAAACTTTTCTTCCTGCAAAAATCCCAACACAGTTAATATCAGAAGACAAAACTTCACTCCAAGTCATGATACATTTGTTAACTATGTTTTTTTTTTGTTTTTTTTATTTGTCTTATGTCTACCTCTTGGTGCTCTCCTCTGACTGCTGCTCTGCCAGCTCCTTGAGCAGTTCAAGTTCCTTGGCTTGTTGCAGGCCAATTGGACAGTCCTCAGGCACAGTGAACATTGATAAGGCATCCTTGTGGTCTTCTTCCTTTAGCGCAGATGCGTATACCTTCTCTGCTAGCAATTGCGTCTCCTCCTCAGCCTCACTCAGAGTTACCTTTGGAAATTGGCGAGGCATATCTGCAAGAAAGTAGAAGCGGCAGCAAAATGACTGGCAACACTGACATATATAGTATTTACAGGATACAAGGAGCCCCTGCCTCCTGTAAGAGCTTTACTCGCTCCGACCAGTTTGTGCTGTTTTGAAAACAAGCAAATCTACCTGGGTTAGGGTGCAGTAAATCCAAGAGCTAACAGCATCGACACCTGGAGAGCTCTGTGAGAACTGCTCATGTTGGTTCAAATGATGTTAAGTTGCTGCAGCTGTTCATGCCCTGTAGACTAGCTCTTAAACACAATTCCAATCAAAACCCTTAAAAATCTCCAATGTAATGCAGTCACATCTTAGCCTAGTTACGGTTCATCTGCACCCAGTTCATTTTTACAGTTTCACATTTATTCTCTTTACTTGGTTGCCTGACATTTTCTAATTATCTTTTTCTGTTATCCGATGTTCTGTTGATACTTGTCTTTACTTGTACTTTTTCATTCTTTGCTATCTTTCTTTTCAAATATCATCCATGTAAAGAAACAAGTGATCATTTTGACAGGTGCTGATTATAAAGTATTTTGCAACTGGCTGCAAAGGGAGGCTGTAATGGAAACAATAGCTAATCCTGTGGATTATCCATTGGATTACCATCACACTAAATATTACTAGTGAAGCATGCCCCAGTACAATACCACTTTAAAATAACCTGTCTCAGCCGCCTTTATAGCAATCCCCCCGAGCTATTCTTGACATCTTACTTTATTGTCACTTAATAAAAACAATGTCACTTCACATTTTAGTCCTCATCAAGAGTATCGCCTTATTTATACTCCAGTATCTAATCCTGGATACACTCCACGCTGCCGCTATGTCAAACACACAACTGTCTATTTCTGCAAGGAGATAACCTGGGTGAACTGACAGTGTCTTGCTGATATCCTTAGCATTACAGGATGCAGTTCTGGTTACTCGTGAGTTAAAGCAACAACAGAGAAAGGCCACGCCGCATGGTGTCATACAAGCCAATTTTCCGCTCTGCCAGGGTGCTTCCAGGAAGCTTATCATTCCGGACACACAACACTATTCTGACAACAGCTGTGTGCATCACCACTGCTGTGGAGCTTTATGGCACCACATGCACACTGTGGAAAGGAATAGGCACATAAAGCTGCATTGATCTGAAAGTGTTGGCCTCATGAATTATTAACCGTCCTCTTATACACCCTCAAATCATTTCGTATTACTATGATAAATATCAACTAGACTAGATTATATACAGTCTGAGATTTTGGACATGATTATAAACCGTTATGGCAAAGGTATTGTCTTTTCCTGGTTTTGAATGCTGCATTACAGTTGAGTTATGTACATTTCCCAAGTTACCTGACTGTTCTACTTGTTTTAACACTACTGATTAGGTCAATGTTTTGTTAAAGTACCAATAGCCATCCCTACAGTATTGTTGCAGTCGACATTAGGGTAAATTCGTAACATTTGATTTCGCTGCTTTATCCTAGCATGTCTGCAGAGCCGAGGTCACGCGCCCTCAAGTGGGACCTCACGGGACCTATTTCGGGGGGAAAAAAATGGTGAATGGAGAGAGATGCGATATTTTTTGATCCCGCTTGAATTGTGCCACGAACTAAGAGTAAGTTATTTTATAATATTTGTTAATTGAAAAGATGTTTTTCAAGTCAAGAAACCCACCTGGGCAGTCAATCTGTGGCTAACGTTAACGTTAGACGTAGCTAGGCTAATCGAGATAACTTAATGGTAATGGTGAGATATTATCTTTATCGTCAAAGGCAAGGTTTTGGTATTACTGAAGAGTTAGTTACAGTAGGTGTAGTTAGGTTTGCTAGTTTTAAACCAACACACCAGCTATCATAAAGTTTCATTTACGAAACGTTTATATTAAGCAAAAAGTATGCTTGTGTTGTAGCTAGCTAACGTTACCGACCTGCGGACTTTACTTTGAGGTTCTCAGCCTGCTGAACTGACTCTCACGGTGAGTTAATTTAATGGTCTTGACGGCTGTTTAAGCTTAACGTTACACTATATCATATCTTTTTTTTTAGCACATGCTTTAATTAGCAAAACAATTTCTGCTTTCTATCATTTTTAACGGCGTTTCACTGTTACCAAGACAACTGAACTTGGGTCACGAATGTGACATCACTATAAACAACGTTGAATCTTTTGACATACAGTTTATAGAAAAAAATGCAAATAAGATAAATAAAACTCTCAGATGTTGTCTTCGTAGGCACAATAATCTTTATGTTTTGTTTTATTGATTTTAGCCATTCATTTAGATGTATCCAAGTCATTATTTCCTCATGATTCTCACAATAATAATACGTAATAGGTGTTTTGCAAACTCTTTCATGACTATATAGAAATGAGGTCATTTCGTCAGAGAGAGAGACTGGTGTCCCCCATGCATGCAGTACAATTTGCTGTTGACCAAACCCAAGCAGCCTCCCCTATATAGCATAGTGACACAATGATTACCCTATATTGTAACTTGATTTCAGCCATTTTGCCAGCACTTACCTTGGGTGCCGTTCAAAGCCATATTTGGAGATGATCTCAAGTTGGATGCAGTGAAGCACTGTACGGATTCTATGTCTGCATCTATGTGGGTCAGACTCAAGTCAATGTATGACTCTACAGTGGCACACAACTACAGTTTTGTTTTCCCGACTGCCTATCTCTCTCTATTTTAAGGAGCCAATGGCATCATGTTGACAGAGCTACTAATCCTGAGAATATGTCAAAACTGGCTGTCAACAAAGAGAGGGCCTCAGTCAGATTGAACGGAGCCTGCCGTCCGCTGCTCCCTCTCTCTCTCTCTCTGTCTCTTTCAGACGCAAACATGCAAGCAACTGTGTTGCTCACTCTTACACTTACATACAGTGCACACACATTGATGCCTCTTCATTCTTAATGAGGCATCACACAAAGGGCAGTCATCGCAGTTGCCCTTATCAGTCAGTAAGTCACAAGCTGCTCAGTTTTCTTAATTTCCCTCAGGCAGGCAAACAGTCAGTCTGAGAACAATACAAGCATTTGTCCATTTATCACTTAAGTCTGCTGTTTTCATCGGGGTTCTGACCGTGGTTGAGCCCGTGGTTCCTGACAAAAGTCACTCTAGAAGCAACTAATTGCCCTCAGAAGACATTCGAGTATTTTACACGCTCAGTTTACCACTCTGACTTGTGTGATAGCAACTGACTCATCTCCCATTTAACTGTTTATGATGCAGGGCCACACACTGCATTTATATTTTTATGTCTTACTTGTCATCACCCAACTATTTATGACAGTCTGAACACCTCAGACTGATCCTTTCTGTCAATAGTGAGTGTGGTAAAAATAATATTCAGCATGTAAGGTTGTGGTGCTGTTTGACCAGCAGAATAAATGATGGCCTTGCTCAGCCTGCTCTCACCAGGGCCTGGGCCTGGATAAGCACTGAAAGTTGGACAAGCAGTGACAAAAATTTTCAAAAAATTGAAAATCTGAGCATGTTCCCCTAAATCAATATAGGATTGTGGGAACTGTTGACTGTGAATACCTTAAAAAATGATTTCTTGTTGTTGGACACAAAGCTATAAACTCACATTTTTTTCTGCACTGTTCACATTTACGGAATGGATCTTTAAGAAAAAATCACAATATTTATTTCATATTCGTAACGTGAGGAAATTTTGAGTTAAAATAGCATCAATATGGTCATTAGTCACTCTCTACATCAGGGGTCACCAACACGGTGCCCGCGGGCACCAGGTAGCCCCCAAGGACCACACGTGTAGCCCTCAGGCCTGTTCTAAAAATGAAAATTGAATATTGATATTATCTGTTTCCCAACTTGTTAAGTCATTGTTGATAATTATTGTGAGAGATCATTAATGTGATCAGTGTCTTCACATAGATGAGTATGATTAATCATTAATAACCACATATAACTAAAGGCAAACTGAGCAGATTTGTTATTTCAGAAGAGTGTATCAAACTGGTAGCCCTTCATACGACTCAGTACCCATGAAGTAGCTCTCAGTTTCAGAAAGGTTGGTGACCCCTGCTCTACATGATAAAAAAAAGCCTTTCTGTCTATAGCAAGGACTCAAATCAGCATCCCAATAACAAAGTAGGTTAAAATATTTTAGTGAGCATCGTAGGAGCTTTTCTCCTATTGATCTGTGTCTGGTTTAAGTAACATCAGATCACATGGATGAGAAATAGATCTCTAGAGAGCATAATTAGATACTAATGTGGGGAGTATCTTCATGGTGCTTACTGCAGACTGTGCTAATGTATGTGTGTGTATTCCCAAATGTACAGGAAATGTGGAATTGACCCGTCACTTTGGAGAATATGGATCGTCATTCATTATTTCACTGTGAAACTCCCATAGGAGGCTTCCTGGGGCCATTACTCCTCCACTAATAGCCCTATCTCATACCCAGCTCGCTATATTCTGCCGTCTTTATCTTGTCTTTTTGTGGCTTTTCTCAAGACACGTCACTGCTGGTATTGGCTGCGCGCTCAAGTTGGCTCTTTGTCAAAGTCAGATCTGAGAGTGAGGTCAACCCCATGAGAGAAGGATTTGCACATTACATTAGAGATAGTGATGAGAGAGGCAAAGTGAAGATGCTCACTCTTTCCCAAGCAAGGACTTGACTGCTGCTTTAAAAGAGGCGTATCTCCTCTTCTCATCTTTCCCAGTGGCCAGGGCCTGGAGAAGAGGACAGAATAAAGCGAAGGAAGTGCACTCACCCGTGAATGCAAGGCAGCCTCCCTCACAGCTTGTTTCTAATCCTTGTCAGATTCATTTCCACTAAGTCTAGATGCATACTTTCTCTTTTTTTGCACTGATAAATGGGTTTGGATATGATATAACCCAGTTACTAAGTCTCACATACAGTATACTAAATTTGAATTTGAAATTTAAAAAAAACAAAGAGGAAGAAGCTTTACTCATGGATTGGTCCCATGTCAAAGGGTTTTTGGGGAGTTTTTCCTCAGATTAATCAAGAATGGAGGGTTTCTACTGCTGTGCAGATTGTAAAGCCCCTCGAGGCAAATTTGTGATTTTTAATATTCAGCTATATAAACACAATTTGACTCCCACTGTCAATTGATGGTGATGGAGTATGTCAAATAATTCTACTCACCTCTTCGGGCTCTGTTGTCTCTGAAGTGTGAATGAACTGTGTGCAAGTTCCCTCAGAGAAACCTCTAAGTCATGCTGTGCGCTTGTTGTGGCTCGAGGATATGATATCTCATCCACCTCCCTGCAGTGCACATCACTTCATCCTTAACTCTTTCACTGCTGCTGGTTAGAACAAGGACGGCAGCTGAACAAATGCCAACGTCAGTCATCATGGTCATTTCACTGTTCCAGGTAGTGTTAATGAATGTAGAGGGAATTTTGTTCATAATGCGTCAATATGTCAAATATAAGTGTTTTTCCTTTTTTTTCCTTTTCTTTCTTTAAGACTAATGTGTCCTCTTGTGGATGTGTTTTTTTCTTTTTTGCAGGACATTCTGCTGAGATGTGTGACTTGGGCAGGCTGGCGAGCAACAACAACAACGTAAGAATGTCTTCTTTGGTTAGATCACTTCTGTCTCTTTAACTACAGTACTTCAGATTAAGACAATTACAGAACATTCGTCTAGACTTACATCACCAGTGCACGTCATGGCAAGTGTTTCTATTTTCAAATGCATTCTGTGAGCATTGCAATAAACTAAAGCTCCAAGCTGTCTGTGCCCATATGTAACATCAGTGTTAGGGTGGAGATCAAAACATTTTCTCTGATACTTACAGTATGCAGAGCAGAACAAGCAGCCTTGCACTGATGAACTCATCACAAAGCCTTAGAAGAGGACCCAGATTTACTGTTGTGGCCGTAAGCAGCAGGGGGCCCAAAGTCCCTGATTTAGCACAGTGTTTCCGATTATGAGGCTAATCCTCTTAGCGCAGGTTATCAGGGTACTTTTAGAGTTGGCTGTCGAGGCCTGACTTTTAGCCCTTGACGTGTATCATTTTGATCGACAGTAGTATTGTCAAGCTGGTTATTTGTCTCTCCTCTCCTCTCCTCTCCACTCCACTCCACTCCACTCCACTCCACTCCACTCCACTCCACTCGTCGCCTCTCTTTATTTTCCATCAACTTCAGACAGTTCATTTTTGCTCATTTTGGCACAGTGGTTAAGGCATCTTAGTAAACACCCTGCTGTTAAGAGCCGATCCTGAGATAACACAGTCAGTAGCTATATGACCACAGCAGTATAGAAATAAAAGACCTGCAGCTTAGTGTGCAATTAGTCCAGGAGAGAGGGTATTATTTTTTGCCAACTGACCTACGCTGATCAGTTTCTTGATGCCATCATCACCTCTCTGGCATCAGCAGTTGATTGGCTTACTGCAGGAGTGACACCGTCACACAGTGAGAATGCACTCAGTGGGACAGCTCTAGATCCATTCAGTCTATTCTTAGATCCCTTTTTACTGTGGTGAGAAGCGCTATTTGAATTTTTTTTAGGAGGGTTTTGTGCAGGAAAAAAAATTCTCATACAAAATGTAAAAATACATTACATACAATGTAATCAGCCACTAGATGGCACATTCACTTTGTTTTAGTTTCTTTACATTTGTTTGTTAATGGACTCACACCTTTCAGTCATAAGGGAGCAGGTCTTATGTTTTGTCATGTTTGGACATGTTGTAGCTTCTGTACATGATTTATTTAATCCATGAGCTATACTTCAGGAATAGACGAAATACAATTTAAGAGAGACTGAACCCCCCCTTGAAATCCACATATTTTATTGATGTAACAACATAATCTTAGTACAATATTTTAGGTTTAAATTTCTCCATGCAAAAGAAAAAGGTTCTCAGCAACCACAGCAGTAAAACATGACTTCTCACTGTTCCAGCTTCTTGTTCAAAAACCTTTATAGTATTCTGACTGATTGATCAAATTGTATCAATCATACCAGGAACAAAAAAGTCTGTTTTACCTATCCAATCTCACTAGATGGCAATAGAGAACATAAAATTACAGATGTTACCCTCACTCTCATTTCCGTGTAACCTGCTCACAATCATTCTGCAGAGTTTTTGAACATCTGTAATTTCCGTTGAAGTAAAACCAAAACAGAAACCTTTTCCAACCAACCTTAAAAAGACATTCTAGTGATTATACTTTTAATCAGCGTGAAGTGTTATGGGCTTCAAAAAGAGGTTGGTTTATTGTTTATGAAAGCAGGGTGAATATGCAGTTAGTGCTTACAGAAATCAAGCTCATAGCCATGCTGGTAAAGAGTACAGGAGACAGCCAACAAGTGGCCATTAATATCTTGCTCTAAGGATCTGGTTACTTTGACTTTATGCCTTCTAGTGAATTAATGACATGTTTCTGATAAGATTTATATTGCACAGTGGATGTCTGCTTTAGGGAACGAGCAAAACCAGATAGGATACCTGAGCTATCCTCAGTTGGCATGGCTCATCTCTCTGTGCAGTTGACAGTTTTATCCTTTGCATTTTGGGACTGGTCTGAGTAAAGACAAATAGAAAGAATACAGCCTAAAGAGAAATCTGTGTTATATACTGTATGTGGTGCAGGATGAATTCTGTCTGAAAAAAGTGGTGATAATGTGTCAAGTGAAGAGGTCTGCATCCTCTCAGCACTGCTCAGTGTCTGAGAGGACGCCACCCCCCACCCCCTGAATGTGAAGGTCATGATCAGCAATTTTATTGGAGCAGTTCTCGTGATGTTCTCGCAGGAATGTTAGACCGGAACCCCCCGCATCGCTCTTCTCGTGTCCCAACCATCTACCATTGAATACAGATGGAGCTAAAGCCTCAGCTTTCTCTGATGGCTTTAGGGCTCCTCTGTGGTGTGGGGTGAGCCAACAAATATGAGCTGAACCAAGCAGGAATGCGCCTGGCACCCTGTCTGCCCCACTCTTTTTTTTAGGGGACGGGGGGGCATCATAACTAGGGGAATGTAGCAAGAGGAGGGGAGGCTCTAATGAGACCCTGTAATCACTTAACAGAGACCAGGTGCTCTGTGTCTTGCTGTAGCGGTGTACTCCAGACAATAGAATGCCACGTTTGATTTGTGAGATCTGTGAGCAAAGGAGGTCTGGACAAGATTTAGATTTTGTATGCAAAATGTTTATTGAATAACAATGTTATTGCTTTGACACAAATAAAATAGAGCACATTTACAAATATATAATATACCTATAAAACATATCCTATTACCACAGTTTGCAAAATAATAATGACAAATAGCTACAATGCCCATATATATTTCTTCCTGTACAAAAATAGTTCTATCTGCATAAGTACTTTAATGTAACCTCTATATAATATTTAAATAAAGGAATTCATATATACATATACCTGCAATAAAAACAAATATAGATTGCACATGTTTTTGTACAAACAATAACAATTTCAAGTATATTTCAGTCCATTGTGGACTGGCACATATCTCACAGAATCTAAGGCATTTTCCCTTATACAGTGTCCAAAACTTGATATAAACTGAGAGCTTCAGAGCTCTGTAGAGTATCTTCCTGTTTGGCATTGTGATGAAGATGTCTTTTCCTGATGATTCATTTGACTTTAAGTCCAAATGGAAAAGTGCAGACAAGTACTGACAGTTTGGAACATGGTGGTATAATCCTTAGAGGATAGCACTTATCAAAGTCTTGGCCTTGAGGAAGAAATGTGTAAAGTCCCAGAATGTTAGAAGTGTGTTCCCTCTTTAAACCAGAGGATGTGTCCACTTATTGGCCAGGTTTTAGCACTCTTCCTTTCCCTCTACCAAGCAGAGAGCAGCACCTGTTTGCCCCACGCCGTGCCATCCAGTGTCTGTAGGCCAGCTGCAGTTGTTTGCACGCTCAACATCGCAGAGCTGCACGGCTCAGCCTTTCGAGAAACTCACTGCAGCCAATCTTGCTCTGACTCAGTCCTCATGCCTGGAAAAAATGTGCTGGAGAGTACTTGGCCAGAGTCTGAGGCATGTGGAGAATTTTAGAACAGAGCAGAGAGGACACTAACTCTGAGCAACTCCCTCGCTTTTGTTCTCAGCTCCTCTTGCAAAGTCCTGCTCATGTCCGTCTGAGGAGAGCCTCCAGCTTGTGAACTTGTGAGTCAGTTGCGCTCCATGCGGGCCTCAGCCTGCCCTGCTCTAGCCTCAGTGTGACTCTGTGCGCTGGAAGAGATCGACGCCTCCGGCCGTATCCCTGTGGGCTGATCTTGTCAACAGGCGCCATGCTGATCTTCATTTTGTTACTGAGTATGTGCAGGCGGTGTGCCAGGTCGTGCACTGTGCAGGTGCCCAGCGAACAGCCTTGTCCTCTTGACTGGTTGGATGAGTTTTTAGACCTCTTGGTTCGGATATTAATGTCAGTGCTGGAGGACAGAGGGAGAGACAAGAGGACATTAATCTATGCTGTTCAGGTGTGAAGTGTTGAGTATTCTCTGCTTAATTTTTCGCGACAAGCAAAACATGTTTAAATAACAGTGTTTAGATATTGCATGCTTATTGTCTTACCTGGAATGTGGCAGCAAAGTATCCCTGATATCATCTGGTCTGACAAAGTGCTCCGACTCTTCTGTCTTCTCTACTGATATGCTGTCAAGATCCCGTCTCAATCTGCTCCCTAGCCATATGCTGAGCCTGGAAGAGGAAGGGAGAAAAGTCTGTCAGCTTTAGGAAGGTAATTCAGTAGGCGGGAAAACTGCTGCTGCATGCTTGACAGACTGTTGTCTTGAATCAGATTAAAACACTTTATTTATTGAATGAATTACTCCCCAGATGACTCACCTTTTTTTCAACTCCGGATTCACTTCAAGTTCCACACAGTGTGCTACTGTCGCCAGCAGACAGCAATAGAGGAAGGACTGGAAGATCAATTTCATTTTGCCTCCTGCGGAGAGGGGAGAGAGCATTTATTAATTATAGGTTCATGATATAAAGCAATGTTTAACTGCCTGAATTTCCCACTGTCCCTCTGTGCATGTAAAACTCCTTCATAAAGTATTCACATAGGTGCCACTCTGGTGCTTGCTTACACAAGAGTCCAAAAGCCAACTTATTTGCACTTATCATTCATTTATTTAAAATGTTAAGCTAAGGTCACATTTTGGCCGGTTAAGTAAACCTACAACCATGCTTTGGGCCCCTGGCCAATAATGCGAAGGACAGTCTCTCAATGAGGGGTCCAAAATAGGCTCAGCTCAAAAGTCAAACAAAAACCTAACTGCCACTCAACTCAGTAAATAGAACTAACCATGGCTAAATTAACTGCGCTTGATAAGCAAATATGATGTACTGCCTGGTGCTTGACACCTTGAAGGCAATTCCCTCACAGATGCACACATTGAAAGCTGAGCTTATATAACCAGACTGATAACCTGTCCTTGCCACTATACTTGTGTCCTGACCTCAAAAAAAGCAAGGATAAAGCCATCAGCTGGGAGTAGAGCAGATCACAACAATATCCCCTCTAAAAGAAAGTGTACATACCTGTAATTCTTGGCTATTTCAGGCTGATAAGAAAAGTCTCTTCTTGTAGATTCAGTTGTGAAAGAGTACTCCACAGGTTTCTTGAGATTGCCACTGGTTCTGTAAGGCAGCTGTGTCACTCTGCTAATAGCTCCTACACACCAGACAGGGAGCCTTTATACAGGAGGTGGGAGGGGCTCATTGACTGACACACACAGTCTCTCATCCTTTTCCCCCACCCCATCCAGTGCATTACAGTGCTGTGCTGCAGCTCATGTAGTCCTGCGATGCAAAAAAAAAAAAAAAAGATAAAGAACTTACTTGAAAATTTAAACTGGAAAAGAAAAATAGTGTTAGAGAGCACACAAAATAAGTGAAGTGCAGGCTATCCTTTTTCATTGTTTCACTGAATTCAACATAAACTTTTTATGAGCTCTGTATGAACAATGTGTCAAAAAAGAATTAAGTTTATCATAAAATGTTGTTTATTGCGTTTCAGTTTGTGTGTATAATGGCAACAAATCAGAGATGATGGAGTTACATAAGTCAAACACTGCACTCACTGTACCAGCAAGAGAACAATATGTTCATCTCAACCGACTGCTTTCTTTAGGGGGCTCTTATGAATCTAAATAGTCACTTAAGAAATGGGTTAAACATTCATCTTGTTATATTTGAACTTAAAGGTCAGTTAGGTATAGTTTTTTGTTAACGTTCCTTTCAGTCCAACGGGCTAATTGTATAAAATGAAATTTAAGGAATGTTTCTACAGTCTGCTTTTCAGGGCACTCCCTGACACAGTGAAGTTCCATGTCAGCTTGAAGTACACAAGATGATGAATTTGAGATTTGGAGAGAAACAAGCATTGAGTAACTGATTAAATATGTAAGTGTGCCCGACTGTAAACACAATATACCACATGTATTTGTTTGAAGAAGACAGATATTTGACTCAGGACTCGTCATTTATTTGGATATTTGGATAAATGTGAAATGGAATTTTACAATTATCTAAAAATAAATCTGGTGTCTGAAAGTGAACTCAAACAACAATCTATGACGTATGAACAATATTAGTTCAGAACATTTTTAAAAATAAGTGTGCTGATATGTTGCTGTTATAAATTACTTCATTCTTTGCCTTAGGAATGCATACACAGGAATCTATTAGGTGATAAAGGAAGAGCCATTAAGTCTGCCTTCACCTCTCAGAGGATATCAGCCCCGCACATTATTTGCCTTCACAGGGAGGCCAGCACAGTGAGTCACTCCGAAACTGCATGCAGCACGACCACACCATGTCCGTGTGTGTCTATGTTAAAGCTAAATAGGTTAAAGCAGTACAGAAAGAATGATATTACAAATAAGAGCACTGAAAAAGCTGTTTATTCTTAAAGGCTCCATTCATAGCCCTGTCATTGGGGTTTATAAACCCCTGTGGGGAAACATATACGGAATATGCCTCCAGAACATAACACTTTAGGAAGGATCACAGCCTTCATCCGACTGACCAACAGCTTATGTAGATCTGTGTGTCCATATCTTAGATGATCCACACCTCACTTACAAAGAACTTCATATCTTCAAATCATACGCCCTTACTGTAAAGTCATCATTTACTAAATACTGTAAATACCCGAGGTAAACCATTGATTTTATCACTGAAGAAATTCCAGTGCTGAAATCTCCACAAAAAATGGTGTCAATTAGATTGATAGCGAGTCTGTGTAATGCTTTCACTTTTGATTTTTAGTTTCATTGAAGGGGGAAAACGGTGCCTTTCAACATGAGTTGCGGCACACTTATCACTTGACATTCCACACTTGCGTATCGGCATCCTAAAAGTCATATCTTGTTGTTTTTACAGAGAACCTCCCGGAGTTTATTTATATCACATGCGACCTCGTTCCACACATGCTGTCATATTTTAAACAGAAAAAAGAATACATAAATGTCAAACACATGTGCTGTAAACCAGCAAATGTTTTGTAACCATCTTGTAACGATAATTGCCTTTGGCAGACAAGTAATCCCTTTACCAGAGTTTATAACAGGAGATTGTGCAATCATGACAACAGAATTCTGCTGTTGCTTTTTGGCTCCTTATATAGCAATCTTTTGCTTGTCCTTGCTGTCGTAGGGTGACAGAGTTTTTGTACGACCTTACACTCTACGTGTGAGCAGGTACGGGGGCCAGGAAACCTGAGCAACTAATCTTGTGTGTGCCAGGAAGCAGAGGGTGTCAACCCTGACGGCATCAATTTGACAGATGAGTCATAATAATTATAATGGTAAATTGAACCTGTCACCTGGAAATCTGTGTTATTCAAGGTCCCATGACTTTCCAAACATTCTTTTGTAATGATAAACACGATGCGAACAATCACTCTGTATTTCTTCACTGGTTGGCTCAGGTTCAACTTTTCGACTACCTCTGTCTTCATCTTCCTTTTACTAGCAGCTAGAAACAATACGTGGGATGGAAAAAGAGAGAGAGAAAGGAAAAGACAGAAATCAACAATACATTAAAGTGACATTGAAAAGAAAGATAAAAAGTGAGAGAGAACACAGGGGAAAGTTCCTGCTGTGTTCCTGTTATTGTTGACAATGGCGGCGGTTTGTGTGATCCCCTCACACACATTAAGCAAAGTACTGATATCCATGTGCTATCCCCTGTGACAGTGTTTCCCATTTTCACAAATAGTCAATATTTAGCACCAACCACATGAGTTTGACCGCTCCGTTGCACCATGCGTCAAATCCCAACCACATTCAAGCTTAGTAGAGCAACTTTAAAACCACAAATTATTTTCTTTTGCACAGGCCACAAAATTGAAGCATTAAGTGAAATTGGATTAAACACAAATATGTGATGATTTTAATGTTGCAATTGGGGCAGCTGTGTCATGTTAAAGGGGAAAAATAAATCTTGGCTTTTCTGAGTTTTTGCTGACTTGTGTGTAGTCCACGGGGTAACAAACATTTACTGGAGTGAAGTGTCCCTGAGATCATCAAACTAGCATTGTTATTGTATTATTATTTAAAGTGGTAACAGACAACTTCCCCATCCCTTCAGTATTTCCATTGTCCTTAGAGAGCCAAATAACAACAACACAGGACAATTATTATTATTATTATTTTTTAAATCATTTAATCAGTAACAGAGATATGAAAGCAGTCAGCAACGGTGCCAGGTTGCCAACTTGACTGGATCGGCAGTTTTAACCTTACTTTCCTGAGAAATTTCGTGCCTGTTGACGGACAAATTTATAAATGAAAGGGGATGTAAACGCTAATGGTTTAACCACTCTCTAGTCATTACATATTCCAAATAGCATTTATTTCAAACAAACAAGCAGATTGTCTTTTGCCAGTTTAACCTTGTGATCTTATATCTTGTGAATTTTTAACACAGATGCAAATATTCTGCTATTCCACATGTTTAGTTATTTTCCCCTGCATGTTTTTTAGTCATCCTAGACTGTAGTGTTGAGTAGGTATTTCCAAATTGGAGTGTAGACCTTCAGGAGCTCTTGGAAACCCCCCTAAAATGTCATCTTGCCATCTTTTCCATTTACCGGGCAGTTTCTCTACCATGGTTATCAACCCCTTTTTCCAGTTACAGTAAAATATAGTGTTATTGTGATGTGGCTGCAATTTCCTCGGCTGCTCTTGGTGTAAAAAAGGTGGGGACCCCCTGCTTCAGAGCCTAAAAGAGGCTCTATTGGGGACACAGTGCTGTATTTGTAAACTGAAGGGCCCACGCCCATGGATGTCTCCCTCTCCTGCACGCAAGCGCAGTGACACTCCTTCTGTCAAACATGGCTGTGCTTTGGAAGAAGGAAAAATGCTGAATTGTGTTGGTATATCTCGGGAAAAGCAGCAGACATGGCTAGATTTGCTGACTATTTCATTGTCGTGGGATACGATCAGGAGAAAGCCGGTAAGTTTGTCGGCGGGGGCGGCTCGCAGATCGAGCTGCGGGGGCTGAGGTTTGTGTCCAGGCCGTCAGTCACTGTGTGATGATGTTGATGCTACATAGCTTTGCGCTTAGCTTCACGTTAGCCGCACAGCTACCAGGCGGAGCTGGGAAACACTTTCTGTTTTCACACTAACCGGGCAAACCCTGACTCTCGTCGGCCGGGCATGTGTTTAGATAGTAAGCTCAGGCCCGATCGGAAGTCTGATTCCCATATTTACACGAGAAGCGCTGCCGTATTCGACCGGGATCAGTCGAAACTTTTTCATGGATTCAAAAATCTGTCACATCCTGTCCCCCCTGTTGCCTAGTGCGCCCTGTCAGGGCTGCGTTCACTGCCCGCTTAATGGGACGCACTGAGCTTGTTGGTGCCCACTAAAAGCTCGCACGACACGCAAATCTTGCTCCTCCTCGATCATATCGGTGTTTGTGGCTCTGAAGAGGTCGGTGTTGGTTAACTGGTCGGCTGTGTTTTGCGTCCATGTTTGGTGTTTTGTTGCGCATTGGTCGGGTAGCGGTGGTCTTCGCTGCTCCGTCCTGCACGCTGTGTTTGGGGTCTATTTTTACTCTCCGTTGCACCTGTCAATGATTTGTTGTGTTATATTTGTTTTTGCCGGAAGAGAGCTCAACTTTTTTTTTTCCTGATGGGCGTAACGTTATCCAGCTGCAGAGGGAAGGCAGGTCCTTGTTGTGCTCCGCCGGATCCTCTTCCCCCCTTTTCCCCCTCTACTCTGTTGTTCTGTAGTGGGACACAGACCTCCCCATGCTCACGTCTCCGGTCCAGCCTCACATGCCTTTCATCCAGCTCTGCACACATCTCTAAGCATTAACAGACACATCTTTTTGACACTGCCCGGATGTTGAATCCACACATTTTTCCATGTTCCCAAAATTGTGCTTTGTCCAGTGAATAGCTCAAACCACCGCGATGTCTTTATCCGCATGTGAGAATCCTGTGAGAAGTGTTTGCTTGGAGGGAAGTAAGAAATATTCTGCAAATCTGCCCTAAGGGGGAAGAGAAAAATGAAGTTCCTGTCCTCCTTCCAGTGGCATCCCTCCAGCAACATGTGTGTCAAAGAGGGGGCCAGAGCAGCTGAATCCTCTTAGTCGCCATAGCTTGCTATGCACAATAGGTAAACACTGTCTTTCATCAACTCTGTGCACCCCAGCGCCAACTGACAAATGAATTTTTTGTTGCTCCAGGGACAAAATGTTCCTGGCGTCACCAGAATGTCTGAATGGATTCACATTCAGACAGTCTCACCACAAGGAAACGCAGGGACCATGAGTTTAGTTTCTTTTTATTTCCTCCACTAGCTGCTGCTGCTGATGATGATGAAGTTGTCTGTGGAGAGAGCAAGCAATAAAAGTCTGTCATCTCAGATTGTGGTCGATTAAGGCGCTGTGATGGGCTTATGTCTCATCCACATGTAAGCCTCTCCACAGGACAAATATGATCCCCTGCTCCTTATTGAATGGTATTTGTCTGCTTTTATTATGTTTTGCTGAGGCTAATGTAGCGTATCAATTGCTGGTTTGGGCTAGAGCCCTGCAGAGATGCCCTTGTTAGTGAGTGGGAGTGATCTCTTTCCCCTCTGGAATATGATTTGAAATACAGAGGGGAAAAGTGATGGCTGTTTATTTCTCTGAACTGGTTGTCAGAGCAGTGCTTTTCCCTGTACTGAAGTTGGCTAATAGAGGCCAGTCTGGTCACAGTAAACGTGCAGCAGGTCATCTAGACAACAGACCTTTCTTGTCACCTTGCTCGTTAATTCAAACCAGGGATCTCCACATGGGTCCTCACCCAGCCTCCTGCTCTGCGCTGGACTTTGCTCCACTGGCCTGACCCAATTCTCACTGTTAGATTACTATGGATGGATCAGTTGGAAATAACGCTAGGCATGCAATCTGTTGAGGAATGGCCTCGGCTCCAACGTGTATTGAATCAGAGTTTCACTGTAAAGCTAAACCAGATGTGTAAATTCTGAATCTATACCTTTTGATGAACTTGAAATGTAGTTGTCGATGTAAAATAACCTTTGGCATAAACAGAAAGCAACTATTCAAGTTCTTTTCGATGTGGGTCACCAGCAGCAACAGTGAGTATTAGTGGTGATAACACTTCTCTGGTTGACACAGGGCAGCGAGGAGGAAGGAAAAAAGGGAGATGTAGTGCGTTAGGCTTGATGTTGCAATACCATACAGTTAAGATAGTCACTGCGTTCAGTTTGTTACCTTACAGTTGCATGGCCCAGTTTCCTTAACTCACTTATGTTGGTATTTTCTTCACAGAGATATTTGCCCCTTGAGAATAGATATAAATCCAGGATATGTGTCTCCAGCACGAACATCTGAAATATTTTCATTGTGAGACAGGTGACCTATTTAGAAGATTTTATTGAAAAGCACATAGGTAATGGTCAAATCATTTTCCTTGGTGCAGCAGACTGAGGTGATTTAGAACAAACAGGGAAAAAATGAAAATAGGGATACTTCTGATTCTACACATGATTGTTGACCTTTAAAATGATCACAATTGTAGCTGGAGTGCTTCAGATATGTGCCTCTTATCCCTGGGCGGCAGTGTCATGAGCCACAAATCGAGGAATTATTTTCAAGAATAATGTTGGAATGTGAAAACGCCGGTTCAATTCAGTTCTGTATTAAACTTGCTCTATATCCTGTATTTTCCATTCACTGTAGGGCGCCATTTCTCTTTATTGGCAAGACTTTGCGTACGGCCTGGCGTGCTGTTCACCATAAATTGTAATTTGCCAAGTGAAGAAGAGGAATCTGCCCAGCTGCTTTTCTCAAACAGAATATTGGATGGATATCATCACGCTTTATTGAATCAAACTGCTTTTGGAATGTGTTTCACAGACACGGTACTCATCTCTACCCTGTGTGACTTTACGGTCTGGTTTTCTGGTCTGGACTCGGGGAATTGCTTATGTTACATAAGCAATTCTCTGAGTCCAGACCAGAAAAAAGTAGAATAATCCAGCAAAATAACCAAACAGTGCTTCCAAATGTTCAAGAACTAAATGCTGGCATCTGCAAATATGATTTGACTTTGTGATGGAACCATGTGTCGGGAAATGTGCATCTGTAGAGATGCAAGTGTCCAAGGTTTAGTTTCTCAATCAGCTTGCACTGTGGCTTTGCATGACACATACTCATCCATGCCTTTTAAGCGTACTTTCAGTCCTAAGAATAACTCAATGCTGGGTTTTATACTCTGAAACTTTGATGAATTGACTTTCTGTTACAACTTCTCAAAGAGTGTTTGTTTTTGCGCTCGCTCCCTTGGCACACTCACAAGGAAAGTGCTTTGGCAACAAAAAAAAACAACTTTTCTTTAAACAACAAAACCAGCATTTGTACCTCTGAGAGGTTCATGTTTTTATCTGCTATTTCTGATTACGTATTTTGTCTTGCTGGAAACACTATGGCAGTGGCCTTTGTTGGCATATCTTGTGGTTTGTCTTGATGGTTGTTTTTCTAAACTTATACGCCTTACTTTGTCATTAGACTATTTCCTGTCTTTCATCCTGTGCTGTAAAGTGGTTTTCAAGCTTGTGTTGGTCTGCAACAGCTAGGGTTCGTAGTTTCATTGACCGAATCGTTTTGATTAGCTTCAAGTACTGTTTGACTAACGATCGCACAACTGTTGGCTTTGGGCTGGCTTCTGTGCTTCAACGGTCTCTTCGTTTCAGGGAATGCCAGCACATTTTAGCTGCATTTGACCACATGAAATATTGTGCTTTTCTTTGCAGAATTTTCTGATTGTAACATGAGATGAAATCTGTGGTTATTCACTTTCTTGCCAGCAATTGCAGAAAATGTGAAGTGTATGCTCCTTAATATGCTGAGTTTAGATAGAATGAAACATTTCTCACAAAGAGGCTTCAATTTTTATTTATAACCTTTCTGTTGTCTATAATCTTGTCTAAAATTGTGTTAAACAAAGCTTTAATGCTTCATGATCAGTCCAAAAGTATATTTGACAACTGTTTGTTTATGTGTTGTGAAATCCATCTGTTACTTACTTAGTAAGTATTTAATTTGTCTAAATAATGCCATAAACTACATTTTGTTTGGATACACTTACTTTTAAAGAACTGATCCTCCAACAGCTGGAGATGTTAATTTCATGTGTCGTAAAATGCCAGAAAATGAAGTACTGTCATGTGTTTCTGGTTGGTTTTCTTAATTGTTAGTTATTCAACTGAAGTCTTGTAGTCTGTTTTGTTCTATCAGCAGCAACATAGATACATGTTGAAATGGTGCCTTGCTTGATAATAGATGTTCTCAGTCAATCAATCAATCAGTCAGTCAGTCAGTCAATCAATCCGTAACTCAGAAAGCAATGCTAATCTTGATTTTGTTGTTTTTGTTTAGGATGTGCTCTGAAACTACAGCAGAATAACAACAGCCGTTGATTGTGAATGTCAGTCCTTGTGTTATATCAACACTAACAGGCTGCTTGCGGTTAACTAAGGTGTCACATGAACGTTGTTATGATGTGGTATTGTTTTGCCTCTATTTTACATCTTGGAGCTGCTGCCTCCACTGATTGTTTTCTTTTTAACTCCACATTTGGCAGCTTCTCGTTTGGATTCAGACTTTGTGGTGAGAGGCATCCTGACCACAATGGAGGAGTTCCTTCCTCTCTGTTGTTGAGTTTCAAACTGATTTGTGGGGAAACTCCACTGGCTACTGTTACACTGCTCCCTCTCTGCTGATAAGGTGTTAAACAATCAGAGCTTTGTGATTTCTTCAGCAACGCAAATTATGCTAAAGTTCATGCATGTCAGTCTTAATGTTTTGAGAGTGAATGAAATATGACACAGGAGATGGAATACAGTTGGTAAATAAACAAAATGCTATCAAACATGAGGTCATCACTGTCTCTGAAGCATGCTTTCCTTAATCTGATAAGAATTAATGACTGTGTCATGATACAGCATTGAACTAAAATGAACCCAGCCTTGATGTGTTGAACACAGAGACATTATTCTCAACTCAGACTACTCTGACAAGGATTAATGTATGAAGTATATCAATAAATGTAACCAGAGGCTGTAAAATGAATTGCATCTATTTGTTTGCTGAAAGATGGAAAAGAGAGATCTGTTTTTTGGAAGAACATTCAGCCACCGTATGCACAGTTGCTACAGAAGGTTTCAAACCCCTGACTGATGAGTGTGGCGTTGGTACGGGTGAGCAGCACTGCTTTTGTTTTTCTTGAGCTGAGGGAAAGAGAACGTGATGAAAAGATGATTGATTAGTTTATTTAAACAGAGTAAAGTTGACAGCGATTTCCACTTTGGGCCCTGATGGAAACCCCTGTGAGAGCCACGGGTCTGTGATATTTCAGAATTTGAATAATTAATTTTTCTCTGTGGAGAACAATTCTGCGTATTTATGTGCGTCAGCAGAGTGAAGTCTGAAAAAATTGCTTTTGTGGTAGTTACATTTTTGAAGCTCCTCTCTGGGCTGCCTTTTCTCGCAACACTTTGACCTGGTCATGACCTTCTGCCAGTGTGTATCTTTATACATATTTTTCCTGCCCCGCAGCTGTCGCTGGCATCTGGAAAGCTTCCTGAGTTTTATATTCATGACATCATCAGGTGGCTTATCTCTGATACCCTTTTGCCATGCAAATGCCGCCAAAGCCTATTTCTTTGCATATTCAGAACATCCAGTTTAGTTTCCTGATGATGGTCGCCCTTAAGAAAAGAAAACAGAGCTTTCCTGTGCCTAATCAATGACCTTAAAGGGTCTGATTTAGAATTTACATACTGATGTAAATTCTGTACTACCGGTCAGTCCTAATCTGTGAATTTGAAATAGGTCAGTCGCCAAGTGGAAATGCAGGGGGTGGGACTGAAGTAATGATACCAAATGGAGCTGCTTCATACACCGTGACTATTGGAATAAAAGATGAGGAAATAACACATTATCTGCGGTTATTTTACGAGCATATAGCCACATTTTCTCACTACATTCCACTCATCTGGATGTAAACTGTCTAACAAAACAGATCAGATTCCCACAATGGAGCAGTTTACCAATTGAATTAAACTGGTAAGGCAGAGTACTGATTCACATTAAATAAATCAGTCCCAAATTGTTTTATCTGAGAGTTTCTCTGGCTGAGGGAGTAACCGTATAGAGAGAAAGAGAGGGAGTGAGACTACATCACCCACACAGTTAATCAAAGTGAATCAAGGTTAACGCAGGCTGTGCGTGGCTTGGCCAAAATCAGGTTAGATGCTGACGTGAATGTTATGTAAACTGGCTCCTGAGTCTGCTGGTGGCCTGTCTATACATGGTAAAATAAGCATTTGGCTGATTTAATCAACAGTCGCAGCAGTAAGATAAATCAGGAAGATGGATGCAGCTTTTTTTTCCAAGAGGAGAAACATCTGCTCTAATCAAGGAAGACTAACAACTTTTCCTCAGTGAATTTTCACTTGTTGTTCAGACTCTGCTAAATCACGCAACTTGGTGATAAATTATAAGGGATATTCAATCTTCCTAAGCGCTAAGTGAGGGCAGATATTTGCGTGTGTGTGCTGACTTGCAGTAATGGCTCAAGTCCCAGACAGGGAATGTTAAGTTTGTAAGGTCTTTTCAAAAGGATTTCAAAAACCTTTTGAAACTTTAATTTTGTTTTTGACTTATGGCTTTTATAGAGATCCACTGATAAATCAGTATCATGTTTATCAGCTGGTGCCATATTTAAAAAACTAAACAATTGTCACCGCAGCATTTTTTTTTAATTGATTTGATTTTCAAAAAGAAAACAGTTCAACAAGTTCAAAAATCTCCATCAGTGGTGCTGTACATGAGAAAAGCAACCCATCAGCTCAGCCACTTAACTTCATGCCAATCTGCATTTGATTTTTAGGAGATTCTGGATATGACTTCTCCCATGGAGATAATATTTCAACTTGTCTTAAATAACAACATCAAATATCAAAGATTTCCGCAATTTAACAGAGGGGGAATCATCCTGAATCTACTGAATAATTATAGCCTTTATAGCCACCTTTAACAATATCGTTAACAATACTTGATATTTGAAAAAATGGCTTTAGAAAAGGTTGATGGAAGTGGTACCAAACAAACAAAAACATTTAACTCACATGACTGATCAGCTGTTTACCCCGAGACAAAGCTATGTCCTCTGTCACCGATATTCCCATCCACGTTCACTTGTGGATGGCCAAGGTGTCCATTCCCATTTGTTTTTTTTACTTTGAGGTTTATTTGGGTTTGGGAAAACAATCTGTGCTTCTTCTACTGTTTATAACAGTCAGCCTCTTGTAGCCAATACCACCATTTTCTGCTGGAACTATGCGTTGCATTGCCCAGTTTATTCATAGGTATGCACACAGTCTTCTTTTTTGCGACATTTAAGAAGTTTGCATCAATTTTGCTCGACAGTTATATAAAAACACATCTTCTGTCAGAGATAAAAACAATGTTTTAATTACATTTTGCAGTGCTTGCAGAGATGCTCTAGCCTACAAAGCTTGTTCTCCAGATGTAATAAAACATGTTTGTTTGGCAGAGACCACGCAAAATGGCACATCATCATGATTTTAATAGTTTTTCAATGACAATGAATATTGTGAAATTTAATCATCCATTATAACCATGAATTATGTCACAGTCTCAATATCTGTCAAAATAATCACAAAATATCACTTTTTTGGCCATTAATTGTAGCCCTCTTTTATGTTATCTAATTGTTCTAAATGTAAAACAGAAATGGTTCACGGCAGCAAGCTGATAAGAATTTGCATAAAACATTGTTGCCATATGCCATCATCTAATATCGAACCAATCGCAATCGCAGTGTAAAATCTAATGCAGCTCGACTGTTTTATATCTGACAAATATTTCCCAGTGGGGTGTTTTAAAACCTGTTTCATGTCCTAGAACTTGCCACAAGCCTCAGTAAAAATGTGTGGGTTTCGTGGTATCACTTTATTAGTGGTCCTCGTAAATTTTTGTTTTTCTTATTTTGTTAAAAACAAAACTGATGAATCCCACAACAGCTCACAGTCATTTTTGTGGACGTTCCAATTAAGATAAAGTCCGTGCTCACAAAAGGTTCATAAAAGAGGCCCAGTGTTTGTACTGGACTCTGCAAGTCTCTAATGGCATTTACTAAAGACCCGTTAGTCTGCATTTATCGTTCCTGATAAATAAGTCCCTCAAGCTGTTTCAGGGAAAAACTTAAATACGTAGATATGTATTGTATTTCATCAGAAAGCTGTTAAACATTACTAAGTTGTTTGAAGGTCATAATGTCTAGCTGTACCACACACAGGTTGTGCTAAATCAAGCTGGAAATGAGCCATGCTCTTAAACATGCACACGCGTGCCGTGGGCTTGGACAGGTTCTGTTCTTGCTGTTTAAATAACTTGTGCCAAAAAGTAGATAGATAAACTTGATTTTGAACTTCACCCCCCCCTCGCGTTTTTCCAGCGGATGTTCAAATTAGCATGTTCCTTTTCAGGCCTGGGTTCTATTATCCTCACTGATGGGGTTCTTTATAGTTGTCAGGGGGGTAGTATTTGAAAGCACGGCTTGTTTTAATACAAGAGTTCAGCCCTGTGGAATGCGAGGAATTCTGTCATTTATTTTCATCCGTTGTTGAAAATTTGAACTTGGAGCACATAAAGCATGTGAGTTCAATTAAAGGAGCCGTAAAGTCCTGAAGACACGTAATGGTCAGACAGACTGGAGTTCTTCTAGCACTAGTCTCAGTGCAGTGTCTGAACATGCTCGACTCACCTCTGCAAGTGAACAACAATGAAAGTACAACCATCCTCGAGCTCCCTTCTTGTCAAACAGACATGCACACGCTCCCCAACCAAAAACCTGTCCCCTCTCAGGCCTGAGAGCCTCATTGTGATTGATTAGGTCTAGGTTTCAAGACGTGGTTGACAGCAGGCTTGAGGCATTTGGTGCAGGAGGGCTGTCACATGCCGCTGAGGACCTTGTGTCATTATAATGATGTGTAGCGGTTCATTCTCCTGTGTGTTAAAGCAATTCGTCTCCCTTGTGCATGGTATCTGACCTGTGGCCGAACTGTGACATAGAGGCTTCATAAGTAGTCTACTAAGTACTTCGCTGCGTCATGGCATTTGCCTGAGTTGAGATAGAACTGCTGAAAGGCACTGAATGGCAAAATGGATACAACACAAAACAAAAGTTTCCCATTCTGGTAAATGGGAAAAACACTCTGGCCTGTTTGTATTTCTCCAAACCAGTCACAACCATCTTGGGTAGCGCTGAAACCGAGATGCAGCAAAGGTACCCACTGCAGAAAAGTGTCATGGAGTTACTTATTTTGCATATGAGGAGAACAGCCATTGCATTGATATGGCCAAATTCCCCAAAAAGAAAAAAAGCTAGAGAGGATTGGGTACTGACCTTGCGTCCGCTGACAATGCCACTTATACTTCAGTTTTTCTTTCAAACTCGGCACCAATTGATGTTTTAGCGTTGCTTGAATTAAGACGTCCTAAACTTTGTGCTGCTTCAGAAAAAGGGGGTAAAATTAGCATGTCCACCTGGGTGTCATGTTTCTATCCACCAGACAAAAAAGAAATGCAGCCAGTAAACACCTGTGTCTACTGCAGAGTCATTTGACACAAGAATCAGTGCAGATTCTACCCATTCCTGTCAAAGACTAATGCCAGATGTTTATATGTGTTTGTGGGTTTTGTGGGTCTGCACAGTGTGAAAGGGGGTTTACTGTGGGTGAGCCGGTAGCACAGCTGCAGCACAGGTACCCACACGTAAAACTCTCTCAAAGGGCCATAGCGTGGTTCTTTTGTCTGTCAAAGAACCGCTAACCTTCGTCTTTGCTGACAGTTGCTGCTAATGGTTTGTTTGCTATCTCTACTAGCACTGGGGAATGTGTAATGCTGTACATGCTGTACTGTGTGGTTCCCTGTGTCCTTACACCCTCTGATTTAGCATAATTGATGTCCCAGTATCCCCCTTTTTTCATTTTGTGGCCAAACTTGTTGCTTAATAAATATTTTGCATATGCTGCATATCGGTATGCTGCATTTGATTTCTCTGACCAACGTAATCGATTTGACATGGTTTTGTTCTTACCAATGCTGACATCAAAACTTGTTTCCCCGTTCCCGGCTGTTTGGCTTTATTCAGCTTGTGAAAAAATGCATAAACTTCAAATGTATTTAAGTATGTTGTTTAATACTAACAGATAGTTGAGGGGCTAAGAAGCTGACACAGCCTGCAGCATATGTGACTCTTCAACAAATATAGCATTTAGCCTGCATGCTTTGAATTGGGAATTGTGTCCTTATTGATTGTGTAAACAATATCTCCATACAGGGTGAATCATGAGCTTTAGTCAAATAAATTCCTAGATATAGGCCACAATTATTCAATTTCTTTGTCTTACTCTCTTGATAGGAGACCAATTTCTCTTGGCTGAAAAACAGAAAGTGTGTTCTTAACTGTCAAAAGAGTGACAAAGAGTTTAAAATAACGTTGTGATGAAGTCATGGGGTCAGACAACGCAGTGTGACAAAGAGCATATTGTGAAACAGACCTCAAAATGCTGTTTTTGGCACGTTAAATGAGGGAAATTCTTCTTAAATTAGATAAAATTTCCATTTATTAGCTTTCCAGATTGCTAAATAAGAATGTTGCAGTCATACATCAGCCCCTAAATACATATTATGTTTTGTTTGCACTCATGTTGACATGAATTATTGCATCCAATTTAGGTCTCAGAGTTTTGCAAGACCTAACCATACGGGGCCCTTTGGGAATTCTATGAGGGAGTTATTTCACTGGTAAAGCTCTCAATGAACAACCTTGCAAATCTGTGCGGCTGAATGAAAGTTCACCACACCTGCTATAGATCAGCATCCAGCTGTCTCTCTCAGCTCTAACTACATACTGTAAGCGAATACGTCTTTGTGTGGTGTGATAACATCTATGACCAGCACTTAAGACTTTGTATTCAAAGAGCTAATTAAGGGGTTGAGTTATAAGCTCTAGCTTTGTGATATACTGTGGCAACGTTTTTGTTTTTTTGTTTTTTTGATTTTTTTAATGGTAAATTGAATGGAGTTTGTCTACAAGGAGATTCTAAGATTCTAAGTAAAATACCTATATATACATGTGTCGTCACATTTGTAATTTGTCTTAAGCCAGTGAACAGAACAGTTTGAGTTTTCCTTTGGTCTTATTGAAACAGTAAAGATGCAGATATTGCAGTAATCAAAGTTGTATCAAGAAACAGTAGTTAAAGGTGCAGCATGAGGTAAAAGTTGCAGTTTTAGCTCAGGTCAAGGCTGGGTTTTGTAATTGAACACTGAAGAACAAAGAAGTTTTCACATGTGCTACTTGATTTTGTTTGCCACAACATTATCATTAAAAGAAAAATATTGGCCTACTCACTCTAGTGAGCTTCATTATGATAGCAGTTTAGGTTACATATCTCTCACTTTATACTACGTTCCTCCTGAAACATCTTGATTTAATCAGTCCCACCAGAGTCTAACCAGGAGTTTTTATGTGATTACTACGGCCAAAATATACAGAATTTGCTCTGACTCTGTAAAATCCCTAATGGTGATTAGCTGTAAATGGCAACAAGGATCAAATTAAACACAATGATGTTGTTTAAACTACTATAACTCTGTAGTTATGTCTAATTGGTTTGCTGAGTCAGATGTTTGATGTAAATCCACCTAGGATCTTACCAGTGGTTCTAAATTTGACTGCTGTCTGCAGTGATTACAAGAATAAGTAAGTTTTCATCATGTTTTTACCTTTTTTTTTTTTTTTTTTTCCAAAACTTTCAGACAAGCAAACAACACTTTGTTTGGTTCAGTAAGTTGGTTGAACCACTAAGTTGGTTCAGTTTTCATTGAATATTCCAGTAAGCATCTCAGATGCCTGTAACTTCCCCTGTAGCTGGATGCACTCAGCTTCAGTTCAGTTTATTTTTCACATATTTTGCTCTGTCAACATATTGAGGTATTTATTTAAAGTTTAAACTAGTTCACACTTCTTCTTCACAACTGAATATTAAGAAATTGCTCTCTCCAAATTTTTTGTGCTTCCTAGTACCATTTTAAAAGTAGAAGTGAAGCAGCTTCTTGGAAGTATATAGATGACTTTTTTAAAGGGAGGAGCAGTTAGGAAACCTGTAGATAGGCAGTGGTGAAAGCCCAGGTTGTTTCTACATGCACCCTGTTAGCTTTGTGGGTGTTTAAAGAAAAAGGATTAGATACACAGTTATGCTATTGCTTAGAACCTCTATTTTTGCTGCTAAGAGTTCATTCTGGTATTTTTTAAACACTTAATTAACATTTTATTTTTATTTTTTTCTGTTTATTGCTTCATTTGTTTTCTTCTGTAATGTCGTCATTTTGAGTCAAACTTAATAAATTCACACAACTTAACATTAATGAAATTCACAGGGACAGGAGGAAAATCTGAAAGTTTGCTCAGACAGCAACTTCCTTTGTTTTACCACATCTTTGACTGTTACACAGAATTAATCTGAAAAAAAAAAAAAAAACTCAAGTATAGTCAGCACCACTGACTTAGTTTAACAGTTTAATTTGAGCAGTGCATTATTTTGATATTTTGAAATTGTAACATGTCAGCCAGTCCTAGTCGTCGTGTATCGGCTCACCTAAGATTGGTGATATTGCTCATCTAGTAACAAGCTGATGTCTACATGCCATAATTTCCTCTGTGCTGATCTTCATGTGTTTTTGTCCGCAGGTTCAGGGGAGGGATGTGGAAAGATCATTCAAAGATTCCCCAAGAAGGATTGGGATGGAACAGCTTTTCCTCAAGGAGTGGAGATGGTGAGTGATAATAGCCTCCTATAAACTCAAGCTCAATTGAGCTGTATTACCTGGCACACTAACCAGACACAGGAACACAAATGTTCACCTAAACTAAAAAAACATTGTGTCTGCTGGGAGCGACTAACATGAAACATTAACCCAAATGCACCCTTTGGGAGATCAGTAAAAGATTATCTAATCTTAAAATGCTTTTTAATGAAAATATGGTTGGAACATGTGGAATAATTTTAAGTAGGATTCAGATTGTCTCAGAGCTCCAAACTCTGTCTTTACCTGACATTATTGCAGCTTTTTTTCCCTATCCTATACAAATATAACTACTTCCTGAAAATAATGATCAATCAATGACTGAGTAACCACCAAGGAGATTTTCATAAATCGCAAATATGCTACTGTCCTCAGAGTTTTTTTGTGTGTTTTTTTTTTTAATAATGTCAAAAAAATGTTGTGCTTCAGCAGACGCATGCAATACAATGCAATATTTATTGAAGAAGCTTTTCACAAATGTTGCTTCCTTCTTCTTTTAGTTTGCATGATTTGATGACCAATAAAAATCAGTTATGAAAGTCTGAGTATAATTGACAGATGGATGTCTGAATGGTTGCATCATTATGGTGCCTGAGGCCTTTGCACACGGAGGCCTGTACATACCAACAATTTCATAGTTCATGACAAGAGAGCAGACAGCATCTCTTGCATAGTTAATGTATGATGGCACAAGTTGTACAGTGTTTTTCTTGTTAGTGATTGTCCTCGTTCTTCCAGCTTCCGGATTCCGGAGCATTTTCAGTGTCACAAAATGACAGATTATACCCCAAGAGATTTTCATGTTTAAAAAACACGTTTGCCCTTTGGAGCTTGTGCAGCTGATGTTGGCATTTCCTGTTTCAGATAAATTCATAACAATTGTTTACTCAAAAAACCTTCCACATTCACTAATTGGGAAACCTCTTTCCTCAGAGTCCTTTTTTTCATCATGTCCAGCCTGTTATCTGGTTCCCATTGCTGTCTGTCCTCTGCAGAAATATGTTTAGTTGCTTCTCCTAGCCTGTTCACTCTCTCTTTGGAGGATGGCCCTTGAACGGGTCTTTGACAGGGGGTCTGTTTTCCTTAAATGGACAATGCAATGGATGAACAAATATTTGCTTATCAGGAGTGGGGAAAAACTGTCAATCTCTAAGGCAACATTAGCAGTCAACAGTATCATACTGCACAGGACATCAGTGCCTGGGGTATATCTGTTTTTTGTACATTTATATTGGCCAATGCAGATAAGCTTTTAATGACTAAGCAGAATGATTTTGGCAGCTGAGCAAGGACAGAAAAAAGGACATCAAAAATGGATCCTTTCAGAGTACTACACAGCACTTTCTGGTCTCTTCGGTACACAACTGTGAATTGCACATACAAGTTCAAGGTTGTTTGTTTTTCTTTTCTGTTCAAAACTCGACAAAAGCTTAAACATAGTCAACAAGCCATACTGGGTCTGGTTGTTAAAACTCAGCTGTATTTATGGGTACAGTAGAAGAAAGAATTCCTTGTTCAATTTTTCAATGGCTACCAATTAACTGTGCCATCATGAATAGTCACAGGTGCAAAACACTATTAAAATAAATACTATATATTGTGGTATCAGGACTATCATCAAAATTATGATTGATAAATTCTGCATGTTTATGATGTGTATGTTTTTTGCTGTGGCCACTCCTTTTTTTCTTTTCCTTAGTTATTTATAAGGTTAATATCTTCCTTTCTGTGCGTTTGATAAAAAATTAAGGTAGCAGCTGCGCACCTTTTTTGTAAGGCACATTTACATGTAAGGTTCATAGGATCCAGTGATGTCAACAGCCCCATTCACACTGTAGAAGACGCATAAAAGCCGCAGCCGTGGTTCGCCAATTCTACACCGATGGTAATTCACACAGAGCGAAGCATCTCCGCTATTGGCGCGACAGAGAGGGCCGGTGGCCAGCACATAATGCCGGTAGCTGCGATGAAAGCACCCGCTGTCAGCCCGACTGAGAGGGTTGGTGGTGGGTACATAATGCCAGCTGTGGTGATGGTGGCACCCACTGTCGGCGCGATGGGGAGGGCCGATGGCAGGCACATATTGCCGGTGGCCGGGATGGTGGCACCTGCTGTCTGCGGGACAGGAGGATGCAAGCCTGGGACGGAGAAGGTCGGTTCGGCCCCACTGACCATCATCAACGGACTCTTCAGAAATCCAGACTTTACCCGGTGATAGTTGCTGTAACCATCGGGGGTAAAGTGGACACTGCAGAGACGGGTATTGGTGGTGATTTTGAACGCTCCACAGTAGCTCCTCTTGACAAAATCGATCCACTGTTTCCTTATGTTGTAGTCCATACGAAACTTAAAAAGCAAACGGCGCTATTACTCTGCACATTGTGGCATCCAGGAAAGATGCACGAGCGACGTGGAGACATGACTGTATAGCTGACTGGTTGACTGGTTAGCGAGCTATCGTAAGAGACGCTATTGGAGACTAGAGAGTGAGCAGAAAACCACCAATGCTAATATGCGCTGAATGTATTTATACTGCTTCCGCAGCAGGGTGGGGTTTATGCTAATCATAGCCGCATTACGTAACGTGGCTATGATTTCTGACCCGCCCATTAAATCCTGAACACAGAAATTTTGAAACACAATTTGTGAGCCTAGGTCCACAATTGAATTCTAAATGGTTGAAAGGCTTTTTACATGTTTTAAAGAAATACATTTATGACGTATTTCATATGTTTAGAAGAAAATGGCTGAGTTTGCTTTACACGGACTTTAAAGACGAACCGCCAAAAATTCACACAGAAAGCCGGCGCTGCTGCTCCTAAAGAGGCATGACGGTACACGTCATCATGATGATGTCAGTGTGTTTTTAGGTGTTCCCAAGTGTCCTCCCTGTCAATCTGGCTCCCTCACTTGTGGGGGACGGAGGCTGGTTTTCGGGCAGATATATGACAAAGAGTCGGTAGGACGGGCGGGAGGACAGAAGCTTCTCTGTGTATATCTGTAGTATCTTTTTTCCTCTTATAAGTTGCCAAAGACAGTAACTACGTTAATTTTGTTTGGACATGTAACATTGCTTTGTGTGACATTTCTCTGTGAAGGACCCGTGTACTTAACTGACTGTCCGATCGACACGCCTTTGATACGCAAAGCCGGCTTATCCGTTCACACTGGTTCGGCCTTTCCAATAGTGCAGTCCTGATACTACCTCCAGAGGCGTATCAGCGCCGGAGTGAAATTTCACCCCTCGCCACCTCCAAGAGATTCACACTGAGATGGAGGCGGGGAATTTGCGTACTAAAGCCACACCCTAAACCAGTGTGAATGGGGCTATTGATTGGGAAGGCTGCACCCAAAGAAATGTCGCATGTTGTCAGTTGAAAATATGTTTTGTGTTTGGTGGTCAACTGGGATCACAGATCACAACTCGAGCCAATTGAGTCGTTGCCGTAAGTGGTGTAGAGGCCAACAAGTTGCATAATATGGGTCAGATATGTAAGCCAAGATAAAAGGAGAGAGCCAATCTAAACATGAGGCATTCTTCAGCATCTCCAATGAGGTCATGCTTTTTTCACTCTGACAGGATCCTTTGTAAGAAAGGCAGGTATAATCTGGTAGTATTTGCAGATTCATAAATGTAAGATTAAACTTGGGTTCGAAATGAAGTACTCAGGAATATTGAATTGTTTTGTTTGCCTGTAATGATGAAAATGATGTGAATGTAAGTGATGGCCAAGAGTTATCATGGCTGCAGCTGAAATCTTTGGCTCTTTGCAGGCTTGGTTGAAGAGATGCAATCATACTATGACTCTTGTTTATCCTGGTATTTATAAGGCAATTGAGGGCAAGTGAGGCTGTTATTCCAGCACAAATAGACATACTGTGAGTGGGCGGTTTAAATGGCTTGCAGGCGTCTTCCTGTGTAACTCATGGAGTCTGTTGGTGGCCATCATGGGGTGTCTTGCTGTGAGTTATTGCTTAAAAAATGAGAAGTGGTGTGTCATACAGCAAAGCATAGTGCTCAACAAATGACTGGTGAAACTATAAAAAGATTTAAAATGATGGTATGTCCTGTCCAGGCAAAGGGTCAAGTAGATTTTTGGAGGGTGAATTTTTGGTTGATATGAGGCTGAAACCCTAGCACCGGTCTTTAACCTCCCAGTGACTCTGAAGGATGAACTAGAGTGAGTCTATTCTCTCATCATCATCCCTCAAGTACCCTGTCTAGCTATAAAAGAGTTTAAATATAGAAACGGAGCCACAAGTTTAGCTAAATCTATTAGCTTACTGTTTCCAGATGTCATTGAGGACCTGCATACCATTTTTTCTTTAGTGCCTATGTGGGTGTGTGTGAATTTTTTGTATTCCATCTCGCTGAAGTGATCCCCCAATGCTTCTTCATTATGTGTCAGACTGGACTGAAATTGAGACCTACTGCAGTCCCCGGTGTGCAAAGAAAGCATAAGGCATGACGTTTCTCATTGAAGGCAGTAAGCTTGAGCTGAAACAAGAGGATGCATTCAATGCTAGCCCCTTTTTTGGGGGGAGGAAAATACACCACATATTTGCTGAAACTGAGACAGATCATGTTCTTCTGAGAGACGGGTATATGTAAAAATATAGTAAAGAATAATGAATAACGTACTGAATAAGATTCATCTGTTGACATCTTCAGTTTTCTGTTTGAAAAAGCACTCTCTTTGAGTCAGTAGGGACAGGAAAGGGGGGATTGTTTCCTACTATGTAGTGTGACAAACTCTGGTCAAGAGCCAAATGACTGAAATTCCAACTTTGAAGCTTTAATGAAGATACACCATAGTGTTTAACAGACCCACTAAGCAATTTGCATGTTGGCTGTGTTTTGGGCTGGTATGTAAACCATTATTATTTGCAGATTTTCTCTACTCCATGAAAAAGAAAATGACTCATTTACAAACACTAAGAAACACATCTGTAGAGAGCAGTGGATGAAGCTGAGCACGAAAAGCATTTTGTGGTCACAACAGGCCCCCAGCAAACTAAATAACCACAGATGAGGAATGCACCAAGAAAAAGCGTTTACAACTTGTGTTGGGAGAAATGTGTTTCTAATCTTTTCAGGCAAGTGATGATGATAGGAACCAGCTTAAACGCTCATCTGTTATAGATGAGACAGTTCTGTGGATGGAGGTCAGCATGATGCTCACCTAGTACATTTCCATCACCTCGCCCCCCTGTATCAAGTCCTCTAGGTGTACTGTAAATGGACAGACGTTCTGGAGGTAGTAGTAGGGTCACATACAATGTTTTTAATGTGTAAACGCCTCACTTTTTCTGAAATTTAACAATTATAAGCATTATACTCAAAGTTTTGATATCGGCTGACTGAAAAACTGAAAAAGCCTTAATCCCCCTAAAAAGGCAAAATGAGGGAATAATGTAGTCACTGCTTTGTGATGTCAGTTTCACAGAATTTGACTTGAACTGAGATCAGACGATGAACAGAAAGTGCAAAGACCCTTAGCTAAGCTAGACTATTATATCCAAAAGGAATAAGGTAATGTCATTAATTTCAAGGTCAGTAACATCTGCCTCAGCTGCTTCTATTACACTTACAGTACAAGTTGTAAAGCTTGAGTCACTAGCTTGGCAGCCAAATGTCTCACCAATGTGAGGCAGCTATCACACTTGTCATGATCAGATTCATTTAGAAAAACAATCATGTTTTGAATTGGGATGGTGACTATTTATTGCTAGGGCAAAATAGAGGAAAATGTGCCTAACAAATGTCAAAAGAATGCCTGGAATTTCTTCGTTGTTCAGTGTTTAATTGCTTGTGCTTGAGCTTGCTTGTTTAATTACAAACACCTTTGTTTAATACTTGGGAGTTTGTGAATGTTCATAACATCCGCTGCTGGTGGGCGACATATTGGCAGCAAATCTAGATTTGTGTGATACGTTAGTTAGTTATTTCTTTCTTTCTTTCTCACCTTTGTACTTGTTTCTTTCAGACAATTCAACCTCTAGCAGGCACTGTTTTCTTTCGTGTTTAATGGGCTGTATTAATGACACGTATAAAGTCTACATTGTAAGACAACCAGATGAACATTAAGCCTAGCTAATCCAACTGTCGGTGAGTGTTTGGAGTAACAGAGGCCTTAGCCAGACCTGATTTTGAAGGTCACAGAGCTTGCCAGCAAACTGAGCTATAAATTTTTACCACTACATTCACCTAAATCAAACCTTCATGCCCTGTGTTTTAACACAGTGGAAGCAGTATGCATTCAATTTATGTCAGGAAGGTTTTTGTTAAATGCTGTTTTGCATGTAATAAGGGAGGTACATAAAACTAATTGGGTTAGTATTTCAAACAGATTGGCCCGATCGTGTTCAAGCTGGCTTTATCCCTTCAGAAACTTTGTTAAAAGTCCATAAAATGCACAGATGTTACTGTAAAGTCAGTCAACAAAAAACTACAGTACTAATGCAAAAATATTTTTTTTTTTAAGTTTTGTTATCCATTGCATTATATTTAGCAATTTTTTATTTTATTTTTTATCTCATTACTGGTTGCAAAGCGTTTTATGTTTTGCTAGAAATTTTGATAAAGCTTATTTTTGCCTTGGTTCTATCAGAGAAGACTCTTATTTTAATAATTAAGTTAGATATTAACAGTTGCATAATGTCTAAAGCATAGCCCTTTAAAGATAGCCTCATTGTTCACATAATTTGACCAGATAATATTAGCTTGATTGTGAAAAATGAGGGTTGTGAGGTCTCTCAAACAGCACGTAATCCTTAATCTGACATGGAAAGTACCATCCACTGAATATGACAACATTCACTGAATGGAAATGGATAGCTGTGTATGTTTATGCTTAGCTTGGCCTTCAGGTCTGTATATAGTGTATGTGTGTGTTGGGTGAAGAGAGATGTCTTGACAACAACGCCTGAGAGGTCAAACACATTCCAAAGCATCACAAAGTTCAGCGTTGAACATGAGGGTCAGTCCATTACATGTAGCCTGCAGACAATGATTTGTCAGCAGAATCACCCCGCTGTCTCCACTCTAGCCATGTTTCCCAGCAGGAAAAGAACATGTCTCCTCTGATAACGTTGCTTTGAATCAGTCATTACATTTTGGAAATTTTATTTGAGTTGCTGCAGCTCGATCAGCCTTGGTCAGCTCTGCTAATATGGTAATAACTACTATCTAAGGCACAGCGTACAGGACCTATGTCCATACTGGGAAATGGGTAACTGTTCTAATGTCACAAACAGCTAAGAGCCAAATTCAGGGCTGGGCATTTCAAAATGAGGGTTAAAGTAAAGTTTTTGTGGTAATATGCTTCAACTGAAACAATTAGCCAGTCAGTTTTGACAATCATAAAGATTAAAATCAGGAGTGGCTCTGGGAACATTTAATGGGCAACATTTATTTGTTACTTTTAATAAACTGTATAACTAATTTATTTATAGTTTTAGTTAAAATGTCTGGAGTTAATCAATGAATGAATACTTGTATGAATTAATGTGGTTTTGTGGGTCAAACATTTTTGAGAGAAATGCTTGGTCAACACATTGAGATTGACTTCTCTCAACTCAGAACTCTGAGCTGAAACATCCTCAAAGGATTTGTTGATTCCAAAACTTTGACTGTCCATTTTTTGCACGTCGTCCCTCCTTGACGTACTTCTTAGTTTGTTTTCAAAGTACAGAAGTGACCTGTCCTCACCTCTTGAAGGCTTGTAGCATTTAGCCTAAGGTGTGTGACATGAACAACAGTGGGAGTTTTAGCCTGATGTTCAGACTGCTCAATCGCTCGTCTCCCATGTTGCAGCTGTGGGCGAGATGCTTCAGTACTGAACAATAGTAATCCTGTACTGGTCCAGCCCAACACACAGTATGTGGTGTGGGTTTTCTGTTCCACTCAATCATTTAGGCAAGCAGTCTTGTTCCTCTGACCGCATACCATGCCGGTCATTTGTTTTATATCCCATTGCTAATTTAGATTCTGTCCCTTAAAATACAACTCCACTCTGGTCTCTGGTTCTTCAGTCCCTTCACATGTTTTGAGTGAGTTTGGTTGATACCCAAGAGAGCCCACATTCGAATTGCCCGATGCTAACTGCTAAGATGGTGTTCAGTGGAATACCATTAACCAGTCTTCAAAACAGTCCTCCTAAATGAGAGTGACAACACAGGCTTCTCTACAAACTACCATTTGAATCATGATAGGAATTTTCAGATGTCTTACATCGTCAGGATTAGTTAGGATACTCAGAGGTGTCGTCAATTGGTATTTTAGTTTTTGTGTAAAAAGTTGTTCTTGCAATGGAAAACACATACAAAAGTATTGACCTCTTTTCATACTATGGTTGCAGTCAGCTTTTAAACCTGAGTAATAAAGATTATCTTTTTAAACAATTTACACCCAAATTTACCAAATTAGTTCACACTGGACATCAGAGAAACTGCTATCAGTAGAAAAACTAGGCTGCTTAGATTTGATGTCTTTTCACGTTCAAATAAGTTTGACTCTGAGAAGAAGGGCTGCAACCTTTTGTCTTTATCATGTGTTAACCAGGTTCAAAAGTTTCATCAAGTTGTAAAAGGGTAATAGGTATTTTTCCGGCACCAGGGGAGGGGCATCATTAAATGAGTCAGGCTTTGAGTTCACATTTATCAGTCAGAAGTAAATCCTTTGTACTATTCCAGTGGGCTAATCTAAGACAAGCTGATAACAGAGAAAAATCTGGATTATTTAGAGTAAAAATTTTGTACACTGTGTTCTGTTATTCCACGTTTCTCATTTTGTAGTAGGCAGTGTTTGCCTGTGGTATATAAAACTGAACTTGCAAAGGCTTCCTGCATCACAACAGACACAGGTACTGTGTACGTAATGCTTATTACACCCTCCCTTGTTTTCCTCCGACAAAAATACATAGACATGACATTTTAAAAATTTCCTCCGGGGCCCAACTTCCTCTGATGAAGGAATTTGACCTGACTTGACCAGACTGTAAACATTTGTCTCATATCTCTTGTGTAGAACTTTGACTTCTTCAATTCCTCCCTTTTCCCCCAATTCCCTGCTGTAATGAGGAACGTGGCTTGCCCTGAGTGATGCTTGAATTATCCAGAGAAGTTGTAACCTGCTGGTGTCATTTGTTAGTTGATTTGACGGCTAGACTGGCTTAAAAATAGTACCTTTAAGATAGAAGCTATTGTCTCAAAGAAAGAGTACTTCTCGAAGCATGTTGATGAAAGTTGATGAAGGTTGATGAAGGTTGATCAATACTTCTTGAACGGACTCCAGTGTGACCCGAGCATCTGGGTTCAGGTCAGGTTCTGTCAACTTGAATAAGGAACCTCCCTTATTGCAGCATTGAGTCATTCATCTGGCCTTGTTCTCTCAGCAAGTTGGACAAGCGAATCATGACAATGCTTAACTGCATTGTTCATAACCAGCAGCCTTGGTTTAGTCAGTTTTGGGCTTTTCGCCAAACCACAAACAGATGAAAGAATGCAGTCTAATTGTGTGACTTGATGGATTGACTCAAGCGACCATAATTTGACATGTCGCACTGCACGTCAGTCTTATGATGTTTGTAAAACTATGAGCGAAAAACTAAACAGTGCATTCCAGATAGCAGGATGCCGTTCCAGCCAGGGGGGGTGGGATGGGATCATGTGTTTGTCAGGAAGATCCACACATGAGTAATCAATGCTTCGTTTTCCAGTGAAGCTAAACACATCAGGAAACAAAGCTGGAGCTATCAAGCAAGCAGGATTTTCCATGGTGAAAAGCACTATGAGTTCATCAGGAAATGGGAATACACAGGATGAAATGAAGCCACAGTACGCTGGAGAGAGCAAATAGTCAAACTTTGAGATGAGATCCGGTAGAAGTTGTCAGTTATTGTTATATATGATGTGGTGTTGTATATGTTATGGTGTTTCTTTCCTCTTTATTCTGTCATATTTGCTTTACAGAAATGTTAAGTCTTGATGGATCCAAGTCTGAGCTTTACAAATTAACAAAACACAAAAAGAAACAATAATAAGTGACCATTTCTGTCACTTATCACCAGCCAGGAGCTTGGCACAAAAATGTAGCTGTGAACTGGTGCCAGTTGACGGGTGAACAGGTCCAAGATGAGAGGAAGTTTTATGACACCCTCTAAATTTCCTCCCTCCCATCTAAAGAGCTGGCTGGATCCAGACATCCCTCTAACCGGCTACTGAATGCCACTGTTGGCAGTAAAAATGCGGACTGCTGTTGACGCCAGGGCCAGTGGCAGTGCCTTGGATTCTTACACCTGCATACTTTAACGTGCTCATTGCTTTCACATTAAATCTCTGTCGAGGAGATTTCCCTTGAAACCTGAACATTTACACTTGCCATGAGAGATCCTTCAGTATTCTCAGATGTCCATTTTCTGGTGTTCTCCTCAGTGTTGAGCTTCTAAAGTTGGACTCGCCAACAACTTTTTATTGTGATAGTTCCCCGTTGTGTTTCATTGTGGAGATAAAGAATCGTCGAGTACTGGCTGGTTACAGAGCTCGCTGAGTTTTACCTGAAAGGAAGTATTGGTATTGACATGGGCTGGATATTTGAAAGTCCTGAATAACAGTCAGTTTCTTTGGAACAGTCTGTTGACAGCATAATAACATGGTGCAGTAATACATTACATTGCGGTTATTCATTTACTTTTTTAGACATTCTACTGTAAGTGTGGGGATGGCAGTGTTGCTTGCCTGTCAAACCCTGTTAGTGTCTTTGGGTTTGAGGAACAGCATGGTATACACAGGCTGGTTGCTGGGTTCTTAGAGTTATACCCTCAGTTATTCTCCCAGTCTGCCCTCACTCCTAATTTACACTAAAAATGCTATGTATTTGTAGATTTTTTTAATTTTATGTCTTAAGGTTGTTGTTTTTTTTAAGTTCAGATAGGCTTGCCTCAACCTTTCACAACTGTTTTGTTGCATTATCAAAGCATAGCATATGTAACCTCCTCTTATTTTTTAATTCACTGGGTCTTTTCTGGACATATGTTCAAAGGAGCCCTGCGATGAGCTGGTGACTCGTCCAAGGTGTACCCTGCCAGCAAAAAACCCCGCAACCCCATAAAAGGGATGAAGTGGTTACAGACAATGGATAGATGGATGTTCAAAGGAGGTTCAGTGTTCCCATCAAGCCACCTAGAACTAAGAGAAATCTAGGTCTAAAGCCGCACCTGCTTTGCTTTTGGACTACATTGTATAGGGCGCTTTCCATAAAAATTACTTGATGTGCATTCATTTGTCACATGATGACTTTTAAGAGGGGATGTAAGGTGGGACATCTTGTTAAAGGCACGTCACAGACATCCTTTGATGTTGTTTAAGAACAACACCATATGTGGAGATCCTATGGTCAGGTGCCACATTTTATTTTACTAGTAGTATGCACATTATTGTCCATTCAGTGGGCGAGCTGATCTTGTCCTGTCCAGTCCATTTTTTTTCTTTTATATTTTCAAGAAAAAAACAGCACTTTATCTCTCTATTTTCAGATGTTAACTGTGTAGCGTCAGAAATGGTTGCCATGACGATATTGCAGATTATCACCATCGAGTAGTTTGTTGTGTGGGTTTTTGAGTTGAAAAGCTTATATTAACATAGTTATTTCTTAATTAACAAGTTCTCCTTTTACTTGTTGTCTTGACACAAAATTATTTAAGAAACTTGCTTCTGAAGCTATATGTGACAAATGCCTTTTGTTAGCAAACATCTTCTATGATACAACATAGTGTTCATAGATTCTCAACTTACTGACACATACTGCACATTCATTTTGTCTAAGTTTATAAGAGAGGAACAAAACTTCTTGTGGTTTGAAGTGATCTTATAAGGGCAGAAGTGAGATTGAGGCTTACAGTGAATACTGGAGCTACACCAAGGCCCCCACAAGGCAGTGGAGGAAGCACCTGTTCCACAGTCAGGTCATTATCAGCCATTATCTTACTGTGCTGTAAAGGCCGGGGCTCAGAAGTCTGACGCAGGACAGCCATTGTACTGATCTACAACCTCAGGACAAAGCTGTTTACCCTGCTCTTTCATTCATCACTCCATGTGCTCAGGCATGTGTTTTGATGTATCTTGTTTACTTTTTACAGATGAAATTTAAAAAACAACCATGTTTACCTATTGTCAGCTGGTAGGTAAAAACAAAGGCTGTAGCATTGTGGTGCTGATAATAATGGACAAATAACCCAAAAATACCGCTAAGGCCTGACAGTCCCCTTTTGCACTTAGTCATTGAGACCAGTGACCTGAATAGGCCAGATTTCTCTATGAAATTAACAAAAATGTTGCAAACACGCTATCTCACAATAGTGATGAAAGTGAGAAATAATTCCTGAAATTGTCTCTTTATCCTGATCCACATCAAATGTTAATGTGATCTACTCTGGGCTGAGAGACATCCTCCATCCATGGGGCGGCTGTAGTTCAGTAGGTAGAGCGGGTTGTCTAGTTCGCTGGTCTAGTTCAGAAGGTCGCTGGTTCCAATCTGGCTCCCGGCAGCTGCATGTCAAAGTGTCCTTGAGCAAGTTACTGAACCCCAAATTGCTTCTGATGAGCAGTTGGCGCCTTGCATGGCAGCCTACGCCATCAGTGTATGAATGTGTGTGTGAATGTGGCGTGTATTGTAAAGCGCTTTGAGCGGTCAGTAGAATGGAAGAGCGCTATAAAAATGCAAGACCATTCACCATCCCAGTTTCCTGGAGATCAGTTCAATAGTTTTCTTGTAATTCTGTTGACAAACCAGCCAATAAATGGGCATGATAAAAAATATCTGTTCATAACATGAATTCCCAAAAAATACATACATATGCAAATAAAATTATGACCCAACAATATTGCATTTACTTAACTTCTTGTCAATTATTTTTTTGTGTCCCTTTCCCACTTTTCCCACTTACTAGCTGAGCTGAAAGCCATTGTGTGGGATTTGAAAATGTTGATACACCACTGGTACTATCAAACGGACACCGAATGCACTCCACTATTGCCCCGCAGATCAGACCTGGGACACTGCTTTCTGCCAGAGCAAAAGTTTACGTGCCTCTTCTTGTACTATGCTTCAGTACATAAGCATTGATCCACAGCCTGGTCACAGTAGAGCAGATGTAGGTAAAGTGCTGGAAAGCCAAATGCTCAGCTGCAGGCTGTCGAGGTTTGGAGGCCAGATGTGACCCTGTAGCAGGTCCCAGGAAGACAATGTGGTTCTTGGTAGAGTGAAAGGGCAAAGTTAAATCAGACACAACTCAGCTCCTTGCTAGACACTAGCTATTAGGAGAGGCACAAGAACAGAGATCATTGATGGCAGGTTAAATCTATAGTTTATGCATATGTAAAGGACTAAATATAGTCAGTCTACTGCTTGATTCTGTATCGCTTTCATCGCCTGCTGTATTCTCAACATAAATGACTGAAAACCAGTCTGGATACTAGTGAGAGTCACATCTGTCATATTGTCAGTTTTTTCAGTGGTAAGTTAATTGTCCTTCCCGACACCACCTAACCTTTTTTTCATAGATATTTATTGAAGTCAGCTGTGATGAGTACTCTAATAGTCTCGATCCTTCACTTCTGTGCCATCAAAATTGCTAGGGAGACAATCGGATAGAACCCAACAAGGACGGTCAGTAATGTTCTTCACCATGGCTGCCAAAAGGTAAGATCAGAAAAGGTTTTTATGGTCTGTTGGTGTCTGTTATGATTTTGCACATGTGGATGGGGTGATAAATCACGCACACCGCCTGTAATTGTTTTACAGCTCGTTGGCCACTGATGCAAATTCTTTATTTTGTAGCAACTATGTGTAACACAGTATGTGGTGTTCTCAGTGTCATCGTCACTTATCAACCAGTACTTTAGTTCAATTAATGGTTAACGTTGCAAAGCCAACTGTACTGTCCAGCCAAATTTCTGTTTAATATAAGACACCTGACATGAATTGCGCAACTCATGTCAGGTGTTTGAAAAAAACTAACCCACTTGTATAAGCTGGCACCGTGGTACATGACTGAAGAGGGCCTCCTCAAACTGTAGTGTCGTAAGGTTTACTTTGTTCATTTTACCGGTCTACTCCCTTCAGTTATGACAGATTTTGTCACAGCAGTGTGAGAATTTATTGGATTATGATTGTTTTCATTCTATTCAAGTGTTTTTCATATCAGTTTTACCACTAGATCCTGCTATCAAACAGCAGGGAAAATCCATGGACTTTTCTTGGATTCTGAAAGGGTATTTTTGTACTCTTGACTATATTTCACAGCAGATTGGTTCCTGAACTATGATTCAACCCATTCCGCTTGGAAGATATGGTGTTTGTTAACCTACTTTTGACATGACCGAAACATAATAAGTCAAATCAATGTTTGGGACCCTCATGGCAACCATGAACATCACACAGACGCTTCAGGTTAAGTTTAAGGGATCAGGTTGAGGGAGCGGGATGAATTAATTTGACAGTGGATTGATTTAAGTTTAGCAACGTATGATTCTCGGAGGGTCCTTTTTATTTGCCTCTTTATGCATTTCTGTTTTTAAGTCGCATGTGATGAACTGGTCGTATGTTTTTAATTTATGCTGTGTTTTGAAATAAACCCAAGTATTCGCCCTGGAGTGAACAAATCTTCCCAAGGGATTTTAGGAAAATGGGGTTTCGGCAGAGTTGTCCTTATGATCTTGTTCTTGTTGTGGCTAACAAAAAGAACCCCTTTACGTTTGCACTAAAAATACATCTTGTAGTAGGTTCCCTCTGGTGTAGCGTTTCCTACACATATGGCATTCATGAAGCTTGAAATTTTGTGTACAGTATAGGTTGCAGTATTTGCTACATGAGTCTTCCTGTATTGCCTGACTAGACATTTCTTCGGAATTACTGTGGTCCATCATGGTCATCTAAAAATATCTATCTCTAAAATGAACCATATGCGTCTGGTATTGCATAACAGATCAGCAAAGGGAAACCAGGAGTGTTGGTGACAGCAGGGAAGAGGAGTTCAGGAATGGAAGTGGAAGGGAGATGCCACCTCAGCGGAGTGCTATGAAATGGAGTTTGGCGCAGTAAATTTACTCACTACAACCACTAAGTAGTATTTGGATAACAGTGCTATTATGGTCATTATGCTGACAGTTTTGCGTCTTGTGTTCCTCACACTCAGGAGATTGTTGAAGCAGGGGGCATGCATGTTTGTGCACCAGACTGCTTGGCTGGAGAAGCCGTCTCTGGTTGTTTTGTCCGCTGCTCATCCTGCAGACCTGATAAAGCAGGAGTCCTGGACAGGCGGCACGCCATTGACCTCCCTCTCTGGCCCCTGACAGCTTGCACTTCACTTTCCGTCACTGTGTTGTTAGCGCACAGCTCCTCCACAGAAATAGGGAACGAACAAGAGGATGATGGAAGTGTACAGTCTACTGTAGTGCACACGTTTTCCTCTGCAAGTTTGGTTGGAAGTATAGATGGATTTAGAATAATTTTCATGTTTTCCTTTCAGTAATACCTGCTCTATGATATGAGACTGTCTGGCAGCCATATTTACTTATTTTATCTCCATGCAACAGAATGTTTTTCCTTGAAGTCAGGGGAGGCTGGATAGTTTTGGTCATCTTGCTGATGCTCAGATTTGGGGCTTAGTCTACGCACATTTTATTGCTGTGGAGAGAAAACACTGAAAAACTTCAGTCCCTGTATTCATTGGGGTTGTAACTCACCCAAAATTATGAAAAAAGTCCCACCCCAAAAGGATTCGTGGGATTGAGCTCATTTGTGGTGACGGGAACTCCACTTTAAAGGTTTTATGACCCTTCAGAGTCTGTTTGCATTTCCTCAAGTGCAAGTACAGGACTCTCAAATGTTGGGGTCATTATAAAACACAGCACAAACGTGTTTTACGGTCATGTTTCTGCTGCGTCATACCAGAAAAAGACAAAGCTGACTACCATCTTCTCTATCTCTTTGTCTTGAGTCATCTTTCGTAATGGCTGCCACCCCGGTTATATCTGGCCTTCACAAGCCTGACTGGCTGGGCATTAATGACTCGTCACAGTATAAGAATGCAGCCCTGTCCTGATCAGGCTAAGCCTCTGTGTCTATGTTTTTTTCTTTCTTTATTGGTGCCGCTCTTCAAGCACTCAGCTGTGACGATGCTTAGCAGGTCAGACTGCAGATCCAGTGTCACTGCCTGAGTAGGTGAACAGAGCAGTTGGGTGGGAGTCGGTCATACCAGGCTGCAGCACATGATGTGATGCAGAGAGTTTAGCCTGAGGGCAGCAGTTTACTCGGCTTTGACATTAATACAAGAAGTGTGGCCCTTTGTCACTTGACTGAGGTCTAATTTAGGAATGGGAGATGTCCTTTCTCTCCGCTATGTGTGTGTTTGTGTGTGCACACCCAAGCATGTGCGTACAGTATGTGTGCTTTAAAAAGGCTAAGTTTCCTACGTGTTGACCTTTGGACCTGTTGGCATAGCACTGGATTTCTGTGTCATGCTATTGCTGCATGTACCATAAAGCTTGCATCTGATTCCCGTCAGTCAATGCTTTCACTTGTTCCCTTGGCTCTGCTGCTACTTGGAAATCTGTCCAGCGTCATTCACTGGTTGCAGAATGTAGCACAGGAGGACATTAATACATATAGTAGACTTGCCAGGCTAGTCAGTGATACCGGTGATACATGGAGGTCAGGTATATACCCATTACATTACTTGCCCTTTGCCCCCAGTGTGTTTTTGCTTTAGTTTTCTCCTCTGTTTCCCACACATAAACTTTACTTGGGCAGGGCGCCCAGCTATATTGATTTGCACAATTATATTTGCAGATCCATTCTGGCATTTAACACTTTAATTTTTTTTTCTGTCTGTGAGGCTCTTCCCCTGCCATCTATTGTCAATCTCACATGCCGTACTGTTCGAACCACTGTTATCAGTCAATAGTCACTTAGTCAGACGATCGATGCTACAATAACAAACTGAGGATTTGTTGTCAATGCTACCGCACCTATTTGATAATAATTCAGATTTAAACACAAAGCTTATCAGGAACTCTGATAGGAGGAAGGTAATGGAGTTGGTTACTTAGCTGCCTGTTGCCACAGATCTGCATTTAACAGCTCACTGTGGTTCATGGTCATTTTTTGCAAAAAGTGCTGAAAATGTTGGTTGTTCGGAGCAGTATTTCTGTTGGACAGTTGCTGTAAGTGCTAAATTCACTGGCACCAAATGTTTGGTACACATTAGCAGAAACGTACATACTAGGACAATCCTCAGAAATGTAGCCGTGTGTTTACAACCACACTGCACTCTGTGTTTGACAGAATAGCAGCTGACATAATTTTTCAAGTCAGGCGTTTTAAACAAATAGCGTACGCATTTTTTCTCTGTTTACACACGGTGGTGCATAGTTACATTTTGAAATGTTAAACAACATTTGCAACAAAACAAGAAAGCGTTCCAGCCCGTCAGAGGCTTTTCTGCTTCAGCAAAAGGTGCAGAAAGGCAGGGCCGATTCTGAAAACATCGAGACACCTGTTTCACACAGTCGGTTTACAAACAAACAGCACATATAAACATCTGTATGCAGGATGCACGCTCAGTTGTTGGAGACACTAAACCTCCTAATGAGCATTATGAGCAAAGAGGTTGGACAAAAATATGTTGAAGGCCTCAGTAATATACCACATGTTATAAATAAAAATGCAGAGGGGAAAGAAAACATGTAATCAACTTTTCACTTGACTTTTGTTGATTTGATTGAACCTTTGTCCTTTTTATATCCAGCTACGTCATTTAAACTAGCCATCTTTTCTTTTCATCATCTTTTTGCAAGACAGCTATAAGTTGGCATGTAAATGATGTCAGCAGTCTGTCTGGACGCAGCGGTCCCAGAATAAAGTCAAGTTTACAAAATACTGAACTCCCCGAAGTGTCTCTGAACCAACGCCAGCACTTGAGTGTCTCTCCACAGACCTACAGGCAAGATAACGACTTTGAGGAAACACTGATTTAACATTGGGGAAGTCGATTAATCTTCTTACCACGTGCTTCGTTATAGTTCCTCTGACACATGCATATACTCGTACATGCACGCACGCACGCACGCACGCACACACACACACACACACACACACACACACAGGATGTTATATCTCCTGTGATCTTCTGAGCTATGCAGTCCCAAAGGTGTTTATCTCTTTTGACAACAATGAATGGCATAGTTGGAATAGTTCAGGACAGGATCACACTTATCTGCACTGTCCTTGAGTCCTGTCTGGACACACACACTCACACTCTCACTCACACACACACCTCACCACAAAGCAGGTTTAACAGATTTCCTGCAAGCTATTGTATCTGCTGGTAGATGGTGGCATCCTGATCCAAACCTCCAGGTCGAACAAGCCAAGTCCCCCCTCCTCCCTTTTCCTCTCTGCCTCCCTTACTCTCCATTTATTCTTTCTCTTTGTCGACTCCTACCCCTCTGTGCCTCTGTTTCTACTCCTCGTCTTTTTCTTTTGCTAGTATATTTGTCTTTGGCTGTGCACAGATCCATCTGTCCATCAATCCATCTGTTTTTGCCCTCACCCACCCCTCCCTCTACCCAGTCTCCTCTCTTCCTCCATGTGTCCGGTGATCCCCTGCGTAACCCCTGAGGAGCAGTCTAAACACCATGTTCAGAGCCAGAGCCAGTTGGGCCTCCAGCAAAAACAGAGAGAGAGCAGACACAAACAGTCGCCTCTCTGACCATATGCCCTCCTGCCTCCCATATTTTGTCCCTTTGTGCTCTTACTTGCCCCAAATAAGTAAATAACCTTATTTGTCTCTCAAATGATAACATATCCAATTTAATCAAATCTTTCTAGTTTTGAGATTACGGTTTTTCAGGTTTTTAGTTGGTGGTTTATTACTGGCTTTGAGAAAAAGAATAATTTGTCTGTTGTGTTTATGAGCATTATCTGTCAAACAGCACACTGCATAAGAAAAAGCTTGTTTTTGCCACACTTTGCAGATGTTTTGTGTCAGGATGGGTCGTTACTCACACTCTTGCTCTGGGAGATGCTTTTTATTATGGTAACAGTCTTTGTGCGTATCAGAGTCTGCAATTTGCTAAAAATGGCTCTGTTTTGTCACGCATCACGAATTGTTGATTTGTGTGATTCTTAAATCCCCACTAAACAAGAGCATTTGGAAATATAAATAATTGGTTGTTCCAGGAAGATTTTGGAAGACGGAACTTCCCCCTGGAGAATCGGAATGCTTCACAATTCAAGTATGCTTTAGTCATGTATGTCCAGGTCTTAGTCTGAATCTTTAATCCAGACAATCAAAATATAAACAGAGTTACTATGAGAGAGATCTGTTTACTGGGGTGAACCGTTTCTGTATTGTTTACTTAACTGATGACAAATTAAAAAAAATACATTTTGAAAGCAGGAAAATAAATCTGTTTCAGCCTTAATTCAGTCTGCTGTGATCAGCTCAGTCACCCGGTATGTTGCTTCATTAATGGTTATTTTCCGTGAATCTGATTTACAGTGTTGCTGTTTGTGATCAGACTGTTGAGCAGATTGGCCTGGCACCTTCCCTGATGATTCTCAGGAAACTAAATACTGAACATGCCACTTCCTGCTCTGATGAGCCGATGTAATTGCTGCAGTGGAGCAGAACATCCTGTCTATACTCTCTATGGGGCAGTAGGTTTAGACTGGCAACAGTGACGCCCTGTCCATTTAAGGTTTGAATGAGTTACCAAAGGAAAATCTCAGGGGACATCAAAAAATTCCGTGTTAATATCAAATTCTCTTTGAACCCACTCAAAATGTATCTTCGGAAAGTATTCAAGCCTAAATGACTAACAGCACTCTGTGTCCTCTCTGGAGGGTATGATGTTGCCTCAGTCATTGTGTCACAGTGTCCATGCTTTGTTAAATATCTTTTATGATATTCTAATGAAATCACATTGCATTGACTTTCTTTTCAGTTCTGCCAGCCTGGGGGTTGGAGGCTGTCCAGGGACAGGAAAGCACCCACCTTCTTCACCGTCGTGCTGACAGATATCGATTCAGACCGACACTACTGCTCGTGCCTCACTTTCTTCGAGGCTGAGGTCAATCTGCAGGTAAGACTGCAACATACAGGCATACCCACACACATACACACACTTTTGAGCACTTTTTTATGCATTTTTCATCCAGGCATTAATTCATTTGTTTCCATTAAAAGGATAACACAGAAAATACAGTCAACGAGTGTCCAAAGTAAATGGGAGCACCATGTGAAAACCCACAAAAACAAAACAACTAATAAAGTATAAACAGGACTGAGCCCTGGGAAACAACAGTGCTAGCCTTTGAGCCACTATGCTAGAGTTATTTTGTTTGATCCAAATGCTTTGGAGCTTCAAAGGTTCTACCTTTGGTATTGTAAGTCATTTCAGTATCAGTATTACAAAATCAGTATCAGAAGGAGTCTTTGCCTCAGCTGTACTGTAAAAGAAGAAGAATGACTGATAAATGTGCTCAAATATGATCCCGTCAGTATGGGGATGTGAGTACCCGTCCTGTCTGTCATGAACTCAAAATTGAATTAACAGCAATTTCTCACAGAATATTTGTCAGCAATTCCCACAAAGCCCAAAAAAATGGCATCCAGGACAGCCCCAGTAGTTTGTTTCACTTAGTCACTCCATCAAATAGTTGAGCATCACATCCCTGCGAGCAGCAGGCTTCATGTCATCCTTATTTGGCTTCTCATAATCATCAGTGAACCTGAGTTTCGGTCATCTTATGATAAGCATGAGGTCACAGTCATCTTCATCTTTGTGTCCCTCTCATGACTGTTAGAAGCCATCACAATGTCTCCAGGGGCGATGCAAAGGTTATTTGGTTTCTGCTTTCTATTGTAGTCTTATTGTTTTGTTTTGCGGTATTTAGCGCAAGTTAAAAAACGTGCCAAAGGCCATCTGAAATATCAGTAGCGTGCGAGATGTCTTTTAGGCAAACAAAGACTTGCTTGGATCCAACCTAGTAAATTGTGAGCTGGCTGAGGGATGTTGTTAAAGAGGAACACAAGTAACAAGGCGAAGATGGACTTGTGCCTCTCCGACAACACATTTCATCTGATTTACTCATGCATACAAGATTGTGTTTTGTATCAGATTAGTGGTCATGGCACATATGTTTAAAGCCCTCATAAATTATTGATTGCAATAGATTTGTTTGGATGTCATTATTATTATACTTATGAATGATCTCGTTAATGTCTCCCCCTGCCAACAGCCCACAGAATACCAAACTAATTGTTTCACTCTGCTTCACTATGTTAGAGGCCTTAAATGACTCCTGTCTCTCTGCCCACTGTGACTTCACATCCTTTCACATGTGGAAGGAAGTCGTCAAACACATTCCGGTTCAGCTAAACATTTTTCAAGTTAAATGTTTAATTTGAAATGCAGTCATGTACGAGAATTATGACGGAAATGTTTTGTGGACGCTCACAACTGTAGTAGTAGTGCATCTTTTTCTCATTACGTTAGAATTTCAGCTTGTTATGTGAGTCACACCATAATTGCGCAACATTCCCCTTTTTTAAAGAGTGGGCACATAATCCATGGGGGGGGGGATTTAGGACAAATTGTCACATCAAAGGGAGAAGATAAGCAAATTAGTGCATTGTTTTCTGTTAGAGAGTAGTTTTGGTTGAGCCCTCTAACAGGTTTAATTGTGATTGCTTGTAACTAACTACAGTACAGTGGATCCTGGTCTGTTTTCCTTCCTCACGCACTGGTTTCAAAGTTAGACCTGATCATGGGGCCTAAGGTTTTTGTAAATGTGTCTTTGTTTACTGTTACCAGGGGACTGGCATGGCTATTAGTGAGGTCTGGAAAGATTATTTTCTCACACTCCGAATTCAATATGTAAAACGGACTGAAAAAACGAGAAAGGCTAAGCATGCATGGGAGTTATCCTGCCCATCATATTCTGATAATCATCGATGAATATTCATAAAACTTAAAACTTGCACTCACAGAAAGGACAAATATCTTTTTTTTTTTTTTTTTTTTTTGGTAAAGAGAGCCACCGATGTAACTTTTTCTCACTCGACGCTCCACTACCGTGGTTCCTCAGTAATGCGACCACGTTAAGTTGATTGAATGACTGATTGACAAGAAAATCAATAGACAGGCAGACAGAAATTCCATCCTTTGTAATTATAAACTTGTGTCAAAAATAGTTCTCTGTATTTGATACGTTTGTGTGTGTGTATGCCAAGAAAACACTTGACCAAGGCACGTGGCTGCACTGTGTATATCACACATTTTGTGAAGACTGAACCTATGAACTTTTGAATTTGATAGACTCCTCAAGCAAAACACCACCTTACCTTCTTTTTGGTCGATCATTATTAGATTGGGGCTATATTTGGCTCCGTCCAGACATCATGTTTCTGCATAATAAACACACATTCCTGGATTCAGTTTGTAGGACTGAAGATCTTCTTGAAACGTGAGGGTGTTTTAACAATCTTTACTCTCATCCTTATCTAGTCAGTTGGATTCCAGGGAGAGTCCAGACAGGCGGCAGAGGAATGTATTTTGTCTAATAATTGAAGTAAATCCTAACAGTAATGGTGAAATGTGACCTCCATCTGAATAGGATATTTTGATCCCTTACTCGTTGGTCCCGAGGTACTGAAGCACTTATGGCATGTTTTCACTGCCTGGAGAAATATACCAGATTATGATAAGGGCTTTACTTAGGAATGAAGTTGGTGTATCAGGGTCCTGATAGGGCTCGTGGATCCACGATAGAGACAATTAGAAACAGATTGAGGCTGTTGCCTGTACAACAAGCTTGTCATGATTTTGGAAAGAGGTAGATAACATGTTTGATCATGGCACTTTATTTTATAGATTTGACTTTCAGTAAAGTGTGTCAGACTTTTGTCACTATCTTAATTCAGTTCACTGAAACAGGACAGTTGGTGTTCCTTTCTGTAGTTATCTAGGGTTTTCAGGTCACCCTTTGTTTTCTGGTTGTATTTTTGCTCACAGATATGAGATTTAGAGTACCAGCGTAACAAAAATCAGAAAGCCTTTGATGGTCTTTTTCTTTTTTTTCTCTTTTTTTTTTTTGTTGTTTTTCTTTTTTTTTGTCATGTGTACAGTCAACATTTTTGCATGTCAGAAGTGGTTTATAGAGCCGGTGATATTGGCTGACATTGGCCTAACAAATACACACTTTATTGACAAAAGTGTTCACTCACCCATCCAAATAATTGAAATCAGATGTTCCAATCACTTCCATGGCCACAGGTGTATAAAATCTTGCACCTAGGCATATAGACTGTTTCAACATTTGTGAAAGAATGGGCCGCTCTCAGGAGCTCAGTGAATTCCAGCATGGTACCGTGATTGGATGCCACGATTTCCAATCGTGAAATTTTCTCGCTCTTAAATATTCCACAGTCAACTGTCAGTGGTATTATAACAAAGTGGAAGCGATTGGGAATGACAGCAACTCAGCCATAAAGTGGTAGGCCACAGAAAATGACAGTGCAGGGTCAAAGGATGCTGATGCACATAGTGCACCGAGGTCGCCAACTTTCTGCAGAGTCAGTCGCTACAGATCTCCAAACTTCATGTGGCCTTCATTAGTTCAAGAACAGTGCGTAGAAAGCTTCATGGGATGGTTTTCCATGGCCAAGCAGCTGCATCCAAGCCATACATCAGTAAGTGCAATGCAAAGCGTCGGATACAGCGGTGTCAAGCACGCCACTGCTGGATTCTAGTGACGCGTTCTCTGAAGTGACAAATCGCGCTTATCCATCTGGCAGTCTGATGGATGAGTCTGGGTTTGGCGGTTGCCAGGAAAACATTACTTGTCTTACTGCATTGTGCCAAATGTACCGTTTGGTGGAGGGGGAATTATGGTATGGGGGTGTTTTTCAGGAGCTGGGCTTGGCCCCCTTAGTTCCTGTGAAAGGAACTCTGAATGCTTCAGTATACCAAAAGGTGCTGGACAATTCCATTCTCCCAACTTTGTGGGAACAGTTTGGGGATGGCCCCTCCTCTTCCAACATGACTGTGCACCAGTGCACAAAGCAAGGTCCATAAAGACATGGATGAGAGTTTGGTGTGGATGAAATTGACTGGCCTGCACAGAGTCCTGACCTCAAACCGATAGAACACCTTTGGGATGAATTAGTGCGGAGACTGAGAGCCAGGCCCTCCGATCCAACATCAGTGTGTGACCTCACAAATGCACTTCTGGAAGAATGGTCAAAATTCCCATAAACATACTCCTAAACCTTGTGGAAAGCCTTCCCAGAACAGTTGAAGCTGTTATAGCTGCAAAGGGTGGACCGACATCATATTAAACCCTATGGATTAAGACTGGGATGTCACTTAAGTTCAATTGCGAGTCAAGGCAGGTGAGCGAATACTTTAGGCAATATAGTGTATACTGGAATCAGCATATATGTTGTCTAATATGTGCGGTTATGGAGTCTTTATTCTTTACATACATAATGTATGTAACATTAACATAATGCAAAAAATGTTTTGCATTTTACCGTTTCAGCAAACGGATTTTGGAGAGTAATGTTTTTTGTTAAATTGTAAAACACCTGCCTTTGTCACATAACTTTGTGTATGATTTGCAATTTAAGGGATCATTACAAAAAATGTGTGTTTACATATTCATTCTCTGTATACAAGACTATCGGCAGATATATCGACAATGGTTATCTTTTTTATTCCCTAAAAACTGTATTGGCAGTGATCCCAAAAATCCGGTATTCAACAGGCTCTTGTGATCAACAATAAAAAATTCAAACAGCACTGGTATTGTCACTATTGTCTCTGATGTTTTACCTCCCAGTGATTCTGGGAGGAAAACAACATTAATCTTCTAAACTCATTTTGGCTGTTCTCTAAGGGAATTCACTCATATGATTCTGTGTCTTTGTAGGCGAGATCTTTTATTAACCATCGTAATTTTAGAAAATCTGATGTGTTCATATAATGGCTCCAGTGGGATGAGCAGCTGTGCTGAATTGGGACAGATTGGGAAAGGAGATGATTAATCGTCCAAACATTCATTTAAGTGTATCTCCTCTCTGGAGTAAAAGGAGGATGTTTAAGATTTTTTGAGGCTGAAGCGATGACTTTGTCTGATGCAAGAGTTTTATCTTGGCTATTTTCGTTTTCTAGGAGGAACTAGTTCAACTTTCAAGCCTATTTTCTGATGCAACCCTCAAGTAAAATGGCAAAATGGAGTGTCCATCCATAAGCTTACATATGCAGACTAAATTTCAGTATAAATAACTCAGTATTGTACTGTACTATTTATGTTGGGGTACATCAGTTATTTTTAAAGAATAACACATATGATAGCACATGCCAGACATGTCCTGTGCAGCGTTTGAGGCATATGATGTATTCGTAAGCTAAACAAGGAGCTAAGCAGAGTTGAGAGGCTCTGCAGTACAGTTCAAGATCTGTAGTCCATGGCACAGTGTTGAACTCTTCGACCGAAATAACTTTTTTTTTTATGTTGCAGGGATCAAAGAGTATTGAGGCTGATGGAGATGAAGATGAAGAGGCTGAGGAGGATGGCCTGATCCAGCCAGCTCAAGTGTTTGCACCAAAAAGTCTCATTCTCGTGTCCAGGCTGGATTATCCTGAAATATTCCGGGTAATAAGACACCATATGATTAAATCTTGATTGAAAAATATTTTCTGTCTTGTTCAGATGGAATACTCTGAATTTTTGTCAGATCAGTGCTTTCATCTTGCAGGTCTGCGGTGACGTTAATCTACTTTGTACTGTCTGCGAAATAGGCCCTTAAGTGTAAGCACACACTTAAGTTAAGTAAATGAGACAAAGAAGCACAAGTACCTCTGATGTTTTCACTACAGACTGAGTTGATCAAAGCTTTTACAGGCTCATGGTCAGCCTTGTTTGTTCCTACATGTATGCATGTGCTGTCAGAATAAACAGCGCTATCATACTTTACCTTAATGTGTCAGAATAATCGAAAGTAAAGTCATTATTGTTTTATAGCTCAGGGGCCTCATTAGACAAAAAAGGTCCCAAAGTTTTTGACCTATAATAACAATAATTTTGAAGTTGTGAAAAATTGTATTCTTCTATTACAGAAGCAGTTCATTAACTTGTGGCTGTGTCCTATCCTATCTTACACATCCTATTGTGTCTTAAGAAATCCTGAATGGAACTAAAAGCTTAATTCCTCAGTCAACATTCCCACCTGTATCCATGACAACAGCTGTGTCACTTCGCTTGTCATTGGCTGGCTAGCTTGCTTTAATGGACGAGAAAACATGGGCATTCAATCTCACCTACAGTGAGTCAGAGGCATTAATCTTGTTGTGGAGGAGAGGATTTAAACTTAGTAATACATGGGCCCCGAAATTTTCAACTAACAGGCTAAGATCAGTATTAGCTTCTCAGGCAGGCTAACAACAATGTTATCAACTCCAGCTGGCTAACATCAACATTAGCTTCCCCAACGGTTATGGCTTGAGTAGCCTTAAATCCAACTTGATAATATTTAAGTGTTCATATTGTTCTCCATTTTAGTTGTCATTTTAAACAGAACTAAAAATGGAGGTTATTTTAAATTTAGGTTAGGATTTATGCCATACTAATTTACTTTTTATAACCAGGGACATTCTCTTGGATGATTTTGTAATAGCTTAATTCTTAGGAAACAGTTTCTATAAAACTAAAAATTCTAAAAACTGAAATGCAGGCCCCTTCAGATATTTGTATGTGTCTGTGTGTGATGTCTTACTATTTCACATGTTGTGCTTTCAGGGATGCTTGGGTCTCATCTACACAGTGTACATTGACAGCCTGAGTTTCCCTTTAGAAAATCTGGTGGCCAACCTCTTTACTTTCCAGGTTCCTGTTGCTGGTGGATCCCAGGTAGGTCTTAACTGAGACTAACTACACCCAAAGTACCACAATCTACAAGACATCTTGCTTTTCATCTACTGGCCTGTACCTCACAGATTCAGACCAGACTGGAAAAGATTCATGTTGATACTAAATGATTTATGTCAGCTGTGCAGCCAATCAGGAATGTCGTGTTCAGATGGTGCCGGAGATTGTTGTCCAGCCACAGGCAGTCATTTTCTAATACATATTCGTCTTTTTTTCCATCATGTTACTCTTAGCAAAATGCCTCAGCCCAGACGAGTGTAGAAGTCAGCCGAGCTCGTAAACTGTGTTTATAACAGTTTAGGGAAATACATATTTAGAATGTCAATGTGTTTAGTTACTTAATATTTTGTTTGCTGCAGTTTGATAGCCAAATGTCAGAAGGTGAGGCCATAAATGCAGTGAATCAGGCAATGTAGATTACTTGCTTGCATTTTAAAGACTGTGCCAACTCAAAATATGTATTACATTAGCCACTGCCACTGAGGAGAAATCCTCATCAGTTCCAAAATCCAATTCCCAAATCAGATTAGGTTTTAAAAGATGGCTAAGGTACTATACAAGGAAAGAATTTGGCCTGTTCCCGATCAAGACACCATTTCACATCCTGAGTGCTCAAGTCTGCCGTTAGCCAGACCCTCAGCAGTGGAACAGACTCGTTTATCAAAACGGCACTTTGTAAACATACGAGTATGTCGAGAATTATATGATTGAAGACCCATTGACCCAATGATTTTCCATTTGACTGATCATATTTTTACATCTTAAAGGTCTCTACAACCCTTTTTTATGTCTCAGTACCACATAATGTGAATCACAAAACATTCTATAGAATATCAGCAGTTTGACATGTCTAAAGGCACATTTCAGCAGCATTTTTTTTCCCTTGCTCTATGACATGCAAAAGTCACTCAAGTGGCCCTGCGGCTGCAATGAATAGCATGTCTCCTCTGTGTGATACAGTCGCAGTACATAGGGCTATAAATCTTAATGGATGAATTTCAGTTGCATCACTGCTTGGCCCTGTGGACATGATGGCAGTAGAACATTTTCCATGACTGTATTTCTGACCTTAAGTGCTTTTCGTTTCTCTTTACAGAAGCTGTTTAGCCTGGGAGCAGGAGACCGGCAGCTCATCCAGACGCCTCTGAATGACACGCTGCCTGTCACATGCAAAAGTGTGGCGCTGCTCTTCCAGCAGCTGGGTGGGTCCAGTTACTTTGATAACTACTAACTAGTAATCATAAGACAGGATGTGACATGATGAGTCAGATTCTGACTTGTTAGTGAGTGTGTGTTGTGTCATTTGTTTGTTATTAACATCCTGTCGTTGTCCTCTCTTGATTGACCAACCATTTCCTGCTGCAGGTTGTCACGTTTATAGAATATCCTGTTTAGGTTTGAAGACATTTTTGATTGTTGGTTGTTATGATCTGACAGAAAGCACTTAAAGAACATCTGTCTTAATCATATTACTGGCATTATTCATCATTAGCAGCTTAGCCACATTTTACATTAATTCAGTCCTGATCCTTTTCAGATTTTTAGAGGCTCAGTTCTACTTTGCTAATCACGTGGTGGTAAACTACAGCACTGTAGCACTTGTACAGTCAGAAGACTTTTGCAATGAACCATTAAAGACTTGAGTTAATTCTACAGTAAATGTGTCTGAGGCCAGATTATGGTGGTTTTTCGCTTTGTCCCATCAATGTTTCTGTACGTTTTTGTGGGCTACAACGAGCACATGATGAAGATTTGATGCAGTTTGCTGGTCTCACGTTGCCATGTTTGCTCAAAACGACTGTAAAACGATTAGCACAGGCAATACGTGCTTTGTTAAAGACACTCTATGCCTGATTCACCATGACTCATAGAGTAGTTAGACCGTGATAAGGGAGTGTGCCTTTCACTTTCATCAGTCCACGGAAATCACAACTGAGCTATTGTACAATGTATTTGTAGCCTTGTAATTCACTCAAGACGAATCAGGCAAATTTTGTAACCCTAGGCCTACATCTGTAAGAGCTGAGAGTGAAATAAGATATATTTCACCTGAAATTTGATTTGTCATGGAAAGTTTTTCCTCATTCGGCCTCATTTGATTAGAAGAATGTGCTTGAAAACAGAGTGGATTTTATTTCCTGAGTGTATTCACACCATCTGTTTGTTTGGACAAAGTGGTGAACATGCACATGGGGGGTGACTTGCACGATACACATGTGATCAGGGTTATGTGGAATTCATGCATTTGTAGCCAATCTGGATACTTACAACAAAGGTTAGCTCAGGCAGTCATTACCACTCTCATGTCTGTATGCTAAATATAAGGCTCCAGCCAGGAGGTGGTTAACTTAGCTTAGCATTATGACTTAAAATGAACATTAAAGGGAGCATCTAGCTTTGAAACAACAACCTGTCTCTGTTACACTTGTACACAGATTAAACAAACGAGACATAACATGTTAATTAATAAACTTGAGACAGGCAGATGTTTCTTACTTTGTTATTCTTTTCATTTTACCTTTGGACAAACCCAGGCTAGCTGTGTTCTCCTAACCGACTCCTGGCTTTAAGCCACATATTGGGTGTACAGACTTGACAGTGATTTCTGTCTTTTCATTTAATTGTTGTCAAGAAAGTGAACAATTCTAATCCCCAAATGTTTTTTGTTTCTTTTTACATTGATTGTATTCTTACATCCATTTATGCATTCTGCACAGGTTAATGTAAATTAGAACCAGCAGGACTGCTGTGGCTACAAGTAGCAAATTGTATAAAACAGTTGGTATTCCCTTTAATTGTGCATAGATTAAAGAGACTCCGTGGAACTTCTGTGTTGTGCTGGAAGCAGGTTGTTAGTTTCTTAGCTGACTCCATTTCTAAGCTCAATTTAGCTACTGTTGCTCTCTGTTAGTGGAGCAGAGATAGGCACTGAGACGAGGCACTTGGAGAATTTGCATTTAGCCACATGCTTTGGTCCTTTGCTGAAAAATCTAACCTTTCATGAAGAAGCTGACAGTCCAGCAGTTTTAAACAACTTCAATAAATCGTTTACATGCTTAGAAAAACAATTGAGAGGTGGAGAAGGTCTAATTTTCTCTGTCACGTTAAATCAGCTCACCTATGGCAAATAAAAAAAGTGATTCATACGTGTAATTTGCTGCAAATTAATACAAAGAGCCCCTTTATCTCATGATATGATATTTGTTTTTGATTGTGAATCAAGACAGATGTACTGGAACCTTCATGGCATACAGTCTTCATGGCATACAGAGTGAAAGTGACTCACAGTTAGACATTGAGTTAATCATTCTTGGTTCTCCTAACTGACCGCTTTGAAGGCTTACACGAGGGTAGATATCACAAGTCAGCTGATGAGCTACACACAAGCAGAGAGAACAAGTGCATCGTCTCCCTCATTAGGTCATCCTCATGTCCATATGAGGACTGGCTAGTAGCTGTGCAGGCAGGAAGGTCAGCCGCACATTGCTCTGTGTGCACAGGTCACCGAAGTCACCATTGAGGAATGTGTGTTAAACATGTCACTCTGCAAAGGAAGTACATCCCTCCCAGGGTCAGATAAAACCAGCCACCAACAGCCCTGTTGTTTGTTGTTTGTTGCTTTTGTCTCTTCTGTTGTCTGGGGATATTCTGTCACTTCTTATTTAGGGCTCGGAAGTATGTCACTATTTCCATGAGATAAGTAAAAATCTGAATCTGTGGTGCGAGTGTAAAACCAGAGATAATATCTTAATAGAAAGCAGTGCTACCAAAAATAACATCAGAGCATTTGGACCTACTCTGTCTATAAAAGATGATAAAAAAAAAAACTGAAGCCATTTGGTTTGATTTTGTTGAGGCTGGTGTTTAGTTTCCTGTTTACCACTAAAGTGCTCAACTCAGGCAGCCAAACGTCCAGACTCAGCGCCCCCAGTGGCGCGGATACATGTCTGCCAGTGTTCCTCTCTCTTTATCACTACAATGTGTGATGAATTGGTCTGTCAGTTGCTCGATAGGAAACAATAACAGGAACTGTAAACTTAGAATTCTTCCTGATTGTCAGATCGGTATTTGAAATATTATTTATACTGTATGAGAGTATGTCATTTCCTTTTGTTTTCCAGCAGATTTTTGTATTCCATGTTTAACGCTAACTTTCAACCATTTCCCTTGAAATGTTTTGTTTTTGTCCAAGGGAAGAAAAAAACATAAAAGTGTGGGTACAGGTCTTAAGGGTGTGCTACTATATGTAAAATAAGTAGCATAAAGCCTTTTGTGGCTCCAGAGGAATCTGTAGGAGTGTAGTAATGTCAACTAGTAAAGTTGCATTGTGGGTAATGTACGCACCATGTTTTAATATGTTTACCTAACATTAAACTCCTCTATCACTGTTGGAGTCAATGGACAGTTTAAATATGAATGATAAAAAGCAGTACAGATGAATCACAGGTATCACCTTTTTTATTCCACACGGTCTTCTTCTTTTTTCAAAACCTCGCACCTACATTACCCACAATGCATTTGAATCTTTGAGTGACTTCACTGGAGTCAATTTAACAGATTAAATGTAGCTTCTTCTGAAGCCGCAAGAGTCACAACACCACTTCTCTGACATATGCAGTAGTTTATTTCATAATGCTCCAGTCAAGGTTTAGCTCACTAATCCTCCTACCTACATGTGTTTGCCCCATATGGTAGAAAACACAGACAAGTCACCAACCAAAAACAAAGACACACTGTAGAGACATAATTCGCATAATCAGTTTATTCAGTGTGAGGCAGAAGCAGCTTATGCAGACAACGTATTGCTCTCTTCTGAGAGAAATTGTGTTACCAAACTACTTCCCTCGACGCCACAGCTCATCCTCCTGGATCTTCAAAGTGAGATCAGTACACCAGTGCACAAGTATTGCCACCCAGTCCATAAGTAGCATTGGTATGGTTGCTGCATAACGTGGCAATATTCTACAGAATATTCCATGTTTTGAACTGCAGCAATCCGTCTTGAAGCTGTTATGCATTTGAACAAAACTCCCAGATGAATATTGTGTGTTCTGATATGTGTCCACAAAGAGCCGCGGATGTTTGATGAATGATCTGGAGCAATATGGCCATCACATTCCAACAAATACCTCATTCATTTCATCCTCTTTTGTTTTCTCGTTCCAGGAATACAAAATGTTCTAAGCCTGTTCTGCGCAGTTCTGACCGAACACAAGGTTTTGTTCCACTCCACTAGTTACCAGAGGCTCGGAGAGGCATGTCGCGCCTTAGAAGCCCTCATGTTTCCCCTTAAATACAGGTAAGTGTGTGTTGGAACCCAGTGGCAGGGCAGAGTCTCATGTGACTTTCCACCGACACAGTGGCTGGTGTCATGATTTCCCTAACTTGTGATTCGGCTGATGATTAACATTATGTTTAGTTCAAGGAATAAGCATATCTGTCTGAGACGATTCCGCTTTAAGATAACAAAAAATCACCTTGTTTAACCTTTGCAGATATAGTTAGTTTTGAATTAATCCACTCACTTTTAGAATTCACTCCTCATAAAACGCCCTTGTACAGTAACTGACTTCTCTTTTTAGAACAAATGCATGTGTATTTATCCATCTTGTGAAACTATCCTCAGAGGGAGTTTTAGGAGAAGTTATTATTTTCTGTGGTGTAGAATTCTTTAGAAATTACTTAAAAGCCTAACAGGACCACAGGTTCTTTGTCTGGTAAAACAAAAGAGAACACAACGCATCAGGTGAATAACAGAAGCAGGAAAAATGTAACATACATACAAGAAAACTACAGGCCCCTTTCACAGTAGACATTTTGGCCTGTCATTGTAGAAGAAGCGCAGGTGTTACTCATATCATGAAAGATGTCTCTGTTGTATGTAATCTGCGACAGTCGGCCTGCATGCATAATATCAAGACCTTGTATTTCCCTTCAGTGATATGTCAAAATGTCCTCCTTGAAAAAGGAGCAGGATATATCAATGATAGAGTGTGATAAAAGCCACATAACAGAGTCTGTTGGAGGGGTGACAAACATCTGGAAGAAAACAGAAGAAAAGAAAGAGAAGAGAAGTAAAGAAATGGAAAGAAAACAGTTTGATGAGATGTGTTGGAAGAAAGGGTACTGTACACTGCCCCTCTCATTCACCCATTCACACGCAAGTGGAAGCAAACTGTTTCTGTCCTTTAATGTTCAGTATCTTGCCCAAATCACTACAACATGTGGCATGTGGCTGGGGATCAAATCATCAGCCCACTGCTTAAAGTGAAACTCTCGCCAAAATGCAACCTAGGTTTTTTTTGCTAATGTATATGAGTCAAACCTAAGTGTAAATTGCATAATTACGACGAAAGAGGCACTTTTAAGATTTACCGTGTTTTCGTTTTCGGGTCAAACTTATTTTTAAAGGGAGTGCTATAGGCACTTTAGTGATCGCATGAAAATCGCTATTTTTAGAACAGTAAGAAGGCTCGACACAACATGAATCTTTGCTCATAGTATCACCAGGGTCTCTACACATGAACACGAGCATTGAGAACATCATTTGTGTACACAGAGTTTACTGAAAAGAGAGTTTTTGAACAACTCACCTTAGCAGTAGCTTGTTCAACCTCCTTATCTAGATGCCCCAGTGTCTGAATATTTTCCCACGGTGTCTCTTGACTCCATGATCTGCTGTGCAATGACATCACAGGCAAATACTATTATTCATAAGAAGAAGAATTAGAATAAGTAAATAACCCTGATGGTTAATTTTCCTGTCCTTTCTCTGTAGTTTCGAAGTGCATGTTTTCTGTTCAGTACAAGCCTTCCATTAGTAACAAATGAATGGCACAAAATCCTGGTCCAGATGATTAAATAGGTGTTACAGGAGGCCAATATAATACATAAATATGTTCATGTTTTTTTTCTTGTCCTCAAAGGCTACTTGGAGTCAGTAGCTCAAAAGTATAAGATTAGAGTTTCACTGTTGTAGTGAAATGAAATCTTTCTTCCTGTTTGACAATCATTTCCTCATTTTTGAGTCGTGTCTCCTGTGTTGTTTTACTCAGTTTACACTACCATGTCCATGTCAGTAGATCAGTAGATTGTAGATTTGGTAGATTAGATTTGTTACATGATGATGCTGTAAAAAAAAAATCCCAAGGCTTGTTAATGACATTGTTGCCAAATTCATGAAGATCCCGTGAATACCACACTAACTTATTGCCTTTTATCTGCTCTTTTATCACTTAATGAGAGTTTAGTCATTTGAGATTCACAATAGCTTACTCAATCACATAACTTCCCTGCAGGGATGCCCACTTATTGGGTAATTCTTCCACATCTTTCCTCCTCATTTTTATTGTACATTTGTGTATTTTCTTATAATGTCCTCTTTTGTTTTCAGTTACCCATACATCCCTATTCTGCCTTCGCGGCTGTTGGAGGTGTTGAGCTCACCCACTCCCTTCATCATCGGAGTGCACTCCATGTTTCAGAGTGAAATCCAGGATCTGGTGAGAGCAGATGTGGCACCCAGTAATCTGTCTTACTTGCGTGCAGAACATACTGTATGTCATGATACATTTTTGAAAGCTTGTAAATCATTAACAAATAATGCAGTTTATTCTGATGACATCAAAGTGAAGATCGTTGTGGCATTTAAGGATTTGTTCTGACCTGCAGAGTGTTTTTGAGTGTCTTAGAGTGTTTGTTTTCAGGAAGTTTTTACTCATGAAGATTAACTAATCTGCACTTCAATATGATGTTTATTTAGCTGGTTTCGGCTGAACCTCGTCAGACATGCGTGTTATTACGCACAGTACTCCTGCCAGATGCATTCAAACCACCTGACCTGTCAGTGTGTTTTATGTGTGTTCACCAGTTGGATGTTATCATTGCTGACCTGGATGGAGGAACAATAAAGATTCCCGAGTGTATCCACTTGTCTGTGCTCCCTGAACCGGTGTCACACCAAACACAGACCGCCCTGTCTCTTGTAAGCATTAACACACACACACACACACACACTTATGGATGGGACAATATGAGTTTTTATAACGTCATTGCAATTGAAATCCTCTCAGGATAACGTGACTTAAAAAAGCAGTCTTGCTCAATAGATGACAGTAAAGTAATTTCTTGATTTAGTTTGAACTGGATGTTCACTAAAACAATATGTGTGTCCTATCCGGGATGCAATAAACACTGCAACTGGATTATTTAGATAATGATAATATGATGGCAATTAACACCAAATAGACAAATCACAGCATGTCCTCCTTGTTGACTATCTATAAACAATGTCTGTCAGTCCATCTTTCACACAGACAAACACACATAAGATTCTTGTTAAATATGTTTTGAATTGTTGTGCACAAACTTCCTGGTGAAATTTATGGTCTTACTTTACTTTCTTGATTACGGTAAATCATGTGACACTTTTTATGTTAGGCTGTATTATCTGTTTACTCATGGTGCTTGAGGAATGTTTACTTCTGTTGCTGTTGCACTTATTCAAAGTCGATGTAGATGAGAGCACCGGCCGCATGAAAAACAAAGAAATCACCTGGAGATAAATGTATTCCTTGTAGGTTTTGCACCCCGATCTGGAGATAGCAGACAATGCGTTCCCTCCACCTCGCACTGCACCCTCCAACCTCAAGTTGTTGGTAAGTCAGCCCCACTATCACATGTCATCCATTCATTCTTGACCCTCAGGCTGTCTCATTGTAAGGAGTGATGACCTCCTTCTCCCACATGAGGGGGACATGATTGCCCTCACCAGACATAATCTCTTATCACCAGGTTAGCGTTGGAGTGAGGGTGCTAGCTGACGGTAACCCATTACCCTAAAGACAAATAACAACTGTGTGTTGCATAATTAACTTATCAGGGTACATTAGTAGCATAGCTGTTTGATGAGTCATGATGGTGTGTGTGTGTGTTCCAGGACAAGGAGGTGAGGGCCGTCTTTCTCAGGCTGTTTGCACAACTCTTCCAGGGCTACAGGTCATGCTTGCAGCTCATCCGCATCCATTCTGAACCCGTTATTCATTTTCACAAGGTGAGATATCGACATAATGGAAGTTTCCAGTGCTGGATTTCAAATTTTGAAAAAAAAAAAACCTTAGTTTCCAATATGGTAACCTAAGATTAAGCTCCTCAGCAAACATCTTGTTCTTTTAATCTGCCAAAACTGTTTTTAGCTGGAGTCCAGCAGTGAGGGTGGAATTACATGTAAGAGCAGATAAACCTGTCAGGGGTTCATAGAGTGTGTGTTTGTGTGAGAATGCATGTTGTTGTAAATGTGTTGTAGAGGCCCCATGACTCTTCCGTGATGCTATCCTTTTGTTTATGCAAGCTCCGGACACAATCCCGTAACCTTGGGCAAAGCCCGGCAATGAGCCATATGAAACGTATTAGGTTTACATTTTTGTTTTGCGCCGGAGATTTTGTTTGTTCGTGTCTGTGGTGTCTCCGTGGTAACCCCTCAGCACATCATCCTCAAAGTACCCCACATGGATCACATTATAAACAAACGCTCTGCTTATTTGCCTGGAATCGCTGAGTGGGGAAGGCTTGACTGAACTGTGTTTTATCTCTTCTACCCACAAGCACAAATAATTATGCATAAAGCAAATTAGATTCATTTGCATGTAGTCATTTATAACAAGATTTATCCCTCTTTTTGTACATGCTGAAGAACTTATCCATGATTTCAACAATAAAATGTGCTGGTCTTAATCCCCCTTGCAGAGATTTCTTTTTTTCTTCGAAGGTTTAGTAATGCTATTCGAAAAATGGCTGTGGACACTCTGCTTGTTTTTCATTGCGCAGTATGTCCATATGAACAAGATTACATTGCTCCCATCTGTGTGGGGTTGTAACTGCTCTAATTCTGACATTATCCAGACTGCCTTCCTGGGCCAGCGGGGCCTCATCGAGAATGATTTTCTGACCAAGGTTTTGGATGGCATGGCCTTCGCTGGCTTCGTCTCAGAGAGGGGTCCGCCTTACCGAGCCTGCGATCTCTTTGATGAGGTACTGTAGCATGACGCTCCACTTACAGCTGAACTTTATTACCCTCAACTTAAAAGCTGTGAGTGGAGAAGTTCATACACCACCATTTCATGCATTAAAATGATGATCTGTATAATAAGCTCACTATGAGCATACATTCAATTTACATTTTCAGCTTGCTGTAATAGTTACTGTTTTGTTGTGTGTTTGTGTGTTTTCTAGCTGGTGGCCTTAGACATTGACAGTTTTAAGGAAGAAGAGGTCAGCCCTGCCAAGCTGCAGAAGCACATCAGGGAACTCTCTGAGCAGCTATATAGAAATGTAAGACTTAATGCTGATTTGTCAATCTTTGTTGGACCATGGTTCTACCATACAGCACAGACATCCTCATTTTACCATGTGCCACATGTGTTTTTGTAGTGTATCCACTGTATGTACAGCTTGAGTATCTTATTACCTGTGGTGTGTGTTCTGTAGGAGAACCCAAACCCCCACATGGCATTCCAGAAAGTGCCTCGGCCATCAGAGGGATCCCACTTGAGGGTGCACCAGGTACCCTTCCCCCTGCTGGATGATGAAAAGGTGGAGAAGTTGTTGCAAGAGGGTGTGGCAAAACACGCAACAGTATCACCTTCCACACGACTTGAGAGGAAATGTGTTGTACCTGCCGGACCACCCGTCGGTATGGCCAACTTTAAACAGCCGTAATGTACTGCAGCAATACTAATAATATTGCAGTGTCAATATTAAATCTCTGTGACAGTTTGTATGTTAAACTGTTACTGTTACTGAAATCTGCAGAACACATCTTTGACATGTGATAAATTCCTACGTTTACAGCAGCTACTGTGTATCCTGCAGTGATTCCTCAGTTGTTCTGTCTTTATCTGCCATTCTAGTGTCCATTATGGGTAAGAGTGGCACCGTGTTTAACAGCGCTCGCAGGCTGGAGGTGGTGCGAAGCTGTATTTCCTTCATCTTTGACAACAAGACCCTGGAGACTGAAAAGGTACATTGCACAATGTCTTTCACCAGGGGAGCTAATCAGCCTTTAGACGAGCTCATTAACTGGAGGCATCTGCCCTTTGTTGAGCTGTGGATCTGTCATCACCTTCATCATTTTAATGTCTCCCAGCTGGCACACAGAGACTCTGACGCAGAAATAGATGGCCCTGTAATCAGACACTATCTGAATCAATGCTGATAACTATAATCCATGTTCCTGCCTCTTGTTGTTTGTCTCTAAAAGCATCAACACTACACAAAGATGTCAGTGCTAATTTTAATTCATTGTGGCCCCATGTATGTGAGGTCGTAGGTGAACATTCTGCCCAGTATGCATCGACATGTTTCTGATGGGATGGCTGCCAATTACTTTATGTATCCCTCTGGCTTCATATAGGAGTTATGTAATCCAAGCCTGCATCTCTGTGCAAATGTAAGAATGCATAACTTGCATCCTCTGAACCCCCCGTGAGGCTGTAAATTATTTGCTGCCAAATGGTCATTTGTGAGCACCTCTAACCGTACTGCACAAGAATGTAGTGAAAGTACTGTGTTGGTGCATAGTGTTGCTGTTGGCACAGAATACATAACACAATCAAATTGCTCCTCATTTCACATTAGATGTTATTAATATGTCATGAAACACGGGTCTGCTTTTTTCAAAAGGCCTGAAAAATCTAAAGATGCACAGATGTTTTAAAACAATTAACAAACTCTCTTTTAAATCAGCATCTTCAATCAGTCACTTTATTTAGAAGTACTTCTTCTGTTTCTCTTCATCCTGACAGACACTGCCAGCTGCACTGCGCGCACTGAAAGGCAAAGCAGCTCGTCAGTGTCTGACAGAGGAACTGAGTCTTCATGTTCAGCAGAACCGCGCCATAATGGACCACCAACAGTTCGACTACATCATACGTATGATCAACTGTGCCCTCCAGGTAAGCCACATAACAGGCTGTCATGACAACCCATGTCGCAGACACCCCTTTACCCCTGTAGAGGATATGTACCGTCAAGAGGATATGTACCGTGATGAAATCTTAAAGGAAAGTGAAGGCTGACTGTCACTATTTCTGTCCATTTTTAAATGTTTTTTGTTATTCAGCTCCAAACTGGTATTTGACCTATACCATTACAGTGAAATGATCTTAACAAAACTGTGAATTTGAATTTTATCTCAGACTTCTGTTGTTCCTCAGATAACAATATAATATGATGATTGTTAAGAGATCACCTTAATAAAAATTCTTAGCTAGTAAATAAATATATGACCACAAACTGATGTCAAGAGTTTACCTTATCAATCACAAACAAACCAGGAGAGAATAAACAAAAGCATTTATGAAAAATTATTTTTCTATTTCTATATCTAGAACTGATTTCAACTACACTGTCTAGAAGTAAATGTTCTTGCACTGTAACCCAAATTCCTTATTTTATGAGATATAATTCGTTAAGATTCAGTATAGGCAGTGTATAAGTGGGCCAGAAGTACACATGCATGAATATAGTACAAGCCAGTCCTGCCTCCTCAACTTTTTTTTATTTTGAAGTTTATCGTTGTGTATAACGCTCTGGCAGCATGTTGTAACTTTGAGTCCAACGATGCTGCTCATTGTTTATCAGATAGTGTGTTTGTCTCTTCCTGGTGCCCTCATGCGTCGGCTACTTGTCAAAGTGAGTAAGTAATGTGTTTTTGTGCAGCTCATAAAGAGTAAGTGAGGCTTCACTCAACCCAAGCAGCCGGGTCTTTATTGGTAGTTCCTCATGTTTTACTGCCTTGAATCTGGCCTTTACAGGGACTTTAATAATTTTAAGCAGTCCTCAAAGAGTGCAGCTTTTATGGAGTGACTTTAGATTCCAGTCATTCTTGTTTTCCCACAAATGATAGAAAGCCAATTAATCCCACCATCTGCTTGGGCCTAGGGACAGGCAAGGTCACTTGACGTGTCATTTGCTCCACAATTATGCAACGGAACAAAACGAGACCAAGGGCAGCATTGATGAATTTGGCAAAAAATAATGTCTACATGAGCAAGAATACTGATTACTTAGTTATGTAGGTCCACGTATGCAGGGTGACAGAAAAAGAGAATCTTGTTGCATAATCCTCGCTATTTTGCAAAATGAATGTCAAGATTTCCAGGAGCAGAGATGAACGCTTTGCTTCCTCAGCGTATTGTCAGTGACGTGCATTTGTTGAAAGCCCAAAAAATGGAACAATGTGCAGATATTACCACGATCTCTTGCATGCCCTCTTCTAGTCAGCACTTGTCTTATAATTTAGGGCTATACTGATTCAAAGTTTACTGTTTTGATCCCCCATGATCGTGGGTACTGCTGATAACCAGACAGCCTGTGCGTCTTTTCTCTGTGTGTGTTGAAATAAGATCCTGATGTGTTGGCTTTTGTTGGAACAGATGGGTGAGAGTTTTTTAAAACTACTTACTTACTTACTTACTTACTTACTTACTTACTTACTTACTTACTTACTTACTTACTTACTTACTTACTTACTTATTTATTTATTTATTTATTTATTTATTTATTTATTTGCTGTTGTGTTCCAATGCTAGACAAAATTAGCTTTAACAAGACACAAACAATACAAACCTCTGAAATGAATATAAAATGTGTGATTCTGGTCATAATTCTGCAGACCTTATTTTGTCAAGGACATTTTCCACTATTTTGATTTAATCTGTTCATAATAATATGATACACAGCCAAATTAATGTCTCACCTAACTTTTATCTGGGCTAATATCAACTGAAATCTATATTAACATATTATCTATGTTATAATTACATATCTTTAGTTAAGTGAGTTGTAGAGAGTTGTAATTTGTCTCCCTTGCTGCCCTCTGACATGCTGTTGAAAAGCCAATGTTCCACAGCCACACACAAGGGGAAAAAAATTAAGAATTACATATGTGTAAGTCAGTATTATTAACTTCAGTATGGGATAAGATATCATAAGCCTTCCCTTATGGCTTGTTGTTTGTTTGTTTGTTTGTTTGTTTGGACTTGCAAATTGTTTGACATTTCTTCTCTGGCTTCAAGATGGGGCCCAGGAGTTTGTTCTTGGCTTTCATTTCATGGTCTCCACTTGGTTGTGAGGGATCGCCTCGATGAGCTGTGAAATGAATATAAATAGTAAATTGCTGGGCTAGTAATTACTTTCATCTTTCTTGCTACGCCCAGTCATGTAAGAACCCCAAAAGGATATTTGTTGTGTGTGTGTGTGTGCGCGCGCGTGTGTGTGTGTGCGCGTGTGTGCGTGTGCGTGTGTGTGTGTTAAATCCAGAGTGATTTGTGCTCTAAAAAATGTTGCTTGCTCTTCGTACGATGACAACATTTTGCCTCATTAGGATTGCTGGCATATATGTTGATGTGACACATTGATTCGCAATGACATCATCATTATGAGGCCAGTAACAACAGTTATTGGTTAACGATTGACTTCAGGCTAAATGACAGTTGTGTCTCCTGGTTGCAATCAGTGTTTTCCTTTGAAAGATTTGCAGGGGAGCGATGCGTAATGCTGAAGTGTACATTAGTTCAAAGGTGAAGACATTTCAATCAGGTGTGCTGTACCGTGTCAGTTCTTTGTTTTTCTTTATTTACATTTTTGCTGTTATGCATCAAAGATTGATGATACATCCTCAGGAATGAGTCGATGTCCGTTAAAAGTTTACAGTGACGCTTTTTCCTGTTTAAACATCTGTTGTAATCCTTATCTGTGGTGTCGCTGTACCATGAATCACACACAGTAACGACCCTCATTCAGGTATTTGGGTTAATTGCACATTTACTTGTTTGTGTGCGTTGGTCAGACAGTGCTTAAGATTTTAGAAGTTGAACGTTGCGCAAGCCATGTGGGGGAATGAGTCCTGCTGTGGATGTATCCTGGCATCCCAACCATTTCCTGTCAGATAGGATTATGAGCCCTCTGTGCTCTGCTCTCTCTTGGCCCAGGGCCTCATGATGGTGCTCAAAAACACACTCTGAATGGCAGTTTACTGTGAGAGGGGATTAGGATGGGAGGTCCATGGGAAGCGGCCGCAGCCGCATGGAGTCCATGAGTTCCGCATGATCGTGAGCTTGACCGTCTGATGTGGAACAGCGTGCAAGAACACACGTTCCACACAGATGTTGCTGGAAAGTGCGAGGCACTTAATCTGACGTCTTGTCTGAATCACTGACTGGAGCGCCTACCAGCTGAGTCTGTACCCTGCGTCCCCCACATGGAGCCAGAAAGGCTGTCTGCTGCACTTTAGTCACTTTGAACATCTCCTTTAATAGCAAATAGATGACTTCATCACAGTTTTACATTATTTGGATCATAAATTAGTATCTTGCTGTGAGAACATGGCCCCAGTCTGCCTTAGTGTCCTTGATGGACTGCCTTGCGTAACATGGTCACTGGGAATCAGCACTGGGTGTCATTCCCATGTTCAGATAACTGTTTCCCAAGGATGTTCACCGGTGTGGCCAGGTAAACATCTGCGGTGATCAGATTTCATGCTTACACTATGCAATCTTTGTTCGTTGCTCATCTGGACATCACAGAGATCAACTGTGTAATTTATTCCTCTTACTATCACTGATTCAAGTCGCAATTAACTAGAAATGCCCCTGAGTTAAGAATGTCTTTTATGTCAGCAGCCACAAAAGTCTCATAAAAGCATGCTATAAGTGTCAGTTCATCTCGCAGCTTTCCTGGAAAGTGCCAACTTCTGTGGAACTCACAGGAAGTTGCTGTTTGTTCACATCCTCCAGCATTTCTGTCACATGCTCAACATTCTTGTTTTTCCTCGGTGTATACGTGTCTGAGACAGAATAGCTGTGTTAGTTACCGTGGCTATCACAGCTCCCACAGCTTCGAGGGGGAAAATGATGAGACATACAGTAAATAATAGGAGGAAAGGAAGACGGCAGGGTGTCCTTGCAAACACTCCTTGAAATACCAAATATTAAACAACAAACAAAAATCCCCCTCCCCGCACCATGTGGATCTATTCAGCACAATGACAATGATTTAGTCCTAAATGCAATGCCCTTCCCTTTGTCATGTTCCTTAGATGATGCTGCTCATCTTCAGGTTTCACTTTTAAATCAGCCTGAGCTCAGAGACCTGCTATAGATTTCACTTCTATCTGCTCACCTCAGGTCACTTAGCCACTGTTTGCTTAAGGGAGATTAAGGTGAAGGTTTGTAGGAGATAATACGTGTGGCTTAAGTAGACCTGATAATGTCTATAAGATATGATGTGTTGAAGCAAAGAAACAAAGACTGTGATGTTTCCAATGTGGTTGCCCAAAGTGGGGCCTCGGAGTCAAAGGTGGCCCACCGTTTTTGCCTGCCAGATTGACTAATAGAATTAATAGAATATGACTGATTCTGCAGTTTTATTTTTTCTGAGATAAAATGCTCTTAGAGTATCTACATAGCTCTCCAAATATTCAGGATTCCTAGTTACCTATACCAAGGATTCCTTTTTTCCTATCCTGTTTTCCACCGTGTCCCAGGGTGTTCATTTGTCAGCAGTATTACACAAAAACTACTTTACGGATTTCCTTGAAACTTGGGTGGCGGATGCGTCTTAGCCCAGAATTGACCCCATTACCATTTGGCGTCATTTCAATAAAGGCATGAATCCAGAAATGTTTTTTCATTTTCTTAAATATTGCAAGATTTTTCAACATTTTTACCAATTTGACAGGGAGTAGTGGATCTTGATGAAAAAAAAATCAAGTATATTTAGGTGAAAAATGCAGATCAAAATAAAAAAATCTGGATGAAGCTGTTTGAATATGTTTTATTTGATTTTGGATTCAGCTTGATTGAAATTAAGGGGACTGTTGAGTCTTGGCAGAAGTATGCACTCTAATGAGGGCCATTTTAGTTATTTATTTATTTATTTATTTATTTCATCATCTGAGCTCAGCAGGCAGAGTGACCGATGCTGGAAGTGAGCCAGTTGAGGAAGCGTTTTGCCTTTGTAAATCTAAATTATACAATACTTAGTATAATACACAATGTGTTTTATTTTGCCCACCATTAAGTCTCAGTTTTGGCCATCCACAGAAAAACTGTTTGGGCTCCCCTGATCTACAGCACGTGGCCTTTTCAGAGCTCAACATGTCTTTCATCATAAGTTTATGTTCTGTTCTTTTTGTCTGAAGTATGTTGGTTTGTTAATTATTCAGACTTCTCGGTCGGTGCGTTTCCACTTGTTGTGCTGTTATGACTGGGGTCCATGAACTCCTGTGAACTGCCGCATTGTTAGGGATGACGGTAAACAATGCTTTGGTGCCGCTCCAAGCTGGAACATTTTACCGCAGCCCAAGTAACTGCAAAGAAAAACACTCGCGACACGATAAATAAAACAGAAAGAATGTTGCTCAGTCGACGGGGGGCCGGCCTTTTATGTGTGGCTGCGAAACTTGTGTTTTATATTTTCTCCTGTCTCTACATTCTTTGTGTGTGTGTGTGTGTGTGTGTGTGTGTGTGTGTGTGTGTGTGTGTGTGTGTGTGTGTGTGTGTGTGTGTGTGTGTGTGTGTGTGTGCGTGCGTGCGTGCGTGCGTGCGTGCGTGCGTGCGTGCGTGCGTGCGTGCGTGCGTGCGTGCGTGCGTGCGTGTGTGTGTGAGGTTCTTTCTTTTGGATGGCTGGTTGTTAACAGAGGCCTCCACTTCAGACTACTATCAGAAAGAGCAGCATTCTTATCCTTATCTAGACTGGCAAAATTAAAGACTCTGATAGGATGTTGTGTTTAGGAGAATGTAGACATGAACCTAAAGTTAAATTGTTTTGTTTTTTTGTTTGTTTTTTTTATAAAATAAAATGTGTGTTATTTACACAGAACCACTGAGGGTTATGAGGTGAGGCACCAGGTCAGAGCCAGTCTTGTTTGTGCATGGTCTTAAATCAAGTTTCCTCTGGCCATTCTCATTTACAGCGTTCAACAAATAAATCCCAACAAAGCTTACTAGAGATAAGTACCAATTTCCTGTGAATTAAGTACTTTTGAGTCCAACTCGCATCCTTTTCTCCTATTCTCCTGTTCTCATCGTTCCCTGTGATCTCTGCAAGAAGAAGTTTTGTTTTGTGGCCCCCGAGTCCCCCTCCATAAGCCTCTTAATGTACTATTCGTCTGAATGCTATTCTCTTGAAAGCACCATTAAGCACTGCCCCTTTGACCCAAAACAATCCCAAATACAAAGACACTCTGGCATGGTGTGTAAAAGTCAAAAAGGGAATGTTTTCAACTATTTGCTAATCTAAAAATACAAAGAAGGAAAGAGAATGACATTTTCCCTCTGGCTAGTCGTGACTTCTTGATAAATGGATACAGCATTTTATGGCCGAAACAACTGGATTTTGTGCAACATGTTGCGATTTACTTTTAACCCAGTTCAAGAATGTAAATCATCAAAAATTACCAATAAATTGAAGACCGGAGTGCTGTGACGTATTGATTCAAAGCAGAGATTACATAAGGCTATTGAAAGCATATGTTCAAAGTGTGTTGGTTGGTTTGTTTTTTTTAGCATTGCCTGACATTCAATAGGACAGACTGTCTTTATGTAAGAAGAAGTTACGTTTGCTGCTACGTTAGATATCTTTGCCCCCGGTGTTCCATCTATATCACATCTCTGCACTGCAAATTTAAAACTGTGTATCTCTCATGTACTGAAAGACACAAAGTTTTGTCTCATATCTTAGCAATACGTACGCTGTCAGAGTAGATGTAGTACTACATTAACAACGTAGTAAAATTTCCGTTAGCATTTCTTATAGTCTCCCTTCTTGCCCCGGTGTGTGTGACCTCTCTGTTTGAAACCTTTGCATCAGTGAAAAAAGATGTTCACAGAGCTGTGTAACATGTCTCCTGCTGTGTCCTGTCCTCACTTCTCTTCTGTTTGTGTGACCCACAGGACTGCTCCAGCTCCGAGGAGTACACGGTGGCTGCTGCACTGCTGCCCCTTTCAACAGCCTTTTACAGGGTAAGGACTCTAATTACAGAGAAAGATGTGTGTGGGCTCATTGTAATGCCTCTCTTTAGTGTACAGTGTCAGTGGAGCCTCAAATAAACACAAATCTATATAGATATCTCTTTTATCCTAAGTGGTTTCCAGCCATGTAGATACGCTTTTATTTGATTAAAAAAGGAATTATAAAAATCACTACATTTTGAACAAAAGTGGGGTGAAAAAAATGTCAATATCACAGTTAGTCCACATTAAAACGCTGAGACCCCAAATAAACACACATGCACACACAGCACTAATAAATGCATTGATACACGGGGAGTTTTCAGAATGTAGATGTCCAGGAGGAGAGCAGCAATTAGTACACATGTCATACTGACTGGTCCGTGGTGGACACAGTGAAAACTATCCACACTGAACACAGTGAGGCTGTTCGCATTTGGTATCAGCATGGGTTCTGACTGATCCGTTCACAAGTGGGTAGCTTTTAGGTCCATCAGTTCACTCGGATCGGAATTCATTTCCCCACCCTATGTGCAGATATACCTGTACATCGCTGGAACAAACGCATAAGACTTTTACACACACAAAAAGAATTGTCTTGATGTGTTACTGTGACATAACAAGTTCACCCAAGTTGATCAGAATTTACTTTTGACAGCGTTTCATAATGTTTATAAAGTGTCTTCTACCACAAATATTCTCAAAGGAAAGAACCATCTTAATGTGATGTATTTAATGCCAAATTTACAAGAGGGCACTAGTAATTAAGAATATACTGTAGCAACGTTTAAGTCTCCTTACACAGCAACTCTTAAAATCATTATAAAGAAGTCTGGTGATATTGTGGTTACTGGTTCAATGGTTAGTTGAAACATACAGTGCTTTACACAACAGTGATCTTCATAAGAATCAGACAGAGCTGAATCCATTGTGATTGTTGTGGCTTCTTCTGGGAGGACGTCAGTTGAGTAGGTGGTCCTTCAGTGTGGCTCAGGCCACATGTCTGTACACACTGCTAAAAGAATGTTGTCAGATGCAACCCAGACCACCTTCAAATGTGGTCTGAGTGACTGGATCTCAAATGTGTCCTCTGTGTGTCTTTGAGGTATTCACACCTGTACTTAGAATTGTCCGCTTGTGATCGGATCACTGAGAAAGCATGTTGATATCAGGTCTGAGCAGCCCCCGTGACTCAGCCAGTTCACATGCCACATGATGCAACTCCCTTGATAAGGCTGAAGTTTTGGTTTCTGTTTTTCTCTTCAAGGCCACCAGTGTTGAAAATTAATCAGTAATGTCAGAGTTTCTTCGCCTTGTTGCATGCCTGTTTAACCATGTCACAGTAATCTATCACTTCAAAGCAATTTCTGTTTCGTAAGTCCACAGTGGACAGTTTTATCAGAATTTTCTCAGTGAAACAACAGAAGTGGTGTTATCAGTATTTCTGATGATATATCTATATTGAAGTGAGATTAGACTGATAGCAATAAAACACGCCAGGGCTAAATCTCAGTCATCATTAATTTAGATACATCGGTATTGGGGTACATGTCAACCAAAAATGTAACAAGAAAGGTCAGTACAAAAATGCCAAAGATAGATTTATGGACCATTGCATAGTTTGTCCAATGAAGGGCTCTAACAGCTATATTATTGAACTGAGAAATGTCTGGCACAGAACAACCCATGCTCCCAGTTCTTTCAAGACAAACAGAAGAGAAAAGACATGTATTTATGTTCCACCCTCTGGCTTTAATAAACACTGCACTGAAAGGAATAGCCAGAGGAAGGACATCTTTTCCAACCTTTGACCTTTGCTGATTCCCGAGCATGTACATGCACAGATCAGCATGTTAAAACCCTGCATAGCAAAATCCAGTGGACGGGCCACAGCCTTTGGCTTCCATACCACACTATCAACACAGGGTAGCCGCATCATGCACCACAACTATGTCTCCACAGCTTGCGCGTTGCTATGGGGACAGACACAACTGTTCACAGTGGCTTTTTGTCGGGTACCAGTGCCTTACCCTAATGGGCTGGACTGGGACCTGACCTGCTCTCTGCCGCCACATGACTCTGCCAGTTCACATGCCACAGGCTGATGTAACTCCCTCGATAAGTCTTGTGTGTGATGTTTGTTTCTTGTTTCTCTTTGAGGCCACCAGTGTCGAAAATTAATCAATAATGTCAGTGTTTCTTAGCTGTGTGTGCTTTTTAAGCCATGTGACAAGATTATACCACTTCAAGGAAAATACTGTTTCATAAGGCTGTTCATGAACTGGTTACCATTATTTCACAATGAAGTGTTTTGCAGCTTTTTTTAGGTTAGAAGATGACAGACGATTCCATGTCTGGATCTGATGCCTAATTAGAAAGATGAATAATTTGAGAAAGATTTTTCTCTAGATGATTGGAACTGGTGACATGCTCAAGCTTGGCCTCACCCAGAGGGTGAAAAGTGAAGTGAGGTCAGCCGAGAATCTGCCAGAATGATTCTGTAATCTCTGGTTTAATGGCATGAGGATCATGCAGTGAAAATGTGAGAAAAACAAAGCTGGTAATGGAGCATCCCAGCAGCTGTCATCGTGGGTGTTGATCGAGAGGCATACATGGCCCTGAATTATCCCAATTGATCCATTTTTCTTCCATTTGCTAATCTGATTATGACAAAATAGCAGCCTTAGATGTTTGGCAGCATGAATGAAACTAATATGTGCCTTCAGCATACAGAACAGAGTGAGTTCAGACAGCAGACAGTTGGGAGTTGGAGCTGTTTTTATTTGCAGACCTTTTTAAAATACACCACAATGTATCAGCTCAGCTTTCAGAAGATGTACGAAGATGAAACTTGTATAACGACCTCTGAGAGACTGCGAGCATGTTCTCTCATCCATTGCTTATACATTACAGTTGGAAATACTGAAATATAGTAGATGATCAACCAGTCCTTGAAGCTGACCAGACAAGGCTGTGAAAGTCATTGAAAAGAATGCATGAGTACCTGAGAACTGTTTTTTTTTAACCCTAGAAGACATCAGGCAGATACTGATGCCTGTAAGGTTTTACGACGCTAAATGCATACTTAAGAAGTGGTTTGATGAATTGATTGTTACATGATGCAAAGAAAGCTCTGCTACATGGAAAAACCTTCAGATCAGTTTCTTAGTTGTTTTTACAAGTCCAAAGTTGTTTTTACTGGGAATCATGTCATTGCCCTGCTGAAAATTGTTCCCTGCACTGTCCCACTTAATGGAGTGTTGATCTGGAACCAGTATCAAAAGCACAGGAGGTACTTTCGCGTTCGACAAAATTTTTTGATATCAATTGATTTGGAGATAAATTGGTTTCTGCTTTTCTTTGTTTGAGTCAGATATCTTAGTGTTAAGATATCCCCTTGGTATTTGTGACTTTTCATTACATAACTCTTTGTCACGTGATATAACATTGACAAGGATTATTGTATGTACAAACATGTGACAAAAAACTATAAACAAGCCACCATTGCCTTGCCAGAGAAAATAAATACATTTTGAAAAACAGACAGGACAAAAGAAAATAAAAGACAAAAACAAACATTATGAGTAAATCAAATGTTTATAGGTTGGCATACAATCTAACAAAGTGACACATTATATCGGCACAAGAAAGTGTGGGTTCAAAATAGACCAACTAAGGATATCCCAAGTGGCACTTTTGGGATTACAGCTAATGATCGTTCTATGAGACCAATATACTGAGGAATAACCATTCAACCATTCTCTTATCGATGAAGGCTTGCGGGAGTACTTTCAGTGTGTTATTGTCTTTTTGGCGGTAGTTACGTTTGCTATAACAATCTTCCTAAAGGCTAATCCGGTGCTATCACTATGTACTTTATGGAGTCATCTTTGAACCTAAATGAGGTCGGTTGTTAGGGACTGGGAAAGTAATTCATGCTTTTCTTTTTGTTTTGTTTTTTACTTACTTTGCATGCCAAAAAAATTGTCTCAGACACGACACATTAAAAGACTCAAGTTCAGGAGTCTGACGTTGGTCAAGTCCCTGTTTGGTATTCTTGGCCAAACTTTAGTAAGCTCAAAGTTCTGCCATCCCAATGGCTTTCAAGTCTGCAGGCCAGAGATCATGGGAAGGTCCCTCTCGCTGCAGCCATCTGCTCCCAGAATCGGCTGGATGGACATAGACGGTGTTTAGTTTTATTGCTGGCAATATTTTGACAACAGCTTATGCCATTGACCCACATTCTATGTCCAGTTATTTTACCTCTCTCATTCTTTTGGCTCGCTCTCAGCATGACCCCTCTTGAATGTTTTGCTCAAAGTGAGGCACTTATGGGGCTGTTCTCGATAGAGGGTTGTTCATAGTCCAGACAGAAGGAAGGTAGAACTGATTTGCAAAATATCTTTTTTGGCCTACATCGTGCACAGACGGTGACATTTGGCCTGCATATGTAAAGTTTATCTAAATGCCACAGAACCTTTGCACAGTGGGTCTTTGTCAGAGATGAGGTTTTACATTTTGTTGTCATTCTCTAATCTGCAGACAGCTTCTCTGGCATTCGTTATCTAGTGAGTGGTGGGTTAATCTGGAGATGAACAGGTGTCATTGACGTCTGGGTCTGTTGTTATTCTGCCCTTTGCAGTCCCACATAATGTTTCGTCTCACATTTGAATGTGTCACCAGAGTGAGTGAAAAAGCAGCCGGTGAAGAACCCAGTTCAGGATGACTTGCACAACAAGAACACTTGACTGTTAGCATTCTTTCAGCCATAGTTTATGCATGGGGGGATCTGGCAGCTCGCTTCGTCAAACCTCTCTGCACCATGTCCTGCAAGGAAAATGACGTATTGTGTGACCCCTGTGTATTTCCGAGCTGTACAGCTCTCGACTTATCGTATCTGTGTTTACTTTGTTGAGGAACATTTATGTTATTTGTACATTGTGTTTTTACACAGTTACGGCCTATGGATACCATGATGGGTTTGTTTATTAGTCTGACTTTCAGCATGTTTTGCAGTGTTTGTTTTATGTGGCTGGACACTATAAATACATAGTTCGAATTGAATAGGGAGTTTTTATGGTTTCAGGATGCGAGTAGTTTTCCTCAAAATACACTGACTCGTAGACTTTCAGAACTGCGGCGATGGATTGTGTATGGGTCAGGAATGCATTCCCACAGAGGACTCATCCAGAAATAATGACTGTTTTTGTATCTACAATTCAAGAATGCTCTGAATTCTTCCAAAGCACTTGTAAATAACATTGCTGCCCCAAGGCTGGTGACATATCAGACACAGCGTCTGCATGCAAGTGTACACTCCCCTCAGTGACACGCGCAGCATCTTTCAGTCTCAGAGACACAGTTGACGTGATGTGATGCTGTATGGCCGATGTTTGGAGGACGCAGTTCATCATTGTGTGAACCTTGGGATCATGTTCCAGAGTTCATAACAAGATCCCAGATCCAGATAGCTTCATTCCTCCGACCTGAACACAGCATTTCTCCTTTCTGTCTCCCCTTGTGGTTTGTTCACTTGTTTTTCACCCTTTCTCCCGCAACCCTGCCTACATTCCTTCTCTTCACTAGTCACACAGCCAGATGGGCCTCATAGTGGTATACTCCCTCCTCTCCCCTTCATCTTCACTTCTTACTCTCCTTTCCTCCTCCCGTTTCCTCTCCTCTCTCCTCTGCTTCCCTGTCCTCCTCCTCGGCCATCTGTCTTGTGGGTGTCTCTTTAAGCTTTGTGTTATCATCATATTAGGAAGAGATGACCTCGGTCAAAATGACCTACACATATCTGACAAGTCAAAAAAGAACAGCCAGGCTGAGTATAGACAGCATAGACAAATCACAGAGAGACCCCAACAACCCTCCTACACCAACACACACACACACCCACACAACATCTGCTGCAAGATGCATAACGGACTGCTGTGACAGGGAGGTATTACAGTTCTCTCAAAAGGGCTTCACTTCTGCTGTTTATGGCTACTCACTGTGTTTGATTCACCTCCATCTTTAAACGTCAGTATTGCTAGGGAGGTCTTTATCAAACAAACAAGAGACGTTGGCAGAATGCTGTGTGTAGACGGCACGGAGGAGGAGGAGAGTGAGAAGCAGATTCTCTAGTGAGTAGGGCTACACAATATGGTCAAAAAATGATAGTGATTTAATTTATGATTATTTTTGGATGACTACATTTTAAATTGCAGTTTTCAGTGTCATTGAAGAACTACTAAAATCATGAGGACGTGCCATTTCTCTTGGTCTCTGCCAAACAAACATGTTTTATTACATCTGGAGAACAGGCTTTGTAGGCCAGAGCATCTCTGCGGCACTACAGCATTTCTTTAAAAGCCTGACGCATTCCTCCTTTATAAAAAAAATTGCAGTTCTTGCAATTTCTATATTGTACTTAGTCATATTGACATTTCCATGAGTCTGAGATCAATTGTGCAGCCCTACTGGTGAGTGCAGAGCTAATTGATTAAGCTGAATTCGAACACACAGACACACACCCTCAATGTGTGCTGTTGCTCGCCAGCATTAGCTTACAGCTATTTTACAGTAAAGGAATGTGGCTGTTTGTTGCAAGTAACGCAAATAAACACAAATAATCGTGCTCTTTTACTGGCTTTGGTGGTAGTGTACACACCATGAATGACCAAAACATGCACCATTGCTGGTGAAAATCTATCGGATGTGACTCGGGCAAAAGAGTTTATGGATGAGGTTGTGTTTTTTTTAAAATGCCAAATTCCTGCATATTATAGCTTTAAATCCTTGGAAAACTAAATTGTGCTGAGATACAGACTTACAATACCATTGGCACAACTAAAATCATCAAAGAAAGCTAGGAGTTGGCATTAAAGAAGGAGTAAATGGTTACAACAAAGTAAAATTCATATTATTTTAATGTAAAGCTGCAGGAATTAGCAACGGGATGGATAAATAGATTAGCAATAGCCCTAATCAAAAGATTAGATTATGTTTCTTTTCTTTTTTTAATCTGTGAAATTTTGCAAATAAATCTTGAAACGGTTTTAATGAGGTCAACTCTTTAGTGTGTTTGTATTTCACATACCATACGTCTGTTAGCTTGAGCAATGCTGGGGTTGGTCACATTACAGCTTCTCTTCAAAGCATTTCTATCCACTGCAGATTTGTCATCGTCCTTTCATCTTTGGCCTAATTCCCATATACCACTTGATTCCTCTGATAGCAAAGTTTGTGTAATCGTCTCCATTTATGGAAAGAATGGTTAATCTAAACAAGCTCCCATTAATGTTATCCCTAATGTTGCCTTAAAGATGTCGTGCTGGGTCACAACATGTGTATGTCAGGTGTATGAGTGCTTTAGATTGTAGGCGAAGTAGTTTTGACTGTAAAGATTGACGTCACCTTTGTGCTCTTAATAAGGCAGTAGATCCCACTGCTACATTGGTATGGCAAACATTATTTTTAGCTTACCACAGATATGTCAGTTGCAGCGTGTGCTGTATGTCGGCCACTAACTAGAATAAATGCGAAAGAGTGTCTCAATCACATGGTTTATCCACCAGAGAGTACTAACAATATGTTTAAAGAGAAATCATTAAGTTCTGGTTGATGCATTTAAAAAAGTCCCCCCTTTTGTCTTCTGTGTTTAAGCCTCAGACCGTTGTTTCACGTGCTTTTCCATAATTGAGATCTTAAGTATCCGTTTCTCGTTGGCCTCTGTCATTAGCCAGAATCCACAGCTCTTTCTTTAAGTACCTTGAAAACTCATAAAAAACACTGAGCTCTGCGGTGTCACATTTCCCGAAAAAGTGGTTTCATTTTTGTAATCTAATATTAGAAGAGGAGCAGCAGGAGTTCAACTTCAGCAGTTGCGTAATAACACGTTGCATTTTTGCTTTTCAAGATGTTTTATGTACATTTCTTTCTCCTTCGGTACATTTTTACTGAAATCTTACAGACATTTGCCTGATATATGATATAAGAGATATCATAATGAAGACCTCCCATGAACCAGAAACAAAGCTCAAAAAGGGACCTGCCAGTTAACTGCAGTGTGGGCATTAGCTCTCGGTCCACCGTCTGTCCTGCTCTCTCTTGGCTTCTGGCCCATCACACTGGGAATGGAGCTGTTTTGGTTCTGTCTCTTGTAATTACTGTCTCAGTTCTCACCCTTCAAAGGCAAACTAAGAAGTGATAATGGAAACCACCATGTTGTGTCAGGCTCAGGGGAGAGAAATCAGAAGCTAATCAAATAACAGGCTTAAGCCATACACGTGGCCCTCAGGCCGTGCAGGGAGTTGGACGGTTGGTGTATGTTGGTTTGTGGCCATGATTCTGTTGAGAGCATGTTATCTGCGGTGTGATATTGTTCTCCAGCACTGCTCTGTGTTTACCATGTGTATTATACAGAATTGACCCTCTCTTGGCTGAGTACTGTATGTTCCCCGTTGTCGATGTTTTTGCAAGCAGCAGGTGCTTTACTCTTCAGCCCACGCTAATGAAAAACAACAGCTTTGCTTCCAGATACATCCAGACACAGAAGGAAAAGAGGGGTGGTCTGCTGCTCCATTAGGGGCTGTTATCTGCTAAAAAGTTACGACTCAGGAGGAATGATTTATTTCACTTTAAATCCCACGGCTGACTTGTTTTTGGTTTTCCCACTTCTCAGCAAAGTTATGGCCACCTTTTTTGAGGGGCACTTGCTGGCGCCAAATCCTGGTTCATACAATTTATACATATTTCCCTACTTTTGGACTTTTGGATTCCCACTCGGATTTGGAATAAAGTTCTGTGGTATTGAGCGAAGTTTGGCCGTGTAATATGTGTTTGTACTGACTGGAGTTGACAAGGTTACAAGCGTAAGGTTTAATTCACTCTGTTTAGTCTATTACATTTTATTTTCAACATTAGCAACATGAAAGAAAATTGCTGCTCATTCAAAAGCTGACCTGTAAACAATAACACCGTCACTGTTGTTCTGGAGACTGAAAATCCAACATCTGTTTTTTATCTGTTGTTATGGGAGATGATATAAAGTATCAAGAGAAACAGCGATGCGAATTACAGTGTTTTTTCCACTTTTACCTCCCCTCATTTTTTTAATACTGGCATTTCAAAGACACATTTTTGGTTCTCATGTCACTAAAGGTTGTTCATAAAATAGTTGATTTTGTGAGATAAAAAAATGTACAAGGCCAACATGTGTCATCGCTGCTGGCAGCAATGAGCCGGTTCATCTTGCAGTATTGTGCTGATGTCCTGCAAAATAGAAAGAAAAGAGCCTCACACAGATTTCTGTTCAAAAGTATAATTTAACGTTGCTTCTGTATATTGTCTTTACTCTATGGAACCACATTTTGTTTTGCAGAAACTGGCTGCTGGGGTGAACCAGTTTGCCTACACCTGCATTCAGGACCATCCCATCTGGACCAACCAGCAGTTCTGGGAAGCCACTTTCTACAGCGAGGTCCAGAGTCAGATCCGAGCCCTATATCTTAATACCCCAGAGGAGAAAGGGGTAATCACTGCCAGGCTAAAGGTAAAACAGCATTAATGATCAGCATAAGTTCACGTTGTGGTAGGGTTTTATGTAACCCCACCGTTCTTAAATCGCATTTGAAATCCAAGATTGAATTCAATAATGTTAATAATAATTTGTATTAGGGAATCCAGATCCACAAGCAGCCAGAATGATTGTCCTCTGGTAAGTGGCTGTAATCAGGCTTAGAAATAGAGTGAAGAGCTCCGACATGCAAAAGGAGCTTGGACTACAGCCCACTAAAGGTGCCAGTTAGGGGCATCATTGGCATCATGTCAGGATGCCTGTGGACCCCAAACATAGACCCAGACCACACTGGAGAGATTACATACCTCCTCTAGCTTGGGAATATTGCTAGGGAGATGGACATTTGGTTTATTGGACAGACAGATATTAGTGTTTGTATCCGTTTAATATTTATATTTTTTTTTTATACTTCTTTATTTGTGAAATACTGGATACATTTTCAACAATATTCAAATAAAAAAAATCTGAATGGAAAAACAATTTTCTGATTGATCTATCAACACTCTGTTGCCAACAAAATACTCTATCGAGACATCACTGAATTTGTACAAATGTGTTGTCAAGCTCCATGTGTTTGCTCTGACCACTCCAGGATGCAGTCACTACACCTGCAGTGGAAAGAGGTGAGGAGCAGACGGCCATGGACCTGGCAGCAGAGCAGCTGCGTGCATGGCCCAGCCTGAGCAAGGAGAGGCAGCAGGAGCTGGTGAAGAATGAGGAGAGCACTGTTTTCAGCCAGGCCATTCACTACGCCAGCCTCATGGTTTACTTGCTGGTTCCTTTGGACACCAGCAAGAACAAGCTGCTGCGCAACACTCCTGTCGCTGACTGGGAGAGCGGCAGCAACAGCATCGTCACCAACAGGTCAGGAGAGTAGAGAGTAGAGATGACATTAACTGCTGTTCACTGTCTTGTAGTGTCTTTACTATCCACAAAGATCAAAACACAGAATATACCAGAATGCACTTTTTTCTTGTTCAGTATTCGTAAGGTAGAACGATCATTCTTATCTAGAGGAAACCACAAGTTAAGGTTTCATGATTTGGGAGTATGTGTAGTTCTCTTAATAAGGTGATGATAAGTACGTGGGTGGATGTGGGGAAGCTCACAGTCTACATGATACCTTCCTATTTAGCCAAATGGAACAGAGAAGCTCTCCTGTTTCCGGCCCACATCCATCCTTTGGGCTTACATTGCTACTGAACAAAACAGAGTGAGCCTCATTTACTTCTGTTGGGAAGCTTAAAACCCTCAGGGTGTCTTTAATGGGACTGCACTGTACTCACCCAAACCAAACAAAATAGCAGTGGAAGTGATTTCCCGTGCAGAGTGGAATAAATCTGGGAAGATCCCCCATGTATGTCTTTTCTTAGAATCGAAAGGAAAACAGCCAAAAAGCTCTTGTTCCAAATTTCAGGCTTAGAGAAAGAAACAAAATGTTTATATTTAAATGTTTGTTATCAGCAGTAATTGGGCTTTATTAAACTGTTTGTTCCAAATTTCACATTGAATTCCCCAAAAATCTTCAAGAACACAATGTTTCCATTTAATTCTGTTGCAGCCAAGAATTTGTGTCTGTGGAATTTTCTTTCGTTTTTGCCCCTGACTTGTTTGTTTCTCACAGAGGACATTTGGATCTGATCACACTCACTTTGAGATTGCAGAGGGGAGATTGCGTCACCGTCTCTATGTGAAACATTTGTTCTGGCTGATTGAGTCTGAGGAATAGATGCAGGCATCAACACTTTGCTCATGCCAGGCTGCATATCACTCTCGCCCTCCGCGCTCTTTATCACAGTGCATCCTGAAATACAAATCTGTCAACACACAACTCTCATTTCTCAGATCAGATCACCTCCTGGATATGGTGGATCGACCTTTCTCGTTTTCAATTTGTCATCATGTGTGTTCTGCAGCATTGCGGGTAGTGTCGCAGAGAGCTTTGACACAGAAAGCGGGTTTGAGGACTCAGAGAACAGCGACGTGGCCAACTCTGTGGTCAGGTTCGTAGCTCGCTTCATCGACAAGGTGTGCACAGAGAGTGGAGTAACCCAGGAACACATCAAGAGCCTGCACAGCATGATCCCAGGTAGAGCATTCACAGTGTTCATTCACAGTCTGCCGCTGTCCTAATTCCCTCAGCTTTATACAGAGTAACCCTTGGGTGTGTATTCTCAGCTAAGGCCAATAGCAACAGAGGCCGCTGAGCTGATTAACTCCTGACATGTTAAATGACCTTAAAATCTGTAAATACACACTTAGGTTGTAAGACCGTGTGGATAAACATGTGTTTCTCTGTACCAGCTCTGTGTCAGGGCTTGTGTGTGTGTGTACATATGGTAGCTGACCCCAGCTTGTGACCCACAGGCATCGTAGCTATGCAGATGGAGGCTCTAGAGGCGGTTCACCGGGAGAGCAGGAGGTTACCTCCCATTCAGAAGGTGAGTGTTGCTCTACAATTGGCTGGTGGATCTTAAGTACAATGCGGTAAAATCTCTCTAACTAAACATAAATGCTTCTAGTACTATTCTTAATATTTTAGCTCAAGTGAAACACAATTTACAGATTTTGTGCCAGAAATAAGACCAACTAATTCAACATTTCCTTTTTATGACACATATGTCACTTGTAATACAAAATGACTAGGAATTCAACCTAACTTTGATTAATTGTATGTTGTGTTTATAGCTCCACTTGTCGATAGACAGTGATGATAACTATAACTATAATAAATATTATTTATTTCTGTTCAGGTGCAATCAACAACCTGTCTAAAAATCCTGAGACAGTCACAAGTTAAAATCAGTGGCTTGGGAGAAAGAACGTGAATCGATTGGTGGGCTGTGATGATTAAAAATTAAAACCTAATCAGTGTAGATCAGGGCTGTGCAAAGTGGTTCTTGCAGGCCAAGTTGGCCAACCCTAATGTTTGATTTGGCCCGCCAAATGTTTGGTGAAAGAAAATTATGAAAAATGTATTTGAAAAATAATGATAATAAATATAAAACACTGTTTATGCCATTCACCTTAAATATGTAGGCTTTCTAAGTACTTTTTGTTTTTTATTGGCAGTTGATACCTGAGAAAATTCAGACTTGCATGCATACTTAATACTAAATAATGGATGTATACTCATTTTAAAGCACTACGTCCAACTCTGTCGTTCTCCTACTGAAGGTTTAACATGCTCATTCTAAGTTATCTCCACATATTCGGTTCAGTCTGGTTTGTAGCTTGTATGCAGAGTGCCAGTCTGAGCCAGTGTTTTCAGGTCATCAGCGAGCTTTCAGATTTTATGAGTTGGTCTTTTGGACTCTGCTGTACTATATGTCTGCCAGCACTTGGTAATTCCTCTTTTGCTCATGCTCTTGCAAACGCTCACACACACAGACAAACACCATGCCAGCGCTGCCTGGGGAGCAACCTGGAGCTCATGGTGAGCCGTCTCGGCAGATTCTCTGCCGTACTTTAACTTCTCACATGTTAATGGGTTGGATCAAGCTTCCGTCCTGGACTTTCTAGCTGCATGCCAAAAAGTACTAAACAACACTGACTGTGGATTCATGACAAGTCAGAGTAGTAGTAGTAATGGTAGCAATGACATAAAGAAGAAAAACAATGAATATTTTTAAGGTGCAGCTCGAATAAGAAGCAGAGCTCGCAGCAGTAATGAGGTGCAGAGGGACTCTCTTCTTGGTCTTGCTGTCCATTCAAGGACGAATGCAAGAAGTTCTGATAATCTCCTGGCCAGACTTAACTCCCCCAGGTTGGCTGTGGCCTTAATGAGAAATGCTGCGAATGATCTAATGTCCCTCCTCGTTCATATTTGTGACAGTGGAACAACTGAGTGTTTCTTGACTGGCTGTGGAGGCCAGAGGGAACTGTTGTTAGTTACAGGTCATAAGGTAGAAACTGTGGTCATATGGTGTTTGTTTCGGGGGTTTTGTTAATTATCACTTGCATTAAGAAAACACCGAAATGTGGTGAACACCATTGTAGGGTATTTCTGTTCTTCTTTCTTCAGAAGCAACATTAACTTCTTCTTTGAGGGTTTTTGACAGAAACTGATCACAAACCCCCACAGAAAATAGAAAGTACCAAAATGCTTAGATGAGAGAAACTCTTTGGAACTCAGTATGACAATAATCGAAAATGATTTCAAATAGTAGGTAGAATAAAGGCAGTACACACACATGCTACATTTTGAATGTAACCTTCAAGTCATTAGAACTAAACGCTAGGAAAAAAAGCTAAGGAATTGAGTTATTAAGCCTTTTTCTACGAATAACAGTGATTAATGTCAGTTGGTGTATACATTTTAAAAACGAAGTGGAAACAAATGATTACTTAGTTACATAAATTAGATAAACAGAAAGAGTTTTTACTTAAAAAACAGATTGTGAGTTTTTGCTTGAGATTGGGCTCCACAGAGAACAACTTTGTTTTTGTTGGCCAGTTTGTTTTTCAGAATGCCTTTAAATGCTTTATGTGCTCGCAAGATGTGTGTTTTTAATGACATGTTGACGTGCATGTGAAGCTAAATTATGTCCATTGAGGTCATGCGGTGCTGTGATTTGACATTACAATGATTAATTGATTTCCTGGCTTTTATTAAATCTGCCGCACTGACGTGAAGGGTTTTTTTTTGTTTTGTTCTGTTTTTTTCGTTTTACTGGCAGTGTTCATAGACAGGTACAGTTTGTGCGTCTGTCCTTGAGTGTAACGTGTTATTCTTTTCTTTTCCTGTCAGCCTAAGATTCTGCGTCCAGCGCTGCTTCCCGGGGAGGAGTTGGTGTCAGAGGGGTTGCGGGTGCTTCTGGACCCCGACGGTAGGGAGGAGGCCACGGGGGGCCTCCTGGGGGGCCCACACATCCTGCCAGCAGAGGGAGCCCTCTTCCTCACCACATACCGCATTATTTTCAAAGGCACCCCCCATGATCCTCTGGGTAAATAAACCACTGTTTTTTTTTTCAGTGTTGTTATGGTAAATATGTTTGATTTTTTTTTAATCAATAAATAACTGTTTATTTTACATAAAATGCCTTTTTTTCTATCAGTAGGAAGAAACATCTAATTTTCATCTGATAATGTAGTCTCTTATATTAAGACCATAACATCATTTTCTGCTTAAAATCAAATGTAGAATGTATTTTCTCATGTTATCGTGAATTAAGTTAACAGTAACAATCTGACAGTGCCTTCTCAAAGCAGCTGACTTTACCTTGGTATACCATACTCTTCATCACTGTAATGATCTTTCTAAACCATTTAAGTTATTGATTGTTGTGGCAACCTGGTGGTCAAGGGATTAAGATGCAACATAAACTGAAATACCTCTGGTCAGCATTCAGCTAGGGATCTTCTGTGCATGTTATTCCACATTTCTGTTTCCTCATCTCCCGTCACTTCTCTGCTGTTACCCAAAGCATAAAATGGTGAAAACATGATTAAAAAATAAGTTAATAGTAGGTGGTCCAGTGTGTTTTGTCAGTCACATGATGATCCATAATCTGATGCTGATCTTTGTCCTTACATGTGTCCAGTGGGGGAGCAGGCAGTGATCAGAGCTTTCCCAGTGTCCACGCTGACCAAAGAGAAGAAGATCAGCATCCAGAACCAGCTGCAGCAGAACATGCAGGAAGGCCTGCAGCTCCGCTCTGCATCATTCCAGGTAAACACTAAAGCAACACGATGCAGTGTGTTTTAGCTTACACCAACTCCTCGCAGTGATGATGTAGGGGAAGCATCATGTGTGATTCTGGCATTAACACTTGACATTACAATGAGTATGGCGAGGCTTTTTGAAACCCCACTGTCTGGTTTCATAACATGTTCTTGGTTCTTAGAATCAAAGAGAAAAGCAATTGTCAGCCAAGCATGTGTTTTTGGTCTTTAGACATACTGCAGTAAAAGTTTTTATGGTTCATTCCTATCTTTATACTAACACAGATGATGAAAGTCGCCATTTTGTGGCAGAATAGGTCACTTGGCCTATGTAGACATCTCTTTAGTTTTGTTTTGCTTCCATACTTGAATGTGAGTGTGCGTTGGAAACCTTACATCAGCTGTTTTACCAATCTATCTTTTAGATGTGGAAGCTGCAGAACTGTTCGGGGGTAAAACAGGAGCAGTGACAAACAGACATCTCTGACCCACTGAGATTCTTTCTGCTTTTCAAGATGTTGTGTCTGACTGGTTGCTTGTGTCCTTGAATACTCCGTTTCACTTGTATCTCTTACAGTTGATAAAAGTGGCTTTTGATGAGGAGGTGAGTTCAGAGATGGTGGAGATCTTCAGAAAGCACCTCCAGAGGATCCGCTACCCACAGTCCATCTTCACCTCCTTTGCTTTTGCAGCCGGACAAACAGCACCTCAGCTTATCCTTCCAAAGCAAAAAGAACGGAACACTGGCTTCAGGTTTGGGGTTTATTGCTTTTTGCTTTTCCTCTAGAATTTAAAACAAACCTTTCGCTTTGATTCTGAAACTGTACACAGTAACTCATGCTGCTATCTGCTTTGTGCTCCTCAAAGAACACTGTCCAAAACTATTGTCAAGGGAGCAAAGAGGGCCGGAAAGATCACCATGGGCCGTGGCAGCCAGACCACACTGAAGAAGAACGACAGAGGCAGCAGAATGACCTGGCACGAAGATGATGACATTTCAAGTGAGATTAATGAAGCAGAAGGGGAACAAAAGATAAAGTAAAAGCTTTAAAAACACATAAACTGACCTTATTCGGGCAACTCTCAACTAGCCACAGGGGATCGCTGTTTACATGATCTCTTAAAAAGATTAAAGATAAAAACCATTATAACTGCAACAGTTATTGTTTTTTTAGCAGAAAGCCAAGTTTTAAGCATGGTGTATTTTGTAGATTTGATTATAGTGGATTTTGTAGTTCTGAGTGTATTGAGCAAGAAACCAAAACTACCAGTGTAGGCACTGGGGAAACATTTCTGTTGCAGACGAAAGACCTCTGTACTATGTTTACATAGCTCAAATAAGGTATGGAGTGTTTTTTTTTGTTTTGTTTTGTTTTTCATCTTTCTACATTTAGAAATCTTTGAGAACACATATGTTTGTGTTTTTATTTAGTGAATGTCTAATTTATGACATTTTCATTAGTTTCATTGTTTATAATGCTTTATTGGCTTAGATAATCCTTTATCTCAGGTGGTACAGATTTTAGGGATATGAAACATTTGAAAATTCTCAAAGAAATGACATCACAAATACTAATATGTGTGTGTGTGTGTGTGTGTTTCAGTATCAGACGATGGGGAGCCGCCGCCGCCCAGCAGCACCTTGCGAGCCTCAGAGAAGTCCACCATGGAGCAGCTGGTGGAGCAGTCCTGTTTCCGTGACTACCAGCGTCTGGGCTTGGGCACCATCACTGCCAGCTCATCTCGCTCCAAGTCAGGCGAGCAGTTCAGGATCACAGCCGTGAACAGACTCTACTCCCTCTGCCGCAGGTACACTCCTCACAGGCTGGATACCTTCAGTGTTGTCCAGAAACCTGCTGATCCGCACTGATTCCTCTAATCGCAGCACAGCAGTGCTGAGGATATTTGTTTTCACGATTTGTATCCCTGCCGGAAGCTTTGTAAGCCTCAGTATCGCAAAAGGCCAGCAGGGAGTCCTCCCTGACCTGGCAGACAGAAATTTGACTTTTCAATGGAGACAAGTCAATGTTGTACAAAAACACACATGCTGTGATGAATACAGTCGTTATCCCACTCAGATCTTGGCTGCAACAGGCCATTTATTCAGCTGCAGGCCTTTTTATTTTGTATGAACAGTTTGCCTTGCAGAGTTTTTTTTAATGGTAGACATCTTTCTTTTTCTCAATACTTTTGTGTTTGAAATTTATGTTCTCTCTCCCTTTAGTTACCCAGGGCTGCTGGTGGTTCCTCAGTCAGTGCAGGACAGCAGTTTACACAAAGTGGCCCGCTGCTACAGGCACAACCGTCTGCCCGTCGTGTGTTGGAAACATCCTCGCACGAAAGCAGTGCTGCTCCGCTCAGGAGGCTTCCACGGCAAGAGTGTGGTGGGACTGTTCAAGTCACAGAATCCCTCCTCAACAGGTGTGAATTCAGAGCAGCTTGGAGTTTTAGTTAGCCACACACTTGTTCTCTGTATTTCTGGAATAACTTGTTAATGTTATCTAGCTTATGTCGATTGTAGCTTTGTGGTTTTTCTCACCCACTTGTGCAGCTTTTCCTTTGAAATGTGACATGCGATTTGAACTAATTTTTAAATGATGGTCATCTTAATAACATTTTGTGTTCTCCCTTTAGCTCCTGCCTCGTCCTCGGATTCATCCAGTAGTCTTGAACAAGAGAAGTATCTGCAAGCCATCCTCAACTCAATCCCCATCTACTTCAAAATGAACGGAAACAACACCCTGTCCAACCGCTCCCTCATAGGCCTCTCACCAGGTACGCTGCAACATCGATCATCATGTCCAGATTTTATTTTTGTTTATTTGTTGATGCTTCAAGACATAGTTGTCTCAAACATCAAATTCATGTGTTACATTGTTGTGACTTTTGAGTCTTTGGAGCTCAGTAAGCAACAGTAAAGTCTGGCTTATCAAAACAGGTAAAGTACACATTTTATTGAAGGACTAATAATGACTGCATGTCCAGCTAAACCACGCCATTGAACTAGCATTCACAGTAGCAGCTGAAACTGTGGCACTTGAATGTAATGCTGCCATCTATGTTATCGCACGTATTTTACAAGTCAAAGTGTCAAACATGTGAAAGGTCTTTTAAAACAAGACAGAGCAGATGGTTTTGTTGCCCTCACATGAGCCTCTCAAGTATGTTGACCCCTAACTCGTGTAACCATATGGCATTCTCACATCATATGGAAAGCTGCCATATTTACTTGTTTATATCACGTACATTTCCAATAAATATGACCAAATTTTGGATAATAACAAACACATAAGCGTGCACTTCCCATCAGCACTCATCAGATAACAACAACATATTTAATGCGAATTTGGTTAAGTAGGAAAAGGCCCATTCACATTATGTTGGAGAAAAGGTAAACTGTATGAACTGTTCTTAAGATAATAAAACTGCCAAACACCATCAGCACTTTAGTTTCTAAATCCTCTCAATCTCCATTGTTGAGCTCAAATTTTATGGTAGCATTGATTGATTGGACAGTTACCATAAACAGTTGACTTAAGGATGTAGATGCAAACAGTTTTTACTTTTATGTAAAAAGCTGTAAAATATAATAACACAGATATGAGATAACACAGCATTACCCTGACCGTAACTTAATGTAATTATCTTTTGGACTAAGTGAAGGCAAAAGAATGAAAAGCCAAGTAGCAGCATCAATGAATAAAAGATGAGAAAGAAGGAGTATATGAAGCAATTAAACAAACAAACTTACAAGCATTTTAACATCAGTGCCAGGGGTTTTAAGGAGAGAGGACTTCTCATCGGCAGCATGCATGACTGAGAAGCGTACGATCCTCTCCAAACATAATATGTTTACTCTTTAACTGTTTGATTGGAGAAGCACGCAGGGAGGCAATATACAGGCCTGACTGTGGGCATTGAGTTCCCTCACACCAAAGCTACGTCACCTTGCCGCCTGTGCTCCCAACTGACCTGAATTTGCTGTGTGATGGTCTTGGGCTCCACCATGGGAAAAAACCTCAGTTTGTTTGTAAGGGACAAGAGGCCACGCAGAGTTCACCTCTTCTGATAAAGAGAAAAACTGCAGATTTGCATTATGCAGAATTATTTTTGTCCAGACCAGCTCTGTTTTTTCTCTCATCCCTCTTCCCTTTTCTGTTTGCTCTGGTCAGCGGTTATTTTTCACCTACTTATCTTTGTGTGTGAATAAGTGTGTGTGTGTGTGTGTGTGTGTGTGTGTGAGAGAGAAAGAAATGGACTCTGTGGGAGAAATACTTTATCTGATATTTGGAAGGAAATTTGTACAATAAAAGGTTATGTAAGAATCACAAGACAACCTGCGGGTCACTGCTAAGCTCATCCATCTCCTCCGACTTCACCCCCTCCTGCCTGTATCCTGAGCAAACTGGAAAACATACACATGCACTGGACTCGAGCTGTGTTCTGGATGCTCACATGCATGCACACACATACAGGGAGGTCATATTTCTTGTGTTTAGAGGACTCAAATCAGATGAAGGGCTCTTGTATTTTAATTCTGCAGCTTTTCAATAAGTAAAAAAGGAGCCAAAAGGTCAAGCTTATCATTGTGATCAGTTTTGTTTTCCCTTCTAGATGTAGGGATGCACGTCGTCTTCATGATTTGGTGCAAAACCGCATGAAAAAAACCCTTCCTGAGCCTGTTTCCTAATCTCACCCTCGTTGTAACTTCCTGTGTGTTATGTGAATGTTTTGTCTTCAGGCAGTGACAGGAGGACATCCAGGATACCAAAGATGACTCCTGTCCATTTAGACATCCCATTCTCAAACAGCTTTACCAGAGGAGGTGAGTGTTTTCCTCTTGTTTTCTTCCTGCTGCAGGATGAAATATGAAATACCAGACCTGTGAGTGTTTTAGCATCATAGCATCACTGAGGGAAAATCAAAATAAACATTTTCTCACACATTTGATAATAACACTTGTTTTTTTGTAGATTTTCTGCCCCTCTCTTCTTGGTCTACCAGGGTCACATATTTTTCCATCTTATCATAAAACAAATTGGCCAACGTTTTAGAAATACGAGTAACTGTGTCATCACAACGTGATAAGGCACTCAAATAACACACTTTTAGATAAGAACTCCTGAAGGCAAAAGTATGCAGCTAAGTGACAGACATCCGGAGGGAGAATGCCTTTCATTCAGAGGATATTGCATGATATTACTGTGAGTGTAGGGGTCCGGGTCCCCCGGCAGAAGTTGTCTTTCCACAAAGTTTAATTTAGCCGACCAGATGTAAAAAATAAAATATTTCAAAAGAATGATATTGTTTTATTTTTTGTGAGGTCAAAAGCTCTTTAAATGTTAAACATCACTAATCAATTTTTCATAATCAGAGTGCAGAGTGACATTGTGAACAAGATGTCAGTCAGTTAAGTTGTTCTTGTTGGGATCAGTTGGAATGGTGCCATTCTGCATCCTAACAATACAATACAATCAGTCATTCTTTATTTGTACAGCACCAATTCATAACAAAAGTAATCTCAAGACACTTTCCAAATTGAGCAGGTCTAAAGCATACTCCTTGAGACCCAGCATCTCCCCCATGAGCAAGCACTTGACAACACTGTCAAGAAAATAATAAAAAAAAAAGTTTGGGCATCCCTGCTTTAGGTTAACAACACTTAATGTTCAAAGTATGTAATAAATGTCAACAGTGGTATTAATTTTGTTGATATTAAAAAAGAGCTTTTTCTACATTAAATCAAAAGCTGAAGATTTTTACATTATAATACCATGAATGTGATGCCTGAATGTTAGCAAACATTAACCTAATATTTGTGATATTACAATACTGATATCATGGAGATACAGTATTTGTTGTAGATACTGAAATTATAACCTCTGAATCAATGGAATCCAACAGTGGGACAGATACAAGTCCTAAACTGTACTAAAATGTAATTTGAGCAATTGAACCCAAAGTGAATCTTTGAAGTTGTTATATGTAATGTTAAATGTGTACGTGTGTGCTGCACATTTAGTTATATATCAGTTAATTATGTAAAGTTGAAGGATTTCTGTCTCAGGAACTTGCTGCCCTGATACCTTGCCCTAGTGACCTGTTGTGTTCCGCAATGATCTGTACTGTAAATGTAAAACCACTCATCACTTAAAACATTTTGTCTGTTAAGTTGACACATCATCATGACTGTGTTAACTGGAATGTGAACTCAGTACCATCAGTACCGAGCGTTTTGTCTCAGCAAGCTGTTGTGCTTGGTGTTCGGTGCATGTCAGCGGTGTGAGTCAGATGGAGGTCAAAGCTGAAAGCATGTCTTTAACTGACTCAGCATTTTTCTCGCTAACTGAAAAGGAGGACACATCACATTCGATTATTCAGAATATTGGGAGAGTTTGTTCCCCCTTTTTTCATCACACAGTCTGGTCAGAGTGCGTGGATTTAAAGTGCTGGATTATCACTGACACATCCTCCACCCCCCTTGGAGGCAGGAGTTACATTTTGAGCCAGATTTACTCGGAAAGTGGCACAATTGAAACTATGTGCGATTTATCTGAGATTACCAAGGCCAGAAAATATGTGATATTTACTATTTGAGTAAGTTTGTGTAATACAGTGGACCTCTCCCGCTAGCTAGTTCAGTGCTGTGCTGCTCTTTGTTTGAGATTTCTGAAAAAAATTAGTTAAAAAATTCAGCTAAAACACTTTTTTCTCACCACAACCCTACTTGACCCCCGTAAATCCTCGGGAACACACTGTCAGCCTCTGTTAACATGTCTCTGCCTAAAGAGAGAACAAATGACAAACTGTGGCTCCAGTCTGGTGCACCTGTTGGATACAGACGTCACATTTTTTCCATTGCTGTGTCACATCTGTGCCTGATAAACTGGCACTAAACACTTAATAAATCTGGCTCTTGGTCTTCACACCATTAATCATAACAATGGACAATCATGCATGCATGCTGTGACAATCATTCTCTTTGATCATTTATAAAATACATTTTTCATTTTGTCACTGTATGTGAACAAGTCCAATCTTTGACTCTCAGCTGTGAGGGCCCATCTTCACATAACGTTTCTTCCCAGCAGAAAAGAGCTGGCAGTTGGCTTGAGACGTAAAAGACAAAGTAAAGGAAAAAAACGCTGCAAGCTTACGGTGCAGGGTGATAAAAGCACAGCGTTCACCAGCTGATCTGCTCCAACAAATGGGCTTTTCTGTTTCTTTCATCCTGTCTGATCTAAAATGTAATTGGTTGTCTGAAAAAGAACAGTTGTGACAAAACCTTTTTTTCTGCCTTATATGCTCTCAAGTCAGAATCGTTATGTGGACACAGGCCCTAACTCTGCCTTGGCATGACTGTTCTTCTGCGGTTAATGGTTAGCAGGGTAGGAGGTGGTGATGTCTGTATGATGTTGACTTTTTTTTTCTTTCATGCCCCTCTCCCTGCTCTCATCTTCTCTCTCTACCTCCTGTACAAGTTCTTGAGTACAGAGATAAACTTTTCACTCACTCAAACCAAAAACCTGCCAGTAAGGAGAGAGTCAACCCTCAAGGTATAGTCAAACTGTCCCTTTTCACCCCAAGCCCTCCATTTCTAACGCATCCTCCGAAGCTTCATCCATCTTCCCCTCTCCGTAACCTGCTTACTAACCAGGTCACGTACGCCACTGCACTGTGCTTCAAACCCCTTACAAAGACCTTGTGAGACATAGAACTAATCATCGCTGACTTTGTGGCTGCTCTTCTGGGAGCTGTGGTTTTTCACAAACCAAAGTGGCTGCTCTTATGTGGCCGCATCCATTGTTAATGTGTTGGCTCAGCAGAGCTGACTGTGGTCCGGCAAGAGCCGCGTCCAGACTGAAGAGGAAAGGAAGCTGTTTGTCATGGCAGACAGGTCATGAATCACACAAAAATAAGACCCCTCTGGTCCTGTAGAGTAATGGACACTGCTTGAGCGTTCTGTAAATGTGACACAAAGGGGAAAGGATTAAGTTGATATTAAACAAAAATCATCTTATTGTGTGTGATGACTGTTTATCAGGTCTGAACAGTTATTCATTGTATCTTTGAAAGACGTCAGCAGCAGCTTTCAAACTTTCAGTATTAACTCACCCAAATACGAAAAGCAGTAATTATCTACTCACCGTCACACTGATGGAAAGTCGGGTGAAGTTCCTTAGTCTACAAAACATTTCTGGATCTTCACAGAAAAACAGCGTCGCAGCTTTTTCCTAAACAACTGAAGATGGGGATCATGTAAAGAGACAATTCACATTGTTTTTTTTACTTTTTAAAGCAAGCCCCCATCCACTGCAGTTGTTTGTGAAAATACTGCACATCTGTTTTGCTGTGAAGCTCCAGAAATGTTTTGTGGACTACGACATGGAATGGGGGTAAGAAGACAATGACTGCATTTTTAATTTTTTTTAAATTTTTTTGGGTGAGTGCAAGGATTTCTAGACATCTGAATGTAATGTAATTTGGACCATAGCTCTTGTATAACCGCCCCGGTCACAGAAGCTGACATTAGTAGCACTGTGACAGCCATGCAAATGCAACTGAAAATGATTACTGTGAAAAATCATGTCCTTCCTGATAGTGATTCATGCTGTTTGGAAGGTATTGCATGCTGGTATTCAGGGAAATGGCTTGTAGACTTGTTGACTTGCTAAGAAAAATTCCAACGACTTCTGCTTCTAATATCTCTACACATCTGAGCCACCGAGGCCACTGCTTTGTTGGTGGACTGAGAGAATGAAGTTTTTTGTTTTTTTTTTACATAATCTCTGTTGTCCTGCTGTGCATGTAAACCCTGTTCGCATGTCGTGTCTTGTTCATCATTCAGTCTTAGTTTGTTTGACAGCGTATGTACATCAGTGGCGTTTCGAACAGGCCGGCTCCTGCGTGTGTGACTTTTGTTTTTGTCTGTGTGTTGGCAGGTGTGTGGGCTAGCCTGCGCTCCAGCAGCAGACTCAGCCATCACCCAGCGACAGTAGACGTGGGCTCCAGACTGGCAGGGAAGGATCTGGCTCCCCCTGCAGGTAGCAACAGTCTGCAGGCTCAGCTCCTGAAGCAGCAAGCTGCCTTCTACGTCTTTGGAGAAAAGTCCCATTTAAGGGTGAGGAAGAAATGAAAGCTGGTCTATGGCGGCTGAGAGGACATTTTGTTACCGTATGAATTATTGGAGCAAATTGTTTGTACGCTCAGTGGCCACTTGCTCAGGTACACCTGTGCAATTAATCTATCACAACTGCCATCAAGTCTACTTTGTGTTGATTTTTAGCACCATTTTTTGATTTTTTGCATTATATTCAGAGGTTTTTTCCGATATTCACAAAAAGGGGTATAATGTATTTCAGTCGAACACCATTTTTTTTATCTTCGACTTGTTTAATTTACACATTGCAGACAATTTTGCCAAAAATTTAACATTTTAACTTTGTAAAAGAAGGATTAATGGCCCCGATTTTCTGTTGAACTACAAAAGATTATACATTTGTACACAATAGCTGCCACTGCCAAACTTACATCCAACTTTCAAGTGCACACAGATTTGTCTAGCACAATGAAAACTAAGCTGCACTGAAGATCTTTTATCTGCCACAGCAGCATCAGAGACCTCAGCAGTGCTCCCTCAAGTGATTAGTTATGTAAGTGAATAATTAATGAAAAACAGGCTTGAAAATAAGCAGTTATACAAGTCTTTTACTAATGAGGTGTTGGTAAACAATGTCATGGCTCAGCTTCTCACACTGTGCTTTCTTTTGACAGGGCCTCAGAGTGGACTCCTCTCTGAACTGTGAACTGGTGCCGGTGGACTTCGCAGACACGCGGCAGGTGAAAGCCTCTTTTAAAAAGCTGCTGAGAGCCTGCGCTCCCAGTGCCACTTCGTCTGACTCGGAGGACTCCTTCCTCAAAGCCATGGAGGACTCTGAATGGCTGCTGCAGGTACACAGACACACAAACTGCCCTGTTTTTTTGTTTGTCGGGGTTTTTTTTTTATTTGTTTTTTCATAAATATCTCAGAGTCAGACTCTAAAGACTGTGTGAGAACGACCCAGCAGTCAGCTCTTACTGCTCATCCTGTGTATCAGATTCACATAATGAATAAATCCACTCTGAAGCCATTTTCCCAAGGGAACCAGATTCACATCAATGGGACAGCAGTAGAGCTCTTATCATGCTGGTTATCTGATTGACCCCCTGCAGCCTTTGTCCTTACATTGAACATATCATAGACATATCATATTCTCTGTGGGAAACCCTTCACAGCCAACAAGCAGTGCTCAGAAAGTAATTTACCAGTAAACCAAACATGGTGATGTATTTACAGAGAGGAATATTGTGTGTGTGTGTGTGTGTGTGTGTGTGTGTGTGTGTGTGTGTGTGTGTGTGTGTGTGTGTGTGTATATGTGTTCACATGCACATATGTTGATCTCCCACAGCTTCACAAGATTCTGCAGCTGGCACTGATTCTGGTGGAGCTTCTGGACAGCGGATCATCTGTTCTCCTCAGTCTGGAGGACGGCTGGGACATTACTACACAAGTGAGAAAAATGCATAAAGCATATGTAAATAAATGCAAATATGAAGACATGGTCGAGTAGAGGTTTTAACATGGGTCTTTAAAGAGGTCATATTATGCTATTTGGGTTTTTTCCTTTGCTTTATTATGTTATGTAGTATTTTTTGGTGCTTTTTAACCGTCTGCAAAGTGAAAAAGCCCACGGCAAAGGCAGTTACTCTCTCCTACCAAAAACATTGTTCTTGCACTGTCTGAGATGCCTGGTTTGTAGTTGAGCCTTTACTACCGTAACTTATGTGCGTCACTATGTAGCAGCAGTTATAAATATATTTTTTAATATATTTATCATAGAATGTTTGCACTCCAGTCAGTCAGCAGACATACAGTTGCCACTGCCGCAGCGGCGTCATTTTAGATCACACTACCTTGCTCCGTACGACCCACCCTACTCTGCCTCTGATTGGCTACATCCTGCCCATTAAGTAATTCACATGTGCAACTCTCACCAAAGATTTAACACAGGCTGGATATCTCACTCTGTAGATGAAACAGAGAGCATAATAATGAGAAAAATAATGTTTTGGGGGTTTTTTTGTTTGTTTGTTTTTTATATAATATGTAAACCTATTCTTCTAGGACCCCCAAATAAAAGTATGAACCTGAAAATTAGCACAGGGTGACCTCTTTAAGTTTTGTTTGGCCTGTTTTCTTCAATATGTAGGTAGGTGTATTAAAACACCTGAAGGGTAATAGAGGAAATTAAAAACAAAATAATAAATCTTACAAAATACTTGAGGTTTTACACTTGGCAGAAGTAGAAAATCTTAATAAAGACAAAACATGACTGAGAATAGAGGAGACGTGTCATTTACATCAGGCCTCCTCTGCACCTGAAAGCCCATAAACAAAGGAATAAGGAAGAAATAGTTAAATGTGTGTAACCACAACTTTCCTGGTACGAGTCCAGCAGGGGATCTTTGTTACATTTCACACCACAGGGGTGAAAAACAACCACATTAATTCATTAAAACAAAGTACCAACCTGAGTGGGAAGCAGCATGATGTATTCCATGATGTATCAGAGTTCCTGGCACTCAATTAGTTTTGTGATTCTGTCTCGTCTTCTGGAATATCTGTAATAGAGGGCACACCGATTCACATCGCATTTTTCTGAACTTAACAGCAAAGCTTGAGCCCTTTGCCACATTTTAATGAAAGCGCAACTTGCATGTTGGCAAACGATCGAATTGTTAGAATCACTTTTTGTCCATTAACTTTTATCGATGTGTTTTTATCTTTATATTTTTAATGTTAAAAATGAGCACACAAGAACAACACCACAGTGAAACAAATTTAAAAAAGCCCAACGAAGGTGAAATTAGACAAATTGATTAATTATTTAAAATAAAAATAAAAATATGTAAATAGGATCCAGGTGCAGCCTAAGTACATCAGATGAAGCGTGTTTTTTTTATAGATATCTGTTTAGTTTGATTGTTGGTGTCACTTTGCTGAACCTGTTCACAGAGCTGCACAAGGGGTGGTTACAAATTTATGGTGAAAACCATGTGACAGAGGTGTCTGCTAAATGCTTTAATAAATGGGAAATTATATAGAATATATTCAGATCAATAAGAGACAGACATCACAATGTTAGGATTTTATCTGGCCCAGTTATTTATAAATACTCTTACAGGTTATTTTCATTCAGTTTGGTTTCTTTGATTATAATTAAAGAAAAGAATAGAATTCAAATTAGATTGACTCACACTTTAAACATAACTACATATTTTTTCCAGAGCAACACAAGTGTAGATCAGCAAACACTCGGTAACATAACAACATAACATGTCATAACAAGTCATAAAAAAATCTAAAATATCAATACAATTAATCATTGATCCTGACTGATACTCGACTGTTCGGGCCTATACCAAAACCAGGGGATAACAAAATGTGATATATTGCTGATATACACCCCGTTTTTTGCGACTGTACCTCCGAGATACGTATTGTGAGCTGATTGATTTACTGTTAAACAGTAAATTTAACAAATTGTCTAAAATGAAATTTCAAGATTTCCATCAAACTAAGATAAACAGTTAGGCTACCTAAAAAACAGTTTTTGCTCTCTGTAAGTGAGGAGTCAGAAGAGAAATATGAGGGGGAAACATGCTAAATGTGTAAGATGCCCTCATGCTCTCATGCACTGATACACTTTCCTGAGCAGCCAATCAGACCTATTTTTCTCAACAAGCCACCGTCCAGTGCCAGTGGTAACGAACACACCTCAACTCGAGCCACTGATGCTCACTGACAGCCCTGACCATGCTCAACAGATGGCCAGTGTCAAATACTGAGATTGAATGTAGAAATAACTAATTTATAAGTAATTAAATGTTGACAACAACATTTTAATGTATTTTCAACAGACACCCCACCTGCTCTTTTGAATGGTCCGTTTTTCTTGCTCATCTTCTAACCAGTTCTGTCACTGGTGCCCCGATTACGCAGGGCAAGATAATGAAACGCCTTACGTATTTGTTCTGATTCCAATCACGAAACTTCACGGTTTTGATTTTGAAGCATGTAAACAAAAGATCAGATTATATCCTGATCATTTGTCAGTATCCATTTGCTGTTGAATTCAGCGTTCCATCGCGTGTCTCTTCTCTGAGCTCATATTTTCCATGTTGACCCGTTTTTTTAATGTTTTTTTTTTTTCTTTTACGTGCACATGTTTGTGTTGCAAGCGCGTGTCTTTCAAATGTGTTTACAGGATTTGTAAAACCCTGGGCTGCTGTTTAAAAGCACACTTTGTGGATCCCTTATGCCAGGCACGTGTTCAGCCCGGAGCATCTCTCTCCACGGGCCACCGGCTCCATCACGCCAGGTCGTGCTCAGCCCGCACAGGCAAATGGACTCCATATGCTCTGGCTCTACTGCCTCTGTCCACGGTCCATAGACACCCAGCAGACAGGATGCAGAACCATCTCCGCTTTCTTTCTAAACCCTGTTTTCTGTTTCTCATCCTCTGCCTCGTCCTCCATTCTCCTCTCTCGTGCTGTGTTTCTTTCTTAAATCCACTCCTCCGTCTGCTGTTGTCTCACAATAAGCTGGTGAGCTTATTCCAGTGCCGGGGTTGCAGGGGGCTTTCTCTACCACTCAGGGGTGGATGTTCTTTTAAACCCTGTGGGGAAGCCATGAACTGTTTTTCTCGCCCATTCCACACGCGTCAGGGCTCATTACTTGGGCTGGAGGAGACACGGGCAGGGAAGCAGGCCAAGCGATTTGCATGTGTAGACAAGTGGTTCTCAACTGGTGTTTTGTTGAGTGAGCTCAAGTGTGCCCGAAGACTTTTTCTGCAATGTTATATAAATGTAATTGACAGCAGATGATCAGTGTAACGTTCTGTTTGAAGATGGGTCATCACCGGATCGTTATGTTCAGCTTTTTTACGGGCTTTAAAGCACAAATGTGTGCTGAATCATAATCACGCATGACAAACCAAAACAACTCTGCACAGAGGTGATGAAACAGCTGACGTGCCCTCGTCTTAAGTGGTAGATAGTAGATGAAATGTTTTACATACGGGCAAAAATGTCTTTTGAATGGTTCAAACCCAGAGAAGAAATCTGTCATATTATTCAAGATAAGGATGCATTTCATTTTGCAGCATGGGGTGTATGTGCATTTATATTTTTTAAAATGTAGGTCAACCCACTAAAAGTAGGCATATGATATGACCTTTCCTTTTTCCAGAAGGCAACTTTGCCTTACATTTTTCGAATAATAAGACCCATTGTTTTTTCTGAAGCTGATAACGGGAAGTTGCTAAGGAGATCTCACTTCTCACTTCTCTCTAATCTCTGTCCAGAGTTGCACATGAGCAGTTCAGATCAGGTAGCTGGCGGCGCTCGGGTGATGACATGAAAGCCACTGACGCTGTGACGGTGGTTACTTTTTTAACACCTTTTACTTCGGTTTGTCTTTCAGATTCAGCACAAACTGAACGATGTTCAAGCACTGCTGGAACAGAGATGGATTTATTTATTAACAAGGCAGAAGTCTTAACTTCAAGGCACTCGTAGCATCGCGCCTGAAAATAAGACCCGAGCTGAAGTCAGTGAGCACCTCTGACTACTGCGGTGTCAGCTCACATTAAAGACAAAACACAGATGTTGGCATGTTTTTTTGTGCAGTGTCAAAAGGGTTTACGAGAAAAATGACCTGGTGTGCATTTAAAGTCATTATCAGAACAGCCGCCCAAAAATCAGTTTTCCAAGAATCTTCATATCAATGTTTTGCTGAAGTTACCATCAGAAAATGTGCATGTTTATTTAATGTTTATTTTCTGTTTTAGTACTTACATTTTTACCAGGTTTCCAATTCTAGAAATGTGACAGTAGCACAAATACAACATCAGACAAGAAGTTGTCATTGGTCAGGTTAGTTGTTCACTGTCTTGTTTAATGTCAGTGAACACAAAAACATTTTCTTTAATTCTCAAAATAGAGGTCACAACTTTTTCATCAGTACATTTCCTGAACAGCATCAATCCTCTTCACCTGGAGGAGCAGTACTTTTAATTGACTGAATTGAGCTGTGAGGAACTTCCCTCTTCTTCTTCTTCTTCTCTCTGCAGGTGGTGTCTCTGGTGCAGCTGCTGAGCGATCCTTTCTACCGGACCCTGGAGGGTTTTCAGGTGCTGCTGGAGAAAGAGTGGCTATCGTTCGGCCACAAGTTTAGCCAGCGGAGCAACCTGAGTCCCAGCAGCCAGGGCAGCGGTTTCACGCCCATCTTCCTGCAGTTCCTGGATTGTGTGCACCAGGTGAGGTTTTACACCGGTGCGCCGTGCAGTCGAGCGTCTCTGCCCTCCCATTACGTGACTTCCCTCCACTTTCCCTCCATGGCTAACCACTTCTCATGCCGTCTTCATGAAGTCATCACATTCCTCAAAAGCATACAGGCGAGGGAGCGAAGAAGGCGTGAAATTTAGCTTTCATTATCTATACATTTGGTTTAGTTTTGCACTTCCCAATGCTGGATGTGTAATTTTGACAGTGTATTGCACCAGAGAGTTTGCAGGGAGGCTGCTGCCCAGATGGTCTGTGAACCCGGTGCTCAGCGCCGAGCTGCCTGTGCTCGCGTGTTTCAGCATCTCTTCACATTGCAGTGTGCGTGTTTAGAGCTGCATGTGGAAAATTGCAGTTTTGGGGATTGAGAGTCTCTGGGAAGGGTTTGGGTCTGCTTCAGGATTTCACTGAGGGTGGGGGAGTCATGAATGAAACTCGTACAGCTGAGGTCCAGAGAGCTGTGTCGGCTCTGAAATGCTAACTGCAGAGAATGTCGTGGTTTTTTTGGGGTTTTTTTTTTGCATCCCCTTGGGGTCGCACAGATCCACTCCCATACACTTACATCAACACATAGTTTCTGCATTTGTCTTTTGAAACTGTAGGCTTGGCAGCTAAGACGGTTTGGCGGGGGTCCTGGGGTCTGGAGTGCTATAAACAGGGGTGGTGAGGGGGGTTCGGACTAGAGCTGAAAATAGAAGTGCCTCATCTCCAAAACAGCTGTTGTTTTTGCCAGTAGACCCAGGTGGCCTCAAATATTCAACACTTCTCTGTCGTTGGATCCTCACACCACTGGACGGGAACAATGGAGCTGCAGTCCTGCTGGCTCAGTCGGGATTGTGTCTGGCGGTGATGATACCACTGACCTTTGCCCCTCACAAATACAGGAGAGGCTCTTTCCTGTTTCTGATCATTCATTTGGTCATGAGGATGCGATCCAGCTGTCACCCACACACACTCTGACCTTCTCTCTCTCTCTCTCTCACTGTCTCTGACTGTCTTTATCCATCTTTTCGTGTCTCTACAGATTTTGGAACAACATCCTCTGGAGTTTGAGTTTAATCAGTATTATCTGAAGTTCCTGGCCTATCATCACATCTCTAACCGCTTCAAGAACTTCCTGTTGGACTCAGACTATGAGCGCTTGGAGCATGGTCAGTGTCCTCCACTTTAATCCTGGGGGGGGTTGTTTTATATAATGATCTCTTTTTATACTGAGGAAATTACTTTTATATAACCAGGCACATTTTAGAAAGATTACTGTGCCAAAATTAGCACTTAATCTAAGTTATCTCATGTCTTTTAAAATATCAGTTTAAGTAATAAAAAAGTAAAGAGTTCCCAAAACTAAATGCAGCTCATAAATTATGTTTCCTTCTCTGAAATAACAGCAGAAGCCTGAAAAATACTGAAAATACTCACAGATATTTCCCTGGGTTTGGGCCTGGCTGTCCAGCCAAAACCTCCTTTTCAATCCTATAATATAACGGAAAGCTTTTTTTTTTTGAATTACAGCTTTTCTGTGCAGCCCAACAGCTTCTCCGCTTTGTTTCTTCCAGGCTTGTTGTTCGAGGATAAAGGTGATAAGCAGGCCCGCAGAGGCATCTGTATCTGGGATTGCATCAACAGGATGCACAGGAGGAGTCCCATCTTCTTCAACTACCTGTACAGCCCTGCAGAAAACGAAGTGAGTGATTCGGTCCGAATGCAGTTCTCACATAAGTGGTCACATGGTTGAACTCATTTACGACTGCTAATTATACTGATGTGCTGTTATTTATACAACTCCTAATATACGAAACATGTCTTTTGGCTGTGATTATAAACATGAACAACGTTAATGTGTGGTAGGATCGATTTTTGTCAAACCAGAACTTCACCTATGATGATTACTTGTGTTTCTTACTTCAGGTGTCACTGACAAATTCAGTGCTGGAACACAAGCACATCTACAGAAGTACTGTACTAAAGTATAATGTTGAGATTCTTTGAGGTCGTATTTTTATGTTTTGACTTGTACTATCATACTTAGGATGTAAATGTTGTACTCTTTACTGCACTAGATCGATTTGACAGCTTGAGTGTGTAATTAAAACAAATACCGTTATTTTGAGAGTGAACTTTCAACATGATAAATACTGTTGATTTGTTTTGGTATTTTAACTATATATTAATTAAATACTTTTGTATCTCAGCACCACGGTACTAAAAAGCATCTTCAGAATTCTTCCACCTCAACCCAAATTACGATTCGGTGTCTGTCACAGTTTTTAACAGGTTTAGCTAATGGTACAGTTGCATATCACATATACAGAACAAAAATCAGCTCCAAGTATTGATCAGATATCGAGCGTTGGTGCTGACCTCATGTGACCAAGTGAGATGGTTTCAGATTGCCCTAAAGAAGACGATGTCCAATTGTGTTTGTGTTACAAAGTTGAGCAGTTTTTCGAAGGCACACAAACTCTTTGTGTTGTCAAATTAGGTCACTAATCATTCCTGTATTATAATCATTAAATAGCTACAGCAGATAAAGACTTGAGATGACAGAGGAGCTTGCGTTTGTCTATTTTCATTGTTAGTAAAGAATCCAAAGGGCGTTTCTTACTTGATGTATGATCATGATCAGAGTTGAAGAAATATCTCAGATTCAGGAGATCATGTTTACAGTTACTTTATTTTCTGGAATGCCTCTGCCTTCCACCAGTTTCCTGACAGTGAAGTTCCCTGGTTTTGGGTTCAGCCTTGTTTGCTCAATGTAGATCAGGCATGTCCAAACTATTCCACAAAGGGCTGTGTGGCTGCAGGTTTTTGTTCCAACCAGTCAAGAGCACACAATCAACTTTCTGAAGATTGAGATAAGTTGATTTAATGAGTCAGGTCTGGTGTGCTGCTGCTTGGTTGAAAAGAAAACCTGTTGCCACATCGGCCCTTTGTGGAATAGTTTGGACATAGCTGATAGATGATCTCTGATGTTTCCTCTCAGGTCACAGCAATGTACAAATCAATGCGAGGATCCTGTTTCTTTATTTTGAAAAATCACGTGCCGTCAGACACAACGCTGACCTACAAGTGGCTCTCTGTAGAGTCACGGGGCGGATTAAACCTGTTGGAAATGCACCTCACACACATTTAACCCTTTTATACTGTAATTTACACAACAGACTCCATCAGCTTACGTCTGATCCTTATTAAAATGATTCTGTTTTGTAGGTTGTCCTGAAGCCCTCTATCAGCATCCCCAGCCTGAACAAATGGGACTTCTTCACGGACGAGACTCTGTCCACGGGGCCCTGTTACGACTGGCGGACGATGGCGGTGAGGTCGGACAGTTCAGAGGAAGTTGACACGCTGTCCAACAGTAAGAGGAGGATCGTGTGGCCGTGTTACAGCAGCGTGAGCCGCGCCCAGCCCGACGCCATCACCAAGCTGCTCGCTGTAGGAAGTTTGTTACTTTGATCTGAAGTTTTATCCTGTTTTGTTTTTGTGTCACGCGTCACATTCACTGTCATTGTCGTCGGCAGGACATCGAGAGGCTGGAGGGCGAGCTGCACCAGGCCCCCGAGAAATGGCAGACGACTCTGGATAGAGTCCGGATGAGCATTCAGGAAGACCTCGCGCAAGAAGGAAATGTGCGTCTCAAAGGAATGGTGGTGACATGTCACATACCTTGAAATGTTGTGTGTGTTTTTCCCACTCAGACGATGGTGTCTTGTGTTTTTCGCAGCTCCGTAAACAGTCGGTGACGCTCTCAGGCCTCATTCCCACGTCCAGCCTGCAGGCCTTCCAGCGCCGCTCCATGCTGCACCTGCCAGACGGCGGGCTGGGCGAAGACCGCAGCACCAACACGGCCAACGGGATCAACCGCCGCGCTGCAACACTTTACAACCAATTCACCCCCAAGAGCGAGGAGAACAGGTGGGTCGTGAACTTCCTGAGCGCCGGAACAAATATTCACATTTGATTCTCTTAAAGCTGCTGCAGAGGGGCCGGTCCAGTTTTGGCAGATGAGTCAGCGCTGTGGTATGCTGTGTGTCATGTTTGCGAGGATTGTCTGTACTCTGTTAAACTCACTCTGGGTGTGTAATTTTACAATTACCGCAGGGTTAAAGTACAGTCTCTTGGCTCAAATATCTGGATATTTTCCTCCGAACTGGACAAATAAAAAATACAATCGACTTTTATGTGAATCCTTTTTTTAATTCCTCTTCACGGTTTGACAGACGAAAGTTTAAACAGATGAAGTGGGTCAGAGACACTCAACATTCAGTGAAGTGTTGTGATGCTTTCGACCATTAGTCCGTTATATCTGTTTGACATGTTGTCCATAAATCATATTGTAGTACTCACTATTTCTACTAAATGGTCACTGATACTAAATTTCTCTCCTTTATTGTCCTCAAATACAGCGATATTAGTCTTATTGATAATAATAGTTATTGGTGATTTTGCTCCGTTTTTGTCTTTGTCAATATGAACATTTAGAACCTGTCACGTCTGCATTGAAGCGTCTTGACAGGTCGTGGCTGATCATTCAAACATGGTGCTTCAGATGGAAATGCGTTCCACAGCTTGAAGAAAGCTGAAATATGAGAGCAGGGATCTACAAGAGACCCTTGAAGGAAGACATATATACCCAGTTTTGGCCTCTTTACATAACGGGAACACAATGTCCAAACATAGCGTACATACTGTACATATGGAGAAACAGGCTCTTCCGGACTTCGTGACCTTCTTCTGCTTTCTTTGCAACAGATGCAGAGATGGAGCCCTACCTGATTTTGATCAAGACTTAAAAGTCAAAAAATAACAAAGATGATGAGGATTATTGTTCATGTGACTCAAACAGTGCTGAGACATAACATTCGGCGTGAATGCACCTTTGTTTCTCAGGTCCTACGAGGGGATCCTGTACAAACGTGGAGCGCTGCTGAAAGGCTGGAAGCCTCGCTGGTTCGTCTTGGACATCACAAAACACCAGGTGAGCGAATTGAACATTGAAACCTTCACCTGAGCGACAGGTCGGGCTGCCAGGGGTTTAATGTTCTCGTCTTCACAGATGAGGTACTACGACACCGGGGAGGACACAAACTGCAGAGGCCATATCGACCTGGCCGAGGTGGAGTCGGTGGTGATCGCCGCCCCGACTATAGGAGCTCCCAAACACATCAGTGAAAAGGCTTTCTTTGACGTGAGTACATCAGACTGTTCTCACATGCTCAGTTTTCAGATGAGCAAAACTAATATCTCTGGCTGTATGTTACCAGCATCTTATCACCAATACTGTTTAGTAGCAGAAGAGCAACCATAGCTTCATTTTGCGTCTCAGGCTGGTGGATAAGTGATGACACAAACAATAAAAAAAACAATTAACAACACAAATAAAACACACACATTCAAAAAATTGAAGTTCCTTCCGCAAAAATAGACCTGTTGCATAAAAACAGTGCTGCAGAGGGAAGAGCTGCGTGTGAGCAGAGCACATCTGGACATGAGAGGTGAACATTTCTTTCAGTGTTGCAGTGAGAGGGCTGCACTACAAAGCAACTCGAGTGAGTTAACAAGGTTTTGTTGAACCTATGGCCAGTTTTTTCCATGTCACACTCAAAATGTTCCCTTGTCTTCTGCTCTCACTGGCTATGAAAAAAAGTCCTCTATGAATAAATGAATTCTATAGTAATTTGGTAGTCAGACACTTAGTGTTGGTGACGTTTAAACCATGTGACCACAAGTTAGATGAAGCAAATGCTTCAAAAATCATTAAGTGGTGTTCATCTGTGGAGATCATCTTACTGAACAAAAGGTATTAGTAACATAAACTAACATAAACAGAGATTGTTTTCGCTGATAATCCAAAATATCACAAACTTCCAGATTAGCCTGCAAAAACACGTCAACGCTACACCGGTCTGTATTGAGGAATGTGAGGAAGGAGCGTGCAGTTAGTCGAAGAATAAATATACACACTTACGAGAATCAGGCATCAAACAAGGCAAGCTGATAACCAGCATCGTGACGATCATTATCTCTGACGAGGGTTTCAGATTTTATCGAGCCAGCTCACGCAAAAAAAAAAGTTTGGCTACGTTGAACTTGCTCCAGAGTTTTCCCCACAGCACCGTGACCTGTTGTGTTCAGTCCCCCCATTTAACCCTCGTTGTCTGTTATATCCTCCAGCTAAAGACCAGCAAGCGAGTCTACAACTTCTGCGCCTCAGACGCGCCCAGCGCTCAGCTGTGGATAGACAAGATCCAGAACTGCATCTCTGACGCCTGAGCTGCAAAACCTTAGAGACTGAGATGACGGCGTGGACGTTGGAGGTGGCGTCAGGTGGTTGGGAGCAGAGACAGGACGTGAGCTCGACTCAGCTTTCAGATGTCTTAAATTCGGGGACCACAGTGAACAAAGTGCCTGGTGTCGGAGGATGAATCCTCTCCGCCTGTTACTTGGCGGCCTGGTCAGGCTGTCGTCACTCGGCTTCAGTCGAACACTCGTCTCTGCTGTCAGCTCCCTCCTCCGTGCCGCCGACAGGGATGAAGCGGAGATAAGCTGATGTTCTAGTGGACTGCACTGACAAGGAAATGTTATCCTACTTAAGCTGTACATAGATCAAAGCAATATCACTGGCCATTCAAACTGTGGGTTCAATTTTAGACTAAAACTAGAAGATAGCCTATAAAAGAATTTCTATCAGATATTTTACTACGAGGAGAGGTTATTGCTGCTTAAAGAGAAACGTATGAACCGCCAAAAACTCAGAGATTTTAATGCACAACACGAGAAAAAGCAATTTGTTTGCACTTCACTCTAAAGTATGCACTCCTTATCAGATATAGATTTTCTAACAGACGCAGACAGCGAGGCTAAAGGCATTAACTTTACAATGTACATACAACGTTTTCCTCGACAGTTTAAATAAGAAGAATTTGCACAGTGAGTTCAAAAGAGTTACCTGACATGTTTTTTCTATTTAAATAAGCAACATTTTTTTGTTTTGTTTTGTTTTTCTCTATTTTGTCGAATGTTCGTTGACTTCTGGATAACACGTTTGTCCTGTGTAATGTAAATTATTATTATTTTTTATTAAAAGTGTAACTTGTGTCCGTGTGGTGGCTTCAAGTGTTTCTGTAAATACCCGTGTGACATTTCATTTTATATACTGTATGTACTGAAACATGAGTATACTTTTCTAACCTTCAGCCTAATGTGACCAACAAGTCTTCTTTTGTTTTTTTCTTTTTTTAAATGTGTCGTTAGCTGGTGCAAAAAAAAAAAAACAACCTGAGTGGCCTGTTCCCTGTTTGTGATGAAACATTGCTCTGGCAGGTTCTGTGTCTTTTAAGGGCTTTTAAAAAAAAGAAGTAAATGGATATATCTTGTAGGACGTCATGGTTTTCAGAGATCCTCGTCTCGTCTGTTCTGTTTGTGCAACCCTATACAGTTTCATTAAAAAAAGAAGAAAAGAACGCAAGTGAAACTATTCAAAGATGTCAGAGGCGTTTTTGTTTTTGTTACTGTATCTTTGTACCATGTTTTGTGGTGACACTAATTTTTTTGGAAATAAACCAAACATACTTGAAATGATCTGTTTGTGTTTACTGTGAATATCAAACGTTTTACCCATTAGTTGTGCTGCTGACAGTTCTGGAAGAAGTTGTCGGATTCTTTGGTGAAAGTAAAAAATATTATGATGCTATTGACAGTTTTATTATTTCACATTATTACTGAAGCATTAGTTGATCATTTGCTACTGCAGTTTAGGAATGTGTAATAATTGTTGCTCGCTCCAGTTATTCATTTAAAATTATTAAATACAGAAAGAGAATCTTTAGGAAGACTCTTGAGATGTACTGGAGTTCTCTTAGTTTAATCACACGTACGTCTGTAGAAATGTTAGAAATTTGACATGGTTTTGTAGTTAGTTGTTCTACAGCAATGTGCCTACTTTAAATTATCTGGGAACCAACAACTTGGTTTGACCCTGATTCATTCACGACATTTGTGTAGGCGAGATCGGGACCAAGGCAGAGTTTGAATGTGTCTGTGCCTCAACCTATGATCACTGAATACTCATGTAATTACATCAGGTAATGACTTCAGACTTCTAATGACTTCTGATTTTTTTTCATGCAAAAATAAGAAATTTAGCTAAGTTTAATACCAAGTTTTTTCTTTTTTTTTTCATTTGACTTGGTTTCACACATGAGAAAAAAAAACATAAATATACACACTTATGAATTTCCATCATTAATAATTTTCTGCTTGCATTCCTGACTCACTTGCAGCAACAGTGCTGCTTTTTGAATCAGGCATCCAACAAGGCAAGTTGTTTGTTATCTCTGACAAGGGTTTCAGATTTTATCGAGCCAGCTCACGCAAAAAAGTTTGGCTATGTTGAATGTAGTCTGATGTAGACCAGGGCTGTTCGCCTGTCATCATGTCAGTGTTGAAAGAAGCATCATGAAGATAAATTTAAAAGATGATCATAGAAATGGCTGTTTGTGCTTTTTTGGTTTTTATTTGTTGTGTTGTGATAGTGTTCTTCCAGTATATTTGTTTCCTAATCATTGATTATTTTTTTTCCATTTTCAGTAGGTTGAGTGACACTTAACGCAGGCTGTCAGTCAGTTTAGGGAACAATGGATTTTTATCAACAGTACAGCAGTGGGTGTTGGCACCATTCTGCTTCAGTTTTTGCCCCTCCGAGGTTAAAAGTTTGGACTCCTTCACTGTAGACTCGTCGTCTCATCACAGGATACAGGAAGGAAACTTAGACCATTTTTAATTGCCGTGTTTTTCTGGCCTCCTACAAACACACCGTCTCTATTAAAGTTTTTCTGTCAATGAAAGGTAATCGGACACTGCTGCTTTTTTTTTTTTTTTGCTCGGAGCCAACAACAGGGCCTGGAGACAATGATGATGCGTGTCTCGGTTGCCAGCACTGAATATGGGACTGGGCAGGGGCCCCGGCTCTGATTCTCAGGCGCCTGGGTGGCGGCTCAGAATGTGACTCCTGTGGTCACAGAAAGGTTTGTCTCTGACAGCAAGCAAAGGGTCACAAGAAGAGTAGAGGGGGCTTTTTTAGCAGTGGGAGGGTTTGGGAGAACGACCAGCTCGACCTCCCAGCTGGCTCGTACTGGCAGCAGGTGCAGGGCTGCAGCAGGCAAACATCTGGGCAGAGCCTCTGGCAGTCCTCTCCATATTTAGCCTCTTGCTTTGGGTACGGAGATTAGGACCTCTGCCCAGGAATAGAGGGCTGAAGCGGAAGTTATCCAGCAGGATTGTGAGGAATGGCATGATATGAATAATTTCCTCCTCAGAAATGGCATTCTTACTCGAGAGCCGTTTCACTCAGATCATAACTGTGTTCCTCCGACTGGCTCCAGATTTGTGCAAGTTTGTTGTGTTAAAGGTGTCGCAGGATGAAAGATGTTCAGTTTTGCGTAGCCCTGACGTGAGTTGGACAATATAGCTGAGTGATTTCTTCTCTGAAATTCCTGATAAAAATCATACGTTATCCCCTCGGAATGAAATTTCAGTGCTGTGTAACTGTGATCTTGTGTAGCTGCTGATCTTGGTGATAAGTCTAAGTTGGCTGAAAGCCCCACTGCTTTCACATAAACAGACAAATCAGAAGCAGTCTGTAAATTTCAAGATTGCACATTTCTGTTGGTTTTGGGTCCTGAACTCTTCCTGTAGACTCACAGCTGCAGTAAACACAGAAAAAGTAAGCTGATCGACCTTTCCACGGGCCCCGAAAATACTCAAGTGACAGATGATACTGATTTATTTTATTGGTCCTCCAAATCCTATTATCCATGTAGCCCTGTGGTTGCATGAATGCAGGCTGTGCACAAGTTTCCACGTCCTGGGTGCCTCTGCAACGTGGTCAGTGTGAAAGCTGATTCACTGCTGAGGGGGCCACATGTCTCAGGGGCCCCTCGGGGGGGCACCTGCTCCAAAACTCACCGCAACAGCTCCAAACACTGATCTCATGTACTTGAACATCATCCCGTCCCACCCTAGAAATCAGGATGATGTCAGCTGCCTGCAGCACATGGGGGTCTAGTTGGGAAATCATCAGATGTGTGAATCAGCGGCGCTCCAGATGATCTTATCCGGATACCACCCGATCATCCATGAATAGAAAAGCACAATTACCGTTTGATTTACAGCTTTAAGGGAATGTTGTCGGGGGGGGGGGGGGGGGCGGGTTCTGCGTTTCCTCGAGTTATTCGTCTGAGGCCCTGATGTTTTTCACTTGCCGTGGTGAGTGACCCGCAGCCTCCCTGCACAGCTAAACCCAGAGTCCATTCAACCATGTGAAACGCTCAGGGCTGTGAGGTCACTGTGGGAAGTCATCTAACCCAGAAAACAGGCATCTGCCAGACATTTTTTCACCCAGCAGACGATCCCAAAAAATGTTCCTGTTTCAAATCAGTTTCGATGAGGACATTTTGGATGGGAATCAGATGAATTGGTTCTGGGCATTAGAGTGCTTTTCGGTCACATGGGGGCGAGGGTGAGACAGCTATGAGACATCCTTATTTTTGGTATGCCGGGGGGCTTGTGCAAGTTAGCCACAGAGATTAGACACTCACAATTCTGAGAATAGTCTAGAAAAAAAAAGGGCGCCACATTTTTCTCAGATTCAGAGATATAAATATCTCTCATGGAAGAAATGTGAACAGCAAATCTAATTACTATTAGACTATTTATCACCCGACCAAACCTGTTACCATTCCTGGAAATGTTTGTAAATTTATCTTAATGCGTCCATCGCGTCCAGCACAAAGTTAACTCAAGGCAGTTGTTGAAGCATTTGGAGAACTCGCTCACTTTTGAAAGGTTAAAGCTCTGTCGGTGCTTTTGTCATTGAGCAATAGGAGTTTGAAGACGGTAAAAAAGCCTGTCGAAACACGATGGATCTACATCATGTAGCCCTACATCATCCAAGTTTGACAGTATCACCAAAAATTAACAATAAACACTTGTTTTTCTGATTAAATATCCATGAGACGTGCGGGAAAAAAATCCATTTTGTGCCCTCAAAATACCCCTACCTGAAAGAAACAGGAGCATTAAATTCATTAAGGAATCTTTATTTCCTTTTTTACACTTTGTATTAAATAGTCAAAAACAAATATTGTGTGATGAGAAAATGTCATAAAATGACATGATCTTGCATAATTTCCTAGTTTAATGCTTTAAAACGTATTTAAATTATATATTGAAAGAGTTGAAATCTCATTGGCTACATGATGCCTCAGTCATCCGGAGGCTGGCATGTGAGTGGCTCAGCAGAGAGGGGACAGGGGAACAAAGAGCTGGTCTCTCATCTATGAAATCACTCACTGGCGGTTGCAGGCCACAGGGTGGGCATAGAAGCTCCTAACTGGTCAAATGAGGTGTCAGTTAATAGTTCGAAGGTAGGCGGCCTTCTTAGTTCACTCTGTGTTGCTGTTTAATGGCATTTAAATTGAAGCACTAGCATATTTGCTAAACTGACTAAAGAACAAACTGCTGCTCGGTCAAAAGCTGTTTATTGCAATCTTTCTGAATATTTCTGTGTTTTATCTAACACGGTGTCCTGGTGCCCCACTTAAGGAACAAAGACATCCATGAAAGGAGAAGCTATGTGGATGACATGATCTGTTTTGGTGGTAAACCTCATTCCTGGTTACAGTATTAGCTCAGAGATTTGGGCAATCTGTCTCTATATCTGATCTTATCAGCGGCCCACCGGTATAAAGAGATCTGCACTGTGCTGACTGCTGGATCAGTGTATGAATACACGTTCTTATCTCCGCCTCTGACAACTCTGAACTCAAGGTGAACTATCTCTTTGCTTTCACCTCTTAAAGAGGGGACACATTCAAGTGGGTTGAGACGGCAAAGAGGCTCTTTGTGCGGACACGAGACAAACAAGTACCCACAGCTGATATTTTCATCCAGTTACGGTGTTTTTTTGTGTGTTTTGCCAGTCAAACGTGAGGGTGAAGAAAAGACAAAGGTGAGGTGTACGTGTGAGAACAGTCCTCCTTTGTTGCACCAACTCGTGTTTTGACACCGAGACACACGGTGCACGGGGTGTGAGTCACCTTGTTTCGTCATAATATTGTACAAAGCACGAAGGCCTGTCAGAGAAACAGGCAGGGAAATAAAGAGGCAACGATCCAACTTTTCTTTATCTAATCTACAGATTCTGATACCTCAACTCAGTTGATGAGAGTTTGTCAATAGCGAGTATCAAGCTGATACCAGTGGTCTCTTTTTATGCAAATTTAAAATCTGGATGGAACTCTGGATGGAACTTTTTCTGTACAGTGACGTGACGTCAGGGAACGCCGGGCACTGAAAACTGAATTCAGCAGCTACGTTAACCCATAGTGAAAACACTGCCATGCCATCACTGGACAATGCACACTGCTTCAAATCTCCACAGACTCTCTTGGTTATTTTCCCCACCTGCACTCTGCTAAAACACACCATACATTGCATCTAACTAACCATCTCACCCTAAAGCTAATAAATAAAATGACTCCCAATCAGTAAAAGACAAGTAAGGCAGTCATTTACAGAAAAAAATTAGCATTTTCAGAGAAAGGGGCATTTCATGATAAATGGCTGGTGGACAAATAGGATTTCAAACCAGCAGGGCCTTTTTCAGAATACTGGAGCTTTGTAATAATGTTGTTGTTGTTGAAATAATGAGCTGCCCACGCAGAAACACTTATTTTCACAATTACATTTTTGAAGAAACTATAACTATATTTATATGTGAAACGGTCATGTCATGGCTGATATCTGATTGCTTAATCAGGTGAATATCCATCTGGCAAGTCAGATCGGTGCATCCCTACAGGTACTTCATGAACTATCAACTATGTTCCAGTCATATTAGACAGTGTTTTTTAGACCTCTGAATATGTAAAATTCTGTAGTGTTGACCGGTTTGAGATTCACGGCTGCAGGAGGAACAAACAGGTTTGGGGCTGACACGACAGGAGCGTTGGAAAGTGTTCAGAGATGATCTATGAAGCCACATGCTCCTGTAGGACCAGCACACCAGCTCAGTTTATAACTCACAGATGATCCTGTTCCTATGCTGACACCTGGTGGACACTCTTCACCATGATCACAGAATCATCGAACACACACTCGAAATGAAACAAGCCGTCCACATTCATAAAAAATACACAACATTTTATTGTTTATCTGTATCTTTTCACCGTAGTGATGACGAAGAAAACCAAGCTAGAGTTGAGAATGTTTCTACTGTTAGACCTGCCGGATGTCAGTAAAAAGCTCCATGTTGGTCTCTAGTTTTATGTCACAACAAGGTTGTGTAAAAAAAAAAAAAAAAAAACATGAAAAAAAATGCAAAGTAGTTAAACTACAACCACAGTCTCAACTCAAGGTCCACTAACTGGATATTTTAAAGGTGCTCTTAACCACATGTTTGATTGTCAGCTCAGCTCTTCAGTAAACTGGTTCTGCTGCTGAAGATCAGAAGCCAACAAAAATGCTATAAAGCAGAACTTTACTCAAGATTACTTTGTCAAACTACTTTTTAAAATTCAGAAAAAAAGTGTTTAGTCCTTTACATTTTGTTATTGTAGAAACTGATGACATGCAGTCTATCTCACCTGTAAAAAATAATCAGTTTAATCAGTAAAACTGTTTCCTGTGGCTCAGTGAGTTCATGTTATCCGACCTCTTCAGCCTCTGAATGTAGCAGTTTGGGCTCTGACATTAATTACAATCAGCGTCTTCCTCATCAGCGTGTGATCCATCTGTTCACTGAGCCTGAGCACCCTGGTTCTTCCTCTCCTGCCACACCTTCTTCCTCAGATCCAGCTCGGCGTCGGTGAATGAAGCCGGACCCCAGTTGGTGATCCTCTGAGGTTCCTTGTTACCTAAAAGACCCAGTTATAAGAGAAGGGAGGGATAACTTACAAACTAATCACCCATCATGCATTTCATCACACAAAATACAAATTCTAACATAAGGTTGCTTTAATGAAGACAACCTCTGATGTTAAGTGATGGTGAGGTGCAGCATTCTGAATCCTTCCAGGTCATCCACACTAAACTGGAAAGACCATTAGGTCAAGGTGCTGAAACAAAAGAGAGCCTTTGCTATACTGTTGCCTAAAAGCTGAAGGTTCACCAATGTCTAAAATATCAAGATCTGACCTAACTGGAACTGAGAGGACCTACATACAGTACAGACTATACAGAAAGAAGAAAAAGTATTGACAGCGGTGTGTTCTACTTTGGACCATCAAGTGCAAATTTCAGACCTCAGAAATAAGGAGGATTTTGAAATTTAAGTGGTGGTCTGGGTGTCCTTGCCACAAAAATGTAGTCTGCACTCTGGTGAGAATCAGCAAATGAAATTAACAGAATAATAAGTTCACAGTTCACTTTGCCAGATCATGTTTTGCAGAATGATATAATGTCACATGGAAGTTAACCTTTGACATTTCTGATATAAAATGTCAGCTTTATTATTTTATCCTGCTAGACGTTTGTGTAAACTTTTGTCATAATTATAATTAATCTTTAAGTAATGGCCAAGAATGTCAACGGTGTGGAGGCATTTAAAACATGAATTCTTTCTTTCCAGGACTTCTGTAATTTCCTTGAGTATTACTTTCTCTTTTTCACTTCTCTGCCAGTTTCTCACTAACTCACAGAGAAGGCGATGCACAACAGTAAGGTGGACTACAGGCGGTGCAGCGCCAGAAACAGGTTGTGGAAACTAAAAAGGGATAAATGTGTGGAAATAATCTCATAAAAGAGAAAAACAGGAGAATAGTAACCCAAAGAGGGAACTGCTTGAGGGCAGATATCTCCATAAGTATGGCATTAACTCAAATTTGGGAATATTACATTGTAAAAATGTTTCAAAAACACATAAAAAAAAGAAAAACAATTTCCATGAACTAAATGCTGTTAATTCACAATTTAAACAGCTGTTATTAAGGAGCAGCATCATTTTTTTTCTACCTGGCTGGATGAGACGCACCAGCCCCTCATGTTTGGCCACCTTGTCCTTCCAAGTCTTTGTCTTGTTCGCTGCTCGTTCAAGCTTCCTGGACACCTCCTGAGTAAGACAACGAGAGAGTGAGAGAGGTAATGAATGGAATCAGACATGAATGCTGAGTTGATGTAAGAGAGAAGATAAATGAGATGGAGGATATTTTGACACAACTCATCCAGCAGGGGGTGCAGCTGCTGATGTGACTAACTATGATCCTTCTTCCTTAATGAGTCAAGATTTTGATGGATTAAAGGAATTTTAAAAAATAAAACAAACATGCTTTTGTCGATTACCAGATGCAAGAAAAGTGCCGTCTGTGAAATGGGAGAAAAGATCAGAAGTATTTTTCAGATGCCAGAGGACAGTTTCCACACTGACAGGAGATTCCTTGTGTCTCATTGTAAACCTCCACATGTGTGACCTGACCTCGTACTGCTCCAGCGCTCCGTGACGCTCCCTCTCCAGTCGATCCAGCTGCTGCATGGCTGCCTGAAGGTCTCTCTCCTTGGCCAGACGCTCGGCCATCAGTTCCTGCTTCTCGGCCTCGGTCTGGGACAGCGCCCTCTGCTGCTGCAGGTGGATATGCTCCAGCTCTGCCCTCTTGGCTGCCTCCTCCTCCAGCAGCCTGTGATGGAAAACACAGAAATGATGCTTAAAATGTCTTTAACTATAATAACCTCCCTACGGAAAATCCAATGGAACACGACTACTAACTGCAGCTCCAAAAATGTCAACAGATCTGTGATGATATATAGTAAATTAACATCTTTAAATATATATATATATACACATATATAGCTGTAAACTGGTTTGCATAATATCATTCAGGTCTTCATATGATTGTGTCTACTGTACAATATGTCAGTGTGTGTGTGTGTGTGTGTGTGTGTGTGTGTGTGTGTGTGTGTGTGTGTGTGTGTGAGACCTGGCCTGCAGCTTGCGCATGGCCTCCTCATCCTGTTTGGCCTGCCTCTCGTCCTCTAAGGCCTCCTCCAGCCGGTGGTACATGTCCTCCAGCTCCCGGACGCGCTGCAGGTACAGCTCCAGTTCACTGGACTTCTGAGCCATCTGCTCCTCCATCTGCTGACGCACCTGAAGAAGGCCGCACCGACACACATATGTAACATAATGATGCACATTCTTTCCTACCAGACAACTGAATCCAGTGTAAATCTTTACATTTCATACTGTAATGTAACATATGCTCTACTTGCTTTAACTACATGCCATTTAGCCTGTGTGTTGCTGCAGCAATTCAGTCTCACTTGAGTGAACAATGTTATTTTTCTTATCTAACACCCCCCCCCCCCCCCCAAAAAAATGAAAATGTAGTCATTATTTACTCTTCAGACGAGATGGACGCTTTTAGCTTTGCAGCTATAATGAAGATTTGTGCAAATGACATCTATTCAAATGCTTCTTCTTTTAACTGTATGGAGTCATTTTTTTCAGTTGTTTCTTTACATTATAAAAGAATCCTCAAAAATTTCTCATCTACTTCAGTTTTTTAGGTGAATGCTCCAAAAGCTTCAGAAATGTTTCCATCAGCATGGGGGCGAGTACATAATGACTGAGTATTCATTTTTGGGTGAACTCATCCATTTTTACTGAAGTAAGGCGATGATTCATAAATCGGTGCATTTCGACACTCAGGCAAAAGATGACTCAACATCATGGGATTTATCATTTAACTTCTTTTTATCTCGTGTTTCCTGGAAGGATTGAGCCAAAAAAAGACAAACTGAAAAAGTCCAGATTCATTAGTTTTCTTTTGAAACCTTGTGTAAGACCTTGTGTCCCCACATATGCCAACACTCATCAGCCCACATGATCAGGACTGAGGAGCAGAGTTGTGGCAAGCAGACTGAAACAAGGTGGTTACCATTTTCTCTCTCTCCAGGTCCAGTCTGTAGCGATCCTGCAGGTCCTCCTGAGTCTTCTTCCTCCTCTGTTCTTCTATCGCTCCTCTCGCCGCAGCCTCCTCCATTTTCTGTGAAGCATAAAAAAAAGAAAAAGGTGTTACCTTTCTGCTTGACTGGAGGCCACACAAGGCTACGAGGAATACACCCCATTATAAAACAAATGTGTCTTAATAGAGAAACTTTGGAGTGATTAATGACGTCAAATAATAAAGACTACAAGTCTACTGTTTACTGTTCTTGTATCTTTTAAAAAATATATTACTGAGTAACACCAGGGTGTATTTAGCGTAACAGTGAAGCATTCAAAAGCTGCAACGTTACTTCCCACATGATTAATAATTGGCCTTTTGTCATTTGAAAAAATCAAAAACAAACATCTGTCAGGGTAAAAAAAGAGAAGTGAGAAGCCATCATGATCAGCTACAGCTCTGAACACCATATGTTGAGCACTTTTCGCAGGTGCCTCTGATAAATATTCGTTTGCATAGTAGGTTTTACTTCCCTTTTCGCTGTGAGCGTTCTGCCGCATAAAGCATTTTTATACCCGTTTTGTATGAAGGTTATTTTAATCCAGGCTCTGAGAGAATGTAGGGAAGTGGACTTTCCTTGCTTGTAATGGAGTTACACCAACCCCCAGGTCATGAATGAGATAAATCAGAGATCTGGCTCGTCTTTAGGACTATTTAAACCAACTAGGAGAAAAAAAACGATTTCTGAAACTCAACATAAAGAGAGAAAGTGAAAACTCTTCATAAGAATTAGGGCCCGAGCAGATCTCAACCTGCAGGGACCGATTGTATCCGCAGGAATTCTTTCCTATTATTATTCTGCAGTTTTGGAGGCCTGAACATACCCTAAAAGTCACCAAATGTATCACATTTCTATGCCTCGTACTTATACGAACTCATCCTACAGATTTGACACTTTTTAACACTTTTAATTCAGAGACATATCATCTGATTTGCATGACATTTGCAGCTTGTATTCTCCACATCTCCACATCACACACTACAACATGACATGCAGTTAACAATCCACCAAACAAGGTGTGATAGCCTCCTCCTCGAAGTCTGTCTAAGTATCAAATGTGGATCAGTACCCTTCTCATAGCCTCCAGCTGTCTCTGTTTGTTGTCATTGGCCAACTGGAGCTGCTTCATCCTCACTGCCAGGTCCTCCTCCTCCACCTGCTGCCTCTGCCGGAGCTCCCTGCGCCTCAGTCGAGACTCGCGGTGTGGTGACAGCAGCCCCAACCTCAGCAGCTGGATGCATGTTTGAATAGCTGCAGTGAGATAGGGTGAGTATAACTGTGGCGCTTCAAAAAATTTGACAAAGATGACAAGACTCTTGATGGTGAAAAGGAAGTTACAGTACAGTTGAAAGTTACTAACTCATTACCTTGAATCCATTCCTGCCTCTTCTTTTTATCTGATGCACTGATCTCAAAGCTTTTATCAGTGCACTTGATGATAAACAAGCATTTCTTTCCTTCTTTGTCAGGCAGAGACTGCAGCAGAGAAAATGACACTTTCATTCACATTATACTTAAGGTACAAAACAAAAACAAGAAAATGCACTCATGATAACTTCAGATTATTCAGTTAATACAGCCCAACAGAATGATTTTAACATTAAATACTACACACTACATGTAGAAAACAACATTTCCTGACATAAATAAATTTACACAGCTGGACTGTTAACCTCCACACAGCAACTCCGGTCCAGAATGATGTCTCCTTTCTTCTCCACAAGATCCTCACAGACGTAGTATGACACTGAGTTGGGTCGAAGGACAAACCAGCGCTCGGTCCAGTTCTTCCTTTTGTGGCCTTTTTTCATCATGTAGCCCTTTAAAATACAGTGTGGAGAGGGAAAAACACACCTGAGAGACCTAATGAGTCACCTTATTACTGTGATATGCTAAAAAGAAAAAGTTATGCTAAGTATGGAATACACACAGACATTACATAATATACTGTAGATGTAATATGTATTAATTACATAGAGCGTTAGAGTTGAGTTTTAGTAAAGCTGTTTTATCAATAAATAGATGATTATGTGAAATATCCCAGAAAAGGAGATCAGCTACTGTCACACACTTGTTGTAGTATATACAGTTTATCTATCAATGTATTGACTGTTTCTGCCAAACCAAACCATAATTGAATAATAAGACAATATTTATCAATCTATGTCATTTTCTGTATAATCAAAGCACAAAACCCTACTACAATCAGAAGCGTGGCAATCAATATTGTGTTATTTATTTCCTCTTTTTGGGAAAATGATCTGATTTTACATGATCTACTTAAAAACAAAAGATAGATTAAAATTAGATAGATACAATTTTTAATAAAACAGTTATTTGTTTAAGGAAAAAAAAAAAATCTAGGTCCTCATCTGGGCTCATGATTTAGCCACTCTAATGAAGTTCCCTTTTTCTATATTTTCTTCGTCTTTTGACACATGTTCTTATATTTGAAGATTTTAGCACTGAATAGTGTCTGCGGGTTTAGGGGAGCCTGCGCTGTGCATACAGTAGCTGTCGAGCTGTAAGGGTTTCTGAAACAATTTCACCTACTCCCAAGATGTATGGAGAAGTCAGGTAAAACAACAACAACTTTACTGTAAGTCCAGTGCACTTTGGCTTGTGGCCTTGGATGACGCTGATGAAGGCCACAAGCTTTAAAGCACCAAAAAGTTCAATAAGAGCCGATTGCTGATAATACATACTGCTGTTGAGTGTGCTGTAACAAATGAAGGCGACTTAGAGGAACATGCAGCGTTTTCTTTCAACTAAGGGAATACACAGTACACAAGAGATCAATGTGCTGTCTAACCTGCTTGAGCACATCCAGTATGAGTTCCTGAAAGACCTCTGTGATGCCCATAGACAGGGTCTGGCGGTTCAAGCCCTTGCTGAAGTAACCCATCCCCACCAGTTCAATCAGCTCCCAGGCTGTCAGGCAGTTCTTCTTTTTGCTCAGCTGCAGCTTGTAATCTGAAAACTTATCCTCACTCCATCCGCTTCCCATGGCTTCCAGCAGCTTATGCAGGAAATACTCAATCTAGAGAGAGGGACCAGAAAAAGAGCTTAGGGGGATGTCAGGAAATATACCTACTCTTTGTTCAGGTGTTTAGTTTGCTTTAATTCCTCTCTTCCTCACCTCTTCAGTAATGATGACGAGTGGGTATTTTTCTTCCGACAGAAAGTTGAAAATGCACCAGACTTTGAACGCATCGTCATCTGAGATGAGTAGATGTTTAGTGCAGATATTCTTCTTGTAACACAGAGTCCAGCACATCTTGTTGAACTCCAGCACATCAAACTCCTCCCGTACCTGGGAATAAAAATGCAGCATTCAGTTGGAGTCAAAGTCAAACTGGTCAGCACCAGTGAGCGCAGTGTGTTTACAAATGCTAAGCAGGATACTGGTGTTTGTCTCCTTTCAAAACCTCGAGTCTGCAGGATGTGAGGTACAAACCTGATGCAATTAAATGCCTAATTTTCATTCAAGTCAGAGCCTACGAGACAAAAGGCAAGAAAACAGCTTCCAAGTGCAAAGAGTGAAACTCAAGCAGTTTACTGACTGACATGGGAGTTAGTGTTGCTACACTTCAACAGATGTGTGAGCAGTGTTTCACACTTCGGCCACTAAGCTGTATGGGCTGCCTGTTTTTCTTATACTATTTTGCAAAGAATGTAAAACAGAAAGTAACTAATTTCATCTACAAGTTTTGGATTTGTAACACAACCAATGAATAGATGATAGACACTGTTACTCTGAGTAGAAGTGGTTTGAACCATTTCCTCTCCTACAGACCAGAACAGGTCATGATTAGTCAGACGAATCTGTGTCATCCAGTTTCCAGGAAAAGCAGTGTGTGTTGGTTTGTTCTATTTCTGCTATTTATGAAACTGTGCAGTTAGTTTTCTGTTCATTTTTAAAAAAGCTATTGCGAGCTGGTTATGGCAGAGTGCAAATGTTTAGCATAAACAAGAGCTTTGCCGTAAGTAAAGTAAGGTATAAAAGGTTATTACTTAGTTGTACTGATGCAAATGTTTTCTTCACATCATATATCATATATCATATATAGAGAGCTGTCAAGTCCCAAAAACTGGCATTGAATGTCTGGTCAGATTTCTAATATTTTTGAGCCTATTCTCTGATCAGACAGCTCCCGACTGGAAGTTATTTATACAACGCCCTTGTACAGCTGCCTTTGTTTGGACAACGTTTAATAATTTAGAAATTCAGCTCCTTTTGTTAGAAAACAAAAAAAGCTTTGGGAGAAAAACTGTGACTGTATAACAGCAGCAGTTGGTTCAGTTCAGGGTTCGAGTTATGTGGGAGCCGGGGGGAGCTGAGCACTCATTAGGAGGTCTCTGAGCTCCCATGTAAGCAGTAAAATCATATATGGGATTTGCTAACACATTCCCAACAAACGTTATTTCACAGCGACAAAGACTGCACTTCACCACAAAGCCACCCATGGGGTCCAGTAGAACATTACACAAAACAGGCCTCTTTAAACTGCCTTAACTGCAAATGTGCCATTAACCCATTTGCACTACAGCCACTACATGAATCACCAGCCAATAATTTTTTATCAAATATATTGAACAGAAAGCAGAAGTATGGACTAGCTACCATGCTGCCGAACAAATGCAGCTGCTATTGAAGACCCTGAACATTATTAAGCCTGATTTTAAGAGCTACACCAAACTCAAATTATAACTCAAACCGTTTCAGTCGAACATTTTGTCAACTACAGACAGGTATCTGTCATCTAATCTCAAAACATCATTGTTGTAGATTACATATGGGATTTTTTTTTTATTAGCTGTTATCATGAAAGTTGATATGTGATTTAGTTTCCCTGCAGTCAGTTCACTGCTAACCAAGCCATCCATTATACTAGCTGGCAAAGGTTAATGTTTTGCTAATGCAGAAATCGAATCAATATTGACTCTCTCTGGCATGAGAGACAATCAGGCTTTAAACACGGCACGCAGCCCAGGGCTAAAAGGATTCTTAGAGCCGTGAGCCGCAGGCTGAGAAAGCTTTCACACTGGCACATTACAAAGTAGGCTAACCCAAGGGTTTGCAAGTTTATCCCATGAAAATTTACTTAACATGTGGCTAAAATGTAACAATGTGAAACCCATGGCATAGGTTAATGAGTGTGTATGAAAGGGGGACATGGTTATCCCAGGTGAGCTCTGAGCCCAGTCCTGGGTTAAAGATATGCAGAGTGAAAAGCCCTTTAATTTTGTGAATCTTGTGTTACTGTACTAACCCATGGTTCCAGTGTCTTCTGTCTAACTCTTGTTCATGAAATCTTTTTCTGATTTACACTATGTCACTATCATTGAATGGTTTGTCCAGAACAGTTTCAGAATCGCTTTCAGTGAAAACCTCAAAGGCCAACTTCTGTCTTTAACCTTTACTGTAGGTGTGTGCATAGCTTTATGCACCTACATGCATGGTGAGAGCAGAACAATGATGCTGAGAACAGAATATAATGTAATATTTGATATCAGCATGATTTTTGCACTAGCATAAAAAAATGTCAAATGATACCCAGCCCGTGTTGTTATTATTTTGTCAAATTTTAGTGTATTAAGTGAATTTAAGACAGAATACGATCGTCCCTCAAATGTTTGGGCCTGTTTGTCCCCACCTTGTCAAGAATGAACCTGTTGAGGTACGGCATGTAGCCCTGGTCAGACAGAGGCCCTTTATCGTCATCTTTGAAATGCTCTTCAAGGGCCACAGGGTCATGAGGGATCTTCATCACTGTGCACAGGCTGTGAGACAGCACCTAAAGAACAACAATATGAATGTCGAATTAAAATACATCAGCGAGGCACATAAAGAACACTCAGGACACATCAATATACAGCTATAGATGAAGCTCTCAGTTTTCAGATTTTGTGACCGCACATGCAAAAACCTCTCACTGACTTTTACAGGCATCACTGGCCAAGCATTGCTTCTGTTCTTGAAGATGAGCTTTCTTTTTTCCTTCACAAACAGTTTCTTATAACAGTCCAAAGGGTGGTTGTAGAAACTGTAGATGGCAGACAATTAGCTTTAAACTATTGCAGTAACATAAAGACCATTAATACATTTCCAAAAATAGGGACTTTTAGTGTTTTCCTGGCCCATCTGCAGTATTGAGAGAGCATATGTGCGAGATGAAAAACTCTGCAGGATCCTTGAAGTCAGACTGTGTCTTTGTGAGACTGGGCACACAGACATCACACCCAGCAGGGAAACTAACTCAAGCCCAGGCTGTCACACAAAAATACACCACTTATTTCGTGCCACTGCCACAATTAAGCATCCTGTAACGTGTTTTTCATGATCTGTGACTACGACAGACGTGGTCTAAATGTTTGCCTCTTTACGATGAGGATTGGTATATCAGGGCAACACAAATAAATGGTGGATAAATCTGAGAATCTCTCTCATCTTATCTCATTATCTGCTGCTTTATCCGTGAGGGTCGTGGAGATGTTACCGCTTTATCGCCCTTTTCAAGGGGTCGTGGGGGTTACTGGAGCCAACCCCAGTTGTCTCTCTGGACGAAGGCAGAGCACACCCTGAACGAGTTGCCAGCTCATCACAGGGCCCTTACTGATGGCAGAGGCCGCCACGCAAGGCGCCACCTGCACATCAGAAGCAATTTTGGGGTTCAGTATCCTGCTCAAGGACACTTCAACATGCAGCAAAGCTCCGCCCCAGGGGAGCAAGGATTCCAGCCAGCGACCTTCCAATCACCAGCAACTTGCTCTACCCGCTGAGCTACAGCCGCCCCAAATCAGAGAATCTGACATGGGCAATACAACAAACTGGCAACTCTACAGTATACAGTAAAATATACATTGTGTTGCGATTGTAGTGATTGCCTGTGTACCAATACAACAATATAACAATAGTCACATCCTGCATTCAAATATTACATTAGGAAAAAATATGTGTTTGTGACACTGAATCACATATTTCTAAAAAAGTCAGCTTTTCGTGACATTAGAAAACACAGCCCTGTTTTCAATGTCAGACATTTCCCACTAATCCAAGTCATGAATCCAAGTAGTATATTTAACTAGTTTAGGAAGTTGAAGAATTTTCTCAGCACGTAAGCCATCGGTTCATCACAACAATTCATAATCAACACAGTTAGAGGTTCATGTTTTAAATTGGTAGGAAGGGTGTGAAACATAATAATGCTGAACGTAACAAGTAATTAAAATGTAGTAAAAAGTACAGTGGGCTACTTGACCAGCTAAGTACTTAGCTCCAGTTCCAGTCATGGTGGAAAGTTTACACACAATCTAAAAGAACACGTATCTCATGGCAGTCTGCCGTTAAAATGATTTCTTCAATTTGTATCTTATTTTGCTGTGATGGAATGAGAGGACACATCTCACAAAACATTCATGTTTGGGTCAGTAACAAGCTTATTATAGGTCTTCTGAACATGTGACTGAATCTACTTGGTCAAAAATATACATAGTTCAACTTGAAGAATCAATTTTGGTGATGCAGAAAGTCATGTCCCTCCAACTTTCTTTGTAGCATGGCTTCTTAACATCCTCTGAGTGATTGTTACTGATAACAGCTTGTGACTTTTCTGGGCCCATTGTAGTAGAGCTTGATTGATACACCCACTACACTCAGCCACAAACACTACAATAGGAAAGACTAAGGAGCTCGGCATTGATCTGAAAGAGCCTGTTATTGATTTGAACAAGTCAGGAAAGTCACCTGGAGCCATTTAAAAGCAGTTACACGTCCCAAGATCAACTGCACAACACAACTACTGTTTGTAAGTATAAAGTGTAGGGCACAGTTGTGTCACTGCCACAATCTGGAAGAAAACGCAAACTATCACCTGCTGCTGGGATAAAATTGGTCAGGATGGTCAAGAGTGGACTGAAAACCACCAAAAAGCAAATCTGCAATTAATTAGAACCTGCTGGGAGACAGGTGTCAGTGTGCAGAGGTCACACTGTTTTGCATCAACATGAGCTCAGAGGCTGCCGTGCAAGAGCCCTCGTTCCAGACATGCAACTTTAAAGCTTGACAGAAGTTTGCTGCTGATCATATAGTCAAAAAAAAACCTTCTGGAGCAATATGTTTCGGAGGTGAATAGGGGAGGCCTATACCCCAAAGAACGACATACCTACTGCCAAGCATGATGGTAGTAGTATAATGCTGTCGAGCTGTTTTTGCGAGTGGATCTAGTGCTCTAAAGAAAGTAAATGGAATAATGATGAAGGAGGTTTATATCCAAATTCTTCAGGAACGGCTAAAATCATCAGCAGAAGATTGGGTCTTGGGTGCAGCTGGGTGTTCCAATGGGATATTCATCCCAAACACACATCAAAAGTGGTGAAGGAATGGCTAAATCTGGCTATAATTTAAGTTTTGAAATAGCATTCCCAAAGTCCTGACTTGAACCCCATCAAGAACATGTGGACCGTGCTGAAGAAATAAGTCCAAGGTTTAATTTTGATTATCCTGGTTTACAGCTCATGAAAATCAAAATCCATTACCTCAAAATATTAGAATAAAAAAGTATTTTGAAATACAGAATATTCGACCCCCTGAAAAATACATTCATTTATGCACACAATAATTGGTCAGTCCTTTTGCACAAATTACTGCATCACTGTGGCATTGAGGCGATCAGCCTTTAGCACTGCTGAGGTGTTGTGGAAGCCCAGGTCGTTTTGGCAGTGGCCTTCAGCGTGCTGTATTGTTGGGTCTGGTGCTGCTCATCTTCCTCTTGACCATACCCCCATAGATTTTGTATGGGGTTCAGGTCAAGCGAGTTGGCTGGTCAATCGAGCACAGAAATACTATGATCAGCAAACCAGTTACTACTGTTGCTGGAAAAGCAAATCAGTATGTCCATACAGTGTGGAGATTTTCCTCTTCCAGCATGACTTGGCAGCTGCCCACAGTGCTGAAACTAGTTTCTCTTCATGAGCTGTAAGCACTTATCATCAAAATTAACACAGAAAAAGGGTTTGAAATGTTTCACTTCACGTGTAATGAATCTAGAATACATGAATATTTCGCGTCTTGAATTAAATTACAGGGACAAAAATAACTTTTTCATGATATTCAAAGTTTTTTTTTTTTTAAATGTACTTGTTCATTACAATGTACATGTTCAAGTGTATGTAAACTGTACATTACTGTGTGTCACACTGAGCATAAGTAGCACAAAGTTTAAATAAGCTAGCTTGGTGAAGTGCCAGTGCCTTCTGAATTGCACTTGAGTAAATGTACCACCACTTCTTAAGGTAACTAACACTGTACATTGGAGCTTAGTCGTGTTATTATCACTCGAGTACACAAAAATGTCATATTGTTAAAGGAAAACCACGAGATGTGCGTCACTAGCCGTTACTGTCCCGCAGTCAACGTTCGACCGTTAACGTTACACGCGCACAAACGTAACGTTAGACACGAAAAGTAACGTTACCGTTCGACACGCCGGTAGGTAGTCTGAGTGTGTGTTCCTGGTGATGGCGACTGAACTTCTCAACACCACAGAAAGCAGAAGTGAACGCACCTTTAACTGAGATTTGGAAACTTTCCCACGTTGGTCCACGTCCAGTGCTGTGAATGCGTGCCATATGGATTTCAAAAGTTCCTCTCGAAGCCACATTTTGTCTCAGCCGCACCAGAAGGACCTGTTGTGACTGTCTGTCTGTCGGCTGGGTGTTGGTGGGGCACTTTCTTTGCCTCTCAAACATTCAAGTGCAGGCGAGATGTCGGTGGCGCAGCAGGGACCAGCGTGATGACAGCGCCACACAACGTTTACTTCACTTTATTTGTGCTCTTGTGAACAAGCTGTCAAAGCCACACAGGTTTCTCATCAACTGCATTTCAGCAGGGAGTACTCAGTAGACGGGTCAGAGTCCTGCACCGACTGTATCAACTAGTAATTAGATAAATGTCCTTTAAGTATCAAACTAATGAGCTACTTTGCAGAGGACTGCAGCTCATGACTGCTTTCATTATGGATTAATCGATAGTTTGGTTTGGTTGAGAAATGACCCCAAATGAGTGTCCAAACCTCAAAATTATGAAAAGCTGATGAAAAGTAATCTTATGTTAAAGTAAACCCTTACATTTGACCAGCTACATGTTTCCACGTTTTTGGTATTCAAGTATTAAATCATATCAATAAAACTCGTAAACAAATTAATGTCAATCGACTGATGATTTCAACTACTTGTCCATACTGTTGGTAAGCTTTTCATTAAAAAAAATAAATGAATAAAAAAAATATATTATAGGCTTTTAATGTGTTTTGCATGCAAAATATTCCATTTTAAAGTAACTATAGCTGTCAGAACAAGTGTGATGAACAGTACAGTACTTGTACTTGTCAATGTACTTAGCAAATCCTACTTGTAGTTAGCATGCAGCAATGATGGAATATAACTATTACCAGTGTGGCAGAGTAATATTTACTTTTAGAAAGTTAAAGTAAATATGATGTTAAAACATTAGTTTGGTTAAAAATCACCCCTACAAATACTCTTAAAATATCTGGCTTCATCAAATTTACAAATAAATGACATGTATATTTACATCTATGTATATACTATACACTGTCATGAATTCAAATGTGTTACTTTGATGCAAAGAAAGTATCTTATTAAATAAATGAGTTAAAAGCACAATATTTGCCTAAAAAATGTGGTAGTGTAGTATAACGAAGCAGAAAATGGAAATACTCTGAACTGTGCTTGAGTAAATGTACTTGATTATTTGTCATCTTTGAGTTTTAGTCACTGACCCTTTAAAAGCCCCTCAAAATCTAATTGTCATCCCACAACTAATTCTGAGGGGTCGGAAACCAAATTTGTCCCTTATTGACCAAAGTTATACATTTTTTGGGGACACACTAAACTCAAAGTGACCTGGCAGGCCTCTTTTCACCACAATTCTCCTATTCTTAATGCAATGTGTGCAGTTTTTGCATGCTGTGGTAATATGGAATAGTGACTAGACAAATGACTTGAGAACTGTTCAAATCATAAGAACAAAACTGAAATAAGGAAGGCCTTAACCATATTTTGATGTAGAGTCCAGCCTAAAGGTTGCGTTAGGTAACACTTAAGGCTGCATGTCAGCTGATCTTGTGTGTTAGAGGTGGATATTCCCCAAACAGCCTGGTACTAGGATTTTCCTCACAGCAGACATTTTGACTTGTCATAGTAGAAAAAGCACCGGAGCTACTGACAACTGACACAGGTTAATGGAAAGCTATGGTTCATTCTAATATTTAGCCCTGTGCTTTTCCTAATGTTGAAAGGCCTTGGCACTGTTGTATCAAATACCTTGTTTATCCTTCTACAGTTAACTGAACATCACATTCAGGCTTCTTGTCTCAGACTTGATGATAATGTTGGGATAAAGTCACCCGAGGTGTCCCAGCGATCCATTGCTCCGATTTTGATTCAGAGCTCGCGTGTACAGGGGTCAAATCCTCAGACCAGGTGTGTAGAAACAGTATATGACAATGTCAAACACACAGTCATCAAAAAGTGAGGCTGATTAAACAAATGCTTATAAATTCATAAAACAGGAAAAGTGTGCCTTTATAAAGGAAGCAGTCGAGTTCATGAATTCCCTTAGCTTTTTTTTTTTTTAATATGTTGTTGTATATATAGATGGTTCATCCATACACCAACCAAAAGCTTGAGACCTTCACGACAAGTCCAATTGTACATGCTTCAATGATGTATTCAATTGTACTTTCAGTGCTCAAAAACACATGTCCTGTAGCCATACTGAACACCAAGAGCATTCTCTTTTTTCCTGAAATCAATAATGTTTCCGAGTTGCCCACCGATCCACTCTGTAACCAGATGTGTGACAACCAGCCGTTACAGAGGTCGCTTGCAAAGTAACAAAGTTACAGCTGTTTTCATTTTAAATAGTCTTCAATTTAAAAAATTTGCAGTCTGATACAGAAGGCTAGAGACCACAATATGAAAGTGCTAGTCATTAATTTACAGAGATCAGGCATCACATAGTGCTATGAAGTATCCAATATGCTACATATGAATACAGCTGTTAACACCTTACAAATGCCTCTGGTTGTTTTTTTCAAGGCTACTTGAAAAATCAATAACCTTGGCTTGTATGTACATAAACATGACTGTTTATGCAGAAAATAACGTAGATATCACCACTACCAGAGGTATAACCATATTACGGCCATTTGGCCACAACAGTGATAATGAAATATTAAGTCCCATTATCAATTACTAACTGTTAATCCCCCAATTTTGTTGAAGTGGGGAAAAAAACGAAAGAGTTGCCGTCATGGTATCCCGTCCACACTGGGCTCCAGGAGACAACGTTGTTCAGAGCTTCTTCTCTTGCATCGTGCTCAAGTTCTTGGTTTGTTTTCCCCAGCCATTGGTTGCATTTTGGTTGCTTTCCCACATCTTCTGGTGCAATTTCCCCATTAGACAGATTGAAGAATGACTGAGAAGAACCAGTTCTGGAACCACTACTTAAGGGAACAACACAAGCTTTTTTTTCACTTCACTACAATCAGTCACAGAGTAATAAAAAGTAGAACGGATGACTCAATTCATTCCCGGAGCAGTGCCTCCAAAGTTGAAAGTAGATGGCACCACTGGCGCTGTGAACTTGTAACCGCCGTGTTTCTCGATCATCTTGGATTCTGTAACAAGACAACAAGGAACAGTACTTTAATCACTTCTCCATCAAAGCTGTTTTCTGAAGTTTCATTAACTACATCACTGGCACGGGACCACTGACAAAATTAATGTTCATTTGAAGAACAGCCTTTAAATCCCTTTTCCTGCATCATTGTGGATACAGGGACAATATTTCTTCAACCAATCCCATTTAAAATTATTCTGCTCAGAGATCGTTTGCACAGAAACAAAATAAAGTGATCTGATTATGCATGTTCATATCCCCCTAAAAGCATTTAATCACAAATCAAACATTTTTGAAAATGCCTGCAGTGGAGTCTGATCTGCCAGAACAAAAATAAGACTTTAAAGAATTTATTTCCCTTAACTTGGAGAAAATCCAATTCATTTGCCCCCCCTTTATACAATTTTCAAGGTGGACCCACATGTTCTGGGAACAGTTTCTGCATCTCTGGTTCGATGGATTGCGCCTTCTTCATTCATTCCAAACTTTCCACTGATGAGATGTGCTGGGCTATTTTTCTGATTAGTGGCATATTTGGGACAGTTGTTGTTAAAAATCTTAGCCTACCAATGGACCTGAAATGAAAACAGGGTAACCAACCCAAACTCTCCTCTCAGTCTTTCCCCCTCTGCTCTGCTGTTCTAAACTCAGGAGTTGAAGGCTTGTATGGTTGGCTATGACCAGACCACGCTAGATTTTGATTCATGGTTTTCTACTGTTCCCCCAGTGTGATTCACCCAGAGCTTTATTTTTAGTCAACAATAAAAGCGAGAATGCGAAATGAGGGCACAGCGATGGAAAAGAGGGGGAAAAAAAGCCATAACAAAAGATGAGACAGTCAAGGAACATAACAATGTTTTGTTCATGTACAGACGTCTTTCATGACGACCGTGGTCATTTATTGACGTAAGATTTTTGCATTGTAGCGACGAGTGTGCAACAATCTTGCACACCAACAAAATGGTTCCCAGTCAAACAGCCCCATAGTTTATCCGAATTATGTTATTTTTTTCCATCATCATTTAATCATCCCACACTCATCCTTTCTTGCCTATGACAGAAAAGCAGCAGATTTTATTGTACTGAATGGTACAATATTTGGGTATAGGCCCTCAATACTTGTTGTCTTTTAAGTAAATGCATAAATTACAGTCATTAATAAACAACAAAAAAAAAAAACAGGGTATAGCATGTAAAAAAATAGCTTTATTGTCAGTCTGAAGAGCTGCATCAGAGTTTAATAGGAAAATTGGGGTAGAGTCTCAGCTGGTGCTCACCATGTGCTGCCCGTCTCTGATCTGCAAGTGTTCCAATGTCCTGAAGGTGTTTGCCCTGTTCTTCATCAAGGGCCTGTGTTAGTGCCTGATACCATGCTGGGTCACGGGTCTGGATGTCTGCATGACAATGGAGTCAGATTAGCCACAGTTGTACAACATTTGTTTAACTTAACTATTTACATTTGATTCACAGGGGAGAGCGATCAACAGCTCGTCGTCTTACTCTGTAGTATGGCTTTGAAGATCTGATACTCGTCCACTAAGTTGTCTTCATCATCTACAGCTGTAGTGTAGCCCTCGAGGGCCGTCTCCTCAGCGTCATCCTCCTCCCAGTCTTCATCATCTCCGTCCTCTCCTGCCTGCTTTGCCAGCATCTCCAGGTACTCCTGGCCCTCCTCGTCGATGTCATCCTCGTCGCTGCCGAGTTCGGCTACTTTCATACACGGATGTAAAGTTTTACATTTTAATATCACTTAATTACACAAGTCAGCTGATGCAACACACGGCACATCAAAACACTTCTGCCTTACCGTTTTCATCATCCTCCTCGCCATCTTCATCATCGTCATCTTCGTCATTCTCATGCTCTGCCCGACAGGCATACGCCCTCTTGAGGCCATTGAAGAGTAGGATGGCTGCTGGAAGAAGTTGGCCAGCCACTTGGTTGACAGCCTGAGGCCTGTGCTCAAGGTCAATGAGAGCACACAGTCCAAGAATGCACATCTTCCTGTCGTGAAGGCTGAGAGCAAGAACAAACAGTTAGCATCACTAGGTTCTTTCATTAAAAACAGGCTCAAGGCATATTGTGAGATATAGCAGTCAGGAGCAGGTATTCTGTAATGTTTTCACTCTTACCCGAGGAAGCAGTCAACATCTTTGAGCCACTGGGTTATGAAGTGGTTAGTAATAGGCTCAGTGTTGTTTGGGAAGCGTAGGTTCTCCAAAGTGTTGAGGAGAAGAGGGGGGCTGTAGTAAAGGGCAGCAATGGCCACCTGCAGGCACATAGTCCTTAGCTCGCTGGTCTTCACCTCCCGGGTCAAGCGCTCCAACGCAGCAGCCACAAACAACGGCACAACCTGCAAACACGCAGCAAATACATCTTCAATACAGCATGTCTTTATTGGGAATATTACATTTAAATTGTTTTCATTTCAGGATGGAATGTCTCCTGTAGATATTTAACTTCTCTATGGACTTGAGCTATCATTCTGAGGTGTACATTTGTTTATGGAGACTGACCTGGTCAATACCACGACCTTTGCACTGCAGAATGATCACCTCCAGGAGCTTGGCTGCATGGCACTCGGGGTCCTCGCCTGGATCACCTGTCAGGACCTGTGTAAAGTGAAGAGGTCAGGTAAACCTCCCAGTTGCAACAAATAATAAGTCCCTTATATCATGCATCATCAACTGCATTATTTTTACCTTCTTGCACATGCTATAGATGATCTCCAGGTATTTGGTGTCAGATAGCAGAGTATCTGTGTCGACTGTGACATAGTTATGAAGAAGAGGCATCATGTCTGAAACAGAGAAACTTTTACTTTCACACAGTTGAATTTAAAGCAAATCAAATTCCCATTTTTTCTTCCTTGACTCGAGTGCTTATCATTCTTTTGGTTTCTAAACATCACCGAAAACAACCAAGCATTCTTATGCAAGCCCAAGCACATACCTGTGAAGTAGTCAAATCCATCCTGCTGAAAGACTTCGTACACCAGTGGAAGGAGCTGCCACATCTGTGGCGACACCTGCTGGCAGGTCAGGCTGTGAGCCAAGGACAGGATCTCCTCATAGAACTCTGAGAAAAGAAGGAAAAAAGAGAAAGGTGAGTCACACACACGAGAGAGAGAGAGAGCGAGAGCGAGAGCGAGAGCGAGAGAGCGAGAATCTGTTTATTATCAATGGGTCATCTCTGAGGTGAGCAGACAGTTCTAGAACAACATGCAGGTGGAATGTGGAGGAACCTGTCCTGCTTACCTAGTACATGTTGCTGCAGCACGGTGCCAATCACCTGCAGACAGATGCCCTCCAGCTGCTGAGTGATCTGAAACATGACAGTTAACGTAATGAGATCAATAGAATTTCTTTTGGGTGATAAAGCTGTCATGATCAAAGCTGTGTTAACGCAATGATACACCACAATATTTGTAGTGTATCATCCAATACAAGGTGCAAAGCCCAACAATTAGAGATATGTCTTATACCAATTTTACCTATTTGTCAAGCACGGATTTGGTGTTCTATGTTGCTGGGAAACTAAATGAAATGAAAAATTTCAAGATCCAAATTTTTTAGGATTTTAGATAATTAGCAAATGATTATTTAATCAAGTCAATTAAAGTGATGAGGATGAGCACCTCCTCACCATTAACGTTTTTATTTTCTTGTTCCTGATGACTAACCTGGTCCTTTATTGTGTCTACACTAAATGAATAGGTTACAGTTCCCTGGTCAAATACAAATACTTCTCATTATTTGCAGCATTGTGACGTACACAGACGTTCCTCAGCTACTGAACTGTTATGCAATCAAAAACCCTCAGTGTAAAGCAATGCTCGGTCAAATCTAATGGCTTCTTGGCTTCGAGCTGCCACAGTCCTATGTTTCAGCAGACATGGTGGCAGTGTGCCCCAGCACTATTTCTAGCGTCTGCCTCAGCCTCTGAGTCATTTTGAACATGGTGAGAACAGAGCGTGTTCCCAGGAGTTGGTGGGTGGCTCAAGTGTGTTGGCAGTAATGCTACAGCAGACCAGAGCTGCTTCTGTAGATGAAGTGGCGCCGAGATGAGTGATCAGCCAGCAGAGTGAGTGTGTATGTGTGTGGGGGCAGAATGCTTAGTGGCTATGCTGCTAACCTCTTTGTGGTCCTCCACCACACTTAGCAATGTGTCAATAGTGTTGAGGATGCCCATAGCTGTCACAGCCTTGTCATCTCCTCCCTCCTCATCGGGCCCTGTCTGAATCACCTGGTTGAACGTCATAGCCTGTCAAAAAGAGAACAAAGACACTGTTATGATTGTGTCTGTGGACTTCAAGAACTAAAACATTTTACCATCAGTCTAATTCTTTCTCTCCACATTAAAATGTAGGAAATGGCTTGAATTAACAAAATGTGATGCTAGTTCTCTTTAAAAGTAACAGGAGTGATACAAGTGACATCACCGCACACTGAGCTCATCACTGTCTCAGTTGCAAACATTTTGGCATCTGATCAGTATGTGAACATGGCAAACAGCCAAACTGTAAAAATTCTGATGGCTAAAAGATAAAAAACAAATGCATCCTGAAAACAAATACATTTTCATGCACATTAAAATTGCACTATTTTTCCAAATATGACAATATCTGATTTTCATTTGTATCCTGTGAACAGATTATTCTGCTTTGAGATATTCAGAAATTAAGGCTCATTTATGCAAAATTGAAATGCTGATGTTTTCAATAGGGTGTCTGAACAAATGACAGAAGCAGGTTGTGTTTGTTAATCCAATTATGCAAAGCTGCATGTAATGGAAATATGGAAAATGAATATTCATTTTCACTAGCCAAGAATATTGTAGTGGATATATGTTTGGATTAAATGCAAAAAAACCCCCAATATTTTTTGTCGGGCACATGACATTTTTAAGTTAATCAAGACCAGAGGGTCTTTTTTGATTGATCTCTGAGTAACTTTCATCGCAGCTGTCTGTCCTGCATCTGAATGAAGCCTGGATGTTGTGCAACGGCTCATTTTTTATATCAATGACTGAGATATTTGTGTTTCTCTTGTCGCTCTGCAGCCAGAGGGGGGGATTTTATTGGCCGCTTGGTGATCGTATCATGTGAAATGATGACATGCACTTACCAAGTGCTGCGTCATCTCCACTGCTATTGGAGTGACCTCCTCACTATATTCACAGATCATCTTCTGTATGACATTGGTGAGGTCATCGTTCTCTGTCTCCCTGACAATGTGCAGGAGTGCCTGCATCACTGGCCGGATGAAGGGGACGATGTATTCTTTGGCTAAAGAACAAAACAAACAAGATCATTAAGACAATTCTGACTTACACATTCATTTTATTTTGATTTTCATGACTTTTACTTGCTCACCTTTCTCCTGGTTGCTGATGAGAACCTGCAGGGCTATAGCAGCCTCCACCTTAACTGGCATCTCATTATCATTGATTAGACAAAGGCGGGTCAGCTCGAGGGCTGTCTGCAGGTTCTGGTCACTCTTGAACTTCACCTCACAGAAGTAATGCAGCACCCAACAAGCCTATGTGAAAACAGAGGTGGAGAAAATGTGAGAAGAACTCATTAAATTACCTATAAATCAAGGAAGTGTGACAATATAACAAGCTTGGGTTAATTTAAAGTAATGTTAACACGTGAGTTATTGGTCTGCTTGTTTGGAAATGATCACTTACCCTGGCTCTCATGTAGCCCAGTTCACTGCGGAATAGGGGGAAGACGTGATTCTGCAGCATGAACTCCATCTGGTCCTTATAAATTTTTTTCTGAGTAGAGAAAAAAAAAAGTTTCACAAGACAGTCAAACAATTCACAATGCTTGTCTTTTAAGTTCAACAGAAATACATCTCTAACTTGATAGCCTACCTAATAAAAACACATTAGCTCTTGAGAATTTGGTGTACAGCTATGAAATATTTAAATAGATTTCACCAAAACAGCCAAGTAGGCACAATAGTTTCACCATCTCAAAAAGCCCACAGCCAAACAAACTTCTGCAAAATCATTTCTTGCGCCAGTTAGACAGCATAATTTACAACCAATTGCCCATGAGGGAAGTCAAGGTATAAAAGAGTATGGTGTGATGAAAATCCTATTCGCTGCACCATGACACAAAAGTTCAACAACTGTTCTGCTCAGTGGGAATTGTGTTTTTTTAATCTGCATGCAGAAAAGATGAATTGCCAAGGATGTAGTGCAGAAAGCTATTTACTTTCAGCAGGATTTCAGCCAAAGAGCCTATCATGTGGAGTGCACCGTCCTTTTTCCTGGGGTCAGAGGCAGGATCAGTGAGAATCTGGTAGCAGAAGCCCATAGTCTTTTGCAGCACCTTAAAAGAGCAAAAACAACAAACTGGATTAGGCCTCATTAAATATGAATTGTGGGGGCAGATGCAGAATCTTTTCCAAGTTCTGAGGAAATAAAAGCACAAAATAATTTCTACCCACTTCTTTTCTTTTGTTGCAGGCAGTGAAGAGGAGCGTCTGGGCTGCTGTTGTTGGAGAGATGAAGTCCTCAAACACGTCTAAAGGGGACGGCAGAGATCAGATTAATGTTTAGTCATCACTGATTCACGGGATTCCTTTCGATTGACAGGAACCAACTTCCTCTGCTTACCAAACTTCATGCGGATATACTCGTATGGATCCTCCTGCCACAGTTCCTCATCACTGTCTGTGTAACACATGAGGGGGAACACCACATCCTGAATGATGCCCTGAAAAACAGAAAGAGAAGTCACAATCAGGGACGAAGGAACAGACTGACATATTGTCTTTCATCTGCTGGCTGATGTTACAGCTACGACTTGCCACATTATTAGGTTATTTTTCCTGGACATTCAGACGTGTTGCATTTATACCTGGATGTGTGGTTTGAGGTTTCTCCACGTCAGGGCATGCGCTATGCCCTGGTTGATGTAGTTCAGTGTCTGCTGGAGTACTCTGGGAGCCACATATTGCTTTTCCTTGTACTGGTATAAGACTTTCAGAAGCACCTAGTAGGGAAATGTATAAAACAAAAAAAACTTTTATTTTTAAAACAGACTGACTGGAGAGCTGCTGCTGACAATACACTGTGTGAAGTTCTTACCTGCTGAGCAGGAACTGCGTATTCCTTGAGGAAAAGGTCAGCAAACTCTGTGTACTCTTTGGTTGTGTTGCCTGGACTTCCATACCTGCAAAGACAGTTTCATAAAGTGAATATTTTTGGCAAACATGCTTCTACTATTCATTGAAGAAGTTGAACAGTTATTATATTTTTACCTCTCAAACAGCCGGGCCAAAATATGAAGGGCCCACTTCTTGCACTTCCACCATGGCAGCTCGGGCCGCTCATCTTCATCTATCTGCATTGTCTCCTAAACAAAACAAGAGACAAGGTTTGTACACTCTGCTTGTTAAGAGCTTTTGTGATCAGTGAGTGGGGATATTAGTGTCATATGCATTTAGTCATCTCCTTACTGGAGGAACATCTCTGTCCACTACTGTCTTCAGGATCTCCATCCATTCTGTCAGGTTCTGTCTGTTGATGAGTTCCAGAGGAAGGTTGTACTGTGGAGAAACACAAGAGAGTTAGTTTTTCCCTACTCTAATCTGAACACATGCATAGCAAGAAATGGGCATTTGGGATTAGAGCTTCAAGGATTAGTTGATTAACTGATCAAAATGAATCAATTGACAATTTTTGTTTTTGATAATCTGCTATTTTTTTCAGTCTTTTTTTCCAAGCAACAATGTCAAATATTAGCTGGCTCCAGCTTCTTAAATATAATGATTTGTTGCTTTTCTTTGTCATGTTTGATGTTAATGAGTCTTTGCGTTTTGGACTGTTAGTTTGACAAAAGAAGCAATTTGAAGACGTCACTTTAGGCTTCTGGAAATTATGATGGCCATCAAACCCACACAGAGAAAATGTCAGGTGCTGTGAGATTACCTGGAAGAGGGCGTAGAGGATTTTGAAAATCTGTTTCTGAATGAGGACAGAATCACTGGAATGATCAGGGAGCAGCTGGATGAAGCGTTCCTTTAGCATGGGCATGAAGATGTGCATGGCGGCCACCAGAGGCTGACGCTCTTCTGGTTTCTTGTATCTGAAGCACACATACACAGGTTACACATCAACCACAATGTTCAACACAATATATGATGAAGATCGAGAACTCTGACTCACTCATAGTTTTTGACAAGCTGGTAAAGGCAGAGCAAGATGCCCAGCCATCCTGCACTGTTGTCTGACTGCAGGTAGAAGCCAATCTTGTCCACGATGGTCGTCCACTTGCCGGGGTAGTCGTGCTTGATCATGTGGTGGATACATGTTGTCAACTGGACCCTGATGAGTTTAATAAAAAGGCAGTTATAGATTGGGCTATCTAAAAGAAAAAAACCTCACTCACTCAACTCCTCCAGCAGGCTGTGTGGTTACCTGATGCGCTCGGGGGAGTGGATGATGGCCTCCACTATGTTGTCTCGGATGAACTGCCTGTCCTCCTCGGGGATGTTATTGACGGGCGTCTCTGTGCCTGAACCGTCGCCATCACTCCAGTGCTGAGTTATCATGTTCTTAAGGTAAATCACACCTAGACAGATAGAGGGAACAAGTGGATCCTTTAGCATTTGTGACCATATGTCTGAACACTAGTGTTTGGTCAAATGGCTTACAATAACCACCAAACTATATATGAGGAGAAAGTTAAATGACCAACCATTTGTATGACTGCCATGTGAGGCGCATCTCATGTAAAAGCAAACTGAGATTCAGTTGATTTGTTTGCAAGATTAAACATCTCAAACAGAAATTGGCATTTTTTTGTGAAGTTTGTGATGTCTGCATTTATTAGTATTGTGACATATTCATAATAAAGACCCCCTGAAAAACATCCAGAAACTCTGTTGCACATTAGAAACAATCAGCTCACATCAAGCTGCTTTATAGAGCATCAAAGCAACTAAACCAAGTATGGTTTTAAAACTCCAGAGGTGTACAATCTCATGCAATCCTCAATGTGCGCACTCATTGTATAGACTGTATTAGTCATTCTGACTGTGTACAACACAGTGGTGTAAATTCAGAACCACCTAAAGCCGAAGCTGCAGGAATCAATTCTTCCATCTGCAGTTCAGTAGTTTTGAATGTGGCACAAGGGTGTCAGCTGGGTTCACATCTACATTGTGGGGCCCCGTTCTGAGTTCTGTGGCTCGCAGGGGAGAGGCATCTGAGGGCGCGGAGGAGTGAGGGCTGGGAGGCGGACGTCAGACTGCTGACACAAATGTCTACACCGCTGGCGAGGCAATCATAATCCAGCCTATCAATGCTGACAGAGCATTAAACCCCCCCCGTGACCACCGAACTACACGACCGCCTAACGCTGGAAAGCCACTAAGAATCTGTCATCAGTTAGGTTCATGGAGAAGAGGAAAACTACTTATTGTAAATGAAATAGGCTGCAAGCTTAAACCATGAAATAAGCAAACACATATGTAGGGGTGTGCTCAATTAAATGTCCCTTCCTAAAAAAAAAAAATTGTCGAATAAAATATTTTGTAAATTTATCGGTAAGCTTTTATGTGATCTACCTACAAAATTAAGATTATCTGGACTTAAACACAAGAAATTTGACTGGCGACACCAAGGAAGTACAACTACTCTGATGTTACAAGATGAAACTTAATTAATGGTCCTCAAATCAAAAATGATTGAATGAATAAAACACTTAAAAAAAAACAAAAAAAAAAACACGAGCAACATGTCAGCGTCTAACAGCTGAGTCATTTTTCAACACTTTGACCACCAAACACAAAACTGAAATTACCTTCTTCAGAATCTGTTGGCAGCAGAAATCTCATGAGGAGAGATCTCAAAAAACTCACCACATACTGAACACGCTGCCAATACTGAGTCAAATACAACTCAAACCCACATTCGACGACACTGTCCAGAGACTGTCTGTTATAAAACAAATATTAATGCATTTGAACAATCTATTCACCTAAAATTATGTAATTACTGTCAATCAAATAAAAATCATAAAAGTAAAGAGACCGCTTCCATAGGGGGGGGGGAAACAAAACAAAAACAAAACAAAAAAAAAAAAGCCTTTTTCATGTTGGGCTGCCTACCAACATCAAGCCAGACAGAAGCTTAATGATTAACAATCCCAAGTGATTGAGTGCCAATACAACAAATTCAGACGATGTACTACGTTTGAGCTTCACTTCCGACAGCTTCTGTGCAGTCTTGAGGAGCTGCTCCTCCTCTATTCTGCTCTCAACACTGTCCGACATTTTTCCTACAGCTGGAAAAGTAATCCATTGCACTAAATCATGGCTCCTAAAACGGCTTAATTTACTGGGACAGCTATGATGAATACTTGGACAAACAATGATGCTATCTGTGTACTTTTTCCAGCAACTCTGGTCAAGATTCTAACTTTGAACATTGATTTTTTAAATTATTATGATTATTATTATTATTCCCACCATGGGCACCTTCCTCACAGTGCTGCATTTGACTAAAGCAAAACAAGCTATATTTAACCAACTCCACGTGTCCACTGCACTTCAGTGTGGCACTTTAGCCTCACAAAAACACTAGTGTGAATCATGTATCATCGCTACATTATCTTTTTGAAAGTATTATATAAGTGACCTGTTTAACTTGGGGTCATGGAGAATATCTAGTCCATTTTTCATATAATGCAATCTGACAAAATTCGAGTCAGATGCAGGGGTAAGTGGTAAGTCGCACAGGGTGTTTTGTTATCCTTATGTGACTCTGGTTTATGTTTTCTTGAGCTAGTGTTTTTCTTAAGCTAGTGTTTTTGTATGCTGAGGAGTGTTGTACTAAAAAATAAATAAATAAATAAAATATATCAAATGAATTCATGGGGGAAAAAATGCTGCAAGATGACCAGGCAAAGTTTTCATTCAGCTTTCCCAGCATTTACTTACAAACTGTCAAAATCCAATTTGAGGTTTTTATTTGGAGATTCAATCTCATTCTCAATCAGGTAGCAAACCTCCTGGCATATTCAGGTTTTATCCAAACAGGCATAAAACAGGGATACACGATATGGAAATTTAGATTGCCGGCTACATATCGATGGCTGTTTGCACCTTGACAGTCAGTTTTTGATCTACCAATAAACACAGAATTGGAAGTAGTGTTCAAGATGCCAAATTGCTACACATAGGCAGAGCCACACAGTGTAGACTAAAGAGCCAAATGTGTTGTCACTGGCATGGATGTTTATTTCAGTTTCAGGAGAAAACAACATGAAAGTATTTAGTTTTTTTATTCAACGTCTACAAGGGTTCAAAGAGGAAGACAAGGTTTTAACAATAAATCTTATTAGAGCTATGGAAAATTAAAATAACAAGTCTTTGCACACTACATCTTAGCCTACATTGCCTTCAGGTGTAAAACATCTACAGGATAGGAACTTATTCTTAAAATACAAAAACCTTAAATAACTTTAATACATCCGTACCAGAAAATTGTTTAAAAAGGCAAAAAACCTCTTACCTCTTTAATCCATTGACAAATGTGTTGAAGTGGGAGCAAATCAGTGTAGTGTCTTAACACCAAGAACAATAACTTATATTTTCTTTGTTTATGTTTTCCTATGAACACCTTTCACCACATCTTGCAACCCAAGCAGATTGTTTTTAATCTCCACCTCTGTTCTTTTTATTCATCCCTCCCCAAACCAGGTTGACACCAATCATTTAATTATAAAGATGTGCAGGTCTGGCTGCTTGAGATGTGAACAGAATGCAGGGACTCCAGCATTCTTTTAAACAATGTTCTCAAATAATATTTAGATTTTAAAATCACATTCATGGGTGAAATAAGTTCCATCCCTCTCAACATAACATCTTTAATAGAACATGTCTGTGTGGACTCACCTGCTTGCCTGACAGGCAAATCCAGCTGATCAGACATGGTGACACGCAGCAGAGTGGACACAAAGTTTACCTGGGTGTGACCCTGTGAATCAAAATTGAAAACAACAATGTAGACGGTTATAAACAATGAAATATATCAAATCTCAGATTGCTCATACTATTTTGTATGAAGCTGGTTTCATACCATTTTGCATGAAACCTACTTCAAGCTGTTAATGGTGCACTACTGCAATGTGCTTTTGTATTGTAAAGAGACTATTACAGTGACTTTAGGTTACTTGGTAAATACTGTGCTACCAAAAAGGAGCTTGGGGTGTTGTACTTTTGACATGGTAAGTTGAGTACGCATGGTTTGGCATGTAAACAGAGTTGCTAGGTGACCAACAATAAAATCAGTTATTGCATTGTCACCTTTGCAAAAACTGATAAATTATTTCGTGCTCGCATTTTTGCATTTTGTTTAGAAAACAAAGAAATCCCATAGGCACCATCCAGCTTATCTCGTAACTCCTACAGCTGTCACAAAAATACAAAGGTAGTGGATACGACATCACCAAGGTGTTCAATTAAATATTCTGATGAACACGGATGATCACATCGACCAGCTGGGATACACAAGTCGATGTTGTGATAAGCAGTTTACAACCCATATACTTCTAGGTTACAGCTCCACAACTGCAGCTGCATTAGGTCGATCCCTGTGAACTAATAAAGGGAACAAATTATGGAGCTGGCCAACTGATATATCCAATGTTTGCATCTCGATGGTCAGCAATAAACAAACAGCTGACTAAAAAAAAACAAAAAAAAAACAAAAAACACTGTTGGTATGTGGCACTTCACAAACTACAATATGTATTTCTGCATCTTTTATGAATGTTTTTATGCATTTTCAAATTCCTTACTCAAATTTCGTCTGGCTATTTTCCATAACAAACCAAGTCAGAGTTTATGACTAAGCAAAGCACTGTATTTAGAAACAGATTTACTCCATCCTCCTCCAGAAAACATGATTTATTTTCCCTCTAAACTCAACTCTTAGAGCACTCTCTCTGTCAGCTTTGCCATTCAAGCGAGGCATCACTATCAATGCTTATGTGGGTGTAAAAAAGAAAAACAATCCCCTTGCAATGGCAAAAAATAAACATGGAGGAGGGGTTACTGTATGGGGCCAAATCATACTGAATGCATGTGCTATGACTGCATAACCATCATCTGAATATATATAATACAAAATAGGCCTTAGTTTTAGTCAACCGCCCTCTTTAAATTAATTGTCAGTGCCATAAAGGAGCATAGACTTAGAAGAAAGCGTTGTGATTTGACCATCTTGTGTCATTTATCTCACAAGCAGACAAGTTGGGCTTCAAAGCAATTAAAGGCCTCAGTCCTACTGGCATTTAATCTCCACAGCCAGCAATCAAGCTACACACATCTTTGGTGAGAGGTTAGAAATCCTGACTGGAAAGCTTTTTTTAATTTATTTATTTTTTTTGGTAAGGCACTTAATTCTCCTCGATTATATGTCAAATGCGACAGAATGGCACAGACTGAAGCCCTGAAAAAGCCACAATCTCAAGTTATAGTCGAATGTGCCCACTGCCGTTCCAACTGTAGCCTTTACATGTCTGCCTGACGTTACATTTACACGGTATATATTATCTAGAAAAAAAAAATGTTGTAAACACGCCAAAGTGTAGTGTTTAATAACACTATTAAAAATCCAAAGTAACCCCACAAGTGTTGGATAAGGAGACAACTTTTTAAACTACGCAGCCCGGTTGCTGCTGCCCCAAACAGGACAGGGCTGCTAACTTAGTTAACGTTAGCTCACATGGAACTCGGCTAACATTAAACTCCATTTTAGGGTATTTTTTACTTCGCAGCTAGAAAGTCAACGGTCGTATATCGAGTGGGGGCTGCGGGAACCCATAGTGAGAAGTCGACTGTTGTAAATCTTAGTCATTTATTAAAGAATGTCATAATTTTAGGGCTTGTCACAGTGACACGTGAGCAGCAGCTATGTAGCAGAACTATGGCAGCTCAACCAACAAGTAGCCAAGTTAGCTAGCTCATATTAGCTTCGTGGCTAAACATCAGTATCCTGCCGTTAGATACCCGATGTAGCATATGCCCCGCGTTCACCAGGCATCGCGCGTTGTATAACACATCTGTCCTATTACTGTCGTGCCATGTCAGCCCTGAAATAAGTCAAAACTATGCCGAAACTGTGTGTGACGAGCTAACAATTATGAGGGTTAGCTCGTTTAGCATTAGCGACACAGCTGGCACAAGATGAAGCTCACGTTGACGTTGCTTACTGGCATACGAGTGTGTCATCGACATTAGAAAAACGCCATTTAGATCACGCCAACGGCCCTACGCTGGTGATAAGAGGGAGGGCGTAACCACTACATTTATCGATTAACGGGATTTAGCTGTTGATCTCAAGGTATCAGCAGTAGAGCCCAGTCTGCGTGATCACACCATCTTGATGTTGTGAACGGCTGAGGCCTGATCCGAGACCGCGCCACAACCTCCATCGCAATTAACGGCTAATCTCAACTTTTACCTCGTTCAGCTGTCGCTCCGCGGCCTCCCGCAGATTGGGGTCCATCGTGCCCCGAAGGGCCTCGACCAAAGACTCAGGATCCATGACGAAAACTCTGTTTACGGCTCGGATTTTAATATTTCAGAGGTCTATCAATTCCCAGTCACTGCGCACATGGACGCACGGCTCTCCGGTTACCCGGCGCGAAAGGAAGCAGTGAATGAAGTACCCGGATAGATCAGCGCCAAATTTGTGCAGTACGAACATCCGGCGGCAAGATGCACACTGTGGGAGTTGTAGTTTTCAGCATTACTTGAACTAAAGCGTTCATTTCAGATTCAAAGATATGGGGAAGGTGACCCCCCCTTACTGGTTAGCTACATTTCAGACATTTTTTATTTTAAATTTTGTCTTAATTTAATTTCAGTTATGATAATCAAGAATGGTATTTCAGTTATTGACTTTACTGTATGTTTCACATATTCCAAAATACAGAATTAGTTTCAGATGTTATTGATGTAAACTGACCTTCAACTAGAAGATGTTACATATTATAATTATTTATTCATTTACCAATTCGGTTTTTAGACTTATGTCACCAATGAGCAGCTGAGGATTACATACTTTTTGTTACAGGTCATGCTTGTTGTTGGGCCCACTGTTGATTAATGCATATTAATGGAATCAAGATGATTAACCAAGGTAGATTATGTCATAATGGTGACATGCACTGGCCCTTGGTCACCTGCGTAGTTTGTTGTTTTGACACCCTTGATTCTACCGTGCATCCATCTTAGCACACCAAACATCAGACAGCAGCAGCAAAAATGAACAAATATTAACAGCTTTCATGTATTATAAACAACCAGATGACTTTGGCAGTAACAAGTGTAGTGTAAAATACTCAATGCAAAAAAAAAAAAATGGAGCTCTGCTGTTAGTGCCTTCAGTGCATGTTGCAGAATATGCAGTGACACTCCGCCATACAGAATGATTACATAAACTCTCACACATATCACTGTGTGTAAGCACACTGGACACTGAGATTTATTGTGTTTTTTGTTTGGCTTGCATTTAACAATCTGATGACAATGACAGCTGTGCGTCTGTTATAAGTGAAAGTGACGGTTCGTCCTTCTTCATTTTAAAAGGAGCTATCACCAAATTTTCTTACAAAAGCTCAGATGTAATCCATGTATTTTACTGATCTTTAATGGAGAATAACATATTAATTTTATTGTAATTAACTTAGAATACATAATAAGTAACATAATAAGATTAAGGTATGGGCACTGTGTATCTATATATTTAAATTTAGACATTTTATTGTAACTGTAAAAGAATTACAAGCAGTATTTGTGGCTGAACTTTCCCTATTAAAATTAAATGCCCAGTTTCCAGAGATGGACTTTGTGATAGACAAAGTGAGTCCAACTGGATTTTAGTTCACTGTGAAGCTCCCCGGGCCTATTGAGGCAACTATTCAGGGAGTAAAGTGGAAGAATGACAAATAATCTTTAAGTATTTGGACAATGTCACATTTTTTTGTTTTGTTTGAGGGTGTTGGTATTTGGTAAACAGTGTAACAGTTTGAACTATTCTACAGCCCTGTTCCAATTTAGAAATGGCTTTGTTAGAAGGAGTATTTAGATATTTTACCTGTGGGAAAGCAGCAATACAACAATGTCAGTTACTTCAATGAAATAAGAAGAATTCTTGAAGTAAAAACAGTGAATTTAAAAAAAAGTTTTATCTTTAATAATTTAAAACACAAGTAGCATTAATTCCAACAATAAAAGAAACTAGAAAAATTGCATTTCCTGCAAAAATACAGGGTGAATGCTAAAGGCTGAAGCGAAATCTGCTGAATGTACTGCCGAAAAGCTGAAAAAGTTGAAAAGTTCAAGGCCGAAAGAGCTTAAAAAGAGTGAAACAAGGTTGAAGAGGCTAAAAGTCCGTAGAGTAAGAGAGCACAAAGAGCTTTTAAAGGTGAATAGTTTCTCTGACTTCACATATGCTGGAGCAGTAGCAGAGCTTAAGTTGAAAATGACCCCATAAGAATGAAAGATGACAGACAAACTACTGCCATTTATTCAAAATCAAATATGATATCGGCAAAATTTCTTCACCATCAAGCCAGAAAGGCCTTAAAGAACCTTAAAGAACATAGTCACCAAGGTTTGTGGCCCTAGTTTCAGAAATGTGGTAATAGGAGTGTGTTAAAAAAGGGTGCAGTTTTGAAAACCCTCTTCCTGATTTAAATTGGGGAGCAGTTGAGAGCTACTCTTGCCGGTTAAAGGCAAATAATTAAAAAAAATGTAAATCCTACTGATAAAGTAGACCTATTGTGAGAAAGAAGACAAGTGTGGCTACAGCTCTGGAAAATATCACTGTTTTTGAACGTAATTTGTGGCTGGGATCGTCTCCGCCACTCTGTCAGTTGGTCCCTGCACTCTGCTGCTGGAACATTCTGCCATACACAATCATTGAAATTCCTGAATTTTTCCAAAATCACTCACCGTCATTCAAGGGTCACTGTTCAAAAACTACACATCGTAGGAAAATACACCTCGAATTCACAGGACTTGTGCCTACATTTTAAAGTTTGAATGGTGTTTCTATGTGAATGTATGCCAGAGCAGTAGATGTTTGAAAAACATGGAAGATTTGTGACTTTTTTGAACTTGTCCCATTTATTCCTTATGGGAAATTTAATATCCTGGAGAGAAAAGTAATAGCAACGCGCGTCTGATCGAACCGCATGTTTTGATGTATTTTTTGTTTGTGTGTGCTCAACGGTGGAGGGCGAGTTAGCAACAGAAAAAGAGATGTAGGAAGAATAATAATATGAAGAAGATGCATGAGCACTGCACAGCCCACTATTACCTATAGCTCTGCCATAGGGGTGTCCATAGTGGGCTTGTGAGCACAGCCCACTAATAACTAGTAAAAATCCACAATGTATATACAGATGTCCACAATCGCAATTTTACTAGTCATAATACGAATTGTGGATATCCGTAATGACATTTTTACTATTCACAATGAATTTTGGGATATTCAAAATTACATTGTGAATATCTGGAATAGATTTTCATTTTGGATATCTGAAATGAAAATTATGACTAGTAACAACTGGATTGAAGATATCTGAAATGGGAGTTTTTCCTAGTAAGAATTCTATTGTAGATATACAGAATGTTCATTCTAGATATCCAGAATGTAATTGTGGATATCTGAAATTGAAAGCCCAATACACATGAATGGCAAAAGTGACGTCATTTGTCCTAGGAAGAATGTCATTGTGGATATCTGAAATGTTCTTTTTGACAAGGAGGAATTGAATTACAGATATCTGCAATGCATATCCAGTCTAGTTATTACATGTTAAAATGGCCACTTATATTTTCAACGATTTTTAGATATCTTAAATTTAGTTTTGACTAGTACAATCACAGTTGTCGATATCTTGAAATAACATTTCTACTAGTAAGAATGTTATATGTTATGTTGTACCATTTTGACTAGTGAGATACCAATTTTGACTAGGAGAAATGCCATTATAGCTATCTAAAATGTAATTACAGAAAGGAGTGTGGTTTGATTAAATGTTAAAACGGCTTGCCATAGTAGCCACACTAATGGGCACATAGTTGCTCCATTCATCTGGTCAATGCGGAACTGACGATGCATTCAGGTGCGCTCTCAGATAATGGGAAATTGGACTTATCAAACCTGGGGGGACTGTGTCAAGCTAGCACCACCTACTGGTTGATGCACTTTCTTTTGTTAGTGCAATTTAGGCCGCTCTCATGTCCGAACAGTGTGCCGGCCCCCAACACAAACATAAGGTGATAAAATATTAGAAACATTTCTTATTTATGACTGATAAGAATATTACATCACTGACCTCCTCATGAAAATCCCATAGATCGTGATTGACTCAGAATCAGAATCAGAATTCCTTTATTGGTCCTGCAAACGTGGATATTTGTGTGTCACAGCAGCCTAAGGACAGTTCAATTTAACAGGTGTCAAAATGACCTGGATTCACCTAATTACAATATTAAAGTGATGTAATTTGATTAAATTATGTAAGTATTAGAATAATAACAAATAAAAAAATTAAATATTTATAGAAAAAAGTGACCTTTTTAAATCCTATTAACAATTGTTTATCTGTATTGTTTCTATTAATATTTGTTTTATTCATATTTTGCCCCCCTGTCTTTTGAGAAGACAGATTGAGAAATTACAGCAAACAAAATGCAAACATAGGTCCTCAGTCCTGATTTGAACCCAGGGCAAAAGTAAGTCTTATGATAAAGGGACACCTGTTTTGCCAACTGAGCTAAACAATGCATCTTTAGTCCCACTCTCTGGTTAGATACAGGTAAACCATGCAAAATAGGTCCCGCCCACAGTCTCTCTGACGAATGCAGGTGGTGCGTGTCAGAAGGGGCGGTCTCACTCGTTTCCCGCGTGAAAATAGGGCATTTCCCTCCAAAAATCTTTGTTGTTTATTTAAGCCCCTGAGGGATATTCAGTCTGTTTGGACCTGCCCTTCTCTGAGGACACAAACATGGTAAGTAAACTGTTATGTACCAATCTGCTTTATGTGTACAGTTACCTACTCAGTACAGGTGTATTCATGTCAGTTTTGCATGTTAGCTAACGTGTGTGTCTGTTGTTAGCATGATGCCATTACCCTGCTGTGTCCTGTGTTGTGTAAGCCCAGTTAGTCCTGCTTATGTGCGATTTAAAAGGGAGCCAGCCTCCCTCTCATGTCGGTGAGATTTGTTTTTGAAGAAGTCTCATTTAACTCTTAAGTGCTGAGGTAAATTTGGCTGGAACATAATCCTCAAACAACATCCAGTTAAATCCGCCAATGGGCATTATGTTTTGCTCGGTGCACAAGACCTCTGTTGTGATTTTAGTGGTTTTATCGCTGCCGTGTTTATTACATGAATAATGCACAGTTAATTAAATTTAGGTCGCTATCTAAAAACAAGTCGCTAGTTTTGGTAAAGTCGGCTTTATGTTTTTTGAAATGTATTAATTATTTTGAATGGCATGAAAGCTGGTTAGCTAAGGTTTGCCGATCAGTGTGAGTGGTTATGGTATGCTATGTTAGCTAGCTGACTTTTGGAGATGCACTGCATGGTTTGGGAAACATGTTAGCAGCGACTCAGCTGCCTTTACTTAGAGGTAAGGACACATGAACCGGGTACTGACACTGTAACGAGCCTAGAAAGACTTCTGAGTCGTTTCATCGTTGTGTTTTTACAGACAGTTTTGCATGTTAGCTAACGTGTGTGTCTGTTGTTAGCATGATGCCATTACCCTGCTGTGTCATGTGTTGTGTAAGCCCAGCTAGTCCTGCTTATGTGCGGGTTAAAAGGGAGCCAGTCTCCCTCTCATGTAGGTGAGATTTGTTTTTGAAGAAGTCTCATTTAACTCTTAAGTGCTGAGGTAAATTCGGCTGGAACATAATCCTCAAACAACATCCAAGACAAATCCGCCATGGGCATTATGTTTTGCTCGGTGCACCAGACCTCCATTGTGATTTTGGTCGTTTTACAGCTGCCGTGTTTATTACATGAATAATGCACAGTTAATCAAATTTAAGTCACTATCTAAAAACAAGTCGATAGTTTTGGTAAAGTCGGCTTTAAGTTTTTTGAAATGTATTAATTATTTTGAATGGCATGAAAGCTGGTTAGCTAAGGTTTGCTGGTCAGTGTAAGTCAGTGGTTATGTTATGCTATGTTAGCTAGCTGACATTTGGAGATGCACTGCATGGTTTGGGAAACATGTTAGCAGCGACTCAGCTGCCTTTACTTAGGGGTAGGGACACATGAACCGAGTACTGACATTGTAACGAGCTTATAAAGACTTCTGAGTCGTTTCATCGTTGTGTTTTTACAGACAGTTTTGCATGTTAGCTAACGCATGTGTCTGTTGTTAGCATGACGCCATTACCCTGCTGTGTCATGTGTTGTGTAAGCCCACTTAGTCCTGCTTATGTGCGGGTTAAAAGGGAGCCAGTCTCCCTCTCATGTCGGTGAGATTTGTTTTTGAAAAAGTCTCATTTAACTCTTAATCCGTCATGGGCATTATGTTTTGCTCGGTGCACCAGACCTCCATTGTGATTTTGGTCGTTTTATCGCTGCCGTGTTTATTACATGAATAATGCATTAAATTTAGGTCGCTATCTAAAAACAAGTTGTTAGTTTTGGTAAAGTCGGCTTTAAGTTATTTGAAATGTATTAATTATTTTGAACGGCATGAAAGCTGGTTAGCTAAGGTTTGTGAGTGGTTATGCTATGTTGGCTAGCTGACTTTTGGAGATGCACTGCATGGTTTGGGAAACATGTTAGCAGCGACTCAGCTGCCTTTACTTAGGGGTAGGGACACATGAACCGGGTACTGACACTGTAACGAGCTTAAAGTGACTTACGAGACTTCTGAGTTGTTTCATCGTCACGATTTTACAGACCAGTTTGCATGTTAGCTAACGTGTGTGTCTGTTGGAGAATGTTAGCATGACACTATTATCCTGCTGTGTAATGTTAAATTGTTGATACACACCCACAGATGTGTACACACAAACACACACACACACACACACACACACACACACACACACACTGACCTCTAACACTCACTCACGCACACACAAAACTACAAATCTACAGATGTGTAAACCTGATTTCATCACAACCTCTTATCTCCCTACATGAAGCTACACACACATGCACACACACCCACACACAACCTCTAACAGCCACTCACTGACACGCTCACACACACACACACACACACACACACACACACACACACACACACACACACACACACACACATACAATGACCTCTAACACTCAAACATACACACACATACACACATATGTGCACGCACACAGACCCACACACACAGTTTCTCTGTTGTTTGTTTTGCTCTAAAGAAGCTCGGGGAGGTTTTGAAACAAATGTCATCTCTGCAAAATGAGTTTAACATATGTGTTAATGAGTTGAATGAAGTTGGTTAAAAATATGTAACACAGAATGGTTTGATAATTTTACACTATAGTCATAATAATTCATAATTATTGATTTTTTACTCAGAAATAGGTATAATTTCATGGAAATGGGGCATATTATACCATACATTGCAAAAATGAATGTAAAATTTGTGGTAAAGTGTTGGAAACAAGTTGACTAAAAGGTGTAACAGAAATGTGTCACCATTTCATATTTCATGCTTTATAAATCAAAGACATGCATTATTAGCAGTCAAAACAGACTGGGTGAATTTGACCCGGAGGATAAAAGGTGCGTAGTAAATGGGAGGACAAAACAAGGGTTAACATGTATATCTACAAATAGACGCAGAACCTCCACAAATACACTCAAACCTCCACAAATTCACAAACAAGATGCACAAAACCTGCACCAAGAGACGTGAAACTACCACTGCCCTTCTTTCTCATCTTGCAGGCAATGGACGGTTGACAGGACGAATCACCAAGACAAACAAGACGAGCCAAACAATGGAGAGGGGCCACCACAGGAGCCTGAAGGGAAAGTGTGGGTATTTTTCACCTGTACTTTACCAGGGGGATCAAACATGGCTGATATATCGGCAGAGTACTAATGGTCACTGTTCGTTTCTCTAGAACGAGAGCAGCCAGGAGCTGAAAGCGTGGGCAGAGGAACAGGCTGCTGAGGACGAGTTGGAAGACGGTTTCCTAAACTGAATCCTGATTTCCTGTAATGGAGTTTTGTGGACTGACAGTTTGCATGGTTGGTGCTCGGCCCAGGATAGGAGAGACACCTGGTCCAACAAGGTCAGTGCAATGGAGGTGCAAAAATTAAAGGCAGAAAGTGTGAGATTTTTCAGTTGCTGTTCATTAATACTCTAGGATCGGTAAATGACTCTAGAGGACAGTCGAGTCTCACTCACAGGTCGTTGAATACTGACACTAGTCTCTCTCGCTCTTTTTCTATTTGTCTTGTTAAAATAATAATAATAATAATTAAATAATATAAACTGTATGTCTGTTTAGAGCGGCTGCATTTATTTGATCTCATTTATATATAATATAAATGATATAATAATATTTTATTTAACACGTATATCGACAATGTTCAGCTGAAACATTAAAACAACTGACTAGTGAAGTGAGCATTGATCATCTTGTTACAATCAAATGTTCTGCTTGGAAACTTTGAGTACTGTCATTTCTGTGGAGCCTCTTTGACAGACACCACCCACCCAAACCCCATTCAGACCAACTGTTCTTGGCTCAGACTGCATCCAGTGGAAGCTCAGTTGGATTTAGATCTGGGGAATCTGGAGGCCAGGTTGACACTTTGAGCTCTTTCCCACTTTCCTCAGGTCATTTCTGAGCAGTTTTTGCAGCGTTGCAGGCGCGTTGTCCTGCTGGGGGGGCACTGCCATCAAGGAGTGCTGCTGCCATGAGGGGGTATTACTTGGTCTGCAGCTGTGTTTGGGTGACTGGTGTTTGTCAAAGAGACATCCGCATGAGTGCTAGGACTCATGGTTTCACAGCTGAACATGGCGTTGGAACACAATGATCAATGTTATTTATTTCACCTGTCACTGGTTCTAATGTTGTGGCTCTCAGTCTATACACATGCTTTTTACAAATACCCTCAAAACCTCCACAAATAAAAACTAAATCTCCACAAATACACTCAAAATCTCTCAAAAAAGACTAAAAATCTTCACAATTGCACACCAAAACTTCACAAATTAACAAACAACATCCATAAATATACACAAAATGTCCACAAATACACAAAATCTCTACAGATAAACAAAAACTTAGACAAATTCACAAAAAAACTTCCATAACTACAGTAAAAACCTCCACATAGAGACTCAAAACTTCCAAAGTAACACACTAAATCTCTTCCACAATACACAAAAACCTCCACAATGACACAGAAAGTCCACAAAGAGAGTCAAAATCTCAACAAATTAACACAAAATCTCCACAAATATACACAAACCTCCACAATTTACTAAAAACTCCCACAAAGACATGTGAAACTACCACTGCTCTGCTTTCTCATCTTTCAGGTGATGGATGGCTGAAAGGACGAATCACCAAGAGGAGCCAAACAATGGCTGATATATCTGCAAAGTGCTGATAGTCATTGTTCATTTCTCCCGAACGAGAACAGTCAGGAGCTGAAAGTGTCGGCAGAGGAATGGGATGATGAGGACGAGTTGGACGACAGCTTCCTGAACTGAGTCCTGATTTCCTGTAATCGAGTTTTGTGGACTGACATGTTGCCTGGTTGGTGCTCAGACCGTCTGCGATGAAGCATTAAATGAGTCAAACTTATTTTACAAGCCTGGTGTTGTCAAATGTTTTCTATCAGATCAGTAGGAAGTATTGTGCTGCTTGCAAACGGACTCACACTCTCGGCTGTATAGACTTGAAACACAAGAGCGCCACTGACCCTCAGAAGCTGCCATGTTCAATTCCAGCCTAAATGTGTGGAAGAGAGTAAACAGTAACAGTTTTCTTAACTCGCTATCGTTCACCATCATTCCCAATCGACATCAATGCATTCAGAATCTCCTGTTGCTCACAATGTAACATTTTGTCAATCAGAGTTTTGGTGCCATCAATATGAGTGGGAGGTATTTTCTTTAATTAAGCAAATTCACAAACAGTCATTCACCAAGGCAGAAACTCCTGTCAAATATTAATGTTCCCATCTTTGTTTTTAGTGAGTATTTTGGAGTTAATGTTCCGCTATCTTTCACACTTCTTAAGTGTCACTTAAGATTGTAATCAAGCATTTAACTAATAGTTCAATAAATACAGGCATTAATAAAATAAAGCATTAGTTTAAAATAGACTAAATTACAATAAATGTGTCATTATTTGATGTGTTAATATGTTATAAAATGAGGAATTATAAATGAAAATAATAATCCACTGATAAATAGTTCAAATTAAAAAGGGATTCACAGTTTGAAATGTTTTTTTTTTAATTGCACAAGACAAATAAATAGCTGGATTTACAAACTGAATTAATAATACAGATCTTATTATTTGTATATTTATGTAAAGCAGTTAGAAATACCTTGTGTCTGAATAGTGCTTCTGTACATCGGTAAAGTTGCCCCAAGTGAAGTTTTATTTGAAGATACCTAAATCTTGGGGAAATCTTGTTTTAAAAACTGATAACTTATGAATACTATACAGAAAACTGGACGTGGAATTAATCTAAAAAGCTTTTTAGTCCAGAGAGTTTACAGGCTCTACCTCCGCTTGCAACACCAATTGTCAGAACCGGATACTGACACTATAACGATCTTATAAAGACGTCTAAGTCATTTCATCATCGTGTTTTTACAGACAGGTTTACATGTTAGCAAACGTGTGTGTCTGTTGGAGAGTGTTAGCATGACACCACTATCGTGCTGTGTAATGTTAACTTGTTAATACTAGCGTTGTTACAGCCGAATATCTGAGTACAGCACAGTTAGCTAACAGGCTCCATGTGTTGTGTTTAATAATGTCTGGGTATGTTAGTATGTCAGCACCGAGAAGGTCATTTTGAGCAGCTACAGTAGTTTATACACACAGTATGCAGCCTCATTGTAGCCTGCACTGAAGTGTGTTTGTCTCAGTTGTGGCTCAGTGTCTTATTTAAATCACTGCACTGACTCCCTGTATGTCAAAAGATAGACTTTAAAACCATACTACTTGTGTAAAAAGTACCACATGTTGTCAGGACTGAACACATTTGGTTTACCTGTACGGGGGGTTGGGACAGTTTTTTTAAATGTTTGTTCTGATAATTACTTATTTAATAAAGAAGTCACTCATCTAAATCAGAGAGTAAAACATAACTGTTAACTGTGGCTTTCAAATAAGTGAATCAATTTAATGCATTTTTTTTTCAGCAGCTCATTATATTAGCTTTTTTCCGTTCTGTCTTTCAGATGCCGTTTTATTGTCTTAACGATTTAGTTTGATTAATTTCTATATTTCTGAATCGATTGAATTCTATATAAATAAACTTTCCAAAGTGAGGTTTTATTTGACTGAAGGTATTTAGATCTGAACCCTGAGACCTCTAAACCTTGTTTCAAATCGAGCAGTTATCAATATGAAATAAAACATGGGACCTGAAATAAATTCAAATCCAGATAGTATACAGGCTGTAAATCCAAGGACCACATTTAAATCTTAAAATCTTGACCTACTTTTATTTATTTTTATTAGGCCAGAACACTAACAGTGTGAGGACCTTATTGTTTCTGTAAGTTCAAAATGTTCATAAAGTAAAACCACAAGCCACACACACAGAGACACTTTTTCCTTTGTTGTGATCACATTAAAGACATGTACATTAAAGGGATATTCCAGTGTAAGTTTAATCCACGGTCTAACACACCATCACAGTGACTAACCCCCCCCCCCCCCCCCCCCCCCCAAGAGATCAAGTTTTCTGCCTGCTAGCGTATGTAGTTTTAGCAACCTTAGAAAACACGGCACAATAATACTGCAGTCTATGCCTCCAACAAGGTACCACAATAAAAAAGCCACAAATAATGCTCAGAGCAGCACCAAACTTAAGCAACAGTACAAATAGGGTCCCAGGCATTAAACATCTGCTAGCTTTGCTGGATTTCTGTTGAAAAGAGAACACAACTCATCACTCTCCTGCAGCAGCTTCCTGTTGTGGGGAAGCCCGACAAGTCGATTACCGAGTGCAGAAGAGTTCCGCAGTTCAGGGATGAAAGTGTATGATTATTACGACAAGCTAGCAGTCGGAAAACTTGATCTCTCGAGGAGGGGTCTTACTCTGTGTCACAGTGTGTTAAACCATGGATTAAACTTACGCTGGAATATCCCTTTATCATTCAAAGGTCAATGTCATGATGTACTTTAGACACGAAGTACACTCACTTAAAAATAAAACAGAAGAATATCTGCACAGAAAATTCACATTTATTATTGTTTCCAATTGTTTCCAGCTCCATACCCTCCGCAGGGTGCTCGAGGGTTCATGGGAGTTTGCCCAACCAGTCCACATGTGTTTTGTGGACTTGGAGAAGGCATTCAACCGTGTCCCTCGTGGCATTCTGTGGGAGGTGCTCCGAGAGTACGGGGTTGGGGGCCCTCTGTTAAGGGCCGTACGGTCCCTGTATGAGCGGAGCAGGAGCTTGGTTCGCATTGCCGGCAGTAAGTCAGACCTGTTCCCGGTGCATGTTGGACTCCGGCAGGGCTGCCCTTTGTCACCGGTTCTGTTAATTATTTTCATGGACAGAATTTCTAGGCGCAGCCACGGGCCGGAGGGGATCTGGTTCGGGAGCCACAGGATTTCATCTCTGCTTTTTGCGGATGATGTGGTCTTGTTGGCTCCTTCGGGCCGGGACCTCCAGCATGTCCTGGGGCGGTTTGCAGCCGAGTGTGAAGCGGCTGGGATGAGAATCAGCACCTCCAAATCCGAGGCCGTGGTTCTTGACCGGAAAAAGGTGGCTTGTCCCCTCTGGGTTGGGGGGGAGCTACTGCCTCAGGTGGAGGAGTTTAAGTATCTTGGGGTCTTGTTCACGAGTGAGGGAACGATGGAGCGTGAGATTGACAGGTGGATCGGTGCGGCGGCCGCAGTAATGCGGTCGTTATACCAGTCTGTCGTGGTGAAGAGAGAGCGTGAGTCGAAAGGCGAAGCTCTCGATTTACTGGTCAATCTACGTTCCTACCCTCACCTATGGTCATGAATTTTGGGTCATGACCGAAAGAATAAGATCCCGGATACAAGCGGCTGAAATGAGTTTCCTCCGCAGGGTGGCGGGGCGCTCCCTTAGAGATAGGGTGAGGAACTCTGTCACCCGGGAGGAGCTCGGAGAAGAGCCGTTGCTCCTCCACATCGAGAGGAGCCAGTTGAGGTGGCTCGGGCATCTGTTTCGGATGCCCTGGGACGCCTTCCTCGGGAGGTGTTCCTGGCATGTCCCGCTGGGAGGAGACCCCGGGGAAGACCCAGGACACGCTGGAGCGACTATGTCGCCCAGCTGGCCTGGGAATGCCTTGGGATCTTCCCAGAAGAGCTGGAGGAAGTGTCTGGGGTGAGGGAAGTCTGGGTGTCCCTTCTCAGACAGCTGCCCCCGCGACCCGGTACCGGATAAAGCGGAAGAAGATGGATGGATATTGTTTCCAAACTAATTCCTACAGATAATATACACATTTTACAGGACTTTATTCAAGACAAGAGCATAGCACCACTGTTTAAGATTCGGTGCTATGAAATGTATGTTTATTATAACAAATATATATCTTCATAGTGGTTGAAGAGCTCATTTTTTCACTGCTTCTGAGTCAGTATTCAGTACCGCAGTATCATTTTATGTCAGATTAGTTTTTCACAGGTGAAGAGTTCCTCTGTGAGGGGATTAAAACAGGTTTAATGATAAAGGTGTCAACAAACTTTTGATTAAAAGATGACAAAACTCCTTAACGATATTTTGGGGGAAAAAAAAGTTAAAAATCCTTTATTAAACAAGTCCAACAAAACAAATAAAATACAATCTTGCAACATACATTAATCTCTGCTCCTTGCTTGTTCATCCCGGTGATGACCTGTAGGTTCACATCATCCACCACCGACTCCTCAGACCGTCCTTTCACAGGCAGTCCATGGCTGCCTCCTTCTAGAGGACCTCCACTTGGGCTTTCATTTGCTTTATTGTCCTTTCGAAAAGAACCTGAGCGAAGGCAGAAAGCAAAAATCACAGCTGTGGGACATAACCATCGACATCTCTCTTGAGAGATTATGTCCTGATGCAGAAAAGTCAATAATCTAAGATATATAAAGAATAAACTGTGTGACAAATAGAAAAAAAAGTAGACAGAATATATAAGATGTTCAAATATTCTAATATAAAACATCAGAGGATACAGTATGCTGTACTTTAGTATATACAGGTGTTTGCCATCAGCGGTTCTCTTCTTCTTCTGTGGTCTTTATGACAGTTAGCAACCAGCGCACTACCCCCATCTACTACTCCTGAGCGTGAATTATAGATTAAATCGTACCAATTAATCCTGTTCATTTATTAAACAGAAAGAAAACTCTGCTGTTCTGATTTTAATTGGTACATCCATAGTTAGCCCAAACTACTACTACTTCTTAAAACTCTGCTGTTCTGAATTTAATTGTTACATCCCTATTTCCCAGGAAGATGCCAGCAGTGGACACTTCCTCGTCTTCGTCTTTGGGCACAGCAGTGTTGTATCCAGATTAAGTATCCAGACCTTTTACACAAGTAAAATGACTAATATCACTCTGTAAAAATACTAATTAAACAATTAAAAGTGCTGCATATTTACTTTAAAGAATGTGAGTAAAATCTAGAAAATATACCTGAAGTGTTAAAAGTAAAAGCTGCCTACTCAACACAGGAAAACAGCAGCTGTGATTCAGATATTGGATTAGATAATCATTGTTATGTATGTGTCTTGAACTAATGAGGTTTTTAAATGAATAGTATTGTAACAACAAAATGATTCCAGATATGCTCATACACACTGCTGGGTAGATTCTAGGAGTTTACATTTATGAATATACCTCATGTCATGTCAGGATGGAAATTCCACAACAACCTGTTCCAAGAGGTCCTGGCTGCAGACCTCCACTGTGAGGTCGCTACCACCGCAGGCTCCACTCTCAGGCCGCCTCTGTTACGCCCCTGGAACAGGGGAGAAATAATCACTAAAGCGATAGAGCGTCTTTTCCTCTGCTCATTGTTTACTGCAATCTTTTGTACATAAGCACAAACACAAAAATACAAACATATTTAACATAATAATGTACATTCTGTCTGAATCACAATATTACAGTAGATTAATAGTGTCCTTCTGAAACAAACATCTCACTTTGAAGCACCAAATATTCCTACAGTCCACCAAGCTAACTGTCAGGACCGGAAATGCATGGATACATTTCAAAATAAAATCGTGAATGCACTTCTGATTGAATTGTTTTCGTCATAAATGCATTAATTGGTAAACAGTATGATGTAAAATCTATCAATTCCTTGTCTATAGTAGATATCGTTTTTATTTATTTAGTAAACTTTTTTGTCATTTTTGTTCTGTGTTTTCCTTATATTGCGCATGAGCCCCAACATGGGCATTTTGATTTATTCTGTCCAAATCTAGGACAAAAAGTCATCCATAACCTGTCTTAATTCAAAGAAAAACATAAGCTTTTGATTTGGACAATTGATGCATCAGCCTTTGTCTTTTTCAAAACACTTGTCATTAATGATTGCCATATATGTAGACTAATACACAGTGCTTCATTTTAAAACTTAGTCATTAAGAAAAACAAACAGTGGGTGATATGACTCTGGGCTCAACTGTCTTTTTGTAGCCTATAAAGCTGAGGATCATGAAAAGAGAAGGTCAAATAGCTGATCAATGAAAACAAAGGAGGGCACGAATAACATTGCTTAGTGCATTTTCTTGTCACTTTGAAGTCATTACTCATATTCATAAGCAAACATCTCATAAGATGTTATGGCCTATATATTTTATTGTGTACTATACAGTGTATACAGTACTTTGCTGCCTTTTCATGATCATTTAATTTTGACTTTATTGCACTGCTCTTTTTTTATATATAGTTTTTTTCGATTTGTTTTTCTGTTGTATTTTTATTCTTAACCACCATAAATTTCATGTTTGTTTCTATGTTTATGCTAATTATTAATGCTTGTGCTGCTGGAACACCCAAAAAAGTACCACTAAATACTACAAATACTACCCTAACTCTTGATATCTACAGTATAATCCAAGTAAATTATTGAGTGATCAATGAGAAAAACATTTTCAAAACACACACACCAAGTCACAACATGATCACATGTTCTGTAACCTTTTATTCCTGTATACAAACTCATACACACAATATGCCAAATACTTTCTTTGGTCCATTATTTCTTCACAGAATTTCCACATCAACAGTGTTGTAAAATTGGAACTTGAAGGGCTCTGGAATAACTTCCTTTTCATGTTCATAAACTTCATCTTTCCACACCCTTACATATTGCAGAGTCCATATCATATCCATATCATATCCATATCAGGCAGGTCCACTTTGGCAGACAACAGTTGTTTGTTGGCCTCAACCCACTCTGCTACATGTCTGCAATCATGAAGAATGTGATCTTCAACTGAGTCCTATGGAAAAGACAGAAAGATGTCTGTACCATAGCTGCTGCACCAACAGTATCTGACCAACAGATACTATGAAAAAGCTTACCCCTTCCACTGGTGTGTCCACATAGGCAGGTCTGACTGAGACCTCAACCTGCTGCTCTTCTTCCTGAAAATATATAGATAAGCAAAATGATCAGCTGTAATATTCAAAACAAGCTCCAAAAAGAAGAAAAAGATCCCATCAGTGCCCTCCTCTAATGTTTGTCTTCTGTGGATAATAAAAATCGCTTGTCTCTCTCGAATTAAAAGGCAGGTGAAATCACTCCCCCCAAAAAACAATAAAAAAAAAAAAATGTCTCGACATGACGAAGATGGGTTTTCTCGTGATAACGAACGCAATTATCTCGTTATCTCGACATGACGAAGATGGGTTTTCTCGTGATAACGAACGCATTTATTTCGTTATCTCGACATGACGAAGATGGGTTTTCTCGTGATAACGAACGCATTTATTTCGTTATCTCGACATGACAAAGATGGTTTTCTCGTGACAATGAATTAATAACGTGTTTGTCTTGATTTCAACCAGCAAGAGCTGCTACGAACGGCTTCTGTAGCCACTGGCTGTCGCTATAGCCTACCAGTAAGTTACACTTTACGTTAGTTTGTTTACTTGACTTGGGCGCTAAGGTAACATAAATGTTGTGTCACAAGGAGGATAAAATGAGGCAAAAATATGTCCCACAGAAACAGAAAAAAATACCATTGGTAAAAGGGTCACTGACATGACACAATTTATTTTGTCTTCCCATAGTTAAATTTAAAAAGGTTAAAATTTGAAAACAAACTCACAAATTACTTGAATACATTCTCTTTTTGAAGACTTAGTCTAAAATTTCTGCATTTGATCAATTTTGAGAGAATATTCAGGGGATAATGGTAAAAATGTCAATGTGGTGTAACCATAAAAATTGTGTACCAAATACTTCAACTTGCTTAAAAAAGGTGAAATTGTAAATTAAACACATTATCAACTAGTTTGGCATATTCTCACATTTGTCTTGTTTAACAATGAATAAAATAAATGGACCACCATTGTTCTGAATATTCTAAACTAATTTGGGGAGTTGTGTCTGTCAAGTCAACTTCCCAAATTGTCAAGGCAGTGTAACCAAAATTCAAGGAGCTATTTTGTTCATTTGTGTAAGAAGACCATGTGGCAGGAAATTATGTCACAAAGAAGGACCCCTGATTAGCCTGACTGCTGCCTGCCAAGGTTAGTCGCTTTCTTTGAAATCTTGATAATTTGACATTTTTAGGCTATGGTCAGGTGTGCTTAGAGTTACATGTCAAAAGGTATGACCTTAGGAAACCATTTATAATTCATAATAACTGCAAAAATATGTCTTTATTTGTTAAATTTTAATTGTAATTGAAAAGTCAAATGGAAAGTCAAATGGTGTAATTTCTTACACCATTTCGGTTAGGGGCAGATTTTGTCAAATATCAGAAAATCTTGATGCTGATTAAAGATGTAATTTGAACTAACTCACTATGTGGAAATATTTTTGTGTTGTTATATTTCTTAGAAGAAAAAAAAAAGTGGCGATTTATCCACAATTTCATCATTAAAGCTATGGAAGGTTAGGATAAAATCATTATTTTGCATGGCTTTAATATTTTTGAAATGTTTAGCTTTAATACATATTAAATACATAATTAATACATACTTGTATTCCATTCTCTTTCACCTTTAAGCTATATATAATATATGTAATTTCATAATGAAGCAGAAGTGGATCAACAGTGACAATGCTGAAAATGAACTGCAGCTTTAAAAACACTTGAAATTCCAATAATGTGATAAATGTTAGTCAAAGATTAAAATTTAGATCTGTAAAACTACATGTATTAACGTTCTACTGTTTCGTAATTATTGTAATATCATAGAGCCTCTTTTCCCCTTTGCAGGTGCCATTATCAAGCAAAGAAAAAGTGGCTCCTCACAGAGCACGAGTCAATGCAGATCCTGCAGCAAGGGCCATTTACTAGAGCTGTAACAATACAGCATCGAAACTGAAATTGCAACACTCAAATCCACGAACCCGTCTTGTGTGAGAACGCAGAATCGTGACACAACTTCCAGTCCAGATCCAGCCCTATAAGTAATAAGCAGCCCCTTTCACACAGAGGCTGCACTAACACCACAGTGATGGTTCGCCACTTCACCGCAGTTGGACCGGCGTCACGTCATGATGATGACGTGTGTGTTTTCAAAGCGTTTCCCCGGTGCCCCCCTATCAATCTAAAACCGCTGATGAGTTAACATCATATGGATGCTAATGGGTCCATTTGGTCCATTTGTACACTGTCAGAGTTAAGGGTAGACCTTGAAATTTATAATTTTGAGAAACACTGCTTTGGGGGGGGGGGGGGGGGGGGGTCTAAATTGATAAGTCTGTAACTCTGACACACACACACACACACACACACACACACACACACACACACACACACACACACACACACACATTAAGACTTTGGTTAGAGTCTCTTTTTCAAGTGTGATCTGGCCAAGAGAAGAGGCAAATAAATGTTACACAGCTCTGCAACAAATACAGGACAATGATAGACTTATAGCAGCCTTAAAACGGTACATATTAACTATGTAACTCGAGGAGAAACAGCGAACAAAATTGGGTAGTTACCTGCCATCCGTATTCTTGCAAGCAGGAGAATGTAATGTGGGTTTTAAATGTCGGCGCTGTTGTGTCTGAAAGAGAGTTAGAGACCCCCAAGACCCGCCTTACGTTGCTTCTGATTGGTTTATATTGCGTGGTGCCGTGGTTGGTTAGATTTAGGCAAAGGACTGATGGCTTGGTCTGGGATTGGTTATCTTGGTCAATCAATCAGAGTCACTCGAACTAAGGCAAGCCGCGAGGACCAAAGTAAACTTTGGTCCTTTTATCATGAAAAAAAAAAATAAAAATAAAAATAAAAATAATAATAAAAAAAAGTATTGAATGGGGAAATATAAGCGTGAGAAATGTCAAGCGTGGTGTGAGAATGGGTCAAATTGCGTGACTGTCATACTCAAAGCGTGACGCTTGGCAGCTCTGATTTAATGAGCTGAATCACAAAGACGTGTCACTGTTTAAGTGATGGCGGTTGGCTTCGGTCCAGCTTCTGGGGGCGCTGTCGTGGATGGTACAGTGTTTTCAGCTGGATGAGAAGGTAAAAGTTCACCCTGTGTAACGTGTCAGCAGGCTGTCACCACACCGGTGTCACTCTCCACCCGCCAGCTGCCCTCTGATCCACACACATCACCGTTACCCCGGCTGACCTCGACGCTATCTCAGAAAATGGCCAAGAAGCGGAGAGACAGACGAGAGACCGACGGACTGTCCTCGGCTCAGGAGGAGGTGAAGGCTAACGCTAGTGACCCACCACAAGTACAGAAAGGTAATGTTTTTTACCCTGAGTGGCTAACTGCACACCTTAATGCAAAGCAGAGGAATGCAAATACTTGTTGGCCGACACAGGTAGATGAAGCAATATACCGATATGTCAGCGTCATTTCTGCTGTGAAGCCAGACCCGAAAACAGCACAGGAGCTAATGTTAGCCGCTGGCTGCTTGCTTTAATACAAACGGCTAGCTAAAAAAAATAGCCGACTACCACTTCGATGACTAGCTTAGTAACGCTAATGAAACTGTACTGCTTTCGTGTCGAGGTAGATAAAATACACCCAAACCCCCTAATGTAAGCGACAGTAAGGTAACCGAACCTGATACAAATGTCCTGGACGTAAAAACGAGAGCAAAATATCACTTCTTTCACTGTTTTTGGCTAACTTAGCTGTTTCAGCTAATTGACTAAGACTGTCGGATGATCAGTGGTGGGGGAGGGACTGAGAATCAGATCCTCCAGTTAAGATTATGAGGGTAAAAGTGACTAAATGATGGAATGCCTTTTGATTTTTATACTCGTATTTATTACTTTTGTTGATCCATTTATATCTAAAACATTTCACTGATGTATTTTGAGCTAAGTCAATCAATTTCCTTAAGTGTTCCATAATTCCATATCTGTCAACGATGTCATGTATGTAGCTACAATATTGATTTGTAAGGTATGTAGAAACTACAGCTGTCAGATGAATGTAGACAAGTACAAATACACTGTTCTCTTCTGAAATTAAGGGGTAAACAAGTGTAGAAGGTCATGAATAGGAGGTGCAAGTACCTCAAACTGGACTTTAGTACAATACTTGAGCCTGTCCATTGATGAATGTTCTCAGTCACCCGTGTCATGGTTAATCATGTTTCTGTATGGTTGGCAACTGGACTTGTTACTTAATTCTTGAAGATGTTTCATCTCTCATCCAAGAGGCTTCTTCAGTTGTAGCTTACTGGACAGGAGTTGGCAGATGTTGGCGTCTGTTCTGACAGATTTGGTAAGGAATTTCAGAGACCTGAAGGCAACTTGTGGATAATTTGGTCAAAGGGGCCTTCATGTGGGTTGCTAAGGCTAGGTGAGCCCAGGTGTGAGTGGTTGTTAAGCTGTGTGGGGAGGGAACTCTATACAGCATTGAAAGTGGGTGATAAGTAATGTCATAGGCCGACTCCTCTGTTCAAAGATGGTTGGTCCAGTTTGACATAGATGAATTCCTTTAGTCCTCTTTCAAACCATCTGCCTTCTGTAAGACAGCCAGGATATAGTTCACATAAACAAAACCCCCTAACAACAATTTCACTAGACAGATTAATTTTATTGTGAACAATTTTTTTTTAACACAAAACGTAACTTTCTTCTTGTCTGAATGTCTAGCTCAGCCACCAGATAAGCAACATACCAAAACTTATCGAGCCTTGCTTCTAACAGAAAATGATCAACCAGTATAGTAAGTGTTGCAAAGATGTGCTGGCCTACAAATGTTGTTGTCCTGATAAAGGAAATAATGTTTTTGGATACAGACCTCAGCAAATGTCACATTTCCTCGATTTGAAAAGGTTTTAAGTGAAATTGGTCATATTGTATTACAATCATAATATATGTCAATCATTACAGTGTCACAATATTTTAAACAAATTGTGCAGACTTAATGATTGCTGCCTTATTGCATCCACATGCATCACTATCACTTTATAAGGCTTTTTGTCCTGTCATTGACTGCTGTTGCATAAACTGTTTGTACATTAAAGTGTACAAATGTGCTTTAACATTATTTGTTGATAAAATGATTTAAAGCTAGATTTTTTTTTTGGTATTTTTTTTTTTGGTATTTTTTTTTTATCACTTGCACACCTTGTTAATTGGACTGTATCCATTATGTATCAATTTTTATACTGAGAGGCATTTCTGATATTTTGTCTACCTCCTTTAAAACAATGACAGTCAATGAGAGAATCTCAAAGTTTTATCTTTAAGGTGCTGTAGCCGATAGAATAAAATCTATAAATCCCAAAGTCTTTAGCTGACACCTGAAAGTAGCCAACATGTCTGCAACATGCAGATGTCTCTTTCCACAAAGTGTTTACTGAAAGCTTGATTTAACAGCCCATCTCAGAAATGGCAAGAGTCTGTCTCAGGGGTGAGAATCAGTTCCCTGTAGGGTCTTGAGCAAATGATGCAAAACTCATAAGCAAATTACACAAAGCTCCCTGGTAGCTGGTTTGTCTGTTTGTGTAGTAACCTCATCATTAGTTATGTAATTATATTGTTCTCTGTTCCAACAGAGGCCCCGCACACTGCAGGGGGCTCAGCACGCATGTCTCTGCTGATTCTGGTGTCCATCTTCACCTGCGCTGCCTCAGTCATGTACCTGGTCTACAGGAACTTCCCAGAGCTTCCTGAGTAAGTTGTTTTATGGATTATTAAACTTGGTTTATATGGGAAGGTACAATGTCTGTCTCTGTAAAATAAGACTTAACTATGAATTCACAAATAAATCTGTTAAAAACATTTTTTGTTTTTGAGGTCACATTTTAAGGAGTGTTTGTTTCAGTATGAGCTACAGTGATGAAACTGTGACATGTTATTTTCATTACCAGAGCTAATTGCGTACTGCTGCGTCCAGACATTTCATTATATTTAGTAATTGCAAGACCAGAAAAGTACACAGATGAGTGATAAACCAGATTTATAAGGTAAAGTAAACAACCTTTAAAACTACCCAAATTAATAAATGTTTTAAAGAAATCATTACAAAACAATAATTACAGAGTAACTTTACAAAGAGACATTTACAGGAGAAGAAAAATTATGTGATATGTTGGCCACAACAAATGTATACAAACAAGAAAATATAACAATTCTTCAAGAAAATTCCTATGAAACGATGTGAATTTGAATATGCTTTTGTAAAGATGAATTCATCAGACATTTTGAGAGAGGGAGTTGCAAAAGCTTAATCCTTTAGCTGGGGTACTTCACTCTGAGGTTTCTGGTCATGCGAGCAGACAGCCAGCCGGCTTGGCAATGTATATAATGTCTTGCTGTTGGTGAAAATGTAAACCATTTATGTAAATCCTGACGTTAACAGCTGACCTAACAAGGAAACTAGCCTTAGTCTGAGTCAAGCTTGTGCAGACTGGCTGAGGCAGGTAAGGCACCAAATAAAACTGAGATGTAACAATATTGGAGGGGTGACATTTCCCATTACACATGGGTTGCATATTGTGCCTGAGTTGGGCTGTATTTATATGTCAAAAAAGTTGTACTGAGCTACTGATTGTGTATTCTGTAAATCCAGAAGTAATCCATTTTTGCTATTTGGATGTAACCATTCATAGTTCAGCTGGTGAAAATGTAAAAAACTCTAAATTCTAGCACTGATGGAGGCCATTTTTAATAATAAGTGGAACTGAATAAGCAGTTTGTAATTGCTGAAAGGATACATTACAATATTTTTATTATTATTATTATTATTATTATTATTATTATTATTATTATTATTATTATTATTTTTTTTTTTTTTTTTTACAACCCGGAGAACAGGAATGGACCAAGTATTAACCACTGGGGCATGCTACCAATCAAAGGGATCTTTCAGAAAAACGATCAATCACAGTGATACTGAATGTTTAATTTGACTCAGAAGAATTAAATGATACGTTTCCAGTACAACCCAAATGCTCACTCATCGTCTGAACATGTGTAAATATAGTATATAGAAGTTGTATTGTGAAGAAAACCAAAACAGAAAATGTTTGTGTGAAATATATTTGACTTAAGATTTTTTTTTATTCCCTTTTTCTGCAGTGATGAAATGGAGAAAATCAAGATCCCTAAAGACATGGATGATGCCAAAGCTTTGGGAACTGTGCTGTCCAAATACAAAGACACATATTACACCCAAGTGTTGGTGGCCTACTTCGCAACATATGTTTTGTATCCTTTGAGAACAAATATATATGCCATTAGGGGAAATTATGTCTCAACCTTTCTATAGAAAGAGAAATATACTTTAAATGTAATGTTATAGTTGTTTGTATATTTGATTTAACTAGCATCTGTCTGTGTGATAACTGTGTTTTTTTCATTGTTGTTTGCCTTGACATTTTTGTCAGCCTCCAAACATTTGCAATCCCTGGATCTATATTCCTCAGCATCCTGTCTGGGTATCTTTACCCTTTCCCACTGGCTCTTTTTTTAGTATGCTTGGTGAGTAATAAAGGACAATATGAAATGTGTCACAGAAAACAAAGGTTGCATAATGATCAACTTTGCATGGAAATAGTTTCCAACAGACACACTTAATTATGTAAGAATTTAGGTCCACAGCCCCCTTTTTTTTTTTTTTAAATTTTGTACCACCTACATTATCCTACCCAATGGGGATATGTAAAAACGGTTTTATGGGAAAAAATGGAAGGATCTGCAACAGAGGAGGGATCTTGCTCCAAGGCAGAGATAAACACAATAATATGCTGCTTAATGTTGCAGCAAACAGGGAAGGGAAGTGGTTTTAATGTGTGTAAATACCCAAGCCTTCCGCCTCTTCTGTGAAATGACTTGCCACATGTTCTACATATAATGCTACACCACTGCTGCTAAAAGTTCAAATAGACCAGTCATATAGATGGTTGAAGATGAAGATAATGGTTGAGTGTGTTGTTTTGTTTGTTTTTAATTTTCAGAGTATAACTCCATGGCAGATGCCCAATATATGTTTTGAAATAACCAACATTTTCTTTCTCCAGCTATGTGATCGCGGTTGTCTCTTCCTCATCATATGTGTCAGTCGGTTATCATGTGTTTTGTCTGTTGTCTGTAGTGCTCGGGCCTGGGTGCTTCCTTTTGCTATTTGCTGTCATATCTGGTGGGCAGACCTGTGGTCTACAAGTATCTCTCAGAGAGGGCACAAAAATGGTCCCAGCAGGTAAAAGGCTTCACTGAAAATGTATTGATACTGAAAGTATTTTTGTTGGAGCAGTTTTCTGTTTGAGGTGCTTGGATGTTTTGGTGATGCTTATGTTGTTAAGTTTTTGTCGACACTGCAAGAAAAACATGGCCTTGGCTATCTTGTAATGACAAAGGTGCTGATATTGTTTTATGAAGTAATGCTTTAGTTAATGGTAGTGTTGTATTGGAGTGCTATAATACTAGATTGTGGTGGGTGTCTGTGTTTCAAGAATGACCATGGAGTTGAATCAACAGTTCTTTGACACACAGTCAATAAAAACTGATGATTATAAACTCTTGCAGAGCTGTTTAATTGGATTGGAGCATTTTGTTCCTGTGAGTTTGACTTAAGAAACATTCTGACTTTTTCTTGGCAGGTTGACAAACATAGAGATCATTTGATAAATTACATCATCTTCCTGAGGATTACCCCATTCCTCCCCAACTGGTTCATCAACATCACCTCACCTGTCATCAATGTGCCTTTGGGAGTTTTCTTCGTTGGTACCTTTCTTGGTAAGATTTGCCCATCCCTTCTGATGTATTTTAGTTTGGTATATTGAGTTGTTCTCTGACTCACCTGTATTCACCCTGGCTGCCTTTACAGGAGTGGCACCGCCATCCTTTGTAGCGATCAACGCAGGCACAACACTGTACAAACTGACCACAGCCGGCGAGGCTGTGTCCTGGAACTCTCTGGCTGTGCTCGGCGTGCTCGCTGTGCTCTCCATCTTGCCCGTCTGCTTCCAGAAAAAGCTGCAGAAGAAACTAGAGTAAAGCGCTAAACACCTCAGCACCTCATCGGCTGGCTGATCGCAACGTCCCCTCCCCTCGGCTCAGGAACGTGCAGCTGTTGCTCAAGTTGCTCTGCCTCAGTCTCATAAACAGCTGCTGGTGGGAGAATCATTGATCACTGGCACGACAAGCAACTCATTGACCACAAAATGCATGCAGTGGTGGGTTGTTACTGAAGTTAGGTGAAGTATAAACTAGCCGCTGCCTGCACAAATTTTGGTTTCGGTGATTTATGTTTATTTGTGGCACATCTTGTAAATAAGAGAAACTGGATTCTTTGTTTTTATTTAAGGCACTGCTCATTATTGTATTATTCTTGTCAGACAATTAAAGGTGCTACTTGTAGGATGTTGAAGTAGAACAATCTGATACTTGGATTTTTTTTTAAAATGCTGGTACCAGTTGTTCCATATGGCCTACTTTTTATCGCAAGAAATTGTTTCTGTATGGAACTGTATTGCAAACATCTGTGTCTCTTTTAACTATTACATTTTTTTCATTTTACAGCAGCATATCAATTACTACATCCTGTTGGTAGCACCTTTAAGTTCCGCTTAAATATTAATATTTATTTTAACATGTGTCTAACTTGTGTCTAATCTCAACACTAATCAAGTAGACTGCCACAGCAATAATAATAACAGCAATGTCACACTACTGTTGAAAGGGGATTTGGAAAAAAAAAAACAATGTAATGATTGAACTTAGTAAGTGCTACTTTTGTTGACATGTGGGTGAATTCCTTTGTTCTTCCTTAAAAGGTGCCTGGATCCACTGCCACACAATAGCCCCCCCCCCCCTTTTTTTTGATCTTTAATGGCTTTATTTATAGAGTAGCTGAGGAGGTGTTAGGAAACAGGTTGAGCAAGAGGGGGAGTGGCACGCAGCAAAGGGCCCCATGCCAGGAGTCGAACCCAGGTCCAACTGAGCAAAATTTCATTTTGGTTTAATACGTTTGAAAAAAACCCAGACTGCTTTCTCCAGTTTTTTTGGTGTGTATACAGATTATGTATCTTATAGTTTAATAGACCAGTGTATAACTGGAGAGACCATAGGATTACATACCAGTGCCCTCAGAAAGACTGCCAACGGACTGAGGTATCCAAGCCTTGCCTTCCTTTGTACTGCTTCCATTCTTCATCAGGAGAAATGTATCACGCTGCCTGATTTATGTTGTATTTTTTGTTCTTTAAATTGTTTTAAATGGCTCATGATGTCCTTGGCTATAAAAGCTTACTGATTTGTTTTCATGTAAATGTTGTTAGATTTTTTTGTTTTTGGCCTGTGTACAAAATTAAGTTATTGCTGCTGCTTAAAACACTTTCTGGATGGTTTCCAGAGACGTTGATGCAGTGAATGTTAATGCAGGCAACTTATTTGACAGAATTTTGGTGCAAGGTGCAATATGTAGGAATTTTAGTTGATAACATTCAGATTCTTACATATTGCACCTTTTAATCTCTTAAAATTGCACATTTATAGAAGCAGTGCATTTTGTTATTGGTGCGTTTTTTAATTTTAATGTCTTATAAATCAACAGATTCACTGTGTACTGCTGTGAGATTGTTAACTCCTCACACACAGATCTGAAGCGACGACCTAAGCTTCAACTTGTGTGAATTTTAAGTGGTAAGAGGAAGTAAATGCTCATCTGCTCGTAGGAAATAATTGTACTTCATGTACTGTTGGGTTGTTTTTATGGTTCTTATGAGTGAGTTCCATTTGTATAGCTGATTGTTGTTTTGAGAAATGCATCTTCATTTAGTCAAGTGTTAAATGCTATAAACTGGTCTTAATGATGTTGTTTTTTTGTCAATATTTAAACAAAAGCTTGATTTTCTTCTTTGAGGGTTTTTTTCCTCTCCATTTGCTACAATATTTAAACCTAAACTAATTCTAAACTTCACAATGAACATATACTCAAATTTGGATATATCATTGCTGTTTTCTTTTCTACAATGAAAGATGTAGTGCGACAAAACCTCTAACATTTCAGAAAGCAGTATTACTTTGTACTGAGCAGTGATGTATTGCAGTATGAGGTGTTTACAGATTGCAAAATTCCTGTCCTATCTAATCGAGTTTATGTTTTTTAAAATATTTATTGAATCATTAAATTTATCTTTACAGAATATGGTTGAGTTTTGAGAATTGTCTTTAAGGAGTTTAATCATGCTGCAGCATTGAACGATTAACACGGTATAACAGCTTTTTGTCTGGCAAATTTGATTCATAAACAAGTATAAAATTCATAGAGGTCATTCATACTTGAGGTTTTCTGGTAGCGATTGAGGGATTAGTGCCACCAGGTGGTGTTATTGTGACATACTTGTGAAGCAGTGGTCTGATCAGATAAGATGACATTTACAAGTGTGAGCTGCAGCATGATTGCCTGCAATGTGAGTTAATCCTGGAAAACGCGTAGCATTCAATTCAAAGAACATTAAACAAATTAAAACTCTACATTATTACAGGATTAGTGTGTAAGATTTAATGACAGTATTTGTTTTCCCTCTCTCTGGCATGGAGTGGCATGACCTTAATCGCACACATGCTGATAAAAATGGGTTGACTAATAGTGACATATAAAGCTCACTTTCAGATCAGATAATAAATCCAGCTGGCTGCAAAATTGGTTATGAAATGGAATGTGGAGCAACTGTTTTAAAATAGCTGAATTCAGTGTGGTATGAACACAATGAAGACAATCCTTCAAAGAGTGAAAACAATGAAGAACTCACTTTGCTCCAGTTTCCTGGATCTAATATTCAGAATTACATTCAAGCACCACCCTTTGTGAATAGATGATCTAATCAACACTTTTTTCCCCAAGAAAGTTGATAACATACAGACTCCATCAATGTATTTAGAGGCCAATGAAACACCTTTAAATCACATAGAAACATGGGTGGTTAAATAATGACGCTTTTCTAAAAATAACAAAGTGCTAAATAGAATAAATCAGTTTCCAATGTACAAATCCATCAGTAGCACTTTATCTCCTGAGCAGTTTAAAAATAAGTGTGTCAGGTTCATGCGCCAACAGTATCAGCCTGCTGATTAACTGTATGTAAAGCAGATGATTACAGCTGTGCTGCTGTTGATGGACCACAATGCATTTCGACTGCAACGCTCAGATTTTTATGGATATTGTAAAGTCAGAGTTGGTAAGAGGAAAACCGGAAGTCATGAAAATATCCCTAAAATTAAGACAACAATTGGAGTCAACAACAAAAAAACAAAACAACATGGCACATCAGGGCTGCACAAAGTGGGGCCTGATGCACTAAGTTGGCCTACCATAGGGTTAAGGTGGATTTGATCAACCAATTTTTTCTAGCTACTACTACTACTCTACTTTCAGATTTCCAGATTTACTTATTTTTCCTCCCTTACTTACTATGATTTTATTCAGTACTGTTTACATATTGATTTTTTTTACAAACTTATTCTTTTAAGATCATAATCGTTCTATTTATTGGTATTATATATTCATTTAAATTAAAGGATTAATTTATGTATCAATTTGAGGGGTTTTGGCGCAAAATCAAAGTTTCTCGTCCCGTTTTGTAGACAGGGTGTTTTATTGTGAAGGAACGCGTACCGGATGTGTCATGGCCGTTGCTGTTAGCAGACATGTTAGTTTGGTGTCGGTACTGATTTTCGAGCTTCGCAGTAACGTAGCATCCGTGATGGCAGGGCGAAATCACTTCTCCGAGTTCCTTTAATATGCTCCCTGTTGAGGGGATAAGTTTACCACCGGACCAGTCTCAAAATGACCACCGGCTTCAGCTCCGGTTCCTGCCGGTTCGCAGATTATTTTGTGATCTGCGGACTCGACACCGACAGCGGGCTGGAACCCGACGAACTGTCCGGTAAGCACGTTAGCCATCGGGGTAAATGTCGGGGCTGATGCTGTAGCAAAGAAGGCAGAACGGAAAGGGTTATAACATTAGGTCAGCATTATTATTCGGCCTTTGTTGTATCTGGACGCGCCTGTCGTTTATTTATTCGCGTTACATTAAATGTAGGTTATTGTGATAAACACACAGCGGACATAACGTCAGGCCTAGCTCATCTTCTCTCAGCCTGTTCTCTGTAATGCTCGCGGAGAGGAGAGCGGATTACTGGCTTGTTGTGTGTCTTTAACGCACCGACATGAATTTCTATTCAAAGGTTTCCGAACATTCCCTCTCGATTATTACACACTATCTCTATGTCTACATCGTTTGGTGTTGGTCCTGCTCACTAATGATGAATATTTAATGTAAATACTTTTGGTTTGTGTCGATATGGTGTTATTACATAGGATGGTGTTGTCACAGTGGCTCCTACCTGTCACCGGGTTATTTAGAGGAGAGCGGGTAGCAGTGTGGCGACACACAGGGGAGGATTAACCTGTTAGATGCCCCGGGGCAAAAATGTATCATGCCCTTCATCGACCCCTCACATCCTCAGCATCCCCCCCGAGAGATCCACGTTGAGCATGCTACCATCCTCTTCAAGTCAGCTCCTCAGAGGGCGCACCCTTCACAACACAAGCAGTCATATAAATAGCTTCTAATAAGAGTACAAAAGGCTGTGACACACCTGGATCGTGTTTGGTTCTGAGACTTTTTTATTATGATTTTACCTGCATGAGCATGTGTTTTGTTTGAAAGAGAGGCATATGGCATATATATATATATATATATATATATATATATATATATATATATATATATATATATATATATATATATATATTTGCATGTGTCCCTGAATTGTCTTGGCCCTGAGCATGAACGCTGAGCAGATTCTTCAAACATGTATATGCTTTTGAAATCATAAATAAGAAACACAATTAAGGAGCTGGCAATATGATATGATTACTGGAAGACGCAGTTTTTGAATGGTAGAGAATATGAATCCCAGATGCAGCGTACCCAAGCTGGGTTTGTCTAGGGACAGGCTAATTCCAAACACGGGGAAAGAAGTTGAAAGGCGTCTCTGTGTGGAGACTGCTGAGTAGCTATGACAACTGACAGAAGGCACGTGACAGGATCTGTTAACCAGAACTGCACATTTCATCTCAAAAGAGCAGATCCTAACAAAGACATCCATTTTGTCTTGGTTCAAATATTTTAATAACTGCTTCTCTCAAAAGACTCTGCGAATGCATCTTGTTACATGATGTGTAATCTGTGGCTGATGCTGATTGTTACAACATTAGTATCCTTAAATATTAATGCCTTTATCCAGTTTTATTGAAGATTATTGTTTATTATATTTATTTGATTTTCTGTGATGATAGGTGCATCAGAGTTTCTGGGTCTGTGTATAGTTGGCCATAATGGTCCCTCCACCCAGGGGAAAAATGATAATAATGATTAGTTTTGGTCATTACTTCGACAAATCAGTGGGCTAGATAGCAGATTAGATGTTTGACAGTGAATGTAAATATCTGGCAATAGAAGCTCCATCATTGTCCCTGTCGAGAAGTGTCTGGGTTTCCCGATGCAACACCCTGCTAACCATGGGGAAACCCTAAATGTCTACAAAGACATAATATAACTCAAGTGACGTACTTTTTTCGAATCTATTGTCAAGTATTTTGTTTCAAATGTCCAAACACAGTGGCTCCCAATCAAAAATTTACTGTGGTTTCTCACTTTCAAATGATAAAACACAGTCTCGAGTTGTGGTCACTGACGCAGCCTTCTCGTGATATGAAACATTTATAGAAGTGTCAATATGGTATGTCCTATGACACATAAGAATATGAACGTAATAGTGGGTTGCAGGGACCTTAAGTGCCAACATTGCTTCCTGGCAACTGGGCTGTCTGTGTCCAATATAGTTTGCCTCCTCAAGGAGTCGTGACAGACTCCAGATATCGGTGGAGTTGTGCTAAAAAATAATGATTAAACTTTTGTCATTTGAGATTTCTGTCCTTTCGAGCTGATGCTATCTGGCTCCAACATTTCCCACATCGACTAATGTCAGGGTTCCCCGCAGCATCGTCACTGCTAACTCTGGAAATCCCTAAATGCTGATGGTCTACAGAGATATAATATTGGTCACATGATGCGGTCATCACTTCATGCACATTTCAAATGTTGTGTCACAGTTTTCAGTTTTGTAGTTGTTGTGCTTCAGTCAGGCCGACTATCTGAGTGTAAATCTACTAACATGAACTGGTCTTAAGCCTGTTGTGAGTAAATGTCTTAACGTGTATAAGCTCTTCTTGACCGGGTCACTACTCCTGTACTCATCACACAACAATCCAATTAGTTCAGACATTTTCACTGAATTTCAGTCATGTAAAATCTACAACAAAAACCTTTCTTTTGAACAGGACGGACTCCCGGGAAGAGTCTGTTTTATTTCTACTTTCGGCTTCATTTTAGTGTGATTTATTTTGACTCAGCAGATAGTGAGTGGTCCGCAGAGTCGAAACTTTTGATTTTTGAAGACTCAACCCCTACACTTCCCAGTTTTACTTCCTTTAACTCTAGTTCCTGTTTACTGTTGAGTTCTTACCTAAAATTGGTGAAATTAATTGAAGTTCAAGAACATGCACTATTCTTTTTAGAATGTAGCACAACGGTATAGTTGATCAGACCGAGGCCATTTTCACACTTGTTTGAAATCTTTAATCATTGTCTCTTTGTTTTGGCCTTCTAGCCACATGTTTTCTACCCTTGAAACTACTGTTAGTCCTCCATCAGTGTGGACAGAGAAAACCATTGTGTACCTGGCTGTTAGTCCTTGACATTGAGTGGCAGCGAAACTAATTGCTTATTTTATAAGTATTTTCTGTTAGCTGTTTTGACCGCTGTCTTGCGTGTCGATTGGCTTCTCCTATACATTTTAAAAACAGTGACAGTAGCTGTGTTATTGACAGGTTCTCAAATAACCTTTCCAATTTTCAGAAGTCTCTAATGTAATAGAATATTCTTAGGTGTTCTGTTCTTTCAGTTGTCTCTGACTGGACAAAAATGTGCCTGGTTGAAAGCTTCTTTCGAAGTATATACCGGGGCTCTGTGGTCAAACATCTCTGTGGCTGTTCTACTTACTGCTTGTTGCTGCTGTTTACTGTAGAAAGAGGTTAGGGGCCTGCCCTCACCGACTTTCAGTTATGAGCTGAAGAAAGGAAACTGTGTGGAAATTCCATTTTTTTCAGGTTAGATTATGTCAGATAAACATCTGCTATAGGTGTTCTTTGAAGATCTTTCACATTTTTTATTACAAAATGAACGCATAGTAGAAAGTGGGTCATTGTCTCAGGTTTGAATCTCTTCATGTGAAAGAATAATTTGCATGTGATGGAATTAGACAGCGATGGTTTAGATATCCTTCACGTGTGGTTGGTTTAGGAGGAAATGCACATGCTGCGAAACGCTGCAGCAGCTGCAATGGAGACGAACAAAGCTTTATATTTATGATACTTAATTTTGCCGATGATACAAAGAGTACATGTTTTTCATTGTTTTTGAAAAATAGTTAAATGAAATAAATTGTTGATTAATTGACAGAAAATCAGTTAGAAACTGAGTTTTGTTCAGGGCTGAACAATTAATCTAAATACTTTCAATCTTGTTCTTGAGCTGAAAGAAAACATGTTTGTTTAGTGTCAATTTCATCAGGGATTTAATAGTTTTTTAGCTAAAAAAGGTTGTCATACAAAAATGATCATCCTTACCAATCATGAATCATATTGTAAATGTAACACCTGTTTAAATGATAGACATATAGGCCCCAATTTTGATTATTGATTTATTTCATGAACCAAAAGAAGTGTTAGATTCATTTTGCAATTCATTAATTGCAGCCCTTTTAAATACTGAACTTAGCTTGAAATACTTATTTCTAAACAAATGCTTTTATTCACCTGTAATTTAAGAATGGTTTTGGGTGTCATAAACAAAACATGTCCTGGAACTATGAAGTGACATTTCAGCCTCATCTTTTAGAGTATAAGCAACAGATACTGAGGATGGTAACTTTGGAGCCTAACTCCCTCAGTAATTACCGTAATAACTGAACAGCTGACTGAACATTATTCAGTAATTATACGCTCAATGATTTAAACATTTAGAATCAATTAAAGTAATCTGCGTTAGATTTTGCTGGCACAACTGTTGACTATTAATGGATGAGTGAAATAAGCCGAGTCAAACTCTCTGGTGGTTTAACAGAGCTGAAGTACAGTATGTTCTTCACTTTTCATGTGATCCAGCGGTGATTTATGTACAGTGTAGCACAAAGAAACCACCAAAACTTTCTTAAGGCACAGCACAGTGAGGACCTGATTAGCATATGTATGACCCTGCAGCCTTGCAGGCGACACTGGAAACACAGGCAGCTGAGGGACATAAGTACACTCGCACACAGGCTCCACCTATTCAAATGCTAAATATCCTTTTGAATTTCCCAGGCAGCCTCTCTCCCCCAATCCTACTCAGCAAACAAATGAGGATGAATGGCTCAACATGAAAGCTGGCTTTAAATGCATAATGTGGGCTTTCATATTTTCATTCACTTCACTTGGTATTTATGGAACTGTTAAAGGTCTCCTGTCTGTGTTTTTTAAGAATCTACTTGGAAAATGTGTTGGGGGATTTTGGAGGCCGTTTGAAGACTAGTTATAGACTTCACAGGCCTTGGAAGGTGCAGTTTATCTGATCTTTATCATACATTTTGTCTGAACCTGACCATAAGTAAAATGGTAAGGTGGAAACACTGGCTCACAAGGCTGTAAAGGAGGATTTTTTCTATCAATTAGTTCATCATAGAGCTGCCATCACAGTGCCCCTGGTTCTAGAAGTGAAGGTCTCATTAATTATTCCAATGGCCAGTGATAGCTGACTCACAGTTGGAGCAAATTAGCAGCTAAAATCTCTCTCCCAGTTACATCAACAGTATGAAAGAAGAACAACTAAGATTGAAAGTAGGTAGAACCCCATTGACATTTAGTTTAAAAAAATGAACTGTGACTGAACTGTGCATTTCTACAAGAAACGTCTAGTTACTAAGCTCAAAAAAGTACGGGGACATTTTTTGCTAATGGCGGTTGGACACCAAAGATCAGCTTGAATCAATTAGCTTTTTATATTCAGGGTCAGTTTTGGATGAATTCAGCAGCTGTGTGTCTGCATTTTTTTCACAGTTTCGGTGATAAATCATTTTGAATCCACGGTGGACCCTTGGCTTTTGGGTATCGTCTTGTTTAGACCATAATGCAAATGTATAGTATTATCACATTATTGGGGAGATTCCTGTGTCCCACTGTTAAGTAACATTTGGGTTTAGATTTGATTTACATTAAAAGGAAAATTTAGAAAGGGAATACATACTAGGGACAGTCAATGATGGTGATCATGATATTTTCTCATGGTTACATTTGCACATTCATCTTCATTTAAGTAGATAACCACTTATTAGCTAATATATTCAGATGTTACTATAAAACTGTAATGCACCATTTTTCTGATGATCACAATCACTGCTTTGCTTTGTTTTGTTTTGTTTGTCAGATTTATAATAGTAATAGATTAATAACAACAACAACAACAACAACAACAACAACAATAATAATAATAATAATAATAATAATAATAAAATAAATCATGCATGGTAACATGCCATCAGTTGTCATTCTTAATTTTGACACTAAAATTTTATTGCAAATGTATGTCAATTTCCAAATATCAATTATTGTTCTGCTCTGAAAATAACTGGAACTTGAAAAACTGGAACCTGCGTCTTTTCACTGAAACCAGATTGTTAAGCTGCTTCATGTCGTGTTGTCCTATTCGTCTAGGGTATTTATCTGATATCGTCTGTATTCAGGGTTGACTTTGCTTTGCAGAAACCGTCCTGAATCTCATTTCCATGAATGAAATGGTAATTTTCATTTTTTCCCCCTGGGGTGTAATGAGTCTTCCCCTGGATAAAGTATTGTTCCCTGTTGGGTTAAGGCTTATGCTAAGAGCATAGATGTGCTCCTGAATGGTGAAGGTTTACATTCTTTCCCTTCTTGGTAGAGTAATTAAACATGCACATTCTTGTCTAAAAGGCTGTGTATTTTCCACGAGTCGAGTTTCTGTGCAGTCCTATCCCAGTGCTGCTAACAGATGTTTGGTAAGCTCAGTTTTCAGGCTTTCATGTGACGTTTAAGCAGAGTGTGATTTAAAGAGCCCTTCATCTTCCATTTAGCTGTAGATAGGTTCTAGCTATTGAACTGGCTGCTGTTTGTAACTCTCACTGGCTTTATTTCTGTCTCTATTACATTTGGACGAGTCAGTTCCTCACGCATGTGCATGATTCACATAATTACGTTAATGGCAACACCTGTGCTCTTCGTCATGTGACAAGTTCATATGTTTGCTGTGGAAGTGTTTGCTTGTTGGGGGATGCAGCAATAAATGGCAGTAGGTAAACTTAGACTTGGAGACTTAGACTTAGACTTCTCCTTATTAATCCTTTTGGAAACTTATCAAAAAGAAAATATTTTATTCATAAGATTAACAGGTTGTCAGGATTTATAAACATTTCGCTAAACTGAAAAGAAAGTGGTGCTACAGGATGACAGATGTTAATTTGCTTCAAGTCTACTTAGAACAAATCCACAGGAAAAATGTAGTGATGTACTGATTTTGTCGAAGGGACGATGAAAAAATACCGGCCAGCTCTGAAAGATGTGAAAGACTCTAAGAATGCTGTTGAACTTGTCTGTCTTCCATTACATTGTCAGATTTTTGATGGCAAGAGCATCATTTTCTAGATTTGTAATTCTGAAAAAAGGAGAAAACTAACTCATTCTCATTAGCAACTAATCTGCCAGTTATTTTTCACGTTTAGTCTCTGAAACTGTCAAAAAGTAGTGCCAAACAGAATTGCCTAGGGCCCGAAGTGACTTCTTCAAATTGTTTCTTTTGTCCAACCAAACAGTAAATGAAGAGTCTTTGGCTTTTGGACTTTCATAAAGGACAAAGTTAAGCAGCAATTATGTTAAGAAAGCTGAAATCAGCCATTTTTTCCTTTTTCCGCTAAAAATATGACGATTAATTAATTATTAAAATACTAATCGCTGTGGCTGTAGAGACTACTACAGGTCCAGTGCAATTGATGTAATTCCTTGATGTATTGACATTTGTATTCGACAGTTACTTGACCATTTTTTTCTCCTAAAGCTTCCCAAGAAACTGAATGTTGGTAGTTTTTGGCAGCCAAGTTGCGAGTGGTGTTTCCCTCTGATGCTGATGAGAAAAGACAGTGGTGGTAGTTTGCCAGCTTTCAATAAACTGAAGTGCCAGTTTAGAAACCTTTCCCACACTGTAGCAAGTGGGGAAAAAAAGGAAGTCGAAGAAAGTATTTGTGAAAATGTATTCTTTTATTGAAAATAACCCCCCCCATATTATCTCTGTTGGGAGTATAAGCTGTGAAGGCTGTGAACTAAGCTGAGAGTGAGCTATCATGTGCTGTCAGCTCCGGGTCCTCTGGGTGAAAAAGTGTTGATGTTTTCTCTACTGAGCTATTTTGAAGTGTTAGCAGTGTCCTCACCCCGTTCTGTAGCGGGCAGTCAAGTCGAGTCGTGTCTGAATACAGCTTTCTAGTTTAAGAGGAACCTCCTTTATGTTTCTTTGCCTAGTGGGCCACACCACAGTACAGTAGGTGTGAGGGTGTATGAGCACAGTAGGGGTGCAGAGCTGTGGGTGGTCCCTGGCTTACGGGCAGAAACGGCGAGGAGCCAGAACTCTGTGACGCTCTACTCCCACTGCTACCAGTCCACACGCCCCTGGCAACACCGTCCATTTGTACAAACATCTGACAAATCAAGATTAAATGTTTGTTGGCATTCACATCAACAAGCGTATTCCCCGAGTGTATTCCCACGAGTGAGGTAGTTAGCTTGTAATTAGCACTAATTAGCAGGTGAAGAGAACACCTGTGTGGTCTATGCACATGAACCACGAATCAGGTCATCCTGTGTGGAAAAACAAGGAAAAGGAACATTCCCAGTGTAGTTCTTCAAAATGAAGGTATATGTAATGTATTTCTCCTCAAGAATAGTATAAGTAAAGCTGTTTGCATAGTGACAGCACCACCCTGGAGGGGCATTTGCCTTTTTGTATCTAGATGTTTCAATATAAGTTTGGAGCAATTAGGCTTTTAATTTTAGCATTGACTTGACATTTTTCTGTTTTCCATCTCCGCTTTTCTTTCCAAATTCTTGCCGTTTTACAGTAACCATTAGTCGTTTCAACATCTGATTCCCTGTTTCAGTTTCCTCTTAGACATTTTATGGTGGCCTGGTTTTAGGGCTTGGTTCATGTCCTGGCATGAACCCTAACCGCACAGCTCTCTCTTGTTTCTTGTCATCTGTCTGGTGATTTGATAAATTCATAAAAGAGCCCCGGAATGAGTAGTGCAGTTGATTGAAGATGGTCAAAACATCAACTGACATTTTCTCTTTTCTTTAATTTAAGTCATATTTATTTTAAAACGCTCCTCTGTACACCACACATAGTGTTTCTTTGAGTAATAATGTTTGATCTCCAATAATTGGTGTCCATGTAAACGATGATAGAAAAGAAAATGAAAAACTTTAGCTTCCATGTAGTCAACTGAGAGCGAAGTTCAAAAGTTGAGAGACACCAGTAAGGAAGCCTTGCACCGATTTATATCGATTTGGGCTTTTGAGAACACAGAGTAATACTTTCCTAATCTTGCATGTCGTGACAAGCACATTTTGTACTCACTCACTTGCTTACCTTATTTGTAATATGCTGCCTGTGTATGCTGTGATAATTACCTTTAGGAGCTCTCACTTCAAAAGATCATAAACTGACGCTGTTGGTCGACTGAAGTGACATGTCGCCTCAAACCTGCTCCACAGCCAGATGCTCCCAGATGTTTGTTGTGTCACTACAGCAGTTGACTTTGCCGCGACTGAGTTTAGAGACAGCTTTGTCGTCATGCATTTTTTATCCACTTTGAACAAGTGCAAAACAAACAATTGTATGTCTTAAATAAGGGGATAAAACATGGATTCTAGATTCATCATAGTGGGATACAAATGTCAGAAATTAGAAGGAATTGAATATTTTCTTACCTTCCCTACTAATCAGAGCAATCTCACTGCCTGCCCTATCTTTGGTTGCTGATGTTTGTGTCTGAGTCTGAGGTGCGTTCCTGGCCTACTTTCTTCCCTGCGGGCGGTTTGAATATGAAAAACAGATTAAACCCCTTAATCCACAATACTTTTATTCCCCTGCCAGGATTCATTTCACCGTGCTATGAATGAGCCTAATATGAACTGGTTTTGTTGCTCCCCTCAACACCTCCCTTTACCATTGTCCTGGAGAGGGATGAAACTGAATACTGAAAATATATTGATATATTTGTGGGCACATAAGGTAAAGCTCTTATCTGACTAAATACAGAACTTTCATTCATAATTCTCAACATCTCCACAAGGATTCTTACTAAATGCTTCCCAACAGTGGAGCTTTCATCAAACATGAATATTCAAACAGATGCAACAGAGAGAATTAATGTAATCAGCAGGGAGGAGAATTTTGAGTCATCATGTCTTGCCTGTGTGTTTTTGTGTGTGTGTGTGTGTGTGTGTGTGTGTGTGTGTGTGTGTGTGTGTGTGTGTGTGTGTGTGTGTGTGTGTGTGTGTCTGTGTCTGTGTCTGTGTGTGTGTGTGTGTCACCACTGAGTCATATTAAGTGTAGTGACAATTCATAAACTACATAGTCCACAAAAAAGTCCAAAAGATTTGTAGAGTTTATTGTCACTCTGCTTGTACAAGTACACTCATGTGAAATTATTAAGCTTAGAGACTCTACTATAAAATATATGTCGTAAATGGTAATTAGTAAATACAATGTATAGAAGAAGAATATATAGATAAAAATGAGAAGTATACAGAAGAAATATGGGACAGCAGAGCTAAGGTACAAGTGTAAATATTATCTACACATGTATATACATGAGACACAAAGGCAATTACAGAATGTAAAAGCAACAAGGGTGTATTGTTGCTGTGTAATGACAAGAAGTGTAGAATAAAGCAAAAAAAAAAACAGCCATTAAAGTGATCAGAGCGTATCAAGGTACAGCAGCGATTTTGGCAGTAAGGTACATAAGGATGTCCAGAAAGGAAAGTCCTAATTTGACATCTCACAAGGCCTGGGTGCAGATTTCATTCATAGCTGACCTGCTGTAAAAGACTCAATGGCATGTGTCACACAGCTCACATTTTGACTTTGACATGCTGCATGAATTCTGTGTTTCTTCCAGCAGGACTGTTTCGTTGGTGCTTGGCAAATGTCATGCATGAAGAGGACAGCAAAAAGAACCGCCTGGCCGCTTTTATGTAAAATGTTAGATAATCTAGCTCAGCCCCTGGGCCAGTCAGTCTCCAGTACAAGAGCAGCCTTTCACTCAGTCGGCCACATGACTGTCTACTGATGGACACGCATTAGACTAATGTGCCACGCTGGGAGATGTTTTTCAAGCATCAGACCTAAAGTGAAAAATGTTGAAATATATTAAAATGCCACATCATATCTGTAAAATACTTCTGCCACATGCATCACCTGGTAAATCATGACGTGTGAGACAAACAAAACTGTATTTTGGATACTGGATTTCCAAACTCTTCACCCTATCTGACACTCAAGAAATACACCTCTAAACATTTTATGTTTTCTTTTGAACAGCTCAGTGATTTCCTGAAACAGCTGGGCACTGTAGTTTTCAGCAACCGTTACTATGATGGGAGTAAAAGGTGCATTTGTTTGGGACTATTTTTAACTGAGAATTGATGCACATTTGGAGCTCTAGTTATTATTTATTGCAGCAGGGCAGTGCTGGTGGGATCGACTCAAAATAAACTGCAATTTCCAAAAATGTCCCCTAGTGCAACAGTGTGACTCTTAAATGTGCTTTTAAATATTATTGGACAGTAATGGAGCTCTGTGGCACAGAGGAATAAGCTACATCAGGCTTTGGCTTCACAGACTTACTATTAAGACCAATTTGTTTTTGGTTTTGGTATTTTTATTGAATTTAATCACCAATTTAGAGATTTGAAATATTGGCAGTCTTGTCCTTTAAATGGCAACAGTTAGGATGATAGATAAGAAACATATTGCAACAGGTTTGTGCTCTTGCTTTTAGCCTAAATAATCCAGTCTCTGTACCGGTACCATTGAATTGTGAGGTAAGGTATATGTTTGAATTCAGATATACTTACTGCTTGATCAGGTGTGATTTAAAAGATTACTCATGTAAAACAAAAATATTTTAAATGAAAAGATCCCGTCGTCATTTACTTCTCGTGATGATAATTCTGCACATGCACTCATGGTTTCTGGGTGATGACTTGTAATAACTTTGGTGATCCCTAAACTTTTCATCAAGAGGTCAAAATATCTGTTTGCCCAGTACATGTACTTTTAGAGCTCATGACATTGCCATCAGCCTCAGTTGCTCTTTGTGTTTAGTGCTAATTAGCATGCTATGCATGCATGCATGCCAAAAGAAGATGGTGAACATGACAAACACTGGGGGCAGTTTAGCATGCTGACATTAGAAGTTGTCTCCAAGCACCACTGAGCTCTAGCATGGCTGTGGGTTCTTTGTGGTGAGAACATAATCCACATATGGATTTGCATGATCTGTAGACCAAGAGGAAGCCATGACACACATTCAACTCTGTATCCTTGTATCAGAACCCAGCCAGCTGCCTTGAATTAGCATACCCACCTGACACGATAATGTCCTGGGTCTGTATGCAGCTTGCTCTCAGAACAGAGCTTTGACAGCATAGCTGTCGAGATGTGTTTGCACAAAACTGAGAAGTGATGCGCTACCCATCCACAAGCAGGCTTTTAATTATATTTTTGTTTTATTTGTTGTGTAGCTTTATGCCAGTATATACAAGCTACTAAATTCAGAGATGGGGCCAGAGGAAATTTGGCAAATGAAGGTAACCCTCCCACCACACACACTCCTCCCCCTCTTAACCTGAGCTCAGCTTCAACCCTTCAACCCTTAACCTGGCACACCTTTGTTTTTTTCTACGCAGCCCTCTTTTGTTTCTTTAAATTCTGAGTTTTCACATTTATTTTCTGCACAGGTGTGAGGACTTGCCCTTTTCTGTTTTTGCGCACCCTCCTCCTGATTTGTCCTCCCCCTCCTCCCTCTCCCTCTCCCTCACATCCTTGATCAGCAGCTGAACAACGAGCTGATGTTTGACAATCACTGCTTCTGTTTCTCTCTCACACACACACACACAAGAATCCAGTGCTGCCTGCGCTGGCATTGCTTGGTCAATGTTTACTCTCCCCCTGACACTCTGAATGACTTTTCAGTACTGCCTTGGTGTGTGCATCACTTCTGCTTTACTCTGGGTTCATATCAGCTCAACTTGTGCTTTCTATGGTTGATTATTTTGTGTGTTTCTTTGTATTGCCATTAAAGCTGTCAGGAAGCATTAAGACATTAAATCAGATTTGTTTGCCTGTCTGATAAATGATCAATTTTGTAGTATTAGATGCTGCCTGTTTGAATATTTTATTATGTTTACTTTCTCAAGCAGGATGCAGATGACAGCTTTATATGATGCGATACAATCTTCCTCTCAAGACAAACATGCTGACTAGCTCTTTCCTCCAGTTGCGCCTGGCACTTTAAACCTGCTTCCAATCAGACTGTTCTTCTGCTTCTCTCTAACATGTGGAGACATGTGCTAACTGCCTCTCGTCGTCTTTGTTTTTCGCTCCTCTCTCTGTTTGTTTCACTTCCAGGTGAGAATTTTGAGCAGAGTCCATTGCGGAGAACCTTTAAATCCAAAGTTCTAGCACACTTTCCAGAAAATGTCGAGTGGAATCCATTCGACCAGGATGCAGTTGGCATGGTACGATCTCTATACAGTCATAACATTCACTTTGTACTTAAAGAATGACAGTATGGTATGACAGTGTTGACATTAATATCATTAATTGACGGGTATTTTTCCTACAGATAATTTATCAGTTGTCAACTATGCAATTAATCTCCAATTATTTTGATAATAGATTCATTGGTTAAACTAAGAAGTCGGCCCTAAATACATTTCATCAGCTGAATTTTGCAATATGCACTCATTCAACTGCTTAACAGCTTCCCTTTTCAAAGCTGAATTTAGCTTCTGATGTATTCTAATAACTTTTTCAACCCTTTCATACCTTGTCTGTCCGTCCTCTCACAGCTCTGTATGCCAAAAGGTCTGGCATTCAGGACGCAGGTCGACTCTCGGGAGCCTCAGTTTCACTCCTTCATCATCACCAGAGAGGACGGCTCTCGGACCTACGGCTTCGCCCTCACCTTCTTCGAGGAGGTGACCAGTAAGCAGATCTGCAGCGCCATGCAGACTCTTTACCACATGCACAATGCAGAGCAGTACGACATCTTGCACACTCCCACCTCGCCGCCGGGACTCGAGGAGCAGCGACACCAACACTCTCAGACTAGACCCATGCTCCACGCGGCACCCGCCATCTCCCGCCTGCAGCGGTTCAACTCGTACGACATCAGTCGTGACACGCTGTACGTATCAAAGTGCATCTGCCTGATCACACCCATGGCCTTCCCTCAGGCCTGCAGGAAGGTGCTGCAGCAGCTCCACCAGGCTGTCTCCTCCCCCCAGCCCCCGCCCCTCCCGCTGGAGAGCTACATCTACAACATCCTCTTCGAGGTGCCCATGCCACCCTCCGGGCGCTCCCTCAAGTTCTCAGGCGTTTACGGGCCGGTGGTGTGCCAGAGGCCGAGCACATCTGAGCTGCCACTCTTTGACTTTCCTATGGGGGAGGTGTTTAATCTGCTGGGGGTGGAGAACGTTCTGCAGCTGTTCACCTGCGCCCTGCTCGAGATGCAGATACTGCTCTACTCACAGCGTAAGTAGCTGCTCTTCTCCTGTTACACTCAGTGTCCCATTAGGATGGATTGATTACAAGTACCTCCACATCCTGCTTACCATACAACCATATTGTAAAAAACAAATCGATAAGTAGTCAGGCCGACACTGAAATCCTGCGACGGATGGACACAATTCAGTAACGCTGTAGGTGTTTTTCTAAAGCGCTGCAAGTGGGAAAGCAAGAAGAAAATCATGCATTATCTGTAGCAGCTGTTTTGGGGGGAATTGTGAGGTCATGTGATCCTGTTAGTATTGTCTCAAGAGATGTCTCCTTGGAGCTGAAGGACGTATCAGTGTCAGGACATGAGGCTACAAATTGTCTACGGACCTGATTACACATGCTGGTGTAGCTTCAAGACTTTCCTCCGTGTTTACATATTTTGGACAACAAACCTGCACAGTAATCTCTGGATTGTTGGTTCTTAGAAAGATTCAGAAAGGTTTGGTCACAGCAAAGAAAGGTGTGGGAGTTTTCTGAGGCTATTCGACCATCCGACAAGCACTTCTAGTGGAGAACACTGGCTCCTTCACTGAGCCTTGAGAAGCTTAGAATAGTAATATCCTTGAGAAAAGTCTTTCTTTTTTACCTGATGTGATCTTGTAATTCCCCAGTCGCTACTTGAATGATTTTGCTCTTCAGAGCTTAATTGAAACAACATATCTTAACATAGTCTTTACTGTTACGGTTTGTTTCAGTTTGTACACTGAGAAGGAAATGTTACATCTCCATAAAACCACTCTAGCCAGAAATTTGAGGATTTAAAAATGTCTGGATGAACAAAAACGACAGCTGTAGGCTACGACACATTTTTGATATGCATGGTGGGACTTTTATCCAGGAGATTACATAACCTGTTGAGTGTCTCCATTAAAGTGATGCAGTGTGAGTACTAGCCTGTGTAAACGTCGGCCCCCTCACCCACCACAGGCAGCTCCTTGTACCAGGACTCACATGTAAGTGTGTTTGTGTTTGTCTGTGTGTGCGTTGCTGTGAAGGTTCTTCTTGTTTGCGCATTTTAAACTGCGAGGCCCTCTCTTGGTAGCTGTGACTGGTCTTTGTTATTCATCCTTTAGGCAAAACACGGAGAGGGAGAATCTTAAAATCAATCTTGATTCCCACTTCAGTCCAAAAATGTTGGGAGCTTGATCCTTGTTAGTAATTATTTATTAGGAATAGCAGCTCAGTAAAGGTTAAATAAATCCATTCAGTCCTTTGCCATGTAGAGTAATATTACAGGGAAAGGTGACATTCATGTCATTGTTCACCATTTTGGAGTGTGTGTGTGTGTGTGTGTGTGTGTGTGTGTGTGTGTGTGTGTGTGTGTTCGAGGTGAAGAAAGGAAATCATTTAAGGGTGCTGGATCTGGCGTTGTGATTGGATCCATTACAATGGCAAGAGAAGGCAAATGGTTTACAAAACGCCAGGGGCCGGGGGGGGGGGCTCTTAAGGGGGAAAGCTGTGGTGTTGCCAGGCAACCTGGAGACAGGGAGGATAGCAGTGATGCAGGATGAATATTATTGGTTGGAAGTGACATCATGCCTCTTTGTCCCCCCCCCCACACACACACACTCCCCATGAGGCTCATCACTGCAGAACGTGTGAAGGGTGTTGTGTAGAGTTAAGCCCTGGCAATATGCCACTGAGAAGAAATGAGGGACTGTTCGGGAAAGACACACACAGTGAGGAGAGGGATGCTCTGCAAATAAGGAAAGGACTGCATGTGCTACGTGCTAAAAATAGCACCAGAATTTATAACTCTGATTAAAAGAAAGAAATAAAAAAAGAGGTCGGCCATTATTTCTAACATGAAGCCCTAAAAGAAAAGATTGTCTGCTGCTTCTTCCGTCTTTCTCAAACCGGAAGCTCATCGTGTGTCGATCATGTGTCAACCACGGTGACACGCTACAATTACTGAAAGCCATTATTTGTTATTGTTTCACAGGATTTTTCAGTCTTTTTGTGATTTGTGAAGCTGAGAGTGACAGGAGAGATGAGGGGAGAGGCGGGATCTGGGTGTGAGCTGAGGACGTTGCAGTTACAAAACGCACATTTGAGGCCCCGAGATGCTTTATCTGAAATTAAAGATATAACATCTAACATTTCAGCATGAAGACTGCTTGATTACTCTTCTATATATTAGTTTACATTACATTACATGTCTACATTATTCCAAATGTCTCCAACACTGGTCAAAAATCCATAATTTTACTCAAGGTAATGCATTTCATTTGGTCGCCTTTTTGGTATAACTTCCTGGGAAACATCAGAGGATACACGAGAAAGCGAGGAAGGATGCCAATGAAATACTCACTCATTAATTTCTTAAGATGTGAATTAAACAGTACAGTACATTTAAGTACATAATAAGATACATAGTAAGTCGTCTTTCAGCCATGCAAAGACATTAATACTGCACCTCTCTTATTTATCAAATGACCAAATGTACCAACTTTTCGTATAATAGAAATAATGGTAACTATTTTTACAGCACCTTTAAAAACAGAGTTTGGCAGACAAAGCAAAAGCAGGAAACTCAGGAAGCCCAAACAGAAAGAAGACTAGTTTAACGAGAATTTTATTATTCATATTATGACAAAACATCACTAAGAATGAATTCAAATCAAAAGAAAAAAGGCTTTAAAAAAAGTCAAAGAGACATAAAAAGCAAATTGGATACAAATAAAAGCAAGTAAATGACGATAAAAAGATGACATCGCATAAGAGGAATTAGAAGATAAAGATTAAAAGAATAAGAGCAGTGAAAAGAATAAAAGAATAGAAGAAGTGATTTAAAAGAAATGAATTTGCAGCTTCTAACCACACATTTTCAGTTTCCATTTTAGTCTTTATGCTGCAATATCTGTTGTGTAACTGATGTTGTTTTTTCAAAGCTGAAAAGCTCAAAGCTCAAATATATGATAGGAAAGCTGACTGACAGAAAACTATTTTGATATTTTTGTGGATTTCCTAAGAAGAACTGCAGAACATTCTCAGGCTCCACCTTCTCATACATGAGGATTTGCACAAGTTTTTTTTTTTTTTCTCATATTATTTTACACAGTAAATCTTTGGGTTTTTACTGTTGGTAGTGTTGAACAAAACATTTGAATACAAAAATGAAAATAATCAGATGTTGCAGGCCTAGGATATATATTATAAAAACTAGACTTCTGCAACCAGTAAGATAAGTCAGAGTTTCATCTGTTTGGCTTTTCCCTTCACTTATTCACCTGAACCAAAATGATTAATTACCCAGGATGTGAAGCCTCAATCATTGGAGGCAATTCTGAGTGCTGTATCATAGGCAACTGGACCTTGTTCAGTTTTTTGAAGACGCTTCACCTCTCATCCAAAAGGCTTCTTCAGTTCTAACTAACTGGAGAGGAGACAGTTAGACCGTAAGAAGAAGACGCTTCTTGGGTGAGAGGTGAAACGTCTTCAAGAAACTAAAACAAGTCCAGTTGCCTACGATACGGCTCTTAGAATTACCAGGACCCGGATGACTGAGAACCTTCATTAACAATATTGGAGGTGTAAAGGCTCAAACTGAGGCTGTTTAAATGAACATAGAACACATTTAGTCTGACACATCATTTGAGCAGTGTAGTACTGAGACCTGAAAGGTTTCACTTCTGTATGTTCATAGTATTTTTAGCCTGCAATACTGCACACATTTTCACTTAGTATGTAAACTGAATCGTTCAAGCATCTCTTCAAGGACAAACTGCTGCCACGCACCTGTGTGTGTGTGTGTGTGTATATAAATATATATATATATATATATATATATATATATATATATATATATATATATATATATATATATATATATATATATATATATATATATATATATATATATATATATATATATATATATAAGCAACAGTACTTGACTCTTTGTGACTGGTTTCTTGTTATGGTGGCCTAGTTTAAGAACAGACGGGTGATGTTAGTATTCTTGTCCCCATCCTGGTAGAGGAAGCCTGCTTAGAGGGGGGACAACGGGGGGGGGGGGGCCAGGCCGGGATGAGAGCCTCTTCTCATGGAGCAGCACATGACCAAATGAAGGAATGGTATTTATTTTGGCACCATAACAGGAGAGGCAGGGCTGCTGCTGAATGTACAGTACGTGCCAACATGATAGAGTAAGAATGCAGATGAGGAGGACCGGACACATATTTGTGTGTACATAAGTTGACTTAAGTGTGAAAGCCTGAACGTGAAGGAGTGTTGCTGCATGGAGTCATGAGAAAGGAATTTAACACTCGCCACAGGACCAGCTGACTGGAGCTGTGTCACAGTTCAGAGTCTGGAGTCTCCAGAGGTCCTACAGAGGACTTCAGAAACTCATAGAGACCAAAAGGGAAGAAGAATTTTAAGAGTTTAAAAGAAACTCATGTACCATAATTGAAGCACTTTAAAGCACTTGTGAATGTCCCTTTTCTGCTACTTGATATGTCCTCTCCACTACATTTGGAGGCAAATATTGCACTTTTTATTCCACTATCATATTTGATAACTTCAGTTCCTTCTTATTAGTTCAAAGTATCTGGCATCAGAGCAAAAAAAGAAAATGTTTAAATTGTTTGTTTATTTTGGAAATTTAACTAAAGAAAACAGGGATTCTTATAATCCGAAAAATGTTTGAAAAAGAAAATCTGAAACTGAAGATGCTACTACAGACAGCAAGTTTTTCTGAATTGGATCCTCTACTTACTGAGTGGAAACAGCCATACAACAACGTCAGAATCCTTCTTTACATGTAAAGTTTGTACGGTCAAAAAACTAGCATTTGCAACTGTTTATTAAAGTCAGGCCATGTTAGCATGTTTTGATTTGATCTACAAATGAGGATCCACGCCTTAAAGTTGGACACAGCTTGTGTGTGATTACAGCTAATTCCTTTTAGGTTGGTCATTGATCTCTCACTCCACTCCCACATTCTCATAACAGAGAACAGCAACAGGTTTCCTCTTGTCTTGTCATGTTGGTCCACTTTAAGTTAAACAATAACAGCTGTTCTTTCGAAGACAGCTAATGCTAAAATTTTGGATGGAAATGTGTGGTTACTGCAAACACAGCAGGATTAGCCATCATGTCATGTGGGGCAGTTGATAGATTTCAAACCCAGAGTGTGCAAACAGAAGAGCTGAGGCATAAACAGTGTCATCTCATTGAGGACACGAGACGTGTTGCGCAACTTTTCTGTCACATGCTGTTTACAAGAAAAAACAACATCTATCAGACGAAACCAGTGTGCGCCAGATCCCTGAGGGATATTAAACATGGGGGGGAAAGAGTTGTGCAACCTGTTTTAGTCTTATTTGAATGTCAGGCTTTGTCTCAAAAATGCACTTTAGTAATTTAGAATAATAGATGATAGATTTCATGAAGACTAACCACTGCCCCACTGTGGTTTTAAATGTAGCTGAAAACACTGAAAACACTGGTCCAGGACGGATTGAAATAACACATCACTGAACAGACATTTGCTTGTGGCGATTTTAATGATTGTGCTTTCACAACGAATCAGGAAAACCACAAGTCATTGCAGAATCATTACAATCACCATAACTTTAATGTTATAATCAAGTCAGGAAATGAACCTTGTACACACTGCGGGGCACATATCTCTTACACAGTCTTTCCTTCACTCTGTCTGTGTATGTGTGAAACAGATTACCAGAGGCTGATGACGGTGGCAGAGAGCATCACAGCCTTAATGTTCCCCTTCCAGTGGCAGCATGTGTATGTCCCCATTCTGCCCGCCTCCCTCCTCCACTTCCTGGACGCTCCTGTGCCGTATCTCATGGGCCTCCACTCCAACGGACAGGATGACCGCACCAAGTTAGAGCTGCCGCAGGAGGTACAAGCACACTGCATTGTGTTCCCATATTGAGTTTGAGCTTTATTTATTTGGTTTAAATATCCATCTGTATATCTTTGGTGTGAGTTCGAGAATTTTGGAGGTATCAGCCACAGAGATGTCTGCCTTCTTTAGAATATCATGGAACGAGATGGTTCTCTGCTTGTGCTGCTCAATACATTTGAAAAAGTCAACAGCAGTGTGTCTTTGCAGAAATCATGACTCTGTTTCTCAAGATAACCAAGAGACCTTGTTGTGAGTACTTTCATGTAGAACTGTTTTCGTTCCATATCACTGCACAGAAGAAGCCTGCATCTGCTCATGGATGAAAGGCTGGCTAACTAAGATAACTAAGCACACCATGAACCTTTTCCTCCAGATAATCAACAGACTTTATGCTGCATTCAAGTGCTCCTTGGATGGTCCCATTTTCTGAGTTGGAAAGTTGTTCTTCTGACTTTGGTGTATTCATGTGCTCCATGTCGGACTGTGAGAGCAACATGGACATATGAAAGACTTTGTTTTGTATTTTGTATTGAGTGTTTCAAAAAATGCCATGACAGCAGTTTTCAGTATTTAAGTGACAGGATGTGCAAAGAAAACAATATGACTATGAAAAATTTTGGTAAAAGTTTCTTACCCCCACCCAGCATTTACTTTCTTTTGCCCTGTTTCAACATCATATGGTGTCAACAACTCATATGCCAACATGTTCTGCGATGCAGTTGTAACAAAAAAACATTTCTGATAATTCCAACACCACATGCGTGCACACTTATTATGAGCATTTATGGGTGGGAATTATTTTCCTTTCTACCGAACTACAATTGTCGATCACCATGCAGAAGGAAGCTTTCATCTGTTCAGGATGAGAGACTCAAGACTCGTGCCAGTGACAGCGTCGGGTGTAAAAATGAATGGCCCTGTAACAGTAGCTAGCTTAGCTAGCCTTTTAACCATGAGTAGATGCAGGTTTCCCTCTGTGCATTGACATGGTAAGATTGTAGCTTCTGCATGAAATGACTCAAAACAAAACACTGTGGATTATCTTGAATAACCAGGTAATTTTTTTGGGAAAGAAACATTGCAGTGTGTAGGAGGTATGAGAGGAAAAAACATGTTTTTGATTTTGGGTTGAACTGTCCCTTTAGTGAACCCTGGTCCTTAACTTTCTTTGTGACCATTAACATGCTTGCTTTATTTTGAGCAAGCAGGTTTATTATTGTCACTCTGCATAGGTCAGGTCTTTGTTGTACTGCTGACACGAGTCACGGTGGACAGTTCTCTTCTCATTCCTCTTGTGGCAGCATTTTTAAGTGTCTAGTTACTCCAGATATTTTAACCTGCACTGTGCTCTCAGTGAACAGGGGAATTTCAAGGTACTGCTCTCAGCACAGTGTGCCAGTTTTCAGTCATGAGTTAGCTCATTAGGTACAATTCTGCCTGCTTCCCATTTTATGTACAGACAGACATTTAATGGGCTGTCAGACCTGTCCGGCTAATCAGGAGGTTGAGCTGTCAAATCTGAAGGGACATAAAAATAGGTGCTTTGTAATAGTGTTGTTAGGACTGGATAGACCTGTTAGCATTGGTACAGGTAGACTTGTAGGACTAGTAGCACTGATTGTTAAATCTATTTTTTGTGCATTAGCAATGCACAATGCTCAATGTTTTTTATGCTTCTTATGCTGCTTGTTGCCTTCCAGGCTAACTTGTGTTTTGTGGACATCGATAACCACTTCATTGAACTGCCAGAGGAGTTGCCCCAGTTTCCCAACAAGCTCGAGTTCATTCAGGAGATCTCAGAGGTGCTCATGTCCTTCGGCGTGTCTCCGGAGGGAAACATTCACTCCAGCGACAGCCAGCCCAAGTACCCGGGCTTCCGATCCGTCGATGTGGTCTCTGACAAGCGCAACGGCAACCTGGCCTCGCCCCTCAACTCCTACCTGCTGAGGGAGAATGAGACAATCGCCAGACTGCAGGCACTGGTCAAGAGGACGGGTGTGAGCCTGGAGAAGGTGAGATTGTCAACGCATGGGCTGTACAAAAGATCATATCTCATATCGTCCTCATATAGTTCTCAGGTTTTACTGTAGACTGTAACATTGTATATGACAGAAGATTCATGACGTCACCGTGACTTTCAATGTTAAGTGTGATCTCAGCATGAGCCACTTTGGTGATCGGGCTTCCCTGATTCCCCATCACTGTCAGTACATTACTACTTGCAATAAGTGACAGTAAACAAATGGAGAAGACCCTGTTATGCCACACACTGAATTACATACATGTTGCTGAGAACATGTTTGGTTTGATTTTGAGGATCTTGATAATATTTGAGTAATTATGGGGAATTTTTCCCAAATAATCCTACTGAAGATACTCCTCTGTAACTGTCCCTTTTGATAACCCACATAGGTTCATGTTGATAGAACCGCTAATACAGAGCCACCCATAGCTGTGTAGAGTCTTGAAGATGTTTTGCTTCATCAGCTCAAATCATCAACTCAACAGTTTCGTCCGAAATGCTGCTGTTGATGTATCACAGCCTTGATGACAGAAATCCTTTTCAAGTCACTGACATCAAGATGTAGTTGGCGTTTTTACCGCCTCATCTCCATTCGGCATTTGGATGAAATACTCCGTCTGAAGACTGATAGAGGATGAATTAGCTGCTAATTAGAGAAAGCCTCTGTATGTGCAGCCTAATCAGCTTATGCTCTGGTGGCCAGCATTAGCTTTCTCTGAATGGATTAGCTCACAGTCTGTGTATAGTTTCCAGCCATGAGGTCAGACCTCACTTGATGATTTCTCTTATCTGAACTCATGGCTGTGGAGCACAGTGTAGTGGTTAGATTCTTGGGTCTTGTCCTTGGACCGGTGGGCCTACTCTGCATTGTTGTAGCCCCTTACAGCCGGCATGTGTCCAGCTGACCTACTGACATGCTAAAAATAGAGCATGTGTTTCAGTTTGCTTTTGGTCCTCAATCAAAACCAACGTCCTTGACTTCCTTTCCCATGACCCTGCTGCGTCATCGGCAGCCTGTGACAACAGTCAGATTAGATAATGTGAGAAATATCAACTGTTCTGCTTCTTTTCTTCGTCAGACTTATTCTCACACTCCTTTTTTTTTCCTCCTCTCTTTATTGTCAAATTTTCCTCTGTGTGTTATTAAATTGTGTAAATCAGCTGGAGGTGAGAGAGGATGCCAGCAGCAATAAGGACGGACGGATTCAGTGTGATGAGGAGGAGCTGAAGATGCACCAGCTCAACATCCAGGTGCGAGAGGTCTTCGCTAACCGGTTCACACAGATGTTCGCAGACTACGAGGTGTTTGTCATCCAGCCGAGCCACGACAAAGAGTCCTGGTTCACCAATCGAGACCAGATGCAGAACTTTGACAAGGTAAATTGTGATAGTTAGTTTGCTAACACCACAGTGTGGAGATATGTATCGATTATTTTTCGATATGACTTTGTGTCACACCTTTTGAATGTTAAATGTGTGTGCAGGCCTCCTTCCTGTCCGACCAGCCGGAGCCCTACCTCCCCTTCCTTTCACGTTTCTTGGAGACGCAGATGTTTGCCTCATTCATTGACTGTAAGATCCTCTGTCACGATGATGAGGAGAAGGAGCACACACTGCGGGTCTTTGACTCCCGTGTGGATAAGATCCGAATGCTGAACGTCCGCACGCCCACACTGCGAACCTCCATGTACCAGAAATGCACAAACATTGAAGAAGCAGGTAAGGGAAAAAAGGTTCTTGAGATCCTTGTGAGAAATCAGGAAAATGAAAAGTGTACAGAATAATTGGACTGCTTTTAGAGCATCATATTCTTACTGAAATATATCAGTATGCCTCAGCTCTGTCAACCTGTCCATGTCTAGGAATAAACACCTTTAATCCTGAGGAAAACCACAGGTTTTAGTTTGAGAATGAAGAGCTTTATCATGATGCGTTAACCTGAAATTGTAAGGAAATGGCCCTCTGCAGCGTGTAATTACCTGCCGTTGTAAAGCTAAAACATTTTCAATTTAAAGTTTTGTGAATGTAATTAAAGAAGACATTAAAAGTACCTTAAAACACCCTTAATTTAATTCCAAATGAGTGTGGTCGAAAAGTAATTTGAAGGTGTAAACTTGTGACAGAGTTGGAGATTTGCTGTCTTTAGTTAACTGACTGGTAATTGCTGTCTTGTTCGCAGACAACCTGCTTAAAAAACGATATGAAAAAGCCGATTTTGTCGTTCCTGGACCTCATGCCATCGGGCTCGAGGACGACAAGACTCGTAATATTTGCTCTCGTTACCTCAAACGTCACTGGGTGGCAGCTCTGTGAATGTGTGGGAAATGCATTAGGTCACTCACAGAGGACTGATGGACTTCCTTTGAACACTTAAAAGCAGAACACTCAATAACAGCGTGTTATACAGTAAATTCATGTTTGGAGATTTATGTATTTTATCACTACATTTACATAGAAGAGCCTGCTGTGAGATCCTTCATGCATTGCATACATTTCCATTTACAAGCTTGGTGAAGATCATCTTTTAAACAAATAAAACTGATGTGTATGGTGGTGAGCTGATACCGTGCAGCATGCAGGTGAACGGGTGATAAACTATTTTCAGGGAATAAAAACTTTGTACGTGCGAATCGCAGCTTTCATTTTGCGCATGAAACACTTTCTGTTTGTCTATTTTAGGTCTTTTGTATTCTTTAAGCTCATGGGTGTGTGGGTGGGTAGAGTATAATCACGCATCAGAAAAATCACTGTCTAAGGCTGCATTCATGGAAGAGTCTGATTTTGTTCCTTTATAGAAAAAGAACATCTGTTCTGAGCCTTTATTCTGTCACTTCTTTGGGATCTGTGGGTGTTTGGGAGTAAATGTCTTTTTGGTTTTCAGCTTGCTCTCTTCCCTCTGTCATCAGTCATTAACTAAAAGAGAAATTACAGATTCTTTGCCATAGTTATCTTGTTTCTTGACACAATTAGCTACAGAAAATATGAGAATCTTAGTTGAATGTTTGGTGAGATAAGAAAAAACACAATGGGATATTTCATGTTAGAACAGCCCTTCCATGGGAATGGAAATTGTTTTTCTTTTTGGGATGGTTCTGGTACTAATTTCTGATTACCATCCTTAAGAATCTCCTCATACCATGATGCTTACACATCTTGCAGATTTCATGATAAGATGCCCGCATAAATTTCTGATATTTAGATTTGGGCAAAGCCAAAGACGTTGTAATGTCAGAGGCACTTAATTACATATGTATTTACAATAAAGGCTTTAGAATTAGGGCAAATTAACATTATCATCTTACCACCAACTTCGCATTTAATTTCACCCCACATCTCCCCCGCAGAGAAAGCAATTGAGATGAGAGTCTCAAAGATCGACCACACCGCCCTGCATCCCCACCTGCTGGACATGAAGATCGGTCAGGGACGCTACGAGCAGGGCTTCTTCCCCCGACTGCAGTCTGACGTGCTCTCCACGGGGCCCACCAGCAACAAGTAAACATCTGGCATTACTGTCACTTCAATTCTTCTGTAAAACGATCAGTAATTTATTTAAAATAAACTTTTGCTGTCTTTAATCAGTCTGACTTTCATGATGTTTCTCTATGAAGTTGATGGAGGTTATTTTGTGTCACAGATGGACCAAGAGGAGCGCTCCGGCCCAGTGGAGGAGGAGGGATCGGCAGAAGCAGCATGCTGAGCACCTTTATTTGGACAACGACCAGAGGGAGGTGAGAGGTCACCGCGCTGTTTCATTCTCTCAGCTCATTTCCACACAGATTGACTGCTTTGTTGTCTCGGTTCATTTTGCATGACCTGTTACTTAACTTTGCTCCTACCATCTTGTCTGCTCTCCTGCCCCTCCCTCTCACACCTCTGGTCACTTGTCTTTCTTTTTTTTTTGGTCTTTCTTCTCCACCTCTCTCTTGCACTCATTGCTCACACACTCTCAGCATGTAGAGTGTTTGTTTCCGGAGCTGCAGCTCCTGCTGTTTCTTGACTACTACTGGCTCTCGCAGTCCTTCAAGCCCTGTCTAAAGTCGGTGACTGTGGATGTGGTATGTGTTGGTAGTTGTGAGGCTTTAAGTCGTAACACTGACCTGTTCACCTGTGTGGTCTTTACCTCCCTCTGCTTCCTTCACCTCTCAGCAGCCGAGTTTGCTCTTATAATCCACGTCACTTTCTAAGACGTGTCATGTTTAAACTTGTAAACATGAAATGAAAATATGTGTTTAAGCTCTTTAATCTTTGTGCTTATCAACTTTTATTTTTAAAATAATAATTAATCATGCTCATCAAGTGCAAATCTTTGAATTCTGTTATCTTTGTAATTCGCTTGTATTTCACTACGAGGATCACTGTATGTATACTGATGATAATGATAATTAAAAATTGTATTCATACATAAAATGCAATGCAAAGTGGATAACATGAAATCATTATTGTGATAAAACAAAAAAAGAGAAAAAATAGATCTCAAACAGCAGGATTAGATGAGATGAAACAACCATTAGTTGGAAACAATTCAGGAGACAGCTAAAGTAAATTATGTGGAAGAAGGTACAGCAACACACTGTCTATACAGCCTCTATCACTGATCAGTGTAGGACAAACTGAACTCCTGTAGTTGTTTTAGTATTCCTCGTTCTTCTATAGAAACCAGTGACGTGAGTCCACTCATAAGCTGAGTTGATCTCTCTGTTTAGTTGAGTGCTGACTGAATCCTCTCCATGTTTTACTAGAAATACATCCAGGAGGCTAGGAACCTAGGCACGACCATCAGACAGCCCAAACTGTCCAACCTGTCGCCTTCGGTCATTGCTCAGACTAACTGGAAATTTGTGGAAGGATTGCTGAAGGAGTGCAGGAACAAGGTTTGTGTGTAGCTCGCTTTACACATTTTTTACCTGTGCTATTTTCTCTGCACAAAAGTAAGAAAAAGTCCAGTATTATTTGTGTGAATGATTTGTCACCAGAACTTTGTGTGTTTGTTTTTTCCCTGCAGACCAAGCGTATGCTGGTGGAGAAGATGGGTCGGGAGGCCGTGGAGTTGGGTCATGGGGAGGTCAGCATCACTGGCGTTGAGGAGAACACTCTGATTGCGAGTCTCTGTGACCTGCTGGAGAGGATCTGGAGCCACGGGCTGCAGGTTAAACAGGTCAGGAAACAAATGATATCAACACCATCTCACATGATTGATTCTCCACAGCCGGAGGACGTACAGTGCTCTCAGAGATAATAACGGCACTATTCTGTGTTTTCTCTTTCAGGGTAAATCTGCCTTGTGGTCCCACCTGCTGCACTATCAGGAGAGCAAAGAGAAGAAAAGTGCAACTCCGGGTGGTTTGGGACCTCCAGGTAAATTCTGAAATCTGTTCACCTGACAAACAAACTTACATGAAAAGATGAGTGAAGTGCTTAACATCCTTTTCTTCTACACACCAGGGTTCATTCATGACCCCGAGAGACGTAAATCTGATGGTGGCGTATCAGCCATGGCACCTCTTAAAGTCTCCCTGATCCAGGACATGAGGTGAGGAGGTTGTCTTGGATGTGAGCTCAATAAAGGATGAAGTCTTGCTTGATTTAATCTAGTGTACACAAAGCTGGTTTAGAAATCTATTAGCTGCTGGTCATTATCACAAGAAAGCAAATTGGTGTAATACTGCCCCCTTGTGGAAGGCTGTCAAACAACTGCTTTAACATTTACCTACTCAGAGTTCTCTATGAAAACTGATTGTCCAAGTGGGATCCATGGATCTGCAAAGGATTTTCAGAGGGTCAAATGTGTAATAATGACCTAACTAATTCCAGGAAAATCATCTGTAAAAGTCCATTCAGCTACACAAGAACAAATTAATTTTTTTTTTGGTTCAATGACGAAAAGAAATTGAGATCCGATGTTTTAGGCAAACAAAGTTTTCTCTGTACATCAGCTTAGACAGTTTTTTTTCTTATAGTTTTTAGTTTATTTGTATGTGGGCTGACGTAAACTAAACTGCTGGAAAGTACTGAGTCTTATGCAGAATATCTAGAAAGCAAAAACTACAACTTCTACTTCATCAATTAAAATCTAATCTAAAATCTAAAACGGAAACATCCAGACTACCACAACATAAATATTTTAAACCACTAGCATTCCAAAAATCACATGAAAATATAACACAATATTACAGACTTTAAACATCTCACACATTTATCTGGATACTACTTACATTAGTTATTCAAAAAAACAAATGTGATTCTACTGAAATGTCTGCTCTGTTTGATATGTTCTCAGTTTGGATTTGTGTTCTTGATAAAGGGGAATCACTGTTGTACATATTTTGAGATCAGAATTGTGTAACACGAATCCATTATACAGTATACATACATTATACATACATTATACGTTATACATCCATAATACATTTGATTTACCTCACTTGTGAAAATCAGCAATTACAAAGCTTTACAAAGGGCAAAATTGAGCAAGTACAAATGAGAAAATACAATAGCTAATATATGTAATGAAGTCATACATTCCCATATATGTACATACAGTGCTTGTGTACATGGTCAGAGAAGCACACAGCCATACACGACCAGGTTAAAATGCAAAATGTTCACACTAAAAGTGAGTTTTCAAGAGTGACTCTAATGATATGTGTTTTGTAAATCCAAGAGTTATTCCATTTGATTCAAGCACTGTCCTGTTTTTGGGTTCTCTTTGCCTTTATTAGATTACAAATAGTGAGATATGTGACTAGACATCAGGGGAAAGCAAGAGGAGGAGACGTGCAGCAAAAGTCCTCTCTCATCAGTGTGACCAGTGTCCCAGACCCTCAGGCCAACCTGGTGCCCCCGTTTGCTCAAAATGTTTTACTCTAGTATATTTATATTAAACACTAAGTTCAGTGACTCTTAAAGAGCTTCTGCAAGACACCTGCACGTTTTTACACCGTGTGTGCACACATGTGTGTGTGTGAGTGTGAGTGTGTGTGTGTGTGTGTGAGAGAGAGAGAGAGGGATGGGATGGGATGGCAGACATCACTGTTGTCATGTCATCTACTGCAGCCCAGACAGAGTTGAGGAGTCAGGGCTTGTGTTGTGGGAAGGAGGCGCATAACAGCACGTTACTTCCAGCCTAATTACCAGACCCCCCGCCAGTCTGACTGAGAAAAGAGGAGGGGTCAACTCAGGGTACTCAGAAGAAACCATCGGTTAGCCCTTAATTTGGTTGAATAATTGATAATATCGTCTTCACAGATGGCAAATATTTTTAATAATTGGCCTTGTTTTTAAGCTTATTGGAGATTATCTGTGCAACCCTGTGTTTTTTTTTACCTAACAGATAAAAGATAACATTGAGTGTACGAGATGCTTTCCTCCGTTGCCATGGCAATGACAAGTGAAAAGTGGGTTAGCGAGCGTGGAGGGTGGAGACAGGGAGGGGGATGGAAGGTGGAGGAGCTCTTAACAGACGAGCTTATGGCACAGGTGGAGTGGAAGGGAATGTGTCTGGACATCAGAGGCATGATAGTGGCTCCGAGCGATGACATGGGACCGAGCGTGTGGTTTAAAATGCCACAGCAGAGGCGCACTGAGCCGTTTGTTTGGTCATGAGAGCGACTCACAGGCGGGTAATGTTGGGGAAAGTCAGACTTACTGCATGATTTAATATTCATACAAGTCTGAGGCTGAGAATAACATTTATAGTGCTGAGACAATTTGCTGGTTAGGCGAGTATAAGAAAATAATTGGCAATGATTCTTATAGACGAACATCCACCAGTTAGATTTGCTTCTTTTCTCTGGTTTCTCGTTGGTTTTGCATTGTTCCTCAGGGAAAACAACACATTTCATGACATCACTTTGGGTTCATACAGTACTCTGGAAAATGCTTGATGTAATGTTGTTTAGGAATATGCTTTGAATTTAAGTATAGTCCTTGAAATACGTTTGACTTTCAACATAATCAGGTGTTTCATCTTCACAATCACTCTTGTAAATGTCATATTTGTTTATTTCTTGGAGTTGAAAAGAGTGAGCATATAATAAACATTATCAAGTGCAATTAAAGTTAATATGAACAGCTGGTAAAGTAAACCAAGTGACAATGTGCTGTAGGTTAATTGCTGAAAGTATAAAGGATTACATAAACTTGATTTCTTTTTCGTGCGATAATAAAGGCTCATGAGACTGAAATTGTTGGTTTAGGAACCTTGGAAGTGCTTGAATAGTTTTTAAATTTTACCCTTAAATGGCTGTATGAAGCCTTTATGTTATAGACTTATCAATAGACTCATCATTTTACAATTTATTGAAAGATAGCTCAAAGATCCAAGTGCACTAAAAATAAAATGAAGACATTTGTGAATTCTCGCCCATCCCTGTGTTATCTCAGAAGAATCATTAGAAAAAAGCCATCCTGATGTTTGTGTTTGTGTCTGTGCTCCTCTGAACCTCTCGATCCGTCCGTTTGTTTTTCAGACACATTCAGAACATCAGTGAGATCAAGACAGATGTGGGCAAGGCCAGAGCCTGGGTCCGCCTCTCCATGGAGAAGAAGCTGCTTTCCCGACACCTGAAGCAGCTGCTTTCAGACCATGAGCTGACAAAGTGAGCAAGATGACACAAAAGTCAAACTTTCATCACAACAGTAAAAACGACCTCTGAGTTTCTCCTCCAACCTCTTGTGTTTTCTGATCCTGCCCTTCTGTCTGTGTTTCTGGAGGAATGTCTGTCGCATATGAAATTAAGATGACACATGATCCACCCATTTATAAAACATTAAGTCTTTTGAAATCACAAAGCATCATACGTTTGTCCACTGCCACGTAAATATTTTACAGCCTTCTGCATAATTAATATCTGAGTGGTGAACTGGGTCAGGGGGGCTTTCTGTCTGCATTTTGTGACCTTATCATTTGTTCTACCTCACATCTAGTGGAACTCACTTTGTCATCCATTTGAATTATGATTGATATTTCATCATGTTGATGTCACTGTTGAGGAACTTCACTCTTCGAAAATAACAAATATAATTGAATTGTGATAGTCTAAGCATTTATATTTGTTTTTTTACACTTTCCTCAAACAATCGTCTTTGTTCTTTCAGGAAATTGTACAAGCGATACGCCTTCCTCCGCTGTGACGATGAGAAGGAGCAGTTTCTCTACCACCTCCTGTCCTTTAACGCTGTTGATTACTTCTGTTTCACCAACGTCTTTACAACCATCAGTGAGTGCCACTTGAATTGAGATCAGCCCAAACATACTGGTCATTGTAATTTTATTTGACATTTGTATATAACATTCATCTCCCTCTCCCAGTGATCCCCTACCATGTGGTGGTTGTTCCCAGTAAGAAGCTGGGTGGCTCCATGTTCACAGCCAACCCTTGGGTGTGTGTCTCTGGTGAGCTGGCAGAGACTGGCGTCCTGCAGGTCCCCAGAAATACTCTGGAGATCACTTTTGAGGTTGGTGATAATTCCTGGATAAAGGATACGTCTGCTCTGTTACAACTTGAACCATAAAGTGCATCCACGTGTTGTTGGAATAATCGGAAAAATGAGCTCCAGAATGGGGAAATTCATGAGGACGACCAGTCAGGGAAAGCAATATTAAAGGGGTTTTAGGAAATGTATTTGTCTGTATATAAAGCCTCAAACTTGAAACAGCTCTCACCATAAGCAGTAAAAAGAAAACTGTGAAGCTCATGAACAGACGTCGGAAAAGAAATACTTCCCAACACATGAAAAAAGAGCACGTAAATAAAGGGTTAATTTTGTAGATTGTATGGCCTTTTTGTGTTTGGTAACATTGAAAGTGGGCAGACACAAAATGTCAATAATGATGCCTCATTGCACAGAAATTAAAAGAGAGACGTTGGTCTGTAAACTGTGTTATGACCTAAACTGTCAGAGGGTTTGGGTAATGATATTTTGATTATCTGTTGTCTTTCTCTTCCAAAGGGGTTAGTTTGGAATACAAATATGCTCATTTTTAAAACCTTTATGATCGTCCGACTGCTCGTTTTCCATTTTGCTGATCAAAAATGATCACCAAAGTAAAAAAAAAGAAGACCAAACCACAACAATGCTTTAATAGAATTCGCTAATATTTCTCTTGCTCTCTCTCTCAGTGTCAGAACCTGGGCAAACTGACCACAGTGCAGATGGGGCATGACAACACAGGGCTCTACGCAAAGTGGCTGGTGGAGTGCGTCATCGTCCGCAACGAGATCACGGGGCACACTTACAAGTAAGCACATCCTCTGAGGGAAATGTACCTGCTGCGGTGTTGTTTTAGCCACATGGGTCTAAAAAAAATGAACAAAACGTGTTTCATTTGTGCAGGTTTCCGTGTGGCCGGTGGTTGGGGAAAGGTGTGGATGATGGCAGTCTGGAGAGGATCCTGGTGGGAGAGCTGATGACTCCCAGCACTGAGAACGATGAGAGGATGTGCCGCACGCCCCCGATGCAGCAGTCCCCGGGGATGATGAGGAGGTTTGTTACCATCTCGCCAAACAGCAAACCAAGTAAGTTACTCGAAACGGTGTAGCCATAAGCCCTACGTTATAGGCGTGTGTGGGTTTTGTTATATTCTAGCTGATGTTAGAAACTTTTTGTACTCACTGATACTTGAAGCTTTGTTTTTAATACCTTCACTGCTTAAAATTAAAATGCATGATTGCAAAAACCCGATGACAAATAGATGAAACCTGGATGGGGATTTTTCCTCGCTTTGTACTTGTTTTGTCTTACTGAATCTTTGTTTGCCTTTTTCTTCTCTACAGAGCTAAACACAGGTCAGATCCAGGAGGGAGTGGGAGAGGCCATCAATGGGATTGTGAAGCACTTCCACAAGCCGGAGAAGGAGGTGAGAGACGACAGTCTAGACAAGCCCCGACATGTGGTTCTATTATTCATTGCAAATGAAGAATAGCAGCTTTCTGCTCTGGTGGTCCCCAGGAGCCCCTCGGTGTAGCTGTGGGCTATGTGGTTTAATTCATAGTGTTAAAACATATTAAAGCAGAATTCTTGTTGATTTTCAGAAATTTATATTATTCTTGATCAGTTTTTCTGCTCTGGAATGATGCCCGTTATTGTCTGTGATTCGGATGCACTAATTTCAAGCACCAACTCTGCTAATTATTACTTATTAAAGCACATGGAGTGATGTTTCCAAATCAAAGGACATCCCTATTGAAGATTTGTAAAGTGCATAGTAGCTGTATCTGTTGATTACAGGTTGTAGGAATCATTGCTTGTTCAGCTCAGCACAAAGGATTTTCTTTTGACAGGGAAATCCCCTCCACCTCTGCTCCACCTCTTTACAGTACCGACATTAACCATGTAGAGTGGTTCAATACAAATTGTCCTACAAAATATTTTCTCCATGAGCTCTAAAAATAACATTCAGTAAACTTGAATGCTCTTATGTATTATAATAATTGATCAGACACCTGTTAGAGATGGCTGAGTCCATTTAGTCAGGTTTCTTTTCAACATAATGGGAAGTATAGTTGTTTTTTTGATGGGATGACTGGTTCTGAGAAGTGTGTAAGAGCTATACCTAGAAAGTCCTCATTTAAATTGTCCTCCAGCCTCATAATCATGTCTAACTAAATGCATTTTCCTGTTGTTTTTGCTCTCCACAGAGAGGCAGCCTGACCCTTCTCCTCTGTGGGGAGTATGGCCTCGTCTGGGCTCTGGAGCAAGTTTTCCAGCATGGCTTCAAATCACCCCGACTCTTTAAGAATGTCTTCATTTGGGACTTCTTGGGTAAAGACTTAATATCCTTACCATCTTAAACTACCTCAGCTCTTAAATTGATATTCCACCTGAATCTAAATATTTTGACCTTGGACTGGAATTTTTATCAGATGGTGGTGGGTCTGTCTGAAACAGATTTTCATATTACAATATTGATGACTGTTTTTTGATTATTTTTTATATTTCTTTCTTTGCTTAAACAGAGAAGTCACAAGTGTACTTTGAAAGTGCTGAGCAGCGAGAAGCTACTCCGGATGAAAACTGGCAAACCAGAGTGCGCCACTTCTGCCGCTTTATGCGCGCCATCAACAACACGTCCCGAAACATCGGCAAGGATGGGAAGTTCCAGATGCTCGTCTGTCTGGGTGCAAGGTAGGCCGGCAACACTTACTAACCTCCAGACGAGTCCGCTGTGGCAATGTGCTTATTCTCTGTATCTTCATCATAAGCTGTTAAAGGCACACTATGCAGGATTTGCTGGTTGCTGTTTGTAAGCACACCATTTAAAGTCAAAAGGATTGGCATTGGTGGCGGTTATGTTCTAATAAAAACAAATAGACACACAGCCTTTCAGATTTTGTATGAATGTAGCCAAAGTGCACGCCTCGTCTTGTCCGTTGTTTGCCGCTCTGCCTGTCTGTGTGTGTGTTTGGCTCATCACTCAAATAGGCACACAGACCTGCAGCCCTTTACACATCCACAGAGACAGAGAGCAGAGGAGAGAGAAAGAGACAATGATGTAACCTGGTTGCTACACTTGTATTCGTGCACACTGTCATTGGCTGGGGGCTACACACCACTGCATAATATTCCTTCAGCGTACAACCACAGATCAAGTTAAAGCCCCGAGGATACAAATCAATCCTTTCTTCTGAACTGTCTGGTTTAGACACTGAATCCCTAACAGAAGCTGATGCCCTGCTCTATATCTGACCCTGCATCCTGACCTGAAAGGGGTCTAGTGAAAAATGATCCTCCTTAGAGGATTCTTGAAGTATCAGATATTTTATTGGTTTCCTCCAGTTCTTCCTCAAAGCTGAGGAGTATTTGTGGCTTTGCTTTTACAGTAAGTGTATATAACGATGCAGTGATTCTTATGTCAATGGACAACTTTGTTTTTATCCTTTATCTTCTATTTATGACTCTTTATACAAAATGGTAGTAGCACAACAAGTTATTTATCAAATATTAGTTTGACAGAAAATTGATTGGCAAGAATGTTAAGAGATTGTTTATGTCATTTATCAAGTAAAAAAAATGAAATTTTCATTCTTCCACTTTTCAAATGTGGGGATTTGATGTTGGGTTGATGCCACTTGTGTCTGATTTTTCTTCTTCTCTCAGGGACCATTTGCTGCATCACTGGATCGCTCTGCTCGCAGACTGTCCAATCACCACTCAGATGTACGAGGAGACTGCACTGATAAAAGACCGCTCGTTGGTAAACTCTCTGATCAGAGTACTACAGACTCTGCAGGAGTTCAACATCACCCTGGAGGCTTCACTTGTCAAAGGTGTTGGGATCTAAACTGAACCCACTTCACACCAGTTGTACCTGACCGGGAAGATCGCTGGGGACCCTGGAAAAAGAATAACTGAACCTTTTATATGCAGGAACTGACTTGAACAAAAGGACTTTTTCTGGCTTATATTAAAGCTACTGTTACATTTGCCATATATTAAGTGCAATGAGCCTTTCAAGATACGTTGTTATTTTTATCCTCAATGATGTTGCCATTAGATGTTAAAAATATGTTTTCTATTATGAACCATGATTTTCACATTTATTGACCTACTTGTGCTATAATGTTCTATTGAAAGCTAAATATTTTCATTGTTATCATGAACTGCTGACAATGGCTATATTTAAGGGAAAGTGAGGATCAAAACTGTTAATATATTTTCAGAGATAAAACAGTATTATTTTGTTAAATCAGTCAAGTTGCTTGCTCTGTTGTCAACTCAGATTCCATTGTCATTACGCAGAGCTTAAAGCAAATGATGTAGAAGTATGCTTTATAAGTATGTGTATGACAGGGGGTTTGTAGTGTGGACGATGATTCACATACTGTACACAGAAATAGAAAAGGCTGTTACATTCTGCCCTTTCCCTGGGAAATGTACTAGTATGCAGATCTTTACATGGAATACCTTTAGCAGAGAAAATGACCCTTATTGCATGATAATAAGACTGTGTGGCACAAGCCTGTATCCAGTGACAGACAGTACATTCAGTTGGATAGAGAAAAATACCCAGAGTCTTTGGTTTGTCCTCCCGGCTTTCTGTGCAAAGCAGATCACAATTACAGCCTTCATGTAAATACCTCCAACAAGCCCTTTCCCCTACCGCCACCCCGGCCCTTACACTACATCTATCCTCTTCTCTGAACAACAGTGTGATGATGACTCCTCGTGATAAAGGATGATCCCCTGCTTCCTGTGTGAGGAGGCAAAAGGACATCTTGTCCCCCCCCCCACCCCCTCCTGATTTTGTCATCATGGTTTCTTGCTATGCAATATTCACAAGAGAGAAAATTCAGCCCCTTGGTCTCTCCATATCGAGATGTTACCTGGCCCTCCTCTGTTACATACATTGAACTTAGCAGTGCAGAACAAGAGATTTGATATGTGAAGGACTGTTTTTTCTGTGCCAACAACGTCTGGAATGACTGTGTTGTACTCGTCTGTGTACGACCCACACATGAGCATCTTGGGAGATATATATTTTTGTTTTCCAGTACTGTTGTACATTTATTGACATAGCTGTGTAATGTAGTGTTTACTAAGTGAGCAACAGTGTACAGTGTAAAAATATATTAAGAATAAAGCATCTGTAATGCATTAAAGTGGATTTAATTGTATCAGAGTTTAGTTATTCATTAATATATTTATGTATATATATGTTCAGCAAAGAAAATGTAGTTCACTTTGAAAACTTAAGCTTCTTAAATGTGAACATTTACTTTACCCTTGGCCTCTGGACTATGGTTATCAGTGTTGTAATGTAACTAAATACATTTACTCAAGTAATGTACTAACACATTTTCTGCTACTTTATACTGCCACTCCACTCCGTTTTGGAGGAAAATAATGTAGTTTTACTCCCCTACATTTATTTGATATTGAATAAGTTACTAGTCTCTTTGGAGATAGCATTTTAAAATGTATTTAGTTCATCAGCAAGCGGTTAGACGACAACATAAAGACAACAAAATACTGATTCAGATAATCAGAAAAATGCTGAATATGATATATAATAATCAGTCGACCCACAGTATACAGTATGTGTAAACATATGTACAATGTACTTTTACTTGTAGGTCTTCTTTTGATATATGGGTTTATTGAAGAAAATGACAGAAAATGACGTTTGATACTTGAATATAGTGTTTAATATCAGATACTTGTACTCAAGTACTATTAATATTTTAACACAATATCTTTACTTTCGCCCCTATGAGAACATGTTTTTTTTTGGGAAATTGGGATTTTCTGGATCAAATTACTTTTTAAACGATTGTAATAATATGCAGATAGTGAAAATAAGTATTAGTTGAAATGAGTCTATTCTACGCCTTATTTTGCCCGCTTTAGCTTTACTTTGGGTTTATCAAACACAAAATATCCTAAAATATATTGCCGATTTTATTATAATTGAAAGGTAACCGTATAAGCATTGACAAGCGGGTCATGGACAGATTTATACTCTAAACTGGATGTGCTTTCTCAGCTGAGATAATGTCAACAAACTCTTCGCGCCATGTCACATAGCTGTTTTTCTTTAAAGCCTTGAGCCAGGTGGATTCTGGGACTTTGAGTTTAAAAAGAAGGCCGTTAACAACTGTGACGGTGTGGCGATCTCCCGCTCTTTCACTACGCCTCCCATCATTCATATCTTCTGGAGCGCACGCGAGGGCGGCAGCGATTGGTCGAATCAGGTTCAAACTCAACGGCTGCACTCCTTATTTGGTCATTGTACGCTCAGCCCTTTCATTCCTGCTTTTTATGCAAATCATATTCTAATGGCCAGCTGTATGCATCAGTAGTAAGAGCATGCGCAGTGCGTCAAAAGAATACGGCGAAGATTCAAAGTTTTTGTTCAGTAAGTGCATCGTTATTTCTCTTGTAAAGAAATTGCATTTGTGGAATTTTAGTGGTTTGTTTTGTGGGGTTAGACTGATCGTAACGTGCGGTGATCTTTACCTGACGTGTTCGTTTCCAGTTGTTGCGAGGTAAATGTACAAAGACGGAGCGACTCGACAATGGGATAACGTGGAAGTGTACGAGAGCGTGGCGTGGTAATGGTAGCAGCGTCGGCTAGCTAGCATGCTAACAGCTAACAACAATGAGCCATATTTGGCGCTCTAGCGGGCAAAAGTTAAAATTTAAAGGGAAGGACGGGTTCATCGCAACTTTTCGTGTTTTATTCAAAATATGACAACACAGACGAATGGCACCAAATTGATAGTTGTGTTTTTTAAAATACGCTTGTTTCACATAATTCTTCGAATAGCCCGGTAGCTTTTTGTTTCTTGACTTCAGAAAGCGCTCCTGCCCGCTTTTTGTTTCGAGTATTGGCTGCAAACAAGTCTATGGTTGAACAGTGCCTCGCTTCAGATAGATTTATTGTGTTTGTGCTTACGAATTCACAAAGTTTCCATGGTATTAACAGGCATTCAGAAAAGTAACATTGGCGTCAGTGAACGATGGTAAAACGCTGTGTTGTGGGTGTAACGTATCTGTGTGATTGACCTACGTTCACCCGTGCGAAGTGTCTGAAAGTTTGAGAGCCTCACTCGGTCGTTTTTTTACGTCAAAACTAGCTTTGAACATCCTATAGGTTTGAATAATGTGCTTCTTTTCCAAATCAACCTATAACATCAGGTTATAACGTCAGCGTGGAGTCTGTTTTTTGATGTTTTGGTGTTCCCGCGACTTGACTTTTAAATACAGAGCATAACGTAACTCGGGTTTTGGCATTTTAAACAGGTTAGTTAAGCGTATTTAAAACTTGTTTGCTCAGTTTAATTGGTTCAACCTATATCTAATGGATGAGGTTCATGCAGAAATGTGTTAAAACGATGTGTTAAGACTGGATTGTGTGTGTATGTGTGTGAATGTGTTCAGGGACCGCCCCCCTCTTCGTAGTAGAAAGCACAACTGTCTGCAGACGTCCACGGCGCTCATCACGAGGACTGAAACAATTTCTGATCTTTTGTTTTCCGTTTTCAGATTTTTTTTTGCCACAGCACTGACCAACAAATAGACTATGTTTGGCTTTCATAAGTCAAAGATCTACCGGAGTAACGACGGCTGTTGCATCTGCAAGACCAAGTCCTCCAGTTCACGTTTCACAGACAGCAGCCGATATGAGGAGACGTTCAGGCTCTGTTTTGGGTAAGAGCTCCCATTCATTCATGTTGTCCAGTTCGTATAGTGTTAATCTCTGGTTTTTGCTTGTGTGCACGTGAATTGAGATTAAACGAATGCACTAGGTGTTAAACCTCCCACTGTGTTTGCCTGCTCCATTTATGTTTTTTGAAGGCTGTCAGAGGATCGTGTTGGAGACATTTGCAATGCCTGTGTGTTACTGGTGAAGAGGTGGAAGAAGCTACCTAATGGCTCCAAGAAGAACTGGAACCATGTAAGTGATGTCAGACAACACAGCGAGAATCTTTTCTTATTTATTGTGCACCTTCAATTAACATGACTTGTGACCTGACTCAGGTGGTGGATGCCAGAGCTGGACCAGGCTTCAAGGTGACAAAACCCAAGAAGATGAAAAACAGTGATGGGAAGAAGAAAAGCAAGCTTAAGAAGCTCCACAAGTTAAAGAGACAAAGTAAGTTGTTAAAAGATATTAGAATGCCAGATGATTTGGTTAAAATGATGACTTAATTACCCAATATTATGGTCAGACAATGCCTGCAATTTAACCATCAGTGGTGGTTTGGGTTCTCAGCCCAAACTGACAGACAAATTAAAAATTGACTGTATAGCAGCATCTTGTGGCTCTTTTTGTTAGGGCAGACATGCTCTATTCAAAATTAGTAAGGGATATTGGGATATGGTTGCATAAATGCGTGTGCATGGATAACTGATTTGTCTAATGACATGTGTTGCATTTATATATTTCGGCAAGAAATATTCTCAAAACACTCAATAAAAATTCTGATGTCAGAGAATAAACAATCAGGTAAAACAATAAAATATCCCAATATCCTTAAATTAATTTTGAGTATTGTAATTTGTGGTTAGTGTCCAAAGGAGTGCATTGGATTCAGTGCATTCAATTAAATAAACAATTTTCAGAAAAATGTGTTGCATACATTTTGATGAAAAATACCAAATTCCAGCATCTATAATGTGGACGTTTTTATTTTTTTCTTAATCTTCTATAATGGTAAACTGAACACATGGATTTGTCACTTAGACTGTTGGTCAGAGCATCAGGAAATTACTTTGGGCACTTTCAGTGTTTACAGACATTGAGTATAGACAAAAAAAATAATACAGATGATAGTTGTTGACCTTGTTCAATTTTTGGTGACCTACTTTAACTCTACCTTATATTTTATTTTTATAAAAGAAATCCCCCCCACCCCCCAAATATTAACACCTGCTGAATTTACCATCTATTGTCGCTTTTCTGCCCAGTAATAAATCGTGGTTGAGAGGGAAATTTTTTAACAAAATCAGTCTGATGTCAATGTTTAAGTATTTATTTTGTTTACCAAGCAGATTCCGATGCCCACAGTACAACCTCCAGTGTGTCTCCTGCACAGTCACCCAGTTACAGCAACCAGTCAGACGATGGCTCAGACATCGAGTCCAAACAAAGACGCACGACTCCCTCCATCTTCTCCTTCTTGGATCGTTTGTACTGGAAAAGGTAAACAACTGCTGTTTGCAGGATAAATTTATTAAACTTTTGGGACAGCTTTTTTGCCTTTTTTATATGATAAAGCATTTTTGTTTCTGTTTTCATCTTAGGCAAAAGGTGTGCTGTGGGATTGTCTATAAGGGCCGGTTTGGAGAGGTGATCATTGATCCCCGACTTTTCAAGCCCTGCTGCAGTTCCAAAAAACAGAAGACGCTGGCGTCCACGCAAGTGGCCGCACACCTTCCAGACACACTTCCACCACAACTTCCAGAAGATGTGAAAGAAAGCTGGTGATTGCTTTTATTGAATCCCCCTGTAGGGTTATCCAAGGCATCCCCGCCTGGATTTGTCTCCAGTGGCAGACCTCCCCAATTCCACTCCACCTATTTCTGTTAGTTAGATGTTTCCTTTCTTTTGTAATATTACTTTTTATATGGGTATTTTTTAAAATTTTGTATAGAGTTGATTTTCCTTTTTTATAGAAAGAAAAAAAGAAAAAAAAAACTTAAGGGCATTAGTGTTATTTATAGTATGAGGCAGAAAATTTTGTTAAGGCTCCGTTTCTGATTCTGAATTATTTTTGTTTATTTTGTATTGATCAGCGTTTGTGAGAATATTGTCACTTTTTCGTACATATCAAGACTGTTCTATTTTTTCATAATTTTTCCAAGTGTGCATATGAAAGACACCAGCTATTCTAATAACAGCTTCTTCTTTTTTTTTTTTTTTTTTTGTGCGTGCGTGGGCGTATGTCTGTGTGTGTGAGAGACTCTTCAACATGTTGCTGCAATGTTTTGTCTTATCTGTCCAAAAGTATGAGTCTGTAGGGTCTTTTAGTGCACAAATTGGTTACACCAGGGACCATTAGTACAACTGTTCTCAATGAACTTAATGAGCTTTTAATGTGTGTGTAATCTCTGACATATTCACAGCTTAAGCATGCCAGAAGTTTAGAACACTCCATGCATGCAGTACATTCCTCTGCTCTCTGGAATGACAAAAGTGATTTATTTATTTCTTTTGTACAGCCTCCAATGAAATGACAATGCATGTTGTAAAGCAAATGGTTTTTAATATGACTTTTGTAAATACAGTGTTTTGGCTCTTGGTACATCCAAACCTTTTTTAAAAGTACAGAATGGCAAACCACTACTTCTGTAAAAATTAGAAATTTGAGTGTCTGAACGGTGCTGAAACGTGTACTTTTACGCTAAGCCAATTAAGTTTTAGCACATTATGACATCTAATTTTCTCAAAGGCATTTCTCTACAGGCATGCAAAGCTGTAGCCTATGCTATGTTCGGAAATATGTGTAAACTGCAGGGAAAGCTATATGCTTAATTGCTACAATATTCCTTAGGTTTGATTGCTAATGGCTTGCGATGGTCAGAAGCTGAACACACAGGAATCATGTGACATGTTTAATGGTTATGCTACATTTTTGGCAAAAAAGTGCTGTTAGAGAAAATGTGATTGTGATTGTCATTGTTGTGTTTTATCTTCAGAAGCAATTGTCAAAGTTCAAACTATGCAGACGTTTTGAATGTGAGAAGTGCTCTGGGGGGTTTCTGTCACTTTCACTAATAAAGTGCAAAGTAATGGATCCTTATTCAACCAAATTGGCTTGTAAAAAGCATCTGATATTTCAGCAATAATTTTACACTTTCCTACTCACAATTCACAATTGTCTCAAGATATTTCTTATGTCATGTTAACATAATGCTCAGTTTGCACAGTTTTAGCCATGGTGCATACTGTCTCAAATTATTACTGCAGTGACAACGGTTATTTTTTCTTTTTGTTACATTTCTGTAACCAATCACACTCTTCATGAATTGACAGGCAATGCTCTATAAAGTTGCTTAATATATAAATATTTCTGCGGCAGGGTAGTTAAAAGCTGAACATGTTTAATGATTCTAATTAAAAGGAGAAATGCTGCTCCCTTTTTCAGCTGGGAAAATAAGCTTGTTTTTGTCCTTAGGGAGTTGCCATATATTTTTTGTTTTTGTTTTGCGAGGTACATTTTGGGATGTGAAATGTGCCTTAATGAATTACCTGACCTTTTCATTATGATTATCACGTAATTTATATTTATTTATTGCAAAACTGTTTTCTTTTTTTTTTTTTTTTTTACTGAAGTTTTGATAATTGGTGTAGAGCCTTATAGAAAGTCTGGTATTAATTTTGTGCACTTCCTTTGAACATGCAATGTAGATGTTTTTAATGCTTTTTTGTATACTGTACCACAAATTAAATCTGTATTGTAATAAAAGAATTGAAAGAAAAGTGTGCTTGTGATATTTGTTGGAGCCTGTAGGTGGTGTACACGAGCTACATACAAGGAATGAATATTTGAGACACTGGTGTGGCTGACATCACATGAGTCTTTTGTTTGCTGTTATACTGAATTTATTTATGGGTGGTGACTATTTGTTTATTGCTACTGTGCAAGTGTAAGTTTTTATCATATCTTAAAAAAAAAAAGTATTGAGCTGTAAGCATACATGTCCCCCCCCTCCCCAAATCTCCATCTTAAATGGTAGAAGTTATATATTAAAACAAAAAATGTGAGTTAAAACAGTTTCTCTTCATAGTTAAAACCAAATTGGACAATCGCAGGTGCCATTTTGATAGCAGCTTTTTAAATAGAGAAGGAAGAACCTCAGAATTATCTTCATGTTAGGTGGTTCAGGTATGAAACCTGTTTCTTTTATTTATATAAACGCACCAGTAATATGCATGGAAACACTAAGGTAGGACAGAAATTAGTCATGTTGAAGACTTTTGACTGCTTTGGATGTAACTTGGGAAGGTAACGTTATCTGTCACCGCTTGTATATACTGGGAATTTTGAAGGCAAGAAAACCTAACTATTTAGGAGGGAAATACGGCGTTCTTCATTGTGTAACGTTGTTTTTCGTTGTATATGTGTTCACAGCTAAATTCGGCATTTCTCCTCACAGTGTTATGTTATATGACTGACAAAATAAACAAAACAAAAAGATTTTTCGTTTTCGAAGCCGTTATAGAACCGATAAACGTGTGTTGCCTAGCAACCACGTTGTTTGGCTAACGGTAATTACGCTCCTCGGACTAGCTAGTTAGCTAGAAGTTAGCTATGAGCTAACCAGACGCCATTAACGGCATGATATGTGGCGTGTTATTTGTGTTTGGACTTTTCTTCACTGGTGTTTGCCATAGAAGACTTTAATACATACACCAAAGGCCATGTTTACAGAGCTGAGTCTTTAAAATAACTCAGTTATGTCAGGTTCACAAAAGGAAATCCGACCGAAGCTTTCAAAATAAAACCCTCTTCAATGCGATTAAGTTGTGATGTTTTACGCAAAGTCTCCCCACTTCCGGTTGTTCACTGGCTATCTGACCGACTTGACGCCCCTCTTCAAAAGCCTTTTTTCCACTCTAATGTGTACGCGCACGCACGCTTTCATTCTAGCTCGCGGAAACACACACACACACACACACACACACACACACACACACACACACACACACACACACACACACTCACTCACTCACTCACTTACTCACTCCTTTCTCTTTTCAAAAGCCCCTTGTGAAGCAGATTGACAGGCTAGAATGAAAATGAGGCGGACGCTCGGTCACGACTTCAGTGCGTACGCGTCCTTTTGAGAAGACCTCTAAACTTGGATCATATCACCATGGGAGCTGTTTGGGCTGCAAGGGACTTTTGTTTGTTTTTGCTCTTGTTAAACAGTCGCCAAAACACAGCGCTTCCAGAGATTCGAGGTGGGACTGTACTGAGTGTGTGTGCATGTGTGTGTGTGTGTGTGTGTTGTGTTTTCCAGTCGTGGAGAGTGCTACTTTTACGCACGCTTTCAGGAGTGCGCTCTTGTCGTTTCCCGAGTGGTGATTTTCACTTTTTCTCTTAGTTTATATATGTGCAGCTTTATACAAATAACTGTTTATGTGGGGAAATCATGTGGTCCTTAATTTTTAAAACAAGTTTTGTTTTTTAACTTATTAATTCCAGGTTAGTTTTCACGGGGTCTTTAAAATTATCTGCTGCAGGCTATAATTTGTATGGAAGTTTTTTTTGTTTTTGTTTTTGTTTTTTTATAACTGTTTTAATTTTTACTGTGTTACTTAAATCTGAGTTCTTTTGCTCACCATCTGTAGTACATTCTTACAAGACATGACACTTGCATATATGTTAAATGTCGTACTATTTGAATCATTAAACTATGGGAATGTGTTTTGGTAATCATGACATATAAGACCCATATGGATTTCAGCAGATCCATGTGCAGAGGGAAGTGATGGCTGTCACATTGATGCTATTTGTCAGACTACCCAAGGCTCATACAAGTGCACGTGTAAAGCAGGCTTTAAAGGAGATGGAAAACACTGTGAAGGTAATATGTCTCCTTTTTGTTGCTGCTGTTTGTTTGTTTCACATTCATATCTGCTCACCAAAACCACGACATTGTCAAAGTATGAGCACAGCGTTTGTATATTTAGCCTCATATTTTGAAAAGGTTGTCTGTTAAACCAAATAACAGTTTGTAATTACCACATGATACATTTCTTTTATCGAGTGTGGCATCTTTTCTAAATTCCTATAATTTTCTCTTTTAAATCTTATTCCTCCATTAAAAAATAGTAATAAATAAAAATTAATTTATAAGCTATATATCCTCCTAATGCATCCCATTTCTTTTTCTTATTGCTAAAGAATAACATTTTACATTGTAACTTTCTGATGAGTAGTTGAACTTTCATATATGTGGTGTTACTTCACAGACATTGATGAATGCGACTTGGAGTATAATGGTGGCTGTGTACATGAGTGCAACAATATACCAGGCAACTACCGCTGCACTTGTTATGATGGATTCAATTTGGCACATGATGGACACAACTGTCTAGGTAAGCTCAGCTTTAGACCTCTCAGTAAATAAGCTTTTATGATAGACGGAGAGCTTGAATCATTGGCTCTGATTATGAAGATTTCATATTTGTGTGGGCTGCATGTGAAGTTTCTCACACTCACTTAGATGTCTTTTCTTGAACCCTAACTTTTCAAATGAAGCCTCATACAAACAGTTTTGGTTTTGTTCATGCAGTATTTGAAAGATTTATAAATATTTATGTCTGAAATTTGATTTGAAAAAAGCTTTATTTTCATGTACAGTGTTTATAAACACTGCAGAATACAGCTGTATTTGATTTAAATAGGTTAAACTTTAATTTGTGAATATAAAACATAGTTTTTCCAGAGTTCAGTACACTGGTAATCAATGCAATTAATCCACTGTCCTGTAGATGTGGATGAATGCAAGTTCAACAATGGTGGGTGCCAACACACTTGTGTCAATACCATGGGCAGCTACGAGTGCCGCTGCAAAGAGGGCTTCTTCCTCAGTGACAACCAGCACACATGCATCCACCGCTCTGTGGGTGAGTGTACAACATGCACACTTTTCTGTAAACAGCATCCATGCCAGTGTCTTCACCTGATATTCAAATTTAAATGTTATTTAAAATGTCTAGAGGAAGTGCAATTTATAAAGCAGTTTATCAGTTTGTCTTATGCATTTGTGTTTGCGAATGCTTGTGTCTGCTAATTGCATTAAGCTGTGTAAAACAGAGAATTAAGTATAACATGTTCTAATATTCACATACAAATCTAGGATTGACGGCACAATAAGGGATGGCAGGTTCAAGCTGGCTCCCATCACTGAGCTTTTATCTGCAGCAGCAACATGCTGTGGGAAAAGGATCTCTATGTCCCTTAGAACAAAATGAGTTAATAACTGCAATACTCAGGTCTACGTGGTCTATGTCACAGATTAGTCTATGCCTTTGTTTCGTCTTCTTGACTGAAGTCAACTTAAATGCAAGTGCTTTCCACTCCATCGGTTCTTGACAATCCTTTTAAATCCTGTGGACCTGTCTACTCAGCTGTGACCATCTATATAAATGGTGCTTCAACTCATCAAATTTTTCAGCTAGAGAGTATTATTTAGTGTGTTGTAGATACTAGCAGAGTTTCTTTTTTACAGGAAATGAACTTTTAATCAACTTTCTATTCCTCTCTGGAGGTGCTTAAGATAAAATAGCGGTCGATGCTTTTGGATTGTGTAAGGCGTGAGAACAATCAGTGTCTTTGAGGATGCCAGACTAATCTCTTAGTATGTGTGCCTTTGTGTGTAGCCGGTCAGTCACTGTAGGAGAGTTTCATTGTGTACCTCTCGCCCTCTTTCTATCCCAGAGGGCCTCAACTGTATGAATAAGGAGCACGGCTGCGCCCACATCTGCAAAGAGACACCCAAAGGGGGTGTGGCCTGTGAGTGTCGTCCAGGGTTCGAGCTGGCCAGGAACCAGAGAGGCTGCATCTGTACGTGCTCAACAGCATGAAGCTGACTTCACACTACACGCCTACCTAAGAGTCACACACACACACAGCTGGCTTTAAACATTGCTCTGATTTAATGTCTCATGGTTGCATGTTGTTGACCCTGTAGTAACTTGTAACCACGGCAACGGAGGCTGCCAGCACACCTGTGAGGACACAGAGAACGGCCCCATATGCAGGTGTCACGTCAGGTACATGCTGCAACCTGACAAGCGGTCGTGTGTAGGTAAGCACACTGTTTGTAGACTGAGCTGTTGCTTGACATGTCACGATGGTGCACTCAAACGTTTGTATGTTGTGCACTAATACTCTCTACATTTCTGTCGTATTTTAATACTCATCCATTTTTAAAACTGCCCTTTAAAAAAATACTGTAATCCTCTTTGAGGGTATAGCCATATCTCATCCTGACCTACCAGCAGTTCAGTTAATTGAAACTCATTTTGTGCAGCTAAACAGATTAAGCTCAGATTAAGGAAAATCATAAATACTTAGAGATCCTTGAGCATTTTACAGCAAATTATATGATATATTTTTTAATGATTTTTTTTTTTGCTGAAAAGATTTGTCAGCCCAAATCAAACGGTGGTGCCAGCTTTGGGTGGCTCTGTTCTAGAAATCCAAATAATTTCAAAGATACCAAATCACACTGAATTTTGGGTAAATTTTAATAAATTGATGCACAAGAGGTCCGTAACATAAATTGGCTCTAATGATGCAGCTATAAAAAATAAAACAACAAGATGTATACTCTTAGATGAGTATATAGGTTATTTTTTACTTTTACTTTTACAGTCTTCTCTTCTACAGTATTATATCAAATGGCATCCCCGGATTTGAAGCCAGATGTCTACGACATCATGTAGCTTAAACAAAGAGTTGAAACAAGCTGATTATGTACATTATGCTCTGAAAGATGCTGATCTGAAAGATGAACAACCTTAACGATACTAAAGGGATGACAAAATGGGAAAACTGGGTGTAAAAACTGATTGTTAAAGTCACATAAATCACAACTGTCCGTCAACGTTAGCTGGCTGTTTTTTACATATAGAATGTATAAACAGAATGATGCTGACACAGGTATTATTTATGTTTTATGGATCTTGTTTTTAATGTAATTTCTGTTCAGAAAATAACAAAAATACATATCAGCTGCAAATTCCAGGAGCAGCTTGGACTTTGTTTATTTACTGTCACAAAGGCGATCTTGATGAAAAGAAAAAAAGAAGAAAACAGAGTAACTGGAAACATCTCTGTGTCAGTTTTCCTGTTGGGCTGTGTGCATTTTTTCTGACAAAGGTTATGAAGGGTAAGGATCAGATATTGAGTAATATCTCTCCCTTCAACAGCAGCAGTGTCTGTGAGGTCCAGGCGTATCACTGTGATGTTGTCTTCAGATTCACTTTGCTGATCTGGTGTGTTATCTGACTCACACCAAGCCACTACAAGCTGAATATCTCAAGAGTAAACATGCATTTGCTTACTGATAGGGACCAACACAAACACCCAGAGCTGTAGTCACGATGCTTGTAAATGTAGTGACTGTGTGTGTCAGTTCTTACTCTATTGATGATTAGTTTTGTGTGTCACAGAACGAGATGAAGCCACCACCGAGTCGTCAGACCACAATGCCACATCCTTCACAGAGGTGGACAAACGAGTGAAACGAAGACTGTTAATGGGTAATAATCTCACTTCTATGTTCACAGGCTGACAGCCCGAATTTGTGTTATAGCTGACAGTGCGCTGCCAGGAACCACTCAGGGAAGAGAACTCATGTCTAGTAAACCAATGCATTCCTTTGACTTTTGAGCAAACTGTGAAATGACCAGGCACTCGCTGTCTCGCCCCGGTTTCCCCCGTGGAAGATATGCATTTGTGACAGTGTGGTACATTTCACATTTTCCTTCCATTTGGGAAGAGCAGAGTGTGAATCTTTTCCTGTATAGCTAGTATTTATCAGTTGTGTGATTTTGGGTCACTCGATACATGTAAAACATTATATCTTTGGCACTTTACCTAGTACAAATCTTGTTTTGTGTTATTAATAATACATGATATTATTGTAAGATTAGATGTACCTAACCTGTGTAGGGGTGTACTCCACATTCATACATTCAGCTGTGCACAATAAAAACTATGCATTAGAGCTGGCCTACTCAGCTACTTTTTTATGACAACTTTTTTCTCTACTTTGGTTAGGGTTAGGGTTAGTCTATTGGAGCAGTCTTAAGATTGAAAAAGAAACATTGAATATAAAAAAGCCCCAGAAAAAAAGCAGCACCTTTTTTTTGTCTTACAAGTTTGTTATCTAGTTGATTCTTGTAAATTCCCTCTGCTGAAACAACCTGGGTTGAAATTGTGTAATGAAAGTGTATTTGTGTGCTCCTCCACCGACATAACTAATAAATTGGGATACTTTGCCTATTAACAACGATGATCAAATCCCACAGGTGGCCTGTTGAATAAGTCTGCATTAGAGCTCTATTCATCTGTGTTTAAAACAGTAACAATCACTGTTTATGCTATCTATATTTTCATGGCCTAAAGTGTTGAAAACAGTTTGGATTTCAAATTCTATTAAAGAAACGGTACATTTATAATATTACATCATTTCTTTAGTCCAGGTGTTTTAAATGCACAGTGTTCATAAAATATGTCACATTGTGGAATAACAACATTTTTCACAAAGCGGAAGGCCATTCACATACATTCACATTGTGTAATTTCAGAAACCTGTGCGGTGAACAATGGGGGGTGCGACTGCACCTGTAAGGACACATCCACAGGTGTGCGCTGCAGCTGCCCTATTGGCTTCACGCTGCAGCCAGATGGAAAAACATGCAAAGGTCAGACTGTCTGTCCACAAAAAAACTCTTCTCATTGAAACAATGATTTATCTCAGTGGAATTGTATAGAAAATCATGTTAAAATGCCGTGATCTCACCTGTCTCCACAGATATTGACGAGTGTGAGCATCACAACGGCGGCTGCGAGCACTTCTGCAGGAACACCATTGGCAGCTTTGAGTGTAACTGCAGAAAAGGCTTCAAGCTGCTGACAGATGAACGCTCTTGTCAAGGTAGGAACGGATCTTGTATTGTTCATTCAAATGCTGCACAGTCAACACTACACTAGCAGACATTTGTGATGTCTTGTGAGGTCAGGCCTGACTTTTAATTTTGTGACTATGAAGTTGCATGATTGAAATTGCAGATAAAAAGTCTGGTATTTCATACCTAACTGATCAGAAAACATTTATTACTTAACCGGGACTTGGGATTGAGCTGTTTTTTTGGTTATATATTGTGTGTTAAATGACCTGTCACTTTGTTTTGTGTGGATTGGTTTTCAGTGACAGGCCTACACTTTTGTTAACCTTTGGATTGCAGTCTATGGTTTTATGCACTCTGTTACGATGCAAATATGGTTACATTTAAAGCGTTTCAGTGAAACACTGCCTTCTTTTAATCTGTTTTTACTCCCTAAAGATAACACTATTTAACCTGATGAAGCACATTGTACACGTCACATTTCACTGATTTGGAAAATTCAGGATCAAATGTGTCTGATGGTGGGAAATCTCTCCCATATGATTTTGCAACTGACTGCCCTGCTATTATGTCATCTGATTCTGATTTCAGATATAGATGAGTGTTTTTTTGAGCGGACATGTGATCACACATGTGTGAACTCCCCTGGTGGTTTTCAGTGTCTGTGCAACAAAGGCTACACCATGTATGGACTGGCCCACTGTGGAGGTGAGTCTAAAGCATACAACAGTGAGAACTTAATAACTGATGTGTTGGAAAAAATGGACCCTGTATTTATAATAATGTGCTTCCCCTTTTCATCTCAGATATAAATGAATGCAGTGTGAACAATGGCGGTTGTGAGCATGGTTGTGAGAACACCATGGGTGGATTTGAGTGCTTTTGCCATCCAGGCTATAAGCTTCACTGGAACAAAAAGGACTGTACTGGTAAGGCGATGCCTCATCTGGCTCATCATGTTGAGTGCCGTTGTCCTTGGAAATTGTGTGACATCCCACGTTTAGGACTCAAATTTGGGGGACAAAAACAGGAGATACTTTGAATTCTGTACTCTTTTTTCTCTTTAATTCTCTGTCACCTGGTTTTCTTGTGCTTGTGTAAAACATCCAAAATGCGACAATGATGTTTTAGGATGTTTTATGTCTCATCTTCATGTGACTAATGTTCCTTGTTACAAACAAAGGTTGTTCCTTATTTTACCTTGGAGTTTTATTGCTGTTTCTATCTAGAGGCTGAGGGTTTGCCAGCTGCAACCCCCCCCTCTAAACCTACCCTGAACTGTAGTAAGCAGGAGGGTGGGGACCGCTGCTTCCTGACCTGCCAGTCCCAAGTTCATATCAGCAGTGGTGAGTTGGTTGTCTATATAACAGGATTTATCTGCTATAATTACCTGATATAATAAGAATCTTTTCAGTGATTGTTTTTAACTATATTTCCATGAGAGAAATAAGGCAGAGGATTTGAGTTTTGTTTACCTTAATCTCATGTTGAGTGTTAAACTTTATTAACACCTGTGCTGTATTGTAAAATCTCTTCATCTGCAGCTTCATCGTCTTTTTATGTGTTCATGTTTTTTTTGTATTCCTCTCATGAAACAAAGCTGTCCTGCACATTGTTAGTAAATAACTTGGTTCTTGCTAACATCACTGACAGCTGTGTCGCTCCTGCATATTTTCCTGTTCTTATTATCCATCAAATGAATAAAAGCATAACAATGTTCACACTGCTCATTCAGAGGTTTAAGTCAGTTTTATCACAGGTTCTGCATATAAAAAGTCCCCAAAAATGTCCAAATCTATATTTAGATTAACTTTAACTGAGCAACAATTTGGCCTTCCTTGGCAAATATTTGTGGCCTCTTTAGTTTGAAAGCCTTCCAGCTGTTTAAAGGACTTTATCAGTCCTCAACAAAACATCTGTTCATTATTTTTATATTTACTCTGACTTTTTTGCACACATCTCCATGGTCAGTAAATGAAATATAGGATTACACCTGTTTTTTGCTGCAAAATGCCATAATTAATATTATAATGAATGGCTGTAACTTGCTAGGAAAAGGTCAAATGCAGACAAAATTCACATGGAAATCTAAAAGGTTCTGAGGTTCTGTCTGAGTTGAGTTTTTTTTTGGACTTTGAATAATCCTGTCTGATTCAGAGGATGTGTGGCACTGGATGCTGACTGCTAGAATAGGTTAGGAAAAACAAAATAAATAGAGGATAGTCAGCTGCCCCAAAAGTTTTTCAAACTCCAATCACACCAAAATGGAACTGCACCAAAACACTAACAAAAAACTAACAGCAGTCATTCAATGAGGCTGTGGCTGCTGGAAGGCTGCAAAGAGTCTTGACTAATCCGGTCAGCTGTTGACTTTACCACTGGTGACCATTTTATACTTGATTTTTGGCCCGCATGTTTGTTTTAAACAATGTAAGGGGTGAAAGGACTTCCACTGAGCTCTGACAAAGCAAAGCAAACAATAATGCTCCTGCTTGTACAGTGAATAATAAGAACTGTGACTTCTACAACATGTTTGATGCAGTCAGTTGACATGATTTGACACACCTCAGTCAAGCATACCATTGTGTTGAGACCCAAACAGCTTGGTGTAGTTCAGGTCAGGTGTCCTTTGATGCCTCACAGCTAAAGCAATATGTCAGTAAGTCAAGTTGTTCTACATCTTGTTGTGTGAACAGCCGTCAGCAACAATCTGCAGGGCGACTCTTCTTGTTCCTACATGCTGCCTGTTTGCTCTCACTAACTTGGCTTTTGTGGCCCTGACTTTTGTCTGCGTTGGTCTGTGTGTCACGGCCTCTTGTGTGTTTTCAGGGACGGAGGATTCCTACACGGTGACCTGTGGAATGCCTCTGCCCTGCCTGGCTGACGCACAAAAGAACAGCAGTGGCTCACATTGCTTAGGCAAGTACAAAACATCACAGATTTACATCTATCTTTCTGCTCTGCCACACAAAAGAGGAACAACTCAGTCTTTTCTTATTTTCAGAGGTAGATAATTTTCTGTTCTTCTGTCCTGTAGGTCCAGAAATTGCCAGTGTCCCGCGCATTAAGACCACAGCCACGTTTAAGTCTGGCACCGCAAAATGCAACTTAAAGCGAAGTCAGGAGAAACTGAAGGAGAGCTTAAACTCAGCAAACTCAGGTACAGAGGTTGCCACACAACAGGCATAACACCGCCTCCAAACACAAGATTTAGATTACAGATAGATGAGGATTAAAATTGCAGCTCCTTCATGTTGCTGGTTAAAGAACATTTTGGGTTTACAGAGAGCTGCCAGCAAATAAAGCCACAACCTTTAGAAGACAAAGCAGACCTGAAGGCTGCTTCAAAGTAAACCAAAAACCAAAGGCAAATGTGAAAGAAATTTGTGGGGAAAGTGATGTGGTTTGGAGTGTCTTGAACGTCTCAGCGTAGCACTTTGTCTGGCAGTGACAGGGGAGGATGTAATTAGCCATAGCATGCCTTTCAGTTGGGTCTGACCTAGCCATCAATCAAACAGGGTTCCGATTGTAGGATTATTTTGCTTCTCTGGAGGGTTTCGGCATGGTCTTTAACATCCCTCACAGTCACTGAAAGGGCACATAATTGTTTCGAATAAAGGAAATTGTCAGCGGGACATAACATCCTTTTTTAAGTCTACATGACAAAAATGATCAAATTAGCTGCATTGGTTTAAGTAGTGTTTTAAAAATGTTTTTCATTCCGTCTATGATTTTCTTTAACAGTTGCGCGATTGTGTGTGTTGTGTTGTGTGTTGTTGGGGGGGATGGTTGTCTCCCATGTCCACAGATAGCAGGTTCCTCTTCACTGAAAACGTCCAGTTCAGCTACGTTAGCCTGCGCTGCACCTCGTCCGGACAGCGGACACGCAGCCGCCACGGCAGGAAGGCCAGCGAGGAGGACGGCTCCTCGATAACAGCTGAGTTTGTGCTGGATGTGAACCTAGAGGAGGTAACAGGTTGGTCTCTCTGCGCTCCCTCTCTGCCTGCCTCACTTGCTGCTCTCCATCTTTCTTTCACTGCTGTCTGTTCATCAAAACATTAAAGTATCTCCTGTTTTGACTTTGCCATGGTCGTTGGCTCTATGCTGGGACTCTTGAGGTGTTTTTGTTTTATTTCCTTGAATGAAGTGGTGTTTAGGTAAGCATGTGAGCATCCAAGCATGAAATTACAATAGGCGTGGGAAATGACATTTTGCTGTGGAAACAGTTGTGGTATCAAGTGCCTCTCTCAGCAGAGAGCTGTGACCTGAACTGTGTGCGCCGACGTTCGGAGAAAAGGCTCAGGAAGACCATCAGGACCTTGAGGAAGTCCATCAACCGGGAACAGTTCCACCTCCACTTTGCCGGGTCTGACTACGAGCTCGGCAAGAGTCTGGGCCAGCCAGCAGAGCTTCCAGGACACTGTGTGGCAGGACAGGTGCTGATGGGCAGGAAATGTGGTGAGTTTGTTTTTGTGTGTTTACTTTTTATGCAATGCAGAAATTAATCTAAACGTCAGGTGATGCCAGGCATCTCCTTTACTGGAAATACTGATGGTTTTCATCTCCCACCGCGCATATCCAGCTGCTTTTGTTAAACCTAACACAAGGCAGCAGTGGCTCTGACTAGGCCTTAAACACACAGTAGACTCATAGTCACGTCTTTAAGCAATTGAAATGGTCCATGCCAGTAAGATATATTTAGACAAGCTGGTTTAATGATTGGATTTGGAGCAGGTGTTGGCCAGATGAGTGCCATATTTGGTTTGCAGACATGCTGTAATGAGCTAGTTGGAGGGGAGAGTGAGCTGAATGGAAGAACAGAGAGACTGTTGTTGGCCCTCCAAGCTGTGAGATCTTCCAGCATCTCCACAGGATAAGAGTGTAACATGAGGGCTCATGGCAGGTCTCCTGGTAGCTTTTGCCTCCCCGTTGGGTTTTATATACAACCTGTGATGGAGAAAATGTTCATTAAATAAGACCGCACACTGTCAGTGTTGGAGGGCTGGAGACTGGCATGTGTTTTCTCTGGCTGTTGGGAGCGTGCGCCCCTAATTTTGGGCCTCACAGTAAGTTTGCTGCCTGCTGCACACTGTCTTAATATCAGTGAGAGGAAACAGGGGCCTGTCTTCTGTTGAGATGTCTAAATATTTAGTCAAATGTTACGCTTTTTGTTCAGTGTATGCACAGGTTTACCAGCGATGTTAAAGATGTTTGACCTGGATATTTAGTTAACCTCACACAGCTCCTCCAGAGTGTTTAAAGTTTTTGTTTTCCATCTTCGGAACCACTCAAGAATAGGGACGATTTAGGGTCTTTGCACTTTAACAAGAGACGAAAACCACAGCTATCCTGTATTTATCCTGAGATAATGTGACATATATCTCTTCGTAACACCATATTTGTAGTAACATCATAATCATTTCTGCTGTTGAGTTGTGCTGACATGATTTAAACCCAATATGGTCGGGCTCATTATTTCTACCTTTCAGTAAAACAGGTCTTAAGCGTGTTTATTCCTTAACTCCCCCGCTACACTTTCAGGTCAACATTAAGCACTCTATTGGCCATGGCAGGGGTGTAGACATGTAATTTGGGAGAGGAGAGGAGGGGAGGCGGAGGGCTGAAAGGCATTCTTCTTAACCTCCAGCTCTTTAAAGGAGCTATATTTTTCCCCTCCTCCCCCAACTCCCACTCTGGCTTAGCTCGGAGTGCAGTTTAGTCCTTTTCAGTTTGCCCACTCCATTGAAAAACCCCATTTGGGGCTTGTTCTCACTGCCTCAGAGGGATGACAACACAGACTCCTGAGCATTTGGAGAAAATATGCTTTCACCTCTCTGAATCCTTAAAAGCATTTCTCCCCTGATTTTGATTCATTTTGGTTAGTAGTTGCATCGATTTATATTCCAGGACATAATTTTTGTTTAAATGAATTGTATCGATGATGTAGTTTATAAATTATATAAGTATTTTGTCGATCAGGTGTTTATTTGTTATGTTGAACTTTTCCAGAATACATATTCATCCAAAAAGTAAAACAAGCGCAACAACGTCAACAATCTTAATGATGCAGTGATACCGTCAATGGTGCGTGTCCACGTCGATTTGACTGTTGTTTGCGTGTTTGTTTTAACATTGAAGATGTTTAGGAAGTGCTGTTGATTCAAGCTGGCAGTTTGAGTGCTGTGTCCCCCCTGCCCCCCAGCTGGGGCCACTTTGCATGACCCCCAGCCACTAAACTGCTAAAGAGAATTGACTTCAGCCACACCATGGGAATCAATTAGCATCAGTTGTTTGGGCCTCCGCTTGATGGGCGCGAGCAGCGATTGGGCCGAGCAGAATGGGGGGATTCAGAAACCTGACCCCTTTTATTGGGTTCAGCTCCTTACCACTGTGATACCGTAGTGTTTTCCTATGTCATCAAGTAGGCAAAGACTGGGGGCTTGAATAGAGGTGAAAGGTCTTTTAAACCTCTTTGGGGCCATCAATTCGAGGACTCTATAGAAGCGTTCTTTGCATTTGAAAGGCTTCAAGGTTTTTTCTGTCTTTCACCCTCACTCTCTCTCCTCTCTCACTGCTTCCCTCTGTCAAATAAAAGCTGTTAGAGGACAATGCAATGATGGCTCCTCATGGTCTTTCAGAATAAACAATAGGTTTCAAAAAATAAACTGCTCTTGAGAGAATTACATTTTCTTTCTTTAGGGGGAAAATCGAACAATTTGCTGAGCCACGTATAATGGATCTACGTTAAAGCTTTTGTGTGTTTGGCTTTTAGAGATAGTGGTTTCTCTGCTTACAGCCTGCTTAAAGGCTACAACTGACTGACAGAGGAGCATTTTGTGCTAAAGGCCTAGGATTTAATTGATTTATTCTTGTGTGAGATCAGCTTCAGTTTTTAAGTTCTAGACAGACGCAGTAATTCCCAAATTAATTACAGGCATCAGTCTGAATGGGTGGAACCAAAGCAAAGTGGCGTGTTGGCCCCCTTTAATCAAGCCTTTGCACTTTTGTGAGATAAGAGGGAAATACTCTCTTTGATTTGCTTCTCTGTTTGCTTTTAAAAGAGGTGAGGGTGCTTATGGTGGTGTTAAAAGTTCCTCCCTGGTGCACAGTGGTGTTGTGTGAATTATAATGTGTCAGATGTGGAGAGGGTAGGTGCTCTTTTGTCTCAATGATTTTGGCTGAATTAGGGTTGGCTTGTGAAAGCATTTCAACAACCTAATAATGGATGTTTAACACATATATGTACCCCTACGCATTTGTTTACAGTATGTGTGTGAGTGTCTTGACTTGTAGCTAAACTAATGTGAAAGACAGCATCATGAAGACCTTTATTTTGCCTGTGCAAGCGGCCGTTTGGAGTCCAGCCAAAACATGACTCTCCTGACTTTGTGAAATAGTGATAATAAATCTAAATTAAGTTATTATTAAAACTAATACAAATCAATCAAACTAGCAACAATTAGCAGTTACCAATAAAAGAGCTACATTTGCCCGTGTTGGATGGTGTGCCTTGTCCACTTGTAGAATCAACTTGTTTCATATTCTCGATTACCAGGCTATTCTTGGTCCGCTTGTATCTTTCTCCTACAACAAACTGTCCCTTAAGTTGAGATCAGTTACAAATTTGCCTGAATCTTATTCTAAATGACTTTGACTTTGACATCTGGCTGTAGATGCCAATTAATGTTTTGATAGTTTATGACAAAGCAATTTGTTGTGTGTCTTTTTTGCCTGCAACCATGTAATTGTGCTGCTGGCTGTCTTGGCCAGGACTCTCTTGAAAAAGAGATGTTTTATCCATATGACTTTTAAATACATACAATTAACATCAACATTAACATTAACAATACATTTGTTATTAAAATGTTAATCCATTCAAAGTAAAAAGTTGACCTTCCCTATATTCTTTGATTTAAATGGGCAAAAAACTACATGTAACATAAATAATGAGCAAGACTGTTTATTTTGATATTAGGCCTAACAATGTTTAGTGGTAAGAATCAGATTAAACAGTAATGAAATGAGAAACAAACTGATAGACATTACTAATAAACACAACAAAGTAGTTTTGTGTTGAAAATGAACTTAGGATTATCAACATGTTTCTAGTTTTAACAGCCTTACTGTATATTACCTGGTTTATATTTTCTCAATTTAGATATAAGCACACAACAATCACTGTATCTTGTGAATATTTATGATTAGTTGTCTCTTACAAGTTGTAGTTCTGGTTACTTGTCTTAAACATCTAAAATAAATTGGCTAGTGTGAAGAGTGTTAATTTTTTGTAGAAGTTTAGAGTTTTTACTGTTTATTGCTACACTGTAATTATATATATTTTTCACAAGTTTTTGATAACCGCATTTGAGGGATCATTGCAAAAAATGTGTGTTCATATATTTGTTCTGTGTTTTTCAGAATATCGTCTGATGAATCAACATCATGATTCTTTTTAACCCTAATATCGGCCCCGGCCCCAAAAATCCAGTATCTGTCGCACTCTAGTGTTTTTTTTATCTGTCTGAGGAAATCTCACAGACATGTAAAGGTTGCCAGATAGAAGACTCCAGATAGCTTGTCAAACATTTTCAGAAGATGCCTCAAATAAAAGCCAAAATAGTATCTTCAACTTTATCATAAAATATAGGTGAATAGGAGACACTTCTACTTCTAAACTGCAGTTACATATTTAAGCAGACCGTGCTGCTTGTAGCAGAGTGTTTAACTCTATCAAGGTCAGCGATACTTACAATGTTCATTAGCATGTCTGTAAAGCTCAGTCAAATCTGTCAACAGATTGATAAATTGTTCCGGCCCGGCTCCTGCCTTTAATGTGTTAAGGATACACTTCATTGTGTTTATCTGTTTCAAGTACCTACACGGTCGTGTTTGATTAAACTTGAGAGGCAGCTGATGAAGTCTGGGTCTTTACTTTAATGGTTGTGTCATGCAGCTGCTGTATTTGTGGTGTAACTCTACGGTGTGGTTAGGACCGTCTGGTTATGTCTAGCCACAGGGCATCCTGTGATATTTGTTGATTCATGTCTGCATTTTACATCGTCTATCTCATCTAGTGTTTGTAGACGCACGACCTCTGACACTGATCTGTCTGCTAAATTAGTGTAAATTACATGTTCAGTCACACCAGACTGTTTTGGGTCTCTTCGCTGTTTGTTTTCAGTCTCTGTGAGGGAAATGATTGATTTCACCAGCTTGAGTAATTACATTTGTTTCAGCTTGATTGCAGATCACAGTGGCCTTTTTGAGAGAATAATAGATACATTTAAGTATCTACAGAACATGATTTTTTTCAAACTCACCACAGCAGTAAAACAAACAATAAGCTCTCACAGTGACAAACATTCACAAGTTTGGCAGCTCCTTTAAGAAACATTGTAGACCCAAGTTACATTTTGCTCTTTGTATAGTGAATGTATTTGTGAGGTTTTCGCTTTAATAATCTTGATTTTAAATTTGTGTCGTTCCCCATCTGTCTTTTAGTGAGTTGCAGTGTTGGGTCTTACTATGATGCAGATCAGGGACGGTGTGTGTTGTGTCCAGCTGGAACATATCAGGATGAGGAGGGACAGACATCTTGTGAGGTCTGTCCTGCACCTGAAGGAAGGGACGTGTCCAAGGTGGTCGGAGCTCGAAACATGTCAGAGTGTGGAGGTAAGACTGTCAAGTCATAATTGTTTCTGTAACTTAAAATCACACAAATGCCTCAAATGGCTTTATGATGTTTACAAAGAAAAACTTTAATAGGGCACAAAAGGCAGTGTGTTAGACAAACCCAGAGTATTATCAGATACAACAAATATGCATGTAGTCCAACTGAATATTCTCATAAGAACCTATGTTTAGCTTGCCTTTATTTAATAGTTGACATTAGAGAAACAAACTGTTAAAACGAGCAAGGAGGGAGACATGCAACTGAGGTCCTCCGTTTCCAATATGTGACGTCCATCTTAGACGAGGCTACAAAGATGTCCCAGCATTTGGATTTTTTTAATAAACAGGTTTGCCTTTATCCATGTCTTTTCGGATGCCATAACAAACACTTAACATCCTTAGTTGTATTTTAACCCATCTATATAAGCTATGTGTATCTATAGAAAAAAACAAAAAAACAACAAAATTATTGACAGAAGTGACAGTTGTGTCAATGTGACTCCCCCTGCTGATTTTGAAATACGATCGTTCATAAATTCAGAGAAGATTTAGCGCTATCATTAAGCTTTGCTCTTATGTTGGTGCCTTGATTCATAAATGTGTTCTTTTTTTGAAGCATTCATTAATTCAAACTAAATTACAAACTCGGGGTCCCGTTACAAAACAGGACATTCCACAGAATAAAGTACATACAGAGGCACAAAGATTTTAAAAGATGAAAACTTTGTTGTTTTTCAGCCTGCCTTTAGCTGTTGTGTGGTTAAATTAATAATTTCCTCTTTTATAAAAAAAATAAAATCCCCCTCCTCCCATTTTTATCAGCTCCCTCAGGCACTTTCATCCTGGAGCCAGGCCTGATCTGTATAAACAACACCAGCTGATGTAACCCAGTCCATATACTGTCACTCTTGAATGAAGATACTGATGTAAAATAAATCCAAATTATGATATCAGTCCTCTTCCTGTAATTTACAGACACACACTATTTAAGGTCACTGGCCCCCCAAATGTGAGAACTGGGCACATCCACTTTTCACCTATCTTAGCTGTAAGTAGTTGTGATGGCTCTTTGTTATCAATCAGTGGTCTGCACAGTTTTTCATTACTGGACTCTGAACAGTTATATCAATAATCATATTCTGAGCACTACAAATATAAATCAAATAAAGAAATAATTAAAGCCATTTGTTTATCAGGTGCTGTCGGGTGGTTTTTTTTGGATAAAGGACAGACCAGATTGTGTGATTCTCCTGTTTCCAGTCAGCTAAACTAAGCTTAGCTAACTAAGCTAGGCTAAGCTAGGCCGCTGCTGGCCGTGGCTTCATCTTTACCATGAGAGAGGCATCAGTCCTCTCTAAGTGTATTTCCCAAAATGTCTAACTCTCCCTTTGACAATCATTGAAAGGTTTTCTTTAATGGTTTGATGATTTAAAAATAAATCTTCAACTTTAGCTTTTATTTCACCCTGTCTGTAATGACAATAGTTTAGATTGTGCAGCCCTTTCAGGAAACAGTATTTACATTGAAAAAGCATACGCCAAAGAGTCAAATCTAGAGCAAATAAACAAAACACAGAAAAAGAAGCGAGGCACAGAAAGACACAAAATGTAGATAACGGTTTTGTGAATATGAGCCACACAGGAAGCGATGGTGCCTCGATAAAGATCTCTACCCTCCAGATGTCCTGCTTTGTGTAAAGTCAAAAAACCCTGAGCTTAGATGTTGAAGATGTATTTGAATTCAAAAGGTGAACTCTTGAAATAAAAGCTGAGGGAGCCACCATGTTTTTGTCTCCTCCTGTGCTGTTATCGGCGTCACTTTAGTGGCTGAATCCCAGATCCCATCTCCTCTGTCAGACTAAACAACAAGCTATCAGCAAACTCCAACTGCACCCAGTTTGTATTCGTCACCTCTGAGTAACACTGTGAGATAAAACACGGCGTCATTTCTTCAACATTTGCTTAAGCTTTGTAACAGGCTCTTATCTTTTCATAGAGTGGGAGAGTAATCCCTTTTATATGTCACATTGAACATAACAAAAAGTACCTTGAAATTAAACTCATCCAGGTGGTGCAGTTTTATAAGAGAGACAAAGTTCAGGAAACTGTTGCTGTGTCCAGCTGTTCACACTCTGTTTCGGTCAAATGCTTGTGTGATTTCAGGTCAGTGTTCCCCCGGTCAGTACTCACATGACGGCTTCATCCCCTGCCTGCCCTGTCCACTGGGAATGTACCAGCCAGAAGTGGGACGCACCTCCTGCTTCCCTTGTGGAGGGAACCTGGTTACTAAGCGCAGTGGTGCTTTTACCTTCCAGGAGTGTGAAACCAAAGGTGTGAACGTGAAAAACTCCAATAACTCCACTGTAGTTTAGTTCGGTATCTCATGCTTTAAAATGAATGGAGGGATCAGAATTTGTGTTTTTGGAGCTGAAAAAGTTCCTGAAAACCTGTCAGACTGAGAGAAAGTGAAACATCCGTACTTGTTTTAGTTAAAAATGTATTTTTTCACTTGACATCAGAATAGTATCATGTGGTTGCTGAGACCATGGCTAGCTCCAGCTCTTTTGGAAGTTAACAGGAATTTTGCCGCCCTCTGCAGCTGTTGTAATGCCTGTACATGTAGGAGCTCAGTCTTCCCTCATTCTAATGATGTATACAAAAGCTCCTTGGATGGTCCGACTGGGGAGTCATTCTTCTGACTGTGGTGTATTAATGTACATCATGTTGGAAAATGGGAGCAACGTGGATGCTGAAAATAAGTTGTTTTGCATTTTATCACTCACTCACAGAGCATTAAAGTTGAGGACTGTTTCCAGTATTTGAGTGACACCTGAGGCTGGGGAAATAATACAACGACAATACTTGACTTTGGTAAAAGTTTCTTACCATCCACCCAGTGTTTGCTTTCATCCCCCATATTGAGCGTCATATGATGTCAGCTCGACCACTTATATACCAACATTTTCCGACATGAGAGATCACGTGAATTTTCCCAGTCGGGACATTTTTTTTCTGATACCACTGTAGGGTCCAATCCCAATCTCCACAGTCACAGACTTCAGTTAGTCCACAAGGGTTTGGGACTGTCCCACTGTTAAATTGTAAATTGCATGAGGACTATTTTGCAGATGTTTTGAGCTCTTTATGGCCACTTTCTGTAAGACTGCATTTCTGCAGACTTTTCCTGAGCGAAAAGTCTCCTCAGACACAGTTTACAACATTGTAACATTTCTATGGCTAAGCCTGTGGTGAATATTAGGAGTATTTCATTATTTACAATCCTCTCTCTGTGCTTGGCCTCTGCAGTCCAGTGCTCTCCAGGACATTACTACAACACCAGCACACACCGCTGCATCCGCTGTCCCACGGGCATGTATCAAGGAGAGATTGGGCAGAATTACTGCATCTCGTGTCCTGGAAACACCACCACCGACTTCGATGGCTCAACTCACATCATGCAATGCAAAAGTATGTTTGTCCGTCCAATTTGGAATTCAGTCCCAGGTATTTCACCTTGATGCACCCAGAACAAAAAAATAAATATTTGACATATCACTTCACAGACCGTCAGTGTGGAGGAGAACTGGGAGATTTTACTGGTTACATTGAGTCTCCCAACTACCCAGGAAACTACCCAGCCAATGTGGAGTGCACCTGGACCATCAACCCACCACCCAAACGCAGGATTCTTATTGTTGTCCCAGAAATTTTTCTGCCCATTGAGGATGAGTGCGGAGACTACTTAGTAATGAGAAAAAGCTGTAAGTGATAACTGTGGATGTGTTTGTACATTTAAGCAAAAATGTTAGGGTGGGATGTTTTGTTAAGGCAGTAGTAGTAAGAGTAAAGGTTTTGATGAGCTTTATCACGTATTTAACTTAACATAACGTGTCATTATCTCATTCATCTTTACTGGGATTACAGCTGATCATGAGTATATATGTTGACAGCTAATCATAGATGCTATCCTGTATGCTCATTTCACAGCTCTCTCCAATTCTGTGACGACCTACGAGACGTGTCAGACATACGAACGTCCCATCGCTTTCACCTCCCGCTCCAAAAGGCTTTGGATACAGTTCAGGTCCAATGAGGGAAACAGTGGGAAAGGCTTCCAGGTCCCATATGTGACATATGATGGTAAGAGGAGGAATGTGAAGTCTTGTGCTGTAACTATGATGCTGCTGCCTTAGTGTGTTATGCTAATTTGGTTTGAGTTGTTGTATAAACGAGCTGTTTATGGCCTTTTTTTTTTTTTAGAGGACTACCAGGAACTGATAGAAGACATAGTCAGAGATGGAAGATTATATGCTTCAGAGAATCACCAGGAAATCCTCAAGGTATGTACTGTATGTACTTACATCTTTATTTAGCGAACAGACAGTTGAGAACGGATGTCAGGAGATGATTAGGGTCAAGCAAGGAAAGTCCCTAAACTAAATTGAGCCACTGGCATTACAATTATATAGTTCCCATCATTGATTGTTCAGATTAGTACTCCAGGATAGCCCCCACTTGTTAAATCCAATTTGCACATAGCGCCCCCTTTTGGACAATTGTGGAAATGCAGGCTGCTCCCATCATGATATTCATGCTCTCCTTTCCATTAATGCAATATGTTTCCTCATCAGGACAAGAAGCTCATGAAGGCATTGTTCGATGTGCTGGCTCACCCACAGAACTTCTTTAACTACACAGCACAAGAATCAAGAGAGATGTTCCCCAAGTCCTTCATCCGCTTCCTGCGCTCCAAAGTCCTGAGATTCCTTCGCCCTTAGGATGGTCCAGTTTACAGCGGATCATTCATGAAAACCTACATTAGATCTGGCTGTAGTATCTGTTTTATCCACTGACCCCTTTGAGAATATCCTGTAGTTTTCTATTTTCACCTGCAGCGATACTAGAGAGGACTACAGCTGATAACACTGACCCTGAAGAGAAAGATGGGAAAATGATCGGCATTGATCCTCACAGCCATTCTCAGACAGGGATCTGGACCTCTTCACTTTGTTTGGACATTTGGAAACATGTTTTATTTAGCCACAGATGCGTGTAATGACTTTATACCCTCTGTAGATTTTAAAGTCACCATCTTAGTATTCAAATCCAAAATGCAAGTCTGTCTGTGTATTTGAGTATCTCTAAATACCACATCAAGACATTTGCTCATAGCATCAAATATGGTAGCTAAACAGATATATACTGATCGTCAGTGATACTGTATATAGAGTGTGTATCTAGTTTTAACATAGGCTACTTTCACAGGTAGAGGTTAATTGACAGCATTACTGCTAAATGTCAGAAGCAAATATAGCACAAATGTTTTCAAACATTAGCACTACTAACTAAAGTAGTGGCACCACAAGAGCAATTATTCTGCAGAATGTTTTGTATATGATGTAAAAAGTTTTAGGTGAAATGCTTAAGTATTGTAGCAGCAACGTATGCTTTTGGCAGTGCAGCATTGCTGCAATAGCTGATGGATCATGTATTTGATGTGTGATCGTGCGCTACTGTTCTGAAAAACCTTGTCATTTTCCCAAAAAGTTACTCCAACAAAAAATTATACCAGTATGAATGGATACAGTGTGTAACCAAAGAAAACTGTTGACTCTGCAGAGACTCTGAGAATTGGAAGACTGAAGTCAGAAAATAAATGAAAAGTCATGTAAAATGGAACTGAGCTATTCACCTGTCTTAGATGACACATGTATGTATATTTTCATGGTTTTGTACATCTAATATGCTGTAAATAAAGATAGGAAACTTAGTTTGTGTTTTATATCTCCTTTCCAAGTATTTTTTTCCCTTACTTTTCTGTGACACAAAACAACTTTTTAACTGTTTCATTCACATATTCTCATATTACACACACACACACACACACACACACACACACACACACACACACGCCGCGCGCGATTGCTGCCCTTTTAGACCAGTTAATGTATACATACTCATTAGCAAGCGTTTATATCCTCTTGGTGTTTCCCGGAACCATAGTTTGGTAATCCGGCTGTTTACAGTGTCGAATATATGGTAGCGATCGTTTTATTCTACAGGCACTCATCCACTCAATGGGTAAGGGTGGTGTGTATAATAATACAGCCATTTCTCACAAATTTAGGATAGCAGAAAATAATCAAACCCTGACTACAATAGAAATGATCAGAAAATTCACTGTTATTCGTTATTAAGGCACACCTTGACATATCACCGCCCATCTGGTTCTCACACACCCATAATCGAGCGCTCCCAGTGGCACTGTGTACGGAAACCGGTAACCGCCATCTCCGGAAACTACAAGTCAGCTGCTAGGAGGCTGAGGGTATTTATCCCTGCATAAGCTAGCTTGATGTCAAACGTCGTCGGATATTAGGTTACTTTTTTACATTAACATTACTGAAAAGGGCCGGGAAGCTGTTCCACGGTTGTTGGGAAGTGTTAAGCTGTGACGGACTGTAAAGATGAAGTCTGTGTTTCTTGTCGAGGCTTTCTCTTTAGCTTGTTTTGTGCTACTGAGTCAAGTGACAGCGAAGGTAAGGCTAATGTTAGCTGGGTTAGCTAGCGTAAGAGAGAAGATTATGGTCATGTTGACTAAGCTAGTGAATTTAACCATCGTATCCTCTCTTTAAATTGACCTGAAAATGTAATTGTCCGTATTTTATGTTTCTAGTAGGAGTGTTAGGAGTGTTAGCAAGGTGGGTTTGCTTCAGGTTTGACTTAAGCTAGCTCGGTGTGCTAAATGTGTCAGTCGTGTATACTATAATGTAAGCAGGGTAGCTAGCAAGTAGATCACATCTCTGGCTGCTTGTCAACCATTACCAAATGTCATGAGTCATTTGCGCAATGTGACACTGTACAATAAATGTATCAGAAAGGCATAAAATGTGTACTGTCACTGTGTAACAAGACGTAAAGACACAAACAACCAGAGCCAGCAAATAATGTAGCTGAATGTATGTGACTGATCAAAGCTTGTGAATTGATTTTAGTTAGTTTATTTTATAGAGCAACTACTATTTCTAGGGGGAAAAGCTTTCAATTTGTACAGCGTTCGCATAGAAAAATACAATACGTATAGCGTAAGGATTTAAATCAATACGGTATGAGAGCCCTGAAGTATTTTTCACTATGTTTCACACATGGAAAAAAAATCCTTAAAACGTGTATTATTATTTTATTTTACTTGATTTACTATTGTCACTTCTCACAGGTAAAAATAATGAACATAACTTATTTTAAATATATGCTCTGAATAACATAATACAAAACGTAAATGCAGATATTTAGATAATCTGTGTGGCTTGTTTCTTCACTATAACCCCCCAAACTATTGTAAGAACGCTATAAATATGAATTCAATTATATATAATTTAAGTAAGATCTTTCATCCTTGCAATAAAGTACTTAAAAAAAACTAAATGTAAAAGCCAGATTAAACCAATGTGTTATATTTGTGTTGTGTGTAAAAAAAGGGAAAAGTTTTAGAAGATGGGGGCCAAAAAACTGAAACAAACCAACATAAAACAACTGATGCATGTGATCTATCTGGTGCAGAATTCCGAAGACATCCGCTGTAAATGCATCTGCCCGCCGTACAGAGATGTGGAGGGGCAAATCTACAAGCAAAATGTTTCTCTTAAAGACTGGTATGTTAAGTGACGCATCAGTACACGTCCCTGAATGATGTAAGCTGTCCGTTTCTGTTGTCCACCAGCCTGTTAATGTTATTTATTTTATTTTTCAGTAACTGTCTCCACGTAGTTGAACCAATGCCAGTTGAAGGAAAAGATGTGGAGGCATACTGTTTACGCTGCGAGTGTAAATATGAAGAAAGGAGCTCCGGGACCATAAAGGTAAGTTGGCACTGAAGGTTGTGCAACGAAGAAGGCGGGGTTGTTGATTATTTTACATTTGTATCGTCACTTTCTTCACCTAATGATTATCTGCGGTATTTAAGTTTAGTTTTTAAATGAGTCGTTTGCTCTGTAGAATTCCAGAGAACAACAGTACAGTTACAATAATACTGAGTTCATTTCAGTCATCATATTCCTTGTAAGATGAACTTCTGGTTCACCTGTCTCAAAGTCTCGGGGTTTCTTGAAATGGTTTTTATTAAATACCTGAAAGAAGGGTTAAGGTTAGGGTTTAATCATAATCTGTTACTACTGTTAGCTCATTTTTTTTTAATTTTCCAACTATAATTCCTACATATCTCACATTTATGATAGAGAAAAGCAACCACTCCTCCCATTTGAAAAGCTGAAATCAGCATTTCTCGTTGATATATGCCCTGAAATAATAAATGTCTTATTCAGATAGTTGTCCGTTGATCGAATTATTGAGTATTTGAGTAATTGTTCCATCACTGATTGTCATTTCGTGCATTGTGTTTTCTACATTTGGATCACGGAACCAAAGGAGTCAGTAATCACATTGTTTATCTTTAGGTTACCATCATCATGTACCTCTCCATTCTGGGCATGCTGCTGCTCTACATGGTCTACCTGACTCTCCTGGAGCCCATGTTGAAGAGGCGTCTGTTTGGACACTCGCAGCTCATCCAGAGCGACGATGACGTTGGGGTATGTGATCCTCGTAACGCTATAGCTCTCTTCAAGAAGGTGAAATAATGTTTCATATTGTGGTACAACTGGTGCTGGCTGCCCCCACTCTTCCATCCAGACAACTGATTTCTCTGAATTCTTTCTTATGATGAGGATCTCATGTATGTGTCAACAACATTCCTTCCCACAAGATGCCACAAGGGATTCGTCCGTCAAGGTCATTGAAGTGGTGGATTTGGAATGTGCTCCAGATGCCTCAAATGTCCAAATGACACAGAAAATACAACCATAATATCTCAATCAGCGGCCATCGTGTGAAATAAACATGGAAATGAGGAATTCGACAGTAGTTTATTTGAGCGTCGCAGCAGCTGATCTTATCTGAACAGATTTTGTGAGCAGTACTATGTGGTAAAACCTCCTGCAAGCACAGGGAGTGATGTATAGTTTATAAAAGTGCTCTCTCACACAGTATCAGATCCATTAGTAACCACAATCTCAGGCAGAGAACTGCAGCAGTGCGCGATGCAGGCAGCTCTGACCGCTATCTCTGTGTGCGTATTTAAGACTCCACCCTGATTCTGAAACATGATTAAAATGAGAGAACAGGTTTCTTTTCAGCTCTTGTGATTTAAAAGAAGCCGGGTTAATGAAGCAAGGTTTTCTGCACTCTAAATCCTGTATATTTGTGTAATTATTGTGATGACAATGGAAGGAGGAATGGAAAAGACTGCTCCCTCAAATTCCTCACAGTGGCAGAATTGAATTACTTTAACAGGCTGAATGAATAGAAGTGAGTAGGGGGAAAAAAAAACAAAACCAAAAAAACGACTTGAGGTAAACTGTGGTGTTTAAAGTAATGTAATGTCTCAATCGTAGCACATACAAAAACAGATTGGGTTGTCTTCTCCAGAAATCTCGCGGTGGATATAGTTGTCGTTTCCATTCCTATCTATTTCAGGATACAAGCGGTAAATCAATTTGATATGACGCAGCGTTAAGATATTAAAGGAAAACAGTGAGTGCCTTCGCCTGAGGGGAGAGAGGGGGGAACTCCTGCCGAGCACTCTGTGTTTTCACTGGCACAGTTCAGGAAAGAGGAAGTGTTACACGAGAGCTTTCTCCTAAGAAAAGCTTTTGCTGTAAAATGGGACTTCGCAGTTGTAAGCATATACTGCGATTGGGTTTCACAAGGGAGATGTAAAGTTAAAAGAGCCACCAGATTACTGTCAGACATCTCCTGGTAAATTTGCTGTTTCTATTACAAGCATGTAGGTTATTAGGTTACTGCTGTTTGTAAAGATGTGGAATGGTAGATGCTAGGAAAAAAAAAACAGGAAACTCACCACTGTAAGAAAGAGCTTGAGATGACTAATACTGCAGTCATGTAATTGAGCCAAAGTTTATGTGGCACAGTAGCTTTTAAACTGTCACTGGGATCAAAACAAAGGGAGCGAGATCTGTAAGCACAGCTAATATACCCGGAAATACTGCGGCTACATTAATTGCAGGGGAAGTTGTGGGCCTGTAGTGTTTAGTCAATCTTTGATACAGGCTGCCCAACTGATAATGTTGGTCGCAGACAGCAGCTGCGGCTGTGTTCCTCCCATCGTGCTCTTGCATTTACTTTTCATTAACTTTGTGTTTTTTTGGTTGTCAAGTGACATTAGCAGCTGAATTGTTACAGCGCTCACCAAATACAACTTACAAAAGACATAAGATTAAGAAAATCCAGCAAAAGTAACATAAAACTTCACCGACAAAAACATTTAAGCAAACAAAGAGAAACGCATGGAGACGCAGATTAATGTACACCTGAACATGTGAGTCTGATTTGTTTTTGAAATGGATTTAATGAGGTCGAGGGTCAGAAGAATCGTCAGGAGCCGTATATGTAATACTATATAGTGTAGCAGTAATACAAAGTTCCTCCTCATCATGTTTGAAATAGCCCTCCATTTCTGTTTTTTTTTTTTTTCTTTTTTAGCTAAAGGTTTCTGTTGTTGTTCAAAGAAGTTAATTCATTTTTTACTTTGTTAGCGGACATAGTCTTTAAAAATCCTGTTATGCGGCTTCACAATAAAAGCTTTAAATGACCAAATACGGAGGGGCTTTTATTATGAAGAAGTCATAGTAGATGAAATGTGTTTTGTAACGGAATTAGAAGAGCCTCTCTGTTAGCTGTGATTCTTCAGTAGTATTGCGATGATCAAGGTGGTCATTGATCTAAGACACACCTTCAAGCAATTAGTCCAGGTGTGATGGGAATGCAAAAACCGTGCAGAGCCACGCCAGCGGATGTATTTTCGAATTTTGTCCCCGTTTTTTAAAGATTGACAAGCTTGGCCTGTGTCGTACCTTTTTTGGCTAATTGTGTTTCCTTCCGATTTGTGTTTTCAGGACCAGCAGCCTTTTGCCAACGCTCACAATGTTCTGTCCCGCTCACACTCTCGACCGAACATGCTGAACAAAGTGGAGCACGCCCAGCAGCGCTGGAGGAGGCAGGTCCAGGAGCAGAGGAAGTCTGTGTTCGACCGCCATGTTGTTCTCAGTTAAACTGCCCTGCGAGCAAACGAGTCACTGGTGGAGCAAAAAAACAAACAAACAAACAAACAAAAAAAGCACTGTGACGGAGCCCTCAGTTTATAACGCTTTCTTTCTCTCATTTGTGGTTTGTATCTCGTCAGATGTTTCACTCTTGAGGAGAACGTGGTGAAGTAATCTGGATCTGTAGAGCAGGAGTCCCCAGCAGGTGTTTAATCAAAGCTGGTAGCTCTTATTTAGTCTACAGGCTGCACAAGAGATTACAGTGAATTCCTTTTTGCACAATCTTTAATGAACAGTCTTAAATGGCATTTTTCCAAACGCAGAATTTCCTCCCTGCCTGCAGTCGGGTTAGCAGAAGTGCCAAGTCACCAGAGAGAATTTGCAATTAAAAAAAAATTTGATGGCAGAGAGAGAGACTAATAAATGTGAGATAAAAATAAATCTTTCGAGTGAATATTTTATAACATCCTCTAACTCCTCCTGGCCAAAGTGTCGGGCACTTTCAGTTTTTACGAGCCAAACTGGCTGTCAGAGTAAAACACCCAGATGTTGGTTGGTCCCACTCATCTCTGCTGTAGAACTGGACCAGTGAGGACCTGTTAACGTGTAGCTGGTGGCCATTTTCCACCCCTAAACTAATATAACTTGGAACTACTGCTCTCACCACGGGATAAAAGGAAGAAGTGTAAAATATAAAGCCTTCTTTGAAAATGCATGTTTTATAATAGCTCTTTTATAAATGTCTTTTCAGTTTTTCATTCCTTCCACGTTGTTACACATTGTCTGATTACTGATGTGAAATCCATCATTTAATGCATTGCATTACATTTTCATGTTCCAAGTAGTTTCACTGAAATCGATGCAATTTCCTGGTGATGTCATAGTGAACTTAGCTGTGCTTTTGATCCTCATCTGTTGAAATCAGTGCCCTCCTCGACTGCCTAAACCAATCTGTTGTCTTTCATTCTGGCACTCCTGTGCGCTAACTTCAGTTACATTATGAAGGTCCGTGTTGTCTTTAGTATGACAGAGCGATGTTATTGAGTTACAGAGTTTATTTTGTGTACATTGGGCAGAGTGGATGAAGAGCCACTGTTGGGTGACCTATGAAAGTGTTCTTAACTATTGTATATGTGGTACCTTTAACTTTGAAATAAATTTATGTAATATTTGTGATTCTTCTTCTTGTAATGTGTTGAAATTCTTCATGCGTTACACGAGCGGAAAGGCTTGACCACTGATGTGTCCTCCAGTTCCAAGAACAAAGTACCTGACAGTTTGTGTTTGGACACGTTACCTACGGCGAGTTGGACGTTGCTGCTTTTCTTAGCAACACTGTGACATATCACGATGGCCTTCTCATTCCTTTAAGGCTTGCGGGGATGGATTTACTAGAGTACAGAGCTATTTCAGTGTTATTCTCTCAATCTTAAGTGACGATGGATGGATTAAAAGATGCATTTGACAGCAGTTTTCTCCAAGACGGCAATAAAAGTGACAGGTTTGAACTTCACTTGGTATCTATTATAATTCACTGATGAGAATCTAACTGCTGTACCTCATGATACCTCACTCTGCAATATTGTGTGCAATATTATGTTGTTTGCATTATTTATTTTAATGGTAAACTATATATATATATATATATATATATATATATATATATATATATATATATATATATATATATATATATATATACACTGTTTCACAGCATATATATATATATATATATATATATATATATATATATATATATATATATATATATATATATATATATATATATATATATTCGCAAAAGGCCAATGTTGGCTGATAATGTCAGCCAACAGATATATCAGTTGGGCCCTTGCTATTTAAAAAAATGCACTTTTGTTTTGCATATTACCAAATACAAAAGAATACATTAGATTGTGGCAAAGTAATAGCCACTCTGGCAAACTTGGTTGGTTGTTGTGGCTTCTAGCAGTAAGTCTCACTCATGATGATTTCTGTTCACTGTTCTGGTGACCGGTGATGGAAAAACACTCTCTGGACTCGCTCCACCACTAACTAGAAATTCCCATTAAACTTTTCAGGCATGTTTACAGTCATATTTGGGTGGAAGCTGCTAAAAATAACCCAATCTAGTTCATGTCGTGACACGTTCAGATTGAATTCCTCTAGCCTCTTTTTCTGACTGAAAACATCTGGAAACATCTGGGACACAACTAGTTAAACTCCTCCGTACAAATCTGTGCAACTAAACTGAACCTACATGAATTATTCTGCGACTGTTTAGTGACAATTGTTTTTTTTTTTTTTTTTATCAAGCAAAATGATTTCCATACAGCTGCGTCATCATTTCCTGTGAAGTCTACTTTTCCTTCGTACCCCCCCACCCCTCTCTCCCTCTCTCCTCATTGCATGAAGTTATACAGAGGAGACGAATTTTCCGCAGGAAAAAAAAAGAAAAAACAGGTCAGTTTTCAGGCTGCAGAGAGAGAAAGCGACACAGACTCTGTGAAAGAATGGATCTCTGAGCAAACTCTGCGGCAGCACAGAGACAAAGGTAGGCTTCTTCTTTCTGCTCATCAAATGTTGTTCACATAGAAATCTGACGAAATTCGACTATTTTTAACTGAACTTTTTTGGAGCATCTTTAGATGGTTGAGTTCATGAGAAAAGAAGAGATCCCCGTCTCGTTTACACTCTGTCATGTAGTTGGTGTGATCAACATGCCCGAGCTCACAGTTCTTCATAGACAACGACTTTGATCGCGGTTGGTAAACTGTCTAATCTTCCGTTGGATGTCCAGAGAGAAGTAGAAGTTGATCTCCTCAGCTGTGCTGCTGCACTGGCACTGCTCGGCCTACAGGAGGCGCCTCAGCCTTTGAATTTGAGCCATCTGAAGAGTCCTGTGCAGACAGCCACACAGACGTTGTTGACTCTTACCTGTGTTTACTTTTCCTTTCGTGTCTCTGCAAGTTTCACTTCACTTATTTTTTATGTGCCTGAGCCATAATCACCCCCCCACACCCACACCCACACTCACTACCATGCACGAACTCCAGTGTGTGACACTTTGCATGACATTTGCCTTCAAGGTTTCTGAGTCAGTAGTCAGTAGACTGATGTTTCTGTTGTGGGGCAAAGAAGCTGAAAACGCCATGAGATAAAGAAATGTTCTTGTGCTGCACTTGACTCCTCGCTGCTCGTCTGGTGCGATATAATGTGACACCGCAGCTGCTCTTATTCAAGGCCTTTGTTCAAACAGTGACACGGTGTTAACTTGTTGTTGAGTGTGCCACGAAACTGCAGGTTTTTGCTGACAAAATGTTCCAGATCGAATGATTCTGTTATCAGTCAACGGTTGACTTGATCGGTAACTAATATTAAAGTGCTTTATGTCTCCTCACACCCTGATTTTATACTGTGAACAGATGATTATTAATGATCCATATTTCCAAGCACAGTGTCATTATTTTGGGGCTATTTCAACATCAAGTTCAATTGCTTGTCTTGATTATGAACTTAAAACAACATTATGTATGTTGAAATATTTACATGCATGTTTGCTTCAAGATGTAAGTTTTCAGCACATAACATTGTGATGATGTAATGAGTTTTGTTTGTATTCGGCACCTACAAGACGTCTGACAAACTGTCACAGAACTGGGATTTGTATTTACGACAGTGTTGTTGCACTCAGAAACTGTAGGGGGCACCAAATTGCACAGAATGCCAATTTGTGCATAATGTGGCTTTAATTAGGCTTGAATAATCAGTTCAAAGTCTTTTCTTGTAAAACCTGATTTCAAGTTACGTGAACTTCTGATCACATCACTTAAAATCTTGATTTAACAACTGTTCAGTTACAACCAGCAGTATTACAACCAAATTTGACTTACTGTCACATTTCAGTTCCTTTCAAACTGCAGTTATTCCTACTGAAGGTGATTTCTTCTTGCATTGGTACAAAGATTATATGTGAGAGTGTGAATGTGTAAAGACTGAAATCAATACAGTATTTCCACGATGGTGAAAACAAACAACAAGAACTTAATGGACAGAGGACACACAGCAAGCTTCAATTACATATGATTCAAACAATAAAAAAAGTTTTGACTCAAGCAGTGCATGCTGGGATACCTACAATAAGATGATCATGTGTCTTTAGAAACATATTTTGATGACTTGATTGAACTCCAACTCATCATTTCAATTCCAAAGTCTTAAAGTTGTTGCAACTTGTGTTTATACGTTCTAATAACTAGACATTTCAAGTTTAATTGACTTGAAATGAATGACACTTGTTTATTTTCTGTCAAGATAATGAAAAGAGATGAGTTGATTCCACTATATTCCTGAATAACTTTATTGATAAGAGCAAAAGATGCTTGCACATCAGGCAGTCAGCACTCTTTCACTGTTTTTTCCTGCATTTGGTTGCGGTTTTCTCCAAGACTGCAATAAAAGCAACAGGTTTGTAACGTACCTGAGGCTGTAAACTCTTACATTCCTGGTCATTCTTGAATTGCAGAAGTAGCATTTTGCAAAGCCAGAATGTTTTATTCATAACATCAAGTCGTAATTCCATTATATTATTTTCAGATACACTAGAAGTCAGAGAGAGGAGAGGATGTCTGTGCATCCCAGGCTGTGTCTACTCTGTCAGGAGTGTTGACTCGACACGTCGGCCTGACTCAGCATAATCCTGGAGTTTAACAACTGCCTCAGGTTGGTTTCTGAAACCTGATATGATGTTTATTGCACCAAATGCAACAAAATTAAAAATTAGGCAGATAAATGTGCAGTGACGTCATGCTGTTCTCATATCAGAAGGCTTTTTCACTCATGACTTGAACCCCTTCGGAGAGAGAAAAAGAAAAAAAGGATCTGAGGTGAATTTTTGGAGTGTAGGTGGAAAAATCCCCATAGAGCTGTGGACTAATCCCCTTGAATGTTTTAGGGATTTGGGATTCACAGTGGATCCTCAGGAAACACACATAAGGTTTAGGGCTTTTATTTGAGAAAATAAACTCCCTTGTGGCTGAGGCTTTAGCAGGTGTGTAATCATGAGAATGGGGGGGAAGGCCTGAGATTTACAGCATCAGAGCTCAGCAGTCAACCCCCTGAAAAAAAATGTAATGTAGTCTTTGGAGTGCTGCATAATAGCGTAGAGAGTCGATGTAAGTGTATACATGGAGCTGAACTTTGTTTGATGCTCCCATGTCACGCCAGAAGAGGATGTGGCTTTTAATGAGAAATACAGATGGTACTGCGATCAATGGAAACAATGAATTCCATGAGAGCAGAATAAGCTTACGATCTGGTAAAACATCCCACAAAAAGGCAGTCGGAGCTGTCTTTTGTGCTCCAACAGTGAGCGTCTGCAGAGTTTTCAGGAAGGACAATCTTTTTACGAGGCCTTGAGAACGTTTTGAGTGGGTCTCGGAGAAAAGCTGCACAGTGGCATTGCTCTAAAGGCTTCCTGCTGACTTGATGTTACGGACTGTGATGACGGATGTCTGGTGTTTTTGTGACTTCCTCTGTTCCCAAGTCTGTGGGATGATAAGACAACCACTGGAAGGAGAAGGTTTTTTTTTATGGATGGGGTAGCGCTTTCGACGTTCGCTGTGAAGACGTCACATGCAGCCGCACAGAGAGATGAAAGGATTTCATGTTCAATATCTTGCGGTGACGGATTAGGTCGACTGATATTTGGTGAACAGGAGGTCTTTGGTGCTGAGCTCCAAAGTTCGGGCTTGACCACGAAAGCAGCTGACAAAATAGTCTCCCACCAAGGTCCACTCTTATTTGAATTGTCCAGCAATCAAAACGCAAAGTTTTGCTTTGAATTGTGTGAATCTTTTTGATAGAATCAGATTTTAAAAGGAATTCAGTAAATCTGAATTTCTAAAGGATTCAGTCATTCACAGTAAATCCATCTTTTTAAGGATTTGCCAGGCACTATTACTACCAGAACTTCAGAAACTTATTTTATTTACATCTTATATGTTGCTTTTATCTTTTCTTGTCGGACACTGTGTATATAATCCACTTTTATATAATCCGCTTCCTTATATTTTATAGTGACCAGATGAATACTCTTTAATGGGTACTGACCACTTGGCCACTGAGAAGCATACTGACTCTACATGTTTGGAATTCATGTGGCTTTCTCATTGCGTTGTTGTCTGGTACATGAATGTGCACAGTACATGGAGTGATATAGTCAACATGAGGTCACATTACAACGACGCTCTTTATTTTACTGCGAAGCCTCCGGAACTGCAGCACACACACAAATTAAGTGGTTTTAATTTGGTTGGAGTTAACTCAAACCTAGCAAGGGGAAGTTGCATTTTGGGCGAATGCTTTCATTTTTGTGGTCACCTCGAGTTTGGACCTGTGGTTCCGCTCCAAAGCGTTGACGCCGGGGGATATTTGGAGATACGTATGGAATGAAGCTACGCACATTTATCAAATTACTGTACTTAAAAAGTAATTCAACACAAGGCTGCAAAGCTGTGTTTCCCTGTCCTCTGGTTAAAGTTTCAAGACAGTTTTAATCGCTGACTACAGCCAACATCACAATTAAATGTGGCTGGTCAATCTATTGCCAGATTTGTGCTGCTTTGCACCTGTAACCACACCCATAGGTGATGTCATGGGGTAGTGGAGTACACGTCTAGATCAGTGCAGCAAGGTGAAACCACTGGAGGTCAGCAAAAACATGATTTTTTTTGTATTTACAAAAAGGGTAACTTGACTTATTGTACTCAGTGTAGTAGTATAAAACCTGCTGTGGTTCCAGACGAAGCTGTATGTTATCTGACTAATTGCCTCCAGTGATGTCACTCGGTGGCCAGGTTGCATTATGGGTAATGTAGACACCACGTTTTGAAAAGGAAGGAGAATGCATGAAATATCAAAGGCGATAAAATCTTGATCTGGTGTATCAGTTTTAGAAACAATTATTGTTTTCAAACTGTCTAGAATGAGTGATGTCCAACAGTGTTCAAAACCTGGTGTGTACATTACCCACGATGCAACTTTAATCATTACAATCAGTGTTATTTTAAGAAAATAAATTAATTTTAAAATACACAACTTCTAGTGCAATCTCCAACGTAAATAGTAACTAAAGTTATCATTAATCATTATCAGCTCATTGTAAATAATTTCTGGGTTTGAAAAGTAAATAGTGCCCCTTTTAACATCATTTAAAAAAAAAAAAACCACACATTTAAAAAAGTAAAAATCGATCTACATTAAAATACTGTTTAAATGATAGACTATACAAAAATATAACATCCCGAGGGGCCATTTTAAAGGCCCACTACACAGTTTTGGTGAAGAGATTCAAACTCTGGGTTGTCATATTTACAAAAAGAGATAATATTCCATAACTGAGTAAACAAGCTGTTCTCAGAGGTAAATAAAGTCCCCAGAACACTGTTTGAAGCTAAAAAGGTGGCAGGGTCCGCCACCTAAAAACAAATTGTGAAATTGTGAATGAAATAAGGTTTGTTTATTTAGTTTGTTCAGTGATACAAAATCAGCGCTAAATCTGATTTAAAGTCCCTCCCCAAAACTGCACAGTGCACCTTTAATCCCCAATGACTACATAACCACTATGACTATTACTTAAATAAGATTTTACATGTCTTGTCCATGGTCAGTGCTCTGTGTATGAGCCGCAGTTGGTGATGCACATCCATCTCTACCAAATGAAAGACATCTTTGTGTGGTGAAATGTATTATTCCTGTTTGACCGGTGGGCCCAGTGTGGAGGGGTTTCCAGCATGACAATAAAACTGCTGCAAAACTCTGGCACCGTCCCATCTGCAGCCCTCAGCTCGTGAATATTCATCCACAATCCTTGACAATAAACAAGGGGCAGAGAGGCAGAGAGAGGGTGCTGCTGAATGCCTGGCTGAGGAGGTGGGGGGGCAAACAACCCGTCACCATGGCAACAAGTCCTGCCTCCCACCCTCCAGCAGGCTGTGAGAGGGGAGGCAGGAGGGCTTTTCTTTTTCTTTTTTTCTTTTTCTTTTTTTTTTGTCGGTTTTAGTTGGAAAGACATAAGTCGGAGTGTGCTGAGAAGGGGCAGGTAACCAGCCAAAGTTTCTCACCGTGCAGACGAAACGGATTTGAGCGTCGCAAAGGGATTATAATGTGAAAATGTCAGCAGCAGCAGCAGAAGCAGAAGCAGCCATGGATGAGAGGAGAAACTCGGAGGTAACTCGCAGCTTTCTGAACCATAACTACAGACGAGCTAACGGGAGGAGGAGGAGGGTTCAACTTTTTTTTTTTTTTTTTTTTTGTAGCAAGCGGTCAGGAAACCGGTATCGACAAGAAGAAAAAAATAAAAAGCCAAAACTTGTAAAGGTGTTCGTTAAAAAAGTCGCAAGGTGCGTTTAACCGTTAGTCCTAATCTCCATGTGACCATATTTGGTCATCGACATGTTAGCTAAACGATGAAGTGCAGTGAGCAGCTAACTACAAAACAAGAAGGTTCGCTTGTCTTTATTTTTTCAGCTGACCCCTTAGAATGGAGGAAAATGTCCAAGCGGATGCAAGTACTAACCCAGCGGCTCGTAATGAGAACAACTTATCGCTTATAACATCCAAAAAAGGTCCAAAGCAGCAGATAAGCAGTAACAGCACAGGACCTCAGTGAACTGACCTCACTGGACGTTTACTGCTGTGGTGCGGACTTCGGGGGGGGGTTATGTCTTGGCAGATAAAACCTACATGAAACATGAAAGTGTGTGAGCTTCAGATGTCTTATGTAGTTCATACAGACTTTATGTGAAATTGAACACGTGTGATTTTTCGGTGTTAATGCTGTATCTTCTGTACATGACAGAGCTACACACTGCATAGTATGTGACAGACCTTTTCAAGCTGTGGCCAGGGGTCAAATGTGGCTCTTTCACACCCTCATCTTGGCTCTTTAATCATTTTGTTGGTAGACTAATAGTACATTCGTTAGTTATGTCCCTTGACCAGCTTGTTTATTCAGTTATGGAAAAATGTCCCCTTTAACACATTGTGATTACAAGCTTTAAAGGGCAGATATTGGGAATGTAAAAGTCTGAAGTTTGAAATCCGGCCCTTCTTCAAAGGAAGTTGAATAGGCCTGGTTTATGACATACTGTACATGTCATGTACAAAAAGTGAGGTTTTACTGTCCTAGCTTCTTATTAGTATTGCACTTTTTACTACATCATACCTATGTAGGCTAAATGTGCTTTACCCTCAGTAATGGAAGGTTTTAAAGGTTAAGTTCATTCAAAAATTGCATTATTTTGTTTCCAATATCATTCTGCCATAGTTCATTAGCTAGGAGGAGTTTTTTTAAACTTGAACTTTAACATTTTTTTATTCAAACTTAGTATCAGATTTCAATGAGATGTAGTGCAACTTCTATTTTAGACTCAGCAACAAGTGGTCGGTTTTTGGTGCAGATGAGTATTTGGAAGTTTTTTAAATGATTTCCTATCACTGAAAGACGTGAATTTTTTGAGCATTTTTTCCTACATCTAATGTCTCATGACTTCCTTCATCCACTTACTTGGATAAATAAATGTGTTTCATGTAACACGTGATTGTTGTAAAGAAATACAACTTTCACAACTTTAAAAGTAGACTGGTTAAGCCATGTTCTCTCTGCATGCTTAAAATGTTAAAATGTTAGTCCATCATGAATGTTTACATGAGTTTTCTTAACAGATTACAACTTAAACCCTGAAGATCTTATCTTATACACTATAGTACAAACTGTGGGGACATTACTGGTTTTATTTAGCACACTTTTTCCCCTAAACTCGCTCTATTGTGCACATCAAACAATGACCTTCCCCTCTCCCTGGAAGGGACTGTCAGCACAGAGCTATTGAGGAAATTCTTCTCTGTTCTCCATTCATTTTAACAGGAACGAGTCTGGCCTGTCACCAGACACTTTTACAGAGTCTGTTGTTCACTCGACATCACAGAGAATGTAACTTTCCTCTTTGTCTACTCAGCCAGATAATTTTGGTGTTTTGGCATCCTGAGGATCAGGAAAAACTTAACAGTGTCTGTGTGCAGGTACATCTTGTTGTTTCATCCTTCTGCACATGTACATAGGAAAAAAAGTAACTCTCAATGAAGTAGCTTGCAGTAACAACGTGTGCAGATAAGCTGTCATATTTATGATTCATGTTGAGTTCCTCCTCCAAAACTGTGTCTCCCAGTGCCATTAGATGCATTGGATTGAAGCTGTAGCCAGGGGCTCTAAACTATGGCAAAGCACATTTTAAATGTATACACAAGTTTGTGCTTTTGAGTGACTGGTCCCTTCTGTCCCTGAAACAGTTTCTGTTCCCTCAGGAGATGCATGGTGATAATGTGAACAGCCTTTTTTATTGCTGCAGTGATGGAGTGATGGAAGAGAGCATGGCTTAATGGAAGTGTTGAATTTCATGTTATTGCACTCATATGCTTAAACACATTTTGTTAGTCTGATACTGTTTGCCATCTTAAGGGTCTGAAAAGAAGAGAAGCAACAGTACGTCATTTATTTTTTCAGCTGATTTGTCAGTTGTGGATCTACTTGAATGTTTTTCAGGTCACAAGACTTTCTCTCTTAACTTAACCCCCAAGCTCAGCAGAAGTTATCAACCAAAGAGAAAGGATGCCTCTTTAGAGAAGCACATTTACTTTGGCTTTTAGTTGCTCCTCATGAATCATCGGTTCAGTTGTACCTGAGATACAAGTGCAGGGATGGAGCGTCTGGTTGACATTGGAAGTCAGTTTGTTTTGGTTGTTTTGCTGTTTGGTTTTCCTCTGTCTTTTTTTACCCTTTTTTTCTTGGAAGACATGTTTGGCTCTGCTGATGATAATATGAGAGGCTGTTCTGTTGTCTGCCAGTTCTAGCTGCTGATGAACACTTATATGATGACACTGACACATCCCTGATATGTAATCCCAGGTTTAAAAGCCTCTGACTTTGCTTCGTCACTTATCACTAACATGTTTTCACATGTCATTTAAAAATAAGAAAAGTTACCCTTGCCCAATACAGATTTAATCTCCTTGTGGACATTTCTTTAGGTTTACTGTATACTAAGGGTGTTGAAATGAATCGTTTTAACAATGCATCATGATGCGGACATGGACGGTTATTCATCGATGCAGTAACACACCATAATCAATTATAGCCTTCTATTGTTACTTGTTGATTTTCGGGCCGCACCAGTACAAGTCCTACTCCGTTTCAGCCCACTCTCTGTTCTACCCTCTTTCCGTCCGGTTCACAGCAACTAAGGCTAAATACATCTCATCTGACTGACGTCACCTCATTCGTTGTGCGACATGGCTGAGGAAAAAGTCATTAAAAATACACCTAGCATTTTAAAAACGGCCATCTGGACACATTTCAGATTTTATGAAGACACAAGCATGAATTGGGCAAGACACACGTGGTGTGTAAAGTGTGTCACACAAAAATTAAATACCTCAGGAATACCTCTAAGTTGAGTAACCACATTAGCCGTTTTCACCCGGAGAGGCTACCGTAGGTGTTAGTGACTGCCAAAGAGACAGCAGACCCAGCCCAGCTAAGAACTGATGCCATGCTGCCAACTCCCTATCTCCCTTACTCCCAACATAGAGAAAAGGGAAAGAATAACCCAATCTGTGGCAGCTTTTATAGGAAAGGATCTATGGCCTTATTCCGTTGTTGACAACACCGAGTTTCGTCACCTGTTGAAGACACTGCAGCCGCGATATAAGCCCTCGTCACGCAGCAACTTAACCATGAAACCACAGCCCAGGCAATTTAATCAATGAGCCAAGCTAGTCGCATGGTAAATACAATGGTAAAAATTTAAATCAGTATAACATATTTCACATGTCAATAAATATACTATTAACAAGTAAACAGCACTACAAAAACTCCTGGTTTTAGTTTTTGTGATGCTTTCTCAGCACACATAAAATAATAGTGGAGTTTATATATCTGACTGCTTGTATCCTTTGATGAAAACAAGCCATGTGCAGTAATCGCGATGCATCAGAGAATCGAATCGTTGACAAGATAATCGTAATCGAATTGAATTGAATCGAATCGAATCGTGACCAGAGAAGATTCACACCCCTACTGTATACTAACAACATACTGGCAGCCACAGTGTGATTTTTGTTGTGCATGTCACAGTATGAGCAGTTCTTTATGCACTATGCATTCAGTGATTTAATGGGATCACCATGTCAACATTTAAATGCCATGAGGTGTTCTGGCTTCATTTATTCAGGACATTATTCAGCCAGATACAAGCGCTTCACCAGTGACTTTGATGTCTGAATACAAACACTGTCAGCTGTGTTTATGAAACTCTCTACTCATAAACACTTGTCAGAACCTGTTGATATTCAGAATAAATGGTACAAGTGTTTTTTCTTAAAGCTTGTGATTAATAACGTCTCTAAATTGCTAGAGGCTTTTTCTTGCATCATTTTCATCACAACATTAACCAACAAAGTATTACATAATTTCCAGATCATTAAGATTCAAAGAACTAAACCTATTCTTCTAACTTCTTAGGGGATTTATACATGATGGTTTCCATTATGAGATCATTTCCAGTTAACTTAGTTCATTCACTATATTGATAGTCATATTAATGTGAGCACTGGAAGCCAGAGCCGAAAGCCTGTCATTTGTTTTCTTAGCATTTTGAATTTCTCTGAATTACTAATATGCCCCTAGCTCCATACAGTGTAACTGATTCACAACAGCCCAGTGTTGGCATATCACATTTCTTTAAATTACTGAGTTGTTAACAACTGACCTCCAAACACTATTTGTGTGACAAGGCTGCCAAGCCAGTGGCCTCAGTTTGAGACTGAATTTCAACATTTTTAAGTGTGAAACCACTGGATATTTTTGATTCACCACCACAGTGTTTTAACATTTGTAAGTGTGACTCCACTTATATATATTTTACTTATTTATATTTTTAGGATACTTGCGGACAATTTCCAGCTGTGTTTGTGGCAACAAAAATGTATATTTTTCACTGGAAGTTGGGACATCTCCAGCCAAAACATGACCTTTACTTTAACCAAACTTTTTGTCAAGCAGCCTAACCAGACCATTAGCACAGCGTTGTCACAAGATACATTGAAAATTGAACCTAAACAAACGGGAAGTTTTAGCATAGTCATGGTTTGCAGAAATGTTCATTGCCAAGATAAATTTCTGCCTATTGGGTTGTCCACAAACATGGAAGTGTTTTATGACCTACCTCTTGCAGTGAAGTTCCCCCAACTAACCTTGTCAAGGAAAAGGTCATCTTTATGATGAAAAGAAGCCAACAGTGACTGTTATTAAGGTTTTATGACTGGCTGAGTCTGAAAAGTTTATATGCTGATAAAGAGAGATTTGTCAAAATGATGTTTTAAAATACACTGATGGTTACCAATTTTTGAATGACATTGCAGGTCCTCATCCTTCTGTTTTATGTTTGTGCTCTGCCTTTGAAATATTTATGAAACAGCTGTTTGTGGAGAAACACATGGTTTCTCGTTTTCTTATATCTCTGATCTTTGACTGAAACATCCCAATTTATGGGTGCTTTAAGCAGGTATGTAACCTATTGTAAGCTGGTTAAAAAAACATGCTCATAGTCTACAAAATGAGCAACAACACAAGTCATTATTGTTTTTGTTGGCTGAGCTAAACTCTGACTGAGCTAAAGACCGAGGCAAACAAAAATACAGCTCATCTACTTCATGTCCTTGGATAAGTCAGAGACTGTGTGTCAGAGGTCAGCTCCGTGACACAAATTGTAGCCTCCCTGCTGCAGCTCAGATGGATATAAGCCCGTTTTCCACATGCCTGCCTCTGCAGCTGTGCACGCTCATATCTAGGTTACACAGAAGGGTTTTTCCGCTTTTTCACAAAGAGAAAATATGCCATGATTACTTTGAAAAAAAGAGCTGAAATGGCTAAAAAAGGAGATAAAAAAAGCTTCCAAGAATTGGTTCCACCTGGTTCATTGAGCTACACAGTGTCAGTGTGGTGAACCATGTGGTGGTGTGTAGGGGTAATTACATAGGTATGGCTATGTGCAACTGCCAGTAGCATCAACCTTGGTGGTTTTCTTTTACATAGAGACACATTGGAGCTGTCAGAGCCTTAAACTCCTATCCAGAGAGAGCAGGCTATGTACAGAATGTACATTGAGAGTATAAGACATTAATCTTTTAGTTTCAGCTGAGAGGTTTTGCTTTAGCATCATGCTTTGCCTGCAACACAATGTTGTATGTGTGCTGTAAAGGCCTATATGTGGAATGTTTTGTCCTGGGATGTGTATCGGGAGCTGGATTCCTTTCTGCCAGGATATTTATGCAACTTCTCCTCCATAATCTTAAACTAAACATGATCCAACTCAACTAGCTCAAGTCTCTTTTTGTCGATAATGGACAAAACTGTTCTTTCTGCAGATATTCAAACAATGGCAGCAATGGATCAGTGTGTGGGTTCATGTCTGCCACTAAGTTGTGACGTCTGGCAAGAGTTGAGAATTTGCAGAGATTTTTCTTATCCCCCGTGCTTCTTGGCTGCCTGTAAAACTCTGCAGTGGTTTTAAAAACCTTGAAGTCAGGTTGCTGATCAGCAGAAAATGAGGACCTGGTCGGCCAGAGTAGCTAGGAACAATATTATCCTCTGTTTATGGAAGCTGTTGTGCTGGCTACTGCATGTTTCAGGAGAAACACAGATCTTAAACTGAAGCCAGTGCAGGTTAATGAAAGTTTGTCCATTATGACATCATAAAATAACGCTCTTGTAGTCTGAACATCAAGTGCCAGGTGCTGTTGTGCTGAGAGAGGGTGCATATTTGAGTGTAGTCTTTATTGAATGAAAAAGAAGCTCTTGGCATCGGGTCCAGGTGTTTCTGCCCCCCTTCTGAGCTGTCTCTCACCCTCTGAAAACATTCTTTAATATTTTGAATGCAGCCGCGGTCTGATGGATAGGCAAATATTAGCACATTCCAGCATGTAGTGGAGAGAACTGTGTATCAGATGATCTGTCAAATGTGACAGGGCCAAGGACGTGTGGACTCTCTTTTGAAAGATATTTTACCTAATAGATTCTCTCTCTTTCACACACACACGTGCACACATACACGCACGCACGCGCGTGCGCACACACACACACACACTCACACACTGATAAAAGACTTACTTTTTAACCACATCTCCCTCTCAAGGACGTATTGAACACAAAGGGCTCTTTTATTCCGCCCTAAATAGTCAACTGGAGACACTGTTGTAGTCCCATTTCATGAATATGTTCTTGTTGCTGGGGAAAATATGCGTCATTGATATGCCTCTCATGTAATCAATTAGTCCTTTAGACATGAACATGACAAAACCAGGAAAGAACCCTGAAATGGGAAGTCTAGGTCATTAAGATGATGGTGTTGAATATCTTAAAGAGACAGCCTGGCTTGTGGGATTTGGTTTTTAAGTTAGAGCCAAACACAGACTAACGACTGAATGGTTTTATACCTCAAGTAAAGGGATTAAAAGTAAGGAAGGAGAACTTTGAACTTCTCCAAGGCTGGATGTCTTGTTGTTTGACAAAGCTATTAGAGGTTACAGAAGAATCAATCAAGCTACTGTCCAGTATCTGGGAAGTACAGATGTGTGACTTGGGGGTAAATGTTATAAATTGCTGTTTTTTGTTTTTTTTGTTTTTTTTTTAAAGTTTGGCATGTAAAACAAAGTAATTGTATATCCTTTCAAGAGGCACTGACATGTGTCAAGATGCCACCACTGTGTTTGTGGTAAAAGAAAGGTCTGTGGGTGTTTTGACACATGTCATATGCTGCCAGTGGGTGTTGCTCTTTAGAATCATGTTTTTTTTACCTGACCAGGTTTGTTACTTTTCAGTGGAAACCATCAAACATGAGGTCAGACATCAACACCTCCCTTGTCTTCATCTTTAGAGCTACTCTAAATTACTCTTTATTACCAACAAAGTATGTAGTACGTAGTTAAAATAAAAGGTGTAGATTATGGTGATAAAGTCACACAGAATTCTCATCTGACTCTGCAGCTCCTTTCAGGTGTACAGGTGTTGTTTGTATTTTCTGGCATGCAATTACATTTTTTGCCATATTTCCACTGTTCTCAGCAGTGATGTCTCCAGCTGCTGTCAACAGAAACACTGTGGAAATATTCTCTATGCTAGCCCTTCACAGCACCAAACAGTATATAAAGTTAATGACTAGTTGATGAACACAGTGAAGCATTTAGCAGTGAAAGTCACATAGTATCCTCAGGCGTTGGTGTAGACCAAAAACAGTATAGTAACATATTACTATGTGTATACTATGTTACTACATAATGATTGGGTGGTTACAAACATGACTTAAGATAAATTATTATGATGCACAGTATCTGATGGTTTTGCAAATAAGCAGCAACCCAGCAAGTTTGACGAATCAGCATTCTGAATAAGAATTATTAGAGAATTTAAACTCTAAAAGTGAAAGTAGTCATACAAGGAGATTTTCACAGTATGATATCCACCTCAGACTTCAGATAATTAATATGGCATGGAAATAATTATTTTTTCTTTTCTGGTTAAATTTCATTACAATTTAACAAAATTCTATGTCCTGACAGACAAAATGTGTGTGTGTATGCATATGTATATATATGACACTAATACAGTTGAACTCATAAATAAGCATATGTTTCTATTTGGCAGAGTAGTCTTATTTGAAGAGCTTACCAAAAACTGCCATACACTATTTTCTCAAATAAAACCCTCAAGTGCTAAATGTCTTTCCAGTCCTACCTCATTCAGTAATACACCAAACATTTGAACACTCATCAATACCAGTTGTATCATTAAGACACAATAGACTGAAGGCATGCCTCCCATTGGTATGATGCTGTTGGCTTGTAACAGTCGACCGTTAGCTTGCGCCATCATCTCTAGTGAAAATTTGTATTGAATCTGGTTGAGTGGACTTTAAAGGTACTCTAGAGCTTTCTTAGAAGTGGTTGTTTACAGCCTATGATTTTGTGTAGGGAGATGATATCAGACCTCAGGAAGTCAGTTGGCTAACGCCTTGGTGTTTACACTGCAAAGTCCATCTTGGGCTTCTGTGACCCATTTCTGTGAGTTTAGCGTCCGCCGTCCAAAAAAGATGATAAATGATAAATTTATACAAATAAACATTTCTCTCAGTGTAATGTAACTTTGACGTTGAGAGCAGACAGTTTAATTTTCTTTGCTCCTGGCAGTAGTTTTACACTCTAATCCTTGTATGTTTGCTTTGAGGGTTACAAATTGAAATTACAGAAGAGAGAGTCAGGAAGTATATTGAATGTCACTTCCAAAAACATACGATATATGTTCTGCATGCATTAATCAGAAATAAAAATTTACACTGTTACCAATGTGTCTGAATTTAATGTAAGAAGAATATTTTCATTTGGATTTAAAGTAATATAAAACATTGTTTTTTCTCAGGTTCTGCTTATTTTCGTCACAATTTCTTTATTGTTCTTCCTTTCCACTGTAATTTGTTTTGTTTTATCAAGCAATCATTGATACATTATTTAGCTCATCTTTGTTGAATTTGGCTATCCCAAAAGTGTGTTTTCATTGAACAACCCTCAGTGCAATCAGTGGCTCTGTCTGGTTAATGTATGTCTGTACATTGTTTGTTTAAATTCCATTGTTGTACTGTCACAGGAAATACGTATATGTTCCTACCATTGTTGTCATATTTCACACCAGTTTTCTGTACATAAGTGATATTTACAGTAATAAGTAAGTAAGTACAATAAGTACACAGAATAACAACCAAGTTGCAAATGAGACTATGACAGGACACCATGCTTTTTTTGTGTTTGATGAAAATAATGATGCATGGCCTGTCCTCTTAGCAGAGTCCATACTCACAGGAAATAGCTGACAGCAGGAATGCTCCCTCTCTCTCGTCATCTGTCTCTATAGGACTCAGCTCCACCACTGGTTGGCTGCCTTCTCCATACAACAACTTCCTGTAAACAAGTCATGCTGCCAAGCACCCTCCCATCCTCCACCTCTGATCTCTAGGGATCTCCATTTGACCTCCGTATGCACCAAAACAATCACTTGAGCCTTCTTGAGAGGGCCAATGTTGTGTTCCAGAAAGTGATTTTCAGGGGCAGTGACCTGCAGTTTGAAGGGAGGCTTTAACTAACTGCTGGTCTAATAGGAGATACAGTCCGAGAAATGCTGATCACAAGGCAGAAGTCTTGTTGGGTTAAATACAGGAATGTAACTGAAACGGATCCACAGTCTATAAGTAACAACATTCATGTGAGTTAAATATCTCTGAACCTTTGCAAATAAAGCCCAAACTAACTGCATGGCTAAATATAAAAGCTAGACAGAAAAAATGGACTGGTCTGCTGTAACACCTGATATTAGCTTAATGCCAATACCAACACTGATTTTTACTGATCAAGAACTGATATATTTGCAGTAGAGGTCTTGGTGTCAGTATTTAGAATATCCAATGATGGACTGTACCGCTCGACTAAATCAATTGATAACTTTAGCTACTAGTTACTTTGCAGACTCAAATTGTTTAATGCTGATAAGCTACTACTTGTGACATGTAACCAATCAGATAGTGGTGTATGCGGAAGATGAGTGAGACTGTGGATTGGTGACGGACAGAGAAAGAGAATTGCATCAGAGCCGAAGTTATGCATTTTAAAATGTATTTATTTATCTCCAATGGACACAAAAAAGACTGAAACTAAAATGCTGACTATCGGCCCTGATTGTCGTCCAGGCAGCTAACTGTCTATACCTAGTTTGAACCCTTTGATGAAGCTATTGCCAGTCTCTTATCATAGCCCTCCAGTCAATAAAGTATCTGCTGCTACTTGAAAGCAGCCTTTGAAATTAACATGTTGTGCTGAAGGGAGACACATGATGATCTACTGTGGCGACTTTGATTCAATCATGCGCCACAAACATGCACAGTCTGCTGCAAAATAACTACAGAACCTTAATGTCTGCACGCATCAAAATGATTCATTTTTGCTCTCTGTTTTTCTGGCTTATGCGTAGCAAATACATGAATAATCACTGTGAATAATGTCTGTCATTTCTAATTTCCTCTCTGGCTATGATCCAAATCTAGAACAATACCTTGTTCAAGTATTGTCAATTTAACTGTTTAAGTGGCACCAGAGTAGCACTGTGGTGTTTGATGCTAGAATAGATATTTTTGTTAGTGGAGGAATACTTTAGCTGTGTGCAGCAGTATTTCTCTGGCACAGTAATGGCTACATGCTGTGATAGTTATGCCACTTGATTCTGGTTTGTTGAAATTCATCTGTAACTGATGTGTCAAGTACACCTAATATGGACACTAGGGTTGCAGTGATCATTTTTCCATTGTTTCCTGTACAAATCATATTGTTAATGTTCTGTTTACCCTTTGATGTCAGAGTTAAATGCAGGTGGTGAACATGAATTGACCTGTTCTCATGGATGTCACACCCAGTTTTGTCCTGGCCATAGTCTTGTCAATGTGGACCATTTGGCTTTTGATGTGGAACAGGATTAAAGCCCATGTCCGTGACAGGATTGGAACTTTTGTGAAGTCTGATTATATTTAATATTTCTGGGATAGCCTTCATTCACAGCCTTGATTTGTCACTGACAAACCCAAACAAACTTCAAAGAGTTTTAGTTTGCGTTATGAGTTCAAGTATTTTTGCTCATAAAATGTATGATGTTTCACATCCTTGTGTTCATCCATCAGGTGAGTGGGCGGTTTGCAGACGAACATGACAGCCAACAAGAGTTCGAAGGCTGCGCCTCGTGCAGGAGGGGGTAAAGCTCCCCGGGACGTCCCCGACAGGTCAGTGACATCTGGGACAGGAGTGGGTGGGCTAATGTGCACTTCCAGTCATGTCACATGATTTCATAATTTCATTCATTCTCAACAAAGATGCCATCTATAATCATCCTGTGGAAGCTTTTCTTTTTTTTTTTACTTATGGAAAAGAATGACTATTGATTGTCAGTAATGATAAGACCGCCAAAGCTTTTGCAAGTACAATCCTGTTTCCTGGACAAGGGCCCCATCCAACTGTGAGCTGTGAGTAGTGAGCTGAAGCTTGTGTTAGCATGTTGAGAGCTTACCATGTCCTGCTGGGAGAGAAAAACAAACTTTGGAAATGATATGTGATATCTGGGCTATTCATTCTTACTGTTTATCATCCTGTCAAATTTTACCAAGCTCGAAAGCTTCTTTAACCAAGAATTCATGTAAGGAACTTATAGACTTGCAAGATAAGATTTCATTACACAGGATTATTGTACTTTGGAACTGTCTGTGTTCACACCTGTGACTGTCTGGTGGCTGATTTTGAGCAAGATGTTGTAAGAAATGGTGCTGCAATCTGTATTCTAATTTATAAAGTAGTAATACAACTATTTGACTTGAAATACTGGTTGTTACTTCCTCACTACCAATTCTACAAACTGTGGCAGGTTTTTCTTTAATTGCTTGTAGTGTATGTTACTGGAAGGAGTAAACCACACAAATGTTAAAGGTACAGTGTCTATGATTCAGGGGCAGAAATAGAATATAATATTCATGATTATGTTTTCATTAGTGTATAATCGCCATAAAAAATAAGAATAATTTTTTACCTAAAGGCCTTACACATTGCTAAAGTGATGAATAAACAACACAAAAATGTGACATACATGCCTGTGAAAATGTTGCATCAAAACTGTTCCCATCGACAGACATGCCAATAAGTGACACGGATCACAAAATATCACAGTTCTGCAACGGTAAATTCCACAACTGTAGAAGTCTGTTTGGGCAGGGACCAGTCGTGGTTACTCATCTCTTTTGTAACATTGTCTTTAGCATTTCCTGTCCATTGTCATATGACACAGGGTGATGACAAATATAAACAATCAACAGGCCTACCAGCAGTTGTGACTTGACATCCGTTTTGCACATCATGATTGGGTGATGCCTTCATTTACAAAGTAAAATCAAGCTTGCTAAACTAAACAAGTTACTATGCTTTTTCCCTGCTTAATGTTTGCTTTCTTGTGTGGAAGGACTATTGAAAAAAAAAACAACAGTTACAAAAAAATACTGACTTGTGACTTTAAAAATCCCCCCAGTGTGTAAAGGCCTTTACAAAGAGTCTTTTACATGAAGAGGGAGCAGGTCATGTTGCTGAAGTAGCCTAGAGCAAACAAACCAAACACTGGCTCTAGATATTTATTTATTTGTTTGTGCATTTTTAGTGGCTGCTGTAGGAAAAGGTCAGACTAGGTTTACTAACCTGGTTTTAATCCACATCCACAGCCCTAGATGCCATTAAATCTTAAAAACTGGACCCTTAATAATAATGTTACCATAATGATGCAGATAAATGCATTCATTGCCTGCAAACATGTAAGATCACCACAGAGTTGTCAGATGTACACTATTCCCAAGGTAAACTGTGAATGTAAACGTGAGGCTGCATTCCTCTAACGTGATCATTGTTCATTTAATCTCAGCCTCTTTTGATGAACGTAATTGTCATTATAGGAGCCTCAATACAAGCTTGCCGTCCCCATAGGTTCATGTTACCCCAGATTCTTAAAGATCATATTTTAAACTCTTAAAGCACAACAGCTTTGCAGCTCCGTGTTTGAACACATGGGGAGACATTTTTGTTGTTTCAGACAGTGCTACACAATTTGTCCCACCAAACTGTGCAGTCAGCCGGAGATCAGTTTCTAGGACAGATTACGCCTACACTGTACTGTGTAGTCTCAAGAGGCACACATGGCAACATGCAGCAACATGGCAGAAAAAGTAATAAAGAGCTAAACGAAAAACGTGCTTCATTCCTGCTCTGTGATCTTCTGTTGGGGAATAATTGAGAAATGATTTACCAGATACAGATTTTTTCTCTGCCAATTGTCTGATGTTGTTCTTTCAGGGAAAGGGCCGCACCTTGAGGATCACTGGGAACTATAAACGCAATCCAGTGAGGTGTTTTGGCAACACAAACCAGGCTGACAAGGATGTTAGAGCTCACTATGACTAATGTTTACATACCCAGAAGTGCACATTCATTGGATTGATCTCATTTACTTGCTATGTCAGCAAATAAAAACTGTTGAATGAAATGTGAGCTGGATTAGAGTTTTATATATGATAATGCATAAATGAGTGACAGGGAAAAGGCGCCGGCGGATGATAAAGTTTACATATGTTGAACTGTAACAGCAGAAGTGCTGTTTGTGTGAGCAGTCTCCCCTCTCCATCCTGGTCAGTAACAGGAAGTAGCTTGTGGTTAGCATGCCCAGGAAGCCTTAGTGAAAGCCAGAAGCCAGGTTGTGACTGGCATCCAGCTCTTTGGCCAGTACTGTATCTGTTAGTCCGGCCCACCTGAAGCTGACTAAACTGGGATTATTTTCATGATTATGATTATTTTCAAGCATGGACCAGAGCACCAGGACTCCCTAAAAATCCCCCATCTTTAAACAGACAGAACATCTGCACATATTTTCTTTTTGTGTCAAATCAAAGTGTCTTTATTTTATTTAACAGCACAAAGTCTTAAACATAAGATAGAGTACACAGAAATGAAACAGTATAATACAAAAGAAACATAATGGCAATTTGCTATATGTGAATAATGTCATGTTCTGAAAATCTGAATCAAATCAGTTTACAATTCTTTTCAGTCTGGAGAGTATCTCAGAGTGAAGACAACCTACTGTGTATAAAATGAAACATGGATGCAGTCTCTAAAACAACCACAAAGCACAATATGAAGCCTGTTTGAACCTTTTTTTTCTCCATATCATTACTCTCAAATTGATGGAATCATGGTCAAGACCGCGCTGCTTCCTCTTCATGTTTTAATTGTGAAATTAAAAAAATTAAAGCCCAGAGGCCATCAAAACAAAGTGACTAACTCACTAAACTGTACTTTTACTGGCATTAGAATTGCATTTCTGAGTGTTTGGTCTAGTTGCTGCTAAAACATTCCCATTGATTTTAAGCTTCAAAGACACTGCTCCCTCTTTGGCTCCCGAATTAGGCATGCAATACTCCTTGGCAGACATTGAGTTCAGAGTTTTACCAGGGAACCAGAACGATTTTAATTTGAAAACAACTTCTAATAGCTCCCTGTTGAAGCCTCTGCAGCATGTCATGTCTTAGGCTGCTGCTTAATATTGTGCTCAAAAAGTATTTTCTTCGTGATACCAGGTGTCCTGATCCAAGTTTCATCTGATCTGACCTGAGATTGGAATTGACCCTGAACTCTTTTCAACCTCAAATATCTAAATATCTGCCTTAGAGTTTTGTGCATGTTTCGAGACCTCCCAGATGGCGCACTTGCGAATGTACAAACATTTTGTGCACGTTTGACACCTCTGCTGCTATGACTCCATCCTCAGGGAAATACTTTACCTGTATCATTGATAAAACATCCTTTCAAATGTATTTTATTGAGAGTGTTTGTGATACTCAAAGTGTGAGTGCACACAAACAAAACCCTCTTTTTTAATTTTTGAACTTTCAGGAAGTCATGTTCTGAGATAATATCAGTTCCTATAGCAGTCTGAATAATCATAGTACTCAAAGTTTTGTTTGATGAAAAATTAATATGTTGGACTTCGGAGTACTACAAACCAACAGCACAAATCTCCAGATGTGAACCTTTGTCATAAAAAATTCTCAAATTTCTTCAATGCATGGGAAGTCAGATGAGCTGCATCCATCATGTTTTGCAGCCTTCAGGTTGCACACTGTTGTAAAAGCCTCTCCACCCTGGAGCAGGACTATGAAACCTGGGAAGGGCAAAGAGGTGTGAAGCGAGATCTGTCCCAACCTGCACTGTTGGATCACAGTCCGCTGCCCTCAGCTTCCTCCTCCCACATAACGCTTGTTATTCTAACCATGGCTGTGACATCAGATCTCCCAACGCTCCACTTTCGCAAGACTTAGTCAGGATCCAAGTCATGACAAGGTTCCTGATAGACTATGAGTATTACAGTGTCCAGGCTTTACAGGGAAAATTTGTCTGTCTGCAGTCTGAAAGGAGGTGAACACCGTGAGAAAAAGTTTGCGTGGTGAAAGGTGTCGTCATAAGTGAGTGTGTGTGACTGCCGTAGCACCTAGTCTCACATAGCTCCAGGGATCAGAAAAGGCGTTGAGGATCAGAGAGAAGCAGTGAGATTTTCACAGGTAAGAGCATTGAAATACATATAGCTTGGCTTTCTGTGTGAGGTCCGCTCTGATTCTTCTCAAGTTATTTTGATTATGTGGAAAAATCCACAGTGGCAATTCAGTGTAGTCTGTTTCTTTTGGACTTTGTTTTAATCTCATCCCGCCAAAGACAGAATACTTTCCCGTGGTCATCCTGAGTAAGTGTCTCAAGTTTTCATTCTGTCTTTGATCTTGGAAATTATTTCAAAACGTCAGCTGATTCGTAACAATTTTCTTCCATCTGTTCTACATCAGGTTACTTTTCAGGCTGCAGGGTTGAATGGATTTATTGGCCACTCATATGATTTGCCTCTTTTGGTTTATTAATATCTTAGGCTGTAATGTGTGTTTTTTTAAAAAGAAACTGGAGACAGACCACTGCATAAGTTGGCCAATGTTGTTGGCAGATATTGGCCTGTCATGGATATATTGGTATCGGCATAGATGTTGTGACATGCGCTGACATGAAAAATTTTTCTACGAGAATATAATGTAGAAAAAGATACTTGGGGGTGATTTGTAACTATTAGATTCCCAGTGAAGTCTACTGCTTAAGTGCACTGAGGACATTTTGGACAATAGAGTTATAGAGTAAAAGTTCAAATATCCTTTATCCTGGACAAAAACAAGACATTTGAGGATGTCACCTTGGGCTTTGGGAAACACTGATTGACTTTTTACATTTTTTAGACCCAATAGCTAATTGATTAATTGAGAAAATAATCAACAGATTAAACAACAAGGAATCCTGAGTTGTAGTCCTGGCTTGTTCACACCTGTCTCTGTGTTGTTCCAGGTGCCAGTCTACATCACCGTGCCCTGTCCTCTCTGCCAGTCAGGCACAGAGCCAGCAGCCTCTCCTCAGTGACAGTGAAGCAGGAAAGCAGAGCCGGTACGTGAGGACTGACGGCAGGTTTCTGGTACGTGCTGGCTGGAAGGCCGCCAGCCTGTGCAGTGGTGACACTGAATCCAAAGGCCGTCTCACCAAATCCAAGAGCATAAGCTGCCTGGACAATAGGCTCTCCATCTATAAGCCCCAAACTCAAACCAAGTCCTGTCAGGACGGTCAGGGTTTCCAGGAGCAGAAGGAGAAACAAGGGGATCTTTCTCTGGGAGATGGACTCAATGGTCGGCCACTGAGTTGGAGCACGCTGTCACTGGGACCTTCCTCTAACCAAAGCCACAAACGTACCCTCTCCCTCAGCCGCTCTGTTGCAGGTGTTCCCCCCACCACAATCCGCAAAAAGATCTCAGAATGGGAGTGCAGAAGGGTGTCTCTGCCTAGGATGAGCTTGTGTCTCGATAAAAGAGGAGGAGAGCGTGTAGGGGGCAGTGAGGGCTGCCCCAGCCTGCTCTCCTCTCCCTGTAGTGAGAAAACTTTTGACTTCAAGGGGGTTCGCAGAATGAGCACGGCTTTCTCAGAATGCTCCTACACAGAGGAAGAAGATGGAGTTTCAGACAAAGACAGCGTAGGTCGATTCCAGAAAAGGATGGGCAAGTCAGAGTCTTCTGGAACATTTGTGCGTTCCTTGTCTGCTCGGAAGGAGACGTCAGCAGTCCTTAACAGGATACAGAAGATAGAGCAGGCCCTGAAGGACAATCCCAACCCATCCCCTCCACGTTATCTGAGTAACTGCTATGCCCCGGACAAGACAAGACAAAAGTCTTTTATGATAGGTGATGACTTTGACAGTACATGCACCAGTAAGCGCAGCAGCATTTGCTCAGTTGCTACTGAACCCGATGCTGTTTTAGTGCCTGATAAGCTCTCTAAACTCAGACAGAGGTTTAGTGTGAGCTCAGTCAGGTCTGAGAGTCCAGAACCACCTAGCCAACAGACGTCTATTGGCACACCAGTCAACCCCTTACCTAAACCCAAACGCACTTTTGAGTACGAAGCCAAAGGGGACCAAAAGGGCCTGTTGCCAGCAAATGGACTACCTCCAAATAGAGCCTCAGAGTCTCCCCCACCTCTGCCTTCCACTCCTGCACCCAGCATGACACGAACGGTTAAGACAGAGGGGAGCACCCCAGTGAGACTCCAGGACAGGTGAGAATATCCATGTACTTATGTTTATCCCTTTAACTGAGATGAAAATACTGTTGGAAGTCAGATCAAGCATTATGCACTATATCATTTGGCCTCACAGCTATTATATTGCACAAGGGTCAAGTCCCACCCACTTTTTGAAATTAATAGTTTTTAGACCCCCTCAATTTTACCATGTTGAAAACAATGAGTAGTCATTGATGGCCTGTTGCCAGGTATTTTAGTCACACACTGTCACCACAAAAAGCCTAAAGATTATACCAGGTAGGAAGAAGGGAAACATGACAGGAAAGAGGAATGGAAGATGGCAAATGAGACTTTCTTGAGGAAGAAAGGGATGAGATGAAGACAAAAAGAGAGCATGGCAATTAAACAAAATGGGATGGAAGTGTCAAGGCAGGGAGGAGCTTTGACTGTTAGATTTTATATTTTACTGCAGTGCCACCGTTACATCTGTAGATACACTTAGTCATCTGAAAATGGTGCGAGTTTTTGCTAAAATTTGCTAAAAAGAAAACATCAGAAGTCATTGTTGGTGACTAGTCGCATCACTGATGTAGATATTTCACAAGATTGTTTTGGTTTCATGTGTTGGGTTTGAAGTTATTTGCTATTTGAAACATTAGCAAGTGTGTGTTTTTGGCCAATAAAAGTATCTAGTACATCATGAGCAGCTGCCACAAAGCTGTCATGAATTAGTCATTGAATCAATTTCTGGACTTGAAGCTTTTTTGATATCTTTGAATAATTTCTCTACTTTTGGTTAATTCAGAAACTGCACAATGTAGACCTACCCATAATTTTTCTCATGCTAGTATAGCCAGATAAATGTATCAAACTCATGTTAAAAGGCACCATTATGCATGAAATTCTAAGGGAGAACCCCCAAACCGCCATTATATTGTCTTACCTACAGTTTAAATGGTCCCTATGCCCATGGATGTATCAATGTGTTTTCTGCATTCTCAAATAATAAAACATGTAAAGCAACCTACTTAAACACTATATCAAGCATATCAGGTATTGGTGACTAATCTCTGTTTAAAGACAGTTTCTCACAGCAATGTGTTGCCTCATGTTTCCTTCCTGAAAAGTTATTCCAGTGATTTCCACCTAGTGAGGTATTTACGGAGAAAAGGATTACATGGAAATACATCAGTACCAGAATCTTTATTAGAAAAAGTTGGATTTGTGCATTCTTTGTTAAGATGCCTTTGGAAAGTTCTTCACCTGGAGTTTGAAAGGCTTCAACGCAGCTGATGGTCTTGTGAGGAATTTTTGGCTTAGGGATTAAGTGTTTGCTTTGCTAGTGTGCTAGTTGAATAAGTTACTGATCACTTTTTTTTTTTACTTCAGGTAAAGAGCCCGAAGATCCACTCACTCCAGATTTCCTAGTTTAATCAAACTGAGTGATTTCAAAATAGCTTTATCATGAGGCACATTGCTAGGTATGATAAAAGCAGCTCATACTAAGAATAACTAATGTTTACAGATCATTTGAAATGTGAGAATCTGTTTTAAATTGATTTGGTCCATAAAAAAATTAGGCAATTCAGTCACACTCAGTCCACAGTTTTTATTCGAAAGTCTACTCAAATGTTGCCTTTAATTGCAGATACTATACATTTTGAACTCATCCTAAGATAGAAATTTACTGTACCTGATTGTTGCATAAATATTAGCTGAATCTTGGATTCAGTAATCTGCCCTTGCTTTTGCTCTTAACTTATAGCTTTCAAGATCAGACATCCACAGTGTTTTTCATGTGAGGGTGGGACCTCTCCAGATTGTCCCTATGTAAAAAGGGGATGAAATCCGTAAACGTTCATCCCTTGGACTCTGTGTTTAACATTCCTGTGGCTCTAGCAATTTCAGACCAAGCTTAAAAGCCACAAGCTGTCGATGGCGCGACATGACCGTACTGTAGTTCCCTGCACTAATGTAGCAGAGAGTTCCTCTGCAGTGCCTTGACATGTGGTGAGAGCCTTATACTGTGCAAAGAACACAGAAATAGTAAGATATCTGCATGTTTACTTGTGAATTTCCTTGTTATTGGAGCACATGTTGATCCTGGTGTTTCTGTTTTTCTGTAATTTATAATCAGTGGTTCCTGATTTTAATCTTTTGAGGGGTAAGAATGCGTTTCACGTGTGTTTAGTGTCTCAACCACCTGTTCAGCTTTTCTCTGAATCTAGTTGGCAAATGGAGAAGAAGGAGTATTTTAATACCATCTGGACTTTTTCTGTTTGCTCTTATCTATCTAGCTCCTTTGAGGCTGCAGTTTGACACTGACTCTTACTGACTCTTCCTCCTTGTTATTTTTGAGCATGTGTGTATCATCTCCCCCCATCTTGGTCTGTTTTGACTTTCCTCATTTACTTCCAGAGAATCATGTGAGTCGGAGGATGCTACGAGTCTGCCATCTTCATATCCGTCCTCGCCTACAGAGAATGGCACAGTGACCACAGACACGCGGAGTCGACCCAATTCCAAAAGCACTTTAGAGGAGAATGCCTATGAGGACATAGTAGGTAAGCAGACTGGTTCGCTGGCCTTGAATACACTAAGATCACTCACTTTATTTAGCTCTGAACAGGGTGAATGTTAGATACAGTTTATAACTGAAAGGATAAGTCAGTTTATCTATTAACAGAAAATGTATATTTTAACTGATTTGGTAGTTGAGTTAATTCAACAGCAGTCTTGTTGAAAGTACCTAAAAGACATACATACAAGAGTAACTTATAGTGAATATATAGTGAAGTATCAAAAACAATATTCTGGAAAAAAATGTTGTATCAAGTAAAAGTAAATTCTATTTTGACATATATGTATACACAGCAATATTCTTTTGGTCAACTAATTATTGGCCTTTCACATTTTCTGATGTGATGTGATCAGCATTTTTCTAATTATTGGGATAAGTATTTTTTGATGCAGCTTTGATGCAGCACGCAGATTTGCAAAATAACAGGTAACTTAAGTGATTACCGTAAATAAATGTAGTGGAGTAAAAATGACCATATATGCCTCCAAAATGTAGTGGAGTTAAATGAAGTCGTAAAAAAAGGAGACACCCAAGTAAAGGTTTAGTACCTCAAAATTTGTATTCAGTATTATAGAATCACAGTACTAAGTTACATTCCCTCGTTGTTTTTGACTGTTCATGCAACAAAACAAAAGAATTTCACATTTCAAGTTGGGCTTTGGGAAATTGTTGATTTTTTCTGTTGTTAAATATTTCATGGAACGAACTCTAAAAGTTTATCAAGAAAATATTGATAAATCAATAATGAGTGCAATTGTTGCAGTTCAGTTGTTACAAAGAAAACATTTATTTTTAAAGTGCAAAAACCTAGAGAAAGATAGCTGATTGCTGAGGCTCAATCCCAGGTCATAAAACACAGACTCTTTTGGTTTGTAGGTCAACTCGGACACCAATCCAAAGCATCAGTATTTGACAAACTGGGATTGAGACTCATTAGTCAACTGTCTTACACATTGCACCTTCAAAAATTAGTTATTAGCAACAAAATGACAGTATGTTAGTAGTCATGAAGTTGCTTTTTAAAGATCCAGATGAAGCATGAAAGTTTCAGCTTTTGTAGTTGTAACCAACATAGATCTTTTTGGACCAGTAAGTTCATGTATACTTTAAACTCAAAGTATTGACACCAAGATTAAACAAAAGTTGGTATTCCACTGTATCAGAAGATCTTAACCTCAGTAAAAGGAAAAGGGTGTTAGTTCATGTTCAGAGCCTTTCATGAAGTTTACATACATTATATGGTATCATCAGTAACCTCAGAAGACTGTCGTCAGATATTTTAGAGAGAATGAGATCCCCTACAGCATGGCCTAATGTAATATGTTTGTGAGGGAAGCTCCTCCTCCTCCATCTGCCTCATGTAGAGGTGTGGGGTGTAGAAAAGTCTCAGTGTGGGAGCAGTCACTGAACACTCAATCTGAGAATAAGATTAATGGCTCACATGTGGTTATAAAGGTAATATTTTACTGTAAAGATTTCATACTGCTTTTATAGCAATCTGCTGATCCATATTCAGATGAGCACTTTATATTGTGACGTGTGTATTTCACTGAAAACCGGATCGACTCAAATGTCCTCTGAGTTGATGTGTGTATGAAATCTTGAACATGTTGGAGAGCCAAATTCCTTTCCACTAGCAAATGACCCCCAGGCCTCTTGCCCAGTCCAATTGCCAGCTCCCCCAGTGAATACTTAATGTGGTGGAAATGTGTGTCAGTATGAGCACAGTCTCATGATAAAGCTTCGATTTCAGATGCAGTAAAACATTTTCACACTCTGAAATATTTTTTTACGATAAATGCTCAGTGATGACCAAATAAGGCCTGATGCAAGTATTACATTACCTCATGGTATTTCTACAAGTAGCTGCGCTGTTCTCGAATCAGTGATCAGTGTCGTGCTCAGCAGCATTCTTGTTTTTTGGAAGCTGGGGATGTGCAGCAGTCTCAGAGGGAGCGTCAGAGCATGACTGATTTTCATGTGAATCCTAACAAAGCCCCCATTGTTCATCCAGCAGTGTGAGTGTAGTGTTTGCAGTTTGGAGACGCACTTTTGCCAATCTCTGTTTGTTCCGGACATCATCACAGAGTAAGTTTGAAATTGCTCCAGTTATTTAAAACAAAGCTTTAAAATGGTGGAATGAATGGTGGATCGCGGTGGTTTCCACCACCACTACACTAGTGGTTTACAGGTTAGATGATCCATGTGAGAAGCAGCCACAGCAGTAAATGAGCCATGTTTTGGTCCCTCTGAGCCCCTATTTTAACAAGCATTTCATGCAAAGAAATCCCCTCACATTTTCTGAACTCCAAAACGACATGTTGGCTTCCTTTCTTAGCTGTCTTTGTATGATATTCACTCACACCATTTGTGTTTTTCGCACCTGTGTTTGATACCAGATGTTTACCTTAAGAGTACAAGTCATTTGTAATCTGGACTACAGTGTTACTGCAGATGCATGATTGATTGTAATATTAAGGGACTGTTTTAAGTGCTCTTGACTAGTGTAGCTGATAAATGGAGTGCCAAAGAGTGATCTGTTTACAGGCACATGAATCACACCCTGTGCTCCAGTAATACTATGATTCAGTCCTGTGACGTCATTACAGAAACTTCTTAGTTCTGAAATCAGATGTTTTCTCAGTTTAGGATGACATTTAGGATTATATTATACTGATGTTAGCCTGTTAGAGAGGCTAACACTGATGTTGGCTGGAGAGCCTACAGGATGAGTACTACATGAAAAATCATTTTTAAGTTTAAATTAAATGTGAGACATGGACTTACGACATAGGATAGGACACAGCCATGATTTTTCTGTAATATGAAGAAATGTTTCTTTCTATCATTGAAACTTCTGTTAGAATGGGAATAAGACATTTTTTCTGTAATGAGGCTCTTTATTCAAACTCCAACCTTTGTATTACCTTCACTGGCGTAGTTCGCTCAAGTATTTTCTACTTTTCAGAATAAATCTGTCTCTACATAAAATGAATGATACCCTTTCCAATAAAGTTACACATAGACAGTTACAAACTACAGTTGGAACTGGGACTTTTGTTATTCTTTGGTGCAAAATAAGCCAAAAATACTCCTACATTTCCCCAATGTGGTCATAAGCACAGTATCTGTATGGTTTGTGGTTCTGCCAAATGTTCTTACAAAACTGTGACCTATTTTTACACATTTCTGCTTACGACTTAGTTTGTGAGTCGATCCACTATACCGTCATTCGTCCACTTTGAAGGGTAAACTGATACTGAAATTGTTGGTATAGTTTGTTCTGTGCCGCCTTGCCCTGCCCAGAGAGTCCATTGTGTACACAGAAATGTACAATCACTGTGTGCAGCTGAGGTGTGTCCACTCCCTGCTTAAATCTGTGTGTCTGGGGGTGTGTTAAAGAGAGATCTGGATGTTTGTAATCAGAGGAGTAGATTAGTACCCTCCAGTACATAAGTAGCTATACAGACATATCATTTTCCCAGCAGGCTCTCATTACAGTATTGCTTCAGTTTAATGGAGTTGCAGCACAACGTGGGGTCAGACTAAGCCCTCTTATTCTGCTCCTCAGATTTAATGATGCACAGAAAATCACTCCAGTAGACTAATTTACTGTGTGACACAACATAACACTCTAATGATCCCAGGCGTACCTTGTCTATGCATGGGTGTGTGTTTGTACCTCAGACAGGTTCAATAATTAACCTTAAAATAGATAACTGAACAAAGCTCTGCCTGTAGGTTAATCTTGGGTGTTTTTAAAAACACACACTCTTTGTTTGACATGCTGAGTTTATCTGGTTTTCCGCTAATATATTCAGGAAGAGGGAACACAGCTACCACATAGATTTTTGTTCTCTCCCTTTCTTCTGACAGATAACACTGCTTTTCTTTCTTTTAAAAGTTTCCCTCATGCATTTCGACGCCATATGGCTCTGTTTTTATTCTTCGCTGTGGTTTCTTCACTTTCTCACAACCTTTTTCAGACCCTGCCAAAAAGCTATTCTCAGAGTGAATGTCTGAATAGACATGGACTGTGGTGTTACACAAGTTTTTCTCTTTATTGAAGTTGGCTCTCTGCCAGGTGACATCAGTGAGAGCTGTGCAGTGCTCTGTAACATTCATTTACTTTTCTTTTCTTTTCTTTTCTTTTCTCTTCTTTTCTCTTCTTTTCTGCTATCATATATTGACTGAAGTACATCTAACAGAGCAGTAGCAAAGTCTGTGATTATTGTCAACTCTTAAAGGGGCAGTGTTGCATTTTTAATGTTAAGCTCCTTAAACATTCGTCAATAGTCTGAACAAAAACTGTGTTTTTTACCCTCATTTCTCAAACCTTATTTGTAATTCCATTACATGTTTGAGCACATAGCATTGGGTTAAAAAAATATTTTTCATATTCTGGATTTTTTTCCCTACATAACAGTAATTCCCATGAATGAAATATATATATATATATATATATATATATATATATATATATATATATATATATATATATATATATATATATATATATATATATTTTATACACTGAAATTCTTCAGTAGTTGAACAGTGTTATTGCCAGATTCACAGTCTAAGAAGACAACTCTTCTCCTCACCTCTCACAGCAGACAGTGAGCATGCCTGGACAGTGACTCACCGGCAGTGTTGTGTCCAGAAGTTTTAGCTGGGCCCGCTGGGACCTGTGAGGCCCAGTGCCAACAGTAACTGTTTTGAAAGGAGGGAGTTCACTTGAGCCAGCTGGGAATCACCTTTGACTTACCTTTCAGGACTCCTCTCTTTCCAGACTAAGCATAGGAAGGCCCTCTGACACCCTTCAATGCCCTCTGTTTTGACCCCACAGCCTCATCCGTCTTCTGTCGAAAACACCGTCTATCCATGCTAGCTTTACCACTGACATTATATTTAAGCTACATTGATTATGCACTTCCTCCCAACAGAGAAGGAGAACCCCTATGAGGATGTTGACCTGAAGCGGAAGAGTTTGGGTCGGAAGTCTTGTCTGTTGGAGAGCAACAGATCTTGGACCACCATGGACAGGAAGCTGAACTCTCCACCTCAGGTGGGTCGCAAACTTTTTGGGATTAACATCACTTTTTTTTCCTGTGGTGAACATAACGCGAACTGTATGTTTTCCTGTGTTAACATAAATCCTCTCACTGGCTGTCAGGGCTAAATCTGGACAAGATCTTTTTAAAGAATCTCACACCTCATTTGTGACACTAGAGGAAACAGTTTGATGTGTTTAGACCTGGAGATTCTCCACAGAAATACACATCTGCAGACTGGGCTTCCTTGCTTAAATGCAGCAGCACTTGTTACCACTTGTTGTTACTGGTGGTTACAACAAGTGCAGTTCAAGTGCAGGACATACCTGTTGAGCAGCTACAGAAAGGAAAAAGAAGAGTAACTGATTGTCTGTTTACAGTGTAAACACATTCATGATGTTTTAAAAGAAGTCACCAATAATTGGCTAGATACTTTTCATCGTACAACAGTAATCTAATTCCCCATTCCTTTATTTAAAGAAGTCTCATGGGTTTGGCCACAACAAATATCTGTGAGACTTAGAGAAGTTGGATATCATGCATGCATCATTTTCTATGAATCCACCATGCCTTGGCAGGCAAATCGAGTCTAGTGCGGGAATTGAGAATCTTGCCACTAACAATGAAACCTACAATATATGTACAGTATGTATGTATTACCTCAAGAAATTGGGTTTGATACATGAGAAGAATTACAGGAGCATATCTGAAATTAATGCAGTGGTATAACTATTTATTTAAACCATGCAAATGAATCAAAGAATAAAAGGTACCAAACCTGCCATATTTGGGTTGTCCTAATAGCTCACCTGGTAGAGCGGGCGGCCAGTACACAGTCCTCAGCAGCAGTTTGATTCCAACCATTGGCCCTTTGCTGAGAGTCGTCCTCCACCTTCTGCCCTGTTACCTTTTTCTTTATAGGTTACAATATTAAGTTAAGAAAAAGAAAACAACAAACAAACAAACTTTAATATTATTTCTCCCTGGCCAGCTGCCCTCCAAACCCAGTAGCCAGTCCCTTCGCCTCACTGGTGTGAGTGACAGGAAGAGCCATCGGATGTCACAGTTGTCCAAACGCTACAGCCACGATGAAATGCTGCTTCTCCCCCAGCTGGGTGTCTCAACTTCACCTTGTGGCTTGCTGGATGATAGCCTCTGCAGCACCAGTGATAGCCTGGCCTCACACAGGCACTGGAGGATCCCCAAGGTACACACTACAAGATCCTACACAAACATCCATGCTTAGTCCTTGCAGAGCTCTGACTGTGTTCTCTCTTTCCTTTCCTGCTTCACAGAACAGCTCAGGTTTCTGTAGGGACCAGGTCAGAGTCAGAGCAGATCTAGATCACTTGTATTCAGAAAATATGTTGAAACACTGTCATTCATTGTGCCTAATTGCTGCTTGTGTTTCAGCTCTTGTGGTACCTTTTCTCAAGAACTCGCCTTGACGCTTTTCAGTTCTATTTTTCTGTAACCCTTAAAGCTCAGTGCAGTATTACATTTGGCTAGGTACACCCACTTCTTCTATACTTAGGATCAAAAGAAACAACTTCAGATTCCCCAACAGAGAATTCCCTCTTTCCTCTGTTTATAGCTGGTCCAGAGGATCAACTCCATTTACTGCACTAAACGTGGGAAGAAGAGGCTGAAGAAGCTTTCCATGTCCAATGTTGAGACTACATCTCTAAGAGGTAAGGGCTCTCTATATTCCCTATATCCACTGGCCAGATGAGTAAATATTTGTGTTTCAGCCACCCACATAGAGTTCTTTCTGTGTCCACCTCTTGACATAAATACATGTTTGTGAAATTGTCCTCTGACCTGTAGAAAACCTTCTTGTCTGTCTCATGTCTGCTTCCAGATGACAACAGCGAGAGTGAGAGCGACTCTGACGACAGGTTCAAAGGTGAGTGACCGCAAGAATTCCTTGGCAAAGGTTAGGTGCTACATTTCTGTCTTTTCTCACTGCCTATGCCTCCCAATTTTGCGTCCAAGAAGTGATCCTGTGCAACCGGACAGGCTGCAGAATTGTAAACTTAAACATTTACAATATGCACGGACTAAGAGTACCACACAACATGTATCCTGTGTATTGATTCAGTGACAAGAATGATCGATAATGAGATGTTGTGTTGTTTTCACTCTGTTTTGGACACAAGCTTTAGTCAAAGTGAATTACACCACCTGTAGTCCTTAGATTTACATAGAGAACTGCAAAGTGTGAATTTTGTTTAGACCAGGGCTGCCCAAAGTGGAGCCTGGCAGAGGGTTTGTATTATTATCAATTAATTGATAAATACATACAAATTAATGGGCAATATAATATAGATAACTGGTTATGCAGTTCAGTATTGTGTGGTAAAGATACTTTATAATCATATAGGATCCCTAATAATTAATTATTTTTCATTATCTGACCACAGCAGGCATGTGCAGCAAGTGACTTAAGTCTTCAGAGTTCAGTTTATTAAGGGACCTTTGGATCCTATCACCACTTTTAGATGTCTGCACACCATTAAGTTTTAGCACTCCATTTTGATAGTGAATTGTGTGTACTGATGTTTGCTTTCCTCTGCAGCTCACACTCAGAGGTTGTTGAAACTGCAGTCCATCCTTCGACGGGCCCCCAGCTATCGCACACTGGAGCTGCAGCTCATTGAGTGGCAAGAGAGAGAACTCTTTGAGTATTTTGTGGTCGTTTCTCTTAAAAAGAAACCCAGCAAGAACTCTTACTCCCCAGAGGTCACCTATCAGTTCCCCAAGGTAAAAGCATAACAGTCATAACTGAACCCATCCCCTAAAAGCTTACAATGGGTCAGAGGCACATTATTATTATTGATTACTGAGTTAGTGACTTTTTTTAAAAGCACCCTACAGTAAGGTAGTGTGTTCAGGTGGCGTCACACACATGAATCACTTTATAATCAGTATGAAAATCAATGGCATGTTCTGGAAAGTCCTAAAGCTAAACGTTATGAATTTGCAGTTAAATGGAATAAATCAGTTGATACTGCTTATAAAAGTAATTTATGTAGCTTCCACACCACATTTTAATAGGTGTCAGCAGCACAGACTGGCATAGTTACTGCCTATTAACTGTTGGACTGTTGGAGGTGCTTATGGAGATCAAATGAGAATTTTTCGTTTTCCCAAGCAAACTTAATCCAGTTAAATCAAATCCGACCTTCTGACAACTGTAAATCAAAACGTTAATGCCACTGTGGCATTTAAAAATACATGTTAAAACAAGAGTTGATTATTAATTATGAATTATTGTACACTTTGTTCAGAGTTTTCAGCTCTGAGCTTTTGGTCATGGATTACTACCCATAAAGATTTCTGAATATTTAAGATAAATGATAATAAAATGGGCCATGAGCTTTTGACACTATATTGTGCAGGTTGTCGACAATGTAAAGCTATACTGTTGGCTAAGGTTACAGCATGGAGCCTGAGGAGTCTTTGGGAGCCTGTTTACAGTTAAAAATAACCAGGATCCATTTCTGTGGCAAGAAAGTGTTTTTAGTTATTCAACAATATATTTTAAAGTTATTTAAGATCTTGTTCAGCAGCTGTATCCCTTGGGAGAAGTACATCTGATATACAACACTGATATCCATGGCGATCTTCAAAAAAGGTGGACACAGTTATTTGAAGGACAATGAGCTGACTAAATCTCCTCTCCTCTCCTCTCCTCTCCTCTCCTCTCCTCTCCTCTCACAGCTAGAGAGGCCCACCAAGCAGATGAGGGAGGCAGAACAGAGACTCAAAGCTATTCCTCAGTTCTGTTTCCCAGATGCAAAAGACTGGAGTCCTGTGTCTGAGTACACCAGGTATGGCTGCAATCTTTTAATTCAGTATCAAATTGGTCTATACAAGGGGTACTCTAGCGATGTAGCATTGCACTTCCATCAAGTCTGGAAACTTGAAACCCAACTGAAAAGCAATAGTCAAAATCATAGAAGCAGATGCTGAAAAATCTTGAATTTCAGTCCCTAAAATGGATTAGAAACCCTGGATTCTTTCTACTCTTCTTTTGTGATAAACACTCACACAGTCATCTTTTGAACTCACATCATTTTGTGGCAGTGGCTTTCTGTTGTAAAAAATCTCTAGCCATAATCAAGATAACCCCGATGACATCATTAAGATAATTTCCTCTGACTTTGGCACTCTCCTCCAAAGCCACAGAGACATTATTTAACAGTCCTGACAGGCTGAGTAGTAGTATAACCCATCTCCATGAGTTCCAGTATTGTTGCACCATACTGAATGAACTGCTGCTAATGTATGAATCAACATTTAGATCAGCAGTGACTAGGCTATTTCCCCCTGGATGGCCAAAATTGAATTGGCCAAAACCACCTATTGTATGGTATGATGATTCAACATGTCGTTTGGATCCCAGTTTCCCTTGATTGTTTCACCTCACTGCCCTTGCTCAGATTATTAGAAGTTAATCATCCTGGATATTAAAAAAAAAAAAAACATTTTAACCTCACAAGAACAAAACAGCATAAGCATTCTGAATTTTGAATAACTGTCAATTTTTTCAAAACATCTAGCAGGCCTAATTGATCCTTATGGTGGGCCGACTTTGAATATCATTTTATTATAATGGATAAGAGAAATAACTGCTCTCTGCTCGGCATAGATTGATAATGTTATGCTGGAAATGCTCATCAGCCGACCTTAGCATCATGATTATCTTTCAAACACAATGTCCCTGGGATGCAAGATAAAATCTTTTATCTGTGCACTGCAGCTGCTCTACTCTCCACCTAAATGTAAAACAGGGCCAGATCCTGACAGAAAGGTGTTGTTCAGCCCTTATTCTGAGCCATTTTTTTATTATACTGTTATGTGTAAAGAATCGATTTATTTCTATGTGTTGATTCTCATATATGTTTTTTTTGCTATAGTGAGACCTTCTCGTTCATGTTGACTGGAGAGGACGGCAGCAGGAGGTTTGGGTACTGCAGACGCCTGCTGGTAAGCCACTGTTGAACCCCTCCTCCTCTGCTCCCTGTTCACACCCTGCTGAGCCCTGTTTGTTGTGACAGACATGAGAACATGTGAGAGGGTTTTCCTGTGGGGCCGCTGATGTGTTGCGTGACCATCCACTGTGGCAGCAGGAAAGAGAATGTATAAATCAAAAAAAGACAAGGAAAAAACAATTGTACCCATGACTGAGGCGAGGCAGAACAAAAATCCACCCACTCATTATTATAGCTGCTGAACAGCATGAGGGTCATGTACAGGGACTTTTTTGCCCAGGGAATACCTATGGCAAGCAGAAATAGAAACATCTGTAATAACAAACATTCAAACCACATTGCTGTCTGAGAACAGTAATTGAAGTTGCTACAAAAAATGCATTAAAGTGTTTTCATATTAAATATGTAAATCTGTCATTACAATTGTGTTTGGTATTAAATATAATTACATATGTAATTTATCAAATTCACAGAAAGAAGTACAGCTGCTACGCACAACTTAGATTAGTGTAATCCTTCAAACACTCAGTCCTAGTCATAAAAATATAATTTACGATAAAAGAAATCCCAGTTGTGATAGACTTAATGAGAGTTTCTCAGGAGAGGCGAAACAAAGAGAAACCATGAAAAATCCAAACTTTGTCATTGTGAAGCATTTCCTCTTCATAATGAGGCAGCAGAGAGCTTTGAAGTTTTTCTGCAGAGCCTCCCATTTAGTTTGTGGGTAGAAAGCATGACTGTGTGGGATTCTGTGAATGTGGTGGTGATTTTGTTTGCCGTTTGGTATTTCTGAGTATGTTTACAGTGCTGCAGTGTGTATGTTCTCAGGTTTGCTGGCAGTATCTTTGCCACTGTCTATCCGGAGGTGCCTGGTGACAGTGTAACATTTTGTCATTACTTTGACCAGACAAAAAAATGTCTTTTTCACTCTGTTGATCTGAGATTCGCCCTGATAGAAGCAGATTTTAATGAAGGTAGAGGAAGCTGCTCTCCGCCAGCAACTTTGTTTCCTCCCTGCTGTCCGACCAGCCATTGGCAGTAACCAAGCATTCCTGAGGACTTGAATCAAGCTCCACATAGTTGATTTAATCATCCATTTGGAAAAGCGGAGGAGAAACAAGAGGAGAAAATTGTATACCTAATATGGACAAGTGGATTGGCGTTTCTTGAGTGCTTGTGTTCATTTGTGTCTGTGTGTTTGAGTGTCTGTCTTGAAGCACATAATGTTGTATGAGTGTACAAAGGAAGGTAGATACAATCAGCAGGAGCAGATAAACTACCTGTGTTTAGGAAGCTGGTATCCACATGAAAGACTTTCATCTCAGATCATGGTCTAGATTTAAAGACCTCAGCTACAGTATGTTAACAACTTAACTTCAGATTATGTTATCATGATCCAAGCCTTTATATGTGTGGTTTTAAGAACATTTAAGTCCACATATTTGATCAGAAAATAGCCCAGTCTGACTCTGTTCTGGATCTGTCACCAAACCTTAAACTGATCTCTAGATTTTACACATGAAGTTCAGTTTACTTGTCACAAGGAGTATTATTCAGCCTGTGAAAAGAGATGCATAATTACTTCTACAGCTCTGGAGGGGCCGTAATGAAGACATCAAGGTTATAATAGCTTGGGCTTGGGGATTACTTTTGTTACAAACAGGGGTTTTGTTCTTTAAAAGACGTGAAAGGTTATTAGAGATGGAGGCTCTGACTGGAGCTGTATTATGGATTTAGTTCACAGATCCAGTAATTTGGAGGCTTGACCGCTGACTGTAAGAAATATGCACAGAACTCTCTTGCCTGAAAAGTGATACCAATGGAGAGGAGCCATAAACTTGCACGCTTTCCTATGGCCACTGGGTCAACTCCAGCGGTTTCAAAAGAAGTCTGAATGCATATAAGCTTATGAGAAAATGGCCATACCTCCCGCCTTATTATAAATTCTGTAAACAGTTTCCTAATGAGTTCATGGCCTCAATCATTTGTCTCAGGTCTTCTATAATACATCATGGTGTTTGTTTATTAAATTATGGTCCCATGTAGAATAAAATATACAACAAAGCAGGGTATACTTTAGGGCGTGGCTATTTTGTGAATGACATGTCGCTAACACATCTTGTCTTCAGGCCCTCAGTCAGATTCAATTAGGATATCCTCAACTGCTTTTCTCTCTCTCATCTAAATGTGGTCACTTCTGGCTCAAAAAAAACAAGATGGAAAAGGCCAAAGTTGCCAAACTCGAGGTTTCAAATTGGTAGTCCACAAACCAGTGGGTTTACACTTGGGTTTGACCTATACTTGAGACTAAATGTCAGGATGTCTTGGCCAGCCAGAAGTAACAATTAGTGTGTGGACACCGACTATGAAGTGCAACTCAATTCAAACCTTGTTTTCTATCATGTTCATCCTACTGAACATGTTTCTCTACTGACTCAAATTCTTTTTTGAATCTGCCTAATTAAGTCCCCCAACATTAGGGAAGTCTCTGAATGAATAAAAATTATTGTAGACAGTTGTCAGGTCTGTAATTGTGTTCCTTCAAGTCTTGTATCATCAGTGTCGGGTAATTCTCTGTTGCTCTGTCTTCCAGCCGACTGGGAAAGGACCTCGGCTTCCAGAGGTATACTGTGTCATCAGCAGGCTGGGCTGTTTCGACTTGTTCTCCACGGTGAGTTCAACATGTACACGCTCACACACAAACACATGTACTGTAGACAGACAGCTACAGTAAGCAAGCTGTGTGTGGTGTTGTAGCTGTGGTTAACCCGCCTCACAGCTGAAGTAAATGACTTTCAGCAGACCTTCTTCTGAAAGCCTGCTCATTGGTAAACCTTATTTCGGTCTCTTTTTTTTTACTTTTTGATTTCCCAGAGTAATTGTTTCCTTCACTTTTGTCTCAAAGGTGTTAACACAGAGCAGAGCTGTCACTCCGTTTGACTTTCTCTGATTTTCTTTGCCTTATCTGATTACTTGCTAATTTAACTAGAATGAGTCCAGTCTGTTGAAATAAATAAAAAACACCATGATATATGTGCAAATAAGACAATGTGCAAATATGTGGTGTCTTCATTGTTTAATAATGCTGAACTAAGGTTTGGAAAACCATTTTGTTATTAAATCTGAAACCTGAAATAAAAATTTTAAAGTGAAAAATCTGCTGATGGATTTCAGCATTTGATTTGTGAACCAAGTGTTAATACTAGCACCAGAGTTTTGCCAGTTTGGCATCATGTGATATCAACAGATGCATGAGTGCAAGAGAAAGCATCAGACGTCTCCATTTTTAGAACAGTACGGCAGCGAACCTGAGACGAAAATGAAAGGGAATCTAATCTAAGTGCTTTCATGATAAAAGAGAAAAGGAGCCGGTGTTTGATTTCAAAAAGAGCTATTTGTGTGTGAGGCAGACAGACAGACAGACAGACAGACAGACAGACAGACAGACAGACAGACAGGCAGGCAGATGGACAGACAGACAGATGGGGAGAGGATGAGAGAGGTGATATCATATGACCCTGAAAACAAGCAGTTCTCCAATCAATTTTCCAGACTAGAGGCAGCTTGGACCAAAACATGCAGACAGGCACACTGGGTGGAATTTTCCAATCACACAGGCATGGAAAGAAATTCATTTGGTATTTTTCAAAACAGTAAAAATTAATACTGAGTTCCAGAAAATAAAAGCTAAACACATAACACTGTGTTTGTTGCCATGCACATTTGTCTTGCTTGAGTGCACAGTTGACATAGCAGATTGATTTCCAAAGAAGTGTGTGTTGTTGATGTTAAAACTAACTGAATCACATTAATGAAACTGTGCTCTGTCCTGCCATCAGATCCTGGACGAGGTAGAGCGGCGGCGAGGCGTCTCAGCAGCCCTGGTCTACCCCTTCATGAGGAGTCTGATGGAGTCGCCCTTCCCTGCACCAGGGAAGATTATCAAAGTGAAGACATTCCTGCCTGGTGCAGGAAATGAGGTCAGAAACCAACTACTTATACTTTCTACTCTCATTATACCCATTAGATAAAATCAAGTACACTTCTCAGTCAAATAAATCTGCAAACTGTGATGACTTAGATTTGACATTTATTTGTGGTTGTCCAGGTCATCGAGCTGAGGCGGCCAACCGACTCCAGACTGGAGCATGTGGACTTTGACAGTCTGTTCAGCTGCCTCGGTGTTCGGCAGGTGGTACGAGTCTTTGCCTCCCTGCTGCTGGAGCGTAGAGTCATATTTGTGGCTGATAAACTCAGGTGAGGCTCCACAATGATGCTTTTTCCTCATGCAGTTACATAGATTTGGTCTGTAACTTTATTGGAACCTCTGTACTGATTTTATAGTAATGCGGCCAAAACAAATACCGTGTTTCCTCAAGAGATAATTATACCAAGGGATGGAAAATTTTCTACATTTCAATATAAATGTCCAGAAATAACGTAGTCTCTTAGAGCCCCAGTTACTGAAATTGTTTATGTTTATTATTATCTTTCATGGGGCCCTATTAATAGACCCGAAACACGTATACTATACACCACTTCCCATTCATCATTAGCTGTAGTAGGTATCAGCCCCTGTGACAAAATGGATGGATATCATGGATGACTGGTGTGACAAACTTTATCACATCCAAAAATATTTTACAGACTGCCAGCTTGATGATCAACCAGTCTGTTCAGTCAACGTTTCTACACACAGACACAAAATAGCTTAACAGATGTACTCTGTGTAACTGTTTTCATTATTGTATATTGATCAGTATCAGAAACTCAGGCAACAGGTCAGTCAGTTAGCTTGTCGTATAGTCAGCTGCCAGTTTTGATGCCGGTAGTAAAGTGGGTCACAGCAGTGAGAGTCACTGCCGGAGGAGAACAGGGTGGGGGCTGATAAGATGCAGAGAGTCTCTAAGGACTCAGTGTCCCAGTCTGTCCTCTTGCTACAGAAAGGAGAAGGGTACTTTTAGAGCATTGGAGGCGAGGGTGGAGTGGGAGGAGATTTGAGAGAAGAAGTAATCTCTCCATGTATCAAAGCCTAGTTTAAACAAACATCAGTGGGGGCAGTGACTGTGAGGAGAAGGAATGCACTTCCTGTGTGCACGACTCTGCCCTCTGTGATCTGTGGCTCGACTGTCACCGTTTGACTTATGATGCCACGTTCACTCCCTGTGTATGAGCCACGGCACTCTCTGTGTCCCTGGAGAGAATCAGTCTACGCTGCTGATTACCAGAGGCGATAACATCGAGGAGTCACTGGGTGGGATTCTCACAATGCAATATTATCATGATATACTGCCCAAGGCGGTGATACTATGACTATCTAACTGTAAAGCAAGGAATCCCTTTCTGTCTGTCTGTCTGTTAGTTATTTGTGTAATCTGGAGAACTATCAATCCAAAGTACTTCACACTTGGTAGATTTGTCACTGAGGACTCAGGGATGTGCAGTTTTGAATTTGGTACAATTTGGACATGCAAAACATTCAATATCAGTAAGGTTTGAATAAACAACAGACTGAACACACATTATCTCATGGGGAGACTGATGTAAACAAAGTGGAGATTAGCTTGGCAATAACTTACTGTAATACCACATTGCAGTGAGAAAAAAACAAAAGCAGAAAGTTAAACATGCCTTGATGAGTAGGAAAACATGGTCAGCACAGGTTTTCTATTTCTCAGTGACAGCTAGAGGTGAGATTTATCTTGAGTATCTTGCTAGCTAACGTTAGCTTCAAGGGCTACAGTGTTTACTGTTGCTAGGCAGCACCATCAGCTGTTCCTGGATGCCTCTCGAATTGTTTGTTGTGGTTCGACTTGGACAGTGAGATAATGTGAGCCACACAGTATGTGCAAAGAAATGAACATACATGCAAAAAGGTCCATTTATATGTTGTGTTGTGTAAAAGTTGTTTAACAAATCACATTTAATAAGTATCATACTAGTTTGGTGATCTCTTGACTGTCCTTCTGCCACCACTGAAAAGTTAATGCATGTGGGTTTAAATCAAATGTTAAGACAGATTTAGGATTAATTGTCATGAGATCTGGTACAGAGATCCATGTTCCCTTTAGGCAGTATTCATCAGTTTTAGAAAGACATCCATTGTCCCCATTTTTTCTTTCTCACAGATTTTTTTTAAGTTAATCATTAGATCTTGCACCCACCACTATGTGAAATAAGACACAGAGTAAGTGAGCTCGTCACCGTTGGCTAATTCAACATGTTCTTATTTTGAAGATATTCTCATCTTAAAAGTCAGAAAAGCAAGACTTAACTTGCAATCTGCAATATAACCAAACTCAGGATTGCATGCTAACTAAACCATGGCAAAATGGCGAACGTAGTTAACATTATACCAGCTAAACCTAAGCTTTGTCATAATGGGCCTCCATTCAGGTTCAAATTTGGCAGAGGTTAAGTTACTGTGAAGCAGAACAACAGTTAGAATGTCTGCAGTAATGGGTGGAGTACAAATTATGATTCAAAAATCTAAAATAACTACAAAAAGAAAATTACAAATGTGAGTTGTATAATTTTCTGTCTTAAACATGCAGTCATGCATACTGTATGATATGCTCAAAGCGTGTGTGTGTGTGCGTGCGTGTGTGTGTGTGTGTTTGGGTTTAAATGTGCAAGTGTGCATGTGGAGCTGCAGTGTTTTGGTTTCTTTAAAACCAGTGACAGGGCCTCACTGCAGCATTAATGACTATGATAAAAGGGCTGCTCCCTCTGGGGCTCTGCTACAAAATCCATTCCCAAAATACCGCGCCAGCAGAACATGATGTATGCTTCTTTCCCTTGAAATGTATATCCAGTACAAGCAGGAAGCGAGAGGAAAAGCCATGTTAGGCAATCGTTTTCTGTGGGGTCTTCTATTGCCCGTTACCTTCACTTAACTCATGTAATATTACACTGAGCCCTTTGTTGTTTTTTCCCAAAAGAGGTTGTTGCCTCAACACAAAAAGTCTGCATAAGCAGTTTCTTTTAAACTGATCATTTACCATCCAATGCCTGTAATAACAAGGGTTAGCTAATCGAATAAATTCATCATCAGCTATGTCACTCTGTAACTGCTTAACTCAGTTGACCTGCAGAGGCTGAATGAGTTTTGTCAGTGCTGCAGAGTTGTGTAAACGACCTCAGGCTACAGTTGAGAATGCACAAGTCTGGATTTATCTCTTGGCATTGCGGTGAAATACTCTGACAGCAAATGGGAAACTGCGTATCACATCCCAATGACTTTAACTGATATGATAATCAGAATTACACAATCAAACTGAAATTATGAAATGATCGCAGAGATGTCCGATTGCAGGAGGTGGGTGTCTCACATATCGGCTGAAGAAAAATAAATGAGAGGAAGAGAGAGAGAAGAGTTAAAAAGGAGTAGACTGTAAAGGGAACCTCAACAATGGCATTTCCAAGCTTTTTTTGTAGCCGTGGTGAATTAATCAAGATCCCTTTTGTGGTACGAGGCTGCAAGTGTTTTTGTAAATATTCTCTCTGTTTTCCTCTTAATGGCATTAATTTTGGTCCGAGGCTCTGCCAGTGGTGAACCCAATATGTGTTCTTACACTGCAGGGAAAAAAAGTACAATGTGAGGTATGCCTTTTATGTTGAGACAATGTGTCCTTTTTTACTTTTGTAATAATCCACCGGTCTGAAAGTGAGTTGGAGGCAATGACATGTTTTGCAGCTGCAGTATTACGATCAGTGGAGGCTGTAATTGTCAGACAGGTAGAATTATTGCCGCTGCTGCAGCTGGCATTTTCCCAATCCACAAGTGTAGTAGCATACTTGTTTCATTTGGTCCTGAGCTGGCACGAGGCCAAAACTGCTTTCAACAACTTAACCAGTTTCCCATGTGCTATTTAACTCAGCAGCAGAGTGAAATCCACACACTCTAAACATGTGAGATGTTTCTGTTTTTCAAGGAAAACGTTAGCCATTACCGGAGCCTGACCAGCTGATTTTTACATCAGTGTCCTTCTCGTGAATGATTCACACCCACATGTAGGCGCTCACACACCCTTGTGGAGACTCATATACACAAACACCTGAACATGCTCGTCTAATCTCGAGACAGGGCTGATCAAGCTCAGACCTTACGGTGGTTTTAATAAGAACATGTATGAAGTTTCCAGAGGGGAGCAATTACTTATTATAAAATTACTTCTGCTGTTGCCTTCTGTGGAGTCGGAGACCCGGTGGCTGGAGATCCTTAAAGACAGGAAGTGAGGGAAAACCATTTTGGGGCTAAGGGAGCAAAGAGGATAAAAATACACCATGTGCAGCTTGTCACAGGAATCCTATAGGTCTATATGTACTCTGCTACGTCTTTATATGATTTCTAGGTGTTATTTTGAGCTTGGGAAGAGCTTTTACGTTGAAGAGTGGTTTTGCAGAGCTTTGCTGCACAGCTGGTGTCTGACAGCTGTGGTTCAGTATGTTCTCTGTCTCGTCCTCTCTGTCCTCTGTCAGTGGAATCAGTCTCAGCCACATAGACATAGTGCAGTGCTTTAGTAGAGCTGTGAAGTATGTGGTGATATCGGCTTTTTTTTTCTGTCTCGGACACTGAAATTTTCCCTCCTCCTCCTCTGGCATTCACAGACTAAGCCTCTCGATCCCATGTTTCCTGGAGTATCTGCCAGTTCAGCCTCACACACTCTAAACCAGTCCTGGCAGACCTTTGAGAACTAATATGTCAGGATTAGCTCCCAAACCTCAACACGTAACAGCTCTGCACAGACCTCACATCCACAGAACCAGTAATTCTCTCTCTTTTTCTGAGAGTGGACTCACTCAATTTCTTTGACTTTTAAAAGAGTAATCAGATTAAAATTAATCAGATTTATCTTTAGAGCTGGTTTGTGCCTGCCTCTTGTAAGCAAGTATAACTGTGGGTTTAAAAATCTGAAATAGACGGGATTCTGTCTGTTAAACTTTGTGTCACCCTGGTATGATCAAGCCTTAGTTTACAACCAGTCCTCATGTAGCTTGTTGCTTTGAATTTTCTTGGGTGTATTGTGGCACAGTGGTTCTGTGAGCTACACGGTGACATCAGCATACTAACATGCTCTCAATAACGATGCTGAATGCTAAGGTTTGCAAAAATAGGAGAATATGCACATCCAAACCAAAAAAGGGCAGGTGCTGAGTAGAAAGAGGGCAAAACACGAAACAGAGAGGCGGCTCGCACACTGGCCATCTTACTAGTTTTTAAGGCTGGGTGATATGGCCTCAACATAATATTGCTATATCTTTCAGCTGTGTTGTGATTCACTATAGCAAACATATCCATATTTTAAATCTACTAAAAATCTAAAAAATCTAAAAATATCACAGTGTGAGCTACACATTTTGAATTTTGATAGATAATCATCAGCAATTTTATTCATTTATTTGCACTATTGAACAAACAAAATAAAATTAACAACATCCAGAAGAAGCAGATTGTGCAGGTGACATCAGAAAACCTGGTGGGGTTTACAGAATGAATCTCACCTCCTTTCTTCAATACAACATTGATTAAAAAATAATAATCCACAACATATAATAATAATAATAATAATAATAATAATAATAATAATAATGATTAAGTAGTGCAACAGTCTGACAAGTATAACTTTACTGTAATGCTTTTAAAACCAGGAAGACAACACTTATGCCATAACATGATATAAGACAATATATATTATGACAACAATATGACAATTGATATTATATTCCCCAGCCTTTGTAGTTTTGCAGGGATTTGGTCATTAGTTGAACAAGATTTTATGGCAATCCATTCAATCGTTGCTGAAATATTTCAGTCTGGAGAAAAGTGGTGGACCGGCCGAACAACTGACAGACCAATATTTCATCCCTAGAGCCAGTAAAACCACCATACAGCATAATCCAATCTGATACGACCACATTGCAACCTTGATTCTTATCCACACAAATAAACTCGAAACAACAAAGCTTCCTCGAATAAGATTTGTCTAAAATGTCCCTCTGCTGATGCTGTAATTAAATTCTTTCATTCAAGATGTTACATTTTTTCCCCCAGATTATTGGACAAAGAGGCCTTTTCTTCTTTTTCTGTGATGTGTGGTCTGAGGCTCTAAAGCTTTGGTCTGGATCTTAACGGGAATGTCCCTCTCTCTTTCCAGACTTGAGTGGCAACCTCTGGTAGTGCAGAATGTTTTCACTGCAAGTTCATCCTCTCCCAAGAGTGTGTGGTTGGGGAATGAGTGTAAGTGATCCATTTGGTATCAGTGGTGTGTTGGGCCACATGTAGCCCGTGGCAAAGGTTTTTCTGAGATCTGTGCCCCATCACTCCCTGTTGGAACTCGTCAAACCGGGGAGATGGGATCTGTTAGGAATTATCAGACCCTCCTCAGGCAAATGGAAATCATACCGGCCAAAGCAAAGCTGCAAGTGCTTCATGTTGTGAGTGAACTGGAAAGGCTCTAAAAGAAAAAAAAACACTGTGGTTATTGTAGCCTTTGGGTTTTCACTGGTGTAACTCTGTTTTACCCTGTCAAGAAAGTACATTTTAATCTTGGCAATTTGACTCATGGGAAGTTAAGATGAAAAAGGCCTGGGGCAAACATGAAGCCCGAGTGGAAAAGTTTGTTGGAGTTTGTCATTTATCTCAGCAGCACATTGATTAGACTGATCTCTCTTCTCTGTATATGTTGCTCTGAAATTGTAGCTTCTGAAGCTGAAAGTCAGTGTGAGTGAGGTCACGTAAAAAGGGAGTAACTTCTGTTTACTGGGATGTTCTGACAGCCACCGTGCAAAACATTCCTCGTTGAAAGTGTATATATCTCAAGTGGGGTGCGTTTGTGTGCCCTGTTTGATCCCCGGGCTTGTTCTTGATCCATACTGATTTAGCGCTCCACTGTGTGTGTGCGTATGATTGCACCCACAGTTTATTTTCGCTCTCTTTGTGTACGTGGATTGGACAGTATGTAGAGGACAGAGGGGAGGGAGGGTCAGCCACTGTCAACAAGCGACGGATCGTGAGAAAGACGGGCTGCTATTTGTGATCTCCATTTTATACCACAGCTGTCGGAGTTAAACCAAATTGGTGTTTTTTTTACTGTATTGCGTCAACAGCCCTCCAGCTTAACTATAGCAGCATGTCAGAGTCACGCCAGCCCCTGCAGACAGAGGCTAATGTCACAATAATGCTTTTTATTGGGCTCATTGTGGTCTGTAGACGATCGTGTTAAACTCCGAGTGGGAGACGGGCAGGGGATGATGAGCGGCATGAAGAACAAAGTGTCAAAGCTAGAGTACATAGCTGTGCTGTCAAGCCTCATATAAAATAAGTGTCTCAACGAGAAAAGGATCAAGTATTCATTTAACTTGTGAAAAGAGCTCATGTGCCCATATAGTTCAGTATATAGCCCAGATAACGATTTAATGATAATGATTTTTGAGTTTCTTTTTTTTGCAGTAGGCAGTATTTTAGGGAAACCATATAAACCACCACTCCCCTCTCAGTCTGGAAAAATAAACATCTGCCTTGTTTTGTGTTCAGTGTAATCTGGTGTGGCCTCTGCAGGGCGTTGCTGTGTGAGTGTGAAGGTGACTGACGGTGTGTGTTGTTTTTCTTATTGTGTGTTTTTTAACAGCACCCTGTCCAGCTGCATACATGCAGTTGTGGCACTGCTCTACCCATTCTCCTGGCAACACACCTTCATCCCCGTGCTGCCAGGCTCCATGTTGGACATTGTTTGCTGTCCCACTCCCTTCCTGGTGGGGCTGCTGTCAAGCTCTTTGCCCAAGCTCAAGGAGTTGCCTGTGGAAGAGGTGAGTACACCATCTCTGCGTCTTCTCTGTGTGTTTCTGCAGATTTTACATTTTGGACTGATTTATCCGTCATTCTTTATCTGGATGTCTCTGATTCGGCCTGTCTTTTTTGGTATCTCTCTGTTTCTTTGTTCTCAACTTTCTCTAACTGAAGCTTCTTGGAATAGTGAATATTTGTGTCTGGCTGATAAATTACAAAAATACAGATTCAGAGTAATTCCATTATGAATTGGCCAATGGATTGTTCCTGTGTCTGTTTGACCTCCTCTACCTCTAGTCTTATTATATAAGGAAACCAGCCAGGTGACCTCCAACCAAAGGAAAATGTCAAAACCGAACTGAATACCTTTCAAACCCGAATCACTTAAAGGTGATCAGTTATTATGTTGGCCACTAGGGGGCAGTGAAACAAGCTGTCACACATAAAAAAATTTGATTAGACCAGCTGTAATTAGGTTCTTCTCTTCGTTCACATCTTAAGTTGTAGGGTTTTTTGTTGGTCCGAGATTGAGTAAAACGTTTTATGTTTTGATTCAGCTGCAGCAATCAAGCAACTGAACATTTTACTGGAAAATAGTTCTGGAAGTTAGCTGTTTCAGAAAATGAGCTCTTCACATCTTCTACAGAGGGTTTCATAGAGGTCACGGGTTGTATCTTTTTAACAAAATGTATTGGAAGAAAATTTCCAGGAACAGTCATACACTAAAATGTTTTAGTGTTTGAAACAAGGTGAGCATGGTTATGTTTTTGATCTATTTGTTGGATATCAGTATCTTCTCTTACCTCCCATGATGATGGTTACCCTCTTTAGAGAGTCCAAAAAGGTCAACCACCGCAAGTTAGATGTGATGTATTTGTTAATATATCAGAAAAAAAGTTGTCATTTTACCTGTGCTGTCACCTCCCATATGGTCTAGCGGTTAGGATTCCTGGTTTTCACCCAGGCGGCCCGGGTTCAACTCCCGGTGTGGGAATTAAGTATTGAGCAATAGCAGCGTTAGAACATCAAGAGTAGTTTCGTGTTGAATCGTCTCTTCTCTTGTGCTTTCTCACAGACCAAAAACAACAATCCTGATAATCAACAGACACTAATGAAGACTTGCTTTGTATGAAAACCTCAATTAGTATATCCATAGCTACATATTTCTACTGTATAGACATGTGTAGCATTTGCATGGATACAAGGTCTCTGGCCTTCTTGTTCTAGCTTTGGCTCACAATACACATTTTGTCTGAAAAAGCCCATTGAAGCAATATAGTAAGATGTACAGATGTTAGTTTTGTGTCATTGGCCACTTCTCAGACTGAGAGGTGATTCATGTGAAAAGACAATGTGAGTCATAGTTAACACCGACCTGTTAATGAGCTTTCAACAACATCTGCTGTCTGTTTACATCATTCTTACAGCTGCTGATTGACTCATGAAGATGGTTCTAAACTAATCTTTTGAAGAAATGTGTTTTATGTCTGATTTTCTGTGCTGTAGCTTCTTTGAAGATAATTGTTATTTATTTTACTTAACAAATAAACAATTGTAAGAGATAAAATAAAGAAGTGAAGGTTTCCAGGTTTGTTTAATTAGTTCTGAAGAATAATATACCCTTCTTTTTCCTTTTCTCAGGCTTTAATGGTTGACCTGGGAACTGACCGATTCATCCGACAGGTGAGTGTGTGAACTTATGAAAAAAAGAAAAAAAAATTGACCAAAGCGATACTGATTTATATAAACCTTTGCTGAACAGTGTCCATGGTGGCCACAAATGTAAACTTCAAAATAATTGCAATTTTCTGTTTAGTCTGAGCCCTGGATGATTTGATATATTTAATCATTCTGTCTACAAAGAGGATGAAAAAAATATAGATGTGATGGGGCCAGAAAGTTTTAAGTTTAGAATTTTCATTGTATGTTTTCTGATCAAATCTCTGAAATATGTATCTCCTAATGAAAGCTAGCAAACATTAGCCTGGTTACTCTTCATACCAAACCAAGAAAGGCTGAAGCAGCAAAAACCCCTGAATGTGTTGAATAGAGTGAATGTGGATTTTATTGCTTATGATTTCAACGTTTTATTTGTAACAATGAGACTGAGCTTTTGTTACATGGTCTCGCTTTAGACGAGGGTTGTAAAACATGCGGTTCTCTGTTGTTAGTCTGAGCCTTTGAAATGTATTCTCCAAACATTGTTGTTTATCGCTGATGACTGCAGTGTTTTTGATTGTTTATAGATGGATGACGAGGCCTCGCTGTTGCCGCGGAAACTTCAAGCGGCTCTTGAGCAAGCGCTGGAGCAGAGGAATGACATCATAAATCAGGACTCTGACAGCGAGTCAGACGAAGGTGAATAAGTGACAAATCATCTCCGCCTCTTCAGACAGATGTTTTCCTCGGTAATTAGAGCAACAGTTTCTGTGGCAGGACGTGTTCAGTCTGTATCTCTGTGAAACTCACTCCAGATGACGTCTTCCTGTTCTGACGACTCAAGACAGTGAGTCACAAAGGCTCGCCTTACAAGTTAGATAATATGGTGTTTCTGATAAACTTTGAACTCTTCATGTGATCTATAGAGGGTTCAGATTAATCTAAACAACCACAAGTTCAGGATTTATTTGTAAATAAATCAGGAAAAAAAAATGTCATTTTACAAATGCTGTCACCTCCCATATGGTCTAGCGGTTAGGATTCCTGGTTTTCACCCAGGCGGCCTGGGTTCAACTCCCGGTGTGGGAATTAAGGTTTTAGAAAGGGTTATCACCAGGGGGTCAAGAATAGGTGTGTTCAGACCAATAGTCATTCCACTTGACTTTGCAAAAATATTTAAGGGAAACAAAAAGTAAAAACCTCATTCTGCATTTTCAGTGACTTGACAGACTGACAGACTTGCAGACCTGCAGCGTGCAGTGTGTTTGCATTGCATCTGCCACCTGTCAATCACAGCCTGTTCACGCTAGTGTGCAAACCAAAGACACTTGTGCAAACTACAGTCTTGATGTCCAGTGGATTTTACAGAAAGGTTATTTTTATTGCGTGATTTTGACATATTGCGGTTTGAAGTGCTCTGCATAGGCATAAAGATACACTAAAGATAAGACATTAAAGGGACTACAAGGATAGATAGATCCTGTTCTTGCAGTGTTATAGAAATTGAAGAAATATTCCTGGATGTGTCCCATCATCAGGATCCACACCAAAATTTAATAGGGGCTATTCTTGGTTGAGACCAATCCATTCTGGAGGTTTTATGAAATCCTCCTGACAAACCAACCAACAAATCAACAAACAGACACAGACTACAAAGTAATGCATGTTTATCCTTTAATGACTCCTGGTACGCCCCCACAGTTACAGTTCTGGTGTTTTTGAATCTTCAGTTCAGATTCTTTCAGAGTTTCTTTATCCAGTCCCTCAGAGCTCAGCCATTCAGTCTTGTCTCTTGCCATAAAGATCTTTGCCTCTGTAAGATTTTCCAACAGCTCCAGTTTTGTTCTTGTACTTTTGACAAACTGACATAAAGAGGCAACCTCATTATTATTATTATTACTCATTTTGTGGTTAATTAGAGTCAGGCTAATTTGATGGAGCATTAGGGGATACGTTGTCCACACAGTTCACAACAGCTGTGGCTTAGATTTTATTACTTATGTGGCTGTTTAACGTTGAGCCAAACCATATAATCTGCTTAAATCTGGCTCCAATCAGGCCCCTTAAAAAACTATGCGACTATCTCTTGGAAAGTGTGACATGTCTGTTCTATTTCCATACTATTAATGTGTGTAGTGAATAATTGCTTCTCATTTGTGTCTACAGAGTATAACTCCTTGAACAGCCTTGTGTCAGAGGCCTTCATCCGCTTCTTCCTGGAGACCATCGGCCATTACTCCCTGTTCATCACTCAGAACGAGCGCGGAGAGCGTGTTTTCCAGAGAGAGGCCTTCCGCAAGTCTGTGGCGTCGAAAAGCATCCGTCGTTTCCTGGGCGTCTTCATGGAGTCTCAGATGTTTGCTGGGTTCATCCAGGATCGAGAGCTGAGGAAGAGCCGCGCCAAAGGTAGACTGTTGTTCTTCCTTGGAAGTTTTGGTGAAAAGTCTGCACACTCCTCTCTGGATGTCCACCCCTGTGCTCTCTGTGCCACTGCAGTAACACTGATCTCTAGTGGCTGAATGTCATCATCAGCATGTTTTCTCACCACATTTGGTTTGGCCAGCAGAAGTCATATTTACTTCCTGGACTACTGAGATGATTCACATTTTTTGAAATTTTTTTTATTTCTCTTCTTTTTATCTGGTGTGGACAGGTTTGTTTGAGCAGAGGGTGGATCAGTATCTGGAGGAACTTCCGGACACGGAGCAGAGTGGAGTCAACAAGTTTCTGAAAGGCCTTGGTGAGTTCTGCTGCAGATGCACAAGGCTAGTCAGATACCAGGAGTTTATAAAACATCAAGCAACAGTAAAATCGGGGGAGGTTTTTTCACTTCCACACTGCAAGATTAGATCATGCAGGACTCAGTGTGTACTGAGTTCTCAGTATTTTCTTTCCAAGTGGTGCTAGATTTATCAGGAAGTCACACTTAAGCAGATATTCAGATTTCCACACAGACTGCAGATGGATAAACAAGGGTTAAATCAGACCAACCCTCCTGCAATCTCAGCCAGGCTTAATCCCCATATACCATGTAATAAGATGAATTAAATGTCACCTCTCAGCTGTTGTACATTTTACAGGATTTAATGAATTTGTTTTGAACTGTTTTCAGGAAGCAAAATGAAGTTTCTCCACAAAAAGAACTGAGAGGAAACAACCACCTGAAGTCCTGACGTCTCAAGTCTCTGCATCATGATTCTCACTTCTTTGTCTTTTTTTAAAAAATGTATTAATGTAAACATGTACATATTATTTCACTGCAAGCTGGCTGTGATACTCTTCAGTGTATGTTTATAGTACCTTATGAGATAGTGTAACAGGACGGTACACAGCAAGTGAGCCGTAGAGTAACCACTGATGTCCAGGTGTGCTTGTGGAGACTGTTATCAGAGTGTGTGAGTGTATGTGACTCGACATGGGCATAGATGTACAGTTCATATGTTTCCTTTTTTGCATTATTTCACGACAGTGTTGTCCTCTGTTTCAGGAGCGTAAAACCTTTTTCAAAAACTGTACATGCATCAAGACAATGAAGAAAATGATTGTAACTCTTCATGGAGTCTTTTGCTATCCTTTATTAAAAAATGGTAGTTAAAATGGTTCACATGGCTCAGTGTACAGTATTTTTTCAGTATTATTATTGTTGTTAAATGTCAGTCCATGATTAATTAATACGCTTTTGTATATTTGTTTTTATTTTTCTTACACGTAGGCCGCAAAGAGAAACGGAACGTGACACTTTTCTCCTCATGCCATCCATACAAATTGCAAACATTCAGATACATTGTGATACAGACATCACTTTTGGAAACAGAAATAAGTAACTCACAATTTGCCAAACCATATAAAACGTGACATCTCAGTGACAGCTTCCTCCAAAGCTGTGCATAAGGAGAAGATCCCAAAAGACACAGTGAGTCTAGCACCAGCTAGCACGTGCTGCTGGTAACCTTATTACGTCTGCACACATCACTCTGGCGGCTGTCACTGCCGTGCTGTTATTAGCTCTTCTAACTGAGAGGCTCACTGTTGATTCCAGACGCCATATTACTTCTCGTCTGCTTGTGTCCTTTACAGCAATTAAGGGTGACATTTGAAGTAGGAGAAACGTGTTTCTCTGTTTAGGATATGGCTGAATGCCAGCTGTACATCCCTGTTCTTATCTCATAGAGTAGGAAAGTTTACTTTAACATTCGTGTTGCATTTTAAGGTGGTAGTACCTTATTTTAAATTAGAATATAATTATTCAGATTTTTTTTTTTTTACTTGTTCTCAAATGCCAGTGCTTTATGAATTGATCATCAGACATGTGACTCAAGCCTGTTGGTCCAAGTTTAAAGCAAGTTCTGAGTCATTTTTTGATGGAACATAGAAGAGGTTGAGAGCAGAACCTTGATTACCTTCACAGGAACTGCTCTCAGGCACTGGTTCAGGTATGTGGGCGACACCTGGGTCAGAATCAGAACAAAGGAAGTGGAGGCCTTCATAGAAAATAGATATAACATAACATAATATAACATTACATAATACACTAGAATATAATAACATAGCTTTTTTTAAATTTATGTAATATGTTATAATATAACATATCATTACATAAAATAAAAAGTATAATACATATGACACATCATTATATAATAAATAATATAATATAATATAATATAATATAATATAATATAATATAATATAATATGTAATTTGTTGGGGATTATTTTGCTGTTAAGTACTGATAATACAGTACTTGTTCATGATAACTAACAATGAATGGATGTTCTTTATTTAAACTTTATCACTTTCACACTGTGATGTTGTTCTTGTTCGTGACATGTGAACACTTCCTCCTCCTCCTCCTCCTCCTCATCATCATCAGCAGCGGTGATGCGACAGTAGCAGCATTCTTCTGAACTCTCCTCACACTACGGCTCCAAGAGACGTCAGAACTATTGGATGAGAGCGACAATAAAATCTCACGATTAACTGCGAGACTTGCAATCTCCAAAATTTTGGCCGGTCTTAAAGAGCGACATCCGATGTGGGGAGCGACGCTCGGAGACGCACGGGTCAAGGTAAAACAAAAAAGAAAAAGAAAAAGAAAAGAAAGCGGACAGACAGACAGACAGCACACCTGACGTGAGTGACAGGCCGACAGAAGTTGAGCCGCTCGGCAGGCAGCCTCGTTTCCAGCGGACCGAGAGCAGCACTCACATCCTCACACACGCTCGTGTTTACCTGACAGGATGCTCTGCATGAGCTGCGCACTTAACGAGCGCTGTGGATGTCTGTGTATGTGTGAATGTGCACAGACGCAGTTAATGTGTCCGCGGGCTGACTTTGTGTTCGCCTCTGTCCCCTTGTTGTGCTGTGTATTGCACCATGGTGCCGTGATTGGGGCGTAATCTCCTACGCACTTTCTAAAACACAATATCACGCTCAGTGATGCGCCGGAGACGAGGCTGCTAATGCAGAGGCAGGCTGAGGATGCGGGGGCAGCTCCTCCGCAGTTTGACTGACAGGCTCTTTGTTATTAAAGCGAGGACGCGTTCAGGGGAAAGTGCTTTTCACGGTGAGGCGTTCAGGAACAGATGGAACAGGTAGCCCAGCAGGAGATTCACTGGAAATCCCCAAATTCCCCCACAGCTTTAGACAGTGACTTATAAATCACAGAAACACAAAAATACAGAGGCCCGTTCGTACTTATTCAGATGACTTGTTTTACAGGAAGAAAAAAAATAATAAAAAATCCAGCTGCGCCGGACTGGATAGTTAATGTGAAGTTAGAGCTCATTTTTCACTTTAACACAAGAGGAAAAACAGAATAAAACAGCAGGCATCATGAGGGGCAAGTCTTGTTTTATTGGAATGAAAGTTTTTGGGAGTTTGACCTAATCTAAATCACTAGTGACAGTCAGAGTTTGTGGCCTTTATGCCATAAGAATAAAAGTGACCCAGATATGCCCATAAATAATAGCTGCACCAGGGCCGAAACAAGAAGTTCAGTAACAGAGAGCTGAAGTCACACTGCTTCTGGTTTGTCCTGTTGGGCCTCATGTCAGAGTAACTTTGCACCGTAGCAACTGGAGAGGAACTGATGATGTTTTGATCCCGTTTGAAAACACATAACGTTTGTCAGTTTAAACTTGAGAAAGTGAGAATATGTAATTATACATAATATGGATAATTACACATTCTCACTTTCTAGCGTATTACATTTTCACTATTACTTACTTAAGACTACTTATATGACTACACAGTCGCGTTACTAACGTCATCTCGTTGAATGCTCACCAACACCCGTAACTCAAACATTGTAAACCTTCTCCTTTAAATGAGCATCTCGCAGAACTGATGAACTCTCCTTTCACATAACTGTAGTCGTCAGTGTGACCAGATTTATTGAGACTTTCTTTCTGCACCTTTTCTGTGCCGAGTTGTCAGCCATGTTTGTGTTGAGCGAAACAATGTAGTTTCACTGAGCGGTTTGAAGCTTGACTTGAATAAACATCTTTTGAACTGACACACATCATATTTGTAGGTCACGGCACCGTACAATGTTTTTTTTCCAGAATAAGGTCCCACAGGGTCCTCTGGACGCTGCGTGACGTCAGCTTTCTATACTTGTCCAAACTCTCCCAGTGTCTCCACACCGATCAATAAAATGTTTGACTTGCTGCTGTTCATGACGTTACTGGTAAATTCGATCTCCCTCCACATGCTGTTTCAAAGAGTTTTCTTGTGGTGAAATACTAAATTACAAATTTTCCTTCAACTTATATCCATTGTATTCTTAGTTTTCTATTTTTGCCTGAAACTGTGAACTTGAAAGATACTGACAGTAAAAACCATCACAACAAACTTTCAAATCCCACCGTCACTGAGGTGTGAAACTCTTTTTGAGCTCACCAAAAACCACAGATGCTGCTGTACTAGCTACCGAGCTGGGCTGCACCATGTTGTTGTGCTGAATACTGCACGTTGCAATCTGGCTGAAAAGCTGCGATTAAAGATTTGAGATATTCTGTTCTTCTGATTTGTTGCTGCAGCATTGAGATGAACGTTCCTGTAGATTCTGCCATGCAGCATGTACTCATGCAATTGAAATGGTCAACGGTCGACCTAACACAACAAAAGCTCTGATAAACAAACTGTGTGCTGCCTGTGCAGCTTTCATGCAACAATTATTATTCAGTGTAAGTGGCAGTATTTGACTCCGGTGTGAGTTTTAACAACTGTGCAAAGTGATGATATGTTGAAGCTGATGGGCTCTTTGGACTAATAATGAGGGCTGTTTTTGAGGAAGTGCTAAAATGATAGATGTGTGCATGAATAAGGGCGAGGTGTCACAACAAACAGAAAGTAAACCACTCCGAATCGCCCGCGACCGTTTGACAGGGGGGGCGAGGTAATACTCTCAGCGGCGTCTCCTCAAACACCCCGTGATGAGAAGATGAACACAGTGGCAATTATCTTCCAACAATCTTGTTTTGTGTGTGAAGCTGCAGCGACAGAACGACCAAGCTTTGTAACACAGCAGAGCGTCTACAGTGGAGGTTCTCACGTCATTTGAATAGTTTGGCTATTTTTGATATACAGGTTAGGAATTTGTTTTTTGTTGTTGCATTAGATAAAAAAAGAAGTCAAGTGATGGTGTTTTTATCTCCTGCTGATGGATTCCTCTAAAGAACAGAGAGTGAGTAAGTCGAGGACAGAAATAGTGAAGTGGTGGCATAATAACTCAGGAGTGGTTGGAGATAATCCGCCGTTCTTCTATGATCTCATCACTTCAGTGTTAATAGATGTTACATAGGGGGTGCTTTCAAGGGAGAGATCACTTTGCGCAGGTTTCTATTATGGTGACATCTCTGGAGATGGTGGGTGCATCTAGTGCCAGCTTTACCGAGCAGGGCAGGGGGGAGGCAGGCTGGAGGTTTCTTCATGTTTGAAAGATAAACGCTGTGAAGGTGCGGCGAAGGCAGGCAGAGCGCCGTCTGGAAAATGCCACAGAGCTGAGTGAACAGCGAGGCAGCGTGTACTACGACTGACTAATTGTGTTTCAAATTGGGTCTTTGAGTGCACAATGGGGAATGGGATTGCTCTGAGCTCCCCCGCTGAAGCACCCAAGGATGAGAAAGTTGTCAGATTTGTAGGTCAGGCTGCAGGGGTTGTTGTTAGGCAGACTTGCTCACAGCTGCAGATGTGACAGCGGTTTGATGCCAGGCTTGTGTCTGATGACGAGTGTTTGTCTTTTTTTCTCATGTTTCTGTTCCCTGTTCCTGTTCCCCAGCTGCCTCTTTTTCTACTTCTTCCCCATTCATCTGTTTCTCTTGAGCCTCACCCATTCTGCGTCTCAATTTTCCTCCTCTTCATCTACATGGAGCCCCCTTTTTCATTTCCCCTTTTTTAATTTTCGACAATCGTAATAGATGTCATGGTGTTAAAGGGAATTGCAGGAGTGTATCCTAGTCCCATCTGGAGCTTACAGGAGCCTGACCCGGTTTCCTCTGTGCTACGTTAGCGTGCGGTTCCTCTGGGATCTGTCCCCTTCTTGTGCTGACAAGGGAAGAAGGCCACAACCGGCCCATCCTATCCCCGCCCGACGTAGACCGACACAACCTGACTTCACCTAATCCTGCCTTCTCCACACATGCGGCTAAAAGTTGCTTACAGCACACATTCTCCCTCCTTCCTCATTGTAGGTCACTTGGTCTTTCCTTCCTCCATTTTGGAAAGAGCTTCCGGGGATATTTTGCCCTACAAAAAAAAATAATTATCTTATCTCCCTAATTCCCAATTATTATGCACAGGCTTATTTAAGAAAAAGGATTAGATTTTCTCTCTTTTTTGGCTGCCGCACGGGCGAGCAGAGGATGAATTTGAATGTGACACTCTTTCTCCTCCGCTGCAGCGAGGGGGGTCCTACACATGGATGAACTGGGGGAGGAGAGAGCACAGTGAGGCTGTCATGTAAGCCGTCTCCTCTGGGGCCACCTCTCGGTGCGCGCTGCTTCCTGCCTCAGGTAGAAAACTTCAGTGTTGCTGCCGCTGAGGCGTCAGGCTGCTCGCTCTCCTCTCCTCTCTTCTCCTCTCCTCTTTCGCCCTCTGAGAAGGCAACAGCTCCACGCTCAAAGCACTGAAATGGAAAAGGTAAGGTGTTTTTTGGTTTTTTTTTTGCTTCAGCTTGTGCTTCCCATCTTGATTTAAACATCTTGTTTTCTGACACAGCTAGAGATGTTTCTCCTTTTGATCAGCAGTTCCTGAGTTTGCACTGTTGATCCTGTGATTGGATCCCTTCAGGGCATTCGGGGCCTTTCTGTGCAGAGTTGGCATGCTTCCTGTGTTTGTGTTGCTCTCTTCTCACCCCCCAAAAGACATGCTGGATGTTAGGAATACCACTCTGGCAAAGAGGAATAGGATTTTTTAAAAACCGGATTTGGTCCTGAGGTGCAATTCACTCTCTCTGTATTGAGAGATAGAGTCAGCTGCAGAGGATGAATTGCCTACAGGGATTAATAAGTGAGGTGAAAATAGTTGTACTGACTGTTTTATTTGCTCATATCTTTTTTTCCTGATTTGCTCATATGTGAAATGAGATCAAATGTAAACACAAGGGATTGACAGTAGTTGTAGCACATTTTTTTTTATAGTAAAATTGCAAAAATCCTTATTTTAAACAGATTATATATCTTTCCCTGAAAAAATGTACGGTAATCAAAGTTTGAATCATTTAGCTTTTAAACAAAAGATACTCTTGAACAGGTTAAGCTTCACTTATATTCTTCTGAGAGTCTCTGAAGCTTGGGAGAAAAAAACAAAGTGTGATTTTAGCTCAAGGTAAGGTGGCAACACAAATGTTTCTGACATGTGCCACCTCGTCTCTGTATCACACTGACCTCGGCGTGCGCGTGTGGGTGATTTCTTTAAACACAGGCAGGGTTTGTCTTCGTGTTCCTCTTTCAGAGCTGCTCAGAGTGTTCAGAGCCGACGCTTGCACACAGCCTGTGTACTCTCTGCAACAAGTGGTTGTGTTACCAGTGCACAGATGTGCATCAGCATCAGAGAGTGCCTGCTACTCCCCAGTACTCAGAGATGCACCCACAGCAGAGGCCCAGTGCCACCCAGCGTCCTGACCTGCACCAGAGAGGCTCCAGCTCACTGCCTCCGACTGGACAAGGCAAGATAATTTAACGTTTTTTAGAGTTTTTACCTTCATTTTCCAGGCCAGCATGACAGATTATTGGTGGAGCTACAAAGTCTGCATCTCTGCAAGCTGAAAACATGTTTTGGTTTCTTTGTTTTCCCTCCTGTGCTCTGTTTGTTAATCATGTCTCAGTAGGAACCATTGCGATGAATAATGCATGGCAGTGGCAGTGGTTGATAATAAGTTCTTGGAGATCCCTGTGTTTTATTACACCTCTCTCTTTAACACGTGGCCCAGTTTCTGAAGCGCTTGTATGATTTCATTTTTGCTAATATTAGTGTGTTGCTATTTAAAGACCCTGGAGTATGCCTGGCAGCTTTGTTCCCGACTGCTTTTACAGGGCTGCTTTGCACAAGTTGTCAAATCATAACTGGCACGTCCTAAACACCTTTTATTGTGATGTGGGAGCATTGCTGTTTGGTTTGTGTACTTGTGAGAAGAGCTGTGTGACTGCGCTGACAGACAGGATGTGGTCACTCAGATCAGGCTGATGCACAAGAGGTGATGCTCAGCTCTCTACCACAGAGATCTGTGATGATGTGCAGGCAGGAGGGGGGTTGGCTGAGGTGAGCCGTCCAGCAGAGAGCAGCAGGGCTGCGCTCATTAGCCTCATCCAGCTATTGTTAGATAGACGTACTGTGGGCCAACTGTTTCGACAGTGACCTATTTAGAAATGTGTGAGAGATATTTTCGAGGGCGTGTGTGTGGCTGCTGGTGCATCAAAAGCCTTCAAATATGCATCAATTGGACAGCGCTGAGATGTTGTTCTTTCAAAAACCTCAACCTGGTTCCCACAACTGTTTTATTGTTTTCTTTTCAAAGTGCAGGGAGAGGCCTGATTGAATATTACATACCAATACAACTCATCGCACTTTACTATTTAACCACCCGCTGCTCCACTGGTGGATATATGTAGATGTTTTGTAGACTGTTTGTATAATTAACAATAAGTTAAGATGAAAACAAAAATAAGTTGAGATAAACACATGTTAAAGGTTTACAGTTTGGTTTTATTTCTGTCATTGTGGTCATTTTCAAAAATACGTTGTAAAAATAGATGCATGTAGCAGGATTATGTAATCAGGAAACAAAGGTAACTTTATACCAGTAAAGTTATAGAACAGTTAGATTACAGATACATTAATTTTAAAAGGGATTACTAACAGGATGACAATGAATTTGATATAAAAATTGATATGCTGGTCGGTAACCAAATACTTACTTTCTTACTTACATATCTGAATACATTTTTCAACTAGCTCTGGGTACACTGTACTGCAGAATATACAACTGAAAGCTTTCAGAATATGAATATGTCCAACAATACAAAGATCATCCATTTGTTTTGATTCAGGCAAACCACAAGTGTTGAAATGAACTGGTCCAGATTCTTCACAATGTTTGTATTCCCTTTCTAGCTGAGTTTAGATGAAGATAGGTGCAAGAAGCCAGTTAGCGTAGCTTTTAAAAAAGTACAGGTTTTTGTTTCAGGGTGTGTTATGTGCCGTTATATTTATTGGCCAAAACATACAGTAACACCTTGCCCCCCGCAGGAGTACAACCTGTCATTTCTACATTAAAACCAGCAGAGTACAATTCAGCTTCACTCTTTGGCAACAGATACGCAAGTATCCGCTGCCGTACCACCAGACTACAGAGCAGCCTCGTCCTGCAGGCTGTGAGACTCCTCACTATGTCCTTTCCAACTTCGCTCCATAAAATTGATTTGTTTTGTATTGATTCTCTTCTTCCTGTGTATCACACAGGAACTAAAACCATTTAGTTTTGGTTTTGTAAAATGACCTTTAACCTTGAAAATTAGATCCAGTGTGTTTTACTGAACCAGCGCTTCAAAAATCAAATTGATAAATGTGATAAAGTGAAAGACTCATTAACAAGACTCGTGTGGCTTCATGCCCTGTTTTAAAGCCTCTTTAAGACTGCTGAAATACAATTTGAGCTCCAAACTTTTCCTATTCATTGAACAGTTTCTTATCCCTCATCAAATTTAATTTAGTTCCATGAATAAACTTATAATAATGGCTTGGATGATCATTTTATAACTCCTAAGTCATTACACCCCCCCGGTCGTGTTCGTTCTCTTGAAATACCTTGTAGAACCACTGATGGTTCTCCTCTAGCTGTGGTTGTGAATTGCTTGTCGACTGCTGCTAATAATGCTCCTTGCTCTCCCCCCCCCTCTCTCCCCCCTCTCTCCCCTCCCTCCGTCTGTCTTTTAGGCCCGGGGTCGTATCCTTGCTCCCTCCTCATGTGCCACTCTCACAGACAGGAGCCCTTGGAGCTGTTTTGTGAGTCATGTGACCTTCTGTGCTGTAGCAGCTGTCACCTGTCCTCCCACAAAAACCACAGGTCAGTGTGCAGATACACAGCGCAAGGACACTGCAGAGAAAGGCTAACCACAGGTTAAAAACTTCCTCTGAGCAGCAACTCGCTTCAACCGCCTTGTCACTGTTATCATCCGTATCTGCATACACTATCCTTGGCCTGCCTAATACCTATTAAGTATTCATATGCTTTTGTTTTCTGTGATGTTTCGGTACAGTAGCTGCCTCTAAGGTCACCCGCATAATGACTTGCCCCCAGGGGAAACAAAATTTAATTCTGGTGTTTTTCACACCCAGAGAATAAATTAGTGAAACTTTATGTTTGGCATGGATGGATGACTGAAAGAGAACTGCTGGGCGCAGGCACAGGGGTTCCAAGGTATCAGGGGGGCCTCTGGTCCAGAGTGTCTTTTCGAAGTGACACATTACTTTGCGAAAGGCAGCTGGTTAAAAATAGACATATGATGGGCACAAAACGACCACAGAAACACAAAGGCTGCCAGAAAGAGACACAAATAGACCACAAAGAGACACAAAACTACTACAGAGACACACAGTAACACAAAATGACTACAAAGATACATATACCAGCAGAGACAATCAAAAACACCAAAAAAGACACAAAACTGCCATAAAGAGACACAAAACTGCCACAAAGAGACACAAAATAACTACAAAGAAGCAAAAGTACTACAAAGAGAAAGATAACGGCCACAAAGAAACAAGAAAATTATCACAAAGGGAGACAAAATGACCACAGACACAAAACTATAACAATGAGAAACATGATAACCACCAGACACACTGAAGCACCATGGAGAGACACAAAACCGCTTCAAAGACACAAAACTGCCACAAAGATATACAAAACAACTACAGAGACACAAATATACCACAAAGAGACCTATGGCGACCACACACACTGAAGCACTACAAAGAGGCATAAAACAACTATAGAGACAAAGAGACACACAATGATTCCAGAGACACACAGGTACTGCAAAGAGACAAATAAAGACCACAGACACTAAAGTATCATAAAGGGACAGAAAACAGCTACCAAAAAGAAACATAAATCCAACAAAGAGACACAAAAGGCACTACAAAGAGACACTGAGAGACCACAAATGTACACAAAATGCCACAAAGAGACACGTAATGACTCAAGACTCTAAAGTACCTTAAAGAGACACAAGGCTAACACAAAGGGACAAAAAAGTCACAACACACACATAACAACAAGACCAAGACAACCACTGAGACACATCGCTGCCACAAAGAGACACTAGAGTACCATTAAGAAACACAAAATGGCTACAGAGACACAAAACTGTCACAAAAATGACACCCATGAGCCATGTTGTCTCATAATCCGCCCAAGCTTTCTGATGGGTGTTGTGATCTCGTGTGTGTTTAGGGTGGTGCAGATTGGAAAGGCCCTGCAGGATCAGCAGTGGCTGTTTGAGAGCCTGATGGTGCAGGTGGAGGAGAGGAGGTCCGCAGTGGAGAACAATGCCAAACAGATAGAGGACAGGTAGGTTCAGTCTGAGCAACTTCCACCACAAATAGTCAATAATTTAATAGTGTGAAATGTAGCAAGCTAATGCATAAATTAGTGTCTGTAACACTGCTGTTTTGTTCTGCATGTTGGATTTTTTTCTGCCCGGAGTGGGGCATTTATTTTCTCCTCCCTCTCTCCTCGTAGACTTCATGGAGTAAAGATCGCACACAGGAAGGCAGAGAACCAGATTAAAATGGCAAAGATGATTATGATGAATGAGCTTAACAAACGAGCCAACCTATTAATAGAGCAACTGGAGGTAATTACTTTCTCTCTTTTTCTTTCCTTCTTATCGTGCAGCCAGCCATGAATCTACATGTGAGGAATCAGTAACCGCTGTGATGTAATCAGTCCTGAAAGCAAGCAAACGAGAACCCATAATAATCTGTCAAAGCTGCTTAAGCCGACTCCTCAGGAGCTATATCTGTCAAAAAAAAAAAAAAAAAAAAAAAACATCCATTGATTTAGCCCAAGGTCCAGCCGTGACTCTCTGTACCAGTAATCACATGTAACCAGATGCATTTTTATGGGTTTCCTTTGCAGAAAATCTCAGAGGATTTCCAGCAGCGTCTGGAGGACCAGCTGCAGGGGGCAATAGAGATCTGTGGCCAGCTGGACCACGTTCAGAAGTTCATCACCTGGGCGACGACCCACCACTGCAGAGGCCCGGTGCTCTTCAGCAGGGCTCTGGTACGCTTGACAGGGCGGTCAACACGTCCACACACACAGTCACATGAGGAGAAAGTGATTCACAAGAAGCGGAGTCGTTGTCTTTATATTTAAAGGTCCAGTGTGTAGGATTATGGGGTAATGATGTTTTCATTGGTTTATTATTATCTGGAAATAAGAATAGTTTTGTTTTCATCACCTTAGAATGAGTCTTTTATATCTATAGATGAAGCCAGAGTCCCCCATGTTTCTACAGTAGCCCAGAACGGACAAACACCGGCTCTATAGCGGGCTTTTCACATTTTGGAAGCCACCTTAGAAGACTGTTAGGAAAGGTTTCATCTGTTGTTTGCAAACTGTAGCCACACAGCTAGATTGTGACTTAATCCTGCATGCCGGACCTTTAAAGGCAAGCACCGCTCGTTACACATGTAGTTTACCAGTCACAGGAAGTACCACTGCTGAACACAGCTGTGCAATGTTCTCTGTGTCACCACAAACATGCATCTTTCAAAAGCCACTCTCGCTGTTCATAACACAGGCTTTCTGTGTTCAAGCGGTTAGTGTGGTTTTTGAAGGATGCAGCCATTTACCAGGCAGAAAGGGTTTAATAAAAGACAAGCTACAAGATTAGACAAAAGGTCGAGATGTCTTTGTCTAAACTTTGACCATTATTTTGAAAATCTCTTATGAACATGCAATACCAAACCACTTGCATGCAGTTGAATGCTTTTTCCAGACTGCTTTTGCTAGGATTTTTTTTCCTGGTCTCATGCAGTTCAGGGACACTGTTAGCTCAATACTACTGTAGGTATCTTAATGAGATCTCTCTTCCTGGAGGACGTAACATGCTTCACTACTCTGAAGCACAGTGTGAGATTTTGTGTCAGCTGCATTTGATTTCCAGCAGCTTAGCTTTCAAAGAAAATCCTAAATGAGTGTCCTTTCAGCATTACCTGCAGGTGTCTCTCGCGCTTGCTTTTACTTTTTGTAATTATACTGCTGAGATCAGCGACACCATCAGGGATTTCCAAAATGCATCTGTTTTTTGTCATTTACGAATGATATAATATTCTTCCCTCAGATTTCACTGCAGATGCAGCAGCTGCTTGAGTCATCGCTCCACTCAGACTCCTGGAGTCCTGTCAAGATCAAATTTAACTGGGATGCCAGTTACTGGACGAAGCAGATTTCCTCTTTAGGTAAAAATAATGTTATTGAATCATGATGGTAATGGACAGCATTGATCTTTATTCAGAATGAGACTTAAACTGGAAATTTAAAAAAAAATGTAATATGTTAGAACAAAAATGGCATTTTTTGCATGTGTTTTGATGTGTTCATGATGTTTTGAACAGAGCTCTTAATGTTTCTGCAGGTCAGCTGACCGTTGAAGGGGGAAACTGCTCTTATCCTTCGGGATTGGCATGCTCCAGTATCCTCCGGCCTCAGCCCATTACCTGTTTGGCTTTGCCGTCTGTTTGTCACAGAGGACGCGAGCCAGGCTGTGGATACCAGGCCTGCTGTGAGCCACAGATGTGCTGCCTGCACGGCATTCCCCCTCAGCCAGATCTGCCCAGTCTGGATAAAAGCCAGCTGGAAGGCACACTTTATAACTCCAACTGTGTCCAGTCTGCCCTTATCTCTGCCTCCCTGCACCAGAGCCAGCAGCTCCAGAGGTGCTGGGACCCAGACAGCTCATCACAATGTCCCCCCCCTTCATCACCTGTACCAATGATCCAGCTCAGCTGCGGCCGAGGCTCAACATCCCAGCCACAAGCTACAGCCTCGGCACCCCAGTCTCAAGCCAAATCTTATCTCTATCACCAACACCAGAGAGAAGTTCCTCTGGATGGCCAGACTCAGCCAAGTGCAGACCGTAGCAGGCCGGGTCAGTGTCAGGGGAAGCTGTCCACCAGCGCAGCTCTACAGCAGGATCTCAGCCACGCAGCTGTCGACAGAGATGTGATGACTGAAGTGACCTGGGAAGAGAGGTGCAGGGTGGAGGAGGCTTGTGGACGGACGGCTGACAGCAGAGATCCGCTGGATGATGAGCCACAGCAGGACAGGAGGGAGCAGAGTCTGGCTCAGCAGCAGCAGCAGCAGCAGCAGCAGCAGCAGCTTCATGTTCCTGCTGCAGTAGAGATGAGGAAAGATCAGCAGAGGAACAGATCTCCACTGATGCTCAGAGACCACAGAGATGGCAGGGTGAGCACATACAAATCGTTTCTTATGTGAGTGTTTAAGAGTTTTGCAAAGAAGACAGCTGAAACTACAGTGAACTCTGCACTGTAATCAATAACGACATCTAGAAATACAACAAGATTACATATAAACTTTGCTCCTGACCTCAGAAACATCAGTTGACGGTTGATCTCACCACAAGCTCCACTCAGTAGCTGTTTGTGGAGGTTTCAATATCACACTATATCAATCACACATGGCCTTAAAGAAACTTTACGTCACAAGCATACATTTCCTCTTCATCTTCCTCTTTTTTACATTTTCACACATTGGACACTAAAAGATACATACAAAATCATACGTGTCATTTTTGCATGAAAATTTAATCTGTAAAACGTTTTACACGTCAACATTACAGTGATAGAATATAACTCTAAGTACATGCACTCAAGTACTGTATGTAAGTACAATTTTGTAACACTTCACTTGAATAGTTCTATTTTCTGCTGCTTTATACTTCCACTCCACCACATTTTGAAGGCAAATATTGTACTTTTTACTTAACTACAGTGAGTTGCTAACTACGTAACTTAGTTAATAGTAACTTTGGAGGTTGCATGCTGCATAAGAGCCAAAGTAGCAGACGAACAAACATTGTTTCTGATTTTGAAAAAATGCTGACCCTTAGCATCCAGTATATTCATGCATGTAAATATATGTAGTATGTACTTGCAGTTTTGATACTACATTTAATATCACACACTTTAAGACTTTTACTCAAGTACTATTCATATGGGTGTCTTCCACTCTTACCAAAGTCATATTTTAACACAGTATTTTTACTTCTATACATGTATGACTTTTGGATACTTTTCATAACAATGCAAAACATTAACCGCGCTGAACCTGTGATTCCTTGGCTCAGTTGGTAATACTACATAAGGCTGTAATCATGAAGCCGTTGTCCTGCAAAGCGACTGGATGAGAACATTTTTTTAAGAAAAAAACAGCTACTTTGAGGTCAGAACATGGTATGTGGTGGGATTCTGAACACCTCAGTATTCAGTTTTTCATTTCACACGTGGTTCTGCAGAGTTTCTATGTCCGCAGACAATTCTCATCATTCTCATTCTCATGGTAAGCCACACACGGCTGTGCATACACACCTCTCAAAAACAAACCACTATTCATCAGTCAAAGTCAGGCTTATTTCCTGTGAAACACAGGTGTTAAAATGCAGCCAAACACAAGGAACCAAAGAAGGCAGCAAACATTTTATCACACAGTGACATTAAAGTAAATCAAAGCCAGTGGAAAATGTTGCACATAAGCTTCTTGGTTATTGTGTATTTCTTAAATGCTGAAGTTTAAGGGAGTGTTGAGTTCGAGGTGGTTTTAATGAAGCGACTGAAAGTAAGGCAGCACTTTATTTTAATGCCAGAATGATCACTTCCCACGGTTGACAGCTAGCCTGAAAACAGATGGTGCAACAGAAATGTGCTTCAGCTTTTATGAAGAGAGGATGATGGGAAAACAAAGAGCCGCTCTGACAATTAAAGCTGAGCTGCTCATAGCAAAGCATCCCAAAACCAGTGGAGCAGCGTTCATCATCATCATCACACTTCCATTCCAGAGGTTTGAGCAGCCACATCGTCACCTCTCAGGGTGTGCTCTCACAGCACAAAGATGTATTATATTTGCATTTTCAAGCCACAGCATCTGAGAACGACATAAAACCACCCGGGAGAAGTCATTTATGTACTTAACCTGTCATTAATGAGCCACTGAGGGAATTGGGGGAGCTGCCAGTTTGATTTCAGTTCTGGTTTGCACTCTGAGATAAATTCCTACACACACCCCCATCGTTCCTGAGAGAAAGGATTATAGTCTATTTCCCCACACAGTCTGAATCCTGCACACCTCTCCCGAGGGGCATGGATCAGGTAAGTGTTTTAATCACATGATACTTAAGAGCACATGCTCGGTGGCAGCCTGGCCTGAATATGCATGATGGTGCACACGAAAAAGGAAAAAAAGGACGTGATAAAAAAAACCCCAAAAAAACCTGGTGTTAAATGAATTGTCAGCCCACCTGCTTACATTAGCTGAAGACACGGCTGAGGAGTTTAAAGGGGCTTTTTTGGGACACTTGCATTAGTTAAATTGTAAGTTAAAAGAGTGAGAAAGAGAGAGTGGTTTAATGAGAGGGCCATGCTGCACACCTGATAGTGAATTTACATATGATAATTGGTGTTGTAACTAAGCCTTTCATTGCCCGTACGATAACAGTAATATATGCAGCTGTGTGTGCCATTCTCAGTGTTTATAGGGATTGAGTGCTTTTGAATTAGTCCCAGAATCAGCTCTGAATGATGTTTTTGTTCATTTAGTCTGGCGTCAATATGTGTGCGACACTCAAGGTTGTTTCCACTGCACCTCCCACTCCTTTTTCTCTCCTCTCTGTTGTTTAATGGCATGAGCAGGGGACGTCTGCGAGTGTGATAGAGCTTGAACCCCCTGCTCAGTTTTCTACATGTGCATTTCTGACAGAGATCCACATCCCTGGAGGTGTCGGTGACGGCCCACGAGTGTGCATCTGATGTGCAGAGCAGCAGGCTGAGCCCTAGTTTAGCGTGCGCGAGGAGGAAGAGGCGCTCCCAGAGCATCCCTGCAGAGCTGGCAGCCCCTTCCAGCAGCCCTTACGCTGAAAGGCCCACAGGATGCACTCACGGCCTCGAGGCAGGAGCTGCAAATAAAGTAACCCTGCATTACAACATAATCACACGTGGGGAGACAGGCAAAGCTTAGCTGTCAGATAGAATAGAGGTGATCGCCCTTTCCACATGTGAGTTCTGGCGTTGCAAAGGAACAGTAATAACAGGACTATTTTCTCCTGTCAGACACAGTTCCACTGTGAAATCAATCTATTACTCTGATTAAGGGCACCAAGTTGCTGCTATATTTCATTGTATATTTGCCTGCAGATCATTCAGTTAATTGTTTGGTCCAAAAAATGCCAGAGAATGGTGAGAAAATACCCATCAGAGCTTCAAAGAGCCCAAAGTGACGTCTTCAGGCTGCCTGTTTTGTACAACCAAGAGTCCAAATACCAAAAGAGATTAAATCTCCTCCCCCACCACTGAGGACCTGGAACCAAAGATAGTTTATATTTATATATATTATTTATAATTTGCTTGAAAAAGAAATTCAGCAATTGATTAAAAGCAAGTTGTTGTCAGTTTTCTGTCAGTTAACGATATAAGATGTATTATATTTTGCATTATAATATCTTAAAGTGACCAGACCTTGTTATATATTGTGTACTTACCTTATCCTAAATGTTTCCGACAGAGTTGAAACTCAGAGGAATCCACACGTATACTCTTATACTTACAGGGTAATGGTGAGTTTTACTTAGTCACCCATCACTATCAGCTCAGTGGAAAACTGAGGAAGGAAGTCAGAGAATAAAACTAAACCATTACTTCATTTGACTATATTTGTCTTACTTGCACAAGTGTTTATTCAACCCAACTACTTTATTACCACAAGATAGCAAGCAATGGCACACACTGAGATTGTGTGTAATCTGTGTTTGCATTTAGGCCAATCACTAAACTCAGCACTCACCAGAACCTCTCAGTTCTTCTGCCCTCTCCTTTCTGTAACATTATATTCATGAAGTAAAATAAATTTCTCCCCCAGCTCCATTCAGCAGTCGGAAGCCCTGAGGGGTGGGTGAGGATTTTTTTTTTGGGGTAATCTGTTACATATCTTTATTCTCAAATACAAGATTTTCTCTCTGGTGTCTATGACTCGTGGAAATGTCTTTTTTTTTTTTTTTTACCACCTGTGAAAGTATTATTATTATTATTATTTTTTTTTTAAATGTGCGAAACTGAGGAAAAACGTTTTTTTCGCTGGATTTTTTTTTTTTCAGTTATTTTTTTCAGTAGTGTTCCATACCAGGTGAAAAAAAAACCAAAACAAACTTTGAAAGAGTATCATGGCAAAGCTTGAGGCGTCATAAGCTGCTTTTAAAATAACACATCTGAATATCAGACTAATCTGTTGCTGGCCATCAGGTTTTGACAAGGAAATGAATATGTGGATTTTTTTGGAAAGCATAGAGTATGAAGTATGAAGTTGAAAGTCATTGTTTGGATAAATAACAGTACTGTGATCAAGTTACTAATAATGTTTTTTTCTCCATTGTAGTAGACAGATTACACCCTGGAAACATTTTACAGAATGTTTGTTTTGTTCTCAGTATGCCACAGTGGATCCCAGACAGAGGAGAGCCTCAGATGGAGTGCTTTGTGTTGTCAAAGAGACCTCGTCTGACACGCCGCCCTCTAGAGGCCACCGGTCCCCTCTACTGTCCTACAAGACAGAGCCAGGTGCTGGAAAATTCTACTTTAACATGTACATATTTAGATAACCTCAAATAAACCAAATGCAAAGATTGTGAATAAATGCTAACTATTGCTGTCTTTTTTTAGATCATTCTTTTACTTGTGTAAATGAAGAGATCGATTATGAAGCCAAGGACCAATGCAGGGTGTCACGAAACGGCCACAACAGGTGTGTAACGTCCGTCCATGAACTGATCAGCAAAACAAGGTCTAACTCTCATCACTCATTCTCCGCTTCCCTCTTTAGTAACACAGACGTTCAGAAGGAATCAGGACGGTCCAGAGTTCCAGTGGTTTGCTTAGAGCGACTTAAAATACTTGTGTCTCAACTTCCCCCACATGGACGAAGGCAGAGTGACCCTTTACCTGCCAGTGGGACAGAGAGGAGTGAAACCCTCCCACAGCAGAGGACCTGGCATGAAGTATGTCTTATTTCTTTCCATACAGTAGACAGCTTTTCCAGTAGCAGTACCATATTGTAGAAAGTGAAATTTCCTTGTTGTTTTTGACTGTAAAGCAGGTCCACCTGGCTCTTTCGAGTCCTGCAGCACTTCTAAAGTTTCCAAACTTTACTGGACTAAATTGCTCAGATTATGGAAGTCCATCACGTTGTATTGTGGGGTTGTGCATGACATAACGTTGTAATTACCTGCCTCAAAGCCTAGCAATCGTCTTGGGGGTTGCAAAAACACCAGCAGAGCTGATACAAAAACAGGATGGCTAGCTCAGGCCTGTGAGAGCTAACCAATCAGAGCAGACTGGGCTTCTCAAGACCTTAAAGAGACAGGCACGAAAAATGTGTCTGAAAATGGTGATATTATCAAATTTATAATGTAAAATGTCACTGATTTTACATAAAAAATAATATCATATTAAAAATAAGTATTCACTGCAGTAAAAGCAAATAAACAAGTTTAGTTTATAAATGAAAAAAACAGCATTTTCATCTCTGCAAGGTTGAGCTCTGAACTTTAACCCATAAATTCTTGTTTGATCTTTTACAAGAAGGCTTTCCAGTGTTTTAACAGTGTCATGTAACATTTAAGAACTTTGGATAAGCTAACAAAATAGGATTGTTTTTGTATTACACAAACTCTGTGTTGCATCTAAAAAGGCAGATATGACAATTAGCAGTATGTCATTTGTTTGATGTGGTGTGGAATTATTATTTCAGTGAATACATCTTAGCAACCTCCAGAGACTCTAGAGTTTAATTCAGCTCCTCTCCTCTCCTCTCCTCTCCTCTCCTCTCCTCTCCTCTCCTCTCCTCTCCTCTCCTCTCCTCTCCTCTGTTTGAAGGGGATAGCTAAAGGGAGGACCACCCGCTCACTCACAGCTCCACCATATGCAGAGCGTCTGCAGTGTAATCAGGCTACCACACACTCCACCACCAGTGAGTTTGACACTCAAGGGAGAATCAGCTCCCATAAATCACCCATGCTGCCGACCACTGACCCTAAATATGTGCCAAAGCATTATTCTGCTGTGGATCTGGACTCTGACTCTGATCCCAGGTCAGTCTCAGAAGAAGAAGCTGCTGTTTCTTGGGTTGATCCTGAACCCCAGTTTGAATCAGATGCATCACCGGAGTCCTCGTCTGAGGCTGAACTTGAATGTATGGCTCAGGAGAAATTGGTGGCTGCAGGAGAGACTGAAACCGGCATCGCAGCGGATTCAGAGCCGAGTCTTGAATATGATGCAGACCCAGAATCAGATGCAGGAGCTGGATCAGAGGAGGGCCATGGGCTGGAAGGTGACGCGGAGTCAGGCGACTCAGACGTCCAGCCTGACTATGATGCCTCTTTTCAGACGGATTCTGATGCTGTGTCCGATCAGCCTCCGGACTCTCAGGGCTCAGTGGAGTCCGAGCTTGACATTGAGTCCGATGCAGAACCGAGAACTGACGACCCACAACCGCTCCGCTCTGACCTGGAGGAGGAGCCCCCCGCCGGGCCCGGGCAGAGGCCGCTTCTGATCGCAAACCCTGCGGCTCAGAGGTTCACAGAGGACGTCCAGCCTGACCAGGACAGCACAGAGATGGAGAGCGAGGACTTCTGTGCTGTGTGTCTGATCGGAGGGGAGCTGCTGTGCTGCGACCGCTGTCCTAAAGTCTATCATCTGTCGTGCCATATCCCGTCTCTGCTGAGCTTCCCCTCGTAAGCTTCTTAAACTGTAACCTATATAATGCTTCAGTGCGATATTCACACCTCCTTTCGAGCTGTTTTGTTATTAACCTGGTGTTGTTTCTTATCCTGCTCAGAGGCGACTGGGTGTGCAGCCTGTGCAGAGATGTCACGCAGCCAGAAGTCGAGTACGATTGCGAGAACGAGAGAAGATCTGGAGAACACGCAGCGTCACACGGGCTGCCTGAGTCCGACCAGAGAGTGGGTCATTTCATCAGCCGCATTAATATGAATAGGATTTGAGTAGTAAAATATAAAGTTTATAAGAAGTTAATACCAACACCAGTGCATAACGGAATGTCAATGAAAATTTAGATACATTTAATATCTAAAATAGAAAAGTAAAGTTGGCAGCGACATCAAAACTGTTAATGAAGCTGGTGGTTCCTTTTTCTGCCCTGATAACAATTCTCTCTCACGTTTGCTCGACTGTTGACAGAAATGTGAGCGGCTGACTCTTCTGATCCTCAGTAACATCCTGAGTGCTCCCTTTCAGGAGCCCGTCAGTCCACTTGTGAGTGATCACCCTTTTCTCACAGTCCAGTTACAGTAACTCGTTCTCTAAATCTCATTTATTGTCCATGGTACTTACCGGAACACAGCAGCATTGTGATTAGTTTTCCTCATGTTTCAGCGGATATATACACACTTTGATTGCTGCTTTATTTCTTAGGGTTTTGGGGGGGAGGGGCAACAGGTACCCAGTGGAATTCTCCTCACATTCAGTCTTTCTCAACTGAACACAATGAGTATGTCCTTGAGGCCTGGAGTTGCTTTAACCATTCAACATTTGCAAAACTGAACTTCCTCTTTATGCATTTGCTGGTGCAGCGCTGCATTTCTTAGTGTGATCAGAGGAACAGCTTTAAACTGCTCTCAGTAAAATGCATCAGTTTAGCAGCTGATGTTATCACTTTGTAGTAAAAACTCTGTAGTTCAGTTCTAAGTTATATGAACATTAGTTGGGGGGGCCATTATAAAGTTGCAAATGATATTTATACATGTCTATAACTGTGCTGTATACAACATTTCATTTGAAAACAGTGAAATAACTTTTAAATTAAGTGTAATTAACTTAAAAGTAGAAACAGAACACATCTGCCCCCCAGCCTCTCTGACTGGTTAGGGTTAGGGTTAGGGTTATTAGGACAAAATGTGAATTTATTCACTCATTTAGTCCATAATGGAGACATGAAAGCAGATAGAAATGAAGCCTGCCTCACTGGATCAGCCTTCATTTTCCTGGTAGACTTTGTGCCCGGTGACAGACAAAACAGCACAATGAAACTGAAGTTTGCAGGGAGCCAAACTAAACGTGCAATCAACATTTATTACATAATGACACATTGAAGCCAAACCCCTTGTCTTTTGCCACTTTAACGATGGTTGTAATAAAGTGTTACTCCAGTCTGTGTGCGCAAGGTTGTTTTCCAGGCAGGTGCCCCGCTCAGAGATGATGCTGTATTCATCACAATGATACATAATGCATTCTAGGTGACATTTATTTCATGCATTTTGAATGCAGAAAGACTAATGAGGTAATTACACTGGGATGAGTTCAAACGAAATTTGGCTGCGTGGCCATGATTAAGAATAATCTTAAATGTCACTGCTTTTTCACGCAGGCTCGTCATTACTACCAGATCATTAAGAGGCCCATGGACCTGTCTGTGATCAGGGCCAAACTCAACAAGAGGAACACCCGACATTATAACTCACCGGAGCAGTTTGTTGCTGATGTTTATCTCATGTTCCGCAACTGTGCAAAGTTCAATTATGTGAGTTAAACATTTATATCTTTGTTCAGCAAGCTATTTGTCTCATAATGACAGTAAATCCCACTTTAGATGATAAATAACGTCATGCTCAGTCAGTACTTTACCAGCACTGATCGGAGTGTTATATCTCTTTCTCTCTCCGACCACAGCCTGACTCTGAGGTGGCCCAAGCTGGCCGCAGCCTCGAGGCGTTCTTCATCTCCAAGCTGACAGAAGTTTTCCCAGAAAGAGTTTTCCCCGCCGCTGAGGTGGAATCTGACAGCGACGAGTATGATGAGGCCTACAGGACCGCCGACGGCGGTTTCCCCTGGCCAGAGAGGAGGGAGCAGTGCCACAGGAAGAGGAAGAGGAGAAACTCTCTCAAGTCGAGGAGACATCACTTCTAATCATGGACACAAATATGCTATGTTTGTGTGTAACTATGCTGTTTTTATTCAGCGGCCTGTGGGGCTGTAACACTGTTTCCATTCTGTAATCTGAAAGGAGCTCCAATTTGTGGTTTGCAATAACATCACAGTGCTGCCATCCGATGGCGGCCGAACACATTGAAACAACAGTTCAGATATTTGAAACGTGGGGGCAAACTGCAGCTGATCAGAGGAGCAAAGATTATAAGTATTATCCGAAGTAGCTTCAGTTACATATGATATGCTCCACATTTGGGACCAAATCTCTTGGAGAAATTGAACAGAAGATCAAGTCCTTAAGAAAGAAATCCAGAATCCAGCAACTTAAACAAATCGTCCGCAGACTTGTGGCAACCTAGAGAAATGGGGAAAGTCAAATTTTTCACATCATGTTGCAATCTGCTTACATATAGCCAATGAAAAGTGATTCATACATGTGAATTGCCACAAATTGTTCCATGGAGCCCCTTTAAAACAAATTAAAGTCATGATGCGATGCTGTAATTGTCACTGTATCACATCATACACCGGCTGTTTATGACTTCCTCCTGAAATTACTTCCTGTATTTACCTGCGAAAATCACACAGCAGATGTTTTATGCTATTGTACAAAGAGGATGCTGTAGTTGGATGGTTATTAATCTCAATTTTGCATCTCTATCAAATGTAATTTTTAGGTGAGCTTAGCTCTGATTATACACAGCACTTTGAAACTTTGATATTGGTAAACACTGTGTTTATCATATTCGTAAACATATTTATATATGTGTAACTGTATAGAACTTTATTTTACTATATCTGTCATTTTAATTACTGAATGATTGCAGGCAATTGTCATCGCATTGATTATTGATAGAATTAAGTGTCCCAGTAGCTTTCTTTAAAAAAAAAAAAAAAAAAGGCGGCGGTGAGTCTGATTTGACTTTTGACCAGAGTGCAGTACAGAATGTAAATGATTGAGGGCGCCATGTTAACGCTCAACAGAGCACATGTATTTTCATCATTGTTAGAGGATTTAATATTCACAATCCGAGAGGATTTTTAAAATTTTACTTGTAGCCTTAAATTAAGTTTGTGTATGCTTTATGTAACATTCCTGTTCCACCAGTGTTTCAGCAAAATGTTAAATTATCTCAGGCTTAATAAGAGTGTAAGGTATCAATCTCATTCAGTATTGACAGTTACAAAAACGTCCTTGTTATTTGTAGAGACACATATGTCATTTTATAATAACTGCTGTTGTAGAGCGTTTCCTGTTTTTTAAATATACTTTGCTCGCTACCTGCAGCTTACGATAGGTTTTACTTGACATTTAGAGTAATTACTGCACAATAACAGTTGTCTGTGCACTCCTTGATCATCGTCAAGAGTAGTGAATATACCGTATACGTAATGTTACTTCCTTTGAAATCAGTAGATGTTATGATATTTCCTATTGTACAAGAGGAGATAGTTACTGTCACAGTTTCTGGAGAACAGTCTGTTAAGTTTATTTTAGGTTTTTTTTTTTTTTACTGTAACAGTCAACAATAAATGCACATATATAGCTTATCAATAAAAATTAATTCAAGAGACAACACATTTTCTTGTTATTTCTCATCTGCATGATTAAATGTACCGTTCCTAAGAAAAGAAAAGAGTCTCATTCCCATTCTTGCGACGGCGTCAGTTGGTAAAATCAACTTTTCTTACAAAGAGAGGTATGCCATGTAACTTTTACAGACCTATAGACAAAAAAAGGTGACACAGAGCCAACGTGAGCTTTAGATGGGTGTAAAATATATGAGAAGAAAAACAGCATTGCCCACCTGGAGGTTGTACAGTGTAAGAGCATAGGACTATATACTAACATTGTACTACAAAAAGTTACACACAACACACACACTACGGGTCATGATAAGCTGCTTTCACAGTCGATCTCTATGGTCGTTTTTCTGATAAGGAAGGGACTGAAAAAATGAATTCACCTTTAATTGTTTTACATTACAGAGGACCGACAAATCGATTATTTACAGTTCGACAGACTAGTACTGTACTCTTTCCCAGCTTCTTATCTAAAAGCTATCATAGCAATCAATTGAATAATTTTAAATTAAATTCATACAAATTTCCTTGCATTTTACTTTCCCTTTATTTACTTTGGGAAGTGGCACATTGTAGCTCAGATATTTTCCTGGAGACAGTTTCTTCTAAATGCATGTCAACACTAAAAGACATATTTTCACGTTTACGGAGGGTCCAGACTGAAGTGAATGAAAATGATTTATGGCTTCCTGTGAAAACATCTACGACTTTAATTTCATCATGTCATCTCTGATTAACCTCGGTGATGATGATGATGATGATGATGAGATGTCCTGTGCCAAAATCCCCCTCTGAGGGGCAGTGATAATAAATCCAGGTGTTTGTGCTGGAGGTTGTAACGTGGTTTGGATTTCAGAGTGGCGAGTGAAGCCATGAGGGCCATCCTGGAATTTGTTATTGTAAAGAAGTGCAGAGGATCTGAGCAGATTTGTGCAGGTTTCTCTATCAAATTGTTCAGCATAAGGCATTAACTGCACGGATAAACCTTTTTTAAATTCTGGTAACCATACATAAATATGATAAACATGAGGATTATAGTGTCCTCACAGCTCCTCTGTATATGAACAACATGTTTTTTTTCAAGGAAGATGAGCAGCTCCATTTATAATTTTGTTTTAAAATGCTGCAAAGCCAACTGTGTGTGAGCATCACACCCGTGCATACATATGTCAGTGCAAAGTTCTGCTGCAGCTTCATGATCAGTTAATGCGGTTCATGGTGGGCAGTGACTTGCTCACCACAGCCAGTGAAACGGAGGTGTTGACGAAACCACAGGCTAAATTCTGCTTCAGCAAAGCGTTCAGCCGAGTTCTTATCACTTCCGAAAGCGTTTTCGAAAAAACTTGTGACTTTTAAAGCTACTGTGATGGTCATACACTATTGACGAATTACGGTCAGTACTTCCCCACCCCACTTTTTTGTGAGCATATATAGTTAGCATTTTTTTTGGAGGGAATACCCCTGAAGGCACCGAGTCAGAAACTATGTGGCTGATGGCCCTCATGTAGCTTAATATTGGTGTTTTATTGCACTCTCGGATGTCATAGCAGTAAGTGAGTTGGAGGAATGGGTAGAGTTAGGGTTGGGGGGGGGGGCATAACTGAGGGACTTTTGGCCCTAAATTTGGCCTTTCAAGGTAATTTAATGTTCACTAAGCTGCTGTTTTATCTTCCCTCTTTGTTGTTTGTCCGCTCTGAATGTCTTGACCTTGGAAAGCCTCCCTTTACAGCTCAAAATGCAAACATTTTAGCCATTCTGCACCATTGTAGATTCACTTGAACATCTTGTTAAGAAAGCCAGATGCCCTAAAGTGCTGTCGAATCTGATTGTCAGGAAAGCATGAGAGGGAGAGAGAGATGCGGCTCGCAGGAGACTGTCCTCAGCACAGACATGATGTCAACCTGCTGCCTGAGATATGGAGAAACGATTAAAGAAACTGTTGAAAATGTGTCATTTTGGGTATAACAGTATTCTGGCTGTCTCTAATTTAAGGGTTTTCAATGGTAGAAATTATTTTCTGCTTGATTTCATTACTTGAAAAACTGTTTTAGATTTAGCCAGACAGCAGAAGGAGGGATCTAATTTAATAGGTGAAATGATGGTAAGGATTTTAGGACAAAACCCTGGTTGGTGTTGAAATAAGTCTTGTCTAACATGCAGTTACAGGGTTACAATGTGCAGTAAAAATACTCATTGTTTTTTAAATGACTACATTCAACTGTCTCCATTTTTTTTTTTAAACAGACATACAGCAGTACGTCAAAGGTGTTCTATGTGCACTGTTTTGTTCAGAGGGCATCGTGCTGTGTTTTATCGTTGAATAAGGTTCATGACATTTCAGTCAGCAGACGTGGAGTAAAACATTACAGGATAATGATGAGATGCACCTGTGACCTTTGCTGAACAGTGAAAAGGACAGAGAGAGAAGAACGAGAGCTGACCACTGAGTCAGTCTGTCAACTCAACATCTGGAGTCCCTCCGTGCTCTGATGGGGGACGAGAGGGGAGGCAGAAGTTTGTGCTTCACTGAACTGACGTGTTACATCTCGTAGTGTGTGTTAGATTCGGCAGCAGTGACACGTCTGTTGTATCTCCAGTTTCTATCCTGGTCATCCTCTCTTGGGTTATCTTTTCTCTTTGAATCAACAGATCACATTTCTCAGAACAGTTGTTTATGATCGTTCACTTGTGCTAGAACAAGTAGACCCGGTGACTCCTGTAACATAATTCATTTATTCATGTATCTAGATATTGAAGTCTCACATAAGATCTTCATAGTCGTCACAGTCTCAAGGTGGGCACCAAAAATAAGCATCACCAATTTAGTATCTGACCCTTGAAATATGGCCACAGTCTTCACTTCTGTTCCTGAATTATAACTTATGTTGTTGAATAATTATGCAAGTTTTCCCGCAGAACCTTATGATATTGGAGTGAAGTTGACGTTTGACCTTTTTGAGATAAATTGTCTTCACTCTACCATTTTGGAAATTTGTGAAACATTTTGTCCTTATCATCTATGAATTCTTGGGTTTTGTGACAGTGACCTTGACTTTTGACCTTTGGCCTGTACAATCATGTATATCAATGAAACTGAAAAGAACTGCCGTATAATGAAATTATACATTGACTGCGCGAGTACCCAGATTCACTGGGGTATGCTTCAAAAGCCAGTGTGTAATTATACACATTAATCCAGTAATGTGTGTTATCATAGAAAGATATATCATAAATCCCCATGTACCTGTAACCTGGGTTCCCTCTGTGTTTCTAATGGCCTCACACTAATCATATTAAATGAGACTCAACAAAACCTCATTTTCAGTCTGTTTCATATGGATTTGAAATCAACGTTGTGCACATTTTTAGCCTCACTCAATGTTTATCTTGCAGCCTGGAGGACTGTAATAGAATAACAGTTTGCAGCAGGGTATACAATTTCAAACCTTTTCACTTCTGGACTAAATTAATTAGCTTGTTTGCCCCCTCTGAGCAATCATGCACCACAGTAATTACAGTAATCATTGTTGCATAGATTGACTAAATTGGCACCATGCTGTGTTCATCGCCTCTCGGCAAGAAAGCTTTGTGGCAGTTTTATTTACTGCATTGAGCTCTTCATTTGTATTAATGTCCATCACTTTGCATTCTATTCGCAGCAAGTATTGCTGTTTATTTAACACATATTTTCGCTTATTTGTGTGTCGACTATTTATACCAGAAATAACATCTTTTTTGACTTCAGCTTGGCAGTTTGGTGAATGAATCTTGTTTCTATACCAAGCACTCTGTAGCTGAGGGCACACTCAGCATTTTAAATGTATGTTGTGACCGTTGCAACAGCTGAATGTTTACAGTGAGCGCATGTGGTTTTCTTTACCACCAAAGTTCTTTACTTTTATTGACTACAAAAGTCTCATATAACAGGATCTCTGGGACTCTGCTGTAGCTAATTAACCGTCTCTTTTGGCATCCTTCTTGTTTGTTTTGGCAAATGTCCTACTGTGTTTCTCACAGTAGGTCAGAGAAGAAGTATTCTATAATGTGTGTAAACTTTTCATAGTCTCTTATAGTCGGATGAGTTGATATACGACACGTTGCTGCGTTTGATGCCTACATCCACCTTTGCTGTGTCAGAGTGGAAGTGGCAGATGTATCCTGGAGGAGCCTGTGAACTGGGCAGATGGATTTGTGGTGACCGAATGTCCTTCCTCTGCACGACAAGCATCCTGAGACAGATCAAAGAAGCCCAGGAGGAGAGCTGTAAGGGGGGAGAGACTGCAGTCTGCTGGGAATGAAGCCGAGCTGACGGATTTATTTTGATGAGCTAACGAGTCCCACTCCTGAGATGGTTATCAAGGTAAAGATCAGTGCAGTATGATGAAAGTTAAGGACTGCTTTCCAATATAAAGTTCATTTTGTGTATGCGTATAAGACATTTTCCTCCAGTGCAACATCGGATGAACTGCTGCAGCTGGGGATGATGTGTGATGATTGTGCATTTATTTTCCCAACATACTGTGTGAAAGGTTTAAACAGTTATGGAGAACACTTGAAATGACTTCTTCTCAAGATGATACCAAGTGGAAACCAGCAATAAACACAGCGTCTAAAACACTCACAGCTTATCTATCATAATTATAATAGCAAATAGTTAAATAAGTTAAATATAAGTTTTATTCTATGCTTTGGACATTAAAAAACATTGCTGCAAATCTGCAAGAATTAGCCAACATGTTTTTTTTTTTTTTTTTTTTTTTTTTTAAATGTAATTAGTGAATAGTTGTTACATATCAATCTAAATAAGGATGGAACACAAAAATGTAGACATCTACAGTAGTTTGTAAGCATGCGGAACAATGATAAAAAGAGATTATCTTTGTATGCTCCTGTTAATAATTATCAGCTATCAGCAAGCAGCATTGTTTTTGCTTTATTTACAATCATTTTGTGTACCTTACAATTTTCTGAGAAAGACACATCAATTTTGTAAATTGCTAGAAGTATGGTATAAGATAAGCTTTAATTTCTTAATGTAGAGAAAACTGAAGAGCTGCATCCAGCAGACCTTCTGAAATGTTAGTCGGGTGGACTCACTTAAAATGTTTGCTAGGTGCAGTTGAATGTCACGCCAAGATTATAGTTCAGGTTGCCCAAATAAGATTCAAGGTTAAACATTTACAGAGGCCCTCATGCACTGATCGCTCTAAACTGCATGCAAATGACTCCATTTTATCCTAAATAGAGCTGGAGCCAATTGTAACAAAATCCAAACAAATAAATGGTAAATGTAACTTTGCAGAGCTAAAAGAAAACCAAAGAAAACTCAACATATGAAGAAGAAGAAATTGTTCACAAAGAGGTTGAAATCATGGGGCAAAGTGGTGTAATCCAGTTGTTCCAATATTACATAACTGCTGTTTTTGTGTGCTGAGAGCAGAAACATAGATCTACCACAACTGTAGATAAAAGCTGGTGTCTGTGTGAGATCATGTCAGATGAGTGTGCTAAATCGAGCTAAAACAACAGAAACGTACGAAACATCATGGGATAAAACAAGAAATAGAGTAAAGTGATAAAACGCAAAACTCGTTAAGAACTCCTAAGAAAAGGCAATTTAGTTTTCCCTGTTAAAAGTCCTAAAGTCCTATTTTCTCTATATCTGATTAGAATTCTGTGACTACCGTCTATAGGATTAGTATTATGTTATTTAACAGACAATTGCGGTTAAAGAATCCAGACTAGCATCTCAGATACGCCCCTCCGGATTTGTCCACTAGATGGAGACCAAGGACCGATGAAAATCCAGGCAGCCACAAGGAAAAACTGCCTCCCCGTCCACTCGTAAGAGCTTATGCTCATTGTACAAAATGAAATTCAAGTCATGCCGTATCTTACCTTGAAGTTAAGGTCTGCTTCGGGTCGGTGGACACACACGAGCCACCAGGGGCGCTGGAAGACCCTCGGAGAAGAAGCCCTGCTCGTCCATAGGAGGTTTGTCCCTCTTCGCTTCCCCTAATCACTCATCCCAAAAAGTTTTTTTTGTGTGAAAACCAACCTGCAGAATGAAAATGAGCTGTTCGAGGAGGTAAGAAACTTTGACCGACTTTTCTGACAGCAGCTACAACGTTTAGCCGAGGTTTACCTTCATATGTGTGTCGTTTCGGACGTGTTTTTTTCTGTCCGTATTTCAGAGAAATCGTACGCCCAACTGCTGCTTCATGTTCCGTTGCCATGACAACGTGTACCACGGGGAGAGCTATCGAACAGTTTAAGCTAGCGTTAGCTAAAAATACTGTCAGTCTTCATGCTTTTTCTGCTCTGGTTCATTTTTAACACGACAAAGGTTCACTTATTTTGTTTGTAACGTAACAAGATGGTCAGTGGAAGAGAAACACTTCATTAACTGTCTGTACCTGTATTTGAATATGTCAGGTTTCATAATTAATTAGATAGTAAAGTCTACAAATTATTAGCGTTAGGTTGCTTGTGTAGTTCAGTTAGCTAACTACATAAGAGTAAGGCTAACGTATGTTTTATGATGAAATGCAAGGCTCAGTGTTTCAAATTAACCAGCTCCCATGTGGTAATTAATTAACACCAACTGCAAACACATCTGGAACATTACAGAGCACCAGAATGTCCTTACTGATCCATACAAACTAACCAATCTCATTAGTTTAGGTTAACTTACTGCAAACGTAGCAGCAGCAGCGAATAACTTTTATATAACATTTAAAGCACATTGTTTGTTCAGCCAGGACTGAAAAACAGAACTTTAAATCCTTTTAAATCGTCAACGGTCGTCATTTGTCATACTTCGAATCCTGTCGTGGTCATAAAGGTTAGGTTTTACTCCATCTTTTGTTTCTTACTGGTAAAAAACCCCACAGTCTTAGTTATTGAGCATCAACATTATCAGCCTGGCAGTTGGACAATGAATGATTTATAACTGAAGGTGTGGACATCTGTGTACTCTGATATGAATGTGCTGAGTTCTCTCCGGGTTGTCATTGAAATGAATTTGATTTGTTCTTGTTTCTGCTATGGCCTACATTTTTCTAGATGTCTGCCCTCCCAGCTTCCCAAGGCTGAGCCCAGCAAGGGCAGAGATTAGCCTTAACCAGGATTAAACCAATGAGAAAATTTGAATTTGTTGGCCCTTATCTCCTAGCAACATGTGGAGTGCTCTGAGCAAATGGCAGAATTTGATCTTTTGCTTCCTTTTGGCAAAGCATGTTTTCCTGCCAATAGACACTTATCAAACATGACCATTGGAGACAGAAGGAATTCTTGGAGGGGCCTTTAAATGATTTGTTTACAGGGACACTACATGCATTACTTGTTTGAGTGTGGGGGCAGCAACCCTAAAGTACTTCCTCTCTGCCCCCGCAGTCCATCAGCTGTCAGGTTGACTATATTTTCACCTCTCTTTAGCAAGTCCGTTGTATGCTTTAATGGCTTAATGTTGATGTGTTCTTGGTATATTACATTTAGACCAGTAGCTTTGATAATCTCTCCGAATAATATTAGGATTCACCTCATAACTTAGTAGATGGGCTCTATATTTGCATTCTAAACATGCAATTTCTTGCCTCATCAGGTAATGTAATCCCACGCTTCATTAGGACTGTGAAGTTTATCATTTGTCATCAAAGCCAAGCTGTCAATAAATGATTAAGTTTCACATGAGGAAAATGTAATATTTGGGCTCAAGCAAAACGAATAGCAGTTTACATTTTAATTGCAGTGACTAAGATTCTGTTTTTTGTTTGATTTCCAGTTGTACTGTATTTTAGTGCCTGCTTGTTACAGCTAGAGGCACTGCCAGTAGAGAGCTGCTTAAGCCTAATTTATTCTGCGAGTTATGCCCTTAAAGAAAGCAAACTTCTAAAAGCCCTGTACAATAATTAAAACGTGTAATATCTCGACAGACTGGTTGCGATTGAAAAGTGACTGAAGATTTAAAGTAACTGTGGTTTCAGCAACAAATGCCATTTCTTATTGCGACACACTGCTGTTGGTTCCTGCTGCTCTTATAAACAACATTAGGGCGGCAAATAACAATTATTTCCATCATTGATTTATTGTTGATTATTTTAACTATTAACTGATTAACTGTTAAGTTTATAAAATGCTAGAAAATATCATTTACTACAGCCCAGGGGGATGTCTTTTCCTATCTTATTTAGCCAGAACAGTCAAAGTCAAAACTCAATTTAAGTATTGAAACAGAGAAACATATATATATATATATATTTAAAATTATTGATTGAATTAATTGGCAAATTGTTCATTTGTAGCATATTTTGACGGGTACCAGTTCATACTAACAGGTGCACTTTAAAACTGCTAGATCAGCAGCGGCAGCAGCAGCAGCATATGCCAGTAGGGATGGGACAACGTAAGATTTTATCACTGATCGCAATCAGTTGATTGTGGTCAATTTCCATTATGGGGATATTCATGAATCTGGATAATCATTAATATCCTCATATGAGTGACTTGAAAAGGCTGTCTAGTTTTGATAAGGTGCAGTCCCAGACTGATTTCTTGATCAGTTTTTTTAAAAATCACAAGATGTGTGTCCTGTCTGTGATACAATAAAAATATTTGCTTCTTTAAGCATTTTGTGATGATTTTCAGGAAAATATCCTCAATTACACTTGTTTGGCAAGCATAATTGTGACAGGAAATCCTCCTTTCATTCCATGCCTCTATGACAGTAAACAGTATTTACCATTTATACAATATTGTCAGTATTGCAGCCTCTAAGGGCTAGTAGAAGTCTTATTGACATTAAGGGTGGGAGAAGGAGTATGTATGCATTACCTCAAGTTAATGAAAGACAAGAAGGTTTAAGAGAAGAAAAGTTACACAGGATCGAAGTCATCCTCTGTATGTCCATGCTCTCTTTGTTCCGAAGTGACATTGATTTTTGTGTGCTTAGTCGTTAGACATTATCTACCTCACTCCCTGTCATTAGGCGCTCTGTATACATGCTCACTCAGGAATATAAATAAACAGAAATAGCTGTCTGACAGAATGATGGAGAGATGAGGCATGTATGGGCTTGACTTTTGATAAACCATCAGCTCCTAATTACTTCCTGCTGAAACTAGAGATGAGGCCAACTCAATGTAAAAGGTGGAAGACAGCATGTGTCCTTGGTGTTGGGGTGTGTACTGATGTTTGCTCATTTTTCAGCATGTCTGTGTGTGAATAAAGACCATTAATTTTTGCCCTCTGCTAGGATTGAATCATTATAGGACCTATTTAATTATTCTGTATAGTTATTCTTGGGTCCATATATGTACAGATGGGCTGAAACTCAGGGAAAAAACCAGTCAATAAAAGGAGAATAAGCAGACTACACTTGGCCTTCCAAGGTTGTTTTGAACTTTTACATGTTAGTGCTCCTGATGTACATGTACCTGAACAGGGATTTTAACCTTAATGGAAGGCATTTTTAGTGCACAGGTGGCACAGTGGCACAACTCTTACCCACCGTCGCTGAGAGGTTTAAATCCTAATTTTTATTTCCAGCAATTTGGTCATGCAACAGACGCAATTGGCAATATTTGCGCATGTCCTTGTCACTGCATTAGTGATTCTTGAGTGTTGAGTGTTTCCTGTTAAAGTCTACTGCTCTTAGTGATGTTTCCAGCAGGTGGGTGACAAGAATTGGTTGCTTTTGTCAGTAGCATTCATGATTCACCTTAGATTTGTTTTAACTTGGTAGTAGAGGAAGTAGGGTTGTGAAAATTGCTCCAAAATGACGTTCCAATATTCCCTCTAAAAAACACATAGGTCGAATCATTTGAATATCTATATTTGCGCATTATGTCAATAACAGGACTTACTAATACGAGACATAACTACTTGTATAGGTATGTTTATTTCAGTTTTGGAAAATGTCTATACAAGTAAATGAACCGTAGAACTCTCTCACACATTTTCGAGATGTGCCCTCATGTTGCTAGCGGTGAAATGGTAAGCTAACTGTAGCTTACACAGCTTGCATACAGCTGTATCTCGAAGCTACGTATTTTTGCTGTCTACTGACCAAAATTTGAAGTATTTCCAAACGGGGCTTTTTAGGTTGCTTGGAGTCCAAACCACTCTCTCTGCTGACGAGTTCGGCTCCGAACCTGCTGCCATTTTGTTTTTCTCTCTGCCATCTGCATCTACCACCGTTTTTGTCATGTCTCACCTTCAGCAGTGAGTGACGCTGTGCAAGTGCGACTCCTGTGACCTGTCCCTGACCTGTCATGCAGTGTGCCCACTCGTGAAGCAGCTGCTATGTTTTTTTCCACAGTCGAATTTTAATTTTCACAATCGAACCTCCGTTTTTTTTTGTTTTTTTTTTAAATATTCATATACATATTAGAATTTAGAATATTCGTTGACAGTCCTAATCAGGGCTCTAGTGCGAGTGCATCTGGACCCAAGTTGGATAATTTCTTCAGGTGTAATTTTCCCCCCTGAAGCCCTTCGAGTTCTTGTTATGAAGTAAACCCCAACAAGTCACGTAGTTTGTGTTTTGACCTGAAGTTTGATCTGTAATTTTAGAAACACAGGTGTAGATATTACAGATAACAACCCCAGGCTTAAAGCAATTCAAGACCTGTGCCTGTTTGTGACCCTTATTAAGGTCAGACTTCTTACCCTAACCTGAACCTGATATCCTATTTCCTTTGTTTCGGAATCTGAGGCACCTTTGTCTTGGAGACACCTGAGGTGCACAGGACCCTCCTCCTCCTCCAGTCACTTCAGGTCCCAAATGATACACTCATCACATTGCTCTGTCTTCTTCAAACGAGCTATGATTGAGGTGATTGGAATTTCCAGAGGCTGTCACAATCGTTTTGATTGGAAAATAGACAGGAGATAATGGGAGAGACAGGCCTGTTATGAGGCCCCTGCCAAGGCTAAAATAATGCGACAGAGTGAGGAGGTTAAAGACACCGCTTCCTTGTTAATAATTAATTGCTGTGCATGTGGTGGATCCACTTCATCGCTCCCAGTCATCACTTGATAACTGCTTTACATTTAATTTGGCTTTACAGACTGTTTTCCAAGCTGGGTAAATTGTGCTTAAAGTTATTATCTGTTCAGACAGAGACGGCAGTGTGGAGTTAGATGAGAGCAAGTAAAGACTACTAATTTTACGTAGTCATTATTACAATTTTACATTACTTGCTTTGTATATATATATAGATTATTATTATTATTATTATTATTATTATTATTATTATTATTATTATTATTATTATTATTATTATTATTATTATTATTAATAATAATAAATATGTATATATTACTATTAAGCTCATCAAACTTTTTAAAACTTTTTTAAAACTAGCAGTGACCAGTGCTTGTGTTAGAGAATATTTGTTAGTCTTGCAGTTGGTAATATCATAATTTGAAATACTGACAGATTGGAAACAATAGTGTTAATTTTGTGTACTGAATGTTTCCTGAAAGACATTTTCTTCTCAGTGCTGAAACAATTACTCATGACTACATTCATCCTAGGAAATCTATCTAATCTCTTGTCTTAGATTTTGCTGATCTTTTTAACGTGATTAGTCTTCTCATGGTTTTTTCAAGGCTGCATTAAACTAAAGTTATATTTATGAATTTACCAGACTGTTTTAATACTTGTCATTTAGTCTTTATAGCCATTAGTTTTTAGTTTTTTCATCACAAATCACATTGTTATATATTTTGTGAAAGTACCAGTTGTCATCTCTACAATATTGTCCCTATCAATAACAAAGTGAAGATGAGATGAGAAGATTTCAGAATATCAGGATATGGATTGTGTATTGCGATACAGCCTAAAAATATTACGGTATTAATCCATGGACATATCACTTAGCCCTATTTCATCCACAATTACAATGGCCCTCTGTAGAGTGCATACCTCCACCAAGGCCCAGCCATAACCCCAAATTCAATCAAGCCTAATCAGATAAGGAACACTAACTGCCTAACGATAATTAAAGATCACCAGATCTGTATCAGCCAACCACTAGAACAATAAAACAATTCAGATGCAGTATTGTGCTGTGGAAGAATTAATAGTTTAATAAGAAAAGTAAAAAGTTACACTATAAACACTATCTCAGCTACACATCAGTGGTACTTGCAGTTTTATATCCCCTTTGTTGCTTTATAGCAGCTGAAAAATGTTTACCCTCTAGAAAAAACATACTTAGATTGGCAGGATCCAGGTTTTTTTTATTAGGAACTGCAAATCAAAAGGTAGTCACTATTGATTGATGGTCAGGATCCATGCATTATTATTTTATTAGTATGTAGGAAAATATGCCTGAGTCTGTCCCTTTATCTGGATCCACACCAAAAGTTAATGAGGTGTACTCTGGGCTGAGACCCGTCCTCTATCCAAGTTTCTGTGGAAATCAACCAACTAACCAACCAACAAATGGGCACATGTGAAAACATAACCTCCTTGGCGGAGGTAATAATAATACTATTGGAAAAAATAATCTCACAGATTTTTTTGATTAAAATAACTAATTGATTAGTCAAAGATTTGCAGTTATTATTTGTCGCCCAAAAATGTCTTTTGTCACGGACAGCCCTATTATCCCATGGCTTGTCATGGAATTCCAGAGAGATAATGACCGCCCTCTCCTTCCATTTCCAGATGACACAAGCAGATGTTAGTGGATTTGGCATGAGCATGGTGTCCCCGCGGACCAGCAGGGACACACAGGAGAGGAATGTGCCTTTAATACGCCTGAACGATGTTGCTGACCTCAGGGTATGGAGAACTTCTATGTATGATGCTACTATAGTCCTGTGTTGTGCTATGGGACCACCACTGACAAAGCCCCAGATACTCACTGGTGAACTCTATAGAATACACTATCTGCAGGAGAAGAGGATCAAACTTCACTGTGCTGCTGTATAGCCCCCCTTCATTGGGGAATTTGAGTGCTCCCTTTGCCAAATCCGAAGCAGCCAGTGCTCAGCCTTGCATGCACACAGATAATGATCAAGTTAATTAGACCTGAGATTGAACGAACTGCAGCAGCAACTTAATCATTTGTAACTTGATTAGAAATACTATATTGTGCACCTCTAGAGACCTGAAAACTTTCTGTTTTTTCAGAGATCTTGAAATTAGGATGTTCTCCAGACTTCAGGACTTGAGCAAAGACATAATGTCTTTGTAAACCAAAACAGTGAAATCATCCAGAACACAGGCTCATGGGAAATCCTCTGCTCTCTCTGACTGACACTGATCAGGTATAGATTACATATGTATTAATGCTTTCTTTCTCATGGCCGTAGGAAATATATACATTTGGAAAGAAATTGGGTCAAGGTAGCTTTGGAGTTGTTTATGAAGCCACCCACATTGCGACACAGACAAAATGGGCTATTAAGGAAGTTTGCAGACCAGCGGTGAGTGCATGCGGCATCCCTCTGGGAAGCCTGTTTTCTAATGTGTTGCACTAATAATAGAGTTTAATGTTTGGAGAGAAACAAACAGCCATATCCACACTGAAACTCCTCAAGCTGTGATTTTACTCTGTGTCAATTTAGGCAGGGAGTTCGAAAGTCAAAATGCTGGGGCAAGAAATAAACATTCTCAGACAAGTGAATCATGCTCACATAATACATCTCCAGGAAGTCTACGACACGCCTAAGGTGAGCATTGCTGTCCTTTTGAGTAACAATCTCAAAGCAAGCTTAATCAAGTGAGTGGGTTATGTGTAATGTATGTGAGATGTAATCTCCTGTAATGATAAGCACACACAAATTGACTTTATGGTGAGATGCATTTTCTCATCTTGTTTCTAGATGACTTACTTGGTTACTGAACTGTGCGTTGGAGGTGAACTGAAGCAGCTGTTGCAGCAGAAAAAGTTCTTTACAGAGGACGAGACGAGGCATATCATCTCAAGCTTAGCTGATGCTGTTGTTTACCTTCACAAAAGAGGTAATGTCATTCTACAGATTGACATTTGGATAGTAATTACAAATCATCGCAAAACTAGCTGTAAATCATTTTTTTGTTGATCTCGATTGGTGATGATGTGAGTGATGCAGATATATTCACTATACCCTGACATCACTGATAGATGTGCTTACAGGTGTAACCACATCAGGTTGGGTTAATGTTGCATTGATGTTGAATCTTATAATCATCGGCTTGATGTTTGTTTGTTTTTTTTTACATACCTTACACTCTTGCTTCAATTAAACTATTGTGCTGACAATATTGCCCGAATACAGACTGCTAAGAATAAAGTGTAGGGATAAGTTCCGCCAAAAACTACAACTCAGTCATTGTCTGCTCACCCACATGCAGTTTCGTAGTCTACAAAACATTTCTGGAGCTTCACAGCTACACAGTGTTGCAGCATTCTCAAATACAACTGAAATAGATGATTTGTTTAAAAAAATATAAAACAACAGACAGAAATAACTCCATACAGCTCATCTGGCATAATCCAAGTCTCTGGAGGGCCTAAGATCACAGAGTGATTTGAAAAGACATTATTCACACCCCTTTTAAAGTTGAGATCTTCACTGTGGCTGCTAGGCTAACTGAAGTGGGTACACAAGCTCGACCACATGACAAGGGCATAAATAACTACTTTTCCAATCAATTTGGGATCTCAGGTTTTCCAGAGACTCTGATTATTGTGAACGAGCTGTATTGAGCCATTTCATCTCTTTTTCCCTAGTTGTTTTTTCAAAAGATTTTTAAAACAAATCTCCATCTACTTCAGCTGTTTAGGAGAATGCTGCAATGGTGTTCTGCAGCAAAGTTCCAGAAATGTTTTGTGGACTACGAAACTTCACCCGACGTTCCATCAACATGGGTTTGAGGAGATAGTGGTGCCTAAATAGTGCTAAAAAGCCATTATAATACCAGAATGTTACTGCTCTCAAAGATATGATACATTTGCCATTACTGCTCTTGTTTGTTAAAGAATGAGGCTCATGTTGATTAAAGAGTAATATAAAAGAAAAACATAGTAAATATTTTAATTATATCTACATGTTTTATTTGGAAATGATGTTTCCCCTTTCAATGCTGAAATCTATGGTTAGAGGTAATTTAGGACATTGCCTAGTAATGAGGCATCGTTACATGTGGCTAATGACTAATTTACAACAGGCTAGGGAGCAATACTGATTAATAGGTGTGCTTTCACATGGAAAGCCCCTCTGTGCTGGTTTTACCCACCTCTATAGAGACCAGTGATACTAATGAGATAGCCCGAAACATTCTCGTCAAATGGCCAGTCATGAAAGCCTCTTAGCCGAAATTTGTTTGGGTTTACCCAGATTGTTGCTGTCCATTGTCAGCCTCAGCTGCTTCAGGTATCAGTCTTAGCTGTGTTAGGCTCAGCTGTGCTTTGAACTTTAATTTGTTAAAACACATGATACATTATATATGTTACTGTAATACTGTAGCTCAAATGGTTTTATGAAACAAAGCTTTCCTCTTATCTGTAATTAATTAGAAAACTTTAAGGAATGCAAAAATACTTAGTGTATTTTAAAATAGGTAATTGTTTGATTATGTATTATTATGAAATTTTTATGAATATGAATTTGAGAGTACAGAAGCAAGAAATTGGTTAAATCAAAGGTATAATAGACAGAAAATAGGGATGAAAAAATGGATGGAACATTTTCATTCGTGTTTGTTTTGTGCACACCAGTCGGTCTTACTTACCTTTCACACACCATCAGCACTGTTGCATTTTATAATTGCCTGCTTCAAACAGTGCAGCAAAAAGGACTGCCCAGGGCAATTGTATTTTTCCTCCTACCTTTTCTCACTCCACCAAGTTTTGTTAACGAGGCCCTTCAGCCTCGCCTGCTGTTAGAGAGGTAAACAGATCACTGTGTTAGTGTGTGCAAAACATACTGTATTGTTCTGTCCTGTAACATACTGACATTAGCAAATCATCTTGCTCTGATCGCAGACTTTATTCATTTTCTTCAGTACGCTGACTCTGACCCCAATTCTTTTATTTCATTTTATTTAGGATGCCACAATATTCTCCAGATAAAAAAAAAGATAATTTTCAGCAGATTGTTTTTGATATTTTGTGTCAGACGAATTTTCTAAATTTGAGCATGTTCCGCTGGCCAAGTCTGTGAAGCTGCTTAAACCTCTCATGTGCCCTATCCTAACCAGGTGGACATAAACTTGATCTATCTTTTATGCTCTTTGTTAGTGTAACAGCTTGAAGTTGGTGAAAGCCAACCTAAACAGCACTTCACAGAAAAATGTAGCGCAGTAATGGCCTCAAAATGATATTAGGCTACATCACTTATCCTCGTATTACTGCTTAAAATGCTTGCATTTTAGTTAGATGTAACAATGCCAGCATTTATCATCCCTGCCAAATTAGCCAGCTATAGTTACATGTTCACACATAAAGCAGACAGCAACATCTGCATTTTGCACTTGTGTTTCTATATACAATATTCAGTATTCACCCTCTATAAAGCTTTGTTTTGGTCTCCACCAACATGAAAGCCCAAATATATGTCTCATCTCTTCTAAATATTTAATTGCAAGTTGACAATTGTCTGTCTGTAGTATGGTGCTTTGTATAAAGTGGATTTATCTGAACTTTTATTGCATGTAGATGAGATTGTTGTGTGTAAATCAAGACCATTAAACCAAAACAGTGTGATAATTCAGTGGTTTCATCAATATGAGCAACCCCCTTTTTAGCCATTTGATACATTTTTAACACTGATGCTAATGCTGCTACAACAACTATTTCTGTAAAAATTTGATATATAAAATTCAATTCAAACTTTTTTCCCTCGTATCTTACAGACATCGTGCACCGGGACTTGAAACTTGAGAACATTCTTGTGAAAAATTCTCTTGATGAGGATGATGATGGCAAGATTAATATCAAGGTAAGATGGTGAGACAAACCATGAAATGTTCCATCACTGCTTCTTATCCATTCTCTCCCAGACTGGGTACAAGCTTCTGATGGGCACTTTTTCCCCGCCTGCTATCTCCTCTATATTTAGTAAAGGCTTTAAATGCTACCTCATTACAACAGACTCCCCCTGGTCTTCCTTTAAAGTACACCTTAACAAAGAGGGACTCAACTGTATCTTTAGACAAATTACCAGCTGAGCACAGCATGTTGCATTCATTGACAATGCTCCAGCTAAGGCAGATACCTGGTGTGTGAGCTGAAACAAGTCTAGACCACTGCATAAACGTCCATGTCTCTGTCTGTTTTTCTTTGTCTGAAACACACATATGCAAATGCCCACATACTGAACATGTTGGTAACATGTAACTGCAGAAAATGCTTTCATTTTTAGTTATTTAATGGTTCACTTTTGTAATAATTTGACAGCCTCAATAGCTATGTTGTTATTCATGTAAATCAGAATCAGAGGTTCAGTGTTTTTGCTCACGCTGTGGCCTTGTTTTCCTGACAAAAGCACATTTAACAATAAATAAATTATTTTTCTAAACCATGTTTATTTGTATCACCATTTTCTTAAGTGCTATTCTCTACCTAGGTGACAGACTTTGGATTATCGGTGCAGACGGGAGGTGTACGCATTGGGAACATGATGACAGAGGCCTGCGGGACTCTTATCTATATGGGTATGACGCCTGTATCTCCCACACAGACGACAACAGGGATAAAGGGCTGAGTTTGAATGACTGGTCTAGCAGCATTCCTCTCTATTAGCCCCATTCACACTGCCCTTCCAGTGTGGGAATCATGCGCCACTATCCACATTGTCGTCTGTGTGAAAGTTTTAGATGCAGAGAGGGGGACAGTTTCGCTCTGGCTCTGATGTGGCTCTGATGCGCCTCCATAGGTAGTATCAGAGTGGAAGCAGAGGCGAGCTGGCGCCTTTGTGACTGGAAAAGCTAGAGGTGTGGATCAGGGTGTGATGGTGTTCACAGTCTGACAGCAAAACAGACCCATCCCTTATGTTTATGTTTGGTTAGAAACACTGAATCTAAATATTTTTACTTTGGGTATTATGTCTTAGAAAATTGTTACATTACCTCATAACCAACCCTCAGAACATGACATGTAGCCATGTACCTTTGAATGTATTGACTCTACCACCATTTTATAGCCTTCTGTATGGGCCACAATCGCTAACTCCGCAGCTTAATAATAGGAATGACAGATGAACTATAACATTTACAGCTCTTTATTTTGCTGACAATCTGACAGTGATTTGGGGAGAAACATACAGTAATAGGTACAGCTATTTCAATAAAAATAATGAATCAGTAAACTACTTACATAGAAACGATAAGGGCGCAACTAGATGAAAGTGTCACTGTGACGTACTTTCCCTTTCAGAATAATGAGAATATTTCTTTGAAGTTAGTGCTGTCCTCTCTGCCATCTTACTGCATTGACTTGGCTAGCTACACATGCGCACTGACACGCAGCCACCTGCTGAGCAGCAGGAGACAAACACAAACTTTACAAGTGCAAAAAGTAACCCGAGAACTGTAACAGATTACTTTGTAACAAGTTACCCCCAACAGTTACCGTTGCTCAGTAGCACCACTAGCGGTCAAAAAGTGTTTTTAATTAGTGTTTTTGAGATCCAGAATTCCATACAAAGAAAGGCTCACATTTGTGTGTGAATTTCAGCACCTGAAATGATGAGCGGTGGTGGTTACAGCCAGTGGTGCGATGTGTGGAGCATAGGAGTTGTTATGTACATGTTGTAAGTAAACACTCAGATATTATATTTACATATGCACACATACGCACTGTGACCACATGTGTCTGAGCTGTGTGTCCCTGCAGGCTGTGTGGGGAGTCCCCGTTTGTGTCCAAAACCAAGGAAAACCTACTTGAGGAGATTATGAACAAAGAAGTCAAATTTACTCAGAGCATCTGGGCCACAATCAGTGATGCAGGTGATATCTAACTATAAATAAATAATACATGTAATCCCGCAAAAAGTTCTTACTGAGAAACAGTACAGGATGCATTCATGCAGTTTTGTTCCTAACAAACTTACCAACTGGCTTGAGTCTGTCTCAACAGCAAAAAACGTATTGACTTGCCTTCTGAAGGTGGACCCTGCCTACCGCATGTCTCCTAATCAACTCCTAGAGAACCCCTGGATCACAGTGAGTCACTGATTGCTCCAGCTGCATTCATAAACGTTACCAAATGATTCACATAAGGAACTCTTATGAGGTGCTTTGTCCAACAGGGTGCAACTAATGTGCCTGCTATACCGTCCAATGTGCTGGAGATGATGCGTCACCACCTGGAACAGGAAAAGAGTAAGACAACAATGAAGACTTGTCTTAATTTAGATTAACTGGCAACACTGCGCAAGTGATAATATACTGAGAAACAGAGCGCGAGAGGAAGGATTGAAGGAGAGAGTGAGATGAACATAACCACAAGATCTTACTCGATGTTGTTGTTATTTAAAATCATCCACAATAGGAGGAGAGACCCTGGAGGACTTGTCCCTCACCTCCTCTGATGACACACTGGAGCCACCCCCGGTCCCTGGGGCAGCTTCAACAGTAACCGCCAGCAACTGCAGCAGTGAGGCGAAGCTTATTCCTAAAAAGGATAGCAGCTTCTCCACACGAGCCACATCCACCAAGCAGGTACTGTTTTACCACAGATCTAAAACAAGCAGACCTCATCCGGCGAGATGCTGTCTATAAATCTATACGGCTCCCAGATAATTTAAAGGATGACAAACTTCTGCTCATCTATTTGAGCACTGTTGCATCTGCTTACACATCAGTTACTTCATGTGGTAATTATCTTATTTTTTTACTGAGGTTATCTCATTAAGTTGATAATTCAGCACTTACAAATTTGGCGAAGGTTTTAGCCATCATTCATCATGGTTATGATATTGTTTTAGACAACAACTCACTTAGGTAAGGACAATTTGTGGTGCTGAATAAATCACAATAACCATATCATCTACATCATAAATACATGTTACAGGTTTTTACCCAGACTTTTATTAGACTTTGAAAAGGATCCTTTGTGGTAAAATTCAGAGAGTCAATAAAACTCCACATGTAGTTATAAATGCACAAATATGTTACTTATGCTACTGTGCAGTATTTAACAGTTTAACAGGTTTCTGATCTGTAATGTCATTATCCACTTGATAAGACAAGAAGTTTATGGAAGCATGGACATCCAAAAAAGACAAACAGTAGGTGCTGGGCCGAAGCAAAAGTCCAAAATACAAAAACAGAGACCGCACACTAGATAATGCGCTCATGAACATGTTGAAATAATAAATGTTCATAGGTTTGTTATCTAGTGTGCAGACTTTTGTTGTATTTTTAATATCCATGTGGTAATCATGATTGTGTATCTCACTTTGTTCTAGATGGAGCATCAAAACAAAGCAAAACAATAGAGAGTTTTCCTTTAAAATAAACTACCTCTCCATAGGTCAGCCCTTATCTATTATGTATGGTCATTGGATCCAGGTATTGATCTCTCATCTTTCTTCTTTGGGTTATCCTTGTATGTTGGAATAAAAACTAAAGAGAGAGGCAGTCCCCAGCAGGTCAAGTGCAAAAATGGCTTTAAACCCCCAGGACTACCTCGACCCCCCTACCACACACGTTTGTTGGATGTCCTAAAATATGTAACCTTTTCAGTTCAGTCCTAATTAATACTTTATTTACAGGATTTAATTACATTTCCAGCAGCACTTAATTCATCCTTTAATTTGAGTTTTTGACCAAACAAACTACATACTGCTGCGCATTTTTAATTCTGAACACACATTTCCTTATTAGACCGCCTTTGTGTTTTCATGTTGTCACTCACACAGCCTTTCATATTCAATCACCACTAGATGGTGCCAGATTTACCAATTGCAGAAAATAGAACTAAAGGTGTAGCCATGCTGCTGTTTTTAAATGAATGTGATAGTTAATTCTGTTATGTAAGATGAATAATATGAATCTTATCCCTGCAGGCTCATGCTGGTCTAAAACCCTCGACACAGCTGACAGCAAAGCAACGCAGGCCTTGGGACAAGAAAGATGTCAGCACAGGGCAGAAACCAGCCCCTGACACCAGGAAGGCCGGCAACCACAGACCATCTACTTCCAGTAAAAGTAGGACTGTCCCTCGCAAACCAGCAGCCGGCTCTAACACCAGTGCAGCTTCATGAGAAACAAAACAAGCCAAATCACTGGAGAGAACACATCAGTGGGTGGGCAAAAAACTAAAGCAGAGAAGGACTTTTTTATATACACTCTATTTAATGTAATTCCGTGATTCAACAGTAATGTGAATTAAACTACTGTGAATTGCGCAACCTCAACGCTGATGACCAGAGAATAAGCAGCGACAGTGATGTCAAATAAATGGGCCTCATATGCAAGTGTGAAATAGCACAAGAAGTACAAAACCTCTGCAGCTGAGGGTGCAGCCTCAGCTGTGCCTCGTGCCAAAGGAAAGGGCCTCCAGGTCTGAGGGGGCCAGCCCTGCTGGACAAATGCTCACTGTTTCCCAGCCAGCTGTGTGATAATGTCCGGCAGCCCAAATACAGACTCATACTTTTTATAGTAGCCAGCAAACACAGATTGAATGAGTTTGTCAGATATTAGAGGTGACATCAGATTTAAGGTTTTATTAAAAAGTTTGAGATTTGAAAGAGATTTGAGCAATATTTTTTATTATACTGTTGTTTAGTAATGTACTTACTAACTAGCAGCATGTCATCTCATTATTAAAGTAATGTCTTTATTTATGTACACTGTGAAAGCATTTCTTTTCGGTATATGGAAGTAATAGTCACTTAAATCTCTTGTGAAGATTGAATGTTGGCTAGAGTTCATCAGGGATGTAATAATATTTTCAACGTCCAAACAGACACATTTGTAAAAAGAAAAGTACTAATTGATTTCCACAAAAATGTAAATCAATCTTTTTAGATACATGTGATTACAACTTGGATCTGTCCTTCAGTTAATAATATTAGTTTATTTTTGAAGAATATTATTTAATGGGTGCCAAATATCCTAAAACACAGAACTGTTCTAAACTTCTTAACAGTTTAGCATATTTTCAATAAAACAACACAGTTTTTTGTCATAATTACATACTAGACTGTGGAGAATACTCATAAAGAGTGGAATATATTTCCTTGATATCATTTCACAACACCAAAGTTAGCATTAGGGATTTTCTTTCTTCCCGTCCTGACCTCTCAATTCCAAAACGCCCTATATGCAGTGACTGCACCCACTCAGTGTCAAAACAGAAAGACTGTCACGCAGGCTGGTTACGCTCCATCTGAATGCAGAGGATTGGGACCGAGGGCAGCCACGGGTCTAATCTCGTTTGGAGGCCATTGAAAGCAGTAGGAGCTACTTTGAGGGCACTGCCATTCAAGCACAGGTTTTTTCCGCTGTAGAGAGAATAATCCCCAGCATAGATACAACATTAAAGTAGCCAAGCATAACACACAGAGGCTGAATTTCAAATCCACCCATTTGCATCTCGAAGTGAATGAGTGCCAACAATGGGGCTCCGTGTTCCTGCACAGGCTCTGTGTTTTAGCATGTATGCGTAAATGTAGTGTGTGTTTGGTGAAGGTTTTTTTCTACATTTCAGGGAAGAGGTAATTGTCTTTAAAGTGTGGACACAGTATGTTAACCTTTATCAAAGTCTGTATAGGTAGATGTACGGATCTTAGATGATGTGATTAGAATGCAAAACACTTTCATTTGTTAGATGTATTTTTAATTGAACAGTTTATGAGAATAAACAAATGGTACGTGAATCATCTTTGATTCAAGCTGCTTGCCAAAAAAGACTGCAACATTACTGACACGCCATGCACCTTCGGTTTAGTTAGACTGGTATAAACAGCAGATGGAGCTGCAGTAAGTTGCTGAATCCATTTCCTGGAGTTATTATGACAGGAGAGTACTATTCATAAAGCTTACTACCTAGTTTTGTGCACGAAGATGTGTAATTAGAATTGATTGCTTGAGTCACTGCCCATTAAAACTGTGATGTCCATGTAATGTGTCACTAATTAATATGTTGTATGGTTACATCTTGATGGTCCTTTCAGACAAAGTAAACGGTAAAGACGTGCATCTATTTTGGGTGCTGTCTTGTTCATACAATGTGATTTTGTGAGTTGATAATTTGTGAAATAAAAAACAAAAACACAGCGATGATTTGTCAAGTTAGTTACAGCTCTTTTCCCTTAAGACTACTGTGCTTGAAGGCTGTGTAGGCAACCTCTTGTACGGCTAATTTTGGTTAGAAGAGAAGATGGGATTTCTGCATATGGCGCTCATTGTCTTGATAAATTAAAGGGAAACAAAAGGGGAAAAAATAAACCTTAAAACTGATTTATGCCAGCAAAATATGACCTACAGCAAACTGTACATGCCTCAAGGTAGAACATATTTAAAGAGACTGAAATGCATCAAGAAAATATGGAAGTTTCAGTGTCTTCATGTATGATGATAGCAGGTTCAGATGCTGTTAAAACACTGTCAGTTTGTATTGCTGCAAGCCAGCAGGAGCCTCCAGTTTTACTTTTACTCCTTTAGCCAAAACAACAGAGAAAAGAGGTGGGAGGCAGGGAGGGAGGGGGGCAGGAACAAGAGTGGCTGTATGGTGGATAGGTTAGGGGCGTGAATTTGGGACAAAGCATGGAGGCAAAGGAAATTAGAAAATTCGTCGGGATGGAACAAGGGATGCGCCCCCTGCATCCCCCCCCCTCCTTCTTCCTCCAGCAGCGCTCCTGACAGATGGAAGTAAGGGTGGGTGGGTTGACGGGCTGGAGGGATTAAAACTCTGCAGCCCCATTTTGGAGCCTGAAGAGAGCGTCACTCCTGCAAAGGTGGGGCGCAGAGAGGCACTTGTGGCGAGAGTCGCGGGGCGTGTGAAGTGGGTGCACACGGGCTAATGTCAAAAGAGGCAAGGATGCTTCCCCCTTGCTCTGCCCCCCCTCTGCTCCATCCACCTTTATCCACTGAGGAGCGTGGAGGGGGCTGCTAGGACTAGGGGAGAGAGGGGGGGTTCATCTCAATAACCTTAATAGAGCTCCCTTTAATTAATCACCTCATCTGCAGAGGCCCGATACCTGCAGCTGAACCCCTCCACCCCCCCACCCCACAAACACACACACACACCCCTCTCCATCCTCACCCCAAACACAACATCCTCACACTGCTGCTGTGACATTGTGGTAATGAGGTAACACAGCTACAATGTCATGGAAATGTTGCAGAGACGTTATCTGCGGGAGCTCATCACACATGCTGATGTTCCTGATCCCCTTCAATGTTTAGGTTGTGTGTGGCGATGCACGTGTGTGTTCATGAATGCTGCTGCACCAGTGTACCCCCCCATCCCACCAAAATAAAATAATAACAGATACATATGGCTAGTTGGCAGGAGGAAACCATGATGCCGCTATTTACCACAGAAGAAGAGAGGGAGGGGAACCCCACCCCGATACACATTTGAAACAGATGGCAGTTTCAAAGCAAGCCTCATCAATCTTTGTTGACACTACCCCCTTTTTTTAAACTACTCTTATTTGGGATATTTGCAATTATAATACATACTGTAAGCTCATTTGAATATCAAATTAATTACTGAACACACTGGAGTAAATACCTCTTTTATAACTCCTTGTTAAAAGTGAAAAGTTCTTGACTACGGTTGGATGGCGTGTTAATTTACAGTGATATCTAATCCCAAGTTACTTCACATAAAAGGCATTACTATACATATTTTAATGGGGAGGTGGTTGTTTTCCAAGCAATTTTCTGCTAGAGTACATTTTTAATTTATTCATATTTAATTTATTGGTCTCTGCATGCCCGCTCAGTAAAACTAATCAACACCATGTATGGGCCTCTTAAAGCCACATCTCTCCTTGGCAGGCAGACAGGCTGCCTCTGCATTAGGATAAGCTCTCCTCTCTTGTGCGCAGAGCTGGGTAAAATGCCCCGCATTCAGGATGCCACCTCGAAGGAACCCGTTCAGTCCTCGCAAGCAACCTTTTAATCAGAGAGAGCAAGTGAAAAAGAAAATGTGCTCAGCCTTGAGTGAGCTAAAACATTTCAATTTCTGTGGATAGGGACCGGTGTTGTCAGTATATCGTCCGCTGGGGACAACTCCCCCAACCCACCACCCCTCTCTCTTTGTGTTACTTCCTGCCCTCAAACTCCTCTGCCCTTGGATTGGTTTTGTGGAGCTTTGGCAGCCATTTAGCACTGTATGACTAGAGTTCTTATCACCTGACTCCACTATACACTCCAAATATCTATCGACCCATTGACACACCTTGAGGAGGGATCTACACAACCTTACACATGGAAATGATTTCAATTAATTACCATTCCGCCTTTGACAAGGCAGAAAGACGGGAGGGGGGGAAACAAAGGAGCCCCGACAACAGGAGCATTTCTCTGGTGTAATGTGCACCATGTGTAATGAGCAGCGGAAAGGTCATTTGACACATTTCTGCCAGAATGAATTCATTTATTTCAAGCACTTAATTTTGTAGTCACCTCATTGGTGCGCAGCTTGGCGGTGCACTGAGAGGGTGCATTACCACAAGTGGAGGCTTAGTTTCCTCCCAACAGCTAGTGCTGACCACAGGTCTGCAGGAATGCCTGAAGAGCAGAGAGATAGTGAAATGGAGTGTGGGAGATCCAATCACCCCTTCTATCATAGGAAAATCGCCTCCATCACCTTCAGCGTAATTGGAGCATTCATTACAGTTCAGTAAAAATGCAGGTTGCCATTAGATGGGCAATTTAAAAGAAGGCTTCTGGAGAATGAGAGACTTGAGGGGTCATGATACGGGGTCACAGTCAAGTAAATAATGGGAATTGGTCCCGTGAGGCTTGGAAAACCACAAAGCCCGTGGTCACGCACCGAAATACAACTCAGCACGGGGAGAGAGGCAGGAATTCAATCATCAGACAGAAAATAAAATGCCCCCTGTGCCCTCTCAACATCACAATAATTACAAGTAGAAGACTTTCAATGCAGTTTTAGATTTACTCTAACCTGGTGAATGAGGCCTGTGCGACAGCTGGAAACTATTTTATTCACAGCGCTTATGTTTATAGAAATTAGAAGATGGTATATTAAAATGTGCTTTGCACCCACTGGAATTCTATGCCTACATATTCTGTATGGACAATGTTTATCAGATTGTGAAGCTGAATACAAAATCCGAGACTCATCCTTGAACCCTATACATTATGGTGCAGTCTCAACTTTGAGTGGGGGAGGATGTTGCCTTCAGCTGCCACTAGAGGCCTCAGTCTGGCTGGAAGTTGTACCACTTTGTTTTTCACTGCTGGTGTTTGGTTGTGTTTTAACATTCCTCTACAGGGAAATATTTCACTGTAAGCAAAACCAGAAACATTTGCTTGATCAAAGGAAGCATATTTAATATGTTTAGGTTTGAAAATGGAGTTGCTACTTATGTTCTTAAGGTAGCTCCATGAAACTTTTTTCTTAACAAAGAAAACACAACAATAGCTCATGTGCGGCAGCATCCTCACTGACTGCTAAACATGCCTGAAGTCACCGCTGATAACACGATTTTAGATTCTCTTTGAGAGACTTAAACACTCTCACAACAAATCTGCGTTATTTATTTCTTTCGCGAGACTCCCACTAATGACTGTTTTTGCAGGAGAAAATGTTTCTACATTAAATATGAATAAACACATCATGATGAAACAATTAGGCAACAGTCTTCCGTGTAGCTCGTTTAAGTATTTGGATGCTGTGATAACAAAAACAAAGCTGCGGAGTGGTATTCACAAATTAGCCTCACTTCTCAGTGGAAAAGAATGCAATTAGTGAGTTTTGCAGTGAGGAAAAACCCACACAGGCCCCTCTGTTGTCATGACTGAACCATCACGATTCATGAAATGAGCTAATAATCAATCAAAAGTTTTCCTATTGTGAGGGATGCCAAGAGGTTCATGATGGGATGACACCTGGCCTCGGAGTCAGGAGCTCTCACACAGCATATGGGGTGTGCTTCCCTCCAACCCTTTTACCACTCAGGAGGCAGATTGGACTTCTCACTCTCAGCTACTCCGCATTATTGTCCATTATCACACCGCGGTCCATGTGTAAGGTGACAGTGGTGCTCTGATGGAGAGGCGACAGGGGGACCCAGACTGCAATAACATATTATTAGCTTTTTTCACAGCTCCACTGGGCTGGATTTACACTGGATATCCAGAGACCTCCGAGGGCAGCCCACTGTCACAGCGGCGTCCACCAGTAGAGCAATTGCCAGAGACACACCGGCGTGTGTGGACTGAATAGCCTTTGCGCCCACGCAAGGCACACGCGGGGCATGTGTGTGTGCACACACACACACAGACACACAAACAGAGGGTGTCTGTAATCAGTGACAGGCCTTTTCCAATTAGCCTCAGTGTGCTGTCATTCTTGTGTGCTATTGTAGTACTGCATGTTCTTCTGTTGTCCTGTAAACTGTAAACACATTGCCCACCATCCCTGTGGTGTGAGTCTACACATGAGCAGATAGATAGATAGATAGATAAATGCATTCAGATTCCATATGAAGGAGCGTGAGGCACATCTGCCGCTCCTGTTTAATGCAGGATGCTCTTGTCCTTGGTAATGTTAACATTCTCCCTTGTGACTGATGCCTCTTGTCCCAGCCCTGTTTATAAAACAGTCAGAACTTCGTTAAGGGACAATAACATCAGCCGAGCTCAATTATGGTGACATTTTGCTGACATGCAGATTGCCTCCCCTCAATCTTTTTTATGTAAAATACTGATGTGCCAGTCACATATGGATGGATGAACTTTGGGAGAATCAATGGTATTGATGACTCATAGATCATACGAGTCAACAAGACTGACACCGGGCGAGTGAATTCATCGCACGTGGAAAGTCAATATTAAATTGTGATCATAATCAGACAAAGTGAGTTATGTGTAATCAATACCACAATTATGATAGTACGTAGGACTTGTCCTTGCAGACAGTGAGTGCATTCAAACAGACTGCATTGTGTTTATCGCAGCGTGGGCGTGTGTAGATGTCCGTGCATTCATACCGGTGACCTTTGGCTTTTTTTGATGCAGCGGCACAACAATCCTTATAACTGCACAAAGGACTCTTCAGTGCATGCTGTAAGAAAAAAAAACAGCAACCCATTGTCATGAATTCTTGGAAACTATGGAGGTCACTGGTTTTGTTCTAGAAATCTGTTGTCAAGAAGAGAGAGAGCAATAAGGCTGCTAAATCCACTGAGATGATTGCATTTGATTGTCCTTTGGTGTGCTGTGAAATATTGGTCGGATTGCAAGGTGTTTCGGGGGAGCTGAATAGGAACACTCGGCAGCCTCGTGGTGTTGGTGAACTAAAAGTAGCAGCAGAAGTAACCCAAAAAATTAAGGTTAGATATATGTATCAGATTGTTTTCTTCAATGAGTTATTCAAAGTCAATCAGACTCAGGTCCCGGTGGTAAGAAGGACACTCATATCAACAGGGTACAGACTTTGAAACCGGAGCGTTCACCATCCCGTTCCGCTTTCTTTGCCTCCTCCATCAGTGGGTTTGATTCCAGTCGTTCCAACGTTACCTGAGGATTTCTCTACAGCCATTACACTGTGCAAATCAGTATTTACTTCAGAATAAGTTAAAGTAACAAAAGTTGTCTGTCGCCAGTTTAATTTATTATTTTTCATTTATATGTCATGTCAAACAAATGGCCCAACAAGACAGCACTATTTTACAAAACATGCATCTTCAGGTAAGATGTACCTACACGATGTAGACAAAAAACAGAACAACATCAGTTACATCATAAGTATTTTTATATGCTTTCAAATTATGAACAATGAAAACCAAAAGGAACTGCTACAACGTTACCTGAAGTTTATCCAAATCTGCCAGTTACTTTCTTCAACTAAACTTCAACCATCTACGCAGAATCACTTTTTTTTAAAAATCTTACTGAACAAAGCAGTGAACCCAGTGACCCAGCTGTTTTTTACGAAACATTAGCATGTCCTTTCAGGTGCACAGATTTGTGGAAGAGCAAAAACAGAGATCAAACATGCCAATTCAGACACAGAAATCCATGTTTCATAATTGCTGTAACTGTCATATGATATGATTCGTGGAAGTCAGGGGTTGGAAAATGTGAGCTGACATACTGTCAAGCAGCAAGTCAAGAGAGTGGATCTGGGAGGTGGACAGATTCCTACACACGTCTGCACGCCAAATTACTTTCGCACATATGTATGATCTCTTACAGATGTGGTAGTGTGTATGTCATCACACTTCTTCACACATTCTATAAACTGTAATCCGTCACATATCGGACTTTGCTGTCAGTTGAGTCATCATCCACTGCAGCCAGTGAGCGTTATATCTATCTATTGGTGATTTAGTAAGAGAGGAGCCTATCTAGTCTATTGGTCTGTGGTAAATGTGAACAACTGATCAACAACTGATTGAGAGTTTGGCAGTTTCTCTTGGACAAGGGCTGAAGAGTCAGTGGAAGTCTGCAGAGAGGTCGGTTAGCTGCTGCCTTTAACTTCCATCAGGAGTGAAAGAAATAAGCGACGGTTACAGCTAAAGGACAAAAAGCAACAAAAAGCATTAGCCAGTGGCTCTGGCTAATGGATACTAGATATTTCCACTGCATCCTCACCAGCTTGTGTAATTGCTTCGTACTGTTTGCAAAGACATTTCTGCTGGTGATCAGTAGGGCAGGCTGTTTCAAAGCTTTAGGTCAACCGTCTCTGTGTCTGTTTGTCTGTTGTTGCACAAAGTGGTGTTTGAACTGCTGAGGAGGCCATTTGAAGCCAGTGGAGTACCTCCATGTCTCAGACCTTAGTTCAAGAGCAAAGCCCTTTAGCCACTATAACTCTTAGCCTGATGGTATATTTTTTTAATTGTGAGTTATTGAACAGAAAACAACCTACTTTTTCTTAGAAAATATAGCATAGGGCTGATGCTTAGCATTTTCCGTTTGTTGCACGTCTTCTCTTACCCTTCAGTTATATCAAATGTTCATATATATCGATGTATCGATATATGTTCATATATATATACTTCATATATTAATATTGTGCTTTGTAACACTTGGGGTAAGTGGGACAGATGTTTTTTTTTTTCTGTGATTTGAGTGCCCCTTTAAACTTTTTACTGACCTTAGCCTCACATCAAGTTTTGTTGGGTATGTTTAAAGAACTAAAGTGCTTACGTTTTGGAAACTAAACTACTTATGTTTAGGGGACAATAAAATGTAGGTTTAGGGAACAAAACTGCTTAGGTTTAGGGAACTTAAACGCTTGGGTTAGGTTTAGGAAAACATGGTATAAAACTAACTATTTCAAAACATTTAACATCAACACAACGTGTTTGAAAAGAAAACTTCTCCTATATACGTATTTTTCTGCCCTTTTCTCCAGAGTTGTTAAGCAATGATGTTACAAAAACATGATTGGTCAGTTTCAATGATGGCTCCGGAGTAACTTAATGATGAACACAACAAGGCCTGACAATCTATAAAAAAACTTTACTCTTATACTCTCTGTGTCAAATGTCTGAATACATTCTTGGTTGGTCTCAAATTTTGTCACTGCCAGCAAACTTTAGTCAGGTTGGATCTTAAAGATGCAGGTGTTACACGGGTTTGGGTCTGAATTCTTCAGAATTCCCAAACTTTATTTGCATATATTTAATAACTCTGTACAATCTGAATCACTTTCATCATTCAAGCAAACATAGTGACTTTGAATTGAATTTGCTTTTTGAGATGCACAAAGGAGTTTTAATGATACTCATTAGAGGACCCATAAGAACACAGTGTACATGCAGCCCCGCACAATTATAGATGAGCACACACAGATTCAGGCTGCTACAGTCTCTCTCTCTCATGTACACACACACTCACACACACACAAACACACACACACACAAACACAAGAGGATTTGCACAACTCAAAGACATATTAATATATTTTCAAGAGTGAATATAATCATCAAAACAAGCTCTCTCTCTCTGCCTCTCCCGCCTGTGACTACAGCAATAAAAAGCATTACATATGACTCACATGATGTGAGGCTCCTTTTTCTAATAAATTCCCCAGAGAGTGAGACAGCCTCTGTCATCTTCATTAGAAGATGACAGCTTTTCTCCATCAAAAAGCCCATATTAGGGATGTGTAAGCGCTTTGAATCAGACGCTGTAATTGCTGACCAATGAAAATACTCAAGGCTGTGCATAAATAGTCTTCACTGAGGCCTCATTTCCCATTGTGTGGATTGGATTGAGCTACAAGGTCTAATAACTTCAGAAACCTGACAGGTGCATACCCTGATAATCATCCCCCCCTCTTTTATCAAGTTTTTTCTTCATTATTTCCACTTAAATACTGACAGTTTAGAGGCCACAGATTTTTTTTTCCTCCCCCGCCGCGACTGTTAGGCGTTCAACACACTGTTAGAGCCTGTGAGCCCTACCACATAAAATTAATGTAACATCCCTGAGATAAAAGGTGTACAAGGTTGAAGACCTGCACCTCTGCTTCTCTGAGTCAGACATCCCTTTGCCCTTCACTCTGTTGTCTTTCATTCACTGGCTTTTGTTGATTAACCATAATGAGGTGACTTACTACAGACCCCGGGCCAGCCCCCTCCTTTACCGAAGTGCTACAGATAAAAAAAGTCCATCCAGGCAGCCGTCATAGGGGGTCAGCACAAATCAGATGGAGGGGCTTTCTTGTGTCTGGCAGCCGACACTTTCAAATGTTAATGGATGGGGGCGAACAAAGTTGAAGTGGGTCTGAAAATGCTAATTGTCCCTAATTCATGTAAATAGGTTTCTTAATGGAGGAATTAAGCATTTTAAATATGCAATTGGAGGCAATCAGTACTTTCATTTGGTGGGGTGGCACAGGTGTAGTGGATTGAAATTCATCTTTCACACAGGGTGGCTCATTTGTCATTTGGCTGTGTTCAGGCATGGATGACGGGGACCGGGAGAGAGGTCCTTCTGCACTGTTATGTACAGATATCGGTGAGTGAAACACGTTGCAAAACCTTTAATTGTATTCGTGTTGTTGACTGTATCAGGAAAGAGGGGAAAAAAGCAATTAACGCAGACGCCGATTGATACCGGTAAAGACAGGCAGTGCAAAAAAAAAAAAAAATCTGATTTAGTCTCGTCACTAAAAGAAGCAATATACCTAGATACTTGTGAGTGTCATTTATGTTTTTTATATGCACTATATTTAAAATAATCTCATATGTGACTGTAATATAATCGGTGTCATGTTGGGACAAAAAAAGAGTATACCACAACAAAGCAAGAAGGTCTACCTACCTACATATCACAGGCAGAGGAGCGGCAGAGTAGACAGCTCTGACTTATTATTCTGATCATCTCAAACAGACAATAAACCAGGAGGTCATGTTTCAGCATGTAATAACATGGTGCAGCAGCAGGACCAGAGACAGAGGGAAACGCCGCGTATGGGCTATGAATCAAATGGGCAATGCATTGTCTCAGAAAATGACTTATTAGTCAATATAAAGGGGGATACTGTGTCTTTGAGGTGTAAATAGCCGTGGCTCTGCAGAGAAGAGGAGGCAGCCCTGGTTAATGAACGAGACAAGAAAAACCTTGTTTAAAAGGACAAATCAGATCACAAGATTTCAACCCCATTAGCTGCTACTCACGGGGAATGATAATAATGATAAAGGATGGTAGGGGCCTTTTGATTTTCAGAGTAGCGAACTGTGTTGTCTTGAGCAAAAATCTTTTCCTGGAGGAGAATCAAAGTGCAGTTCATTTTCACACTGACCTTCAGGGCTCAAGGCGGCCAGACAAGGGCACAAACAGATTGAGAATTAATTGGTGCAATTAACATTTTGTGATTATAAGGACTTCAGATCAATACCCTATGCAAATAGCAGTATTGATGTGCAGCAGAAACCTTGTTAATTGTGTTTGGCGAACAAACAGGCCCCCGTGTTACTATTCCATAATGGAACAGGAGGCACGGACAGGTTCAAACTGCTGACCACTTTAGATGCACGAGGACATGCTGCAGTTTCGCCCTCCTCCATCTTCCCAGTCCACCCCTTCACCCTCTACTCCGCTTGGAGACTTTTAAGAAAAGTTGCAGAGTTTGATGATCTCAGTTGCTTTTAGGCTGGCCTCTTAGCGGCTATCTGAAGGGGCTCTTAAAGCCAGGATGGAGATTCTTCAGTGTTTCTGTGATCACCACGCTCATGTCAGGCTGCGGCAGATTACACAAATGGCCTTCTGCCTCTTTTCTTTTACAGTTTTTAACAGTGGGAATGGGCATGTGAGGAAGAATTGAAAGACTCTGCTGCCGACAGCCATTGAAATGAATTAGTTTCAGCTTTATTGCTATGGACTGGATTTTCCACTCTCGTTATTAAACTGCGTTAAAAATGCACTTTCATTTCAGATAAGTACCAGTAATCCTGTTTGCAGACCACAGCAGATGAAGTTAAATATAATTTAAGCAGAAACGGAAACGGGCGGAACAATGTAATCACTGAAAGTGAGATTGAAGTGATGCTATTCTTATCATTATTATTATTTTCATTACTGTTGGTGTGGAAAGATACTAGTGATGGCTGCAGCGACAGCAAGCAGAAGGTGAGAGAAGATGAAAAAAGAAATACTCCATCCAATAACTATCAGAGCCAATAAATCCCTGCTCACTACTGTCTGTCTCACTTTTTTTTTTTTTTTGTATGACAATTGGCTTGCAGATTGTTGCAGGGCGTACATCCTGTGGCCTTGAAGAAACACACCGAGCTGGCAACACGCACAAAGCATGAAGCTTCTATTAATTAGCTGAGTTTACAGGGCGAAGGAACAGTTAGCAGGGTCTTTTATGTGCTGTACTGCCTGCTGTGGCTGTGGTGTTGGTGTAATGATGCAGCGCTTGATGTAGGTTTAGCAGTGTTGTGTCACATTTGCAAGGATGTAACACAAAAGGTAAGAAACCCTGGTGGGAGAGAGAGCAAAGCTGTGGAGAATGCGGTTTTATTCACGCCGCCGTTTAATTCAAATTTCTGAATTTTAGCTAATTGAACGATTGACATTAAAATAACTCATCTCACCATCGTTTAAATGAGGTTCTCCAGAGTAATATTACAGGTTATATAATAAAAATACAATTGCCACCGTATTAGCCATTTGTTAGCGTGCTAATTACAGTTAATTCTTTTCAATTTTGGGCTGTGCTCCTTTAGGCATTAGCCTTAATCTCCCTGGTGATGAAGTTGGTGTATTAAACAGAAATCACGGCAGGGAGGGGAGAGTGGACATGGAATTAAACCATCATACTTAGAGCCACGTTTGACAAACACCACCACTTACTGGGCTATTTGATAATGATTTGAATCTAAATACCTTTCTGTAAAATGCTTTCATGAAGTGAGAACTCATTATATCTAATTTAATAAAACAAACAGAGTGCTTAAATGAGTGAGTTAATGTCAGGCTTTGATGCCTGATGAGACATTTTAGGAAAAACAAGTGATTGGTATTGTTATGCAGACTGGCATGGCAGTCAGTCGAGCGCATACCTCTGCCAGGGGCCAAACAGTCCCCTTGAATTCATTTTTAAGCCTCATCAATATCAAACGAAACATTTTAAAACACCCATAACTGCATATCGATGACGTGAAGGTCCAATTTGTAAGAAAGAAAAATACTGAGACTGTTTCATAACCAGTTAAAAAACTCCTTGTAGTAGCTTTAATATTGGTACCAGACTGATTTCTATGGGGACGCGAAGCGACCTCTTAGCCATGTGGTTTTGCAGAATCCATTCATAGGCTTATGCACTTGCTGCATGATGAACTTCCTCTTTTCACTGGATCAATTAATGTCGACGGTCAGGAGTGTAAGAAAATCAAGCTTCAATAGAACTGCAAATACACAAGGATGAGGATCAATCCACGAGTAAACATCAATGTAAGAGGACTGAGGTGCCTCAGGAAGCCGAAGCTGGCCTCACAGTAAAAGTAAACATCGCCGGGGAGGATGAAGATGATTGTGGTGATGATGACATTGATTCTATCTATTATTGCACCTGTTATAAAATTGATTGTGCCTCTGCTGCACAGGAGAAGAGACAGGCTATTCTGACCTAAGCAATCAACTTATAAAAGATACATAATGACGGTGTGTGAACCGTTTTCCAAACACTGTTCTGGAGACAAAAATAATGCAGATAGTAAATCATAGAAGCAGCAGTCCGAATGCCCGTCTGCGGCCAGGCTGTGGAGAGCAGGTGAAAAATACACAATGGTATCGCATTTTTTAGACGTGGTTCAAAAAGACCTTGTCAAGATTGATGTGTCTCCTGTAGCTATAGTTAATAGTAAGGGAACACTCCTGAAATTAGAATCCACTTCTTTCTAAACGCACCACCTGTGAATCGAGGACATCTGAGGGGGAGAGAAAAAATGGAAGGGTACATGTCATTTCTATAGGTTTCCAAGACACAGGGAAAGGAGAACAGCCAATCTGCGAGATGTAATGGATATGTCAAGAATTGCTAAATCATAGGTGTGTGAGGCAGAAAGACAACTAACCCAAACATAATGTCATTCTGGAGGCACAAAAGGAGGCGAGAAAGAGCAGAGGAGGAAACAACACCGGGGGGATATGTTGCATTTTAAGTTTAGGGACACAGAAAAAAAATGAGGAATAATATTAACTGTTTATTTTCTGTGGTACTGTTCTTTATTATTACCTATTTGGCATCTCTGTCCGGGTGCATTATGGAAATGAAGTAATGCTACTTTGCTTAACAATAACACACTGACTTTGAATCCTCTTACTTAAGGTTTGATTGCTTCTTGACGGTGGTTTTAAATGAATTGTGTTGAGGAGTGATAAAGAGCTTATTGCCAGGAATAAAAGCCCAGAGCAATGAAGAAAAGCTACACATGGAGTGGCTAGGCGATACAGGCTATTACGGTGAGGGAATGGTGTCCTTGACTGCCAGGACGGCTTAGAATTTTATTTCATCTTGTTTTGCTGGCTGCTGACAATGATGCGTGACTCTGGCACCGGAGGAAGAGGGCAAGCATGAGAGCCATTTTAGATCTCATTTACATATAGTGTGTCTATAACAGCATGAAAATAACCGCGTTTGTATGGGTGTGCGTGTGTGCATGCGGACATGCAAGTGTTGGTTCCAGGAGGCGTGAATGCGGAGTGTGCACACCGTGGTGTATTCGAGCATTTTCAAAGTTTGTTTTTGGAATTTTCCGCCAAGCGGCATTTGAAGGGAGAGCTGCGTTTATCATTCTCCTTGTGTTGCGTGCGTTCGTGAATACACGCCCGCTCTGACCTCTATCACTCACATGCGCCGAAGCCCCCAAACCTCATGTAAATTTGGACAATGGAGGACTCGGGGACTCTGGGAATTGTTGTTTATCAGTGCAGTGAAAAGAACGGTTGAGCTGTAATGGCTCTCCAGTGGGTTCAGTATGCAAACTTCTCTGTACAGCAGCAGTTTGAGGCGTCCCCACTGAGCTGCACATCTCTGTGTTATTTTGGTTGGCTGCTTGATTTGGGTGGTACCAGTTCATGTGGAGGTGATCACTGCTTTTGTCAAGGTGAGTCAGTGCTTTTATTGCATGCACTGGCTTGAATGTGGCAGCGAGATCTCCAAAGGAAAATAAATTCACTTTTCACTGTTTTGTTTCTGACGTCAAACTCTTCCTCAGATTATATTCAGCCTCCGCGGCTGTAACTTTTTAAAGATGTGTCAGATATTTGTCCAAACTGTGTAATTTCCATAAATTTAATTAAATCTGACACAGAGTGTAATTTGTTCCTTTTTTTACCAGCAGATAACTGTCACTGCTGTCTGTTTCTTTGCAAGTCCTCTATGAGTCCCGGACCCCAAAGTTACTGTTGCAGTACCTATCAAGCTTTCCTTTCTCACATGTGCACGTGTAGTTTACAGTATTATTTCTGAAACAACGGGTCCTTGATTTCAAGCAGAGGGAGATTTGTAGCTGCTGATCATCGACTTTGCCAGTAAAAAAGGCAACTGGCTGGTTGTCTCTGCTGTTAACTAGCTAATTAAGCTAACAGCAGCGACAAGAGCTGGTTAAAAGCCCTATCTCCAGCTGACTTTTTCAAATGTTTCTAGTTGATTCATATAAGATATTATTCTAAAAGACTGAGGCTAAAGCAGTATGTCCCTAGTGCTCTTTTACTGCAGGGTAGAGCTGGTTAACCCTGAGTTTCATGAGGTAAAATGAAAAATGTAAGATTGTTATTTTGTTCCAACAGAACACTGTTTGGCTGCTCAGCTTATGTACTGTATAATGATACATTTTAATATTAAAATATTATAATAAATTCAATATATTTCAGTTAGTGCTAGTTGGTCCTGCTTGAGTGTAAACTACCCCATAGTAAGCCTAAATACGGATCAATACATAACTTTAAAGCTGCAATGTGTTGGAATTTTACTTTTAAAATATTCATAACTAAAATCATAAAGAGAATGTGAAGAAATAAATGTTCTGAGATTATGTCAAAGATATCTTTGCGTTGTGTTGCAGTGAGGTTACTGAAGTTAGCATGCTAATCAGCTAGCCCAAACCCCTCTTGTCTTGTAATACCAACACTGTAAGCTCCCCAGCTTCTCCTTCACCTGGCGGTCCAAAGCTTGTGCGTGTGCGAGCAGGGCAAACACTAACACTCCCATGGTTGTCTGGCTAGCTGCACAGCTAACTAAGCTAACAGCAGCTCTAATCACAGGCATATAAGGATAATACAGTGTGAAGCAATTTATCGGTCGCTCTGGTGATGCAGCCCACTGTTTGTTTTTTGCATGAATTCTTACATACGGCACCTTTAAATGTATGACAACATCCACGTCTGGCCTGAATAAAAAAATGTAACCTTTAACATAACCAGTCCTTAAATTTGGAAGTACTGTAATTATTGGTGGATACTGTAGGTAGTTAGCTCATAAGCTAGACTTGCTAACAATGGCAGCTTACGTTTTAGCAGTCAAACACACAATCCATTCATTACACTTGTGTTGTTGCGTTTTGGTTTTGAAAAGTAGACAGATAAAACAGTTGACGATTACCACAGACCGGTGAAAGGTCTCGCGAGACTGCTTATTCTCACCCGAACCACGACCTCTCCCTTAACCTCTGTGTTTTGTGTCTAAATTTATCCGTATCGTAACCACAGCATTATCTCATATTTTGCAAAGTTTGGCAAATCTGGGCCAAGATATGGTTGTTACGTTATAATGAGACACATCATAGAGAAAGTTACCTGGGGCTAGAAAACTGTCAATTCCGTTAATTGCATACATTTAGCAGACGTTTCTGTTCAAAGTGACTCAGCCTTCACAGACGTTGGTCAGAAAAAGATCTGCATTAGTTCAATACAAATCTGCAGTCATTTGTTGGAAATTATTTTTAGTTAACATCAGACTGTCCGCAACACTTATTTGAAAGTCAAAGCCTTGCGCTGCAAAAAGTAGAACTGCTAATTGGTCCAAGTGAAGCAGAAAAACAGAGAAACACAGCACGGACACAGCGAGGAAGAGCATCTTACAGAAGAGCTCACTTTGTTGTAAGCAACAAACTCCAAGCGCTGACTTCTTGACTTAGTGAGTCAGGCATGCCAAAAGCTGTTACTCTTTAAGTAAAGTATATGTCCGGTAATTATCTCATATGCTGCTGCGTGTTTTCAGGCGTACAGAAAATAATGATCGCGAGCCACGAAGTGCTTGAAAATTTCGCTGGGGTGAAACCTCTCCCTCTGATTGGTTTAGGCATTTCAGACATCCTTTTCCAAGGAGATTTGGTCAGTGCTTTTCCTCCACTTAAACACAGAAACACTGAGGATCAATTTGTGGGATTAGCGGACACTGCTGAGATAAAGTTGGTGCTGAAGAGGCCCACATGACTATCGTCCCCCCAGTGTCCTGCTAAAGTCCTCTTAGCTCCATTCCTGGCCGCAGTCTAAGCCCATCCAAACCCCAAATGCAATCACAACCCCAGCTCAGTCCGGCCCCTCAGAATCATCATCTCCAACAACACCAGCCTAAATTGCTGCTCCGTCCCCAATCTCCAGCCCTCCCTGCTCTCGTCTCCTCCCAGAACTTTATTTAATGAGTGAAGTTTTGTGGTGGGTGTTCGGGGGTCTCACGCCAGGCCTGGAGAAACAGAGGAGGAGCTTTCATAAACCATGGGCGAACAAATGGGATTTAACACACAAGAGGCTCTGATGGCCTATTAATTCTGCTTTGGCTGGCATCCAGAATGAGCCCAGCCTCTCTCCTAATTGGAGAGAGGCTAATTTCTATCAGAGGTATCAGGAGACTTTTTTTCTCTCTGTGCAGGATGCATCCACATAACTTTAATGGATTCATTCAAGGGCTATGGCACGCAGACATTGATTAGATTGCCTCTGAGGCCCCCGCTGCTGGTCGCTTGACATAGGCAGCAAATGAAATGTGACCTCTGGTAAAAGGCCCGAACCAGCCAGCCCCAGTCTAATCCATTAGCTCAAAACCTTTCCCAATCCCATTTAATTAATGAAGTGATTTGAAAAAGGGCGAACATTTACCAATCCCTGGAACTGGAAAATAGTGGGCGTGTAAAGTAAGTGAGACAACAGGAGCAACAAGCACAGCCACAGTCATGAAGAAACACCACGCACAAAGTAAAAGCACTTGCAGAGTGATCGTTTGCAATGAGATGGAATATCATTCCTCCCCGAGACGAGACGATCCAACCACAAAACACATACAGATGTGAGGTAATGAGTTGGGTTAAGGGAAATTGCCTTTCTTTGGCTGGATTGCTTAAATATTTGTCAGCAAGAGAAAAAGTCAATTTATTCAAATTCATCAAAGCCAAACAGTGACAGTAGGGGAGGGGGGAGTTAATCAGCGTAATGTAAAACAGAAGAGGGACATTTTTTTCCACTTTAGTCTGCAGGAAGAATTTACCAGTGTATGTTCATCTTGGCCGCGCAGCTGTAATCTGCACTCATCAACACCACTTCAAATCTGCTTTTGGGTACCGTCATTCCCTTTTAACAAGGATCTCTCTATGTGTGCTCGCTCTTTATTCAGACAAATGGAAAAAAAGGTGTAGTTTTCCTCCGGAGCCAAACCCTCAATGTCAAAAGAAAGACAAGCAGGGGATCTCTGTTGGTGCATATGTTACATTACTTATTTTTCTAATTGAATTCATTTATTTATCTTCAATTAATAATTTATGATGCAACACACAGTGGTATGCAAATGAACAATTTAAATTTAATGAGTTTTTAATGACCAAACAAATAATTAGTCGAGCCCGGTGTGGTGTGCATGTAATTTGAGAAGGAATAAATTTGAGAGCTTTGTTCAATGTTTGAGTACAGACAGGCTAATTTACTTATAGAGCCGCTTATGCAGCGAAAGAACTGTGCGGTACAAGCAGAAGCATTGGAAAGTCATTACCTCAAGGTCATTATGAAGCCTCCAAAAGGCCAGTTGTGGACATGTTATTCTAAAAAAATAATGCAAGCCATTATGTTCCACACAATCACAGGAAAAAGAAAAAAGAAAAAAAAAAGCGGCACATGCTCGGAATATAACTCACATTGACAAAGGAAAAATCCAATATAGATATCCTAAATATTCTAACTATTCCCATTGGTGTGTGAGAGAAAAGGCAGAGGGCTACATGCCACTGGAGCCAAATGGCATTTGATAATGGCTTTTTTCAGCAAACCCAAAAGACATTGTTAAGATTTACATTTTCAAATATATGCTGACCTTTTTTCCCTCCTCTCCCCTGTTCGCTTGTCATCAGCACTGTAATTGAATCAATATATTTCCTGATCAGCCCAGAGATTGAATAAGGTCACAGGAAGCCATGTGTGGACATTAAAAATCATTATTCTACTCAAATTGAGCAGAGATGGCATAGACCATTCAGGGTTCAAAATGAAATTATATTAGAGTCTATTACACTTTTACAATTATAGAGACGTTCCAATATTACAACGGGAAATGAAGTCATAATAAAAAGCCCAGGGGTGTATTACAAAGAAATGACCCAACTATTTTTTTCACTTTCACACTGTTATTGAATTGATGAAGAGAACTTGGTGGCATTACATCCACTGATAAGTGACCTTATTCATGAAAAATAGAGGAGCCTGCTCCAGTTGCTCCATTTTCCTGACTTGGAGCTCGCTGGCGAGCTGTTTCCCACCTGCAAGAAGTCAGTAACACATTTACATTTCCTCACACACATGCTCCAGAACAAGTGGTACTAATGTAGCTGCTAAAGCACTTACTGTTATAATTGCCTTTAAGCATACATTTATTTTAATTATTCATTTATTTTCTGGGATATGGGATTTTGCTTTATGCACATGTCTAAGCAGCAATAAAAAAAGAAAGAAAAGAAACAGGCTAATTAAATAGCCCAATAGAGTTGTGCAAGTTTCAATCCTGTTAATCCAATACTCCAGAAAAAAAGTGGAAAATTAAATTAAACCACACTATTAGCTAAGAGTTTGCAGCCTAAACTCTTGCAAATTATGTCTAACTATCATATTAGATAAAACTCAGTTTTAATTGGCTTTCTCACTGAAATGAATAACACTTATCAGTGATCAACTTATCAACGCCGCGCGAAATAAGAATGAGCAGGGAAAAATAAAATTAAAAAAAAGTTCCTTCTGGCTTTATAGTCATTATTATGGTCCAGTCCCTATAGTTTACACATTTAAACATCAGACTCAGTGTCTCAAACTAGATGATCATATGACTTCTTTATAAATAAAGTGGTGACCTGTGGTTTGCCTGCGCTGTCACGTCTGCCTGGTAATGCGCAAGAAAGAGGTTCATTTCTTCAGTTGTTATACTTCTGTTTCACTTAAGGCACAGCCCCTCTGGTCAATTAGGCGTGATGGTCACAATGTCTGCCGAGCTCTAACGCCGTGCTCCTTAAAGCCTGTCAAATGACGGTGAGCGGGGAGAAACCTGGTCGCCTGGAAACAACGGCAGGCTCCCACAGCCATCATCATCATCGCCGGATGTAAATAGCCTTTCATCTCAGGTGGAACAGAGCCATTGAGCGAGCGCACCTACGTTGCCCTGTTTAAACTCTGCATACAGGGGGATGAGCGGTAATGAAAGGGCCATTTACACCACCCATTCCACCTCCACCTCCCCAGATTTTGTGAATATAAAACCTCAGAGTGGAACGTTTATGAAACACATAATGACAATCTAAATCAGTGGGCGGCTTCCATCTACAAGGATTAGTGGGCTTGATGTAGTTCAACACGTGAAGGCATACTTGTCGCCTTATTACTGTAAGAGCCTCAGAAATCCTCCCTGAAGGAGCGAGCGAGGGGGGAGGGAGGGAGGGAGGGAGGGGGAACACTCGACTGTGCCACACATCTCTGGCAGCAAATTAGGGCCTGTGCTATCTATTCAGCATGGGTAAAAAAGAGGCTGCGAGATACTTGGCCTGTCACATTTCTCAGGTAGAGGAAAATAACTCTGTGGTGGATTTTTACTTTAATGATATGCCCGGAACATTACTGCCTCAACACAGCACCGCAACTCTGCAGACAAGGAGTGATACGGCTGTGTGTGTGTGTACAGTGGCATGTTTGAAACAGGCAGCACTGTTCATTAGAGGTTGCCGGGGTTTTATAAATGTCTCTATCATTTGTGAACACTCAATGGCGACAAAACTAAAGGCACCACAAGATCAAAGTAATAACTGAGGTCGTGCAGAGTGTGTAAAGCCCTTTTGTGATGATAAGTGGGGGGAAAGAATCAAAGGTAATAAAATAATGAGAGAAATTGAAGTGGACTGTGCAATAGGCAAATGTTGATATTGTTGGTGGAAACACTTACTGACACATCTGATTTGAGGAGGATGGGAAATCTGGCTTACATTGATCCATGTTGGAGCCATTTTAGCTTTAAAAGTACGCCTGGTTAATGGACATGTATAAAAGCAAACAAAAACTTTGTAAAAAAAAAAAAACCATAAATAAACACATATTTTTCATAGTACACATAGGGTGATTTGGTGTCAGCAGAGTTCATTTTAGTATCCAGCTATCTGGTCAGCATAGATTTTAAGAAGTCTGTCGATGGTTTGAAAAGAGATGAGGGAACAGAACTTGTTTTAAGAGAACGCAGCTCACACTGTTGATCACAAAGCAAAAGTGAGCACTTTCTATCTCATTGCTGTCCTTCTACTTCCGGCTCACGGCCCTGGTAAAAAAAAATCTTGAGCCCGCACAGAACGCAAAAATCCGACCCGATCTGATGGAACGTATACATGCAAGAGTAATGCAACTATCAATCGAATATATTAATCCGACTATGAGAAATCCGATCCGGTCCGATTTTAGTCAGACTAAGGTGTATACATGCATCTTAAAAATCCGATCATAGTCAGACTAGCGCAGTAATTCGGTTTTCTTGTGTGTCATGTAAACACACTGTTTACTGACTTGAACAGCAGTGTCCTGAATAAAAATCCTGTGCTTGTTTGACACCCTAACTTCATGGCCCATACAGCCCTTTTCCACACTTTCTACTTCTTCTCCTGACTTCCTTCTTTGCTTCTTTGCTTCCATAATAATTACTAAGGGCCACTAGATGATGCCACCTAACAAGAAACATAAACATAGTCGTCTTTTGCGGATCTTGTCCTGATGATAGCATGCTGGACAAAATGTAGTGCAGGCGGACGAATTGACAAACCATCATAAAGGAGAGGTGAAGAACTCAAATTAATAATGACTGCTGCTCCTTTAATTACATCATTTCCACGCACCGTCCTCCTCTGGATAATCAGCACCACCAACTGTTCATCTTGATGAACCAACTGCTAATATTTGCATAACAGCAGCGCAGTGATATGACACCTTCATTTGCATTTCCTTTTGCCAAATTTCTGGAAATCTGGTAAAAATTTGCTCTGAATGTAAATGGAAACTTGTCTGGTTATGTTGGAAAACAACATGTACCTATGTAGAGATGATGATGTTTTTGTCACTTGCTTGTGTTTCGTCTAATTGCACTGAGCTTGTTCAGCCACCGTCGACAACCCTTTGCTACCGCCACCTCATGAGGTACTGAAGCACAGCAATCTTTTCCCCAAGTGTTACTGAGTCAAAGCTACAATTTGAGCATGCAATAATCACAAATGTCACCATGCGATGATGACAATAATAATGATAATAATAATAATAATAAAACAACCCGTTGTAAAAGATGTCTCATCATGATAGATGTAGATCTAAATGTACAGATGAACTGACACTTACACACAAACACACATGCAATCTCCAGTTCACACGGGGTGCTCCAGCCGTCGTGCTCTGCAGTCTGATCGTCTCCTTCCTCAGCCAAACTGGCTGGCTCGCTCCATCACCCTGGTCTGTTGGAGGCCCGATGGTGATGAATGTCTTTTCCTTTTTGTGAAGTCCCCTGTACTGCTACAGCATGCCAGGCAGAATGAAAAACAGATTAAAGAGGCAGGAAACCGACACAGAGAGGATGTTTGGCTGTTGGCTATTGAGTTATCAGCCCTTTTCACACCTAATGAAACAACTTTCAGCACTGCGGCTTATTAAATATCCCCCAGTCACTGGGCAGAGCGGCTGAGTTGCCAGGCCCTGAGAGGGCTACATTAGATTTTAATTAAAAACAAACAAATACCCAGAGCTCCATGCATCCAGGAAATTTAACTCAATCCAAATAGGACCTAACTTTAAACTGTAGAATGATGGAGCAGCTCTAAAGTCCTGGAAAAAAAAACTACACCTAAAAATCTTGTAATGCTGAGACAACCTAATCCGCATTTTTCCATGGATATGTTAGTACTTTACATTTCTTTATGCTGCAGCTTTGTTTCTTTGGGTAAAATTTCCAATTGAATCTTTTGACAATGCTGTGCTTTCTGTCTTGTTAGGTTTAGGCACTCGGTGAGGGTTAGGGAAAACATCATGGTTTGGCTTAAAATACCTGCTTTGGTCAAACATGGCAGGGAAATCTCAGATTTTTGTCTGCACAGTGAAAGAAATGTCCATGTCTTCTTAAAATTTCCAGTGGATTCACACTTACAAATTTTGAAACACTGGCTCGAACTGCCTTTTGGCCCAGCACCTCCAGATACGACAGTCCAGTCATAAACATGTAAGGAAACTACAATATCACATGTTTTTCACATGTCAATATGGCATGAAGCCTATGGCTGCGTTCCATTTACCCCGGAAGATAGAAGTCAGAGCTGGAAATGACATCATACCCGAGTGGACTGAGTTCTGGTAACAGATTGTAAGCTATTTGTAAAACCAGTGAATCAACAATGCATTATACAAACACGCAGCAACATGTCCACAGACAAAAGGTGGAAGGCTGAATGAGAAATAAGAAACAAATATGTTAGAAGTGCCAATAAACACTATATCCTACAGTTTCCACAACTGCTGATTCACAAAGCAGCTATCTTGGATTTTGGGGTCGGTGTTGGTGAGGTGCGTCCCACTTTCGGAGTTGGAAATTTTACTACAGGGGAGTGAAATGAAAGTGCCGACTGGGAACTTGGAACTGGGAAAATTCAGAAAATTGAATTTCACCACATGGCACGAACAAATGTTAACATATCAGTGGTTTGCACGTTAACGTTAACTGCCACCGTTTCATCCTGGCGACTGGGTCGGCTGTGAGGAGAATTAATACATCAAAAGACTTGATGAATTCAGAATGATGATATGATAATAAGGCAAAGGGGAATGGGTCCAAACATCAACATCTGTGATCCCCACAAATAGGAAATCATCACTGGCTGATTTATTATTTGATAGTCAAGCTAATCTTGTTAACCTTCACTGTGGACACTGATCATCAGTACATCCACAATGATTTTGAAAATCATACTGAAAAGAGGTTAATAAAAATGTCTGTCTCTTTTGTTCTTGCGGAACTTGAATGGATTTTTTAATCTTTAAAAGCTAAATTTGTCCTATCAGGCGTAAATTCATCAGTGATGAAGATGTCATATCATAGCTGTCTATTTTCTCTTGAGATCCAGGTCTTTGAAATAGAATTATAATCTGCCAATTATTCCTGTCTGTGTTTATAATGATGTTGGAAACAAAAAAAAAGAAAGGAATGGTATTCACTGCACCATCTCTTGGTTTCATCACTTGGTTCAGCATTTTTCTCCATGTGCGAGTCAAGTTGTATCATTACTTTGATTTCCTCTCTGCTGCCTGCGGTCTCACCAAAGCGCCACTCACACATGCAGCTTTAAGGGTGCCGTCTCTCCTCGGGGCCGGCCAGCGTTTGTTTTAGCGGTGGACACTGAGCAGATCTTCCCATGTGAAAAAGAATCAGCTCATTACTGAAATAAAGATATGAGGTAGCGTATGAACAAGTGCATTAACATTTCCCTTGGACAAATGAAGACAGAGTGGAAAGCGGAGTGGGCTGAGAGGCTGAAGGGCATCTGTCCCAGGCAACCAAACCAATGTGGACTACTTCCTCTTCTCCAGGCCTTTTCCTCCCAACATCGCTCCCTTTTCTCCCTCTGGATTTCTGCTGTCTTCCAACTGCGCACGTAGCAGGCTTGTTCGTTTCATTTGGATTTGACCTCTGCTTACCTTACTTCCGAGTGGGCTTCATTAAATGTCTTTCTGGCTCTTTCAGGGCCTTCTCTCTCTTTCTTTCTCTGAGACACTTGCTAAGTGGGAGAATTGTAACAAAAGGAAAGCCTCCAATGTGCAATTCTCAGTGGAGTGGGTGACCCCAACTTCAGGGAGAAAAAGAACCTGAGGATAATAGCAAATGAAGCCAAGGGCTGCGTTAATGGGCAGACATAGCACACAAAGTTCCCGGTGCTTCTGCTTTAACTGACAGACATGTATATTAATACGCAGCACTTTTTTTTTTTTATTGAAGTGGAAGAAATATGAATATTCATCCTCATTTATATTTCAAGGCATTACCGGTCCTGCGGGAACCTCGGTGGGTTTTGACCAATTTCCATCCCCATTACAGAAATGACAGCTCTCACTCTCGGGCCCTGACAGAGGTCTGCCCAATGCACAGGAGGTCTTCCGAGGAGGGAGCCTGCGCCCGTTCCCAGCTGTCCACAAACACTCATTAACAGAGGAAAATATCCAACGGAATCTCTGTGAGAATTTTTAATCACACAAAGGTCCTGCTAATTAGGCAGCTGATGGGGCATGGAGAGCACAAGGACGAATTCTTTAAACAAAGGACTAGAAACTTTAGGAGCCTTAATTACTCGGGCAAAGAGTTCATTCCAGAATGGCAGAGCACATCATTCCACTAATGAGACCAAGTGGCAGCACATATTAGTGAGAAATAATGTGGAAAGTTCAATTACATTGTGCTTTTGGAGCCTTTTCCCTCTTTCCCTCCCTTCTACTTATGCACACACATAAGACAAAGCCCGGGCCAGCGCCGGAAGGAGGCAGGGGCGGAGGACACGTAATCACTGGCACCAGCACTCCGTTCTTCACGTGTATCTTGGCAGGCTTGATCATCTTAATTGCCCATTAGAATGTTCTCCTGTTTGAAAATGAATATCATTATGGCGCCCAGTTCTGGCCTTTTGCTAAAGAAAGACTTGCTGCAATTTCACCACTCAATGCAGCATGTGTCTTGAATTCCAAACACACAATTGACTACCAATTTGCAGCGACCAAACCCTTAGAAATGCTGTGAATTAAAAGGGCAGAGGCGGAGTTAATTACCGAAGGGTAAGATTAAGTCTTCTTTTTCCTGCTACTGCTATGGACAAAATATTCTTAAACAGCATGTTGCGTGCTGACCTGCCGTTGTGAATTCACCACATGGACTCATGGTGTTTAGGAAAGGGGATAAAAATCTTCCCCTCTTCCTGACTTAATGTGCTGCCTTTCATTACGGGTCTGCTTATGCCGATATTTAAACAGCACTGTCTTTTGCTTGAAACATGCAAACCGTCCTGCTTTTGTGGATTTGGTTCCATTTCAGAGCCATTACCGGAAGAAATTGCACCAAAGTTTTCAAGTCCTATTATCACCGTTGTGCAGCGAGGGTGTGGAAACAAAGTTATTCCCACTTGTACTTAGCTAATAACATTAGCCACAATCTTTAACTTTGTTTCACACAATGCATGGGTAAATAATTGTGAATGACAATCAAATAATGTGCTACTGAAAGGGTAATATATGCGCATTCTCACCTGCGTAAAAGATTGTATTAAAAACCCTAATGCCCACATCAGGAGGTGCCTAGATACCAATTACAGCTAGCAGGAAGCAAATTTCCCGTGAAATAAAACAGCTAATGGGAAATGGAGGGCGGCAGGCAGCATTCCTTATTGCCCACCAAGCTGGAACAAGAAAAAGAGGCAGGCAGAGCCGAATGTCCACAACTGGCCTGGTTTTAACCACAGTGGAGCCAAACACATCTTAGGAAATGGAGCAGTTGAACATGTTTGTGCTGAAGATGATGTCACTTCCTAACATATGCTGTCTGTCCACATGTTATGAACTAAAAGACCTTTTTGTCTGTGTTCAATACAGACTCTCAAAACCCACTGCTGAACTGTTCAAGGCTTTGTGAGGAATTATAATTATATTCTAAAATAATTAAAAAATTGTTTTTTGCTATTATTTTGCTATAGTTCCCTACTGACGTTGAGGGAGAGGGCACATATGTGACACAGACAGAGAGATGGCAAATGACCAAAGGTCTTGGGCCAGACTCAAAGCCGTGATGTTGTGACTGAAGCACACACAAACTGAGCAGCAGTGACCACTTATCACTGCTTTTCTCTCAACAAACATCCACTTGTCTTAACATGAAAAACATGCTCCTCAATCAGTGTTTTTTTTTTTTTTTTTTTTTTTTAAATAAAGGGAAGTATCCTGTTATATATTTGACATGCCATCTGTCAAATGTATGCTCAAGAACAAGTAGGGGGCAGAATATCACCAGAGTAACAGCTGCATATTGTAGCTGCTGGTAGCTGGTTAGCTCAGTTAGCAGTGCAGCTAGCAGTTTGGACTGGGAGCTCAGGGGGTATTACTGTTTACACTGCTTGCACAGGAGCTTTGGGCCAGGACGGGTCGGGATATCTGCCAACTCCCAAATTAATACTCAGAACACATAGGGGGCAGTATATCACTGGAGTTAACTGCTAACTGCGGGTAACTGTAGCAGCAGTTAGTTAGTTTGCTGGTTTAGCTGTGCGGCTAGTAATCCCAATTAGAAGCTCGGAGTGAAATTATGGAAGACTGACAGGCTGTGGCTGGCTGTTTAGCATGCTAACTTAAGAGGATATCTTTGCAACACAATACGTCAGTGTCTGATGTCAAAACTGTTAATTGAGAAGATTCTCTTGATAACTTTAGTTAATTGTCCAATGTTTTATATTAAATTCCTCCATGCTGCACCTTTAAGTTGAATAAAAAGCAAAAATTGGGCACTTCAGGAAAATGCATACAACGCACAAACAGAGACGTGCATCAAAAGTACATACCCGCTTTCACCGGCCGCACTCCTTACAAATCGACTTGGACATGTAAAATTGTTGCCCTTCAGAAGACAAACCATGAATCTGTTTTAACCAACCTTCATCACTTCCAGAGAACTATCCTCTATTTGTGCTTCCATTTCTCAGGTAGGGTTAAATGCACACGAGCTGCATCCTCTGCAGAGTCCCATTATAAAAGAAATTTAGAAATCAAGAGGATGTTGACTGTGTGTTCCCCCTCCTTACTGTCTGCAGACAACCTAACCCTGAGAGAATAGTCTGACCAGAGAAGACCCACCAGTGAGGGAACCTATTGATTTTTTTTTCTCCCCATGTTCTCTCTGCCAGAGTTGTTTGTTTCTTTTTGCTCATTGCCCCTGTTTTATTTACAGGCAGTGGGATCAATAGAGACACTTCCTCACTCGCTTGTTTCCAGCTTTATGAAAACACATCTTTCAGGCTCTTAAGCACGCTGGCAGATCTACATCATTTCTCCAGTGGTTCAAATAATTTCAGTTGAAATGACTGACAAGTGTAATTGTGCAAGAAGGCGATCGTATAGGATGGGATGAAATGCTGCAGCGCTGACGCGAGCTCTTAATATGTATATGTGTTGAGCACTCTGAGCTGTCATAAGGTTGGAAAAGTATCTCCTGAATATCGACCTTTGCAGCCGTCAGACTTGTAAAAATGTGCTGTGAAGACTTTCATAAGGTGAAACTGGGAAGCAGGTTTTTTTGTACGGTCTTCTGCAAGATTGTCTGCACCTGTAAATTGACAGATCAATAGGTTGGTTATTTCAGAGTGCCCCAACAACTATAATGTGTTGTGTTTGCAAATGTGCCAAAACATCGTATGTCAAGTGCAATCAAACATTTACACTGGTTGCACTGTTGCACCTGAAATGTAGCACTTTTTTAAACAATGTAGGTTAGTGCAATTTCTTGTCTTTCTTTCATGTCTTTGTAGCTTTATTCCTGTTTACAATCATATATGTTAAGAAAATAATTTTAAATGTATTGTTGGCTGCACCAATATGCAACCAATGTCCAAAGTTAGTCTAGAGCCTCAAAATGAGATTTTTTTACCTTCAAGTGACAAAGCTCACAAGTGGCTATAGAAATTATGACTAAATAAGAAGAACGGCAATGTGTTTTAGTGCCAATATCTCGGTTTTTCCACGGCTTGTAGAAGGTGTCCGGCGTCTTTTTCTGAGCATGGCGCCTTTTTTTGTGTGGCTGCTCTGAGTGCTTCAAGTTGAAAGTCCTCAACTTTTCAGTAAGGCGCTGCCGATGTCACAGTGGCTCGTTTTCTTTTTCCGGGCCTAGGCGATACAATTCACTGTAATTTTGTCTCCCACATCTTCCCTGCTCTGATGTCTCGATGTCAAATGACAAACAAATAGACAGTAAACCGCAAAGCAGCAGTAGCGATCGTACAGCTTTTCTGCCCTGAAAAGAAAAGAAAAAAAAACCAAAACCCCAAAAAACAACTATGTGGACATGGGCCCCACGTTGGTTTCTTTTAACAATTCTTTTTAAAATGGCAGCAGTCTTTCCCCAACCTTAACAACGAGGTTATTACTGTAGCCATGACAACAAGGGTCTCTTAACCCTGACAACATTATTTAAACCCATAACGTAATGTTTTCCTTCCTTAACCATGTCATTCTTGTACTTGCCTTCACCTTAGTGGTGTAAGAAGGATTTCTTTTAAAGATCTTGTTCCTTTGACATTTGTTTCTCACCCTGTATACCCTGTATATGTGTTCTGTCCATTTTGGATGTTGCTGTACCTTCATGTCTACCACCAACACCAACTTTCAGTGATGGTGCAAGATGAAGCCAGTAAGTTAGGGGAGTTAGAGTTTAGATGTGGAAGTTGTTGACAGGCATGCAAGACATCCATGTTGGGTTTACCAGTATGTTTGTATGACCAGCTGAAACAGGAATTTAGCCTTCCTATTAACTGGCTTCAACCAGTTCTCCTCTTATCTCTCTGGCAGATAGTTTCTTTGTTTATCTTTACTGATAACTTTCGACCTGTGGGGTTCCCCAGGGATTGATTTTAGGGCTGCTTGATTTTGATTTATAAGTTACCCTTTGGTGATATAATCAGGAGACTCTGCATCTCTTTCAACAGCTATGCCCATTGATTTAAAACTATCCTTTTTTCAGTATTTAAAGCACTTCATGGTCTACATGGTACTTCATTGCATACTGTCTATGTCTCACATGCTTACAGTGCACGAACCAGAACAGTGTGTCAGTGTCAGACTAAAACCTTTGGAGAGGCAGCTTTCTGCATTTACATTATTTGTTTAATTAACTTATCAATGTTGTAAAATGGTGTTCTATTTTATTTTATGTATCTATTATTTTTAATAGTCTACACTTGTTCTGTATTATTATCAGTGTGAGTCACCTGTGAAGCCCTTCTGAAAGGTGTTACAAATAAAGTGTGATTGATAGACTGATAAATTAATTCAGCAAAACAGAGAAACAATATTCCTCAGTCAGATATCATGCAGTGTAACACACGCAGTTTAGAAGGAGTCTGCTGCTTCAAGTTCAACAACAAGCACTCTGCCCTAAGTCTCTACAGCAGAGAGGATGGTGTTTTTATTTTATAGACTGGTCCTCCTCTCTCCCCTCCTGTTGGCAGACAGGCTGCTCCTGCTCTGATGCAAAAATGCTTCCGCACTCATTCTGGTGCAGAGGGTGCTACACATTGAATTAAAAGAGTTCTGATTGATAAGGTAGTTGAAGGCAAATCTGCTCCCACTAATTGTCTTTCAAATGCCCTCATTAATCAAAGCGGAGCCGCGGCGGTGACGGGCGGTCCTGTCAGCCGCTCTGCTACAGGCTCTCCTCCGGCCACTCACCTCCCAGCATGATGCCTGCTTCCCCTCTGTCAGGCGCCGCTGTCCGAGGACTACAGGAGCACAGGCCATCCGTCCGTCCGCTGCACACCTGCCTTCTGCCAGACAGGATCTGACCGCCCCCTGCCACTAGGACGGCCCCAGAGACCAATTTAGCAGCCACTTAATGATTCATGACTTCAAGTGGTGGAAATGAGGGCAGCATATGATAACAGGAATAAACACATTTAATTAGCTCCTCATATACATTATTTATTTATTTACCTGCACTCTGATTAATTTATATATTTTGTGTTTGTGTTGCAGGGTTTTTGGTATTCACAGCATCTGGCGGAGAGCCTTTGTTGTGCAGTTGAGAGAGCGCCTTCTTCTCCCACACCTTCTTTTGGTGGGGGGGGGGGGAAGCAGTGCACCTCCTCCTTATCTGGGGACCTTTTGCAAGGGTGCGGTGGGGTGGGGTACCAACAGGGATTTGGCAAGCCCCCCACAATGAAATGAAACGGAATGGTGGCGAATATTAGACTTTAAAATATACAGTTCCCTGTGCTCTAAGTAGCCTTGTTTGTGAATTTCCTGACAGGTAGTTACTCCCCCAGTTTTCTTTGAGCATAGGGCATACATTTTCATGGAGGCACTAATCAAAGCTGTACTGTGGCAAACAGCACAGCCACAGTAGGCCCAATCAAAGCCGTGTACCTGGCTCCCTTCCATAAGGCCCCAGGAACGCTGATGACAACTCTTACCCTAGCATCTGCCATCGCATCCATCACAGGTTGACTTCCTTCACACTCACTCTCCACATCTCTCTCTCTATCACACACACACGAGCACAGGCTGCACTATGAGCTCTCACTCAACAGCAAGAACTTCATGTTTAGAAGTTGGGTAAACAGAAGTAAGTTCAAACTTGTGGCTAAGGCACAAAATGAGCTCTGACACACACAATCATTAAGAAAAAATGTTTTTCTTCATGTTCGATAACCGTTGTTTTCACGGAATGAGGTCAGATTTGCGCTGAGACTGCCTCCGACTTAAACCGAATAGAGAGTCCAAGGAGGAGGAGGTGCGTGAACCCAAAGAGAGAGAGATTCTGTCACTGGCATCCTCTTAATTAGCTGTTGTTGAAGAAATAAACTATAATTGCGCGCATGGCAGCAAATTAAAACGCCTGGTGTAAAACAAGCTCGAAACACAAAGCGGGAGTGACCTCTAGTATTGTCCTTTTCCGCGAAGGGAAATCAGTGCGAGCGGTGGGAGTGAAGATGAGGACAGAGAGTTGAGGAGGTGAGAAAGGCCCATGTCCAAAGTGGCGGACGCAGAGATTCCCGCTGAGAGAGATTCTCCTCCTTGTCTCGTTTCCGTCTCTACGTCCCCCCTCTTCTCCTCTAATCCCCGGTCGCTGAAGACCTCCAGACGCCCTCCTCTCATAATGACACGGCTATCAAACCCAATTGCTGTGGCTCAGACCCAAGGCAGAGCATTAAACCCCTTAGTGTCTGATTGCTCCTCCAGAGTCAAGTGGTTGTGTCCTCCCTGTCATTCCCCCAGCCACTGCCATCTTGCCCCGGCCGCCGGGAGCTGCCGAGATGAGAGCCCTCACATGGGCCTGGTTAACCCACTCACCCAATTCAAACTGACCTCATACATGCAACAAGGCACGAAAGATAGAGGAGTGCTGATTCAGTGGCGGGCTGCCAAAACTGTTTTTCAGGCAAAATAAAGTCGAATATGGGAGCCTTGTTAAGCTGACCCCGGGAAGTTCTATAGATTTTCTTCTTAAAAATACAACAGCAAAATACAACGCTCCGCACAGTTACTGACTTTGTTACATTTGGAGCAGTGAAGTCCATGTGCTGCTCTATAAATAGTTTTTTTTTGTTTGTTTGTTCTCACTTGTCATTTTGAGATTTGTTGTTCCCAAATCCAAACTGGAACGGGAAAGAATGATTTTAGGCATTCGACACCCGCGGCGAGGAACGCTCTACAGACTGAACTTCAAACTTCAGAATACTGTACTACCGAACAATTTTAAAGCTGTGGTGAAATCCACTGAATCCGGGTTGTCTGCCTGCAAGTGTTTCTCTGTTGATTCTCTGTGTTGCTGCCATTCTTGGCCATGTCAACGTTTATTCCTGGTTTAAATCAGCTTGTTTCAAAATCTCACGTTTTCTGATTCTCGCGCTGCAGTCTGAACTTTCTCTAAATAAAAGATATTTGTATTGGAAACAGCCTGAAATATTCTCATCACACTGGTGGATTCTTTTATTTAGTTTTGATATATAAGACTTTTTAAGACTCAATCGTGGACAGAAATGACTTGATAAAATGCAGCGAAGGAGGTGCTGCATAATCTATTTAAAAAATAAAAAAAAAAAAAAAGCTGCCTTAGACAAGAAATGAAAGCCGAGACAAAATGATCAAGGGCTCATGCAAAGCAAATGAGAGCAGAAGCAAAAGGTTGAAGACACTCTATCAGCAGGGAAGAAAGTTGATCTATGAAACATTCAAAAGAGTTGAGACTTCACAGAAGAAAGAAAGAAAGAAAAAATTAAAGTCTGATTCTGAGCTCGGAGTCTTCACACGCCAAACACTGTTAAAATACATGAACTTGTTATCTTAGTTGACGTGAGTGAAAAAAAATGACTGTAATTCTAAACAGGTCTTTAATATTAAGCATAACTTATTGCTACACTGCGGAATGATTTAGCGACATGGCCGTCACCGCGCACTGCTGTAGGCATGTTCCCACAGTGCAAATGGCAAAGCAGCGTCCATGTTGCCTGCAGACCCGTGGCTGCACTGAAGGGAAAAATAATGGGAATGAAAGAGCAAATATCTGTAAGTATTTGTTTGTCAGTGTGTGTGTTCCCGTACGTATGTGTACCCATGTGCATGAGCCGTGTATGTGTGCGTGTCCCCGTGGCGGTGTGTAAGATGGAGTGCAGTGTCGGAGTTTGGGCAGAAGGTGAATAACTACAGTGCTTACAGTGTAATCATGGTTCCTGTCAGCCCTGCTGCAGGAGAGGAGGGGGCACCCGGCAGACTGAGCTCCTCGGTGATGAAGTACAGGCACCGAGGAGCGCTCTACACCTGGATATTTATTAACACAGGCCTGACAGTAATGAGGCCTGAACAGGTGGGCTGGGACACACATATCAGAGTGAGGAGCATCCGCCAGGAGGCAGTGGGGGAGACGGTGAAGACGAGTGGGAGAAGTTCACCCTGCAGGAACGCAGCCCTACACAGAGCTGAGAGGCTGAACGCCCACTCGCACCTACATACACAACTGAATGGAAACAACAACAGAAAAACAACGGCTAACTGTTTCTACTGCCGGTGCACGCGTTACACCGGCCAATTGGCAACTGCATGGAAATTGTTTTTTAAGTTGCTAATTATGTGTGCCGCTTTTTTGTGTTACCAAATATTCCGATAATTGTCAACAAACTCTGAATGAGCAGAATGTGAAGACAGCTACGAGCCAGCAGCTCCTGGGATAAAACAGTAATTTGGCAGCGAAGTAGCACTGCTCCATTTTTGTTATTTACTCAAGACACCACTTTAATGTTAAAGAAGATACAGCAAAATCACCCTGTTTGCGTTTTTGACAGCCTGATGACATACATTTATATTAACTAAAGATCCAAACAATAGCATATAAGTGTTGTAGTTTTACCTCCTGTCTGCTCTGCAGTTAGCGATGAGCTCCCTATTCTGAATACCACCATGTGAAAAAACACAGCGGTTATCGCCGGACAAGGCAGCAAACAGGAGGATCCTGCTCTGTGTGTTCACAATCAGACAGGACCGCCTCTTTATGGAGCTCGCTGTCTTGATTGGATAAAGTGGGCAGGGATAGCAGGAAATGTCTTTTTACTGCATATGCAGGAGGAGGAGAGATTTGGGTTACTGACCAAACACTCTATAACTGTCGGAATACAGAACTATTCAACACTTATTCATTTAAAAAAACAGCACTTACAGCATCTTTAAGATGAACTCTTAGTAACTTCACACAAATGACGGAGCAACATAAAAAACAGTGAGAATTAAAGGACTAAATTCTCCATGAGGCACACTTGCATGCATGTTGACATAAAGAGAAAGTATCAGACATTAACTTTTTAACATTTCCAACATTTTGGACATTAATATAACAGCAAACAGCTATTTTCTAAGTAAAAGTAGAGTAATGGCATCATGAACACAGAGGGATATCACACTCTCACTGTCTCAGTGTGTTGTAATCTGAATGTTTTGTTCTGGTGAGTCACGTCTGTACCCGAGCAAGAATAGTCCTGTCAGTCAGAAAACGTTACTGCACACGTGCCCGTTCAGATTACTCATGACATGACCGATCATAAAATAGTCCTACTCAAACTAATCTTTCAAAATAAAGTAACACATTTATTTTTTCTATCACTGTAAATGCAACTGTTCACCATTATGTCATCGGGAATTTACTGAAGTTTAAAAAAATATTGTGGGAATTTTCACGTATACAATAATTCCGGAATTCCAGGAATTCCAAATACAATCTTTACAAGAAAATTAGAACAGCGTCCAAAATGTGCTTCTGCGATGTATGTGGTGACAGTGAATGTCGCATAATTCGCCTTTGATTTAAAACAAAAACAAAAACAAAAACAAGTAGATCTCAGACCAGGCAGTGTGGAATGGGGGAAGCTGAACAAATCACCAACAGTGAGGGACCTGATTAGGGTTAAGGACAGTGCCATAGTGAGGTTAAGGGTATGAGAGGAGGGTAAGCATACTCGGCGAGGGTGATCCCAGTGTGTTTGTGTGTCTGTATCCGCCTTGTGCTGCCTTTTCTGTACTCCGGTTGTCTTATTAAGACTCTGAGTGAGGCTAATCAGTGCTGTCATCTGACGCTGAACAGATGCAGCGAACAAAGGAGAGGAGGAGACCACTGCAGGCCCAAGGTGCATCTGCGGGGGAGGAGAGAGCTGTGCTGCCTGAGCTGATGCTAGCTGATGGCGCACTCCCTGTCAAGTACCCCTCTCAGAGCCTAATGGGTGGAGAAAAGGTAGAGGGGGTGACTACGTCCAACAATTCATGTCAAATCCACCTTAATAATTTGTCATTGCTGGCTGTGACTGACACAAACTGCAGGTGAGACGGCTTCCGCGTGCCCACCCTAAAATGGCACATGGGGAAATTCACTTAACAAACGTGGTGGAGTCTGGATCCAGTCTGCAGCACTGTGGGTATTCTGAATTTCTGGTGTGTGAATAAAAAGTGAAACCAGGGACATGATTTTGAAAATGATTAGGGGGATGGATGACGGTGCCACGCGAACGCTCCCTCATTCTCTTGTTGTTACATCTCTTTCTTCCTGTTCTCCTGCTCCTGTGTCGCTCTCTCCAGTAGTCTCTGTGCCGCTCAGAGACGCCGAATGAGGAAACACAGCTAGGACTGCCGACAGACTTTAAAAAACCAGAGCGGTGACTATTAACTCATCTCTGCAACCTTCCTGCTGAGTCTGCCGGGAGCTTGCGCTAATTTCCTATGCAGACACTCACACAGATGACCTTGGTCTTATCAGGACAGGTCTAGATCTCGACAAAACCGGCAAGACGCAATGTTACTATTAAATATGTGTTGGAAAGGAGACAAGAAATATTGTTCATCCGTCATTGTGTTCAAATTTAGCCTCGCCGAGCCACACTGCGTGGTCGCAGTAACAAGATGATCTCTGCCATCTAAACAGCTGCAACAATGGCCTCAGATAAGCCTAATTTTAAAAATGTGTGATGCAGTAGCTTTTGGTTAATCTACACAGATGCGTATCTCCCAAGCTTCTTCTGTAAGTGCATGTTCTGGAAGAAAGTCCAGCACAAGTGTAATTGGAAAGGCATGCACTCTACATGGATTTAAATGAATGCCACATATGTCCTGCGTTACACATCAGTAAAAAAAAAAAAAGGGGGGGGGGGGGGCTTCTCTTGTGCAACAGCTTCCATTTTTAGCCGCTTCCAGTCAAACCAGTCACATAAGCATACAATAGGGCTTTATTCGACCTATCCCCCACGCTGCTCTGCTAGGAGGACACATTTCCAATCTGAGGAGAACAAGCAGATCCTGTGTCTGGGGCTAATCTGGTAAACTCCCATAAATGCTCCTCAGCACCCCAGATGAAAGGAATTAGCACCCCCAGACAGTGCAGAAAAGGCCTTAAGCCTGTGATATACCTCTGAGATTAATTAGCTCCCAACTTTAGATTTTATTATAGAATCTTAGGGTGCAACAGAAATTACCATGTCTTCAACTCCATTAGATGGTTCTGTGCCGTGGACCAGGCAGAGAGCCGAGGCGCTTAGCAAGCCTTCCGTCCTCCATAATGCATGTTGGCCTCATCCCTGCTCTGACAGCACTTAAGAAACCTACAGCCATTTGAGTGACAAAGATCTCATCTATTTTTCAGTTTTGACTCTCACTGTATGCGGATCTTATGTGACACTGAGTGTGCGTGCGTGTGTGTGTGCACAGGTGTCGGCGAGCGAGCGAGTGTCTGTGCGTGCGCGTCGCGGGGGGCAATTAGAAGAATGCTGTTGGACAACAGTGTTGGATTTACTCACAAATCATCTCAAGTCAGGGCAAGCTGGAGCGTCTCTGCGCGTGTGAGTCACAGCTTTTAATGAGTTCTTTTCATGCAGTCCTCCGCAGCCTCGCTCGCTGGCGCTGCAGATTCACTATTTTGCTCTTACAAATCCGTGTGATGGAGTATATGTGTAGGATAAAGCCCTCGATTGAAGGGAGATGAGCGCTACATTCCGAGAGAGAGCAACTACACCTTTAAGAGGAAGAAAACAGACAATCTTCCTGCCAGTAAGAAATCTGTATTAAATTGTTTTGTGGAAATGACCCGGAGTGGGCAGCTCAGACCTCCATCTCTGTCCGTGTCAGGAAGCTTAGATTCTGAGTCTCCCAATCATCCCCTCTGCTCTCTCTCTGAAATGAATTTTATTTGATGTGGTTTAAAAAGATATTATTAAAAATCACGCCGGCAGCTCCATATGCATCTAGGCAACGTGCAGAACACACTGCGTTGAATTAATGCGAGCAAAAATCTGCAAAACATCAACTCACTCTGATTTTTTTTTTTCATTTTTGTTGCATCACATGAAAAGCTGGATCTTAGATTTTGAATTTGTTGCATGCTAGAGTCCATTAAACATCTTCTGACGGCGCTGCTCAGCATGATAAGTTTCACTCTCGCAAAGAGGCGGGGCTAGATAATCCATTAATGTAGCATTAGACCAAACTTTTAAGCTCCCTCAGACAGGCCATCTCCAGTATTTGGCAACATCTGAGGTGGGCGGCTTCTTATTGCACATTAAGTGCTTTCAGACACAAGAGCGGAGCATGCGGTGAGTGATGCATTAGGAGACAGTCTGTCGGAAGATATGTGCTCTCTCATGGATGCCACTTGTATTGATTTCTATAGCCTTTTAATTTAAGGCACTCCCACTTAAGGCTGGGACAAATGTGAGAAAAAGGGCCGGCTGCATATTCAGCTGTTAATGCTACAATCATGTTCAATTAAAAATGCATGAGGCCACAGATTTAAAGATAGGTCCACTGAATTGTGTATGCTCGTCATTAAACAATTAGGGTTGGCGAAGGAAAAAAAAAAAAAAAAAAAATACACGCGGCGCAGTGTTAAAACATGAGAGAGGAGAGTCATGGCTTGGTTTGTCAGAGACCATGAATGAGACGGAGCAGGGACAATTAATCCCTCAGAGGCTCCGACTGACAAACCGAGTAGACGCAGCTCGTCACCAAGCGTGTGACCTTGCTAAACAGCCTCAGAAAGCAAAGGTGACCACTCTGCCGCTTGATAACTTTTCCCTGGCTGCATGTGCTAAGTGAAATTGCTGTTTTCTGCCGCCGAGATGTTAGGCTGAGGGGTTGACAGCATGCAGAGAGAAAGAGGGAGGAGTGCAAGGTAACTCTGTCTGTTGAGCAGGCTGAGGGCGCCCAGTGTCAAGCTCATTAACCTCGGCAAGGGAAATGTTACAATGAGACAGGAGATATGCACGGCACCGGGTCACATCCTGAAGTGCTGCTCCTTGTAAAACCTGAACCTTCACCGAGTGACACAGCAGCATTTCATATATTAAAGGCCTTTCTCTCTGAAGTGCTTGAGAGGAGAATGGGGAGTTGTGTATGATGCTCTAAGTAGATTTAAATATTCAGACGCAGCGGTGGCTCAGACAGCGCTGGTGCGATGGTGTGTACATCATCGTGCCTCTACGAGCCGGTATATCTTCATTTATAATGCCTCTCATACAGTCATCTATGATCCTGACCTGTTCAAACAAAGCCTTCGTCCCAGACAGACACAATCAGGGTGATGAGTAAACACATACACTACGTCTATCTTGCCTATTAATCTGGGCACCCAGCTGTGAGGGAGGCTTTGCTGCCCTATCTCCCCCGGTCCACACAGTAGCCCCGTCCGTGTTCCCGCTCATGTTTGGATTTCATCGAGAGCCCGGGATCGTTTCAATGCAACACAGATCAGAGCACACTGGTGAATGGACTGTGGCTGTTTCTGTGAATATTTTCGAATTCATTTCGAGGATTGGCAAAGCTCCTTGTAGATCTGGAATATGTGCTACTTAACTTTTAGTTCAGCAAACAGTTTCGTTCCATGCATGGCGATGGAGGATGATCTCAGAGGCAGGTATAAAAGAATGCAGAAAAGGCAGCTGAACTCCATGTTACTGGTGACACTGAGGAGCCTCAGAGCAGCTTTTGTGTTAAGAAAACAGTGTGTATATCCTTGGAGTTTCATTTTCTCTTTCTCTCTGCTTAGGTGCTGAGATAGATTCTTTAAGAGATGGAAGATAATTGCACACACCTAAGCAGAAAACAGGCTCAGATTTTCTTTGAATGTCCTGAGCACTCTACATGTCCTTCTTCTTCATATTAGCACCATGATGCAGTAGTTACCCCTGACATTAATCCTACTCAGCCGGCACAGATTTTTTGGTTACGACTGATGATGTCGGATGAGGGAGGGTTTGATGGGATTGGTGAAATATCAACACGTTCTTACTCCCAACTCATCCAATACGGCAGCTTTGGTCCAAGGCCAGAAGCTTCAAACTGTGACGCCGTTCCTCTACTGTCAGTTTTAAACATGCTGGACTCAACAGTAAAGTAAGCAAGAATGATAAATACACAATGTTTGGTCAGACTTTCACAATAAAGCTTGTTGTCAAACATTTCATATATTGTTCAGACTGTCAATGCTGTGAGATGGTTGCAGTTAGGTTTAGGAAAAGACTTACATAACGAAACTTACATGTCATATAACGTAACACAAGTTAAAAACAAGCTAACTTGGTTGTTCACAGGACTGAAGCCCAGATCTCGCGGGTGTGGGAGTGGAGTGTGACTTGAGCCACATTGTTCTGTCCAAACTTGACAGAGTAATAAATGAACCCGACCTCAACTTGACAGGCATTCTGTTTTCCCTTTGCAGTTATTGTTAGCTGACGCACTGTTACGCAGTTGTCACTATGGTAACAGCTCTTGTTTCCATGGTTTCTGATGACAAATTTTGCTTTACGTCCATCGTTAGCTAGCTATTTGCCACCTGGAGAGTGACAAATAGTCTCTGTGTTGCATTTAATCTATTATAACAAACACCTTATGAGGACAGACAGCAGGTACATCACTTACCAACAGTTATCACTTAATATCACTTATTTTTACAGCATATTTATTTGCTTTTATACATTATTTTCCCGAAAAGTACCCGAAACCACACCAATTCTGCCTATTTTGACTTTATATTTCCACCGAAAGAACTTGAAAGCACCATATCAAGATACATGACTGAACCCGAGCTGAACCCAGACGTTTAAAAGTTTATATCTGAGCCCGGTCCAGCCCATTGGGTCCCAACAGGTCTCGATGGGCTGGTGCGGCCAAATTTCCATGCTCTAGCGAAAGTCCTGTGAACAACGAATTAGCTACTCCTCCCAATGCAGACGTTTCTCGCCTTTACACTTGCCATTAAAGGAGGGCCTCCAGAGGTGACGCCAGAGAGGCACCTACACAGTCTATTTGAAGCGCCGCGCCACTGAACAAGCGTGCTGGCAATATCAGCGTAAAGAGCCACTGAAAATTGTTTCAAACACTACTTTAATTCTAACGGCCACACCGGCTGTTAACCAGGTTGCTCCAACCCAGACCTAAAAGCCTCCCGTGTCACCCTGTACTCACGTTAGTTACTCTGTGGGCCCTTAAGAACGACTGGGTAATAAACAAAGTGTTGCAGGACTACAGGGCCGCTGTATTAGTTCTCACAGCCTGGTCATGGTCGTGGTCAGTCTGGATGCAGGTAATCTACTATTGACTGGTGCTTCATGGGCCATTATTCCAACATCCTGTAATTTCATCCCTTCAGCTGGGCCAAAGCTCTTTAAAGGGGGTCGCTTAACAATGACCAGTAATGGCAGGACCAGGGAGGCTGGGAAATGCCAAAATTTAAGCTTTGATATCTATCAAAGCTGGCTCATAAAAACACCCCTCAATGTGCTTTTGTTGTTAAACCGACATGAAAACTCTCAAGTGAAAAATGTGTGTGTTAAACGGCAGATATCATAGTATGAGTTAAGTGGCGTGAACTTAAGGCCTAATATGCTTATGAACATTGATCTAATCTGACTCACATTGCTAAGAAAAAAACCCTCCAGAATGTATAAAGAACCAGATCCTCCGAGCAGACGAGGGGACTGTAACTCTGCAGGTGAATATTCCATGACATTTCATCTGCAGTGGTATTAAGGTGTGGTGCGACACTGGCCATGCGGGTAGGGGGGCTGGCTGAAGCATGAAATTCATTGTCAAATACTTTCTCCCAGTTTAGGAGGAAAAAAAATGCCTGATGTGGGGAAAATAACAGGAAATAAACCTGTACTGGCATGAGTAATGGGAGATTTACTAGCGTTTTTAAAACACACTATATTAAGCGCTACAGAATCGGACAAAGGGCGTTTCTCTTCTCATCGTGACCACCTTGTCATTTTGAAATCCATCATTACAGACGGCTCAATTCATAGAAAATATAGGTGCGTTGATAGAATCAAACAGAAAATCCTATTACTCTTTTGAATCTCACTGTGAAATGCATAAATTGCAAATGGGGAGGCGACGTGTGGAACGTGCGACAGACCTCTTAATGAAGGGCTCTGATTAGCATTTGTTAAAACTCAGTGAAGTTCTTACATGCTAAAGGTCAGACGGCTGTTCTGTCACGAGGAGATGAAAACGTTCTACTTTTTGGGGGAATGTCATGATTTGAATTAAGATTGTCAGATTGGCTGTAAGCTCGTATCACAGTGCAGGCGTCTCGTATGACCTTTTCAAGGAATTGTCATTTTCCGCCCCTGTGATGCCACCATGGCTCAGCGGGGGAGAGGCCCCTCTTCTCTCGCCATGTAATTTGTCCTGGGTGTTACCATTCACACTGCACTACTCCCAGCCACTCGTCCAAATGCGTATGTATCTACAGACCAGCAGGCTGCGACTACAGAATAACGAGAATGTAGCTGCTCAGGTTCTACTCTACGCTCTGTGTGAAGCAGGAAAGGCCTTTTGCTGTGTGCCGCCGTTGGCCCGAGCATCACACACTCACAGCCCCGGTGCTGGAGCAACCACTGATCTAAAGCAAATATGATCGCAGTTAACGATATTAACTACACTTGCTACAACAGCTGCACTCATGAGCGATCAAGCGCTGATGCCGGCTGTGGAAAGTTGCTGTGTACTTTGCAGTAAACTTATTTTTTACCCACAATGATGTTTGTTCGCAACAGACAACATAGCATCAAACACGAGCGGTGACATAAATGATGTGTCATTTCTGTGCATTACATCATGTTTACAAAAGCGTCCAACAAAGAACCAATTATATGGTGAAAAGATGTGTATTTAGAGTATATAAGTAGAAAAATGAGGACTGAGTTTGGTTAAAAAAAAGGGAAATTTATTCCAGTGGTTGACAAATATCCACAATTTTTAATTATATTTATTGTGTATATTTATTATGTGCCAACTACACATTAAAATAACTTCATAGGAATGATATTGAAACAGATTAGCTACTGCAATCATTATTAAATCAAGTTATATCAGAGGTGTGCAAATACTACAGATCCCAAACATAAAAAAAACAAAGGGAGATGAGGTAACCACCACTTATTTGTCTGTTCTTAGTACTGCGAGATCTTATTAATTATGATGACTTATTTAAAATTCTGATTGATTGTTTTCCACAGACAATAGCATGCTTGTCCTAATAATCTAAACAAAACGAGTTTCAGAAAGACAGATTTTGATGCATTAACACACGCGTGTAGAAGTGTCATCATTCACATGAGGAGCTCCTTAAAGCTCCTTAAAAAGCCAGTTTAAAGACTTGAAGGTCCACACGTGTAGCCACTGTGCTGCTGCGAAGTTTGTCTTTTGAGATCTGCACCTACAATGACGAGCATGTTGCATAGCAGCACTATAGCTGATGTGGCACCGCTGCCCTTTCACAGCTAATTGGTCGCTCCGTGCTCATCATCTGGTTATCAGCGGTGATTGGCTGATGGTAAGCTGCGACTGGTCATTCGAGTGTCACTTGCCTGTGTTCCTGTAATTAAAATCTGTCATCCAGAACCACATCCCTCGTCGCCGCTAAACCCTTTCGTCAGATGGCAGCGCTCAGATAAACTGGCCTGCGGTTATTTCTCTGATGAAAGAATAGCACAATTGTGGTGCAAAGTTTAGGAAACGGGGGAGAGAGACTTAAGATAAGCTGATGTTATTGTGCCATATAAATAGGGAGATATTAAATTAACAGTCAAATGATAAACAAGTGAGATCACTGTTGCTAATGGTAACTGTTTTAAAAGAAATGCTGCTTGTGCATTTAGATCCAGCAAAATGGTTGCCGTAACTTTGAAACTTTTTACTACGAAAGTGAAGTGTTTTTATCATTGATGGAAAAAGTACAACTACTGTAGATAATGTGGTGGAGGAGAGGAGCAAGCGGTAGAGATACTTGATATTTTTAATGATGTTATACATTTGTTCAGGGCTGTAACTTCTGGAGGGCACTCCACTAGGCTGGCCTTCAGACACACGGACAACAGAAATCTTTGGAAATTAATTAGAGACAAATCCCTCCGCTCTGCTGAAGTGTGGCATTTAAGGCATTGTCCTTGGTGCTCGTATAACACCACCTTTTCAGCGTCGACCCCTCTCCTTCCACCGGCTGGATAATGCAGCCTAATCCACATTAGCAATCACTCCAGTCCCTGTTGTGCAGTGGCAGTCCTTCCTAATTGCTTGGCATTATTAGGTACTTTACTTGTAAATTTGAAGAGGAGGAACATCATTCTACTGCATCCAAGCAGCAAATGATCCAATTTGCTTAATTTCCAAGAAACACCAGCAGTCTGCTTTCCCCTCACTGCTCCCCCTATTGTTTGTAGAGGGGAATGATGGAGGAGCACATAACCGGCACAATCAGAGGATGTTTTACTCAATTATTATTGGAAAAAAAAATATTTTAGAGATGAGAGGAATTTCATATCCATACAAACATGAAAAAAAAAAAACCATAAGCATCCGCAGACAGAGAGCAATGAACAGCAAGAATGTCATCAGATTGATTCTGTCTGACTGAGATCAGCCTGTATTCAAATGAACTTGTGCGATTGTTAAGGATATCCAAAGGAGGCAGATGCTTACCTTTGATCTCTCATGACGACTTTCCTTCTGCGCCGCAGAGTTGTTTACCAAATTAGAGAATTAAGTTTAGTGATAGCAATAGCTGGTGCATCGGCATGAAGGGAGAAATGATGACTTGCTACTGGTGAAGAATATCAGCTTTAAATCCCCAAAAATGTAAATATCTGACCTAATCTGAAACTCCCTGGCTTGAGGGGTGGGAAAAGGGAAAATAGTCTTATAATCTGCAAGACCCACTCGTTCTTTATCTTTTTTCTCTCTGTGTCGTCGTCGCGCAGGCACACACACACACACACGCACACACACACACACACACACACGCACACACACACACACACACACACACGCACACACACACACACACACACACAGCAGGGCTTTCCCTCTCTCTCCACCTCTGTGCCGCTCTTTTAAAAAGTTTTACACTCGCTGTCTTGGCGTCTGTTTCACTTTCACTTTTTTTTTTTTGAAGAGATTTACTCATGAGTTGTTGACTGCTGGTCTCTCTTTATTTCTCTGTCTGCATTAGCGGGCATATGCAGCCCAATCCAGCCCATCTCTCCCGCTGCCTGTCAGTCAGCAGGACGGCCAGCGTCCCTGGACTGCATGTGGAGGGTGGGAGGGAGGGAGGTGGAGTGGGGAGAGTTGACGTGGCCCAAGGCGTGCCAGTACACACCAAGGGGGAACAAGGCAGACATGACAGGCTGATGACACTTGCTTTTGTGTATCAGATCATTTTACCAATCATCTGCATTTCATTTATGTGAGACTCGGCACTCCAACGCAAAGTGTCAAGTCTGCTGGCCTAGTTAGGGTGAGAGTGAAGTTGGCTGGGTAAAAAGCGAGCTGATGAAACCCTCCTGTCCGCTGCCCACTGACAACCCTGGCACTCCAAATGAAAGTGGAGCGGCAGCCTTATTACAGTACGTTTCAGACAACAAATGGGGAAACAAATGTGACTTGATATCCCAGCATGCCCTTTGTTGTTATTACTGCTGTTGTTATTGTCAATAACGGTGATGATAATGCCCGGTGTTTTGTTTCAGGGCTTCTCTTTTGTTGTCTTTCTGTTGCTCTACCCAAACAGGCTTTGTTGGCAGAAGAGCTGCCAGTGCAGCTGCGAAGAGACACAGCTCTCGCATCGCGGGCTGCACTTTGTTATTGTGAGTCTCTCTCTTTTTTTGAATTTAAAACTCCAGATGCAAACCTCAAGTTTGCCTTCCTTTAACAAAGCGGTAGACAAGAGAGCTTTGGTCTGTGTTGCATCTGCCATGAGATATCAATCTTGTAATATTTAGTAATATAATCCACGCAGCATGAATGACCATATTCAGTCTGGGTATCTTGTCTTTTCAAAATGTACCAAATAAAAGACAAAGAAAATGATTGATCTTTCTGACTTTGCAATATTTATGGGTTTTTTTTTCAAAACTGGCAGCCTCTTTCATTAAAGGCTGGGAATCATTAAAAAATGTTCGACACAGATACCTCGATTTCGATACCGGTTCCTGAGCAATACTTTTTGAAAATAGCAATTTTATGAGATCCATTTTAACAAAAGATTACACACACGTGGTGAGCCCTGTCTCTGGGCTTAACCAGAGCCAGTGAATAGAGAAAGTCACGACAACGGAAGTTTAAAATCGCTGGTCATGTATCCACAGAGACGCTGTAAAGAGCCAAGGTGTTGATGCATGAATATAGAGGGACAGCAGAATGAAGACTGGCAGTTTGCAGTTATACAGAATTTACTGATTGATTTACAGAACTGGGCTGCTAGTATTTGCAGCTAACCTCCGGGAGCTATTGGGAGGCTCCACGATCTGCCATTGCTTTAAAACAAAAAAGGTCCACTGGAGTATGAGGGGATGATGCCACTCTTGGCATACTGACACTGATGAGATAGACTCCTTAGGTATTGAGATTTGGTGTCGAATGACAAGACATTTCTTGATGATGGGCAGTTCTGCACCCAGCAACACTTTCATGAGGTTTTGTGAAATACTTACCATCAATCTGTACAAATTACTTCAATACGTAAATCACAATCTGTAGCCAATCCTGATTAAAACTCTCTGGATGTGTTCCTCACATAATAAACAAAGACTGCTTTTGGATTCAAAATAATTTCTGGGCCAAACACAAAACTGATTTAACTGGTTTAAATGCTGTATATTTTATTCAAATTCGGTTAAGTGTTGACACAAATGCACCTTATACCATTATAAATTAGCAATTAGGCCCTCTTCCACTCTGTGTTGGCACTACCGTCAGTTCTCCACAGAGACAGGGACACTTGGAGACAAACATTTAAAAGCTCTTCTTGTAAAAACAGTAGGAGAACACTGTCTGAAAAAAGAGTCTAAATACAGAAATGAATAAATAAATGCAATAAAAATGTGGGCACTGTTCTCATTTTGCAGCTTGAATGCAGCCTTGTCAAACAGCACTTAAAAGCGAGGGAGCTGGTCTTGGGGGAGGTTGAGATGTTTATTCTAATGGATGCCATAATGAATGCTTACGGAGTCAGGCCTTGGCTTCGATAGGGGGCTCTGTGCCAGCATGGTTTTAAAGGAGAGGCGTCAGTGCAGCAGCCCTGGGCGCTTGGCACGCCGAGTCCCCCACAATCTCCCGGCACACACAGAAATGGCAGCAAGGACCTGGAGATAACCACCCGTGAAATCTCTCATCACATGCCTTTGATTGCTTGTCCACTATTTACTGTTTTTAAACCCCGAACTTCAAACACAGCAAATAAAACACAATTCCTGTGACATCTCCCTCCCTCACAGGGCCATGTTTATTGAAGATATATATTTCTACAAATTGTCCCAACGTTGTGATGTCTCCCATTTTCCTCTCTGGAATCACACAAAATTCAAATCGAATGCTGGATTGTCACCAAGTGTCTACTTCTTACACTGTTTGGTGGAATCAATCAAAACATTTAGCAGAGTTTTGACAACGAGAGCAGCTTTTTGTAGATTCTCATAAATGCGTCTATTTTTCTGGATTAAATAGAGGCTATGGTGCGTACAATTTGTATGGTTCATGCACCTGTTTCTGTGTGTGTGTGTGTGTGTGTGTGTGTGTGTGTGTGTGTGTGTGTGTGTGTGTGTGTGTGTGCCTGCTGGGGGTGAAGACTGAAGCGCTTTATTAAAATGATGAGAGCAAGTTCAATTTGAATCATGCAGTGCCTGTCAGTGGCTTCTCGAATTGCAGGGCTGATGAAATTGCTCTTGCCGTTATTTAAAAGCAGTTGTAATCCATCTGAAAATGCTGTGATATAATCCATTTAATTTCTCATTCCTTGCAGCAATAACATTGAGTAACAAAAATCTATCAAAGCAATGTAGCCTGGTGATTTAGTAATTATCTTTATTTTACATTCCTGCAATTCAGCCGGGATTAATTGGAGTCTTATCTGAGCCAAGCGGCAGGTCACTTACCTCAATACACCACAATGTGTTTTTATCTTCATTATCAACCTCCACAAACTCAATTGTGACCCACTGTGCCAAGAAATGATTATTTTCTGATGCATAAAATCGGAAATACATACATGCACAGTGAAGCCAACAGCTATTAAAGTGTCTTTAACTGGTTCCTTCAAAATAAAACATAAAAGTGGGTAAAATGAAGACAAAAAAAGTACGCTGCTGCAGCGGCACTGCGATGACCTTATCAGAGGAGGTTACTGGTGTAAAAACAATGTCCGTGGGAGGAGCAGCAGGATGTATGACATGGTAAATGTCATGGAGTGATTCCTATTCAGGAGAACTCGCCAAACATCTAGTATTGATCAGCTGTTTAAGTTGAGTTAATGTATGAGCGATGCTCAATGTATTCCCTAATGGGTAAGCTGCCTGTAGGCAGTGCACTGGTAATAAGACCTCAGACAGCCACATAACTCAGGCTGTCTCTGAGACCACTCTCTTTTTCCTCCACCTGGGCTATCTGACATCTGATATTAGCGACATCACTGGCTCTGTGGAAAGAGGAAGTAGAGGAATGAAGGAGTCCTACAAGGCCTGTAAAGCTATGGCGGGTGAGGAAGAAGTAATTACAGCTTTATTCACCGTGACAGTCCCAAACTGCTCTTATTTTTATCATTGTCAACATATGTAGAGAACAGATCATTAGATTAAACAGTACACTGCTATCCAGGAAGCCACTAGTATCTGTTCTTGTTACCGTGATGTGACAGTTAACTTGCAGTGACTTGACCCCTGATTGAGACACCCACAGATTTTTTTTTTAAAGCTTTTTCTCAAATTCCACCAATGTGTCGCTAATAGTTTCAGTGTCTAAACCGGACTAAACACAACGTTGAACATGTTGTTCACATGTTCAACATGTTCAACCACATCAAGGCGAAGGTCTGGTACGCCCACTCTCCAGTAATTACAAACGTCGCTCTCGGAGTCATTGGAATTATGGATACATGACGATATAAACAGCAAAGTCTATACTGAGAAGCAGTAAGCGTTGATGCTGCCCCCTATCTGCCCCCTAGTTTTGGAGCTAGCTTCAAATTCTTACGCCTTTAAACTCTAAAATGGTTGTGTGAAATAATTACAATTTGCACGTTGTAACACACAAAAACAATGGTACGCTCCTTCAGTGTGTGTGTGCTTGCGCTGTTGTGTTGTTAAGGACATCAGCAGTGGTCTGTTTGCTGCCTGCCTGCATGCTGGTGGATAAAACACATAAAGGACTGTCCTCACTAAGATTAATTGATTCCTTCACATTTGGATACAGTTCAGAGAGCCAGAGAAATTGGCTGTTTTGACAGCAGCATGGCCCTCACCCACTCGCTCACACACGGCCAAAAAAACAACCCACAACATACAGAGACGAAGGGGAACCGGCTTGAAAAACTTTCTGCTTCCTTCTTCATTTGTTTTGGTTCATTAGCATTAGCAGATTTAATCACCACTGACACGACGATTATGAGGAATCTCTGGGGCCGTCCGTTCAAATAACACATCTCTTCAGGACCTTCCAAAAAAACCCAACTTTTTAAATCACTCATGCTCTTTTAAATCACTTACTCCATGCTAACAGCGTTTCTGACTTCTTGGAAAAACATTCTCCCCGTCGCAAGAAATAAATACATCACAGGCGGCAGGTAGAAAAATCATTATTTCTGATTTGAATTTACCTTGCCCGTAGGTAGTAGTGCATTGATGCCATTAGAGAACATGCACAACAGGCCAAAATAGAAACATGTAAACCCTTGGCTGTGGTGGGACTTCATGATGGCATTTTCATGTATTTTGATCATACCCTCTGCTCTCCCGGAAAGCCTCTCACATGTTCCGCGGCATAAGTGCTCATGTCTCATACCCTCAGAGGACGTTTTGGTCTGTCTCTATGAGTCTAATTTACGGATATCTGCATGAATTGGGAGGGCCTGAGGCCAACCATCTCATGTCTTTTTAAGGGAGGAGGGGGTGTGGGTTGTTGCGTTAGTAGGCCCTTTCGGGACAGGAGCAGCATTTCAGATAAGATCGGCGGTGGGAAGTGGTGAGCCGGGCCGTTTGTTCTCGTTGGCCATCTCTCATGTTGCACCACTGATTGGGAGGAAAGCTAAAATTGCTTTCACCGGGGCTCACTCCAGCAGTAGGCAATGATAACTAACAATGCCCCCGGGACCTAGTTAAAGCTGCATCACACGCGCTGGAAAACCACTTTAATGTGGCAGCATTAGGAAGCTGTCAGTTGGGTTGGTGGGGAAAACAGATTCCAACTCATCGTGGATTTTTGAAAACATTTGTTATCCACACTTCAAAACTGCTTATAATCAAGCTGGCATTTTTAATTTCATTTCACACAGCTTACCATGAAGAGAGAGAGAGAGAGAGAGAGAGAGAGAGAGAGAGAGAGAGAGAGAGAGAGAAAAAGGTTTAAAGATCAGAAAAGCGAGGGTAGAGAACAGAAAATCACCATGCTTCCGCTCTTCTCTCAAACCCGCTGCTGTCTCGCTCATTCGCGGGGATCGTTGAGCTCTTGTCGTACAGAAATGCAGCAGGTTGCAAGTTTTTCTTTCCTTTATGCGGGTTATGATTCAGGTGTACCGCTCAGTGCTTGTATTCTCTAGCATGTACATTATTGACCCTTCTGTGCAATTTCTCTAAGTACTACGTAAAGTTAGCTGCTGCTAATTACACAAAAGCCTTCCTTGTCAACCTCGAAGCAGAAAAAACAGTATAAATAGTCGTCTTTTTGAAGCTCGAAATGATGGAGCTGTTTCTCAAACGCCACTTTCATTAAGAGGAAAAAGGACCTGGTCTGAGAGTTAAAGGTTGATCTGAACTGTTTTGTTTTACCATCTACATGAATATGTAATATTTGAGGTCCCAAACACAACCAATCATTTGTCAAACTGTGCTAATTGTGCTATATCGACTCATTTAACCGATTACAGTATGAATTTATGTCAACCTTCCATTGAATTCTCTTGATTTTTCGCTGACAGTGTTTACTGTAGACGACTACAGTCTTCCAAGCATGACGCTGACAATCACACACCTCATTTACTCTAAGAACTGTTTGCTGTAAAACAAAAGGCACCTCAGTGTTTCTTTTACCTGATGTGCAGAGTTACAAGGGGATGTTTGACTATACATAGTCTTTACCTATCCAGCTATTGCTTATGAAAACATGCATCTGGAAGTGTGCATTCATTTACAGTTTGATGTATTTACAGTGTATGATGGTAAAATACTACTTAAACTGCCACATTTAGGTGGCTGGATCCATGAGAAAGAACAATGTGTTGCAGATCCTAATACAAATCCAGACCTAGTAGTAGTATCTAAATATGTTTCCACAGAAGGTAGAACTTTCTTTCTTTACTTTTCTTTCTCAGCTGGTATACGGTAACAAATAGCAGAGGCAAGAGTGATTAGGCATGATTGTATTCAAGGGAGGTTTTGAGCCTCAGCCAAGGTATGTACTCCAAGTTGCTGAATTGTCGAGATTTTGGCCTTGGCTTCGGTCAAGATGTCTGCTATCTTTTAAATAAATATAATATAATTTAATTTAATTTAATTTAATTTAATTTAATTTAATTTAATTTAATATGATTTAATATAATATAATATAATATAATATAATATAATATAATACTAGATGGCACTTACACACAATAATCTACAGACCTTGTTGTGAGCAGTTTCATTAGGAACTACTTTCTTTGTCAAACGTACCAATGTGCTGAAGTTGCATAAACTCATAGACGTGTGGCTAGCTATGTAAGATAGCTAAGCTAGCTAATGGTGCTGCTCAGCCGAGAAGTGTGGACATCCTGTGCTGTCATGAGCTGGAGCCTACAGGAAAAAAGTCTGGAAGGAAAAAAAAAGAAAAAAAAAACTTTCCATTTAGATTTTGGGGCTGTATTTTATTGTACGTTTTCCTTAACTATTTTCAATCCACGAATATGTCTTTCCTTTCGCTGGAAATATTCTAGCTTTTCTATCATATTCTGTCCTGAGCTACATTAGCATTAGCGGGACACCGTTGCTCTTCCTAATAATAGACAGTGCAGCATAAAAGATCCACATTTATGATGCACATTTGATCAGGTTTTAGCAGCTTCCATCAAATAGCTGTTAGCTGAAGTGGCTGTTGTGCTGCTTGAACTCACTTTTTTCCTTTGGATGTGAGCCAGGTAAAAAAAAAAAAAAAGAAAAAGAAAAAAGATCCAATTCAAATGAACTGCTAATTATATAATAAAGAGTATGAACTGTGTAATGACTAATGGACTCACTATTTGTGCTTGTGTAGATTTAATTGATGTTTCTATCACGAATAAGATAACATCAGCCACTTATATGATTTAATTATGAATTATTAAATTCATATCTTCGGTATATCATATTGTATATACTGCTGAAACAGACCAGTGGATGAGAGGTGAAAGGTTTTTTTAAGCTCCTCTTCAGCAATAAGTCAGCATAGTTGCAGTTTGTTTTTATGTAGCAGTTTTCACCTTCTGACAACATTTCCGTCAACAGCTTGGCAGTCAATGTAAAGTAGTAACACTGTGTTCAAACTCACATAATTCATGATAAATCGCTGTTTAGCTTCTCCCATCTAACCAGGTAATTTCTGAATCAAAAAATGATGATATGCTAATTCTATGTGCCACCAAACGATTGCAATCTCCGAGACCTGCCACTGTAAACCGGTTAAAAAAGAGAAACATGCAGGCTGTTAATGCAGAGTCGTTCTAAATCTCATCACTTTCTTTAATAGTGACTATAATTAAAATAAAAACACATTCTAAATCCTTTTACACATGCTGCCAGCATGTAAGAAGGTGAGGAGAATCATAATGCCATTAAATGTGTTTACTTTTTCCTCTCTGAAAAGAAAATGTCAAAAACAAGGAACAACACGTGAGCCTCATCTGCACACACACTCCAGCCTCTGATCACTCAACAAAAGACACACCATCTTTGTTAAATGCCTTCTCCTCCATTTGGCAATGCTCTCTGAGTGTCCAAGAGGTGTTCTTATCCATTTAATATATGCTCACAGTGTATCCTGTCAAATATAGATTTGAATCAATAGCACTCTGGAGTGGCTCGTTAAACTTAAATCAGCTTGGAAGTGGTGCATGCCTGCCTCACAGCTGCTGTCATTAACCACCGCCTTGCAGATTATTGGAGAAACGTCCTTGTGTGAGCAGATTCACCAGTTTACCTGAGGACTGTCGGCTGGAACTCCGGTGTTGGACGAACCAGCAATGAAGAACAAATAGCTCATATCCACACCCTCTCGGAGCAACACTCAACCCCAGATCAGTTTTCTGAGTGTCGAACATGCCTCGGGCTCGCTCAGACAGTGGCTGTAAAAAGTTGAATTCATATCAGATGTCCTGCTAATGACCAGAATTCATGCTGAAAGTACTTTTGAAGCTGCTTCTGGAGCAAAACCTACTTCTCTCGCTGTCCATCTGTGTGCTCAGTGTGCTGCAAACTGTTCATATTCAGATCCAGTATCTATTGATACGATGACGTCACTGGCCAAATTCTGGATGCAGAATTCAGGGCTGTCACTTCATTATTCAAAGTTTGAATTATATTTCTTCAAATATGGGGAAAAAATGTACATATTTGAACTTGAATGATCTGGGTTGTTTTCCAGAATTAAGAAAATCATATTCAAAATCCCACTGACATAACTACGGTAATAATTAAAAGGCCAGTCTTGGAACAGTATGTGGTGTGGCTGGATGTTTTTTCTTTTATTTGTCAGAGCATTTGATTTGTTGATTTGTGTTGGGACGCTAGGAGATTTTCAACATATACAACAAAAAATGCTTCCAGAGTAACTTACCAACCCTAGCTTTCATATAATTGTTTATTTAGCATTCATGTTTTTTAGTGCCTTCAACAAACACAATTTCCCAGAAGCCCCAGACATTCATGGTCAAACTGTCCTTGACAAATAAAGGCAACGATAAGGCTGTTTGCCAACTTTTTTATAAAGCAGCGACCTAAATTACTTGTCAATGACAACACGCTGACTATCTTTCCACTCAGCAGAGGCACCAGAAACAAGTGTACAACTGTTCATCCGCAGGCTCCTCACCCAAAGTTTGTGAAAAGGCCACAATTGATGAGATAGGCAAGGACACACAGCCTATGACCTTGTTTCTGGGAGACGGTTTAGATCTTTTCCCCCGACCCCTGAGAAACAGTTTTTGGCTAAATACAATGTCTCTACATGTTGTTCTCTACGTAAAGTGATACACCATCGACGGTTAGGTGTGCATCAGCTGGGTTGGATGTGTTGCACCACAACAATATATTCTACAGATTTTTAGCACGTTGTGTTTTGGATTTAAATGGCTTGAAAATAAATGGTTGTCAGTGACGTAACCTTTACATAATTTGTAATTAACGAGCTAAAACACACAAAACCATCAGTATTCTCCTCTTACCGTTTCCTCTTACGGTTCCCTTGACTGGCCTCGGCTTAAATCCTCCCATAAACGTCCCTCGTGTGTGTGCGTGTGTGTGTTGTTCTGTTTTTTAACTGCATGAATGAATAAAAATAGTAGAAGTAAGTGATTCATCCACTCTCCTGTAAAGAGTTCATTGCACAGCCCCGCCTGGTGGGAAAGGGTTAACTGCGACAGCAACAATAATGAGAGCGCAGTGAGACGTGTGAAGTAATTAGTCAGTCTACTCTCCAATATTTACCCAGTTAATTATTTGTGAGTATTACTCTTGTCTTCCCTTCAGATGGCTGCCTGTGTTGTTTTTTCCACACCATTTGTCACTGTCCACCTCTTGTGGGTTCTCATCCCCTCTTCCTGTCATTCCCCTTTTTTCTTTTTTTCTTTCGTCTGTAATGGCAGGAGAGTGGCATTTCGGTGAACCTTTGCCAGTGGAGGTGTTAGACCGCTGTCCCCGGTTGTGCGAGGTCAACTATGATTATTTATTCATCTGTCTGTTTGTCTAACGTTAGTAGCAAGATGTGAAAATGGTTGCTAACTTGCAAGAGATGTGCACACCTCAGGAAGGTCAGAAAGCCGAGAGAAGAAGGGGAGGAATCTGTGAGTCCAAAGGTCATGCTCGGCCACAGCAAACCTTATCTCGATTGTTTCTGAGAATCACAGAAACACAATAATGCTGCGGCTAACAGTTCACAGAGCCTATTATTGTCTGTGTAATGACATAGTTGTCTGCAACAATGACGTAGTTAGCTAGCTAGCTAGCTAGCTAATCGGGTTGTTAAACATACCATCAAATTATATTTACTCTGTTGACCATATGCAAAGTAACTGACTTGTAATCTTGCTGGCATAATGTTTTTCTTTTCTTTCTGGCTGATGGCTGAGCCAAAGGTACGTTTCCACTGCATGTTAACCTTACAGGATTGTAATGACTGTTCCAGCGATTAATGTAACTCTTGCCAGGGAGCTGAGTTATTGCTTGTGAAAAAAAAATATGTGTATTTTCATTGTAAAATGCATGAAAATGTACATTAATGCCAGTTAGCTTATGCTAGCACAAAAAGTGATCTGTTGATCAGCCCTTCTAAATTTCATTAATGAACCCATGATGTCTTGTTTGTTTTATTTGTACAAAAACCTAAATGTAAAATTGAAACTTTGTTGTTCTACAGTTCTATGACAGGCTGTTTCTTGGTGTGGAGCAGCTACTTCCTGAAGTCACCGAGACATGAGCCGGGCTAACAGCTTTGCACTGAGCTGAGGTAAGCTAAACTAAGCTAAGCTAAGCTAACTGGCTGCTTGTTGCAGCCTTATAGGCTTTTAAATAACCCAATATGATAGTGTTATCATCCTTTGGCCACTTGGCCTTGGCAAGAACAAGCTAATATTTTCCCAATAAATGTTGAAAACTATTCCTTTAACTTCATAGATGTGTAATTGTCCACCAGCCACTATAAGCGGCCTGAATGGGTGCAGAACGAGGCAGAAATCTATTATCACTGTCATTGTTTAATTAATGTTTCATATGTGGAGGAAATATGTCTCTGACCAATATGTGTGGGGGAGGGGTCAAAGCAGTGGGAATGGGGTGGGCTCGGTTGGTTGAAGGGAAGACAAAACAGTAATTATTTCATTATGGTATGACAGCAATAATATTACAGTAGTGCAGTGTGGAGTGCGCCTATCTGTGGAACAAATGAGCTCTCCCTCAGGAGAGCAGACTGCAACACTGAGCCTAAGGTAGGGTTTGCATTACTGTCTTTCTTTCCCTCTCTCTCTCTCTCTCTCTCTCTCTCTCTCTTTCACACACATACACTTTCTTTCTCCTTTCTCAGCTAGCGTTTTAATATTCTCAGTCATAGCACATGCAATTATTTTAAAAATAAATTTAGCACAGATAGAAAAAAAAAACCCTGGGCCTCTTGGGTGACGCAAATGACTTCCTTGTTTTTATTAGAAGACAAGGTGTTTATTAGGGGCCTTGTTGGCTTATTGCAGGAGGTTTCTGAGTTTGAGTAATTGTCCAATTAGGTGTAATTTCAGGATTGGTGCTAACCCAGGCGATTGTGCTGTAAGAGGAGGACTACCACCGGGACACACATTAATGAATCCCACTGAGACCTGTCTACCTTTAAGAAAGAGAGACTGTGTCTGCCTCTGTTTCGCCTTCCCAAATCTTTTTAACGAGGCATTATAACTGGGATTTACAATTGAGACAAGGCACCACTTCTCCCTCCCCCACTTCATTGTTCCTTATTCTTCACCGTCTGTGCACTGGGTTACAAAAATAATTTATCATTCATGTTATTTCAGTTCTCTGAGCAATTGCCTCTTATTCAAACAGAAAGGTTACCTTAATTGTTATGTAGCTCAGCTATTTATACCCTGGCATAAAAATGCATGTTTGCTGCTTCATGGAAAGGTCACTCATTACAACCCAAATAACTTTTTCTCTGTTGGTGTGGGCTCCTCAAAGTGTTTGTTGGCCACTTCACACTGGGAGATGGAACAAGGTTTTCAGAGAGGGCTCCAGAGGATTTAAGTTGTCGCCACCTATCTGATGTGATGAACTGCTCTTCTCTCGTTTGTTCTCACTTTTGTAGCATATCATCCTCTTTTTCCTCCTTGAAAAAAAAAAGGCTCAATATTTTGGGAAATTCGCTCTCTTGCGGAGAGTTAGGTGAGAGGACGGGGACCACTCGCATGTCGTGTTGAATACAACGACTAGACTACGAATCTACTGATCAGAATGATTTGTGATTTCCACCTCTACCTGCTTCTAGTCTTTATGCTAAGCCGGGTGGCTGCTTTAGCCCTAATATTTTCTCCCCTAAGTCTCGATAATAAAGTGTAACCAAATGCATGACCTTTCCCTAATATTAACCATGTGCCTTGAGCCACCAAAACAACGATAAAAACTTTAATCCTGCTTCAGTTGCACCACATCATCGTCTGACCGAGGGTTTCTATAGTATTTTTCCCACAAATGGTCATCATTCATTTATGAGGTATTAATGATACAATTACAGAACAATCATTTTGAACTTACAATACGTGCTGTAATTTCCACCACTAGGGGGCTCTCTATCAAAGACGTTTGCAGAGTGTTTTGCGGGAAGCAGCCGCTGCTCATGTGTTCTGCGGCGGCCACAGTGTCGGAGTCAGACCTGCGGAATAAACAGTCACATTTGTTAGGTTGGATAGCGAGCGCGACTTAACGAAACGTTGTTTAAAGCATTTGGGATAATGTATGCACATGGCTCAACAAAATATTCCCACATACATGGTTAAAATGTATATACGTAAATCTACGATAACCAGTGTTTGAAGACATACTCATGCCATTTAGTATGAGCAAAAAGTTACTGTAAGTTAATTTTACAATTTGCTATTTTTTAATATAACTTAAACATATAGACATGTGAAAATGTGCGTTGCGTCACTGTTCCAATTACACATTTTTAGCAGGCAGGGTTGTCGAAAGAGATAGACAAATGTGCAAGAACAGGACGAGACGGAGAAAGAAAAAAAGAGAGAAAAAGAAAAGGAGGGCCGTGTCGAGAACTGGAAGGACCTGTGAGAGACACACAGAGGCTGAAATATTAATAAGGGTTGAGGGCTGTGATGTTTAAACTCTTGGACAACATCCTCCTGTGTTTGCAGGCCTGCTCTTTGTGGACAAATAATAGGTGTTGGGCTGGTCTAAAAAATTCAGCACACTGCATAATGTACAAAGGTCTGGCACGGAAGCACAAGGAATGGGGAGCCAACTCCATCAAAGTGGGCTCGGCCTTCACAGTGTGTCCACGCTTGCTCCCTGTGCGACTCTGTTGTTACATCTGTATGGGCTTAATGCTCTAGCAGGACACAGAGACGAAGGGGGAACCACACACTGCAAGAGTCTTCATTAGTTCAGAGCTCAGCGCAACAGACATGGCCTCACACCACCTGACCCATGGAGTGGCCCATGCAGGCCCACTTTCTTTCAGCCGGTGGGGAGATAAAGCACTAAGCTGCTCATATGAATGCCAGCAGCATCAGGAGAAAAATGCATCTGAAGCTCACATCTAGTTTGAGTTCATGTCAAGGTTGCATTACACCCACCCTCCCGCCATCACCACCAAGCACCGCCAACACCACCCTCTCCTTTTTCTCTCCGTCTCCGCTTCATCCCTTCTCACATTAGAGCCTCTCACAGTCTCACCACAACCACTGACAACACCACGAGCACATCACATCTTCGCAGCAGCTACCCACTGCTCATCTTCACACTAAACCTTGTCCTTCTTTCAGGCTTACGTCTCAACACTCCCTCAGAAATAAGCCATTTCAAAAAGATTCATGAGCAGCTGGAGCCGCCATGCTGTATAACTGCAGCCATCACGGGCTTCTTTGCTGATACAGTCTGACGTCTCAAAAGGCTCCGGGATTCAAAACAAAATCAGGTTTCCTGATCCAGCGACAAACTGAGCTATTGGGAAGGCGCTTTTGCTAAGACTCTTTGTGACATGATGATTGGGAGACAGGCTCAAATTCCCTATGAATATGGATGCAACTGTTTATGCCTCCAGGAGAAAAAAAAAACAAAAAAAACAGGCACATACTTGACTGGTAAATATTTGTAAAAAAAAAAAAAAAAATCTTGGAATGCTTTTGGCAAGGTAGGCTATATATCTGTTTTGTTAGCGGTAGATTATTCCTTTCCAGTGTGTGGGTTTGTACTGTCAGTTCATACTATCTTAAAAAGGATTATCTGATGCACCTTGGTCTGATTTCAATTTGAATAGGTGTGAATTTATTTTGCAGTGCTCAATATCACATACAAATAAGTCCCCCTATAATCCAATTCCACCCCCACCAGGAAAAAAAAAAGGATGAAATAAGAATCTCATTATGCTGTCCTGCTTTATGTTGGCTCGTTCCCTCACAAACAATCTTCTGAATTCAATATCAGAGTGTTTACTTGCAGCTCCTGAATGGACAGAAATGTTACTGAACGACAGGTGATATTTTTCTAATTTTATCAAATTCAGGTACAGAGATTCATCCCCGGGCATTGATTCATTTTGAAATAGCTGCACCCCATGTCTTATTTACTGCCCCTGCGACACTGAATTCATAGTGATTGAATGTGGTGGTATGAAATTAGATTGCATTGTGTGTCTCTGGCTAATAATTCCAGATGGAATAGCTCCTCACTCTGCTTGACATGATGCACCCAGAGAGAAATATGGAAGCAGAGAGCAGGAAAGTTAAGGTTGCTTAGGTTCATTCGGAGGCCTTTGAAGCCCAATGAATCAAGCTTTACTAAACCTTGGGAGTGGTGAGGACCTGTGTAATTTGCTCTGAGAAGTGTTCTCTGAGGAGGTGTGTGATGCTTCTGGCCTCAGGAAGAGGCCTGCCCTCTTCTGAGAGCATGGTGTGATGTGATGATAAGATGAGGTGTCCTGTTTAAGAGCTTGATTAATGGCAGAGGAAGAGATGGCCACTCAGCACAGACACTGTTTGCCTTTGCTGAAGCACACTTCTGTTTCAGGCAGGGGAGCACGCCTGGGGTGCTGCACTTCATCCTTTGCCCAAACCCCAAATTACCAACACCACTGTCACCACAGCTCATCTTTACTTAAGGCGTGATGGCAAAGATCACGATCAATTTTCACAAGTCCATTGGAGCAGGCTCCTTCATTATGTTTAAAAACCATTCACACTGATTGATCCACGATGAGTGCATGGTATTGATAAATAATTAAAAAGCTCTCAGTTTAATTTGGGGGTAAGTAGAGGATGGAGAGTGTGGGGTGGGGGGGGGGTTGGGGGGGGTTGGGGGTTCGGGGGCGGGGGTTGTGTCAGGCCAGTCGGCTCTTAGGTGGTGTAATGAAGCCTGGCCTCCTGCTGTGGCACACCCAGCCACAGCTCTGCGTCTGCCTCCCCACTTTGTCCCAGTGGACGCACAACCAGCTGGATTCGTCTGCCATATTCGCAGCAATCAATGCAATCCGGCTTGAAAGAAAATCAATAAGACGTGTCCACTTATGCTGCAGAGTGTAGGAGAAGATCCTTTGCTGGGGCGAAGCTGCAAAACCAGCAGTAGAGATTTTATAAAACGTTCTGTGAGGTGTCACTGTGCTCAAAAATGTTATCATTTTTTAAATTTAAGGCATATCTCAAGATATTTACAGTCCTCTAGAGGCCTATGAAAGATGATATCTACTACTATTCTTTGGAGAACAATACCACAGTGAAGAGAATTGTTGACAGTCACTTGCAGCTATTAGAAGAGAAGATATGAAACAATCCCCAAAACTACAAAACAGTTGTTTTGTTCAATGACAGACGACTGTTGTTTGTCTGTTGTTAATGTTGAAGGACTTGTTCACCTAAAAGTTACACTTGTCTACTTTGGTCTTCATTCATTTATGAAGCAAGTCTTGGAATGAACTGGATGTCTTGTTAAGAGCTACTTTTATGATTAAAATCAGCATGTTCATGTATTTTTAGCTAAGTATAAGCTAAGAGATCTGAAGATAAGAAGGACTATTTTAGAGAAGCAACAGAAATTTCCAAGACATCAGTGAACATATCAGACGTTTCCCTGCTGGCAAAAACAGTTGTTTTAAATCAGGAACCTACAGTATTGTTATATACGTGTGTGATGATAATATTGCAATAGGCAACTGTTTTGCTGAAGATTATACTGATTGCTCAGTGTAATGGATAAATAAAATGACACCATCCACTACACTTTTTGTATCTATAGATTAGATGTTATTTGGTCTGCCAGCAGACTTGACTTTCTTGGAAAAATTCATGGCACAAAAACAGGAAGAGGCATTGTTTTTCCCAATCACTGATCCATTTTAATGTTAGAAAAACTGGACTAACTTTGGTGAAGGCAAAGAAGGAGAATAATAGAATCCCAGGTAGAACAGGAGTGAATGGATCAGCATTCGCAAGCTGGAAAGCAGCAGTGTGTCAAAATCTGCTGCCCCACTGATATTACCGATGGGACTTCCAGACGTCCAAAACTTGCCTACTTACAAATGCACCGAGTGTTTTACTCTGTCTCTTCACAGCACTGAGATCAGGGTTTCTACGTCATATCAGGATTCTTGCAGTTCAGCTTTGCTCCGGACAGTAGCCAGGCTGCTAGCAGTAGCCATGTGGCTAATGCTGTGTTTGCGACAGGGGCGCCAAGAGTAGAACAACAGGGACACAAACTAACTAACTCGAGAAATATACTAAATATGTCACTTTCTCATGAAAGTGAAAAAATCTGTCATTGAGGTAATTATACTTTGTCTTTTTTATTCAAATAAACCCAGGTTGGTGCATTCTAACAGCACTGGAGGGTTTGTCACTTAAAATGTTTTTTTTTTGTTTTTTTTTTCAAAATAAGACTAATTAACAGGAATGAAATTACTCAGTTAGGGGATACTGTGCACTGAAAAATGCAGAATAATGTATAAACAGCATTTGTTTTAAATTTTAAGTAAAATGTCAGTATATCCCTAGACATGTAGTTGTGTAGAAGTGTAAATTTGCAAAAAATGCAATTCTTAAAGTCCTAAACTAAATAATACTTCAGTCCACTCCTTGAGTAAATGTTGCTCTCATCAGTGGACGATCATTCAAACAGTGATCCAGCTTCAGGGAGAATATTGTATTTTCACGCAGGCAAACAGCTCCTGCTGCTCCTCTGGCTTCCTTCAGCAAGGAAGCTCTGCCAGGCTGTTTTGGGGATGATGACCGTCGATAAAAGCAATTCAGTTACATACCACAGAAACATGTGCTCTCGCTGTCATGTTTGAAGGAATCAGAATGTATTAGTCTTTTATGGAAAAGTGTGTGTGAAAGCCTGGTGAGGAGAAGGTGTTGTCTGATACTCTGGGGTTCATCAGCTCATGGGGTTTTTTTTGAATGCTCAACCCACCAAATCCTCCACCCCCTGCTACTGCCACCTGGCTAAACCAGTTAACACCACAGGCTTGAGGTCATGGCTCTGCGACCCTGGTGCAGACAGCTCCTAGAGGTGTGATATGAGGCCTCTGGTGGTGTCTGTCCCACAGCCTCACACACTGCCGAATATCACTACATACCAGTCATGGACTCACACCTCGATTGAAGAGCATGATGACCGTAAATCTGAAACAAAGCAAGGTCGACTCTGACACAGACAGATGGACACTCTTATGCACAAACAAAAACGGACACATAAAGCTAAAGTGGGTAGCCTAACACACACTGCCTGTGTGTGTGTGTGTTTGTGTGTGCATGTGTGTGAGAGAGAGAGGTTGTGGACTTGTCATTTACTGCCTTTCAGTAAAGCGAAAACAGCAGAAAAAAAAGAATATTATGCTGTGTCACACGTTTTAGTGCTGATATCCGTCTAATTGATGACTTTGTGCCACATCAATCCATTATGCATAATTTAACATGGATCAAGTCCCACATTAACATAATCACCCATTGGATATTCTGCATAGTGTGACACGCTGGTGAGGAGCAGAACCCCAGCCTGAGAAAAAGTGACAGGGGAGATGCACCCCGCATGAGTAGGCAAACACACACACACACACGCGCGCACACACACTAGGCTAGGCTAGGCTAGGATGTGGCTGATGTTAAGATGTCAGATCCTTATTCGCTTTAAGCGAATAGTGGGAGTCCAGTCTGAGCATTTTTGTGTTTATGCAGAGCCACATTTGAATAAACAGCCACACACACAAACACACACACACACACACACACACACACACACAGTGAACAGCTTGGAGAGTGAGGGGTGTAGAGCCGCCTGCTTAGACGCTGCCGTTTGCAATCACTAAGCAGCTTTAGTGTCTCCTACCACAGTCCTGATTTAAAATTCATAAATGCTAATCCTTCATAATTTACAGTTTAAAAAGCAGCCCTGCTCACAGGCCCTGTGGCCACAGCTCTGTCAGAGTAATTATACCAAGGAGCTGGGAATGGACTACTAGCAGAGACTTTCAACAGTCAAGGAAATCCCCCTCACTGGCACCAGACCCAATTACTCCAAATACCTAAACAGATTAGCAAGTCATTTTCCAGTTCAATCTGGACATAGGTGCCAAATCGGTGTTATACTTTAGTCAGGTGGGTAAATAGCATTAAAGTTGGGACATGCCTGTTTCTTATTAAGTGGACGGTATGCCAAGTAATTTTATTAGCCATTTCATTTAATTTGTGGCCCCGGTGATTGTCTTTTACAAGGTTACTTGGCTCTCTCAATACCTCTGGTGTCAGAGGGTGATTTGCTGCCCTCTCACTGTTCACTGACATTGCAGTGTGTGTATAGTGTGTGTGTGTGTGCGCGCATGTGTGTGTGTGCGCGTGTGTGTACATCACTGATGAACGGATGCTTCTATCTGGGGAGGTGCCAGTTTGTAAACCAGATTCTTTGTCCTTGCGAGGACAAAATACATTAGTTTAGATGTAGATTATCTGTGATTCTTTCATCCAGGGTCACTAATAGAAAGCCATTATCAAAATGGTCTGATTTCACTGTAATAGTCCACAATGACACCACAAAACCCATCGAAGGCCCAGTGAAAGGGCCCTGCTTTACATGTCAAAGCGCTCGGTGCAAAATGGCTCACCGTCCTTTTAAATGCATAATTAAGTGCCCATCTCAAATATTGATTCATCTCTCATCCTGATGTACTGTATGATAATGAAAGAAGTGTAGACATATGTTAGAGAAAGGGCTGTTTATGCATGTGTGATTACAACGTGAAACAAGCAAGTGGATGACATGTTTTTCACCCGTGCAGGGCGATCCATAATCCAGTATCTAATGCATGACGTCAACTGTTTGGGGTACAAAAGAATGTATAAGAGATGAAAAGCATTAATGTGTACAGTGTATTTCAGCTTAAAGACTGAATGCAATAGGAAACTGTATCCATTTAGATTGAGTAGAGCTGCATTTTGTGTAAAATGACAACAAATCGTATGTTTCACATGTGTCAGTGTTAAGTACAGAGTCCTCGAAGAAACACGGGCAAAAAAGAAAAAATAATGGAAGGAAAAAAAAGATTCTACAAACTTGCAATGTTGCAGGAGATCTCGGAATGTATTTCTTCCATGTCCCTCCTGGTGCTTTGTATATCATGGCTGAAGCTAATGACAATTTTCATTATTGATTAATCTGCCCATAACTTGTTCCATAATAGAACAGTTGTTTCCTCAATTTAAATTTCCCAGAGCCTAAGGTGACTCATTTAAATGCTCTGCTTTTCAGAACAACCCAAACCAAAATGAAAGATATTAAATTTACTGTCATATGACAAAGTGAAGCAAGAAACTCTCACATTTGAGAACCTGTAAAAAATGTAATATTTTTGCTTTTTTTTTTTAAATTCTGCAGATCATTCTTTCTGTCAGTCAGCTGACAGTTAATTGACTGATCAATTCAGCTCTCGTGCACATGAAACTGGATTAGTATTTTCATTACAGAGACAGTTAATGTACCTGTGCACTATATGTTATGTTACTTACTGTGAAAAATATCAGCATGTAAGACAAAATTAAACTGATCCATTATAAAAAACATTTCACAGCCCAATTCATGTTCCACTGCAAAAAACAGTTTTGTCTTCACACCTGTCTCATATTTTCTCTGTCCTATCAGAGACGGCCACAACCCCCAGATGATGCCTGAGCACTATATCACACTGACTCTCATCTCTAAGTGAAAGAAATCAGGACTCTATTAGAGCAGATTAGGAAGACTGCGCTGGACATCATGTCACAAATCCCGAGCTTTAAAGTTTCTCTGTCTTCTCTCTGTAACCGTCAGCCGCGAGGAGTGACTCACAGAGCGCTCGCATGTCCCCTCGCTTCTCTTTTACACAGCGGAGGCCCATTGCTACTGTATAAAAACATCTGCATGTGTGACTGACATTACTGCAATGAATTTTAATTCAGATACAAACACTCGTCGCCAACAATCCCCCTCGTTTTCAGTGCAATGGCTTCCATAGTTTACTCCTAAGATAACATCTTATGCAGCAAATAACTCAATTAATTTCACACACTGCCTTGAGAATATGTGCTGTGCTGAATGTGAGAACAATATTGAAATTATACACTAGAGACAGACAATAGAGGTAGCCTTACATTAGAGGAAACTACCATAACAACTCCTCGTCCTCTCTTTTTTTTTAAGCACAGCAAGTTATTACATTACCATTGTTATAATAAGCTATTTGTTGCTGAGCAGCGGCCTGTCTTAGAGTGTAGAATTAAAACATCAATGAGCAAACTTCATGTCTTTAGAGCTCGGTGTTTAGCCCGGCTGGCACATTCGACTGATGTTGCACAGAAAACCATCTTTGGAATAGGTTAGTTTAGGGTGAATCAAACTATGGTTGGATCAGACCAGATATTTATTTTTTTATTTTTTATATTTTTTTGGCCTTTTCTGGCTTTATTGACAGGATAAGAGGTAAGAGAGGGGGAGTGACACGCAGCAAAGCGACCCGGGCCGGGAGTCCAACCAGCATGGGTAGCTGGACTAAAGACATTAGGCAGTGGTTAGTGATGATAGTACCTTATTTGACATATTAGATACTAGTTACAACAATAGCCCAAATAAATATGGGAGAAACAAAGACAAAAAAACTTGACCATGCACCACATTTCAAGTATCGTGTAACATACATGGTAACTTTACCAGCTAACTAGCATAAGAATTTGTGTTTTTTTTGTACATATTCGAAGTAATTTCGTTTATGAAAAGAGTTTATCACCTCTGGCTTACCCTTATAACTCTAAAATAAAGCATGGTGAACACAGCATTTAGCGGCTAAACTTCTAACTAGACTTGGAAGAGACCAAAATGTGGCTTAAAATGTGGCGATTAACAGAGGTCCATCGAGTGTCTGCTAACACATTAGCCAGAAGCGTCACAAGGTCAGTGCTTATAGGTCAGTGTTGTGTTTACAGCTCATTATGCTGCCGGCAGCTTGCAGTCTGTCTGAGTGAAAAACAAAGGACAGAAGGATAGTGGTCAGAGGGGCTCTGTTAAACTTCTTTGCTCTGCCTGAAGCTCCTTTCTTCGTTTATGTTAACGGACTCCATCGAGAGTCGATGAGACGAGGCATTCGACAATGTTGATAATGTCACTTCTTTTGGATTGTTGTGGAAAATCCAACCCGAGAAGTCCACAGTCCAGCAGCATCGAACAAATCATGCACAGGCTGCGAGAGAGACAGGAGGGGCCTCAATTTTCACGTCACGCTGAAATCCACTCACATTTGGCCAATAAAAAAACAAAACAAAACAAAACAAAACAAAACAAAACAAAACAAAACAAAAAAAACCCCAAAACATGTTACCAATTTTTTAAAGGTCCAATGAGTTGTAAATGGATAATATCCAAAATGATAAGTCCATCAGTGTAGAATCAACTGAAACAAAGACTTTGTTACTGCATGTTATTGCTGCTCTGTTTATTCTGAGTTCATGAAACATATTTTCTATATCTTTTACCCTTCACGTGGATATTATATCTTTCTGTGCAGTTGTAATTTCCAAACAGGAATCAACAGTTTCACACGATAAATATGCTGCTTTTGATGTTGTTTGCGATTAATGTGGTTAACTGTCATGGCAATTACCTTTTAGTCTTGTAGTCTGATGATGATTAACTCACTTCATGAAACAGGCCCGAGGTCTCTCCCTATCAGTGTTCAAAGGAGCAGCCTCAGAATGACAACACACTCGCACATGCTAGTGTATATCTCCTCCAGAACACATCATGGCTTCTAATGTGTCAGGTTTGTGGCGCAGCAATTTCACAACCAAATAGCTCGTGGGAGTGATAAGAGTTTCATTATTGCTTGAGCAAATCAAAGGCAACAAGCAGCATCATTCATAAAACAGATTTCAATATTTCACCTGTTTTAATTTAGGTGTTCAACAAAGCAACAGAGAGACGGAAGACAGAGCAAGAAATAATGGAGAAGGTGGGTATAAATACACAAAGAAAGCAGCACTCCAAAGGATATTGCTTTTAGTTATTCTAGTTGTGTGCTAAAGTCTGAGCTCTGTTTTGTGCAATTTTGAAAAATAAAATCTAATCAAAACAACAATGCAGGAATAAAAGACCTGCCCTAAGGCTCCGTCTTACACTACAGCTGAAAACAATATTATATTTCTAAGTTATTTTAGCTTTGAAGCCAACCACAATGGCCCGAGCCAAAAACACATCTAATGTTAACTTGAGAAGAACTGTGAGAATAATGGAGTTATTTTGCTTATTATCGTGTGCTCTGAGGAGCTTATTTCTCATCATTTCATCTGACATTTTCAGATTAATTCTGCTCAGTTTAACAGTCTGACAAACCCAACATGAGAATTAATACAAAGGGTATATATATAGTTAGCAAACATACCTGCAATGAATGTTTTTTGGGGTTCATAATCTTGTGGTTGAAGTTGTGTCAAACTCATTTTTAATAAGTAGTTTGTGTTGTTGTTGCATTGTCCTAATTGTTGTAATATTTCAGAGGCGTTGCTGTTATTTTGTCCACACCCTGTGCAGTATCTAACACCAGAATCATAGCCCACAATAACAGCTGCAGTGTTTCAGTTAGCTATTAAGCCATGGCCTTGAACACACAAAGAGCAGTTAAGTGCATAATAATCTGATATAACAAGGCCAAAACACCCAAATTAAAAATGGTATTCTCTCTGTACACCTGCTCTAATTCCACTCATCGCTCAGCCTTGTACACATGAAAGGCACAAAGCACCAAGGCTTACTAACGAGTAAACACTGAAGAAGTTCAATTGATTGAAATACAAAGGGATCCAGGAAGGCTGCCTCTGGTGTGATCACAAAGAAAAAGCCATTTTTTTTGAGGGGTCAGGGGCAACTCTCATGCCCCGTTCTTGGTTTCCAACATGGTTGTATTAAATGATTGGGTACCATATTGTAGAATGGCATGCAATTTATTCCATTTTTGTCTAACTATGGTCACTTCTGTTGAGCCCGCAAACCAATGGGTGACTTCGCGTTGGGTTTACGGTGTTCCAGCATAATCAATGTTGTTCCACGACCATCATTTCTACTTTGGACAAAGCAGCCGAGTCCACATTTGGAGCGCACTGTTGTGACTGAATGGATTAAGTAAAGCACTCTCACTCAGGAGATGGGTTTGTATCCTGCTGTTTGTTTGCTGTTCAGTTTTAACACTAAGATCACTTATTATTTGTGTTTCTTGTCAGTTTTCTGTTGCTGTTTGGTTTAGGTTAAGGCCAACAAAAATACTTGCTCCCTTGTGAATATTCTGGCAGTCTTTTTCCCCGAGTTGCAAAGCTATGGTGTTATAAAAATGTGATTGGTCAGTATAAATGGTGGTTCTGGAGCTAGATTAATTATGATGTTCCAGAAACAACACCAACACGGCAATATCAAACCATGCGTGAGGTTACATGGTTCAACCGGAGCTGCTGTCTTGTTCACATGGAGCATGTTCACGTGAGTGCTTTTCTGGCTGAGTCAGTGTTTGATCGTTCAAACTGTGATGAAACAAAGAGCACATCTGGAGTGTTTGTGATATTATTCAGAAAACTGTATTTATTGTATTACGATTGTTTCCTCCCTAAAAGTGATGTATAAATCCCTTGTTGGGCATCACATGACTTTGGCTTTTCAAATGGTGGCCACTGTTCCAAAATCCTCACAGACCCCTGCACTGTTGTCCTGGTTTCAAACCTGCCGGCTGGCTGGGCCTCTCTTTGTGGAGTTTGTATGCACTTCCTGCGTCAGTGTAGGTCTCCTCCACTGTTCTCTCACAGTCCACAGGAGCTTTATTTCATGTTGGCAGGTTTGTTAGGCACATTGCAAAGCCTGAGTTGCCCAATGTGGATGTCTGTCTATGTGTGTTAGCCTCTGCGACAGACCTGCGATCTGCTCACTGTGTACCTGGCCTTTTTCTCCGACCGTCAAAATACAGACAACGTATTAGTGCTTTCCAACACAGTGTGTCCTGTTTAACTGCTTATGCCATCTTCCATAGACTGTTCAGCTGCAGTCATTTTTCATTACATACCGTTTTCTTTTTGTCTTACACAAATTGATTGTGTTCTTATTAGAATTTCACTTTCGTATTCCATCATTTCATGTTGGAATAAGGACACAATCAAGAGAAGCAGTGACAGCAGTCCTGTAGCTTATGTCTACACTCAGTGCTCAAGACAGTGCAGATGGAGCTATACAGTTCCCTGCTTTGATCTAGTTAGTCTCCGAGGCATTACTGATAGACCTATTGCCATTGGAATAAAAAGAAATTGCGACACATTTCAATAAAAGTAATTGGTCCTCATGCAGACAAAAACAGCCACACATTTGCTGTCACTATGTATACGAATGCGAATGTAATTACCTCGCCTGTGAAGCCCCTCTCCCTCCCGCCCTCCCTCCCTCCCTTACTCTCATGATTATGTTTTTCTGCTTGTGTTATCTGTGAGGGAAGTGTGCTGCTGTGCTGATTAACAAATAACTCTGTGATGAGCCTCCCAAATGTCCAGTTAGGTGCAAACTAGATATGCCATATTTGGGCAGAGAGCTCGGAAATAGAAAAACTGCTAATCAAGTCATATTTTTGCAGCTTGTGGGCCTGATTTTGTTTTCATATTACACATTTTTTGCCATGTTTCCTTTGCAATATGGTTTAACACCGAACATGCACCCCCCCTCATCATTTCAACAGTGGGATCAACCAGCACTGGTGGATGTGTACCGTAGCAGGCTATCCAAGGCTGCACAGCGTGACTCTTATAACGTAATTAGTCCATCTCTCTAGGAGGGTTTGCTGGCTTTACCTATATGCCAAAGTAAAGTGCAGTCACTTTGATGATAAAAGGGATAAAAAGGCAGCGATAAGGTGGAATGTTGAGCAGAGCGAGGCTGGTGTGAGCCAGCCAGCGGAGGTCTAATTGGATGAAGGAACCCTGTTGCATGAGGCGTTCTTCCCTGAGAGTGGCAGACATTATGAAAACCTCCCACGCTGCTTTCAGTTGATTCAATTAATTTATTTTTCTGTTAAACTGATGGAAATATTGCCTCTTTTCCAATAAAAGCCTGACAGCTTTAGCACTGTGACATGGCTTGAAGTCCTCTGCTCTAAGGAATTAATTGTGAATGTGCTTTGCTCCCATCGCCAGCCCTGCCCTCCGTGTGATCCCAAAAGGAAGACCAGAAATCACCCTGCCTCCATGGCGGCCCAGCCCGGGCTCAGCCTGTGGTCGAGTGATCTCATTCCCCCTCTTCCTTGTTTGGTGCTGCGGCTTTTGTTTTGACCGGGGCTGAGAGTGAGCCTTAACTGATCGCCATGCCTCAACGCAGCTGAGGAAAAACATTGGTTCAAACAATAGGCAGAGGATCAGAGAGGTGGGAGAGTGAATAATGTGTCAGGTGCTCCGAATGAATTAAAGTGCAGAGCAGGGCTGCAGAAATACCTCTGTGTGAGGCCCTAATCAGCTGCAAACATGGGAGAGAGAGAGAGAGAGAGAGGGGGGGGAAAAAAGCTTTCATTCCTGTAACTAATCATTTGTGGTTTCCCAATGCAGTCAGCCAACGCCAAAGGCAGAGACTAATAAACTGGGAGGCTGTGTAGATTTATAAATGATTAATTAAGGGGCCTCCCACGGGAACTGCAGAAGCTATAAGCAAAAATATTAATTAGTTGAGATGAGACTTAAACTAACAGGAAAACATTCCAGCCATGTTGGAAAGCTCATGGTGGGGGCAGCTTGTTTGACTCTGGGCTGACAAAGAGGGCCCTCACTGCTGCACCACTGTGGGCCGAGGGAGGGGGCCGTGTTGAATTTGGCTGGAGGATAATGAAGAGTTACATAGAGTGTCAGACAGAGAGACACACAGGTCCTTAGTATTGAGTTGTAAGGAGAGATGACTGAGTGACTGAGAGGGTTAGGATTGGGTCTGAAATGAGTTCTCGACTGCCTCAAGTACCTCTGCAGCCCCCCTTCTCACAGCTACATTACCATTTCTGGTTGCCTCTCCTCATGCCTGCCCTTCAGGGAGGTCTCTAAAGCCTCTCTCCTCCGCTTCTTTTCATGAATGTCAAGATGCTGAGTTTAAAGTCCTGCAGATTAAATGGGAAGTGTTGAGTTTATTCTGCGTCTAATGAAAGAACTAGGTAATTTCATGCAGAGGATCTCAATGTCACAATGCTTTCCAACTTCCAGAGCAGAGGCTTCTTATTTCCTGCTGTCCACTGGGAAAGGGGGAAAAACTGATTTCACTATTTCTGATTAGTGCAGCATCATCCAGGATGACGCTACCTGGGTGACACAGCCCATCCGGTGTGTGGAGGTGTGATACAGTTCAGTGAAGTGAGCACCAAGGCGTCACGGTGCTAAAACTATTCATGGCCAGTGTCAAATCTGATGGGCGATCTGATCGAGTTTCTCTGTCATCTATCAAGTCAGTCAGAAACTGCGAGAGAGCTGCAAAGTCAAACAATAATCTGCCTGCTGTGTGAAACCCAGTGGAACCAGATGAAATGTACATTTCTGAAACAAAACGGCCACTTGCACACTTCAGTGAGCCAATATACAAATTATTTAAAGCACTAAAGGAATTTGGATATTGTGGTGACAGTACCATGGTTTGGCTTTCAATGCCTGTTTTGGTTGAAATGCTCATGGATGGAGGCGGTGCGTCTTTTCTGTGAAAGATTGCTGGCTTTGATTGCCACAGAAAATGGCTAGAATTGTCTGCAGGTCTCCTTAAACAACATCCAGTTTTAATGGCGCAAAAACGGCCGTAAATATCCCAACAACCAGTACGGTCACCACAAAAATGGCTGGAAATGTCCACAATTGCCCTGAAAAATGTCCAGTGGTGTGACTCGAACTTTGGTCGGCTTTTTGGCAACCTGCTTTATTTGTAAATACGCCCTCCATCCTGTCCACTTCCTGATGTGAAAGATGGCTAATAGCCATGTAATGTGAACCCGATATGCCACGTTTAGTACAAATGTCAACCTTTGACGTACCTGTGGTTTGCAGAAATGTTAACTGCAAAAAATGTATCCTGGCAACTAGGTTGTATCAAAACAAGGGAGGATGAGGATTCTCGAAAAAGAAGAAACTGAAAAATGTCATTTTATGCGGTATGTTACAATTTCAAATGAAATCTGAAATATGTCCCCCTCCAGTCTGCATAATGTGAAATGATGTGGCTTGCCTCTGCATACTTACTTACACAGTAAACCCCAAGACAAACCAATGAAAAATAGCCCAAGATGGTTATTATGCTTCCACAAATGACACTTTCTTTTATTCCTCTTTCAAAAATTGCAAAGTAAAAACAAGACAATAAGAAGGGAAGCCGTCACTGCAGCGGGCAGCCACCACACAAATACAATTACAGAAATATGAATTCATTTGTAAAGGTCGTGCATCCTTTTCGAAGGTCTTGGTGATGAGAGCAACAACCACTGGCAGCACAAACTGCCTGTGCCAACTCAAATATTATAACAGTCAGTGGAAATAGGATCAGACCTGTGGGACAAATAATCTAAGAAATACTTTGAGACCTGAAATAATGAGGACCTTAAAGAGAGTACCAGAGTATGCATCTGGATGAGCTTAACAATCATCCGACTGTACAGGAGATGACTCAAATGGGATCCATCCATATAAAAGCCAAGCAGAAATCTGCCCTGAAGTAAGGACATCAAATATCCCCATATGTCAATCTTGACTTCAGTTTCGGGTGCAGGTTAAAAAAGAACTGGCCTCGACTATTTTCATGTTTTCAGCATGGAATCAGATGAAAAGAGTCTGAGATGAAAAATTAGGGCCAAGTAGACACTTGAAGAGAGAGGCAGATATTCCTTTAAGCCATCATAATTGACTCACTGGAGGGCCAGGCTCTGGTGGTGGTGAGGTGCTTCAGAAGTCAATGTTCCCAGAATCTAGTGTCAAGGGTGAATACATGTTTTTAGATTTCATAAATAAATATTTCATTCATCTGTCAATGGCATGTATGTGGTGAAAGAGAGCCCTTTCATGTCACTCTGGTTTTTGGATGGGTCGGTGGTATATGTGCGAGAAAATTGAGGCTACTAAAGGCGACCAGCAGGAGTGAGCCAGAAAAGACTTCCATTTGAATGATAGGCAAAGAGTTGAACTGTGTGTTTTTTTTCTCTCTGCTGATATGATTGCTAAGGGTGTCCAGCAGGACTGGAGTGACGTTTGACAACAATTAGTTGTGAACCATGACAGGCAGGCCCATATACAACAAAAGACAACTATGGTCCCCAACTTCATAGTAGATCACCAGACATATCAGCCCCATCAAAACTTCAGACGAGGCTGCAACATCTGATGTAAGAATCAAAACACACATATTCAGGTCTAACACGAAATGCAAATATAGTACATTTATATAACATGAACTTGCCTGTCAAAACACGTCAGGAGAACATTGTCATTGTGCTCCATACAATAGGAATGCAAGACATAGATATTTCTTCACGTTGCGATTTTATGTTTCTTTAAATTCAACTTTCTCTTTCTCTCTTATCACAACACTGTACTCTGGTTAGTTTAAGGCACAAAAAAACACATGCTTGTGGTTAGGAAACCATCATGGTTTGGCTTAAAATACCCGTTTTGGTCGCCAAAAAAACAAGACTGGAAATTTTCCCATGATGTCCTCAAAAATATTCAGTGTTGTCAGGTTTACAAATGTTGAAACCATGTGGTCCTTGATCAAAAACATTCAGTAGTTTCAAACTGGAAATGGTGAAACGCACTCTTGAACTGTGGTCCTCCGCTTGACAGCCACCACCATCCCTTCCATCTCCGAAATCCCACCGTACAATGTGAAAGTCAGATAGTAAACATTCAATCTAAGCGCGATATGGCTGACTAAAAACTTAGACATATCTGTGTTTTGCAGAAACCTTAGCAAAATGATCAAAAAGCATCTCCCTTGTTAACCTGCTACCCCCTCTCCATCCCCTTGTCACAGAGAGAACACGGGGCAGAGCGGTGTTAGTCTAGTCTCTTTATCCGACTGAGGTTTGTGTAAGTTAGATTCTATGGCCCTGTCCATGGCTCTGAAGGATCAGAAGCCCAACTGTTGTGTACTGGTAAATCTAAGGTGCTGTCTATGGTGCTGAAGTAGCAGACAGATTTGTTACTGCACCTTTTTTCTCTCAGCCACCTTAATGATCAAAGTGAGTATCAAAGTATCAACATGTAGCAGTGGAATTGTGATTGTGATCATAACTCTAAGTGCTATATCGAGGGATCAGAGAGACACACACTACTGCCTATAGTAGCCTCAGACCCAGTGGGGTTATCCTAACCCTAACCTTCCCATTGGGCCATCTCCCCTATTAAAAATGTACAGTTCATCAACTGGGCTTAGGTACAAAATCCCAGACCTCCTCCATTTGATGTGCCATAACATTGTCTTGCTACCTTTGCCTTTGCTCCTGACAGACAGTCGTGGTTGACATTGATGCTGGAGCTCATTGACAGTTCTATGTAAACATATATGGTGTTCCTAATGGTGTTCTGACAAATTCCGCCCCTGCATCAGTCCTTCCAGTCAGCGCCACAAAAAAAAAAAAAAGAGAGAAACACATTTCTGTTCAAGTGACAAAGCCCTCTAGCAGTGATTATGACAGCAGCACAGGAGGAAGTAAGGTGTTGTTGTTATGGAGTGACAAAGTGTATGTATGGGGAAGGTTGGGGCGGATGGATGGGTCAACAAAACATCGGACCTTATCATGGGATATCATTGTTTGTTTACCGTTTCAAACTGTCAGTTAATGTTGTTTTTAGCCGGAAACTCGTGTTTGTTATTGTTACCTGAAATTGAGGCTCCCTTAACCTTAACAAAGTAGTAATTCAACCCAAATCATGATCCTTCCCCCGAACCCAACCAAAGTTGTTTTTGCCCCTTAACTTGAACAAATCTTGACCTTCAGCTTTCCCATCGTGAACCTGATAAATCTTTTGGAAGGCACAGACAAATATGTCCTGCTGATAGTGGCATCGGACCAGGAAACAGTTTTCATGTGTTTTTCAAAATAACATGGAAAGTTATTGCATTTTTGTTAGGATGATACTTTCTTTGTAGCAGTATTTTACCTGTCATTGTCTATATTGTTGTGGACCACTGGGTGTCTTTGTTGTTCACACCGCTGACATGGATGGTTATGAACAGACATGATATTGTTGTGGTTTGAACAAAAATACTATAAATAAAGTAACAATAACCTTAAACTCTAGAAATTACTCTTAAAGGTTTCTGCCAGAAGTCATGTACATGCTCCTAGGGGACATTTGTCCATAAGAATATGGTGAATGATACACAGGCTAGCCAAAAGTCCATGGAATCATTCATGATCATTGTGCTCGAACAGCCACCGCCCTTCTGGGAAGACTTTCCACAACATTTTCTCTTCAGTCTCATTCAGCCACAAAACCACTAATGAGGTCAATCACTGATGGCTTGCAGTCAGTCACTGTTTTTTCATTTACATGACACTTTTCTTATTGGGTTTTTCAGACACTTTAGTCAACAACAAACCAATTATACTGATACGTATATCATGCTATGAAGTGTCCCTGGAGAAATCAAACCGTGGAAATTAAATAAAGATATGCAATGAAGCTCAAAATAACACAAGTGTAAACATAATATACACTGCTAATCAGACAGAACAAAATCTACATGTATGTGCCAATTCATGGTATTTTACACACTGTATTTTACACATGTTGCAATTGATGCCAAAGGTGTTGGATGGGGTTGAGGTGAAAGTTCTTCCACACCAAAGTATTTCAAGTGTATTTCTTCATGCACACAGAAGTAAATAAAAATGCCTCCCCAAAGCACACTGTTGTCTAAAAAAACATTTAATTTTTCTTCAGTTGGAACTAAGAGGCTCCAGAAAAACAGCTCCAGGTGATAAGCACACCAAGCATATATCGTCCACATACTTTTGGACAAATAACCTAGATTGGTTTGCTAAACTAACAGGCAATTGTTGTTTTAATTAATCTGTCAATGTGTCCTACAGCATCAGGAGGGAATTCAATCAAAACTGTATCAGTAGCATGCACCGGCCTGTATTTCCTTTTGTTATTTGTACAAGTTCAAAAGGTTGCTTCAACCCTACTGTATTAAGAAAAAAACACACAAATGCTGATGTGTTTGCGAAATGTAAATGTTTGTGTCTTGAGTAAATTGCAGGTCGAAGCAATGACTTCAGGACCTAATAACAAATTTAGGCAATAATTGAATTGTAGCATAAAATTGCCCCGGCAAATAACCGTGAGCCATTATGTGAACACATTTTCTCCCCTCTCATAAAGAAACCAAACCTTAGACACACAAATACAGTATGCATGCATGAACACACACACACACACACACACACACACACACACACACACACACACACACACACACACACACACACACACACACACACACAGAGTGAGAGGCACCCACACACACACATACACAAGGTGGGAGAGACCTTTGAGGGTTTCACAATAGCACATTTATCCGCAAAATTAAAAATGGTGATTGATCCGTGGAATATTAACGGTCAACAGTGTTTTTCATTAAGTCGTGAAGGGGAGTGAGGGGAGGCATTCTGGTGGAAGAAAGAGAGCAGGAAGGAAAAGGAGTGAAAGCTTTATTTAATACTGATCCTGTACTGTAAAAAGGCCCGAAGAGAAATGTAAATACTAGACTCCAATAACACGACAGCACACTAATCATATTTACAAACTATATTAAATCTGCCCATTGTGTTTGCCTTGCTGAGGATTGGCTACCATGTAATTGTCATTGTAACCAGTGTTGGCTTATGGGAAAATTTAACTGCAGTGATATAAGGTGACTGGTAGGATTATTATTACTTTATTATGACCCAGTATATGTTTATTAAAACAATTTGTCATGCAGAACAGGAGTGGGGAATGGAAACATTAAATCCTGCTCCACTCTGGCCGCAGAAATGAGTTACAATAAAATTAATGGTGGGGAGGCCTGGGCTGACACCAGAGTGGTACGTAATAACCCGCTGCTTCGTTTCATTTGCCGATCATTTCCTGTTGGGCCCTCACCATTAAACATACATGCTGGGGATTATTGAAATAGCCCTGCGACAGCCATTGTAGTGCAGAATGTGTGTCTGTCGGTGTGTGTGCGTGTCTGTACTCTCGCGCATGTGTTTGTTGGACTGTGTTTTGGCTGGAAATGCTGCTTTTATGTGGCCGGGCATTTGATCTTGAAAACACCGGCGTCATGGCAATATGCCACGGTGTGTTTGTATTTCTGCTTGTGCTGTTATGAGAGGAGAGATATTAGGACAGAGAGGCAGTGAGGCTGGGATCTGAAGTCTTAGGAGGAGGCATCATTTCACTGAGTGCCTGGGAGGGGCAAGATTAGTCTGTCAGTTCTGTCTAAAATGACTTTGAGGCTATAGCTACAGGGATGCAGCAGAAGTTTAGCCAAGGAGTTAAGTGCATTTACACTGAACAATGCCCTTCATTCCCCTTGTGGTTTGGTGTTTGCGAGGACTGCCATGTTGAGGTGTAAACTGATTATATGAGCAATTCTGCCCCAGATACCTGATGTGTTGTAGCCATAGCAAACTTAAAACAACAAGTATGATATGCTGCCACAACAAACACTCTTTAAGGATGCAACATGTAAGAATTTTGGTTCAAAACGTTCAAAGCTAACCACTATGAAAATAAAACCGGTTCAACCATATGTTAAAGAGGTCTATGTATTGTGCTGCAGAGATATCTACTGAAGTTAGCATGCTATCCAGCTAGCCCTGGCGCCCCTTGTCTTGTAATACCACTTTGTACCTCAAGAGGTGATAGTCCTATATATAGCTCAGACCTCCAGAAGATGAACAAACTTCCCCTGACTCCTCTCCTACATCAAGCCAGCCTGCCTCACCAACAGCGCCTTCCTTATCCACTGAGGTCGGAGATTCTGGTCAGAGCCACTGTAAATCGCCTCTGTAATGTGAGCTGGCTAGCATATGGCAGCTGTCGTCAGCAGCAGTTTGCTATTTATTCTGGTGAAATGCTGTCCCTATTAGTTGGAGTATGATTTCAACAGCTGGACAATTCCTACATATTGTACCTTTAATTAGCACACAATAATATTGCAGAGCACAATATGAGCCTGCTTTAGGTCAACAAGTAGTCTGGATTCGGGACACAGCTTTTCCAAACCAGCTAACTAGGGAGACATGTCAAAACAGTTTCTATATCATATGCTCTTAAATGTCAGGTTTCCATCCAAATTGTATGCAAATTGGCAAAAGAAAATGTAAATGAATGCATGTTTCCATCCATTACTGTTATGTTAGGAAATAAGTGCATCAAACGTTGGCGCTAATTCATTAGTCAGGTGCGGTTTAACCATTGCAGAAGAAGAGGGTGCAACAAGATGATAACACCAGTTTAATTTGATGATGGTCTCTTAATCACTACACACAGATTTGTTTTTTTCTGGGGTAATTTTTAGTCCTTGGTCGATGTTTAAAGTCACCTCGTTTTGCATTACACTTGGCCACATATTTTGCTTTTATTGATAGACAAACTTTTCTATCCCAACCAAGAATAATATTTTTGTCACTTTATTTTTTAATATTTGACACTAGTGTATTCATGTGGAAATCTTCTGCATGAGACACTGAACTCTATCTGCTAATTGACTATTAATATATGTTAATAAAAGAATGAGTGAAAGGATAAATGCAACAGTATTGTACACAAGTATGAGTACAGTTTTTGCAGACTGCAAGCAGACTTTCTGCATCATGTAAAACACTCAGCAATTTTATTGACAAAACGGGCTCAGAGCTCAAAATCAGTATTATTTTTTTCTAAAGAATCACCAGTGAATGTTTCCAGAATTGGTCAATGAGCACATCGTGAGTCTGTAATTTAAACTGAGTCTAATTCTGTGTGTGCTGAGCATTCTCTTAGGTCTTTTGATGATGTTGCCATTGCAATGCAGTTTATTGTTACAGTAGCAGGGCGCTTTATGTCCTTGCTCTTTCTCCCTCTCTCTCTGTCTCAGGAATTTCATAGTTATACGCAGAAAGAAATTGGTCACAGTAATAAGATAGGATCCATCCGATGCCATTCAAAATATCCTGATCCAATCTCTGCCCTGTGAATCTCAGAGTATTGTGTTGTGTTTTTGAATTTACTGTTGTACCAGTTGTTTCAACAAAGCGTTGGTTTTCTAAGAAAAGTTTCCTTATTACACAGGATACACAAATAAACCAATGCTACCCTCTAATTCCTCAATAATTAAAAAATAAGCCTGCGCTCACCATTATTTGACTCTGTGTACTGCGATGGACTCCAAGGCCTCCGATTGCTTGCATAGGGGAAAATGAAACCATGTGAGTCTGCAGTGTAAATCTCTTCAACATAAAATGTTTGAGAGAATAATGCAAGTTAGAAGACTTTCTCTTAAATCTCAGAAGGACCATATGGATGTTATAACAAGCTTAAAATGTCTATTACAATACACTACTACGTTAATTTGATCAATTTTGCCATCATTCATAAACATTGTTTGTGACTGACATAATCAATATTTTCTTGATCTTCACAGAGAGTTCAGGTCATTGTTTAGCTGTTCAACTGCGACTTAGCAGTTTTGGTTCACTCTCACTGCTCTCACAGCATCGTTTTGGGCCACAGAAGCAACTGTTTTCAGAGATAAAGCTCTAAAAAAGAAAAAAACAAAAACCCTGTACACTACCTGCTTAGTATCTGATGGCAGACAGACACAGTTAGCAACTAGCTAGAGTCACAAATCTCCAGAATGTCTTGGCAGAGAGCAAGGACAGAGCTGAAAGGCTGCGCCAGATGCCCAGAAACACAACTCCAAATGGTAATGTACTGCATTTAAATGGCGCTTTTCTGTTCTACCGACCACTCAAAACACATGCTGCATTCGCCTGTACACGCACACATTCAATCACTGATGGCAGAGGGTGCCATGCAAGGTGCTGACCTGCTCATCAGGAGTGATGCAGTGCTTTCTATCCAAAGCGCCCCCGAATATTTCTATCCCATTCATATATAACCAATTGGGGGCTCAGTGTCTCACCCAAGGACACTTGCAGACTGAAGAGGCATACTACCAACCTTCTGATTATTGAACAACCCGCTCCACCTCTTGAGCCTCAGCCGCCCACAAAGTCAGAGATAATGTTGCTCAGTAACAGCTTGCTTTGTAAATAAGCAAGTGCTTGCAAAAAAGTTCCCCATATCAAACAAAAAGGTTATAATATGCCAAAAACAAAACAAGAAATTCAGTTAATGCAGGTTTAAAAAGCTGTTTGATGACTTGTGTTGATCCTAGTGGCCTCATGACCACTAGAGAACAGAAAAAATCCAAAACACTCCTTGTACTGAGTCTATCCACGAGGTTCCTTCGGAGGTTACTGGGAGGACTATTATGGGTGATACTTCTAGTGCTGGGCAGAACTGACATCCATAGCAAAGTGTCACACACAACCGAGACTTTAAGAGCTTTAAGTGTTAGCTACAGTAAGTGGGCCAAACAGTAAAAATGTGTTTGCAGTATTCATTCGCTAAAGATCCTAAGGTAGATTTTCATGTAGAATGATATGCCATAGTAATTGCTCTAAGGAACAGGATAAGCGTCCCGTTGTCATGGAAAACAACAATCAAAGTGGCCAAACAGTGTAATTACAATGTGATGCACTGGGGCCCAAGCTTACATACAAATAAGTTTAACCAAAGATGCAGCTAGACACTATCATAATTTGATTAATTAATTCAGTCCAATAACATCTGAAAAATCTAGAGGAGTTGTAAGACTAAATAATTTTATCACTATTCAAGTTTGCCTGAGGCTAAACTGGAAGTTAGCCGGCTCGGGTGGCGGGAGCCTCTAGTGTGTGCACGCTCTTTGCTTGGAGGATGTGCGTAATTTTAAACCAGGAAGCCTTTTTTTAGCTTTGTGGAATGAATGGGGCTCTATCTCCAACGTGCAAACATTTGCATAGCATGATTTTGCCTCTAGTGGTTAGAAAGTGTTAAGAAACAATTGCGTGTTCACACATTTAGATGAAACAGAGCAATGTGGACATCCTATGTTATCATTTTCAGCCAGCTGTCCCATAACCAGTTAATTATGTATCTAATAGCTTCAGCCTTAGTGTGCCAACTCCCAAAAAAATAGTCTTTTTTAAAATCAAATAATCAGACAACTCTGCATTTCTGGGAGAGGGCAAAGGGGTTTCATTCAACCTAAAATGAAAAGTAAGAAACACTTGCTCTTTTCAACCTCCTAGAGAAACTTAAACAATCCTTTTTGCTAAGATTTTACTAAAATTGTCTCTCATGCAAGTTGCATCAATGTAAGAAGTCACTGAACCATGGAACCATAAAAAAGGGAGATTTTTGTCTTTGTCTTTTTTTTTTTTTTTTTTTTTACCAGAGGTTGCAGTAGCAGTGTTGTAATGATGGCTTAATAAAACACATCATAAAAATATAGTGAAAGCCGATTCGTATATACTCTGCATTGATCATAAAAGATTTACAAAAAATTAAGTAGTACATAATCTGAAAGCTGAAATTACACTTTGTTACTTTGTGCCGTTTTTGTCAAAATTACTGTCAAAAAAGCGGCGGTAATCAAATGGACAATTAGCTCTTAAGTGAGGTCGTAGTGTTCGCTCCTCGTTTCTTAACGTCTACTGCCCACCCCTCATCAGTTCACTGCAGCCCCCCATACAAAGCCTCTTATGACCACATTAATGCAACTAATTACCATGTCAATCACAAGTAATGCTTATTAATTGCCCCTCAGAAAGGGGCTATTTCAAACAGTGAGTAGTGCCTTTAAAAGCCTGCTGAAAGGCTGACTGTTGGGTAGGTTATGAGAGAGAGAGCCGTGTTTCAGCCCCACCGCTGGCATTAGTCAATCTGCTGTCCAGATGTCTTCCACAGGTGACAGCTGCAATAGCCTAACAAGCAAATTAATCACGGAGCTTTTGTGGCGCTTCATTTTAGGGAAACTCATTTCGTTTCATAAAAGGCTTCATCTCGTGTGAAAAATGACAAATTGCGGCCATGGAGTGATGTGGAGGACCAAGCAGCCGGCTCTCATTTCTGTACCATGCCTGCAAGGTACTGAAGAATAGAGAGGCAGAGAGATAGAGCAAAAGGGAGAACTGGGCCAGAACCAGCGACACAGTAATGAAGCCCAGCTCGGCCCCTCTGGGCTCAAGTTCTGACGAGCCTCACAGGTGGTTTGGTCAGATTAAAACCCTGCTTGGTTATAAGCACACGGCTTTGAATGAGGGGATACACTCTCTGGTCTGTCAGTCATTGTCCTGAAATTGCAACATGGAGGACATTTTGAAAAAGCTGTCCCCAACAAGGGTTTGGTGGCAGGGAGTTTTCCTTGATTTAGACCCAGATGGCTTGTTGTACTTCAATGCCTTTTTTTGGTATTGATGTGATGTTTTATCTCACACTTTTAGTGGTGGTTTTGGGATTTGGTGTGTGTGTTAACCAATAAAGAAGCAAAAGTGTGGAGTGTTTATTATTACAGAAGGCAGACCAGCCTATGTGTTTGCAAAATGTCTTCATATTTCTATGAGTGCACCAGTCACCTCAGAGCAAAAATTACATTTGTCATTGTTAAGTGCAAGTTTAGACCGACTGTGACAACACCCATTTGTGGACTAGCATTTTTTTTTATTATATTTTTTGCGTCACAGCCCACACCATGTTGGTCCTCTGGAGCCACAAGTGACCATTTTTGGACAAGAAGATGAAGCTAGAGAGGATACAAATCTCTGTGCCTCTATCCTGATTGGATCTCACTGTCAGAGTGACTTGTCAATTACAAGGCAGCCACGCCCTAAAGCACATCCTGCTTTATCGTCTATTTTACTCTTAATGGGACCATAATGTACAAAATGAACGTCATGCTGTCATTTGTCTTGTCTGTCTGGAGCAAAGTAAGAAATCATGTGACTTTACTATGATGCTACAAAGTATGGAGGAGGAAGTCAGCAATTCATCAAACTTTGACCACAGACTGCTGTGCACTCCCTGTTTCTTACCAGCAATCAACTTTGGTTTCTTTTAACCATCAACACAATCGTGCCCAAGTGCTTCCTAAATTGATGTGGTGCCTAGACCTAAACTAATCAAACATGAGTGCGGTAGGTGGGGTTTTATAGGATAATTGACTACTTAGCCATCAAAACCGCTAGTAAACACTCTGCATTAATGTAAACTAATTGTCTTCTGAGATTTTCGCATGGTGCACTAATAAGTGACCTCATAATGAATCAGAGTAGGCTATTCAGAGCCTCTGACAACAGGGGGTGGACATAACTTTTGCCGTATATACAGATATACTGTAAAAGAGTCATTGTCTTCATTATACCATGTTAAATAAATCAAGTTTAGGATAGTTGGAGAAGGAAAGACTCCTATCACGAAAGCAATCGCATTGTTACTGCAGGAAAACAGTGTCTACAGCTCAGTTGAGTCCAGTTGATCAATGTAAATAGCCTCTCGGAGCCAACTGGTGACTCTTGTATCTCACTTACCCCCAGGTTGGTCCCACCTGAGCCCATTACTGGTTGTATTTGAGACCTTTTTAATCAGAATTCATTGCAATACAGTGAAAAATATCAGATAAATCTGGGATTTATCAACTGTTTGACTAGTCAATGACCACTAAAGTGCAGTAGTTGTGAATGCCCTAAACCACAGTGGTGTCAGATCAGTTTTTGAAAGGCAGTGACAAACGGTGTGTAAATGCTAATATGGGTGAAAAAATAACTCCACGTATTTGATCAGAAATGTAACATTGTGCCTATATACAGTCGTCATAGACATAGGGCGAGAGCCAAACTGTGAGAATATATTCTTTTATGACAGAACATCAAGAACAATGACACATCACAACTTAAAGGTATTTCACACAAAAGTATGGAAAATTGAAAACTTACAATGGCCACACAGAACCAACAAATTAAACTTTTTGGATTTAAAAGCTTCAGAAAGCCATTAATACAAAACGGAGATAAATCCTTGAAAGCCGTCCAACAAAAACTGTAATTATCATTGTCAGTAGAAAAGAAAAGAGCACAGGGAGGCAAGAGGATTACACTCCTTCACAACAGAGGAATGTTCTGTGTTTATTTCTCTTCATTTGTTGAAAGAAATTCTGGGTGACAGATGTCAGCAACACTTTATAATTTAGCATAATTATCATGTTCATTCTATTCTACCGGTGCATATTGTATTCCACCTTCTATTCTTCAAACTCTTACTTCAACTCACTGTGATTGCATAGAAACTCATAGTACCCCTCTTGAATGTTTGACCATGGTGCATAAAGAAAGTCTTTTGCTTAATGGATTAACAAAAGCAGATTCTTTGACAATACAAAGAATGTGTTGCAGTATAAATGAAAAGTTTTCATTTCGCTTTTCTTTGTTGAAGTCTTCGCCGAAACTTTCTCAGTCAATTTATGCCGTGCTATTCGGAGACTTTTGACAGCATTTCTTATTGCCTCTTTCAGTGCAGATGCTTACAGAAAAGTGAAAAATTAAAGGAAAACCTGAATGAATGGTTGGATAAATGTGACAAATTCAGACGCTTTCATACAGGATATAAAGAGTCATTTTAATGGATTGATGAGAATGAAAAAGATGTGAATCAATTGAACACCTATGGGAGAATGGGGAGCTCCAGACGGAGAGGTTTATGTTGTTTCTTTCCACTGAATTGTCACTCATCTGTATCTCTGTGCGGAGTGCATCAGATGTTGATAAAAATGTTTCCAATTTCTTCTAGAAGAACCGTATTACTGTTATTGACTTTGTGGCTCTTAAGCCATTTTCTACCATTTGAAGTCATTATATCAGAGTATTTGAGACAAATTTTAAATTGAGTGCTGTTGAAATTAATTATACCCATATTTCTGTGTTAAAATGCTTCCCACAGGTTACCATATTTAATTAATGAAGCAGCCTGGACAACCTCAAAAAGAAAGTTTATTTTGAAATCGAGCAATTTAGTAGGAAGAGGAATTTCCTAAATTGAGAAGCTGTTTTCATCAATTTTCAAGGTAACTACTGTATGTTACATTTTTCATGGTATTTATCCTACTCAGCACACACTTTAATCTTATCAATGGGAAAACGTGCTGTACCAGGACAAAGGACAAATGTCAAACGAAATGGTGCTGTTTAAATATTGCCACTAAAGGAGTTCAAGGAGGCGACAGTCAATCAGTAAGTGATGGCTCGATCTTGCAGCAGAGAGTGCATCACCATGGGGACCCCAGACCCTGATGCCTGGATGCGACGCCTTCCCAGAGACTGAGATACGGCCAACCTCTGACTCCTTCATGTGGTCCCACTGGCAGATATGCTCTTATCAGGACAGGCTATAGCATACATCTTCCAACAGTCAAACACAGATATAGAAAAGGGGCCCTAAATGGTGTGATAGGTGAAATTCTTAGTACAGGTAATTGTCATGTATGATTTGGTGTCTGTCTGGACTTCAAAATGCAGCAAACAAACTGTTAAGCGCAGGTATTTGGTGGATAAAAATTGATGGTTTGACATTTTTGCTGAGAGCTAGATGTATCTGTTTGTTCAGTGTGAGGCTAGCTGGTAATTGGTTAGGGTAGTTTATCACTAAGAATGAAAACATGGGGAAACTCTGTCCACATATTCCACAAATAACCCTCCGTAAAACCACAACAGACTTTTTTGTAAAGATTTTTCAAAAATGGCGTACCTTAAGATGCTGGTCCTTTACCATCACACGGAGACGGAGAGTCCTCTCAGCAAAAATGTAAAACTATTTTCTGAATCCTACCAATTAACAATGAACTAGCATCAGAAATAATTAGTCACAATACAGACACTGAGGGTACAATATGTGAGATACTCGAAACAAACAAAAGGGACAGCATATCACCAGAATAAACGGCAACTGCTGCTAACTGTAGCCACCATTAGGGAGTTAGCTCTGTTAGCTGTGCAGCTAGCAGTCAACACTGGAAGCTCAGAGCACTCTGGAAGTGTCTGTGCTTACACTGCTAGCATAGGACCTTTGGATCAGAACAGGACATTGCTAGCTGGTTAGCATGCTTCCTTCAGTAGATACCTCAGCAACACAACACATAGAAGTCGCAGAGTCATAGTCATAGATAATTATATAATTACAGATAGTTAATTCTTAAATGTGTTCCATTAAAACTCTTACATGTTGCACATTTAAAAACAGCTAATTGGATTACACAACGCTCATGAATCATTTAATCCTGGTGGTTAATTGAACAAGAGTGGTATCAATGTTCTCATCCAACTCTCAGCTAATAAGAAAGTTGTGAACTGTTGAACTATTCCTTTAAGTTGGATCCAGAGATCTTCATATTGATGTCTTTTTTGACATTCCCCATGGAGAGGGAAAGTGATTTTCATGTAAAGAAGAGATTAATCATCTTTTTCTTTGCATTCAGTTCACTCAATTCTAGCTTGTTTAGTTGTTCCAAGCGCGTTGCTTTAGGGTAAGAAACATGGAAATAGTTAAGGGCGTATGTGTGAATGAAGGGGTGGAGTGCGAAAGAACAGGAAGTGGACTAATGTCGACTTGAAGATATGGCAATATACAGAAACACACACGCACATGCACACACTCGGACACTCAACACCCCCCTCCCCTGAGGGCCCTGAAGCTAATTAGCTCCTAAAGCATTTATTTATCACAGATAAACTGTCCAGCAATCTCACTGGCACATCCCCAATGGAAATAAGAACTACTCATTAGTTTGTTCAATTAAGCTTTCTTTTCCCACTCCAGCCTGGCCTCCCCACAGCACCACAGTGATGACGAGAATACACTTTTTGGTACCACAAAAGTAGTTGCTACCCTTAAGCAGACTTTCCATGTGTACACTGCAGTAAAGGTGGAAGCCTTTGACATCTCTGAAAGTTTGTATGTGACCCAAATTAAATTTAGAGCTGGTATGTGGAAAGTCCTTGAAAGGAGAACCATGATTAGTAATCCTAAAACAAAACAACAAGAGGGGGGGATTAATTCTCATTTTACATTTTAGTGTAAGACACTGGAAGAGGCAGCCGTCAGCTGCTGCTGTTGAATAAACCCATGAGGTGAACTCACTTCACATTGCAAACTTTTCCACACGAAGGCCTATTTGGGATTATTTTGAGCTGAATGAACTGAATTCATATTGTTGACTCTGCTGCATTTCATTTATGCAGCATAACACCAAGCTGGGACCGACCGGATCCAACTTGGTGCGGTGACAACTTGGTGTCAATAGCCAATTATTCAGTGTGCTGAAATAGTGCTTTTGAGCTTCCATCTGGACGGTATTTGGAAAAACATGTTCTTATTTCAGGCTGGATGGGTTGTGTTTGATCTGGAGCCTGAGATATGCAGCTTATACTTTCTGATGTAATATAATCTTTAAATACAACTGAGGAAGATGCCGGGCAGCTCACTTGTATTTAATGTTTAATATAATATTTAATGTTCTGTACAGTAGTTTTAGCAGGTGAAATAAAGGGGCCAGTTCTGTCTTTACCTCTCTGTTGCCAAGAACACAGTGGGGTTAATTATTCAGTGGTGAAGGAAGTATTTAGATTCTTTACTTAAAACTGGCAATAGATCAGTTTTTTGCTTCTACTTATCATTCTGAAGTGAATACTGATTGCACAGTGCTATGGCTGTAAAATGATGCCATCCACATATAGACTGGTTCCCTATAAACCCTGGTTTCTCTGAGCTAATTGGCCTGCCCACCGGTACAGATGTTTCCCTCAGAGATTAAGGCATAATGGCACAAAACTTACACATCTGCTATCTCACAACTAATACAGGAAGAAGCACTATTTTCCTTGGCTGTTATCCGCAAGTAATGGTGGACCAATAGGAAAACTGTGGAAATTCTACACTGCAAATTAAAAAAAACCCACTGATGGAAGGTGAAGAGGGAGATTGGTAGAAACTGAAGTTAAATAAGAGTGAATGGACAGGCATTCACTCAACAGAGAGCATCAATGTCGTGTCAAAAACTGTTCCCTCACTGATTTGTGTTGCCCCTTACAAGCAGGACACAAGACAGTTTAAACCCAGCATTCTTTGTTGTAGAACAACAACTTTTGTACTTATCAATACTACAAGGTGTTTTACTCTGCCTTTTGATAGCACTGAGATCGGGTTTTCATGTCAAATTGGGATTCTTATGGTTGTACTGCTTTGGACAGTAGCCATGTTGCTAAAACAGTGTTGCAAATGTTAATGCCACAGGGAAACACAAGTAAAGTGGATTTTTTAATTTTTATTTCATATGTTTTATATAATCGCCGAGGTAGCTTAATCTACATTAATCTAATCAGTCATTTATTTGCAATGATAATCTGAATAACAACTGAATAATAATAACTATGAACTAAAATGTTAACATACGTTTTAAATGATAAATAATAGATAATAAATATTTGCCTCCAAAAAATAGTGAAGAAGAAGTAGAAAGTAGCATGAAACACCCAAAGTAGAAATACTTTGCTCATATTCAGGGTCATAATTTTCATTTTGGGTTACTACCAGAATATGTTAACATGATCTAATGCTGAATATACACATCAGTCAGACACTTTGTTTTAGCTCCTGCCTCTTTAAGGACCCCCCTCCTGAATACCTATAACGCTCTGATTGGTCAGTTCACACATGTCTGACCTAACAATGTTAACCGCAACGCTAACCGCGACATTACACAAATGTGTGACCCTGTGACATAGTGTGATGTCACAAACTCACAAATTTAAAAGGCTAGACCAACGACAAGGTGTTTCAGGGGCAGTGTTTTCTGTGGGAGAACTTTTAAGATCTTTTACATGTACAAGAACCTTTATAAATCACTGAAGATGAAAAAGCATACCTGGACTCCTTTAATTAAGTAAAAAGCAAGAAGGCCCACATAAAAGTTGTAATTGAGGATAGTGCTTTAAAAAAAAAATCTACTTACAACATAGTTACACCCGCCACTACAATTAGTCATTTACGTGGACTCAGTTTTTTCCTGCATCATTAAGATTTCCCCTACTGTTCTGTATTACATAGTCATTCAGTGAGATGCACGGAGAAAAGATTTTATGAAGGACCGCACCTTCTCTTGTTCTGACTCATTTCATTAAATCATTAAAAGCAAATTGCATTTTAAGCACCAGTGGTATTTGAATGTCAGAGGCATAATAGATTTGTTGAAGTAACATTGAAGTTGTTACTGTTCTGTTCTTAAGGTCAAACACTCATCACAGGTAAAGGTCACGGATATTCCCAGCGATTCCAGTTTCTCCTCACACACCCAAAATACTCAGCAGCACTACAGTCATCAACATTGCATGGAGGCAAACTTCTCTGGCCTGCTGATGAATGCGCTGAACTTGGAGAGGGGTTTTTACTTTCCTCCGGCCCGAGTATCTATCCCCTCAAGACAGTAATGCCAAGACACCACGAAGGCAATATTTGGCCCATTCCATCACTCTAATTCACTCCCTGCACATCCATATTTCATTCGGCCTCGGCTTTAATGAAAGTCATGGCAACTTCACCACCACTGGAGTCTCTAAGCGACCACACATTGAGCAGGAAAAAAAAATCATAAATAAGGACATTGGCCTTCATACAAAACAATATGAGAGGGAATGAGGCCCCAAAGTTGGGTGGAGAAAGGGGAGGGAGGGTGGGTGGGAGGATTCAGCTGTGCTGTAGCTGGGGAGGCCATCTGCCTGGAAGAGCCTGGCTATCTCCCATCCCAAGTCCCCACTTTTCCTCCACCCGAAACCCCTCCTCTCTCCATCATAGAGACAAGTGCCTGTTTATCCCAATGCCCTTCAGAAGACATTTGCACAGGTCTCATGTGCAATCCTGTTATCTTCTACTGGCCTGAATATGCTCAGATTTTAAGTAGGGTTTGCTGTATTGAGTTGGGCGTCTATATCCCCAGGAAGCAAACATGACAGCCCCACTAAAAGGCTGCTGGGACACCGGGCTTGGTGCCTGGTGCAGCTGTTACCTGCATATGCATTGCGTTGATGCAGCACTCTTCTGCTGGATACTACACCGCGTTAGCAGGAAGAATTCAGTGTCATTTCCAGAGCTGGAGTATGTTGATTTAGCCATCCATTTGAGCCTTCTAATTTTAACTGTCAACTTAATAACTTAACAAAATATAAAAATGGAAAAAATTAGATGTGACCTTTAACAAAGAGGTCACTGCACACCACACTCACAATTACAGTATTTAGAATCATGTTGACAGTGAACATGAAGACAGAAATTGTAATTTAGATATTGAGATAATCAAATTGGATTTTATTCACAGCTGTTAATGTAGTGTAAATGTGTTTGTGTTGTTTTTAATTGCCCCTTGAGGGACAAATAAAGAAGAATTGACATAAAGAGGAGCAAAAAAAAAAGATTCATTTCAAATTAAATCATGATGCTAGTTTTAAAATTTTAGTGAATGTTTTGTTGCTTCAGGGACTATTTCTGCAGTGATCCAACGTTTCAGATAGCATGCACCTGCACACAACAACACTGTTCAGTCTGGGGATATCTTTAACAGCAGTCCATAAAAATACCTTTTGGAAACCACAACAACATTGATGTCACACGATTTCTGTTTAAATATGCAATAGAGAACTTTGCTGAGGGATTAAACCCCCCGGTATATCACACAGTCCTCTGGAACTGGTAACAAATGACCAAAGAATCGCTCTTCCATCCTCTTAACAATCAGCATTGGGAAATAGTCTTTAGTCTACCCAGAAATCTCTGATGTATTGTGAATGTAATTACGTTTGACTGTCAGAATGAAGATCTTGCTTGGTGTGTCAAGGAACAATTTTCCACTTTAAAGGAACAGACTGTTTTTTTTTTAAAGATGCTGAAGACAAAAAAATGTATACCACTTTCAAACTGTTCTCAATGACTCGACTAGAAAACAAATGGAAACAGCTAGACTGGCTCTCTCCGAGGATGACAAAATCCACATTTGAGCACCTCTAAATCCACTTTCCAGCACCTCTATTCCTCGCTTCTTTACATCAAGTATGTTGTTTCTTTAGTTCCCACTACAAAACAAAGACTTAAGATGCTGCACATTCTCTCTCTTGTAAAAGGCTGCTTGGTAAGTGGCTATAGGGTTCAAACTATGATGCACTACCTTCCCCTCTAGTGTCAGTTTTGCATGTGAAGTTCATGCGGTCCGTGTTTAAGTCAACAGTAATTCATAATATACGATGTCCAGTTAGACTTTCACAATAAAGCTTGTTGTTCTTCTTGTTTTTTGCATGTTTTTTTTTTTTTTTACAATGTCAACTCGGTCATGGTCTTGGTTAGGTTTAGATAAAGATAGTACTTATGAGGTAAGTAACGTTAATTGCATACGCAATGTAACTCACATAAGCTACGTGGTGTACATGAATTAAGCTATGTAATTCACTTACTTTATGTATTTTCCTATGTAACATAACTTAAAAACAATTCACTCTTGACTCTTGGTTACAAATGGGACACAAACTGTTGATGCCCCAGATTATTTTGTGGATGGGAGTAATTACTAGGCGACCAATGGAGGCTCCAGCATGTCAGTGTTCCCAGGCAAGAACTTACAAGCACATTACTTCTCATTAAATCAAAACAACATTGTTTAAACACTTTGTACAGATGAATACAATGAGATATGCTGGTAGGCATATTCAGTTAGTTAGCTAGTCTTAGCATAAAGACTATTTCCAGTCTTTATGCCAAGCTAAGCTAAGCTAACCATCTCCTAGCTGTATGCTTATACTTAACAAATAGACACGAGTGGTTGATCTACTACTACTTTTTTTACACTACTTCTTTGAACGGGTGAGCACAGCATAACCCTTTAATTTTGATAGAAATCACTTTATCTGCAGCCGCAACAACTTTGTACAGTAGAAAGTTGTACATTAACTGACCTTAATGACACATGCCACTTCCAGCTGTCTGACCTCTGCACTCCAGCATGATACTCCAGGTAGCAGCACTCGCTCATTGGATATGTTCCATCTCAATGGTGGAGCTTAACTGATTAACACCGACGGACACGAGATTAATGAAAGCTATAAAAAAAAAGGGAAAAAAAAGAAAAACATGCCGTTATTACTCCTTTCATTATTTCAAAATAATTACACCAAATGCACAAAATGAGACGGACACAGCTGCTGTATTTTTGTGTCCGTCTGCTTGTTTATGATATGAAAATCAGACAGATTATACAGACAGACAGCCAGAGATAGATAGATAGATAGATAGATAGATAGATAGATAGATAGATAGATAGATAGATAGATAGACTGTTAATTGGCCTACCCACACTGACATACATAGGGAGGACAAAATAATAGAAACCGTCAGTAATGCAGTTTAACATCATCACACACTGTAGCCTTCAAAACTATTATTCAGAAGTTGAATCAACACCTCTATAAAAAGTTCTACAAAACCTGAACACTGTCACCTTCAGAATCAATTAGCATTTAATTAAATATAATATTTTCAGGTCTTTCTAGCTTGCTCCTTTTTCAATTAAATGTGTTCCTCAGACATTTTGTGTTGGAAATAAAGGGCAGCCGAAAAACATCATTTACCTGCATTTGCAGAAATTATTGTATCAACGAGGTTTCAAGTCAGTGGTCTAAAAACAAATACAGATGAGTCTATTATCCTATTACAGCCACTTAGAATGGTGTGATGTAGAGAGAGATAAAGAACAGGCTGAGCCCATCAGAGGACATTAAATGGGGCCAGCTCTCTCTGCTTTCACAGAGAACCGAGCAGAGCCGAGGCTGCAACAGAACAGCAGGCCACGATCACACAAGGCCTGCAGAATTACACAAATAAATTGCAACAAAATTCATATGCTGCTGTGTATATAATGTGGCTCAAATCAAACATAAACAGTCTGAGGGAAGATAAATTATATTCTGGAAATTAAAACAAAAACAATTGACAAATAAACTAAAAACTTGCCAACTTGCCAATGTGTACGCCTCCCGTTTCATCTAAAGGGGCTTTTATAGGCTATCAGGAAACAGTGTTTTTAAAATAAAAAACATCATCGCTATTCACAGAGGAGTTTGAACCACATTTAACTGAAACATCACTATCAAAATGCATCACATTTTGCTCTTTATTCGCCACATTTGACTGTATCTTACAAGAACTGGAGGCTGCTGTTTCCTGCAGGTAAAGACGGACGCGTAATGACAAAGTACTTTCATTCGAACAGTGGATGTAAAGAGGACAGTCGCAAATGAAAATGAGGAGGGAAAAATGCACATTTCAAACATCCCCTGAAGCTGCCTCTTTAAAGAAGCGGGCTCAGCATAAGGTATTCAGTTTGCAGATAAAGGCCTTCTTCCCACTCATAATCAACATATACAGTAATGCATCATTTTTCGAGCAGATAGCAAGAGAAGAATTAGCTCAAATTATTTTAAGTTTTTCTTAATTACTTTTGGAGCCTGAAGCTGTTCGCTGCAGCAGCTCAAACCGCAGAACTGCCGGAAAGTTTACAGTCACTCGGTCACATTAGCTGACTTATAATTCAAGCACTTATCACCCAACTCCAAAGCAGTACTTTATGAAGCATCCCGGTCTTTATCTGTATGTACACCTCCAATGCGATCACATGGCTAAATGATATTTCTGCTAACACTCATCCCTTAAATTAAAAAAGCAGTGGGCGTGCATTTCTGTGGGCATAATCTTACTCTCCTGATCTCAATGGGGCATTTATGGAGGATTTTATAACTCTAATTATCTTAGCCCATTACAGTATATCAACTTTTAGTGGTCCATTGTATTCTCAATATGCATCAACGGGACAGCTGCCTTTGTGGCAGAGAATATTTATCTCAGATTATAAGGCAAAGAGGTTCAACCTTAGTTGGATGCAGTGCTTTAGGCTGACACAATCATGAATGTACTATACTTACGGTTTAAAAGCAGTAGTCCATATATTATTGCCAGTGAGTAAACTTTATTTTTTTTTTACCAGAGCAGCACGTGGGAAACCTTACTGTCAAGGCAGCCAGAATTGATCTCTTCTCTGTGACCCAGGGGTTACATTTGCATCCAAGCAAAAAGTACAGCAGCATTAATCTGCTGTACACTAATTACATTATCATGGTCATTTTAAACTCAAATTTGGACACATACTGCAGGCGTGTAAAGACCAAGTTGGGACAGAAATATAGATGCGGCAATATATCATACTGCTTCCTCTTGCGCTACGATTATCAATACAGTGGCGCCAAATATAGATATTCTTAAAACATACAGTTGCTCTGAATAGATTCCCCTGAAAATTTTACCTACCAGAGCCACAACTTCATAACTCCTGACGGTGTAAACTACAGGAAAGGAAGGCAGTTCTAGAGAAAGACAGTTAATTGCTGAGTCTCATTTCCAGGTCATCAGATACTGACACTTTGGGTTAGAACTCTGGGCAGAACACCAACCCAAAGCTTCTGTATTTGATGCAGAATCGGTGTATAATGATGCTGAGATTTCAAGTCAGCACACTGTATAATGGAAACACTTTATTTAACCCATTCCATTTAGAAATGGTTGATGAATGTTTTATTTTATTGCACTATAATGTTGTTCTAAGCAGATATAAAAACAACAACTATAACTCCATCATAACTAGTCTACAAACACAAAATGAATGATTAATACCCTGATTGAACCAAGTGGTATTCATACATAATGACTTGCTCTCGTCAGTTTTGAACAGATTTAAAACCGTTTCATACCTGCCGGTGATTGAATTGTACATGTGTACAAGCAGTTGAAAAGATTGATATCACACTTACAGTAAGGATTACTTCATGTGTATAATAATATATTATTTAAAATGTATTGAACAGTGTTATCAATCATTCATCAGCGGCTTGAGGAGCTATAAATACATTATTAAACACTCTTATAACAACATTAGAATCTGTTATAAACCATGAATTAAGTGTTTATAAATGGCTGACAAATGCTTGAATGTAGGGGTCAAAATGAAGTATTTCCCTGTATAGTTATGTTGAACTGATCTGAAGTGTTGTGGGTCATTTTCTGTTGAGTATCCCCTGAAAGGTGGCCCCCTTACCACAGCAGCCAGTAGCTCAGCCCCTGACAAAGCTGTTAATGTTCTGCAAAGAATGTGCAAATTGAAGAAACGAGTCCAAGTGTGGGCAGAAAACACTTCTGGTACTTAGAACCAGTGATGGAACAAATTTGGTCAAATTGGTAAAGTGCCCAAAGGGAGGAGGGAGATGTTCCACGGAAAACCAATTCCAAGCTTGGGTGAGCTCAGGATTGTTTGGAAACTCTCCAATCTGGGGGCCTGCATTGAATTGCGTGTCAGGCAGAGACTGTTAAATAAGATTAGAATAAGGACCAAGAGAGCAGCACAGGTACCTCACAGGATGGCTGTGTAATGTCAAACCATAGTTACTCTTTAACAGCCATACATCAGCTGAGGTAGTGTTAGAAAAATGTTACATGAGGTGACATGTAAACTCACTGGACAGTCTCAGAAAACATTAGAGGTTTTTAGTGCATCGTGAGCTCTGTTTTGGAACAAGTCCCATTTCCTGCTTTGATTTATTCCTCCTAGCACCAATTAGGCTTGGCCCACTCCAGGAGGAGTTGAAAAGCTGACGATGGATATGTCATGGGATGGTATGATCAAAGCAGAAGCAAAACAGAGAGAGAAAGGAATCTCATTCAGTTTCATATTTATTAGGCCTTCAAGAGACTTGTATTACAGCTTGTAAACGCAGACACGTCCAAAAAAATGCAGCTTAAATTGTAAAAAAAAGCAAAATGAAGACCTTAGAATGGAGTGAAGACAGACATTAGCATCTTTTGATGAGCACTCCAGCGAGCTAATGTGACAGAGAGATCTTGAAGCCTCCAAACACTGAGTGATCTCTGGCCTATCTCCCTTTGGTTTAGTTCATCTAGGGCAGTGAATCATTATGCGAGAAAAATTTAAAATGGGTTATTCTTACTGTTAGTTTCTCTGTTTTTACACTGAATAACTCTGGACATAGTAATCATTGGCATAATGGCAGAGCGGGGAGGATTTATCTGTTCACATCCTGTGATCCTGAAAGACTGAAATGCAATGAAGTGCTTCTGTTGGATTAAACAGCACACAGTAATTATCATTTCAACATCAAGTTGAATAACTGAAATATGTGAAACAACTGGAAGACATTCGCTAATCAAAAACCTCTTCAATCCTTAGATGCATACCCTAAACTTTTTAGCAACCAGGCACTATATAACACTGCATATAAGTCATTCATTCCTTAGGTAGTACAGATTTTGGTGTCAACATGTCAAAAAAACAACAGTTTTTTTAAAAAGATTTTCTTAAGAAATGCGATACTGTCACTAGAGACTCGAGGTATGTAAGGATGTTCTCATGATGTTCTGTCTGAATGTTACATACATTCCTCTTGCTGTCATGGTAACATGATGATGCACGACTGCGATGTAAGGAACTGTGCAGAGCAACCTTTGAAAAGGTAAGTTAGGTCTGATGTGGGAACCTTATACTGTTACATCAACTACCTTGTCCAATGTGCTGGTAGATTTCCTGGCCAAATTTCCAAGTTTAGAATCTAGAGAACCTAGTGTCACATTTTCCTGGCTACAAACCTTGGAAAAAGGTGCCTTGACATCCAAAAGTTGATTGATTCTCCTCAAGGCTTTGGTTTGTCGAAAAACAGGAAGTCTGGAGATGCCGCATTCATTCATGTCGTTGTGTGCTCAATGGTGCACAAGCATTTCCTGGAAATATGCCAAGCGGTCTCAGATGCCTATATATTGATACCTAGGCCTATGGTGGACCTTGCTGTAGATTCTCTAACACGTCCCCATACTTAATCAACTAAATAAATAGATTCCTAGCAACTCCAGAAACAACATATATCATCATTCCCAACACAACATGTTGCGTTGTACTAGCTACAGGCGTACTAGACCTTTACTTGGTAAGGTTTAGACACTAAAACTAAAAGGTTAGGTTTAAGAAAACATCAAGGTGTGATCAAAAATTACTACATCATTACCGTTGTGTTTTTTAACTTCATTTATGTGATGTACAAAATGTAACCTAAATCATTAATCCCATGAAAGCTGCTAAGTGACAGGGCAGACTGACTACTGATGATGCTTCTTTCATGATGTAAGCTTTTGGGAGAGTATTTTTGGGCCCCAGTGCATCACGTGATGTTGCAATAACACAGTTCTGGCCACTTAAAAGTTGGCCTCTGAAGCCTGGCACTCTGCGTATGGGCTTGATTTCGTCCAACTACCCCCTGTGCTGCCATGATAATTACTATGACCACTGGAGGTCACTGCTCAACAAGAATCACAATTATGGGTTGGAATAAACTGCTTTCACAGTTGACCCCTACAGACATCTTCACAGGAAATGTAGGTAATTGTGATAAGTGTTCAAATAGGAAAACACAGCGTTGGTTCATGCGACGTGAATTTATTGTTGAATACAAGGACATGGAATTAACAGGCCACCTTTCTTCCTTTCATCCTCTACTTAGTGCTGTTTGACTGAGACAGATGGGGAAGGTAAATCAAGGCAGCTGAGTGGAGAGCACTGCTGACAGCACATTAGAGCCTCTCTCAATGAACTGTCACAAGTGCACAGTGAAAGTAAAGTTTGATCATACGTGGCTGCTGTCCTGTCAGACATCCTTAAAAGCAAATGGGGCCTAAGTGCTGCGGAGCTCTGAATGAGCCTGAGATGACAGTTGTAGTCGGTGCAGAGAGAGGGCATCGGCACTCCATTCTCCCTCCTGCAAAAGGACAATGAGGTGAGGAGGACTCTGGCAGCATTTCTCGCCCTGCACCCTCATCTAAAAGCATCTGACAAAGTGTCACTCTTCCACATCATCATTCCCATCATTAAGGGCTGGGGCTAAACTTTAGTGCTGCTTGTGCAAAAAGGTCATGAATCTGTGCTCCACATCCCCAGTCAGGGTGGACATTTTCCTCACAAAAGCAACAGTTTTATTAAAAACCATCATTATTTGGAATGCCAACCTTTAATACCACCTGCTTTTAGAGAAGCAAACCTTGCTAGTTAGAACTGGCTGAGGGTTATTTTCTGCTTATTGTTGGGTCTGGACTGTTTTCAACTATTCCTATCAGAGAGGGACCTGACTGCCGCACCAATCACCTCCAAAAAAGTCGCAAGCCAAGAGTAGCCAATAAATGTTAGAAAAAAGGCAATGTGGTGTTAAAGGTACTGTACACTCATTTATGTACGGCTGCCTCACTAATATAATACAGTGATCCATGATGTTGACTTAGTTTCAGATTAGATGATAAACCCCCCTGTTCACAGGTACAATCACTCAGGTGTTAAAGGTCACATTAACAACATTTTAAAATGGAAAAATATTTCTTTTTTTTTAAATAACACATCTACATAGCTTTTGGAAAATGCAAAATAAAAGTTTATTTTCCTTAAAAACACCATCATGATTGTGAATGATTCATTTCAAAAAGTTTTAGCTTGCTAGCGTTAACGTGGTTACCTAGCTAGCTCCAGCAACATTAACATTTGCTAGCTAACGGTAGCAAGATTAGCTTGTGACACAAACTGGCAGCCAGTTGTGGGTTGAATCCAATGGAAGTGAGGAGATGGAATGCCATATAGGTTACCACAATTTCAATAGCTACACCAAATAGCGTTTGGATGAAAAAGTACAAATTAAGCATTTAAATGTTAATGGTGCACAAATTATATCTAAGAATGATGTGAACTTAAGATGTAATTTGTCACTTCACACCCTCCAAGCAGCCCCATCAACTGACCTTACAACCTTTTCATCTTTTCTGTCAGTCTTAGGTATGGCTAAAATCCTAGGGGCAAAGTGCCTGTCGTCTATGTGTTTTCTTCCCCTTCGCTTTTCTTTCTCTCCCTGTTTTTGTCTTCAGGTGCCAACAACACTATTGGTTTCCACCCGTGCAGTCTACTCCTGCTGCTCATTTGTCGGATGTTGAGCTGTCCTATCATCAATCGGGAGCCCTCAATAAAAGCAGCATGTCTTAAAAGTTCATGCTCTCATTTTCCCCTGCTCTTTGCCTGCCTGAGCTGTGGTATTGTTTGAGTAAAACTCGTTAGGACTGATAAAAAAGGAATGTGGTGGGTGGTCGAGGATGATAGGTGGGTTTTACACTCGCAGTTAACTTTTGCCAGGAGACACTGGGATTATTGGTCAGTGCCACATCTGTATTCCTTTTGGTAAACTAATTTTTTTCAGATGAGTGTGTTTGGTCTTTTGTTTTTGTTTTCAGTGGGAGGGATTAGTCAGGCCTAGTTTTTGTTATATTGATTTCTAGTTGTTTGGCACTCCCACACTGTCCCATCCTCCCCCACATTCTGAGAACATTTGTTGTGTTTGCGAGTTCCAAGATGAACTGATTACTTTCATTTTCACATGTGCTTTGACTCCTTCGTCTCCGTTTCCCAAAATTTTCAAGACATGAACTACAATACAGACTTTTTGACATGTATCCATGGCTCCTGCTGTAACCCAGAAGAAATAAAAAAACATATCTCCTGCAGTTTCTAACATTTTCCCCCTTATGTGTTGAAGTGTTATGGTGAAATCCTCTGTTCTTAATTGTGAACAGTTGCTGTTGTGGCCTTTTTAAAGATTCCTGAGACACTGTATTGATACTGACACCATACTGTTATTGAGTTTGTCAAATAAACATGACATAGAGTAATGCACTGTGTAATGATTTTCTGTAATTACCATACGGGTACTGGTCTTGCGAAAATGGTGTTACACACAATCTTAATGGAACTGTATTATAAAGCATTGAATTAAAACCTGTTTTGTGACTCCTGACTCCTGTTTTGTAGGTGTTCTAATCAAGACACCAATGACAGGTAAGGATTGGTTTGACTTTTAGAAAGCAATGAAAAAGTAAAAGGGTGATAAATAATGTGATCATGTTCATTATTCAGTAAAGTAAAGGAATTATTGACAGATTACTTTAAAGTAAATTTCCTCAGCACTGCTATTTAGATGGGGTTGTCTTGATAGAAATTAATCAAGGGTTCTAACCCAATTTAAAACAACATTATGTAAACCAGAGACTTTCCTCACTGAAGCACACTAGTGCAGGTCCAGTTCAAAAAATGGTGTTAGCCACAGATTATCTGGTAACATGAGGGTCTTTTTATGATTCTGAGAAGATTCCCGGAGCACTTGACAGTGCTGCCAGGAAACGTTTAACATATTAGTCGTTAGAGGCTAACGTTAACTAGCAAATTACTGTTAACAGAAACTTAAAATCTCAGCTCCAGTCCTTGCTGAAGAATAGAAATCCTGCTGCTCTTGTTTATTGTTTATTACTGCAAGGAGTTATTACATCAAGTTGTTGCGCCATGTTAATCGTCATTTTGTTTATGTCTGCCTCCCCATGAGACCACGTGAGAGGGATCATGTGTGAGCCCAGCTTCAGTCTGCAGAGCCATGAAGCCAGAGTGCTGCGTGTCATGTGTCCAAATGACACCAAATGACACTAAATGACACCAAATTTGAAACTGCACTTGGTTGTGTCCTCAGCTATAAACCTGCCAATTCTGAATAGATCAGCAGAATGATTCTTGAGACATGCAAAAGAAAATACAGACGGACAGAGAATCTGAACTCTTTAGTGAGATGCAGTCCCTTAAAATGAATTTGATTACTTTCCTCCAAGAGACTGTCCCACGTTTTCTAAAACATGCTGTTACACTTGGCCTGAAAGAGAGGTGCTACTGGGAAAAAACATTTTCAAAATTCAAACATCCCATTGAAAATAGTTTACAACAATAATATGTGTTAAAAAACATCTATTTGTGTAGCAATGCCTAAGACATTTGACCATCTTGCACTTAAATTTGGAGTCTATTTTCATTATTGTTGTATTTCTTTGCTGTTGCAGAAACAATGTCATAAAGATATATGTATGCCTTTTCGGATCATCTTGGGTATCATAGAGCCTGCTGTCCCTCAGTGCAGAGTGGTCAGTCATCGAAAATAGAATGTTACCTAAAAAAACGGACAATATAATCAGTGCAGGCACTTTTTTGTATTTTTACTGTTCCAATCAGACCAAAATACAAGATGCAGTTAAGAACTGGCAAGGCCTCTTATTAGAATCAACTACCAAAACACAACTTTTGCCAAAAAGCACACACATAAACAACTTTTTTATTTTTGTGAATGTTCTCTACACTTTTGGAAAGTGTAGATAATTTGCAGATCAAGATGATTAGATAGGGCTTGATTGCGTTTTTTGAAAAACATAATCTGTAATAACCGAGGCTTAATTTGTCTTATTGGAAAGCAGACCACCTTAAATTAGAGAAAACACAAGAGACGGTTTCTGTGGGAATAGCTAGGGAGGCCTGCGCTGACATATCTTTAATGAATAACTTACGGGATCTGCAGTGGCTAAAGCCTTGTTTACCTCAGCCGAAAACCTGCACTCCAACACTGTATGCTACTTCACTCTTCCATTAGGGTGTGTGTCGAGGCCTGTGCCCACTGTTTAGCCTGGCGCAGAGGTACTTCTAGCTGTAGGAATTTGGTCTCCCACATATTCTGAAACCCACTTTCACTTGCTTCCCAGTGGGCCAGCATACCTTATCTCTGATGCAAAAGAGCACTTTCATAAGTGCACCGCTGGAGAGGGAAAACACACAAACAAAGAAATATTCAGACATAGATTGAACTTTGTTGTTCTCAGCCAATTTGTTTGGTGGGTGGTAGTGGGCAAATGGGCTGTTTTTCCAAATGGAATGTTTTACACACTTGAAAGATTTACAAGGTGGGTGAGCAAAACATGTACATTGAACGTGGGATCATCATTATGGCATTAAAAATGTAAACATTTCTAGGGGCCTTTTAGAGTCCCTGAGTGAGCACATTTCTTCTACGCCGATGCTTTCAATGTTGACCATTTAAACGCAGAAGTCAAAACTGTCCTTGAGGGAGTTTTTCTTTAACAAAGAGGATAACCTAGTTCGAAAGCATCGAACAAAGGACAAAGGCAGGGCAGAAATGGTCCGTTAAGTCCATCTGATTCTAGCTCAATGCTTTTAACGTCACTGTTCCTTAGACAGACATCAACCCCCGCGTCTAAAAGTGGGCCTGAACCAGGAGAAACAGCCATTAAGGGCAATTCAACTGCATGAAAGTAGTGTCTGGCAGGTCCACTCTCAGTGACAGATGCCATTATAACCTGTAAAATGTGATACTGCCACTTTAAGGTTATATCATTTTCCCCTTCAACTCTGGCAGCCCATCTGCTCGATAATAAGGGCACGCTCCTTTGTTTTAGGTCATGTAGCCGATGTGTTCATTCAACATCCGTTACTTCACCACTGTTTATTTTAACTACAATATAAATCCCCTTTGAAGTGAGGTGTTAAGGGATATTTTTAGGCTGTGTTGGCCAGCTCAAAATGACTCACTGTGTTGTATTATTTTTTCATATACAGTATAATGTTATTATCCTCTAACAACAAAACACAATCTATATATCCCTGTTTCTGAGAGCTGAGTTGTTTCTAAAGCTTTTGAATCAAGACTTCCTTTCCTGAGCTCCAAGTCCTCTAAACAAGAAGCTGTGAAAAAAAGGAGAGGAAAAAAAAAAAAAAAAACGCTCAAATTTTCATCGTCACCACAGTTCAGATGACAATTATGACAGCCCAGGTTTAATCATAGAATCGGGTAGTTCATTTTCTCAATGTCAACATGAAACCTTGTCAAAAAATGAATTCTGTCTTTCTCTCGGGAGATAAGCAGGCTCCAGTGCACCGGGCTCATTCAGAGGAAAAAAACTTGCAGGTCACAAGGCAGCGACTTGCATGTTTTCTTATTTTTTTTTCACCCTCTCGCTCTATCCTCCCCCTCTCTTTTTTTTTCTGAAAACCACCCAAGAAGAGATTAATCATGAAGGGAAAACTCAACTTCACCCTCTAGCTGCAGGTCACAGTTCTTATTTCGTGTGGAATTGGCTTTCGGAAAGCAGAAGGCCTGCCCGGGGGGCAGGGACCTGATATGAGAGGAATTTGAGAATGAAGCAGAGGGGATTGATTAGCCCACTTCATATCCCACACTCCGTAAGCACAGTCCAGCTGCAATCTAACACACCGCTGAGCTGAATAGACAAGAGAAATTGGATTCCTTCCTAATATTTAACCTTCAAGTCAGCTCTAACAGCTGTTGATGGGCTGCTCTACCAGGTAGTTACAAGAGGACTTTTACATGTTACACAGAGAGGGAATAGCAAAGTGGGAATGTGATGACTTTTCTGTAGGTTATTCAATTACAATGGTGCAAAGAGCAGCTAGGCCATTGAAGCACATCATCTGCATGCAACTGCACTGGGGGATTTAATTTTACACCTCTACTTGTCTGAACAGGCTGTGTGAGTGCATGTGGGCGCACATGTACACACCACTCACATATGTGGGCACACACACACACGCGCGCACAAACAAGCGTGCGCACGTATAGACACGTAAAAAGCAATTAATGCCAGGAAAGTGGAGTGTGCAGCTAATGGATGGATCATATACAGCCATAATGACTTACTTTGATGTCGGTTGTCAGAGTAGACCTATTTTAGACTCAGAGCAAAAGGCGCTTGAAAAAATCCTGTAATGCCTCCATTCTTTTTATCTCTTTTCACGAGCAGATGTTAGAACAAAGAGCGATGGCATCACTTCCTCACCCTTAGATCTCAAGAGTGACTACAATTTAGATTTCTGTTTTTTTTCTTTGTCTCTCCACGAAATCCAGAACAGTGTACGAAAAATATGTAGAGTTGACTGAGAAATGGTGCCTCTCAGTGACTCCGTGACCACATTAGACGCCATTGAATATTTAGTGGCTTCATTTATCGGCCAGTTTGATCACATCCACCCACCATCTCTTGTGCCAGCCTTTGGGAAGTGTTGATAAGAGAGCAGGATGTCATCAGGCTCTTTTCTCAAGTCATTAAGCCATGCAGTTTATTCCAAGCAAAGTGTTTCCCATTTGAATGAGCACATTAGCGAATGTCTTATGATAATTAAGAGCTTGAGTTGCAGAATTGCAGAATCAAATTCATTAGTAGAGTCACACATTTTTTATTAGCACCTTATTCTGTTCCAGGGCTGCAGCAATGCCTGACGACATGCAGCTCTCTCCCCCACATTGCCACAATGAGGACTAGACATTTAAGCACAGAACTTTCAAGATCAGAGAGGGGCATTTTGTAAAAACTTCACATAATGGGTTTGAAAGAAGGATATTCAAAGTAAATTTAGTTGGTTTTTATGTTCCCCGTGAGAATTTAGGTCAATTTGCTAACGCATATTTCAGGCGTGGGAAAGCAATCCAATAAAGTAGTCTGGTACAAATCTATAGATAAATGATGCTTCACATTCAATTACAGTGAGGATTTTATCTTTACTTTTCAGTGATTTTGTCAATTAGTCAACACAGTGTTTCTTAATTCATCAAGGACTCTGGCCTGGTATTAGTCAGTGTGTAAGCATTTATTAGATTAGCGAAAGCCAAGGGGGAGAAAGAGAAAACACATTAGAAGACATGGATGTTTTTCGTTAAAATAAATCCACAAGCGAGTGAATGATCCGCTTTCCACTGAAGACGGTTTTCTGTTATTTAGGAAATCGTCTCTGCTTCTTGAAGTGAGTTCAGAGGAGCAAACAAAACAAAGGTGGGAACCGGCAGGTCCCTTATTCCTTGAGTTTTGACACACTGACTATCGAGCACAGACGCCAGTGCACCGAACCAATCCACTGGGGAGCCAGTGCAGGGACCATGAAACTATACTCACAACACAAATTAATTGGGAGAAGAAAAAAAAAAAAAACTAATTCTGACATTCCCTGAAGAGGGTCCTTTCATCTTATAAATAGTGGCTGCAAACTTGAGTATTTTTGCTTAAGTAACACAACACTGCAGATGATAGGATTCGTTTGGCTCAACCCCAGGGGCCCAGCATGACAAAGAACACTTGTTTAGCAACTGCAGAAGCAGGTCCCAACATGGGCCTGTGACTGTGCCCAACCTCACCTAGAAACCTACTCCATTTGCATTCTGCCTCTCCAGACGCCAGGCCACAGAGTCTGAGGGGATGCGGCGTCCCAGAGATGGCATTGGAAGCTCACACATAAATTAGTCTGTATTCCCCCATCTCTCCCCCTCCCCTTCGTTCTGTCTTCTCCCACCGCTGCTCCTCCCCTCTCCCCCTTATTTGTCCCATGGCTTCATCACATCACAGTTCATGCAAAGGAGAGTGAAATCCAACTTTAAAGTTTTTCTCCATCTAATTACAATCTGTATTTACTTTCCCGGGGCTGCCGTGTGAGCCAGCATATCGGCTTTTTTAAGTCCTGAAACCAATGTTTAATTCAGCATCGAACAAGTCCTTTGGAATAATAAGACAACACTGCAAAATAAGGTTCACACATATCCACACACAAAGCCAAATCCTACACTTTATAGAGAAAAAGTCTACACTGAACTATAAACTGTTTGATTAACTCATTTTTCTCGATGTTTTAGATTGGACTTCTTCTCACATCACATGTTGGCAGAGCTGCTGTATATTTCCTCACCCAAAACCTAAAGTAGAATGCAGTTTTCCATGTAAGCATTTCCCTTTTGCCATAACACACCTAAGTACACATATGCCATGATCATAACACATACCATGAAATAAAGCTAAGATCTTCAGGTGAATGTCAGAAAATCCACAGAAACTGCTGCGGTCACTCATGCACCCCATTTATACCTAGTTATTAAAAATGCAATTAAAATCTGGACAGATTATCCGGATAAGGAAAAATGCGTGTAAATGCAAAATGAAAATGCGTCACATACAGGATGTGATTGATCTGCTTGACCACATCTAGAGTTAGTCTAGCACTGTGTTCAGTTCACATTCTATACAACAGCTCATATCTGAGGCCTTGGCATCATAATATTCATACAACTAAGTAAGCTTAGCTGGGTAAAATATAGGTTGTTAGAAAGTGAGCAGGCAATAATTTAATAAAAATAGCTCCAGTTACTGATCGAACATCTATTCTGTACCATGAAAGTGCAAAAAGTTGCGTTATTTATTGGAACTGCATGAGAAATTGAAGCGAAGCTGTTGTAAAATGAATGTTATACAGTAAATAACTGACTGTGCCATCTGCTTTCAACTATGCATTTATATCATCTAGTCACAGAGTAGCCTTAACTCCACTTCACATAGTAACGTATTACATATGCCGATTTTACAACAGGGGACAAATAATTGAGAGTTTGTTGCAAGTCTAAAAAGTTTACTCTGCCTCAAAAACCCACAAAACTCTGTGATTTTTTGAGGGAGTCTGGGGCTGAAACATTCCTATTTAATACCAGGCATGGTGTAAATGACATGTCCCCGATGATGACACGTTACGTTGGGCTGTCTTTTAATTTGTCGCCCACACCCAACATGCTTAGCTGGCGTCCTTTACAGTGGTGGTGTTACTATATTAGCAGCTAGTAAGGTGTTAACAATAGAGGGTCCACAGAGGAGAGAAACACTCCCTCCAATCTGTCCATCTAATGGGAAAAAGGGAAGACAGAGGACCGCTGCAGTGTTGACTCTTTCAAAATGCCAAAACCCCCCCCCCCAACACAATCCATGCCTTTCCAGACGGTCACACTATACGTTGGCACATCATTTGCTATTGCCAAATGCAATCATTAATTTACCCTTCCCACTGAAACTTCATATGCCCATGACACATTTTTTTTTCTTTGTCTAATTAAATATAATTTTGAAGCTCTTTAAATCCAACTTCATCCAAATGCACAATCTAATTTTTCATTTGCTTTTGTACATGATATAAGACATCAAGTCAATAATTTATTAAATTACTTTTCCCATTCATTTTCTTCTATCTATAATTGATCTCTCCAGTTGAAATTCTGTTGTTCCTCTTACTCAGCCAGTCTGCGGAGAGGCTGCGTGACATCACTGTGAACAGGGCTCGCACCCTCCCTAGACCCTCACTGGAAAACACACACACACGCACACGCGCCTGCACAGGCACACACACGCGGAGCTGCTTGGGACACCCTTAGTGTGTATATAATGCAGCACTTTCTAATCTCTATGTACATTAACAAAAAAAAAAGCTTAATGTTCTTTTTTAAACCAAATACAGCATATTTGTGATGTTACCCACAAAATATAATTATGATTTGATTTATTTTCTTATTTAAAACTGGCATTAAATTAAATTGTTAATAGATATGATGGAATATGAAAACACATTAGCCATGATTGAAGATGCTCTCCATGCTCTGTCAGGAGCCAGCAGCCTTGATGTGTGGGCCTGTTGCACCTGATCCTGGTTCACACTGGTCATAACATTACTCAATTAGTACTTAATTATACTTTGCAAGCCGAGGTAGTTTTGTAGCGCTATTGCTAACAAACAAATAAATAAAATGAGGATATAGACTTTGATTATAATTTGATTGCAAGCAATTACTGGAAATCACTGGTCAGTGTTCACTCGTAAGTGCCCTTACCTTGTCAATAACAATCGGACACATTTTAATTAAATGGATAAATTCATCTTATCTAAACCAACACTGGGTATTATAATGAATAATCATCTCTTCATTCGAGTTTTTTCAAGAGTGGTGGCTATAGGCCAGCATCTTAAATGAATGGAATGTAATAAGCGTTTATTGTCATGATACACATGTACATTAAAACTGTGAACATAACATAATAGCTTCTCGCTCCAGTTTCAGTGGCTCCCACATCAGTTCAGTGTTGTAAACAAGTTCATCATGAAGAAACAGACGCTTCCCTCACTAAAATGTACAAACTGCTGCTTGAGGAGATTATGTCAACAGTTCCAGTGGAGAACAGTGAGGCAGGACTGTTGTCTGAATATTTCCCATTAAAATGACTGCAACGGACCCATTCTGGATTTGCATCTGTTGTATGCCTCCCTGCTCACTCACACTAAAAGGGCTACTAAAGCTGGCTCAGCTGGTAGGTCCACCACTATAGACTTGAAAGATGTTTATTTTAATGTTGCAGTGGTACCTTGAGATGAAAAGTTCCTCTGTGTACTTTCTAGGGAGCGGCTTACAAATACAGCATTCTGCTTTACAGCTACTTTCTGGGTGCCAAGGTTTCTGTCGAGGTACTAAAGTCTTCTTCTACCTAAATAACCATAAGATTATTTTGGCCTGGTCTCCAGAGTCAGCTGTGTTCCACACAGCACAGTTGATTCTGCACCTTACCACGTTAGAAAAAGAGGCAGCGCTCCCAACAGCCCATAAAGCAGGTGCTTCACTGGGGAGCAGAGCTAACTGCAAATCCAGACGCACAACAATGACAGCTTTGACTCTCATGCATCTTTTACGTTTATTGGCAGAAGCTCACTCAGTAGTTCTCTCGGGCCTCCTGCATATGAGGTGAATGCAGATATGTTTTCAGCATCGGGGGTTGGACCCCAAATGTCACATGTGTCACAGCCTGACCATTTCCCAAGCAGGCAGCCAAGTCAGGTCCACTGGGAGAGTGGACATCTATGCATCTGTGTTCACAGACAGACTCCTGATGGAAAGGGATTGGAGTTGCATGACAGTTCTTTTAGCCCAAAGACTTTGAACTCTCCAAAACCAAAGGCTATAACTTATGGTACATATCCAGTAAAAGCTTCGGCAGCTTTGTGTTTTGATTCAGCACCAAACACCTTGGCTGGCAGGCACATACTGTGTTGCATTAGTGGATTAGGGAAAGTTGTAGTAATCAAAATGTTGCCGTGGCAGAAATGTACACAGTGCCTTGCAAATATTTGAAAGTGCTCAAGTCATTAATAAGTATATCAAATGCTGCCCAGTGATTTTCCCCTTTGGTTGGTGGGCAGAAGAACTGTGCTAGTTTTGGTTGCCTTTGTACTGCTTAGGGTAAACCAAGCTTGGCGCTTAGTATTAAGTCACCCCATCCTCCATCACAACAGGGGCCGGAAAGGCACCTGTTCCCATGTAATGAGTTCATGTTGATTTCATGTCATGCTGGTGTCACAGCAAGAGGTGCAAGTGCCATGTTTTACCACCTTAAGCCTACAGAGAGGCTGTTCACTGTAACTGTAGTTCTACGACGACGGACAGAGTGTTTGTCTTTTCACATCGCTGCGGTCCGATGCTGATTTAGTGACTGTACATAGTGGGACCAGCTACCCTTATAATGGGGTCAGTAATACGTGGATCAACAATATAGGTTGAAAAAAATATGCTTGTCTAGAGTTGGTGAGCAAGTACTGTACATACATAATCCAAGCAAAGGTTCACAGAAGAGAGGTTATCTTACAATCAGGACAGGCTGTAAGTAATGTGTTAAGTGTTAACACAATGGCAACATAGTATATAGCATGCACTTGCCAACCAATGAAACAATCATCAGCTAGGAGCTGATTGCAGTTGGCTACAGGCATACATGATCAACAGGAGAATACACAGTGGGCCTTTGCAGGTTCACCGGTGATCATTAAACCAGGCTCACAAAGGATAAACCTTTGAGTGATACATGACAAGAAGCCTGTGTGCTGGTACAACCCAGGATCACACCAAACCCTAACAGAACACTGGTCCACCATCTCACTTTGGCCTTGCCCATCGCTGGTCTGGTCATCTTCCGTGGTCTTGTTACCGATTAGCAAACATGCTACAACAGGTTACATTTTCCAAAATGAAAGCACCAGGTTAGGGCCAGGTTTAAGAAAAGATCATGGGTTCGCTTAAAATAACTGCTTTCCCAAAACAGTCAGCCCTGGCTGTTTGCCTCACACAAGATTTGAACCCTGATCTCAAGGATTGAAATCCTACAAAATTACTCACCAGACCATTCCGAACCTCCTCCCAATACTGGTGTTCTTGCTCTTTAAACTGCGTTCATCCATTGTTCCCAAAATTGTGGACTCCACGTGTGCTTGTTGCGCTGAAGCAAGCCAAACCATCACCCTCACACGCTGACCTCCTGTGGATCAGCGGGTCTTTTTTCATGCTTTGGTGTGGGACCGGGCTGAATCCACACATTATCGTTTGGTTTATTTCCATAAAATGTATTCATGGGTTACTTAATAAAAATTCAAATGAAAATAGCATATCAAAATCAGTGATCAGTCAAGCGGACAAGTCAAATGCAGAATGATATTATAATTATCCTGGTTGTGTGTTTTCCACCTGAACCCTTGAATAGCTCCAGTGACAAGCAGAGAACAAGGGTCTGACAACGAGGACAGACAAGTAACAGTCTTGGAAAATTGGTCTATAATTAAATGTTTACATAATTCGGTGGTTCATTTTAGTGCTTCACTGAAACAATTTCCTCTCCCTAATTACAATTTCCTTTCAGGCTGATATTTACAATGCAATCTTCAGATCTTTTGAAATGTGCTTTTGATTAATTGTTTCATCCTTCATCACAGTAGTTAGTGGCAAAAATGGGGTTTATATAATGAGAGCTCAAATTTTGAAGGCCTTTGACCTGTGCTGCTGACTCATTATAGTATGTCAAAGACAAGCTGAACAGTTTTGACAACCATGTACAGAAGAAGAAGATCAGAGGAAAGAAATAGGTTGTTTCAATTCCCTCAAAATGCCTTTCTGCTATTGAAATGAACTGCGGGGACATCAAACATTTGTGGCTGCGCAGCTTTCAGAGGCAAGACAGACAAAATTATTTGATGCCATCTGAGGCTCACCAGTGCTGAGGATCACAATACAGCTAGTTGACACACTGGTGATTATTCATGGCACTCGTGCTTATTATGCCGGAGAGACCGAACAATGGTTTTCTGTTGTGGGAAGTGAACAGTTAGAAGTTCTAACCTCCTGGCAGAACAATCGCCCTATGCATTTCTCTCAGCAATGGAACAACAGCGGGCTATAGGGATGCAGACATCTCTGTCTCCCTTGGGTGTAATCTGACTTAGATAAATATTTGCCATGCAGTCTGAACATCACACAAAACCATTGTGATCCTCTTGTGAAGCTTGCTGTGATTGCTTTACTCCACCACAGAGATGGATTTTTAGCCTTCAAGTGACTTTCACTCAAAACGACCCTCTGTTGCTAAAATAGCTACAGCCAGGCATGATATGCAGCTCAATATGGAATGAAAATCAATTTAAAAATCAATGAAAAATAAAAACCATACCATCTTGTATAATTCCACATACATACACACATACATACACACATACATACACACATACATACATACATACATAATGATGTAGATAATTATCCTTGACAGGAAAATATCTTTTAAAAAAGCAAATGTGAAGAGGATTTTTACTCTGTATGTTGTTTTTCCTCCTTAAAAAAAGAAAGACAACAAACCTTGTGAGTCGAGTATTGGCAGTGACACAAATGATATTGCTTTGTCTTTGAAGAGCTCCGGTAAAACTGTTTTCTGAATTTTCTGCTTACCCGACAGCACACGCTGGCCCCATGTAGCTCGTGTTTTACCATCACACACATCCATCACTGAGTCAGGAATCATATCAATACTTGCCCATTTCCCCATTTGGGGAGAGCTGAGCAGATCAATTCATTTAAAAGGAACCACAGCCAGACATCCGTTTTAGAGATTAGAGCATATATTGGCTAGTCATCTGATGGAGGGTTTAAGGTTCATTAAGTCAATGGAATCCTTAATCAATAGGCAAACTTTAAGCCCAGGCTTTCATGGCAGAATTTCTACTGCATGTCTAGTTACACTGGCAAGGCAGGAAGCACTAAACAACCATGGCCTTATTTCTATGATGTTTAAATTTGTGTATTTTGTCCTTGGTAAAAGGCTAGTCATTTGTAACAGGATACATCAAAATTGGCGATAATGTCTTTAGTAAATTGTGAAATTGAGTCAAGCAGGAATGGTTTTGCAAATCTGTTTTATAACCTTGGTGCACAGATGAGGCTGTGGGACAAATGAAACTGGGGAAACAGTGGTGAGCTATATTGTTCCATTCCATGGTATTCTTAGATAGACAAACACGTAGGATAAGACACAGGACACACATCAAACGCGCACAGTCACATCCATACAGTATTGTTCAAATGACAATGGGGCAAAAACTCCACAGTCCTCAATCAGTGAGTTTATGTAAATCCTGTAACTCAAGTTTCTGTCTACAGTCCAGCATATCCCTCTCCAGCTAAATCATGGGGCATACTCTGGCCGTGATTCTTAAGTGTCACTTGTGTCCACCTGAATTATTGTTTGTGTGTAATGCAGGGGAAGAACCGGCATGCAATGAGAAGTGGTTGTGCCCTCTGATTGATTGTTAAGTGTTGTCCAGGAGCCCATTGCCAGACTCCACTTAACGGCCTGCACAGCAGAAAGCAATCAGTGGCTGTTACTAAGGGTCTCGTGGGGACGGGTCTGGTCATGATTGATCTTCAGTGGATCTCTGAAGATGTCTCCGAGAACTGGGCTTCACCACAGTTGTGTTCAGGTCAGCGAAGGTGCCCTCGGACTTGAGTGTGTGGCATCACATCACAACTGAAAACTTTAGTTAGCTCAACACCAATGAGGCTTAAAACCCACTGTTTACTGATTTAATTTTCCTTGTTTGGAAAATATGAAGTGTCATAAGTGATCATAAGTTGTGCCCTATGAGGCATGTTAAAAGACAGATTCACTGTCTGGTCCTGAGGCCTTGTATTACCTCTGTGTCTGAAACACCCTGTTTTAGCTTCTGTCTTTAGCCCGCCCCCTGATTGGTCAGCGCACACATGTCTGCCCAAGCACCACTAACAGCAAAAGAGCAGCTGTGCTAAATCAATTCTTATGTGCCGGTGGGAGTAAATTATGCAAATGTGTAACATGGTGACATAGTGTGATGTCACAAAAGTCATGGAGTTAAAGGCGCTATTACTGACGAGGCCTTTCTGAAGGTCTTCTTTAAAATCTGTTCTTGCAGCACTATCACCATCTTTTGACACACACTGTGACGTAGTTTGTGTTAAGGAAGAACTACAGGCTATTTCAGATTGGATTGTAGCTGCTCAAAAGACAAAACTTGTCTTCTTCACTTGTAAACTAGCTACATTTCCAGCAGCAAATATCGGTATTTCCAAAATAAAAAATGCAATCGGCTGAAGACATGCAGTGGATAGAGGTCGGAAATGTTGCGGAAAAAGTTGCCATGACTGCTGGAAAGCTAGAATGTGTGGGTGGACTTTTTTTTCTTTCTTTTTTTTTTTTTTTACCAGAAGTCAATGCCCGTCTGTGACCCTCTCTTGAACTTACAAAGCTCTACTTTGTGCCAAGTTTTTAAATGTTGCTTTACTATTCAATGTTCATTTAGTGATCTAGCCCCTTGAACTTGGTGCTAGCATGTGTCGGACTACCGTACAACTCCCACGATCTGGGGCAATGTTGGACTAATGCTGTAAAATTGAGGGACAGTCAAGAGACACTGTGTGAACGTTGAGCCTCATTTGAAGCCAGGTAGCTAACAAGAGAAGTAGGTAACATGCCAGCAACTATTTTTTCATGTTGCTATGTGTATTTTATAGTGCAGCAGTAGTGCGGCTAGTGTTAGCTTTGTTGTAATACCAAAGCTTGGTCTGCTCCTCTATGACATGTTTGTGTGAGTTGCTGCGGTGTGTACATTTATTTGATAGATATACCCTAAATGGAACAATAGAGCTACCTTCAAAAAAGGAATTGTCAAGCGGCAGGAATTCATTTGCTTAGTAGTGTTGTGTAACACTGATTAGCAGTCAGCAGCTAGCTTGTTCAGTTGGCTCTGGCGTTAGAGTCCTACGCGCAATGCATCCTGGTACGTGACGGCACTGCCAGCACGGCTCCGGTAGCTTTCTCTGTCAATACAGAATGCATTGAGGAAAGTATTTCTTCAGTTGATGACATGTACCATCAACACTGATTGGACATCCACATACCACAAGGTGGAATTTCCCTTTAAATTGGCATGACAAATTGTGTGCATTTGCATGCATCATTCATACAGTATGTTAACGGCAAATCACTGCAAGTAGCAGCGTGTAATAGCCAAACAGCTAATCCCAGCGGCTATACTGCATGTCTCACATTCGCTGTTGTACCTGAGGACACACATGCGCACACACACCGCCGCCCTCTTGTATCAGGCAGTAGAGCTGTCGGCTCTCCAGTGGTGTGTCAATGTGTTCAGTGACCACAACGCCTGGTGTTAGTCTCATTACAGAGGGATCAAAGGGACATGAGCTTCATAGCAGCAGGGACTCTCTTCAGCCCCCTGAGAAGCGACTCCTCCTCTAATCTCAAAGGTCACATTTAGTCATTCAAATATAAAACAGCATCACATTCATCGCACCCATGTGACCTGGTGGAGTCTTCTCCAGAGAGGAGGTTCTTCACATGAAACAGATGAAAACTGAGCAGCTCCATGAAGCCAGTGTGCGCGTGCAACGTGAAGAGCAAACTGCAATTTATGCTGCAACAATAATTAGCCTCTGAGGTGGCCAAAAGTGATGGTGATGGCCCTGTTGATATTTAATCTAGAGCAGTAAGTAATGTTTTTAAATATTCAATTAAAATTCTGAGGGCCTGTACCACACGCAGACAATACTCCTCATTAAGAGGCCGGGTGGGGATTTGTCCTTGCACGGTGTCATAATGAATGAAAATAACGCTCATGAATTGGGCAACAACACAGCGCCAACTTTGTATTCTGCCCAATCATTGTTTCACCAGTGCGCCAATGTCAGGGGTCAAGTGAGGTAAGGGAGTGAAAGTTTAAGACAAATACATCCATTAGTATCTTTCCATTTCACCATTAATCTTTAATATTTGTGCATATGTTTTCTTGCACAATGTGCTGTAAGTGTGAATAAATCAATTTCACATGAGCTGTGCAGGGCACTATAACGCAGTCAGAAGGTACAGACACTACTGCAAACACACAACGTTCACAATTAACATCACACCAGTGATTTTTGTCACGGAATTTAGTTTTCATTCTTTAAATGACACAGTGAGTGGACAATGATGGTGGCAGCTAATAACATTGCAGTGCCAACAGCAGTTCCTTGGGATCTGAGCAGCTGTTCTGCAGTCTATATTGGCCTGTTCTTCAAGTGGAGGAAAAAAAAAAAAAAGAGCAACCTAGATGAGAATTTTGTGCTTCAGTGGCTATTGAAAGATGAGGCAATAAACTGCTAAACTTGAGTAATCACACACTCCCCGAGGAATTTCTCAAATGGGGATGGTCAAAAACCTTGAAATTTGAGCCCCTCGCATGCGGCCCCGGCTTTAACATTTGATGAGATTCATTATTGTAGGGAGCTGAATACAAGTGTCTTCTGATTACAGGGCCCGCCATTAAAAGTTCCCACCAGTGTGCATTTCCATGGTAGAACGTCAATGGGATTAAAATCTCAATTCACTCCAGTCAATTCTCCAGTAACAAGATTTCATTAAAAGCAGGCAGGGAGGAAAATGGACTCGAAAGCACTGAAACAGCTGGACTATAAATTATAAAAATGTGCTTTCTGCTAACTGAACACACCTTCAGCTTGCAGATGCATTATTATTTAATGTTCAGAGGAGCTGGTTTTATGTAAATTGGAGTCTTCTATTCTCTTCAGTCCCCTTCTCAATGCCAGGTACTTCCAAACCAAGCAAAGGGAGAGATTATGCAAACCAATTAACATATGAAAATAACGTATTAATATACTGTCTCTGAACTGTATCCAATCAGTTCCTTTTCACTGGCGTGTGTACAAAACAATTAAAATTAAATTTATACTGCTCTTCCTTAACATATTCTGCAGCAAATGGAGTCAGTGAGCAAATGCTGACAAAAGTTTTACAGGCCTGTGTTCCTCCTTAAAGGCACACTGACTTTAAGAATATTTATAAGAAGCCGTGCTAATAAATTCCAGTCTTTGTTTCTCCCTAATGATGTGTGCATCTGAGACAAAGCAGTGAAATCCATAGCGGTGGCCAGGTGCTAATGAATGGCTTACATTATGCTGTCCGCTAATTACTACTGCACCATAAATAAAACACAAGACAATCAATTAGCGGTAGACGTGTGTTTGTTAGTCATGGGCAGCAAGTTCCTCCAGGCCAAGGCTTTGCACAGACCTGCCTCTCCAGGCTGTTATTTTGAAATGGATAGAATGAGTTCAGATAAATCACATTTTGAACGTTGCCGAATACACTTCAGGCAATCTTTTCTCTCCCTCGCGCAGATTACAAGCAAATTAATATCTATACGTTGTTTCAAGCGAGAGGTGAGCAAAGCCTTAAAATGCACATGAAGCAGAAAGTCCTTTCCACTGAATTAGACAAAAGAAATCCAACAGGCGGCTATCATCCCTCTGCCTTTTAATGGAGCTTTGCAAAAAAAAAAAGGCTTTCTCCTCCACTTCGTACAAAGCTCCTCCAGTTTCCCAGACACCAACTGGCTGACGTATCACACTTGATTTGAACCAGAGCAGGGGAAATCAGAGTGCATTAACACTGCATGTAGAAGGCACTAACTGAATGATCCCGGCATTATGCGGCCTCTGGACTGGCCTATCTGCGTACTTTGATGCATAATTTGAACATTAATGTAATTTACATTTTAACGCAGTCCCAAAAGTAAACTGATTAGTTGATAGTTATCTACTAATGTGCCAAGAGGACTCACATGTCTCTCGCATGCAGGCAGAGGGACGGGATTACACATGACAAGGTTGGCCTTGCAGGAACACAGACAAAGAGACAATGGCTGCCAGAAGGATAGACACCAGAGAGACGGGCACGCACACACACACACAAACACACACACACGTACACACACAAAGTCGTACACAGAATGTTGTGAGGTAAATGGGTGTTGTTCAGGTTTGCTAGTGTAGCATTTCTGTCTAACAGGATCTATCTTTCTCCTTTATTTTCCAAGGACCTTTAAACAGATCATACCAATAAGGAGGAGAATGTAACAATAAATCTGGAGGACACAACACAAAGTTCTCGGCTGTGTTTGCAGGGTTTACACCACTCACATCCCCAAATATGGGCAAAGTTTCAATGGAAGTTCACTTGTCAGACATCATATGAATCAATCTAAAATTCAAATTTAAAAACTTATTAAAAGTGTTTCTGAGCCATCAAAGGTCTTTTATCTCTGTCCCGACAGACTTCCTTCTTTTTCATGGGACAAATTAGTGCCCCTGTAGATGACAGAAGCTCTTTAAAGAAAGTGCAACAGAGTTGCAGTCCCATGATGCAATGCTCCCAGCGGTTACATCTGCTCCATTCTTTCATCTTTCCCCATTGTTAGGTGGGAGCTGTCACATTAGGAGGAGAATCGTGGCTCCTTCCCACCCCCAAGTACCCCCTTTTTTTCCCATTCCAGCAGTTGGCAGGGTGGCAGGCCCATACAAAGGAGCGTGCACCAGGAGCACAGAGGGGAGCACCGTTAGAGGAAAAACAGTTTGGGAATTAAGGTCATTAATTTTCCACTTTCAAGGGCTGCCACACAGACGGAGATAAAGTCAGCATAAATATTCCGCCGAAGTTTCTCCTGTTTTTCTCCTCTCCCCATTTTCATCGGCAGCCCATTTATCTCCATGCTGTCAATTAGAGGCAAAAGCAAAGAACTAATTAGGAACTGTGCAATTTTAATTAGCTGTTTTGATAATTAAACTAATTGGTTCCCTTGTGTTTCTGCAATGTGTGCTGAGAACTTTTTTGATATCTGGGCAGCAGATTTCCCATCCGCTGGTTAATTAGTCACTTTTGCATTAAAAGGGAGCCTTCCTTAATAGCCTTAATTTGCAGTTGAAAAGAGAATCTACCATCAATAATTTGTGTAATTGGTAACCGTTTGATTGTAATTTAGAGGCACGGCCGGACAGCTCGGCATGTCTAATTCCTAATGACTAGGATTAAAGTTGGATTAACTGTTTGGGAAAGGGATTCACTCTCCCCTCTTCCCTATCCACCAAATGACACCTTGTCTGCATTTGATTGGTCATGAAATTCAAATTGACTAGGTGAACAGCAGGGCTTATACCATTCCCATTACTTTCTATATGCTGAGCCTGTCAGGTTACATCAAAAAGATTCAGATAATTCCAGTGTTCCACCCACCTTCTCAGAAGCGCCACGAGGAAGAGAATAAAAAAAAAAGCGGTTACAATTTATTATGTGATGTGTTAAACCTCTGCTATCAGACCCATTTGTGTACAAGTCTGAGGGGAGAAAATAGCCCAGATCAGCCACTAGGAGGAGCAGAGCCTTAAATCTCAGAGTAACAAAGTAAAGTAGGTCTCACTGTTGAATGAAAAGTAGTAGGCAATGCTTTCTCTCTCTGAGCATTAGATTGCATTTTAAACAACGTGTACACCCCACAAGGTCTGCCTTTAAGTTACATTACTAACCTCAATGTAAACACGACATTACTATAAATGATTTGTACAATTACTTACCAAACCTGTGTTTGCTCCAGCAGCAGAAACACCAGGGGAAATCACACTGATGTTTACAGGTGCCAGCTTAATGCTAGAATGCATCTGAATATAGCTAGAAGCTGGGAAACCTGGACTAAAAGCATATCATTCAACATCTTAACTATCAGCCACCATCTCTATACTTTTACAACACAGAGCCCCGTCAGTAGTCTGATTAAAAAGCACCATTCATCCCACTTAGCCAGAATACAATTAAGGGACATGGCTTTAAAAGCCCAGCCCTGAAGCCTCTCCCCATTCCACATAAAAGGAGCACTCTCCACTGAGCCTCGCCTGTAAATATCATGTTTGATATGAGGTTTTAATCTGCTTAGCCATTCTGAACTATAGAATGGGCTCATCCTCTCTGTGAAACCCCTGTCCAATGGCTGTGTGCCTGAGGACGAATAGGAACACAACACTAGTGCGCTATCTGATTAGGTGGGGTTAATTACAGAGCACTGTTTTGTAGTGGCTGCATTTGAGAGCCGCCCATAAATAGATGGGCATGGCTAATGCATCCTCAGAAATGAATTTTAATTAACTGTGTATCAGAGAAGCCCACTCAGGGGCTTGTTTCTAGTGTGTAGTGACCCCGCCGTTGGATGTGGAGAGAGGCAGGGTCCGCACCCAAGACACTGTGAGAGGGGCTGAAGAGGACACCGTGGCCTACATGAGCCGTGTAGCAGAGGAGCACAACATCTTGTGTCTGCGCGCGTCATTTATATTGATGAGAACTACCTTGATTGAGAGGAGCTGCGCAACCTGTCCATGCCTCTGCTTTAATTATTGTTAAAACGGGAAATGGTCTGATGGTCCTTGCAGCTAATGAGGATCAAATACCAGAGACACACCGATACACAGGAAACTTCTTCAGCTACGTGATTTTATACAACTATACACTCCAAATCCCAGTGTACTTGTGAGGTTATTGTGTTAACGCCATCCGTTGCCCCTCAAACATCATTCTCAACGGCCTTTATAGTGTTTTCTTCCTCCATTCAAATGTCAAACTGCGATTTGAAGTGAAGCCCCAATGATACCGAACCATTCTTTTCCCAGTTTTCTGCGTGATTGGATTAATTATGTGTCACTCACTTTGCTAGAGGTCAGCAAACATACATTCTCGGTCATAAGTCATCAATCTATGTGACCGTGGAGATGAAAAGTCAAGCATGTCAAGCCAGGAAGCTGGACAGAGAGGGATCAGCCCATTGATTTCAGGGCCAACCCAATCTCGCCACAGCACGCTGCCCAGAGAACTGAAATTATCCCTATGGGCTATGTACAGTGAGCTTTACACCTTAGATTTGTGGCACACGATCATATTAGCGGGGCCTATAAAAAATGTATTTCAAATGCAGGGCAGGATGATTATCATACAGGGCAGCAAGTGAGGGAGCAGAAGAAAAACAGCACAAGGAGGCTCAATGAAGAAATCATGAATGCACTTCTATGCGGATGTGATTATTTTTAATGTATGGAGAAGCGAAGGCACGCCCCACCTGATGGGCCCCACACGACGTTATTTCAGAAAAAGACAAACACACTTTTTGAATTATGACAAGAATTACACATGTTTGTCAAATTAAAAAGATCCCTTTGCAAGTCAAAGAGGTCATAGTTTGTTGCAAGGTTAGTAAAATACTATTTAATTTCGCATCACCAACACCAACATGGCTGTCAGCTCGGCACAGAAGAAGCATTATTGTGAGCTAGCTAATATAAATGGCCGACGCTGTTTGGTGGGTAGTCTTCCATTACATGTTTTTTCAAATTTCACTAGTTTGAAGGCAAACTGTCTTTAATTTCACATTTTTTTCTTTTAGAATATTTAGAATATTTAGAACAAAGAGGGGGCAGCAAATCACTACAGTACCTGCTCATTGCTGAAAAATGTAGCTGCCATTAGCTGGTTAGCTCAGTTAGCTGTACAGCTAGCCATCTAGGCTAGGAGCTCAGAGCATGCGGGAAGTGTTGGTGTTTACATCGCTAGCACAGGAGCTTTGGACCAGGGAGTACCAGGGCTAGCTGGTTAGCATGCTAACTTCTCTGTGACACAGTACACAAAGCCCCAATGTCAGATCTGATGATAATTTCATAAAAAATGACATGTTTTCAACAAAAAAACTTATATAGCGCACCTTTAAATTCACAAAACAATCATAAGTGTATTTGAAACAGGATAAAGAATTGCTTTTTTCTTTTGCCTTTCACCACAGTACATATTCTTTTCTGGAGTAAGTTCCCATGTAGCTCACAAGTTCTCCACACAGAGATCATCTTTGCAGAAGAGGGCTTTCAAAACACAAAATGTGTTCCCATGTGGATTTCAAAGAAGCTCCTCTTTTGAGGACAAGTATTACAACAATTATGTGGTTACTGCAAGTATTTGATTAAAGAGCATGCAACGATGATGTGCTCAGAGGAGGGTTATAATATCTGGTTCAAAATGTAACAGAAGGCAAGGACAGACTGAGCGAGCTCACACCGCAGACAGCCTGCTGGCTGCTGACGAACCAGCATTATTGTAGCTATACTCCACTCCACTCTCCTAAATGGCTAATCTTTGTTGGATCTCACCCTTAATTGGTTAACAGTCTCCGCAGGGCAAGTGAAAGTGGTGCTATTTAAGGCTCCACCATGAAACAGCAACACTTTCATCTTGGCAGTAACAGGCAACAATTATATTACCAGATTCGAAACTGAACCTTCTATCTACCCACTAATCAAAAACGCAGCCCATCTGTTGTGCCGTCTCTATTTTTTTTTTTTTGTTTGAAACGACTGTTTATCTGCAGCCTGTATGATAACTGCGTCTGGACACTAATTAACTGCTAAATAGACCACAATTAGATGTTATTTCTATTAAATTCTGCAGGGGGGAAGGGGAAGAAAAAAAAGTACGGAGAGGGGAAGAGAAACAATAAGCGCATTTTAATGTTTACTCCAGCTGTACCAGGCACCGATGGAGCAGCATCACTCTCACTCAGTGTCTCTCTCTCTTTCTCTCTCTCTCTGACACACGCACACCCGCGTCCGTGCGCACGTGCATCAATACAACACCTTACGTCCATGCGCGCTCTCTCCTGCTCTCTCTATCACGCACATGCAGACTGGCAGGCAGACCAGTCACACACACACACACACACACACACACTCAGTCACGCACCCGCACGCACACACTTTCCCTTAGCTGTGCTTTTGTGTTTTGTCAGAATTAATGAGAAAAGTTCCCTTGCCCTAGGGGTAATTAGTGTCCTTGGAGTTAAATAAGCTAATACTTAGACACCTCTGGCACAAGCAATTATGTTTGTGTATTGAATAATTGATTCAAAGAGGGGGGAAGGGCTGCTAATCAGATCTGAGCATAATGAATTGATTTAATTAACAGGGGAATCCGAGGGTCTCTGGAAACTGCGCGCATTTATTCAGTAGCAGCCGAGGCGAGCGCGGCACACAAACCGAGCAGAGCGGGCGGCGTGAGTTTTTTCGCTCTTAGCAGTTGTCACATTTTGCAATTGGATTTGTTTGAGTATAGTTGCCGTTTCGGAGCAAATGAGAGCGAGAAAGGGAGAATATTAAGAGCGAGGGGAGAGCTCAGCCGTTCAGTCTGCGCGTCTGATCCGTCCGCGTGTGCACACTTCACAGACAAGGCGACACTAGATTTATATCGCTTTTCATTGTTTTGCCTGTTTTTTTTTTCCCTCTCTCTCTCCCCTCCTCCTTCTTCTTCCATTCGCATGGAATTTATCAAGAGCAACCAACGCTGTTTGATCGCGATTTATTTGCGTTGCACTTCGGTCCGGATAGGGGGGATCTCGCCGCGTATTGCACCGTATTCCTTGTGTGTGAATTTTTATTGATAGGGGGGGGTAAGGAGACAGGAGGAAAGGGAGAGAAGAGGGGGATAAAAACGTGCAGACGGCAATTCATCTTTCCAGGGGTTTTTTTTTTTTCCTTTTTTTCTTTTTTTGATTTATCGAGGCGTAGTCTTGTCAGCCGCGCGTTTTCAAAGCCATTTTTCCAGGAGGAGAAGCTGTGAGCGGAGCGAGCGGTGCAGCCTGCTGGAGCCGAGGACGGATCGCCCGGGGAAGGACTCCTCGTTCCTCAGGACGATGGTGCTGGACAAGGAAGAGGGTGAGTAACATCCTCCCCGGCCGTAGGATGCTATAACCTGGGGACTAAACACGGCGAACTACTGACATTTTCCCACCCCCAACCACCACATTAAGTGTTTCCAGGACACCCCTGCGCACCCGCAAGCCTCCGCACGACATCGGCTCTACCAGCCTCCGTGTAGCCGGAGACACGGTCCGTGTTTTCTTTATTTATTTTGTTTCTACCGATGAAAGCCGAACACCGTGGCTTGCTTTTTCTGCACCGTGAAGTTGAGGTGCACTCGCGTCGCCGTAAATATAAACCCCCAGCGAACTGTAGTTTTAGCGTGTTTATTTAAAGCAGCTTTTGTGTGACGCGCTGTGTTTTTTTTTTTTTTGGTTTTTGTTTTTTTAGTTTGAGGACACTCCACAGACAGACGCTGCTGCGGTGCATGTGGCTCCTCTTTTCTTTTTTCCCTCCTTCTCTTAAGTGCTTTTTTTTTCCTCTTCTCCTCTCCTGCGTCTGTGAAGTTAGCGAGGCAGCCCTTTGACATCACCGCGGGATGGGAGATGACAGCAGAGTGCTTTTAACTTGATTGCAAATTATGGATAGCGGCCGCGTTCGCTCACTTTCCATCGCAAATAGGCCCAACTCGCATTACTTATCTATTTCAATGTATTTAGGTTAATGGGTGAGGCAATCTAATTAATTTTAATTTAAATCAAACTCGCCTCTAATGACGTCCCCGTTTTTTCTGGATTTAAAAAAAAAAAAAAAGAAAAAGAAAAAAAAAACCGATGTAGGGGGGATGTGCAAGTGCATGTGATCACTTTAGGGTCCAAATGGTGCTGTGTGCGTGTGTGTGTGTGTTAATACAACGTGATGATAATATTTAAAGGGGCTCTGGGTGAAGTTGTTCTCCCTCCTGACACTTCTTCCTCTGTGAGTATTTTTGAGGGGTTGTTCTGCTGACCACCTGCTGACACGCCACAAAGACACCCTCCACTAACCCTAACGCACATTTTTGATGTGCTATTCCTCAAAGTACAGCATAAAGCTTTTTCACATTTTTTGAGTTTATCCTGGGTTCCCTTCCCCACCCCCCACCCCCTTCCTCCTCTTCCTCATCTGCCTCCTCCTCCCTCTAAAAAGTAATGGATGCATTTGTGACCCATTATTTATGTTTGAAAATGGATCTTTCATATCTCTTAGCGGAGCATCCTTTCACTTACGCGTCTTAAAGCCAATGAAAGGATTGCGGCAGAGACATAAATTGGTCTGTCTGGCTGAATCCATGTTGTGCTGCAAATGTACCTAAATTAACTCAACTGTAAATTGTCTCCTTTGGATGTCTGTCGAGCTAAAAGTTCCCCCCCATATGATTCATGATTCAGATTGCTTTTAACAGTTATTGGCTAAGCAATATGGTAAATGTACAAGGTGATGCAAATGGCATTAGTGGGAAAGGATGCACAGGAGCATGTAATGCAGTCAATACTACATTAACTACTGATGCCCAATTACAGAACCAGGGAGAGTGGCTTTTAGGAGCATTAGGACTTGCAGAAAAGCTGAGATCACCTGCTGCTCATTGCCTAAAAGCTTCACCCTTTATTTGCTGGTCCCGACCAGCAGCTCCAGCGTTTTGGCCAGGTTGTCAACAGAGCTGCTCGGATCTGGTCTCTCTCATTGTGGTGCCTCTTAGCGTTTATTGGCTCTCAAGTTATAGGCTTGTCAATTCGAACCTTCTTGTCTAATGTATCCACTTAGTGCCCGCAGGAATAAGTGTGTGTTTATGCAGAGAGGGAGGTGTGGGGTCGGTGTTTTGGGTGGCCACACAGGTGTATGATTAATGTCTGTTTGTCGTGATTGATTCCCTACTATGCCTGTGTGTGTGTGTGTGTGTGTGTGTGTGTGTGTGTGTGTGTGTGTGTTCGGGCGTGCGTGCTGCTGAAGTGTTCATATTTCAGTCCTTATGTGGCCTATAAAACCGATCATCAGCGTTGTCTGGTCTCGTGTTCAAAGCCTGCTATCCTCAGTTGGCAACACAGTGCTGCTGCTGTTTGTTTGGCAGGCTGTTTTTGAACTCCGTATTCTCTCTGAGAAGTCGGCAACAATTTGTGCAACAAAAGCAATAACCAGAAATGAATCTCTGTGCACCCCTCCCCGATCCACTACCCACCACCCCTGCCCGCCCCTTATTTTAGCTCCATTGAGAAAATCTGCCTGCTACGAATCAGATCCCAGAGTCAAAACATAAAAAAACACAGAATTCCTGCCATCTGTTGTAACTTCAATTGTAACTTACAAAGACCAAACATGAAATGCCGCCTGTGTTGGTTTCATGTCGTGTGTGGCCACCTGCTCACATCGCCTGCGTCCGCCACACGTCGGAAACCGATCACCGTGTTCTCACGTGAAGCAGTCATTAACTTCCATGCTATCATCTACAGCGCTGAGCCTGAGAGCACGGAGGACGACTGTTAAAGGAGAACAGGCACCGCTTTGTGAAATGACCTAATACGCGGGTCATAGTTAGTAATGAATGGCAACACATGTACCAATTCTTCAGTGTCAACATTTTATTCCACCCCGTGATATGAAGGCTCCAATTTGTGTCTAATTTGAGAGTTGAAAAAGAAGCAACTCAGCCATTTTACTCTCCTTCTTCGTGCCGACTGCAGGAGAAGAAAGTGAGTCCACACTGAAGGCATATTTTTGCTGAACATTAACACAACTCCAGCACACTCTAAACATCATATCTCAGCAGAAAACGGAAATAAAATGAAAAAAAAAAAAAAATCCTCCAGCTACTGATAAATGTCTGGTTACCTTTGCTTGTTAATTTATGACCCTGTTATCATCCTGTCCAGTGAAATTTGTACATTCATAAAGCATGTGATTGAAAAGCAATGCTTCACATGAATGCAGACTGGTGATCTGTCGGCTGCTGTAATAAAACTTGGGCTTCAGGCTCCGATTTTTATTTTGAAATAATAAGAATTGCTTCATTCTTTACCGGTGTTACCATGGTAATACTGTCTTGTAGCGATGTTATATTGATTTAGAAAGTGGACAGTAATATTTCTTTTCTGTTATTTGCTTTCTGAGGGTTGATTTCTAATTTCCAGCTGGAGATTACTTTTATATGTTCTTTAAGTCTTTTCACTTTTCCAAAGGAATGCAATTTGCTCCCCCGTATTTGCTATTTTCTCAGCTTATTGGTTTGCGCTTACTTCAAAATTAAACTTGCCCATTTCAAATATTGAAATTACGTCTGGTTTTTGTGCTCTGGGCCCTGAACAATATTACAAACACATGGCTGCGTTTGATAAGTCACCACCGTTTTTTATTTTTATATTTTTTTTTTCTAAAGAAAGCCTTATTGCAGGCACCTGGACTCGCATTTGCAGTACTTTTTCCAATTCTGTCTTAAACATAAGATGGTCAAAGGAGACTTAGTAACCTGTGCAGAAATGAATGCAGGAAAATCTCCTTTGTGTTTGCAGACACATAACAAAAAAAGCACTGACACATTAAAGTTTTAATCGTCCCTGACACAGATGTGATGATGACGTTATCAACTGCATTGACACCCAACAAGTTTTTTTTAACCCTCATTGCTTTAATGATTCATATTAGACTAATGCTGTTTGCATTATTCAACCTGGCAGCAAAATCCCATGTATGCCATTTTTCAGATGTGTTTAATTCCGCCTAATCTGTTCCTGATCTTACCAACGCAGAATTCCCACAGGAGATAATTTCGTCTGTCACCACTAGCCCTCCGGATCCCTATCAGTCCTGATTGTTTCACATCTACGAGTGCTCGAGATGTGTATCATTTTCTGTAATTTTAGTGGAATTCAAAGGGACTGAACTGAGACTTGGGGGACACGTGTTAGCGAGCGCGCCCACCTGCCTTCGATGTAAATGGCTGCACTCATCAGTGTGCCACACAAACTCAATTATGCACTCTTGAGCTGTAAGAGCATCCCTTTTTATTATCGCCAGAGGCCACATGCTAGCCATGTTATCAGACAAATTCTCACGAAATCTGGCCACCACATGCATGACAGGGAACGGACGTCCCCTGTTCCTGCAGTCCAAACACTCCAAATGTTTTTTTTTGTTGGTTTTTTTGGTTTGTTTTCCAATGTCAAGAGGACTTTTCGGTATGGTGTTGAGTCATGTGCAAGAATGGCGAAGGCTGCAGAGATGTAAGTGCCATTAAGAAGTGTGTACAAATAAGAAAGCTGCAAGGGCACACACACATCAGTCCAAATGTTAGAATGAAACCTTTTATAATTCCACAAATATGCTGACAAGTTGATACGAATCGTTATCTGGAACCACCTCGGAGAACCCGACGTGTACACCTGCAAGCTCCAAGACAAAGGCAGAAAGTGCACAGAAGTAATGTCGACATGTACAGAACTATTCTCGCCCGCAGAACACAAACCACAACAACTTCAAACCTAGTTGAAAAATATTGCCATCCATATCTATCAACAACATGTGATTCGGCTTTAGTTTATCCACCATATACAATTGTATGTTGTTATTCGTCTCTCTGAACCTGTTGGAAGCAGGTCTCCCTCTCACTTGTCCCTGCAATGCTAACTCTCTCAAGCTGCTGTTGACTACACTTATGTCGACGCGGGGAAAAGAAATATTCATACATCGATGCCTCTGCAAACACACGTGCACACATCCTCCGTTTTTTTCCCAAACATAAAGGTATTTATTCAACTGTTTACCTATCGTGCGCTCTGCGTTCTGACTTGTTTGGCATTCTGACGCACTCTGTAACGCTCGTTCTTTGCTCTCCGGAAGATCGTTTCGCCTTTCTTCTGTCATCACGGGCTTAGTAAAGAAGACAGGAGAGGTGGAGAAAGTGGCATGACATGCGGCAAAGTTCTTGAGAGGAGGAGATGTCAGGACTACAATGTCACCAAGAGATGGTTCTGTGGCAGCTGTGAAGTGTGAAGGTGCTCAGAAAAAATGCCACTGACGAAAAACCTCCAATGTTCCACCGGCAGTGATAAAATAACATGTCACCTGTTACATTGTGAGCACTTTGTGTCATTAAGACTTTGCGGAAATCAACACAATAACACTGCCAGGATTTATGTCATACTTTACATATTTAAGTCACACAATTTAATGTGACAATATTCAGCCATATGTGCTGCCACACAAAAACCCTCCTGCATCTTTATTGCACGGTAAAAATGACATGACTGATGTGACATATTGACATATCTGAAATGATTATATGCTCAGAAGAACAACAAGACTGTTTCTATGTTTATTTGATGAAAACAGAGGATTATTCATGTGCCATTTCAATATTCATAGTTGCACTGATGCCTTCTAATGCCTCCTGTGTCTTATAGCAAGAAGATCTTCAATTCTTCTTCCAGTATTAAACAGGTCCCTTAATGCATATACATTTAAATAAAAAGGCAGTATACTCATATCGTTTAATACAATAGTGGCTATTTAAAGCCAACACCAATGTCGATATTTTTAGAGTTCTGATCTGATAGGACATATAAATAAATATTTGTTTTGTATTTATTTTTATTTTTTTACATTAAAACACAACACGAACAAGCAATCTTTATACAGACTTACAGATATATATATGTATATATATATATATATATATATATTTTTTTTTTTTTTTTTTTTTTTTTTATTTTATTTTATTTTATTTATTTTTTTTAAATGTGACCAAGATACAAACAAGACACACTACATGTTGAAAAATAAACTTATCAGTGCTCTCTGGTGGAAAAGCTATACATATATGTACACACACACACACACACACACACACACACACACACACACGCACACACACCAATATCAGTATATCAGCAATAAGTAAGTAAGTGATTCCTCGGCCTGGATCTAGTGTGAATGTGTGATTTTGTAGTGGTAGAGAGGAGGGAGCTCCACCTCAAACATGCAGGATTTTTGGGGTATGTTCACGGGTAAAATCTGCAAGAAGAAAATGATAGTCTTTCAACAGCTTCGTGGAATTTCCCATTGCAGTCAAACATGTGAAACACGTGCGTGAGGGCAGCAGATAACAATTTTCACGTACATCCGTGTGCTTGTAAGACTTGTTATTCAAGTGCTGATTGGTTTAATTAGCGCTGGTCTGTGTTAACACAGTCAAACAAACACCTGCAGAAATATAAGTCTGTGTGGTTGCAATCATATAGATTAAGAAGTCAGCAGTGTGAAGGGGCCTGCTGTATTCTCTCACAGTGTCAGCAGGAATTCTTCATCTTTTCATTTGTTTTTAGCCCTTCCTGTGTGAGTATGGGGCTCTGAGGATGGCACTGGTGATTGGTCAGTGAAAGACACTTTGTTCTTATGGGGGAAAGGAACAGCACCACCTCTAGGGGCTGCTAGCGGGGCTTTAAGACTTTCAGTCTTGTTTAACTCTAAATGTCTCTCAACCACCTTTCTACCCTATTACTCTTGCAATATTTATTTTTCTTTTTAGCTCTTAAAGGGCCAATATGTAGTTTGGGAGAAGAAATTAGCCCTCAGAAATGTTAGAGTTACAATAATAATGAGGTGACAATACAAATTCATCAATATTTAGCTTTTCCATAAGTAAATAAACAAGCTGCTCTCAGTGGAAAATGAGGTCCCCACAACATTGTTTGAAACTGGAAAGGTGGCAGGGTCTGCCACATATAAACAAAGTAGAACAGTATGAAACTGCGCTGTCCTTTAATGTCAGTTTGTTTATTCACTCTATTCAGTCATGAACATGAACAGTTTGTTTAGTTTGCTTAGGCATTAAAACAATCCATCACTGGACAACTGTTAACGTTTTAGGCCTGTATAAACTGCAGTTCTTACATTTTAATGGACATTCACATACGATATATACAACCTAATAAGACCTTTACTTGGCTATTTTCTGCCACAAAACAAACCGCCACATGCATTTATTTAGCTCAAACAAGAGCAAATTAAACGGCTCGTTCGAGCTGATATTCAGCTCAAGAATCCAGACAAACAGAGGAGGACTGAGCCTTCACAATTTGAGATATCACAGCTATCTTGTTGGTAAATAGAAACGCCTTGGGTGCCTTCTCTTAAATAAGAGCCGACTTGCTGAGAACTAATCTCTTATTGGATGACCTTCAGTAAATCAAATCTTAAATAGCTAATTAAAGTCTGTGACTAAAGGAAGGGGGGTGGGTAGTTCTTTTCCTCTTAAAGCTAGTAGATTAGGTTTTGGATATTGAAGTTTGATGATTTAATCAGCGCTCAGCTATGATGTTTGCAACTGCGAATTCAGAGGCAAAATGACAGCCGCCGTCCACACACATTCACACTGAACCTCAGCATTAACTGGAACTTGTTCCTACGACCATAGACCCTCCCCGCCCCTCTCTTTTCCAATCACACCTCTTTCATTTCATTTTATTTCATTTCATTTGACCAGTCGTCTGTTGAATTGCCATTTGATTTTAGCCAGTAACCAGAATTACTCCCTGTAGAAAAAGGGAGCCAGTCTTGATATTATGAGGCAATATAAAAGTGTTAAAAGGAATTCATTAAAAGCAGGCAATCTTCTTAATGAAACATCAAACGTCATCTGCAATATTCCTCTCTTGTGAGATTTAGGGATAGGCTGCGCTAACGCGAGGCAGGTTGAGTTTACCATGACATCACACCCAATCTTCATGAACCCCTCTTCCCTAACTGCACCCAACCAACCTCCCTCATTATTTACCCCATCAGGTGTGGGAGTTGAATGACATTAGAGGCCTGTGCTGCCAAATAAGTGCCCCCTGTGGGGAATTTGCATTATTCAAGATTAAAGAGCCTCACACAGTGCGCCACAGTATGGTGTTCCTTCTTCCCTTCCATTTTCGACACACTGAGGACCCTGAATGGCACACCTGTCTCCTGGCATATCCTTTGAAATAATAAGTGCGCAGTAATTGCTGGGGTGTGGGGAGGATTTTGTACATCACTTCCTGACCTCATGAGTGACACAAACTTTAGAGGGCTACATTTATTCCTCTCTAAATGCATTTTTAATGTAGACTAAAAGTGTTTGTGCATTATTCTGTTCCGGATGGCGGAAGGTGGCTGTGACAGGTCTAATGGCTTGTTTTGTGTTTTTAAAAAAAAATTATTTATTTATTTATTTATTCGCCAGCGATCAGGAAGTGGCAGATAAGATTGCCTCGTCCATCAAATTTTAAAAGTATGTAGTTTTGAGAGTAGACGGATTTTTTTTTTGAGGATCAATGATGAAGATGCATGCAACATCTTGTTTATTGTCATCTTGCACTTGAATGAAAATTGGTAAAGATAGTGGGTTTGAAAGAACTAAGCAACAGACAGAGCCCAACATCTTACTGGCTACATAGAATATCAAATCCACCCCTTGCTCTGTCAACGCTCTGACAGTCCTCCCTCTTTAAGAGCTCTAATGGGTTTATTTGGGGCATGATAAAACCATGAATGTTTGTGTCTTTTCTCCTCCTCCCCATTCATCTTATTCCCTCACTCTCGTTTTCTTGCGCCATCTCTCGCTCTCGTTCTGCTGTTGACAGTTTACCTTGCCGAGCTCTAATCTCACCCTACTACCGAGCAACCAAGTGTTGGAACAAGTCGCCTTCTGTAATAATTTGGAAACTCTGCCAGTTTCATGTCTTTAAAAAAAAAAAGCAGCAATGGATTTAATTAGAAAGCTGTTGCATATCTCTGTGATACATTTCTTTTAATTAACCCCATGTGAATAAATTAAAAATAATAGGGGGCTGAAAAGTGTGGAAAAACACCCTAATGAAGTTTTCCGTTAATTGGGATGGAGACTGCTGCCAAACCACAGTGAGTAGTGAGCACCAGGAGCTAACAATGCCTTCTGTAAGCCTCAGAAAAGGGCCCAGGGCCTTCGTGCTGACTTCAAGTGTAAGAAATGCACCTCTGACGTGATGGAAATGACCGTGGGCTGGGAGAAAAGGCAGTCCTGTTCCAGGCTGCTCTGCTGAGACTCCCCATGCCGCGCTTGAAGCTGGGCCAGTGTTATTGCAGCCCTAATGCGGCTGACTCATTTGGAGCGGATCAGGAGTAATTATGGTAGGGAAAGTGGCTGCCGACCGTGGGGGTCAGGACACTTGTAACATGTGAAAAGAGCAATTATTCCAGGAGACAAAACCCTCCCTTATCCTGGGCAGTGCCAGGGTCAATGCAAGGGACGGCTGGGCTCCGTTTCACCGGGGCTTATTAGCCACAGCAAGCTGCAAAGTTTGAGAGAGTGCATCTTGTTAATGAACAGTCCCCTCCTCATCCGCACCAGCCCTGTCTGCTCGCTCTCCCACTTACTGTGGGTGTTAATTATGTCATAATCATAGCATGCATACAGTCCCAGAAATCACCTCACAGACCCCAGCATTCATAGACAACCATCTGGAAATGTAGCGCTCGGTATAGCAACATAGAAGGCTCTTACAGCGAACTGTAAGAAAAAAAAAAACACAGTCAGTATGAAATGTACTATTGACTTGGGCCTTGTAAGAAAACTAGCTTATTTGAGAGAGAGGGAGCGAGAGAGAGTTTCTCTCTGTGAGCGTGTGTGTGTGTTCATGCATATCTTTTCTTTCACTCCTTGCATATGCTCCAGCTAAGGATAGGAACAGTGATCACACAGTGATTCAGTGGTCTTTATTTTGCTTATCATTCAGAATACACTCATCAGTCCGCTTTCATTTGGCATGTGTATTCCAGCTGATATTATTACCAGATGTCTTGTATTTTGTCTTGGCAATAGAGAATCGCCGTCTATGGGCTCAATTACAGCGATGACGGAAGCTGAATGAAAGGGGCTGATTCATGCACACAATGGCAAGACATCTGCATGAGATCCCTATTAACCTTAGTGGCAGACACCTTGGCCTGAGGACAAATTTTATTTGGGATTGCCATGGCCACGGCATTTACAGTGGTGGCTGAAATATAAAAGAGCGGTGTTTAAATCAGCCTCAGTAGGGTCTACACTGAAGTCTTCCATAGAGTTCTGGTACAGTACCAACACTGTATTTTTGACTTTCCTCTGGTCAATATTATCTTGTCTTTTACCATTGAAGGGGGGAAATTAAATGTAATATAATATAATTTAATATAATAGTAGCAGTGGCAGTAGCATCATAGGCTACTGAGTGTTTAAAATTGAGCGATGATTATGACAAATGCACTTGTTTCCAGCTAAATACAATCATTTGCTAGTGTAGTATCTAATTTCCCTAAGCATCGCAGTGTGTGAATTCACCAGGCCGATGATGGCTAACAGTCTCTCATTTGCTGCAGCTGGGAGTTGGAATTATAGGGGCCCCTGAGAGGAGGCCCACCCAGGGCCAGCTTCCACCTCCTTGAAAGCCCACCTCCCTTTCCCCCATGTGTTAGAAAGGCCGAGTGATTCTCATCAAGATCCTTTACCTCCCCGTGAACCGGGAAAGTCTGCATCACACCATGGCGTCAGTGCTTTTAATTGATCAAAAGACATTTTAAAAAAAGGAAAAGAAACAGAATCAGATGTAACTGTTCCTGCTGCCATTAAGGCTGAGTGCCTGTGAGAGCAGCTGCTCCATTGGGACCATGTGTGTAGTGGTGTAGTGAAGCACACCCTGAATTTGTGAGTTCGTTTTCATTCAATTTCATTAAATTGCAATTGAGACCGGAAGTCAGTTCACCAGTAAATTAATCGATTAGTAAATCAAGGTTAAAATTATTTGGGAATGATTTTAATAATCAATTAATCAGTTGGATAATTTATGTAGCAAACATGCAAATTCCAGCGTCTCTAATTACATTTGGTCCTTATCCCAGTTTAACATCATTTGAAACTGAATATGTTTGGGTTTTGACTGATAGCCGCCTGACAGAAAAGTAAGTTTAGTCATTTTTTTTTTTCCATTGTTCTTTTTAAAGACTTGAAGCTGTTCTTACAGTAAACAGGATATTTTCGGGTTTTGGTTGACTAACTCTGACAGCACTATTTCTATTTGGTTAACTTCCTGTCCTAATCCTAACCCTCCCTCCTCTCTACACCAACATGTAAAGTCGCAGCAGTAACTGCAAGACAGAGCAGCAAACAGGAGGATCCTGCTATCGGCATGTTCACAAGCAGACAGCACCACCTCTTTCTGGAGTTCTCGGTCTTGATTGGATAAAGTGGGGAGGGATACCAACATTTTCTTTTCTCTTTTACTGCATGAGTGGGAGGAGGAGAGACATGGGTTGCTGACTTTATACAGTGATTATTGTTGGAATAGAGAGCTACTCAACAGTTACTTTAATAAAAATATATCACTTAAAGCAGCTTTAATCCAGAAAGTACTTGTCAGATTAATCGATATTGAAAATAATTGCTGGTCGCAGCCCTACGAAAAACTGTGTAATAGAAGAGAGAGCAGTTAACAATTTGGCAGATTAATTATTTTTACGATTATAATTTTTTCCTGATTTTGTACACCAAAGCCATCAATGCTGTGGCAATAACCACTGTCATTTGAGTCTGCATGTCATGACACAGCATGGCGGATGGCTCAGGGACTCATAGGAAACCACTGTACATCCTGCAGCATAACATCCAAGCACCTGCTCACTTGTATAAAAAAAGAATATTTCAGTGATAATAACAGGAAAAGCAGTTGTAGCTTAAATCATCTGTTCATGCACTCACACAGGAAATGTGGGTTTGTGTGATAATTGTATTTCTCTAATATCAAACATTTCCTTGAGTGCTCCCAACAGCAGATTTTCCTTCAAAACCTTAAATGTATCAAAAAAAAAAAAAAAAGGTTAGCAGACTGATGTGATTTTTTTTGATAGCCGTAAAGACGGAAGTCTAAATGGGGTAACATAGAAATCGGATGCTATCTCTATAATGGAAAATACATGCTCTGACAGACTGCTTGGGCTGAGAAAAACTAACTGTACATATTCTTGAAAGATACAATCTCAAAGAAAGTAGATGGATCGAGAAAGGCAGAGATGACAGGCCTCTACACACAGTCCTAATGGCAAATTAAATTCCTTCTCAGGAGGGATATTTGGCAGGGCAAGTGCTGTCTCTCCACTTTGAGGGACAAAATGCATCCCTTGTTGGAGAATGAATCGTGATGTGGAGAGGCATGCTTTTGGTGACATCAAATGACACTGGAAGGTCAGTGGCACTTGTATCTGTTAAATGGATTGGATTAAGTGGAGGCTGCCTCCTAGTCGGCTGCGTCCTTTCATAATGCAGCTTTTTCTTTCGGGGAGGTGGCAAGCATGGGAGGTTCTGTTCTACTCCACAGTTTCACATTGCGCCGGGAGTGGTGACAGGTGCAAGAAAATGTCTTGTGGCATTAAGGGAATTGAAAAGACATTTACTTTACACGCTCATTTTTTTTTTCTCCCTGTCACTGCTCTTTGTTTAGTAGGTTTTAAGGCTTGTGCTCGCTACACTGCTATTAAAGATGTTTTCCAGAGGCTGCTTTGGTAGAAAACATCAAACCCGTGTTTGTTCCCTGCAATGGCTTCAAGGAAGAGGCATCAGAGGCATGTGCATACTGGTTTCCAGGCCTTTCCTCCATTGAGACATCTCTCTTACATTAAGGACCATGCGTGAAGACATGAATGTCAGATGAACTGCAAACACAGACAGGGGAGTCTTGTCACTTAGATGATGCTGAGCAGGGTTTTTAAGTGTGCATCCAACAGCGGGGTGAGCAGCATGCAGCTATTCCAGAATGGGTTAAGCTTTGGCCTTTTCAAACATAATGTAAAACACACACGTGATGTGTTTAAGGAGTGTGAGGCGGGCAGTGGTCTCAACCAATTAGGAGTAGTTCTCTGGAGGTGGAGGAACGACCTTTTTATATAATTAGTTCTCTTATTTAAAGCAAAGATTTTGAGTAGAATAACTAATTAGGTGTCATAAAAGGCAAATTAAAGATTTTTGTGATCCCCGAGGGAATTGCAGCAACTCCTTTTTCTTTAAACAAGAGCGCGCGCGCACACACACAGGCATGTTCTCTCTCCTCATTAAGACTGTTTTTAGTTCTGTAGAAGTCTGTCAGGCGAGCACTGTTGGCATACCTGCAGAGAGCTCCCCTAACAAGCCATGAAATGCAGGTAGAAGAGTCCACCCTTAGCCAGTGTGGCTTGAATTTGAAGCTTTTTAGCTTCATTTACACTGAACATTGGTATTTATAGCAGGTTTTGTGATCCTAATGCGCCAGCTTCAAGGGGCCTGTTTTAGGGGGGAGGGAGGGAGGTGAGGGAGCTGGAGGGCAGGCAGAACACTAATTGATGGCTCCCATCGCCTGCACTGAACCAACGAGCCTCTCCTTTCCACTTCTGATAAAGAAATAAGATGGCTCAACACCATCGGAGCACTTACTGACATATAAACCCAAGCCGTAAATTTGACTAACAAGCTCTCCTATTTCTTTCACCTCTTTTTTTTTTTTTAAAGAGGAAATGCTAATTATATTACATTCATCGAGTTATTGATGTATGCATGGCCAAAAATTGCGGAGCAAATCTGGTTACAATAAGGTACTTTGCGAGTCTATTTAGGCGTGCAGATACAAAGTTTGTGTGTGTGTACATATGCGAGAGACAGCGCGCGCGAGAGAAAATGTTCTTTTCTCCTTTGAAAAGTGGTAGAATGTTTTTTGTGAAAGAGAATGAACTTGACAGGCTTAGTGGAGAATAACAGAGTGAAGAGTGAAGCAGTCCCTTGTTACCAACTGAGGTTCTGTTTATCACTGGGCCAACTGCAGAAGTTACTGTAAAATGGCAGCTCCTACTATAGAATGACCCCCCCACCACCAAAATTCACACTTAACATCACACTGCAACAATTGTGCATATTCTTCCACTAAGGAAATGAAAATAAAAACTTCATCTGCTCCGGACAAAATGTTCCCGTGCAATACCTGTTAAAACGTTGACATTTATAAAACTCAGTACAACGTGTGTTTAAAATGGGCCTTTATGGATACCCACACATACAAAATGCTGGCCTAACCCCCTGTGATGCAGAGTGTCCAGTCTTTTTTTTTAGAGAGGGAGAGAGAGAAATGTGTTTTGAAAGTGGAGTGGCAAGTGGCGTCCACTGTGTGTTCTTTTAGATGGATCAATAGCTCAGTGTGTGAGAGAGTGTCTTAAGAGCTGTTGTCTTGTGCTTTCAGCTGTGGCAGACCTGTTAGTGCTACAGAGGGGAGCTGCGCACCCCTGCCTCTGTACCACCAGTGGCCTGAGGGGGGCTTTTAGTCCAAACACAAATGTCAACCACACATAGACTATTAGTGTTTAGTGCAGTTATTAAATGGACTTTATTTGTCCTTTAGGAGGCTAAAAGGCGTGCTTAAAGGGGACCTGCGTGACAGCAGGGCAATTTGCGAGTTTGGTAACTTAGGCTCACTCGTCGCAGACACATGAGTACAGATAAGTGTAAAAGGAGGAGAGGCTGTAATGCTCTGAGCAGGAAACACTGTGTGTGTGTGCCTGTGGTTTGTGTGTGTGCAAATGCGTGTGTGTGAGTCTGCATGTCCCCGTGTGTGTGTGTGTGTGTGTGTGCAACACAGACAGTGAGTGTATGCTAAAAGGCACTTAGGCCATAACATATCTCACTGGGGTCTGGTAGAAACGTTTTTGTGGTCAGAGGCTTTTTAAAAGGTTAATGTTAATCTATACCAAACAAAGCCCACGAGGAGCTTTTACAGCTGTGGACAGTTGAGGGAAATGGGCTTTGATGAAATGGTAGGTAACTAACGTACTACACAGCTCGCTGTAAGTACCACAGTAGGCAAAATAAACATCAGCAACACGAGAGACATGCCCCTTCCACCGGAACCTGCTGCAAGTGATCATGTAACTTTTGTATTACAGCATGCTCTTAGTGGAACAAGCAAGCCAGGGCTTTGTAGTCCAATGTGACCTGTGTGCCTATCTACATGGAAGAATGTTTTCTTTAATGCATATGAAGCAGGTAGGCAGTGTGCTGTGGCCGCGCGCGAGGCCAGGCTTAGACGCCTCGAGAAGCAGCCAGCTTATCAAAAAAGAGAACATGAAAAGTCACTCGTGTTCCCAGGCCGTAAATCACGCATGGCTGTTTGTCTCCTTATCACTACAGGTGTGCCGATGCTCTCCGTCCAGCCCAAAGGGAAACAGAAGGGGTGTGCTGGCTGCAATCGCAAGATTAAAGACCGCTACCTGCTCAAGGCCCTGGACAAATACTGGCATGAGGACTGTCTCAAATGTGCCTGCTGCGACTGCCGCCTGGGGGAGGTGGGCTCCACCCTCTATACGAAAGCCAACCTCATCCTCTGTCGCAGGGACTACCTGAGGCAAGCAAGACACACAATCACCTCTCTCCACTCACAACAAACACAAAAGCCATGCCATCCCAAGAGCTGTGGGACATGAAAGGATCACAAAGGTTTTGTTTTTTGCCTCCTGGTACAGTTTGGCTTTGGTTTCTCAGTGTGTGCTTCCTGTGGCTCCCATTCACAGAAACACAGATAAAATCAATCTAAATCATGCACGAGATTCCTCAGTGTTAGAACTTCACCGCGGCAAAACCTAATATCTTGAGAGCTTGTTGTCATATTCTTTTGCAGCTGTGTTGTTTTGTGAAGCTTCAACACAAACACAGTGTACAGGCAGAAAAACAACATTTGGGTATTTTAGGAGCAGTTCCACCCCACATTTTGTTGCTTTAAACCTTGTAGAACTAAAAAAACAAAAGGCATAGTCACAGTTTGATTTAAAGTGAGCAGTGGGTTAAGCTTGGTTGCCATTTACAGTAGTCTTTTAGGCTGCCGAATACATTAAAAAACAAACAATGCTACAATTATGAAATGATTCACAGTTAGCGGGAATTATGGGGGAAAAAAATCATAATTATGAGACAATTGTTGAGGTCCATACCAAACAAACATACTTTACCTGTTTCTTGGCTGATTCCCATAAGATAACCAAAAAGTTCACATCTTTGTATTTTAAAAAGAAGTTGTTAACCTTTAGTTTATGGTAGTTACGCTGTAGTGAGCAAAAATGTATGATTTTTCACAAGCTCAAGTAAGATTTGTTGTGTTGAAACTCGTTTACCTTTTCCCTCCTCTCCAAACCCACATACAGGGCTCATGACTGAATCTTTACACTGGTGTGCTTAATTTATCTATTTATCTACCTTCTTGTTCTTCTCTGTTTTATTGGCGGTTACGAACAAATTGTAAAGGTGCTTATTGTTACCTACAGTATCGGTGTGTGGATGCAACACTTGTTACGCCCATGAAAGCAATTTGGCTTTGTATCAATATCTCAACTTATCCGCTATAATTACACTGATAACAACAAATACCTGATAATAAAATATCACAGTATCTTATATCATGTATCTCTGGGCCGAGTTAGCTTACATGTTTGTTTTCACAGTGCTCATTTGTGATATTTTCATCATGACTTCTGTCATGGAGTAGACTGGTTCTCTATAGCACCAGAGCTGTAGGCTGTGAGAAACCTCCAGGCAGGCTTGTTGCTTCATCAGTGTCTTTGGCTCTGTGTATCCCCCCCCCCCCCCAGATGCCCCTGCCATCTGCTTGTTAAATTAAACATGACCATTTCCTGGGCGTTAAGTCACATTCCCAATGAGATCCTACCATTTATCTTAGACGGAATCCCCCTGGGGCCAACTTAGGGATGCCAGTGCCCTAGGCCCCCCTCCTAAAACTCCCTGTCCTGCGTTGTCCTTCCCCCTTTCCTTTACTCCATTTTCCCTCTGCCTACTTGTCCCTTCACTCACTCAGTGATACTCCCAGTTTATTGCCACTTGCTGTTTTAACACTTGGTTTTGTATCAGCTCATTATCCTGGTTAAAATTCATCATTTTGTATCACACAAATAAGGGAGTGTTAATCAACTTGTTTTTTCTTGCCACCTCACTCATGTATCTCCATGACATCTCACTTATACGTCAGCTCTTCCTCTGACCTGGAAGACGCCCGCAGCCCACTTGAGTGGCGCTTAGGGACGTTACGTTGAGATAGGCCATTACCATCCATCAGTTTCCACCCTCAGTTAATGCTTTTAAGATGCAGTGAGAGGTCCACTAAGACGTGATGTTGCCCCCAGAAGGGGCAGATGGTGCAGATGAGGTAATAATAAATGGGCAAATGACCAAGAGAAGGCAAAAATGATGAAGCTCAGAGTTTCACTTGGTAAAATACATCTGCTGAAAGGACAGCAACCCCAAGCCCCCCCCCACCCCACAGCCATAAGTGCCTAACTGGCACTGTGGAGGGAGAAGGAAAAGCTTTCTCGCACATTAGACCAGTAAGACGTAGAGGTCAGGGAAGGGATGAAAAGCTGAGAATGACATATGAAATCAAGAGTTAGGAATACTAAAATAAGAATAAAAAGGGAAGAGGAGGAGGGGAGAGCTTTCCATGCTCCTCTGCTGCCCCGGATTGCCTAATGAAATCCATCCCCCTCGCCTGCTCTTCAGCCTGCGACAAATGCTGAACACTTAATGGCTGGAGATGCTTGAGATGAATTCTATTATGGAACAAATTAAAAACCTTGCCTTGCGTATAGAGAGGAGGCAGTTTGAGAGTATCTGAAAGTAGGTGATGCAGTTTCCATCCGGCTTCCTTTTCATTCCTTCCTTTCTGTGTAGTAAGACGACGAAAGCTCCCCCTCACCTGCAGTAATGAAGTTAAAGCTGTGCGCTGAATTAGCCTCCCCGCACTTCATTAAAGACAAGCGGGTGGATCAAACACACTTTGGTTATTTCCCAGGGTTTGGAACCCTGCCATGCTCACATTAATTATTATAGGAGCTCCATCTGTGATTGTCCTTCAGTGGCATTAGCAACTTATTGAATGCACTCACGCTTTCCTGAATCTTACACTTCAACACACACACTGCACTAACAGCACACACACCTTAAAACGGCGTCCTCCCGTGCCCTCTAAACCACTGCACCGACATAAAGTTCAGTGTCTAACGTCCCTGATGCTCCCTTTCTCCTATCAGGAGTGGGTTTTTTTAAGGTACATGGCCACACTCTTTCATTATTCATGAGAATAATAGATTAATTAGGCGTTTCCTTTATGTCTAGGGCACAGGATCGTACGCCTTCACCAGAGGGTTGACAATCTAGTCATGGTGTGATCATCAGGACTTGAAGCCTGAAATCATTTAATCTTCTATTTCATATATTAGAGAGGACATAATAGTCATCCACTTATCAAAATGGGGTATAATTAACTGTAAGAGGAAAAACGTTTTCAAGATAATGAACATTATAAGTTATCCACAAACCAGTGAAATAGCAGGGGGAAGATGATAGCCCCATCTGGATGTGACTGTTTTTCAAATGTGTCCTCTCTTCACTACCCCAGCAAGTAAAACAATCGCTCTCCTCCTGTAACAGTTACTCTTCCTCTCTGGGCAAGGCAGATCTGAACAGAACGGTTTAAACTTTCAAAAAGACACAAGTGTTGGGGAGGGTCAGAACACGCGATGCATGCATTAACAGCTTTCCCTTTTATGAAATCTGACAAACCCCCTGTGCAGGCTGGGAAGTCTCAAAGAGCTCAGAGAACAGGTAGAAAAACTTCAAGAGCCACAGCCCAATCTGAGGGAAGCAATACAGAGAGGCAGATGATGCACTGTAGGAGCTTTAAGGGTTTGAAGTTAGCAAAGCAGCAAGTTGAAAGAACTAAAGAAGGCCCTCTTTTCTCTAAAGACCCATTGTAATAACTCAATAACAGAGGAAGGAGAGCCGAGCTTCTTTACATTCCTGCCATCCAACGCTGCTCCCAACAACCCACAAAGTTAACATTTTAGCTACTAAATAGGAGCTCTTTTAGAGAGTGTGGGAGTCGTCTTGCATTGAAGATACTGTGGGATTAGAGATATATGTTGTCATATAGTGCATGTAAGAGCTGGCATTAGAAAAAAACATGATTTATACTTAATACTAATTTTGGCGGGCATAGCAATTATATTATGAAGATCTTTTCATTTACGAAGGCATATTTAAAGTGCTTCAAATAACGATAATGAAAATAGTATTCATGTTTCTTCCCGTTGTGGGGGGCGTTGGCCCATTGTATGGTTTAACTTGGCCCGCCACATGTCTTTTGTGTGTACTTTAAAAAAAGTATCTATGTATCTCTTTATATATGTCTGTATTTCTGTTTATGTTGTTTTAAGTTTGTTCTGCTGTAAAAGCTCCCTTTTCAGACATAGGTCCTCTTAATTATTTACTATACATTATTTCACAATCTGAGTTAGTTAAGGGAACTTGGGAGTCAAATATCTGGTAATTTAATAATACGGAACAATAGGTGCTTGCTTCTGGCCTGTGGCCAATGGGGAAAGGTTTGGGCACATCTGATTTAGAGGACAGACCTGAAGTAATTAACCTACCGCTGTTAAAACTCTTCAGAGCAGGAACTGTTTGCCAATTAATCAAAAGGACACAAAAATAAAGGGCTGTTATTGTGATAATCAAGTAACTGTTTTTCGATATTCTTTAAGTTTAGCTTCTCAAATAGATGTATTTGCTGCTTTACTTTCTCATACCCTGATAGTAAACTGAATAAAAAGAGGACCTCTTGTGCGCACAATGCTGATGATTGATCGACAAAAACTGATGGGCTTCATGTGCCGAGCAGCTCTGAACAATAATATATATATATATACACACACACATACATATATATATATATATATACATATATATACACACATACATATATATACACACACACACATTTACCATTCACACTCAATTTAAATAGAAATGTTGAAAACTGTGTTGATGTTGGATTCCCCACCCCCACTTTCCTTTTGAGAATATTGATTTATTTAATCCAAATGACCAGGGAAATTGAAGTGCATGAGCCACTGCACTTGTACAATACAGGACATGTGTCAGAACAATACGTGGGATTTCTGTAGAAAATAGCCTTTTCAAACAAAAGGTCTATTGTAAATGAAATGAATTAATATTTTTCAATGGTAATCCACAACCTATGTTTTTTGAAGGCACTGTTTCAGTGCTGTGAAGCGCATCAAGAAAAAAACTGGAGTGCTTGTTTCTCTTGTGTAGATGAACAACACACATGAATTTATCAGGACATTTTTATTGAATACATAATTACAGTCCTCATTAGCGACCTTGATTTTTAACCTTTTCATGCCTTATCCAGTTCAACTTTGTGTCACACCTCTTCTTCTATGGTAGTATGTTGCATACTCTCAGTTTGATCAAATTTGGTGTGAAACATTCTTACTATGCGTGGCTCCACTTCAGCTGTTACTCATGAGACTGCTGCAGAGGTGGTTCAACTCTGGTTGCTTTTAGCTTCAGAGGAGCAGGAGGAGAAGAGTGTAATGTGTTTGAACAGTTCTCTCATGCTGTAATCTCCTCTTAGCACGAGGAGCCCAATTAAGCCGTATGTTGATGCCACGTTATAACCCAGACACATCAATTGTTGGCTGGAGAACGGTGCGAATGGGAGGCAGCCACATCCAATGCAATGTCTTACACTCCAACTTTTCTTATTGTGGTGAAAATGGAAGACATCTTTTTGTGTATTTGCCAACATTTCTGTCAGCGATAGTAAATAACAGGATTTCTCTCTGTGATTTGGCGAATGTCAGGGTGATAAAGAGGGACCAGTGTCAGTAAAGAACATGCCACGGTGGTGTAGCTTCATTTTCACTATTTCCACCTAAAAGACGTGAAGTGGAACACTTGTGTTTCCTTTTTGGCAAGCTAATTTTCTAAAGAAAACAACCTCAACACATATTTAAGGCCGGGTTTCCTGAGAAAATGGTGCAGAAATGTGCACTGACTTGGCAACCACAATCTGTGTGTATTCAGCGTCTGATTTACAAAGACAGCAGCTCATTACGCAGTCAGCTCCTGGACTGATCCTGATACTGAACCTCCACTCTGCCAGCAAAGAAGAGCTCAGCTCAGAGGTGGGATTTCTATGAGATCGCTAAGCTCAGAAAAGAAATCATAAAGTAGTGGTCTTGATTACAAAACTATTTCTATTGGCCGCAGATGATCCTCCACCAGAATAAAAATGTTACTGTTATTCAAAACATTACACATTAAGTTTCTTATAATCTTCAGCACATTAGTAATTCATTAGTGGGTAATAAAATACCTATTGGGGAACAAAAAGCAGATTTACATGATGATATAATAAAACAAATCAAAGATGCACAGAATAATACAAACAAACACAACCGGAGGAAAGAGAAAGAGAGAGAGCGGGTTCAGCAGGGTGGAGCAGGTGGAGGTGGATATCGTGTTGATATGGATGTTGCTACTGTTAATACTTACTTAGTTGCAGCCTTTAATGATATAAAACTGTTAATTGAAGCTTAAATTAAATTTCAAGAGGAAAAACAAAAAACAGAAACAAACAAATGAAATGGTTTGTTCATAATAATAATAATAACTCTAATCATACTTTCCATTTATCTGTTTTTAGTTTTATGATGAATTTATATCTAATCCTGCTACTACAAACTTCCTTGTGGCTCTTGTAAATCTCATGAGAATTTACCAGAAAATGCTCAAGCAAATATCATAAAGCTGAAAGTATATTTGTAGCAATTATTACAGAGGAAAAAAAAAATCTTTTTTCATAGTATTTTGGTAGTAATGTTTATATTCTTATTTGTTTTATGTCAAGTGAATGTATGGCATTGCAAGAGTAGCTGTGGTTGCATCTGTAAACAGTGCAGCAAAAAATATTTGTTTCACAACAAAGCTGAAAAGAGGTTCAGTAGACAGTTTGTTTTGTTTTGTTTTTGATTATTTGTTTATAGAGAACATGGATGTAGCTGGGAGGTGAAAAGTAGCCACAGGTGTCACACACCGCTTTGACTGAACGTAGAACTTAGTGTCGGCAGCAAGCTGAGCTCCCCATGAAGCGTTTTCACAACCTGTATGTATCAAGTGAGCACCATGTCCACAGCCCAGCGGGGTGTAATGGAGATGGGTTAGAATAATCCCACGAGCTGTTAGAGGTGTGTGCATGTCAGACTCTGTAAGTGACCGAGGCTCTCTGGGCCCTTTCATAGTTGTGGCTCCCCGAGGGAGAGAAAAAGTCATCATTGAAGGGTCGCACACCGTTCAGTCCAGTGCAGAGCTCAGATGTGGTGAAACCTGGAGCAGGCCCTGCTGTTGGACAGTAATGATGACGCAGCAGGAGTGAGGCAGTGGATTACATTAAGTATGATAAAATAAATAAAATCATAAAATCACAATCTATTTAATCAATTAAATGTATATTTTTTTTAATACTGAAATGCTTTGAAAACTATAGTGAGACTTGAAATACCCTTTGTATTTCTCCTTTTGTATCGTAAAGTGGTGAAGTCACGCCCCTTATTTCATTATTTCAATAAAAACATGTATGATAGGGTAGTGTTTCATTTTTGTATCCCATTAGTGCCCTTAATTGCACATAGGATGTTTGTCAATTTAAAGAAAATGAAAATATAAGAGTGTAAAAATACACAATTAGATAGACTACACACCCAAGTGAAGCCTTTCTAAAGCTTACCAGAAACTTGTCAAGCCAAATATTAGCTAGCTCACAGAACTGAGTAACTCTCCTTGCAGCTCCGATTGTCACCTGTCACAAAACTTTTTCTGTATGTAGGCAGCAGCCAGGTTAGTATTTGTAATGTTTATTGAGTGAGATGATTTAGATCACTGAGCAGTTTTACACAAAACAAAACAATATTGTCTCTACAAAAAACTGCGGGTTTCTTGACTTTCAAAATTATCTTTTAAAAATCGACAAATGCGTGTTTGGGACCAATCAAGCAGGATTAAATGTATCTCTTCCTGTTGAATACTGTAGAATTGTTTCCACAATAAGATGCTATGGAGTACACCAGAAGGGGCATAATTACACCTCTCTATTAAGACACAATATTGCATTACAATTGCCATGTTGCTAAGTAAAACTCACATTGCATTGTAGCACCTACATCACTCTGTCAGTGAGTGCACAAAGTGCACATCTGTCAGTCAATAAGGTTTTGTGAAGTTTGGATACAAAAGTAAGAGAACAATACATATTTTGATCTCTACCATTCACCTGAAAAGTAGATTGTGGATGCATTTAAAATTGATCATCAGATCACCCACCACTAACCCAATGGGGACAAAAGGTAAAAGAATGACCTTTATTCAATCATATTAGAAAACAAAGACATCAGAGTTGCCAGTATGTGCTGGAAAGCCTATATGCTGTAATGGGAACAAGGCCAATTTCTGGAGCACTGATGCGTGGTCAATTTTTGGATCAATACTGTATGTGTGAGAATTTTCTAGATATTTGCAAAAGGGTTTTTAAAAAGGTCCCTGTGGGGGAAAAAAGGCAACTTATTTGTGCTAGAGAGTGCCCAGTGGGTGGCAGATGTCTACTGTATGAGAACATGGAGTATTTACAGAAACAGTAAGCGCTTGTAACAATGCCTCTGTTTAACACCTTGTGAATCCCTCTCATGGAACATAACAACCTTTCTCCCTCTGTCTGTCTCTGCTGCTCCTGTGGGGCAATGTGGTCCCTTATTAGAAGCAGGCCTGCTGGATAGACGTTTTCTTTAACAAGGTGAAAGCAACTGAATGGGACTAGCATAAACGAGGCAGAATATCAACAATGTGACTCCTCTGTCGAAGCCCTACATGTTTGGAGGGGAAAAGTGTTTAACATACTGTTGGATTGGCAATCTGCCGTTGCCTTATCCCCTCTTGCAAAGCTGTGAAACGGCCCTTCTCCTCCTGCAGAATATATAAATCTATCTGCACCCCAGAATCTCCAAATTAAACATAGGGGCAGGCGCTCGGAAAATGAAAATGTAAATCTGACTGGGAAAAAGCATTTGTGGTTCCTTTGCTTTGAGCAGGAAAAAAAAGTTCTACACCAGTGCCTTTTTGCTCTGTTTGTGACCTTTATCATTTGGCTCCTATCTAATAAGCCTAAACAAGCACCGGCAAGGTTTGAGCAGCGAGTGTGTTCGCCGTGAAACATTTAGTTAACTGTTCAAGGTTACATCGCTCATCATTGTCTCCGGCTCCCTCGATGAATGAAAGCAGAAGACGGAGAAAAAGAGAGCGAAGGGATTGAGACTGAATCCTCGTAACAGAAATCTTTTGAACTCACGACTACATTATAGAACGTATCCTCTCATGTAAAAAATCCAGCTGGCTTTGGTTGGAGATAGACTCATTAGGTATTTTAGTTATGAAAGACGAAAACTTTCAACAATTCAAAAATGCTTTGCTTCAGATCTGTTTTTTCGCTGCTTTTGTAATGCACGAGGGGGGAAATTCTTTTGAAGAAGAAGATTAAAACCATGTGATCATTTTAATTAGATCATTAGCCAAGAATTAAGATCTATGTTTGTGACTCTCATTAACAAAAAAAAAAAAACCAAGTGGGTGCCAAGAAAGATTTGTGCATTGCATTCAACGCGTTTCCATTTTACCCTCTTTCCCCTCCATTGCAGCATTTTGTCCCCCTGCTATTGTTCTTGCTGTCGGTACGTTTTTGTTTGCTCTTTTATTGCATCAAGGTAAAGGGAAGGTGGGTTAATCTCTGTCTGTGCTCCTCTGTCTTTCAGGCTCTTCGGTACAACGGGGAACTGTGCAGCCTGCAGTAAACTGATCCCAGCCTTTGAAATGGTGATGAGAGCCAGAGATAATGTTTACCATTTGGACTGTTTTGCCTGTCAGCTTTGTAACCAGAGGTAAGAATGGGGGGGATCATAACTGCAACAACAACATCGCCTTTTAAAAAAACATGAACGTGTTGAAATGGCCAATAGCTTAAATATGAGAAGCTGTTGAGGTGCAGGCAGCAGAGTTTTCTCTGTGTTATTATGTTATTGCAGACCGCTGATCAAGCGTGGAAAAAAAAATGTGAATTGTCCTCACATGTTGAAGAAATAAAGGTTGTCGTATTGTGTCCGTAATGATCTGCTTATTAATTCTGCTGTGACACACTGCCAGCACTTTGTCCTCGTTTGTGGCAAGCTCTGTAAATATTTTAAGCCATGGTGATGTAAAATCAGAAAGTACGGGAGCTACAAAGGTAGGTGTGTTTGCGGCATAAGGGAGACCGGACCCACACAGGTGTGAAATGGTGTTTTCTTAATGATAGGAACTATGATGAAATTGGAGTGAACACAAACCCTATGGTACGATCCACACAGAATATGACATACCCAAATATTGCTTTTTCCCATTAATATACTGTCAGTAATGGCACCACTCTGGGAGCAGAACGTCCTTTGCATGCTTGTCAGGGGTGCTGTGACCCTGTTCCTCCACACAGCACAAGCCCATTAACCTTCTGCAGGCCAGATTCAGTTACCATAGTGAACACCTGCTGTAAGGGAATTATGACTGCAGTCTCTCTTCTCAGCTGGCAGACATGAAGCCAGGTCTCATCTGGCACACTATTGCCATGGCTGTTTAACCAGCCTGGCTCATTACTAAAGCCAAGCTACGCTCGGTTATATTCTTATCTTCACTCCCCTTCAGTCACATTATGGAGCTGTCGCCACTGTGTCACACAAACAAACAGCAGCATTGAGAAGAACATCAGCGGGGCAGTCTGCTACGTGCTATGTTCCCTCTTCAATTGACTTCAGAGGAAAAAACAGTCTCGAGCACTAGAACCAAACTGGTGTGTTAAAAGCTAACCCCGTAGCAGAGTTTCCTTGGAAACTATGCCACAGCGCCAGCGCCCTTTTTTGCCAGGCCGAGGAGAGTTGACCTGCCTTTCACTGGGTGCCAGCGTTCATGTCTGCTTGCTTTGAAATGATAGGGTTTTTAATCTACTTTTATTTGAAGCCACACATTCATGATGGCCATCAAAACAGGCTTTGAAACCGACGAGGCACAGTGTCAGGTAAAACATCTCCGACCAAAATGTGGGCAATCAAACAGAATCATCGTTACCTGCTGATCTTAAATGCAACATTTTCCCTGCCAGAGGAGAGCAGAGTCAGCCAGTCAACACACACACACAAGCACACACACACACACACACACACACACACAAACAAACACACACGCACACAGACCACTTTGTCATGATGCCAATAGTACTCGTCTTTGTGTTTTTTAACAATTTTTGTCTTTGTATGTTTTTCTCTGCCAACAGGTTTTGCGTGGGGGACAAGTTTTTCCTAAAAAACAACATGATTTTGTGTCAAATGGACTATGAGGAGGGCCAGCTGAACGGGAGCTTTGAGACACAGGTTCAATAGTCGGAACGTCGTGGCAGCAACAGTCGGCTCCACACTTTACACACAAGATGGATGTTCTGCTGCACTTGGATAAAGACAAGCGTCTGTCTGCTTGCCTGCAATACTTTTTAAGACCCCTTTATCAGTCCCTAAGGACTCTATTGTAAATGTTCAACTTTTTGCCCCTCCCACACCCCAACACTGAGCAGTTACAAATTTTGATGTACAGTTGTGCCTGCTTAGCTGAGCACTGTATTGCTTGTATGTTTTGTGAAATTTGTTTCCGGTTAGTTTTTTTTTCCTTTTAGAAATGGTTCATTGGAGGGTATGTACAGTCTGTTTTCTCTGTATATATAAACTGGAACATTTATTTTATGAAATGTAATGCAATTTTATTACTAGTGTGAATTAAAGATTCTTAAATGTTCATAGTGAGTTTTTTTCTCTTGTACCAAAACCAAAGTTGTTGACGGGGATTGGCCCACGTGTTGATATGTAATCATGACTCCAGAAACTGCAACGCTGTAAAACGCCTTGCAAGAGGAAAAATATATTTGAAGACTTTCTTCAAAACATGATGCAACAAAACAAGTTTTATTACGTTCTACAGAGTTCTGATGGAATTAGAAATGCTGTTTAAAATGAACTAAATAAGATTTTATTTGGAATAAAAGAATGCCTCTCCAAACTGTGTTGTTGTCAGCGTGCAGGTGTCATGAAAGGGAGTGAGCAAGGCTGAGCAGCTCTCTGCGATTCATGCTTCACTAATTGCCATCTGATTAAGAGGGTGAATTGGCCTGGAAATGAAATGCAACAGCAAATAAATTAGAGAGAAAATAAAAGCTCATTGAGTTTAGGCTTATTCAGACTCATCAGGAACAGAGGTGTGGAGCTGTATTAAAAAATAGTTTTCCCAAAAGACTCTGTTAATGGAGCTGTGTGACACTGATCTGATGCACATGCCAACAGCCAACAATATACTAAGAGTGGTGGAGCTATCAGATATTTAGCTCATCCTTCATACTGACATGTATGTAGATGAATCCACTTGTTACATGTAGTTGGATGAAATAATCAAGCAACAGTTTTATTTTGACATGGGCTACTAAATGAGAAAAAAAAAATAGGTACGAGAAATGTGAATATTATTTTCTGCAAATAACATTATGTAGGTGATAAACTGCTGAATATATTAATGTAATCCTGATATATCAAAATAATACAAGGATCTGACTTGAATAGAAGATTTAAGAAAGGTTTGTGACTATAGGGTGACACTTGTTTGCTGCAGTCTTTATAACACCAGTTTTTAGCATTCTGCTGGTAAATAGTTTTGGGTCAAAAGAAGCTCAATCATTTGCAATAATTTGCTAAACATAGATCTGAAATTGACAATTATTCTCATGATCAATACATTGGTTTATTCAATTCTCGATTAATCTTAATACGTATGTCAAATAGAAGTGTGAAAAAAGACACACACACATTGCTACTGTGCCCACATATTCATGCCTCTTTCAACTCTTCTGACAATGGTCAGAATTACATTTATTTAAATGCAGCTGTGCTCAACACACAATACACAAGCCTTGTTACGTTAATCCTTTACTGAAAATCACCCTAAATTTGTGTACATTTTTCCCCATGGTATCTGACGTGGTACAGAATATCACATTTTCAAAAGTATTGTAACAAAGTTAGAAATCCCAGTAATCGCAACAACATGACTTTATAATTATGACAAACAGAGTAAAGCAGAAAAACATCATAATGGAAGAGCAGGAGCTATTGTCACTGTTGAATCATTAATTGATGGTCAAAATAGTTGCCAATTAATTTCCTGATGATTGACTGAATGATTATTCGTCTAATCTCTTCAACTCTAGTTCATTTAGCATTGTAAAGCCATTTTAAGTAGATTTGAATTAATTCTGCTATGTTACAATCTAAATACTCTGTTTTTACATGTTGAAAAAATGGTCATTCATTACAGAGAACAGACTTCCCTCTTGTGGAAAGAAAATATTTTTTCCTCACAAGAACCTGAGCAGAAGGAAATGAAAAGGGCTTAGATCAGATCATCCATTTTATTTAAGTTCGGGCTCAGTAGCAGGTAACATGCACTACATTAGCCTGAACCATGGCCTTTAATTTCACTCTGGTATAATGACATCACATGTTACAAGACCTCATGTGACCCTGAGGACCAAAAAAAGGATGTGCGGTCGGTCATCTTGCGTCACTATGGCAGAGACTTAATGTGGTGTTGTAAAGGGCCTGGAAAACCGTACGATACCCTTCTCTCGCCAGTGCACAAGTGTGTGTAATGCAGGCCTTAAAGTTCAAATTGCTGGTGGAGGATTAAATAAAAACCTGAGCTAGAAAAACAAATAGTTTATCATGAGTAAACCCTCAATGAATCTGAAGCTTTGCAGTTAGTGTATGTTTGATGCAAGGGAAAAATATAGTGGTATGATCAAAAGAAAAGGTATCATCATTTGGAATATAGAACTTGCTGATTTTAGCTCTGCTTCAACTTTTACAGAATGTGTCCGACCACAACTGCTCTATCTGTTATTATTAAATTTTTTTTACCACCTTTTTGGTGACAGCAGGCAAACTTCTACTAGCAGGACACAGAGCAGCAATATAATTTGCCAACACATAAATCAAGTGTACAAAGAGCATTAATTAGAAATTCATTAAAAATTCAGACTCACCGGCAGGTGTGCAAATAAAGGATTAGGTAGACATCAATTATACCACATAAGAGAACATTTTAATTGCAATTCCTGGATTGATTTACAGAGGGAAACAATCAGGCTCCACGCAATATGGCTGATTGCTCATTTTCCGGAGAAATAATGAGGAAAACACCTCACCAGGTAACATTGTTCCCAGCTGTAAATTCACACACACACACACACACACACACACACACAGATTCAAGGTTGTGTGTGTGTGTTCTGTCATGCACACAGGATTATATTCATGACTGTACATCCCTGCAAACACATTTTTAATACTAACAATGTAATAAAACGCATGCACATAAAGAATAAGGTAACAAACAGACACGCACGCAAAGATTGAGACACATACACACTCACCTAAAATTACAAAACATGATGCACATGCAGGCATGCTCACACACATAAATACACATGCACTGCAGCTCGGCATTCCCATCTGCTCGTGGTGGTGGAGAAGTTCTTAAGCACCAAATGTTGTGCTGTTATGACTCAAGTTTGTGAATTCTCCAACCTCCTCTGTGTTCCTGATTACTGCATTATGGCATCTGCTTAATTAGCTTGGCTTGTGTCATATGTTGCACACGGGGGGTGTTAAAAAGTGCCCTTCCCTCTTGCTCATTATCCGCCTCGATTCATGTGATGTATAATCTCTCTTGACAGACATTCATATTGACATAGGGACAGCTGTCAGCAGAGCATGGTCATAAAGGGTGCACATAGAATAAAAAACCACCGGGAAGGCCGATAAGTGAAACTAGTGATTCTGTGTTTCATTCTGGATCCATCAACACTGCAACACTTCTAATTATACCAAATTTAATTTTATGGATGAGAGTTTTTTGGGAGAAGGAACTGATACTTGGCCATGCATTTTGATTACTTCAGGTAATATTCAAAGTAACCTCCTGCCAGTGTGTTTTCTAAATTGGTGCAGTGTCCAACTCTTGGCGAGGAATCAACCTCATTATTGCCATGTGTGAAATTATAATCATTAGCTGCATAACAGCTCTGGACAATCATTTCCTCTCCACATTAGGGTAATTTCTTGATGGGACAGAAAGTTTGTAGATTAGAAATGTCCCTTCTTTACGAGTCAAAGGATCACGTTCTGTTTGAGATGAAGCATTAGCATTAGTTAGGTAACTCTTTTGATGACGGTCCTTGTATTAGCATTAGCTGGTAGTTAATAAAGCCCTTATAAGCCTTCTATAATGTTTATTAACAATAATTTGTGTTAATAAGACTATTAAAGTGTTAAAAATAGAAGCATACACAAGTGTACTGTTTATCATTTAAGACATTTTTAACCACTACAAGAACTTTAGCCTTAGTCTACACTTAATTGATAGCTCCTAACTGAACACGTAAAATGCTAGGAGTGTCTTTTAATTGTTTGTTAAAATTATAAACACATTTATTGAGTTTAACTATGTTTACTCACACATCAGATCCAGTAGCTGCAAAAAAATAGCCAACTGTTAAGAAGTACATAACAAAGTATATATTAGTCTAGGTTAAACAACAACAAAACTTGGAAAAAAGGTTTAACAGTGGCATACAAGTAAAAGGTAGGTTAGTTACATTTGGGCTGCATGATATGTTGAAAGACTGTTTTCAGCAAATAAGAATCAAAAAAATATGTTTTGTCCATCACATGAAAATGTATCTTTGACTTTGTCATGTTGGTTTAGAATGTTAGCTTAAAACACTAAACACAAACTACAGCCGAGGCTCATCAGTTTTGCTGGCATGTGTTTATAATCCAAAGTGTTGGAACAAATAAAATTTTGACAGATGAGGATGCTATAAAAAAAAAAAAAAAAGAAAAAAAAAAAAGACAATGAGTCATGCAGCAACTTGCACAACAAACCATTCGATGTTTAATGAGATATTTCAATAAGGAACCAAAAATCAACCTCATGCATTAGGCATTAGAGGAGAAGAGAGAGGATCATCAAAGTCAGCAAGATACATCTGACAGGATGTATTTTTCGAAATTCTGTACCAATCCAAGTAGGAGATGTTGATATGTAAACCATGTTGTCGGTTATAACTTTATCTTTGTAAATATGCAGTATAGTTAAACACAGCGGTCCAACCTATCCAACATAAGTTTCTTCTGTCCTTATTTCATGGACTGTGTTGCTTTGCTAACCGCTTTGATGACAAACCTCACCAACAGCGACGTTTGGACTAGACAAGTGATTTTTCAAGCAGATGCGGATACCGCAATTACAAAGTCATTGGCCAATATATACACACAATTTTTTGGCACTGATCCCTAAAATGTGGGTATCAAACACTTGTGACAAAGGCAGACTTACTAGGAATTTAATTATTATCAAAATCTTTATATCAGCAGATATCGGGTAACATGGACACTGATACGACACTGCACTATACATCTGTGGTAGCCCAAAATCGCCCAGTAATATTGGCCAACCAATATATTGGTTGGGTTCTAATTTGGACAAGCTGCCAGGTAAACTAGTTCCATAAATTAACATTAGCGATGTAGTGTTGTTTTTATATGACAGCATACAATATTTACTTAGATGAATGAGATGTATAGACTTGAAAATAACATCACTAAAAAAGAAAACAAATTGTGTGTAAGCTACAAGACACAGGGGGTTTCTACTCGCAAGTTTTTGTAAACAAACACGGCGATTGTTTCACCAAAGTCAGTCACATTCAGCCTGTGGGAACCATGAATGTTGGTACAAAAAGAAACCCATCAAATATTGAGATTTTCTCTGGACCAAAGTGTTAGATGACCAGACAGTTGATTCAGGACAAGACTGAATACATTTTCCATCATTTACTGGGTACGTGTGGAATTTCACCTCATAACGCAGCAGATCATCTAAAGCAAAAGTAATGTTGATGCCAATAAGGTTGGTTGATGTATTCTTATCTCTGAATGCGTGATGTTTATTACATAACAGTTTGAATGAATAATCCATGTTCTCTACTTGTGAGCCATTATGCTGTCCTTCAAACAGACAGCTGTGACCTTACAGCCTCAGAGACAAAGCTCCGGCATTTGTTTTAAAACGTGGTGAAAACAGTTATCTTAAATAAATGAAAATATGAGCAGGGATGCCAACTGTGGTCAAGTGACTATTATTCCCCTTGAAAATAAACTGAATTTCACACCCACTCAAAAACTCCAACATATGTTCCATTGATGCCTAATGGGCCTGCTTTTGCTATTCGCAAGAGACTGGAGAGGGCAATTAGTTGCATGTGGCTTTGATTAGCACTGATTCCACAACAGTGCTCGAAGGAATATAGAAAACAAAATACTAAATTACAGCTGAAGCTCTTTTTGACAGAATGCAATGAAATGGAAGAAACTATTAAACTTCATGGTAATAACAGGTAAATGTGAACACATTAACTATAGCATGGTGCCCGTGGCTAAGATTATGCATATTCTACCTACAAACAGCCTGTGCCAAGCAATGCATATAAAACTGAAATAAATGGCTACAGATGCATGAACTTGCCCTGAAAGAGGTTTGCTTACTCTGTGATCTCATTCTTAAATGAAACCAATTTGCCTAGAAATTGGTTCTAAGGCCTAATGCTGAACTCTGTACATCAGCTCCACCACATACACACACACACACACACTTACATGTACGCACACACGCGCGTGCACACACACACGGTTTGCTTTTTACAAACGCACTTTCACAGTCACACTGCTTCCACCCCTTCCCTCGCTGCAAATCATGTTTGACTTTGAAGTGCTAATTTTGGAAGTTTAGCCAATTTTTATTTGCTGCTTTGAAATGTATCCCCTAAGCTGCTGCACCAGCAATGAAATATACAGACCTTTACAATGAGGGATAAGTGACCAAAATGAGAAGCGCCTGGTTTTCTTCCTAACATTATATAACTGTGAATAATCCCCACATAGCATTTTCTCCTGTGCCATCACTGCCTCAATTTATATTCAAAAATATTATGCAGACTTTATACTTTTTGCTCATTCCTCAATCCCCACCTAAAGTTTGAGCTAATTTAGGATATCTATAGTAAAATGCTGCAGGGGAAAACCCTGAATCATTGTTCACCATTATTGTATTTCATCAGTGTTTGCAACACAAACAAAAGTCAATTAACTGTCTTGATTTTTTGAATACTTGCTTCCTGTTTGATAACAGCACCATTGTACCACAAGTATATTTCTCTGTACTGTAGTGATCCAGTTCAGCAAAGTCCAAACACAATGAACCAAGGCCCACACAGTCCCTTGGCTGTTGCGTTAACACAAACCCAAACACAGAAAAAAAAAAAAGGCCTTGGTAATATACGTATCAGCGTTTACCACTGTGATGGATGCAAGGATGACCTCAATCACAATCCTTTCTTAACTGCTTTCCGTGGCAGCTGGAGCATTATATAGTAAAATAAGTTGATCAGATTGGCTCCTCACCAAGCAGCCCAGCTAATAACATGGAAAGCAAAGAGCTTGAGGGAGAGAAGATTTGGTATGTGGGCCCCTTCACTTTCCAGCGCCGCTCTGCTTTAACACAGTCCTGGACTTGGCAATAAATTGCTTTGGTAATCAGCTTTTTGAAAAGCTTATTTACTGCTTGTTTTGTGTTTATTGTAGTTCTCAGAATGAAATACAAAATTGGATTTTATTACATGTGCAATTTTCTCCCCTTGTAAAGGGGGGGGGGCGCATCACCTTGTTGAGTATGGATGATCCAGAGCGGATGTATATAGTATATTATTTTTGATTATCTCTCTGTTCTGATGCAGTCTCCTCGTGCTCCTAAGGATACACACTATGGGATATGGTGGAAACATTTCATGTATAAAATATCCCCCCCCCCAAAAAGCTGAGAGATCAGAAAGTCTAATAGCTACACTGGGGTGTACAGTATATCTGTATGTATGAGTGTGTGAATGTGAGTGACAGAGATTGCAGAGTAGTTTGTACTGCGTGTATGCTGTGAAGCTTTTCAAGTGTTTTGTATTCTGTTAGCAAGTGAACAAAGTAACTGCTCGTTCACTGTACATCTGGAATTTAAGATAGATGTATCCACATCTGTACTTCACAAACGCTTAAAACTTGCTCCTATTTAAAGAATTAAAGCCCCAGCAGTGCTTTTCACAGTTGTATCATCATCTACAATACAGTACAATGCTCTTCTCTACGCCATGTCCTGTAAAGTTAACGTAGAGCTTTAGACTCACCCTCAACCCAAGGGTTCTTTCAGCCTTGGTTCTCAGCAAATGCATTTAAAGGTCCAGTGTATAGGATTCACAGGGGTTTAGGAGACCTTCTACATTTGTCACATTTATTGCAAACACCTTAGGGGAGGGTCAGAAGATGGATGATCAGCTGGTTGCAATCTGCAACCTCAGAGATAAGTGTGAGTAAATCCTAGTAACTAAACTTTGTGAATGCATTTAACTACATGATATGAAAACACAGCAATTTGATGCTCATCCAACCATCGCATCATTCGCAAGAGTTTACAAATGTAGCTATTGTTACTATTGTGACACTGAAATTAATAGACTCTGACGACTTTTAGACAACCCCATTAATACCCTTTGTGCATGAAAGGTGGAATACAGAAACATGTATACAGATAACAAGGTGTGTTTTATTTTCCTGTTTAATGCCGTTGGCCCACTGCTCTATCAAAAGCTCCGAGGAAGAGTGCCAGGCTTTGAAAACAGTTTTTGTAGTGACCAAAATGTGTAATTACAATGTCACGTGAAGCACTGCAGCCCAAAAAGACTTTTCCCAACAAGTTAACATCATGAAAGAAGCCTCTGTAAAATGGTGGATAATTATTTTGAACCTCTCAACCCCCCCAAGATGAGGCTTGAGACTTTCGGTCCAATAAAATTTGTAAAGTCTAGAAGAGCTGCGAGACAAAATAATTCTATCCCCAGTCAAGTTAGCCAGGTGTTAAACTGGAAGTTAGCCAGCTCAGTAGTTGGAAGTCTCTGGTTGCACAACACGGAATATCCAAGTATTTCCGGGAAGTCAAGCTTTATTGACTTCATGTACGACAGAGCAGCTTCAATAGGGATGAGTGAGGCTCCGTCCATGCTCTTTCACGGAGAAACTCCTACAACTCAAGATTAATTATTCACACTTAATATCACATTTGCATTAACTGCTTTTAGCATTCTTTTTAAAATTAGACTGAAGTGTCATTTTGGGATCAAACTGATACGTTTGAAAATGACACTTCAGTCTAATTTTACCACTTTTCATGAATGTAGCTAGGAGTCTGGCTAGCTTTGTAGCTTTGTAAGTCCTGTCCACAAAGCTCTGATTGATCCATCGCCTCTCAAACATAACATAAAACATGTCAGTGATATCTGCATTGTATTAAACACTACACAGTTAAAGCAGTGTCATAAACCTTACATTTCTAGCAATTTCTTCAATAATGACTGACCCTTACCCTACTACTATTAAACAGTAGTAAAAACGACAAAGTCAGAACAAATGTTCATATTCAGTATATTATATCCAGCATAACTTCCAAACTCGGCCTATTCATATTTAGCAATTATTCTGGTGGCACATAGTTACAATGAAATCCAAATGAGATCTCTGTAGCACTGACATACTTTCTGCTAGCAGGTACAGGATGCCTCATATATGATTAATTAATTGCGGCAGCCTGCCATCTGTGTTTTAACTGATTAAATAGCTCACAAAGTGGGATGCACCTTTTGATGTGAACCTTTGGGGAACTGGCTCTGTCTTTGTATTTCTACCTTGATTAAGCACAATACTCCAGCACTTCCTCCAGCCCTCCATTTCAAAGTCTCTTTAATTTGTGAGGAAAGGACACAAAGGCATTTGGGGTGCTTTAAAATGTTGCCCATTTCCAGTAGTCAAGGGGCTGTCTCTCCATTTCCCTCTTTTTGTTTTTTTATAAAGTGAATGTTTCACACAGGGCTGGGCCGGTGAGCAAGCATCGAGCTTTCAGATAAAAATTGATTCCAGTAAATTCTCACCTGAGATCCATCATGGTGAAAGGCTTTAAAAGGTCACACATGTAATAAGTTCCTATGGTCTCAGTCCCTCCAATAATAGGCCTTTAGTCTGCCATGGAAGGCTGGTATATAGAAATAATTGAGTAATCTGTGGACCATTCAATTCAATCGGGGGACTCAGTGACAGTGCAAGGCCTGCTGGGCTGGGAAGAGGTTGTTCTGGAGAGTCTTTCTGCTGGCAGGGAAATGGTTTGTCCCCTAAAGCCATGCACCTCCATCTCCGCAACGGCACAGTGGATCACTGACATTTTGGAGGCTCTTCCAGGCTAAAACTGTATAGGAACGTGTCAGCGTTTCAACTCAGAGAGAGGAGAGAATATGACACGACAGAAATGTATGCCTGAGAGGAACAATTTACATACCAGCTCTCTTTGAAACCTAACTCAGCATACAGCATAACAACAACAGAGAGTAAAATTACTGAATTGTTTTTGTTTGAAAGTTTTTGTGTCAGTAAGAAATAATTTCAACCAGGGCTCTAAAGGGTTGTTTTTGTTTGTGTTTACATTTTTGCTGGAGAAATATAGGAACAATGGCTTAGTCATAGATGCTGCAACCTCAAGCTAATCCTAGTGTAATAAGTATAGATAAGTATTTGTATTGTATATTTGTATTTGTTTTTCTTTTAATGCTGTACAGTTTATAGCAATGGAACGTGCAATGGTGACTGCATAAATTTCCCACTTATAGGATAATAACGTTTACCTTGACCATGATAATATATTGAATTAAAAAACATTTGAGTGATATTTCATTCAGAGAGGCTTTAAGGACAAGGACTACATTGCATAAAATATACACTCTATATATATATATATATATATATATATATATATATATATATATATATATATATATATATATAATCTCAATAGTGAAGCCAGTGTGGAAGTGCTTTAAACCTGCATTCTTTCAACTGACCAGCAGGGGGCAGCTCCACTGGTTTCAAAAAGCAGTCTGATTGTGTCTCAGCCAATGAGAAAATTAACCTATTTCTCTCTTGATTTATTAACAAAGTAAACTTTTTCCTTAAGACTTTATGATCTCAATCAAGTTTCAAGTCTTCTCCAATACAGAGTGATGTTCATTCTGCGTATTATGGTCTAATTCAAAGTAAAATAAAGCAGAACATGCATTTGGTCTTGGCTATCTAGTAACTCGCAATTAATCAGGATACTCTCCCCAGCTCCACCCTCTTGTCCAAATATGGTCGCTTCTTGCTCGAAAAAGCCAAGATGGCGATGACCACAATGCAAATAAATGAATTTATTTTTCACTATCCGATTTGAGTAGTGCATGCACAGGTGTGTCCTCCATCTTGAGCAGCTAGGTATAGCAACACCACTAAGACAAACCATATGCAGGACTCCAATAAAACCTGAAATGGTGTTTAGTTTATTTCTATGATTACTTTTGTCAATAATAACTGTGTGGTTTCCATAGCATATTTTTCAAATGGTCAATGACTGTTATTGTGCACTGTCCAAAAATGTGAAGAAATAGTACTTTGATTCTTTGGCAATATTTATATCATAATATATTTTAAATGTCAATATACCCCCTTTGAGTTGAATTGATGATGAAGATAGATGACACCATAGCTGATTCACTCTTGCTAAGAGCTAAATTAATTTTGGGAGAACATAACTCTATCTTGAATGAAGCTGTCATTGAAGTATAAACCTCTTAAATTCAAGTAAAAAAAAAAGAGCAGGTCAGAGTCACTTAAGCTATCCTACACTTTTACTTGTGAAAGTGACTATTTTTTTTAAACAAACTTTTGTATGAAATACCACATAATTGGCTTCTTTCAAAGTAATGTTTAGGTTACTACTGTATGTAGCCATACATGCTAATGCGAGCTCACGTAGTTGACAAAAGCTCCGTTTAATCAGTTCATTACACTTTAATTATGGACTTAAGACCAAAAAAAATACAAACTCCAAACATACTGACTGAATATCTATCTGCTAGATAGGAAGATATCACAATCAGAATCAGAATACTTTATTGAAACAATTTCCTCCCAGGGATATAAGGATTCTCATTCTGATATCTTCCTATCTAGCAGCATACAGTGAATTTTACAAACCTGCTCTACCTAATTATGTTGGTTAAGCCATCATTGGTAAAACAACATTAAGGGGTGGGGTTTAGTGAACAGTCAGTTGTGTGCTATCATTCAAGGCAGACAGTTGTGAAACAGTTTAAAGACCTGGTTTAACATAAGAAGCCGTCTTATGAATTAGGAAAGTAAGCATTTGACTATAAAGCATTGTCAGTCTCAGTTCATTCTGATGCTGTCAGCCAGTTGAATAATCATTTCATATTGCAGTTTAATATGACGCTTCTTACTCTACGGCCTTTGAGTGAACCACATCACTCAACACTCCATCTCTTTATCTGTCTTACCACGCTGCAGTCTCTTTTTTCTCTGTCTTTATTGTATCTATCTATCTATCTCTACACTTCTGAGTCTGAAAGAAAAGGGGGACAAACCTTGTGTCGTGTGTTACATTGTGAAGTGAATTAAATGTGATGGTTTTCCTTTAATTAACCTCCCTCAGAAGGATAATTTGTTGACTATATGTTGCAGTCAATACAGGCAGCTGATGCCATGTAATGTAAAATTGACTTCTGTCTGCTAACTGCAACAGTATTTCCATGCAAGTCACATGTCAAAAAAGTCTTTACACATCATTTTATTTTCAGCGAAAAAACTGTTCCCACCCATCAAAGAAGCGTTCTCCACACATACACATATACACAACATGACAGATTTAGAAATATGACTTAAACCAGAACAGATGGCCCTTAAAAGTAAAACACAGTAATTCAATCTGGCTAATGGGAGGAAAGCCACAAACTGCTCCATTCTCATTTCTTTGACTGAGGAACTCGGCTGAATTGCTTCTCCAGCTTTGATGCTCAACCCCTCTATCATAGTGTGTTTCTGTGTTCCCCATGCATATTATAAGACATTTAAAAGGAAAACAGTGTATATTTACTAGACATGCCTCACCGTGTGCACAGACAGGAGCTATTAGTGCCTAGACAGAGGGGGAAATGCATTGTAATTGATTGTTACAAAAGATTACCCTCTTCAAGAAGCATCAAGCCATTTCAGAACCGCATTTGACGCCTTAAAGCGCTGTGCAAAGAAGGCTCTTTCGGCTCCGCACATTCACGCTGACATGCAGTTTGCAAAACAATTACCATGCACTGTTGTTTGATCTCTGTCCCCAATTTGGTTCTTTATAAGTGTGAGTACAACTCACTTGCCAACCATGAGGGCAATCATGGCTTCTATCAAGAGATGCCAGTTACGGCCGAATGGAATGCATATTCCCTACGCGTGTCAAAAAAGCTGCAAAAAGCAGTTGCTTTCACCACTAAAATGACGTACTTAAAATGATAATGAATAATTGGATAGTTGTGTGCATACGTTCCTGCAGTTATTTAAATCGCACAATGAGTCCCCACAATTTTGGTCTGTTTGAAATATTCTAAATGTATCTGAAGTGCTCCAAAACATCCATTAGGTTTGTTGTGGAAAAGGATTCAAAGAACCCAACTTAATCAACAATAAAGCACCCAACTGCAGGATACAAAGTCTTTTTCAGGGAGTCTATTTGGTTGAGTGAACCATAGTCTTTGGCTTATGAAGACAAAACATTTCTGTGTCTGGAATTGATTTAATTTCACTCTCTTTCTGTATGCTTATAAAAAAAAATCTCCAGTTACAGAGGGGCTGTTTTCCCTCATGTGGTTTACCTAATTGACCAGTGAATCCAACAGTGAATTTCAGCATTACAAATACATCAGCTGTACATTCTGTACATTTATGACAGATTATGATTTTATTTGTTGGAAGCACATCTCTGTCGATTAAGGATATGTAATGTGTGTAAAGGGGGATAAGTACTGAATCCGAACAACTATCAGGAATTTGTTTCCTGTATGGCAGCAATACAGCAAGGGAAACTTCTAGTCAGTCTCAGGAGGAAATAAATTAACCTGCTGGGCCATGGGCACAAACTTTCCAACCTTATTGTTGACAGGTTTTATGAGCCTAATGCACTTTGTGATGTATAGCATAATAACGCAGCCTATGACTGTAGGGCCTTACTCTTAATATCGGCTGCCGAGTGGATCAGGCAAAATTATTGTAATGAGACAAAATTTCCATACAACAGCAAAATGAGTTCATTACTCCAAGTTATATCAGTGAAGTAACCAAAAGAAATTGATGGTTTTATTAAGCTGGAATTGAATTTGAGCCATAAACAGAATTACGCAAACATGCGGACAGCGAAATGCAATAATAATTACGTTAGTGTTATCAAAAAGGTTATCAGAATGGCCCCTGCTGCTTCTTATTCATTGCTTTCAAAGATACTCTTTTCAGCTCTAGGATAGCTCTAGTCTCCAGGTCTTAGCAGGATGATGTAGATTTTTTTCTCCACTGCCTGTCCAAACTGATCATAACAAAGTGCACCACTGGAAAATGCAGGTGCAAATCTAACATCTGCAACTGGTTCCTGCCTCACAAAGAGACAATGTTTGGATCAGGAGCAAGCATTATCTCACATGCCCTTTTCCTTGCAGCTTGCTCTTGCTGTACCTGGTGGATATCCTGGCATTTCTAGGATACCTGGGAGATGTAGTCGCTCCAGCACATGCTGGGGTTTTTTTGGGTTCTCTCTAGTGTCCGACCGATAGGGATTTTTTGGCCCGATAACGATAGCCGATATCAGAAGGGGTGCAATCACCGACAGCCGATATGCAAGTTATTAATTACATGGGAGATCTTGGCCGGGGACACTTTTGACAGGGGCAATGAAATGTGGCCTATAATTGTTGTTCCATTATGTTTTCATGTTTACAGTTACTTATTTCATGAACTAACTTACCGTGGCTTGTGGAAAAGGGGGAAAAGTCCACTGGTTGATCGGCTGACTGGTCAGGTGGTCAGGAGGTTTTGTGGTGTAGAGTGGGGGAGGGACTTCACTGAAATGTGAGCTGAGCCAAAGTCTCTGGCTGAGCTCAGTGCGCCCCACTGGACAAAAAAAATCAGTACACCAGCGCGTGCTTTTGTCATTGTCACCCTTTTTTTTCCTATCGGCGAAACATTTCACCAATCCGATAGAACCCCCCGATGAAAAAATAGAAATTGGACCGATCTATCGGGCACCAATATATCGGTGGCCAATAATCAGTCTGTCACTAGTTCTCTCCTGGTTTGATCATTTCTTGCACAGGCACTAACTCCTCTGAAGATTAGGTATTATTTTGTCTTCAAAGCATTTAAACTGGCAGTAGGTATTTTTTTGGCATCAACTTATCAATTTGAAATATATACTGGTTGCACAGTGTAACGACCCTATAAAAATGACACCATCCATATATAGAGTGGTTCCCTATAAGCCTGGCTTTCACTATTCTATTTGGCCTTCTCACTGAGCGAAGGTCAAATTACGGCACAACTGAAGCATATCTGCGATTGCAAGCAAAACAGGGAAGAGGCACTGTCTCCCTGGTATCCCCAGGTAACAGTGGAATAACTGGAATAAATGCAAAATACAAAGACACCACTGAAGCAGGAGGTAAAGAAGGCGAAGAGGGAGAGTGATAAAAACCGAGGTAAAACAAGAGATAACAGATGGGTATTCACTCGATGGAGGACACCAGTGTTGTGTCTTTCGGGATTTTTCTAGATCAGTAAGTAACAAAACCTGTAAAACAAAAGGCGCGTTTATCCCTTTTTTCATGGCGCTGACATTCGGGTTTCTAGGTCAAGTTGTGATTCTTACAGTTGTTTTTTGCTTGGACAGTACCCAGGCTGCTAGCGGCAGCCTTGTTACTAAAGTTCTCTTTGTGACAACAGGGAAACACTAGGAGGGTTGAAAGTTGAAAAGCTATCTGTTTACACTTTAAAATGTCCAATTTGTGAGACAATTGTTTATCAATTTACGTTGGGTTTGTCAGTTGGACCAGCCATCCCAATGCGTCAGTATTAGACAAACTAGGAATGAGACTAACTGACTCACACAAATTGGACCGTTAAGGAATTATTTTTTGGGAAACGGTCAGGTTTAGATATCAAAACTGACCTTGGATAGAATGATTACAGTGTGTTACATATTACAGCATGGGTACACATTTTAATTACAATCGCACAATTAAGAGCACAATCTACTTTAGGTGGATCCTGAAGCTGCTGTAGTCCATATCTTATGTATCTATTAAACAAAGTATCAGTAGTCATTCCTCCCAAGGTTACCATCTCTCTCAGTAGCTGGCTGTACTCTCCAGCTGTCCACTGAGGACTGCTTCAGTGCATCTTCTACATCAGCTGATTATGCTATCTATCAAGCCCAGCTGTCACTGCCCATTTAAACCTTTGTCAAGTCCTCCATGCAATGCAGCCTGCAGTAAACCAAGTAATTGCACTTTTGTAATCCAACACCTTAACATCCCTTGCCCTGTATATATCTAAAACAGATAAGCAAGATGGTGCATTTAAAGAAAAATATTTTGGGGACTTGTGTTGCGCTGATGGAGGCACGGAGGAGTCGTCTTGATGACAAAAACACTGGTATCGAAAAGACCATTTCTCTGTTTTTTTTGTTGTAGTTACAGCGAGCTAATAGAAGGGAAAACAGATGCCAGCTGCTTTTTTCTTGTTGCCAAGGCACAAACAGGATGCTGGCAGCTACAAAGATTCAATTATAAAAAGTACAGAAAATAATTAGAAAAAATAATAGCACTTGAAAAAAAATTGCCCCTCCAGAAATTGCGCATAACAATAAATCCGTTAATTAGCTCATTAATATTCAATTGGGGTCAGTGGACTTAATGGAACCTTTTTCATGGGCCAAGGAAATGTTTAACACTCACTTTTCCTCTGCCTGTTCTCATTATCAACTATGCACAGGCAGGCCTTATCAGCGCTCCAGATGGTGAGGAACAATGCAGCACCATTATCGTCTTACAGCAGCGTGTGTGCCTTGTAACCGGTGTGTGCCTGGGACAGTGAAGTATAGATACTGAGGCATTTAGTGTAATTGATATGTGGTATATATCGTATTGTTTAGGCCTGTTTGTTTGCTCTGCTGGTATTCAAGGCGAGAGGAGAGGCGAAGATTGATTTTCACCGCAGCCATTCCCGCTCTCACCACAGGTCACAGATAACTTGTCAACGCAGGTTTTTGGGCTGGTGTAAAATGCATCAAGGCTAAACTCTCTCGGGCACAGTTGAGGATAGGGAGTTTCATCTCTGCAAACACAAGCCTCTCTCACTGCCGTTACCTTGTGCATGAGACAGATGTTTTATTCAACAAGTACATGGGATGGAGAGATGTCCGAGCAGAGGCCGTTTTGCATCTCTGCTCTGTAAGGTTGCCACTTCCCAAAACATTTTTTCTGCTTCATAAATACGAACAAATATAATTTAATGTACCGATAAATGATTGTACAATGTCTCAGTATTTCCAATACTCTTATTAAAAAAAGACAATTTAAGGACTCTTTATTAAGAAAAGGAATATCAGACACATTATCATATTATAGATATTGGTATCAACCACAAACATGTAGATTTGTTGTTTTCAAGTTAATGTACTATATGACGGAATAGGTAAATGCAAGTCCTCGTATGCCCTTTTTCCGGCTCCCCTTGCATTTTATTTGATGAATACATAAAAGTATTTCCACCTTTAAAGTAGGCTTCGTCATTCATGTTATCAGTGCATCTTATAACCCATCAATCTGACATCCCTCACTTCATCGACACACTTTGTCTGGACACATAGAGGATCTGTAAACCTGCCTGGTCCCTGACTCTGCACTCTCTCGTTATAAGCTCCTCAAAGATTCAGATGACTTTGAGCTATTTTCACCAACGTACAGCATCGGCCTATCATCAGAAAGCAGACCAAGACAGAACCACTCATGCATACACAATTGGCCAGGAAATGACTGTGTCAACGTCTATGGTAAAGCAGAGTTTAATTAATGTAGGTATGATGAAAGCTAAGTTGTCACTATGGGGCATTTTAAACCAATGACATTTACATTGCCTTTGTTGGGATCGCTCCCAGAAATCAAGAACACCAAGTAATATTCTTGCAAGGATTTTACACTTCTGTAATTTTCTGAGCAGAGTAAATAATACAATCAGCTCAGAAATCTTCATTCACCGACAGTCAAAAGGGAAATTGATGCCACTTGTTAAAAAATTTTCAGTACGTTTATTTTTTTTATCAGCGTTTTCCATAACACTGCGGATTAATGTGCCTCAATTCAGAAGATGAACCATGACATCGTCATTTTCCATTAACGTGCTCCATCTCTTGTATCCATCATTATATCTACAATAGTTAAATGTCAACCTTTTGAAAGCCAACGTTTTCAGTCTCATCCAGGGTTATACCCCTTTAAAAAATAAGGCATAACATGAAAGCAGAGAGTTTGTTATTGTCTCTGTTTGAAGACAAGGCTGTGGATTTTTACAGAGATAAAGACTGCGGCGCTTGTTCTTAACGTGTCAGTTTATTGACACCGTTCTCACAGCAAAGGAAGATTATTAGGAATGATAGATTATCGCTCGAAAAAGAAGAACATTTTCGTATCAATTCAGCGGTGCGGAAAAACACAGGGTTAGACTGAATGACTAAAAGGAGATTTTCCCACATCTCCTTGTCAACTAAGTGAAACTAAAGAAGGTACACAATCAAATTGAATTCACCTGGCTGAAACAATGTAGGAACAAGGATTTAACAATGAAAGCATTTCTAAACAAACAACTGACAATGTCTTTTGGCTCTGGGAGCTAAAAGAGCACAATGGCTTGGATTGAATGTGCTGAATCTGCTATGGCTATCCCACAAATAGAGGTGATCCTAAATCATGTGCTTAAAGGTTGCAGCTTGAGAGCCCAGGTGTCATGGATAATTCCTACTCAGATATCTATAGCTCTCACTATCTCACCCCCATTCTCTCTCTCCTAGATTAGCTTCACCTCTGTCAAACAGGCAAGCTGCCATCCTATTGATCCCCCCACCCCCCAACCCCCAACCTCCGAACACCAACCCCCCTCCTCAGACTGCCTGAGGCCTAGGCGTAAGGGCAGGCACTAAACCTGTGGGCAAAAGGGAAAAGAGGACACTCCCCACTGAGTGCAATTGGGATTTGAGAAAGTTAAACACTTCTCAAGCACAAAATTTCAGCCTGGGCAGCAGAGAGGGGATTCTGTCCTCAGCCCCCCCTCATGCTCACCTGATCAGAAGGTCAGCCCCATCACCATCGTCCTTCTTGCCCATCTTGCACTCTTGCCACCTTTCAGTAGCTCTAGAGGGGCTCAGCTTTCTCATTAACTTCAAACACTGCTGTCAACAGTTTTTTGCTGCTGTCCTTGACTCTGAAATGGTACCAGACTCATATTTTTGAGAATGACACACTGCGGGGGTGAAGGGCAAAAGCGCAAAAGGGATGAAGGGGGGATAGCAGACGAGGTCTTGAACTTTGATGGACAACACAAACTAAAATACCAGGAATAAAACATTTCTCAAAGACCAGATAGCACTTGTTGAGGCAAATAAATCCAATAAACCAATTCTGATTTATTCTATTTCATTTCATCAAAGTCTGCAATGATGCAGCTCTGCTCCTAAACACAACCAACATGCTCTTTTATCATTACATATAGCATAAAAAACATGGAATGGAACTACCTTATGTGTAGTTGGTTAAATAAAGCCGCCATATCAGCATGTACTTACATCTGTGTTAGTTGTTGTTTGTTGTTACTAATCAGATACTGCATGAACCCCCTGTGTGCTGTTGTACTACACTTTACCCTCATCAGTGCATAATGTGTTTTCTGTGCCATTGTGCTGCAACCCATTGTAAAGTTCTTTGTTATTGTTTCCATACATTAACAAATATTTCAGTGGCTCAATATTCTGGGTTGTACAACATATTCCCAGCTTGTAAATGTAACCTATAACAGGATACCGATGATACGGGACATTACAAAGGCAGAACAGAACAAAGTAAAGTGTGCAGGACCAGGCACAGGATCTAAGAAAGCAGGATAGTAGCACTGCAGTTTGTGAAATTGACATGAACTCCTGTATAGTCAACAGGATGTTCCTTTGTTGTCATGCCTGCACCACGTTTCTTTAACTGAATGAAACCACTGCACTGGAGTCCATATCCACCACACCAGAGCCCAGGATTTGCATCCAGTCTGTGGTTAGATTGAGGCATCATGGTTAGAAAAAGGATATTTTCAGTTAGTGAAACACTCCAGCTACTCTCTCTCTCTCTCTCTCTCTCTCTCTCTCTCTCTCTCTCTCTCTCTCTCTATCTATATATATATATATATATATATATATATATATATATATATATATATATATATATATATATATATATATATATATATATATATATACATATATATACACACACACACACACACACACACACACACACATATATATAATATGTCAAAAACTGACACAATTTCATCTTTAGGATTCATGTACAAGAACACACATTCTCCTTTTAAGACTTTGGCTGAGTTATGAAAAAAAAATGCACAATTTGTGCCCAATTCATGACCATGTATAGATGGCTGAGTAAATAGATGAAATGCTCCATCTTGCGTCAAATATTAAATGATATATACATTTTTTGAGAAATAATGATGGGGAGGATTTGAACAGACTGCATTTAGTTCATTGTTATTTAATACATTCTAATACATGATATTGTTTAAGGTGTTTAACACAAAATTATGGTATTTGGTAAGATGTTCTGTCATTTCATCACAATATAAAAATGACAATAAATGCCATCATTAGATAGCTTTGTTCACAACCCAGGACAAGTCACAAATACAAGTTTGTTATCATTTTTTCTCTTGGATTTCTAAATGTGAAAATACTGTCATATCAATTTCACAGAAGTCGAAGATGATCCTAACTAAAGATGTTGAACTACTAGTACTGAGGACAGAAGGTTCCTTAGAGGTCACACAAACTAGACACAATGCGAAGACAGATGACAAGAGAGGGCAAAGCAGCCATTCAGTGTAACAAGACTTCCTTTGTACGGGAAAACACTCCAGACAACCCAGGACAAAGTACAGGACAGGACACAAATTGGTCAAACCATCTACTAGCCAAGCCAGTGAAGAAGTCTATTCAAATGTACTTTTCCTTCTGATGTTGTAACACAACAGCAGACTTCCTCTTTTTTTGTTGCAGCTGACACATATGTTACCCTGGTATCCTTTAGGTATTCAGACCTGTGGGTCTCCTATAACACAACCTGCAAGAGTGAAGGAGGTGTATTTAAGGCCCTATCACCGCTACAAAAAGAGCTGCATGTTAACAAGAACAAGACAAGCACATTACGTTCAAACAATGCGGCACTGCCTCCAATCCTGTGCTCTCTTTCACTCACTACATCCCACCCCCTCGGGGTAAGCAGACCTTCCTTCATGTTCAAAGATTATCAGTTAATCCAAAATGTGCAGGAGCATGAGACGGCAGGAAAGGGACCAATACTCAGGGGGGAGGGAGGGATGCATGGCTTTATTTGTTTGTTGGCTTTCATATTAATCCATTGGAACACAGTGCATTTTCCCCCTCTTTTCTGGGCATGTGTAAATGTTTTAGAGCCATTAAATGGAAGACGGAATTTTCAATGGATAGCATGTAAAAGTATTAATTGTAAAGACCATTATTTGGTGTCCATGAGGCTGAATCAGCTTAGCCACTCCATTCCCCCATTTGCATACAAAATGCTTTATTTTGGCAATCAATGAAAGTGCTCCACTGTATGTGTGGCTTATCACATGCTTGCAGGAAATGGATTCCTTAGCCATCTCGTTAAATTCTGTTGATGCAGAACAATTTGAAACATGGCACAGGCAGCAATGACATTTAAAGATGCCTCGGCTTAATTATATTTTGCAAACATTTGGGCTGTTTGTCCTCGGGGATAAAGTGCCTCCACTACAAAGTTAACTTGTTAATAATTCAAAATGAATCTCTCTTTTTTTGTTATGCACCAATCATTATCTCCTATTAGTGCTGGTTAAGGGCATTCAAGGTGCCTGAAACACACAGGGGAGACATGCTGCTATGAACACACATGCAGCACAAGAAACTTTCAGCAGAAAATCCAACGACTAAAGTTCCTGAGATTTTTTTTAACATTTAAGACAAAGTAGAGGTGCTGAACTGCATAAAAATGAGTAATTGAAGAGATAATTCAAACAAATCCATTCAGACATACAAAAGCAAACCAAGAAACAGAGATGCATAAGCATAGCTGATGTAATTTAGGGGCATAAAACTGAGGCGCCGTTTGGCTCAGTGGGTAGAGCAGGCATCCCATGTACGACGGCTTTGTCCTCATTGCAGCAGCCCCAGGTTGGAGTCCCGGCCTGGGGCCCTTCACTGCGTGTCACTCCCATGCTCTCTCTCGTCATGTTTCCTGTCTTGTCTTCCGCTGTTCAATCAATAAAGCCAAAAGGCCAAAAATATACTTTTTTTAAAAAAAAAGAAAAATACTGTTTAAAACTAGAGATTGTACCAAGCTATTCTTTTTAAATTGATAATCAGCTGCCTTAACAATTAATTACTGGTTCATCATTAATAATATATTATGTTGAAACTGTTAAAACATTGAAATAATCAATGTTGGATGAAAAATCAGAGTAGACTACATCAGTGAAAAGAACAGATAAAGCACACACCAAGTTACTTGATTGATAAACTCAATAAAACAAACTACATGACTTCAATTTAAATCCCAAAAGTGCAGTTCTGAATGTTAACTCTCGATGGGGGAGCCTCAAGTCTTCATGACAGAGAGGGGTGAGCCCTGATAAATCATTCAAATGGGAACAACAATGCAGGGCTTGCAGAAACAACTGGCAGGCTGCCACTGGCAACCATTTTGAGAAACTGGCAACCAAGTCTTGGCCTTTGGCTGCCATCGGTGGCAACCACTTTTTAACTTATAAAAACAGGGCAAACAGCAAAATGTGCAACCCCAAAATTTCTATATTTCTTGCTTTAGTGATATTCAAATGTTGATGTTACGGTCAGAAAAATAAAGGGACAATGTGTAAGAATTTTAGTTGAAGTCATATAAAAATTAGCAACACTTATCAAACAAATGTGAAGAAATAGCAGTTTTCTGAAGTTAGCATGCTAACCAGCTAGCCCCACCCCATCAAGGTCTTAAGCTCCTGTGCTGCAGTGTAAACACAATTACTCCCCTGGTCCCTGAGCTCCCAGTCTAAACCACTAGCTGGACACCTAACTGAACTAACTAGTATAGCGCAACTACAGTTAGTTTTCTGTACCAGGAACTGAGTGACGGACAAAGTCAAATTCTGTTAGGTATCAGATTATTGATTTGGTTACTGCAAAAGGCTTTAAACCATTCTATGTCAGATTTTTATTATTAAGATGACAAATAACTTCATACTATCTTAATTGCTCAAAATTCAGTATGATATGACAAAAAATTGGCAAGTGGCATCCATATTTTCAGTTTCAGCAACCAGAAGCTGAAGCCTGAAGACATTCATTTATTATGTATATAGCTGTAGCATAAAGTTGATTAATTGGTAAGTCAATTATAAGAAGATGAATTGGCAACTGCTTTGACAATCACTCCTAACTGAATATCTTTTAATCTTGGAATGATAATTGGACAAAACAAGACATTTTAAGATGCCACCCTGGTTTTGAAGAAATAGCTAAGAGCATTTTTCATTATTTAATAATTTAATTTACCAAATATTCCATTAATTAATCAAGAAAATAATGAACAGACTAAGCAATAATGAAAATAATTACATATGGCCCTAAATGCAATCTCTTTGCAAAAAGTATAGATGGGAAACAACTATGTGCTTTCACTTTGAAAAAAAAAGTAATAAAAATGCAACATGCTCAAGAATGAATGCTATAGATGCTTCAACTAAGACAACTAAAGGGTAAGATAAAAGAGAGATGTACGGCAAAGATTAGTTGACCTGCCTGTCCACTCAGAGAAAATCCTGTTTCTGCTTATACATGTATTCTGTGTATGTGCAATCAGAACGAAGAGCTCATATTCAAGCTCTCCACAGCATGGTGTGTGTATGTTTTGCTCATGATAGCCCATAGAAGCAACACAAATTTAAATTGCATCCCTTGGAGATAGTGTCTGTCCTTCTGATACTAATAAATTAAAGTGTGCTGACTGCCAACCATATGACTAAAAGACAGTCAAGGTCTGGCCTACATTGTAAAGCATGTTTCGACTCCATTAATCCACCTCATTCCCTTTTCACGACTGTCTTTCTTCTATGAATATACAGGATTCAAATTTGTGACAGTGTGTCCTTCATGACACTCAAAGCCAGGTGCATCCCCATCAATATCAGCAAAAAGAGGAAAAAAATTAAACCTTCTCAAAATACATACTGTGGGAGTGCATTGATTTAATATACTGCCATAAGCCCTTGCTCCTACACTCGACATGCAATTTGGAAATAAATTGACTGATTTAGATAGAGGCACGGGGAGGAGTGGAAAAAAAACCTGATGTAAACCTGGTCTGCTGCTATTCAGTAAGGTGACATTGCGCAACAAATCACTTGCATGAATAGAGAAAGAAAACGATTTCTATTTCTAAAAAGTAATTTTGTTTGGGAAGGTGCGTTGATTGCCATGTATGTGAATCTATTCCTCTCTCGACTCCAGGAGCATGAACATTTTATAAAAGTCAATGTTATATTTTGCTGTTAGCATAATAATCAGAAAGGCCAGACTTTCATCCAAAGAATAACAGAATCTCATTTATTCCAAGTACATAATAGAAGGCCAACTGCAACAGCCCATCTCTCCCGTGCTTTGTATACTGCTGAGCAGAAGCTGAAATAGTTGACTTTTGCAGCAGCAGAGTCCATTGTGTTTTAATTGAGCCCAATGAAGAATAATTAAGTAATTAAAGGCTTGATAAGAGAGAGGCGCAGTAAACAGATAAAGGACAAGTGCTGGTATTAACAATATGGTGCACTGTAGAGTGAATTGGACATACCTCCAGTATGGCATCACTAAAAGAAGACAAAGCCTCAAAGGAATGACCCAGAAAGGGCCAACAGCCTGCATGTAATTTCTTAAAAGAGCTGTGGCTGTGAATATGCATGTGGTCAGATTCAAAATTTAATACTTCCCAGCTGGATTTTTGGAATGGGAGTGCACTGTGATATTTTCACCACTCTGACATTAGCGGGTTTTATTTTTTGAGTAATTGCACAGCTTGATGTGTACTCAGGGGTTTCCATGAGAACGATGAAAGTCTTATTTCAACAATGCTGCAATTATGGGGAAATATGGGAATACATTTTGAGCCAGTTCACAGTTGAGTTGACTGGAATAATAGGAATAGAAAACAGAAACAGGGAGCACGGGTCGAAATGGCAATTCAGAACTCAACTGTCTTTAAAATACCAGCCTGTTATGAAAAAGAATCTTTACGGCTAAAATGGCTAATACCCTCTATGAACACTGCAGCACATTCAAATTACATTGAAGTAGTTCATGGTGCCAACATTTCCCAAACAGTGGTATCTGCTTTATTCAACATACAGCAGCCATAATCTCTGTTGGCATCATATGCTGGTTGGCAGTGATAATCTATAATCCATTCATCCAGAGAGGGTACACAAATGCATATTTGTTTCCTAGGATTAAAAGCTTATAGAGGGTGTATGGCATGGCCAATAATGTTCTTCCATGCCAGCTATGACAGAATTTTCAACTGTATTTTGGATACAACCATTTTATTTAAGTCACAAGGCAGCATCCCCTAAGTAATGACAAATACATTTCAATATCATGATGGAGAAATCAAAAGTAACTTTCCTGCCATAACTACATATCATTTAGTGATAATTCTACTAGTCAGCAGATTTGCAGAAGGGATATGAATGTTGATGTAGTCACTTGACACCTCTGCCTGCCAGCCTGCCTTGTGGTCAGCAAACGAATCTGTCACATGAAGGTCACCAGTTCATAATCCAAGATTGAAAAGGTCTACAACCATTGTTTGACTGAAATGAAACCCTACATTGCGGCAGAAATAAGACGCCAGTCAGAGCACTGAAGAAAATCCTTCTTTTATCAAAACACATAACTATAGTTTTAACACGAACAATGAAAAAGACTCATTATTGTGCTACAGAATGTCTTCATACTGTTTCAGTGTACAAATTCAGTGTCACGGCTTGTTGTTGTTGTCACACACATCATTTTACATTCTAATTGAATTTACTGTCAACACCGTCTGACAAGTATAGTATAGCAGTGGTTCTAATGAGGAATGTATTGTTAGAAATAAAATAAAATGTTAGAAAAAAAATATTATCTGAACACGACAAACAGCAGGATTGCAGCTTTCATTGGTGGACAACTTGTATACAATTATATTGTGTACAATAAATTGTGTGAAATATCCACCTTGGAGCAATGATTTAGTGCCTTGATATTCTATAGAAAACTAAGCGTCCTTCCTGTATATACACACATCTATACATATAAGCACTCCTTAGACTAAGATTTTCATTGTGCTTGAGAGGGGCAAAATGGCCCCATGTGTTGCACTAAAGGTTACTACTGAGGCCTTGATGATCCAGTATTGTCTACCTCAGAATTTCCATTACTCCAGTCCGTAGAGTGGTCCTTGAATACCTTTAAAACTCATTTTCCTCTATCAAAAAGGTATATTTGGAAGAAAGCAGATTTTTGCCCAAAGTGTCAGTATTTGACAAGTTGGAGATGAGACACAAAAATCATCTTTCTTACAAAGTGGACCTTCAATTGTCGACAACATTCAATTAAGCCAAAACATGATGTTGTAAGAAAAATGTGAAAGCTATTCTCTAAAAGAAAGACTAAACTTTATATAAATAATGACCACACGATTGTTGCATTCTATAGTTGTATTATGTGCAAGGAGCGCAGTCAACTCCACCTCAGTTGAGTAGCACAACAGAAAAGTACTAAACACACCTGTGGGTGTAATTTGACCTTTATTTAACAGGTTTTACCAGAAATTTGTTCCCAAAGGGTCGGTTTCAGGACAATTACATGTTGTTATGCCCACTACCCAATCAGATGGCAGCTTGTCCTCTATGAAAGCTGAACTTGACTTTTTTGAACAAAGGACCTGCTGTTAGAGGGCTATTTTAGTATTCACAGAATTGGAGTTACACTGAGGTAACTACTATTTCATATGTGTACAGACCTCCGCCCTTTCAAAGTCTTTGCTACTGTGGTAAACCATGGCCAAAAGCTGTTTGGAAAGTAATGTACTCACTGATGCAACCACAAATTCAAGCCCAACTTCTTATTAAGTGAGTAGTAGTAGAGAACCATCCAACAGGGACACTCACAACCCACAAAATCTTGAAGAATACAGAGGTGCCCCAGGTTACTCCACCGCCTTACAGAACAAGCCGGCCAGAGGCCAACTCCTCTCTATAGAGCACAAACCACTGGAAAGACTGAAGGTCTGCAGGTCATTATAGTTAGACATAACTGCACAAATGTTGAGGTAACCAGGTGAGCCTACTCTCAAGATTCAAAGGTACAGATTCTACTGGTGTAGCAAGCAATAGACAGTAGGCCTCAGCCTCCAGAGCACCTCTTAATAACCATTTAATTAGCAGAAGGCTCCTCACTGTGAAGCATTCATAACCTTCATGGCCAGCTGCAATTGCCACATGAAATGTGTCCAAGGTGGGGGAAACACAACCTCTCTAAAGCAGTTCTGCAAACAGTGTGTTGTTATTATATGAACTCTATAAACCATTTAGAGCTCAAAATTCTAAAAAGCAGCTTAACGAGGGTTGCAGGAGTGCCCGCTTTTCATTTGCATTTCAGAACAGACAATTACTGTACACGTAGCCAAAAATGATAAATACATCAATAAAAGGTGATGATTTGGGATAAAATATGAGTATAGCAAGTTTTTGGAGATGTGATAACAGTGTGTGTGACACTGTCAGGTATTTTGTGTAATGGAGGATTTTTCATTTTCATAACAACTGACAAGTATTTCACTGCATATTTGCATTGAGCTGCAAGAGAAATTGAGCCATCCACTTTTGAATGTCTCTGAGATGGTTATGATGACCATGAAATCCCTTGTGGATATTGAGAATTGCATAATAGGTGGAGCTGCATATCATCTGCACAACAAGGTCAGTGATGGTATGTCTCTGTAATAGATGGCCTCAAGATGACATATAAATAGAGAACAGAACTGGGCCTAGATATGACCCCTGGGGAACTCCACAATGCATCTTACATGAGAGGGGCCTCGTCATTGCATTTAAACAGAGAGTATGTAATTTCTGCCACTAGAGGTCTCTCAGACAAAACAAAACAAAAGATGTAAGCAGAGTGGGATCATGGGAATTGTTGTCTTGCCTGTTAAACAGCCAACATTGCTGAAAATATATTAGTGTGACTCAAGTAAGTTAATGTTTTAATGTGTTCACTTGATGTTTTGTCACAGTGTAAATGACTTCCTTGCCCTGACTCTCTCCTGGAAGTTTTGACTAAATGAAAGGCAACAATAGCTTGAATAAATCTACAGATGTCTGTAGGTTTGAACACTGTTGGAGATACTAAGGTAATGTAAGTACCCAACTTCACAAAATAAACAATCAAGGTCTAATTGTATTAGACATTTTAATGTGAAAATGTTAAATATCATATCCTTAAGTACCATTCTTAGCAACTTACATGATCACCCACTGAGTACCAAGGTCAACAAATCTGATCAAAAATGAGCATTTGCAAGTAACTATTTACATTAAGTTAAGTGGCATTGTAAATGATCCTGACTGAATGATCTGACCTGACTGAATTCAACAAAAGGATTATTTTCATGCATAGACCCAATCTGCTTTAAACATTCTCTAGAAGAGGGAGAAACGAGAAAAGGGAGATTCATCCATGAATGTTCACAATATTTGCATCTCACAGCTGGTTCAACAGATGTTTGACATTATTATATATCTATACACTGACCACAATTAACTGCACAAGTAAAATGTAGTAATTGTACAAGCTAGCGTAAATTAGCCTATTAAGACTAGACTAGCCTGAGGTATATGAAACACATGGTCAACCTCAAGGGGGTATATATAGATACATATCTTGATTTCAACACAAGGTAAGGTATCCCTTCACTTTGCCCCACTTCTCTTTAGCCCTTCAGCAGTCCCTAAAATCATTTGCATGGATTTCTTTCTGAATCTATTTGTGCAAAAAGTTTTACAACATCTCATCACCATTTTAGCTGTGTTTCCTGTTTTTGTACCATATAAATGTATAATGAACTTTTGCCTGTTAGCCCCTCATGCATCCATGTCGTGTATGGAGATGTACTGTAAGGTGATTTGCATTGTAGCATCAAAGCAAAAACCATTACACCTAATATTTGATCCCATGTATACCATCAATTACATATCTGACCACTGCAATTACTGGGCATTTCTCAGGGTTAATGATTAATGATTCAAAAAACCTTCAAAAAACCTTTAGACTCTTGATAAATATTCTCTAAAAGATAACTGTAGGAGTTTGGTCATGACCCTTTTGGCTAATAAGTCCTCTAGGTCTCACCTATTTGACCTTTGTTCATGTTGGTTTGAGCTCAAGTGCTAAAAAGACTGCTGCACCTTTAATATAGCTTATTATAAAAGAAGGAATAATGGCACCAATGGTTTGAAAAAAACAGCTACCATTTGACTCATTAATAGTTTCTCACACTATCACAGCAGAGAAAAAGGCCAAGATATTTGTAATATATTCTATGTAATAATACTGAATTTATAGCTTATTTACATATCTTAAACCGTCTAAATTTAACCAATGCCTCCTTCTTAGTTTTTTTTATGACTGCATATGTGTCATGTGGTCCATTAATTTTCTGTTATCACTGTTTGTCCTCAATTAACACCCTGTGCATTGTTTTTAATTAAATTGAATTATATCTAAATTATGATTAAAACCAATAATTATTATGTGCCTAATATTGAGACCTAAACAGGCACCCCTATGGTGTTAGTGAAGTGATGTCTTATTACAGCTGACTAAATGTGTACTCTAATATTGCAGCAACACATGAGCTTCACCATCCCTATCAAGCTAGAAAGGTTTTAAGCCTGCATGGGGATTTGGGCACAGAGAGAATCTAAGCAAAGAAAATCCTCCTTAGTTGCTTGATTCAAAATATGTTTAACAAATCTATTAGACACTATAAGTTAGACTAGACAGTTACTTGACTGTCGGCACTCTGAGTAGGTGATCTTCTGTCGTCCCTATGCCATACCACTGTATCTGAGCCTGCACTGCCATCTGCTGCTCTTTGCCATAACACACCAGACAGTCTAAAGAGGGTTGGTAGGTCATGTGATGCCTTCAAGTGCTCATTGTAAAAATCTGATTTCTAAATGCAAGTTGTGTATTCAAGGCCTTTGCTTGAATGTAAATAATACATCTTGTGAAATAACATTTGGCAGTTGTTTAAGAAATCGAACAGCGCAAGGCTAATTTGTCCATTTGTAGAGGAATGTATAGTACAAAAACACTTGCACATCAGGTTTTTATACTAAAAACAAAACTTGACTACAATTATGCCAACCTCTGAATGTTAGAAAGTGCTGTTTAAAAATAAGAGATGATGTACTCAACCCTTGGGTCAATACAGCATCAATGACAGCCTATCTTTGACATCTTCAGCAGGCTGAGTTTATCATTTAGAAATATACAACAGAGCAAGAGGACGACAATAAACATGCTGTTTCAAATAAAAACAAAGTTTCATTCATCCTTACTTTTCCATTATCTCTCTAATGCACAACACAATGACTATTTCAATGAGAAATGATATCCAGTAGGAGACTGGCACATACGAAACACTTAGACCCTTACAGTCACTTGTGTATTTCTTCCTCAGAAAACATAAAGCAATGCATTTTCTATAAAAGACATCACTCTCTTGCTTTTATCAAATCCAAATTACAACTGTCTTTATCTCACACACTGGCATCCTACACTGCCTCTGTCAATCAGCACAGATCAGCCAGACAGCAAACAGCTACCTTACCTTATACCAGGTATTTTTTCCTCACTGTCTCTGGCCAAAAGAATCCATGACTTGATTATAATCAAGGTTTCTGATCCATTTTCCAGCTCCATCTTGCTGCAGTGACCCTAAATAATGGAAAAAAACACTTTTTAAAAGGTGTCAATATTTGAAGATAAACGTGAGCATTTGTGTTGTCTCCTGGGGTAAAAAAAAAACCTTGACTTATCCAGATCTGTGTATGTGCATCAAATCTGGGTACAATAAGACAAAGCAAACATCCTGTTATGTTTAGGACAACATTAATAATGATGAGCAATATGGCTACAGCTATTATTTTCTTGATTATTTGATTTGTTGTTTGGTATATAAAATGTCAGAGAGGGTGCAACATGTCAATCAGTGTTTCTCAAAGCACAAGGTGACCTCAAATGTCTTGTTTGATCCACAACCCAAAGATTATTCAATTACCTGTGATGAAAACCACTTGGAGATTCATTTATTGTTTTAACACTGCAGCTCTACTGAAAAATCTGATCTGAAATGGGAACTGCATTTGCAGAGAGATCAGCATCTTGAGCAAATGTATACAGGGAAAAATATGCTCTGTTTCTTAATGTTTGGGTCCCATACTTTTCCAAAGTGTAAAGGTGGCACATTGATTCTGATTTTATTATTATTATTATTATTATTATTATTATTATTATTATTATTATTATGCCCTCGGTTGGTTGATTCTCTCGGTGGGGATTTGTAGTCAATAATTCAAACAGCACTTGAAGGCAGCTGGTCTAATCTGGTCTAATCTGGGCAGGGACGTCACCAGATGAGGGATGACATCTGTGGAGACCAGCTTTCCTGTTCAAGTGAAATAAACGCAGCGCTGTTATTTTCAGAGACAAAATGTCTATAACAACTTGCCAGAAGGTTACTCTGATATCATGCTCTGTTCTCTGTGTTTCTCTCTTCCTGCCCAGAATACTTTTATCCAGAGGGAAAAAGGAGATGGGGCAGCCTGAGGGTAAGGCGGCTTATCAGATCATCATCCATCCATCCATCTCCATCCTGCGCCGATGTCTTTTTGTTGTTGTTGTTGCTATCGCTGCTGTTCTTGTTGCCAGCTGTTACTATAGGCCTACAGAGTGCATCCAGCTTTGGGCCCCATCGTTGTGCACACATTTTCATCTTCATGTTGCCCAATGTATATTAAGGAAAAAGAAAAGCTATTGTGGGATTGTGTGTTATTGTTATTGTTTGATGCTTTAACACCAAAGTACTGACTGATTCAGCTGCAGCATTTGTTGAGTTTGGCGGATCTAGAGATGGATGTGGAATTTGCCTTAAATCTGCACAACGATTTCTATACTTCTGCTTACACATATATACGTGTCAATCATAAATAACCACTTTGCTTCTTGAAAATGTTTTCTCATTCCTTATGAGAAGACTTTTTTTTTCCAAAGAGCTTAACCTGGTGATAGTTTAATACACATTTTTAACATTGTTATCAAAATCACTCAGTCATTATAGGGACCCATTTATCACATAAACCTGGAGAGATTAGTTACTGATAAAAGATAGGAACTTTCACCATGAACCGTGAAAGTGTTTCATGGCAAGCATCACTGAGACACATTTCTTGGATCTCTGTATCCACACAATATTTGCAGTTATTAGGATAGGTTATTCTGATGGGTAGCTGTGTCAAGGACATTTTACAAGCAATGTTATCTACATCACCAAATGTTGAAAATGCAATTTTCTTCACATCTGGGTAAAGATTTGAAGATGGACAGAGGAAGATTACATTTATTTACATTTTGTGTCTACTGACTAAAAAGACGACCAATTATCAAAACTCTTCAATACTGTTACTCTGACAAAACAAAGTACAGATAATAAAACCTAAATAACGATCACAAACTGATGCCAGTCAGCAATAATCAATAACCATAGGCATTATGCGGATCAACGAACAAATCAAGCTAAGAAAGGCTACAAATGTCTAACACATATTAATAACATGTTTCGCCAGACACTCAGGTATTTCTTGACTGTGTTCATCACAATCACAGTACTCACCTGGTGATTCATGACTCCTGCCCGCTTTTCAGTTCAAAGTTGTCTACGGTCTTAAGTTTACGCCTGTTAGCTAACAGTGGCAGAATGCTAACAGCCACCAACAGATGGCGCGTTTTGACTTGTAATTTATTAACTAATGTTTTGAATAATTGCGTGCGATTGTTTACCGTCTATTTCCCTGCTATTATGACATACATTCTTTGGTGAACGGCAATTTAAAACTTGAACGACACAACGTAACTTTTTTTAGCCGACCAGTTAGCCAAACAAGCACATAATGCCAATAAACGTCTTCACTGCCGCAGTAGCCCACCGGCTGAGCGGCTACGTAAGCGCTGTGATTGAACTCGATTGTAATTGGCCGAACTTGCTGTCAATCATAAACGGTATCATATTATTGGTGTACACAGGCACTGAGGGCGGAGAAAATCACTTAACAAGGAAATGTCATTCTAGCCAATTAAATCGTGAACATGACATCGCCAATGAAAGGCCTTGATCTATTTTGATTTAATTTTCTATTTTTCCATTAACTTTTTTATCATAATTTTATCTGACCGTTTTCCTAATTTTTGACCATATTTTATTGTCTCTGTGTTAATGTTTTATGTCTCATTTTATGTGAATAAGTGTCACTCTAAAAAAGATAACTAAAGAAAACTGATTGTAATTAATTGACATAAATTTGAATATTCAATTAAAAAAAAAAAAAAAGCCAATTAAATCGTTCTCAATATTCAGCCAAAATGTGAGAGGGCCTCCCCAGATTTTTTGATCCAAAACACGCAAATATTGACCTGGCACAAGTGAATGGGCTAAATGGGAAAACACTTCAATGTTGCGAGACTCTGCCGTGTTTGAAAATAATAATGAATTAGTAGAAAATTTAGAAAGTATCATATACCCTTATTCATTTCCCGACTGATTTCTAAAATGGGAAAAGAAGCTACCAAGAAGGCTGAGGACGAGGTCAATATGAGATATTTAAAATTCAAAATTTGTTGTAATTTTTGATACTGATTGATCTTTCCTCCTCCAGTTGGGCCTGGATTCTACCCTCCTGTGACCCGTCAGCTGTCTTTACCAGTGGACCCAGAAGGATGGGGTATGGACACTTCTTTCTCCATGACAAACGGTGCTGAAGCCATCAACGTCAAAGTAAAAGGCATCGTACGTGGCAAAAAAAGCAACCTGATGGCTCAAGTCATACCCATATACGGCTTCGGGATTTTTCTTTACATCTTCTATATCATCTATAAGGTAATTACTGCATGGTATGCAGGCTATATTAATATTCCATACTATGGACACTTCATATAAAGCACCATTTATGACTATAAAGTGTTATCATGCAGCTTTACACTATATCTATAAATACAGCATAACGAGGAATACCACAGGGATCTCTGTGACAACACTGTGTATCTAATCCACATGCACTGAAGATTCCTCTAAATCGATTGCTAACGTTGCTATGCTGTATGATATTTTTTATGTTTGCAGTTGACTTGTCGGGGGAAGAATACTAAATCAGAAAACTACACTACAGTCACTAAGGAGAACAAGCAGAGCAAGATATGTAAGTACCTTCAAGTGTAATTCCCCCCAAAAATGTTTTATCATGCATGGGGTTCCTACAAATATGATATTATAATACTAATATATATGTTTGATATTTGGCTTTTTCTTAACAAATAATCATTAATTAGTGCTACTGAGTGCCACAGTAAAAGAATAGCAAAATTTAAAGGGAGTTCGGTATACATTTACACGTCTGGGTATAATTTGCTGCTATTCAAAGATGTTTTCTCTTGTCGCTCTTGCAGTAAACGAACATGAACTTGCCAGGCTTCAGGAGAGGCTCCTACATACAGAAAGGATGATGGAGAGGATTGTCTCTGCAAAGAGTCGAGGTTCTGGGAGGTATAGACTTATTTTTTTCTCTTGACATCCCAGTTTCCACTGCCCACAGCAGAGGGAAAAAAATGAGTTCACACTGGGATAAATCAGCTTAGACCTGGCATGCAAATGAAGGGGCTGAAAATGAAAGGGAAAATTATTCTGAGGTGGAAAGGCCACTGGCATATTTTACTTGACAGCTACTGCTACTACTCTTCTTTAAAAGTCCTTAAGTCACATAATAGCGCGGGTTATGTGAAGGGAACTGATGTGTTTGTTGCGAGGTTGTTGGATAAGAATCCTGTCACTTTTGGGCATACTAATACTAAGTACGTGCTAAGTAGATAAAACTACTTTATAGACTTGATTTTTATTAGACACAGCTAATTTATAAAGAAAACATCTGTAATCAAGGCCTCCACTCACTCAGATCCCAAAATCAGAGTGATATACCCTTGCCGTGCCATCTTGCCTGACTCTCATTCCATATCTGTGTTGCTCCCCAGTGGCAGAAGGAGGAAGAGTAAAACTTCAACATCAAAGAAGGAGGAGAAATTACTCCGGCAGCTCAGACAGATCACACAGCTGATGCAAGAGGGCCGGTTGGAGGCAGCCTCCCCAGAGATGGAGGCTGAGCAAGTCCCCTACGGAGCAGACTGGGAAGGTACACACCTAAATCTGAACCTCAAAACTCCTCGAATTAAACTCGTACTTGTTGCAGAATTTACCTTCAGATCAATCTAACACATTTTTATTTGTATTGCTATGCAGGTTACCCAGTAGAGACCTACCCAGTGTATGACGACGACGACGATGACGATGAACGACAGAGATTTAACTCTTTTATCCTGGAGGAGCCCCAAGTGCAGCCCACTGCCGAGGCCCTGGCAGAGAGGATGGAGCAAGAGGAGGAAGAGGTCAGGGCAAGGAAACTATCCATAGTGAGAGAGGTGGATGAAGAGGACGAGGAAGAAGAGGATAAAGAAGAAGAAGAAGAAGAAGACGAAGAAGAAGAAGTGGAGGCAGTGGCGGAAGAGATGCAGGAGGAAGAAGAGGAAGAGGATGAAGAAGGGGTAGCAGAGAAAAGGCTCCTGCTCAGTCTTCCCTCATCTGAGCCTGCTGCAGAGAAGAGGCAGGAGAGACTCGGACTGGAGGTGAGCAGCGAGCTGCGGTGTTACATCGGAGGGAAGAAGCAAATAAGCTTTAGTGACCAGAGAGATGTGTTCCACTACCCGAAGGAGGAGTATTATGAAGAGGAGGAAGAAGAGAAGGAAGATGAGGTGGAGGAAGAGGAAGAGGAAGAAGACGAGGGCACAGAGGCAGAAGAGGAAGAGGACGAGGAAGCTGACGACGATGATCCAGTGATGGAGGCAGAGAGCCTGCAGTTCAGCTGTGAGGGTGGTCCCAACCCGGAGGAGGAAGCAGAGCAGGAGAGCGAGGAGTTTCTGTTCATGTCAGCGGCCGTGGAGGGTGACGGTGGGATCCAAGCAGACTTGCCGAAAGAAGTGAGCGGGCTGAGGATGAGGACCAGGAGAGAGACATAAAGGACTGTTCCAACCAACCTGAAATTAGCTTTTTGAACATTTGTTAAAACAAGTTCCTCAACAGCGCAATTTTACACACATCAATAATGTAGGCTTAGCGAATAGGTGACAGCACAGAGACAGGGACAAGAATTACACATTTTCACATTCACCCCAGATTTTCCATTTGAGTATGTGCAGTGTACTTACATTGTGAGGTATGATATAACACAATACCATCTTTCTAAATAAATGTCCCCCAGAGTTGCAGTCTCTTTGTTATGCTTTCATTACAGTGCACGTCAACAGTTCACTAGTACTTAGGTTAAGCCAGTTTATTGTGATCACTTTATGGCCTAGTATCACAAGAACTCAGAGAATGTTTCCCCAATACCCTGGCAGATACATTCGCCTTGAAATCAGCTGGTATGGTTCAAATGATCTGTCAAGACCCAAAATTTCCTCTTGATCCTCATCCCAATGTGTTTGTAATTTAGGACAGTCCCAAAATATGTCAGAAAAAAAATCTCCTACTAAGCAACATTCTCTCTTATCAGAAGGGCTCAGAACCATAAGCACAATTGAAAACGACTACTCTCATTCTCAACTTCCAACAAAATTCTTTACAGATTTATGCCAAGATGTTAAAGACTCTTCCCAGTCATAAGATTCCATTGTCGTGTTGACCTCCAATTCCCATGTTACTTTTTACATCTAACATATCATCTGTTGAGTCTATATGAACACGTTTTATTCCAAAAAGGACTTCTCACTGTGTTCTACAAATTATAGCCCCATAAAGTTTATATGTATATTTTCATGTATAGTCCCTTTTTGTATTTTCATCTTACATTTCATCTATACAAAAAAGTAATACATTATGAAAAGTTCAGGTTCAAGGAGTATTTCAGTATTTGCAGTTGTGTATTTCAATCAGAGAGTCAGACAGTCTGAACAGCACAAATCACATGAAACCTTGATCATTCAATTCTGGTTGCACAGTGCTGGACATGTCTTTCATGCAATATCTACCTCCATCTAGTGGTTAGATATGGCTTCACTCTTGGGTATATCCCCTATTGCAGTGATGCAGCATAACAGAATACACAGCAACATGATAAATAACATCCAGCGAGCACTGCAAATAGACTACCAGCAAGAATGATCATAGAAATATAAACCCTCCAGGGTGCACACGTACGGAGAGAAGCACAGAAGGCGAGAAGGTGATGGAGGAAGGCTTTTGAAAAACTGGTAGCAGAGCAAAGCCCATGTCAGTATATCTAGCAATTGTCAGCATGTGATTAAGCCACTCGCTGCTTTTTTGTATCGCTGCCTCTAGGATGTGATGGATGTGATTAAGTTACACTTTATTAGGCATTGGAGGGAAAATGGTCTTTTGCACTTGATCCATTCTCTCTGTTTAGGAGCAGAAAACTGCCACAACACAGAGGTCACGGACTAACTCCAGTAGTCAGGTAAGTGCACTCCATGGTCAAAGGCAATTAAGTGTTCAGTATTACTGGAGAAAAGAAAATGTTGCACTTGTAATGACATTATAATGGACAGAACAGTCTTAAACTGTCACAAGGACGTTTGGGGAAAATGGTTCAGTACCTGTAACTTAGTAAAACAGTTTGTCAGCACAGGCAGCACAGATGTTCTCATCAGGCCTCAGAGTCCCTGCAGCAAACATGGAACATGTCACTTTGACCAAGAGACCCATCTCTGTGGACATTCTTACTTGTCACACTCAGGTTCAACCAGAAACAATAATGGCTGCAATTCATTTAGATATTCCAGCTCCAGCCACCCACTGGCTTGACTTTTTAGCACACCTACATATGAAAAGCCACAATTAATATAATCATTTGCAGCTGTGCTTCCTCTGGTGGTCACAATGTCAGCTGTAGGAAAGGTCTACTTTTTTTCTGACATTAAATGGAAATTGCCATTTTATATTCCCTGCTTTCCTTACTTCCTTTCTTTTCAAGACATATCTATTAATACGAGAACTTTTCAATGGGTATCGCAAACTTCTACTGTAGAACTCTGACAAATGTCAAAGACACCTTTCTGGTCACAACTATGGTTGTCTGGTTACCAAAACTAATAACACAATAAAGACGGTCCTGCTTTTCATCTCCTTATTTAGCATTTCAGTGTCTATCTATTTTTAATAATGTATGCTAATCTTTCCCCATATACACAATCCAAGGGACTTGATAGAACAAATTGATGCTCCTCGTCACTAGATTTCAGCATTACTAAATGGTATGGAACTTCTGGTATAGTATGGTACAGTATGGTAAGGTATGAGAATGGTACGGTATGGTATTATATGGCAAAGCATAGTATGGTATGGTACGGTACAGTACAGTACAGCAAGGTACAATAAAGTATGATATGGTATGGTGTGGTAAGTTATGAGCATGGTACAGTATGGTACACTAGTCTTGGATGTTTTGTCGTTTTGAGAGAAACAAACACACTTTTTGACTTACTGAAGTTTTATTTTTTTTCCATGATCAAAGGACTGTGTCTATACCACCATAGTAAATTGTACACCATTTACTGTACATTACAACAAGAGCACTAAAAACAGAAAGTGACAGAACCTTTGGTTCCTGGACACATGTTTGAAAAGCAGACTTTACAGCAAGAGTATCAACAATTTTAAAATAGAAATTTAAAATAGTTAGCACACAATTGAGTACAAGAATAGCACATTTGATAAAGACTTCCTCATTACCAACAGTAACAACATCGGTATCAGAGATTGTTCTTTGCCTTCATTCAGCATTTTTTTTAAAGGTTGTAAAATACAAAATACTGTCATATATTTGAGAAAGTATAATTCCCCGTAAGGAGCGAGAGGAATACAATTTTGAGTAAAAATGTGAACAGCAATAAACCACATGATATAGAAACGTACGACCAGTCAGATGAGGAATGTACCAAACTCCCCCTCAGTTGAGCATTAAAATGAATCACAGATGTAAAGAGCAAGAAATGAAATATGCAAGTGTTGAAGCAGATTCGTACTGTTACTGTGTGTTTGTTGGCAGTAGGTCAATCTGTTTCCAGTTTTTTTTTTTTCCAGGAGGAGATATCAGAAGATATGAGCACAACTGGGAGCCTGAATGCCTTTGATATTTTATCTGCGGCACGATTGACAGTACAATCTAAATAAATCCTTTGCATTTACTGTAACATGTTTTCGGCCCTTAATGCAATTTAAATATATTTGGACTGAAATAACTGAAATGTTGTCAAGTGGATGTGAACTTTGGATTATTATTTTCTGGAGGAGCTGCAATTCCAGCTACTTAATCAGTCTAAACAACCTCTGCATCAGACATCTGAATTCAAAGTGGCTACAGAGAAATGTCTCATATGAGGACAGCAAGAGTAGCAAAGACCAATTCAATTTCAGCTCATTTCTATGGCCAAAGCGTAACACTGGAATTAGTCTTCAAAGGCACAATAAAGTATGTACAGCTATATCTCATCCACCACAGACTTCAAAGTAAAGTGCACCATCATCCTATACATTCACATACATGACACTGTGACACGATATTGTATATGGTACATGGCACAGTGTAGCATGACTTTGCCCTGTTCATGTCCAATGTCGCTAATTTGTTTTCTTATGGATACAAGACATATTCCTTCCCATGATGCTAATTCATGTGCTTTGCAGGTCCGTTGAGACAATACTGCTGAAATCGTTTGCGAATGGTAACAGAAAAACAAAACTAACATGTAATAAATACATAAATAACAAAATAAATATATTGTGACGTGCATGTTTGTTTTAATTCAGTAACTATATAAGAAGTAGTCATGCTTGAGCAAGAGTGTGACACTGTGTTTCTTGTGTGGCAGATTACATAAAATCCAACTTTTAAAACGTACAGATGTGTAACTGTTAGTTATAATTTACAGAAGAAAGAAATGTTAAATTTCTCTAACTACTACAGAAAGGAACAGTGTTTGTTTTTATAATGCCGGTACAGTACAAAATGATTATAGTTATCAAAACAAAGTTGATCTTGAAAGTGGATAACTCTTTGTGCTTGTTCTTTTCCGCTGACCAAGTCCATCCCGAGGTCCCCCCCCCCCAATGCACACACATACAGACATAAAACTTGAGGCCCATAAAGCATTTTGGGATATGCAGGACTTTCAACGTACTGGGTAATTTGGATATATCTCAAACCTGCCCGAGAGATACATTAACAGCCCTTGTTGAGAGGACAGATGGATCAGTTCTCCACTGAACTTCAGGCTGGGATCTATTCACAGGCCAGCTTGCTGTCAAAGCTGGAGAGCGCAATGGCAAAGGCTTGCAGGGCACACATTGGGTAGTTATAGTCCATGGTGAAGACATCCTCTGCCACACGGCCGAACTGCATCACAATGTAGTCAGCTGCAAAGGAGAAGAACCAGGAGACACATTGTGGATACATTGCTTGGCAACAATACTATGGAATAAAAACTAATGAAACAAGTAATTCATCCGTAACAAATAACTACAGGCAGAGAAGATTGCATCTGAGTTGATTTTGCAGCTTTCCCCTCCTTACCTAATTAAAATGCATCACATAAGTCATTCCTAGTATCCCAGTCCTACTGTTTTATTCATCTTGCCTTAACATGTGGTGGTGTGAAGTCTCATTTTGAAAGACCTGCATTTAAGGTCACCCTGGTCTACACTTTCCTGTCTGTACATTCAGAAGTAAGATCTTTTCCATAGTTTTTAAAATATTTAATATAACCACGTAGATGTTCAACAGTCAAATGGTTGTTCTGGCAGGTAAATGATTAAGACTCTGACCATATAACCAAAACCTTTATACTGTCTGTGCAAGAGATTAAATTAAATTTGTAATGATTTTTTTTTTTTCATTTTTAATTTAATAACTTAATGGTTATATTATATTACATGTTGCTTGTTTTTGTATCTATTAATATCATTCATGCATTTTGTAATATCCCATTTGCTCAGTATTGAGAACTGTACGTTACGGTATTGTTAAAACACAATTATAGCAAATAGCATCTTAAAAAGAAAACCTACAGTGTGCCTTGTTACTTTACTTGGTGCATATTAATGAATGCATTTCAGCACAAATACTGATCATGACCATGGAAAAAAAATGTTGCTGATTGGCTGGCAGGCATCCTTTAAACAGTGAGAATGAAAGTCTGGTCAAGTCAGTTTTTTGTATATGTGTTGCCAGTTGACAGCAAAGGTTTTCTTCTGTTTCTTTTAATTTTCAAAATAAAAGTAGCAAAAGTATTTCAGCTATCATGTTTTCAACCAGTGTGAATAAGAGTCAATTGTATTTATATAATGCCAATCTGCAACAAAAGTTATGTTATCATTCTTTTAATTTTCAAAATAAAAGTCAGAAAAGTAGAGGTACCATTGTTTATTTGTTGATTTATCTATTTGGATATTCATTACCTGCAACCCTCTGACTGAGAATGATTGTTAGATTTGACAAATACTAATAATAATCAAGAATAATAATATAACTTTAGTTGCAAATTGGCATTATATAAATAAAACTGACTTGACTCTCATTCTCACTGGTTGAAAAGACTGACCAGTTGTCACTTTTAGCATCAGGTCAAATTGTTGTGTACTATAATTTCCGTCATTTAGTATAAAAATAACTGGGCATGTATACAAAACACCAACACTGTGTAGAGGTTTGGAACTCACGGTCGTTGTCGTGAATGATTTGGAAATTCTTGACGGAGGCCTGAGTGACTCTGCCGTGGAAGTTGAGCACGTAGGATTGTGTGTCATCATTCCACACAGGCGTCTTGTTGTGAAGTTCAATCACGCTCTCTGTGCTCTTGTTCTGCCACCTGGCCAGCAGTGACTCATGGTCCTGTAACGAAGAGGAAGAGAATTTCGGACGAGGACATCGCAGACATCAGAACGGTTACATCAGAAGTTAAATCAGTTGGCACAGGTGTGGCTATCAAGAAGTGAGGGAGCACATACATTACGTGGACGAATGGACACTCTCTCGTGGTCCATGTTCATTCCAGGAATGATGACGCTCATTTTGCGAGGTCCTTTGAATCCTAAGACATTGGTTTCCTAGAGTTAAAAGAAAATAAACTGTACATTATCTTAAATATCAAATATGTCACTCTGAAAATTAGCAAATGTTATGCTACTGTGGACCATTAAAAGTGACCTCTGACCACAATAAAGGATAAGATCATTCTCCTTAATAAACATATGATTGGATTTTTGAATGCATGCCCTGACTTCTCACTTAGTTAGATGGATGTCATTCTCTGATTATATGAGCAAGACTTTTGAAATAGAATTCTCCTTTTCAAAGGCCACCAGACGCATTAACCTGGATGATGTTTTTTCAAAGTCAATAAAATCACACATACCTCTCATATTAAATCAATAAATCACAATCATTGTTAAGTGTTTTTTTTGTTGTTGTCATTACTTTAAACTATGCAAGGTCTTATCAAGCATTATCACTGTACATGCAATCACGTGTATGTTATTGTCAACATTTGTCTTCCAAGGTATAACAGAGTAGAGTTTGGGGTTAAGGTGCATTTTGACCAACTCACATAGCAAATGGCTGCTAGCTCTTGGCGCAGGTTGCTAGCTTCGAGGCTGGTGGTGCTCTTCATAGGGTTCAGACCGCTGTCGTATACAGTGAACTTAGTTCCCATTAGGTTAGACCTGCAGAAAAAAACATAACAGAATGAGGAGGTCTCATAGCCTGCCTGAGAGAACCAACATGGAAAGAGCCTTTCCCAGTGTGTCTGTGTAGCCAAATTGTGTAATATGATAGTAATGGCAGAGATGAAACATAACAAAATAAATGTACTCAACCACTGTACTAGTAGTATTTTCATTTTTGCTTACTCACACTTCTCCTCCACTACAATTAGGAGGCAAATATTGTACTTGGTTTCTGGTTACTGTCTGCTGTATGCCACATCAGAGCCAATGCAGCACATTCTCAAATCTTTATTTAATCCCAATCAGATAACAAAAAAAAACCCAACAAATTATTCAGATAATCACAAAAATTCAGAATTTTGATTCAGACCCGATAATCCACGAGGCCAACATAGTGTAAATATGTCCAATTTACCAACCTCTTTGTATTTTTGATATTTAACTACATTTCATATGAGCTGCTTCAAGAGTGGCACTCAAGTGCTATTCAAGTGAGTGACTTTCATTATTACCACAGTAATATTTTAACGCGATATCTTTACTTTTACTCATGTGTGACTTTTGGGTATTTCCTTACAGCACTGAGTAATGGATGCAATAATATCATGTTCTAGGTGGAAACATCAACTATTATATTATATTGCTACAAATAGACAGAAAATGTACCCAATTTGGATTCACTTGTGAAATGCCCCCTGAATGTCTCCTCTTACTAATACCTGATGCTTTTCTAAGAGCTGTACTCCTATTTCATTCTCTCAAACTGATATAATCATGTACAACATTCGAGTATCTTCTTGTTAAATGTTTCCTTTTAGTGCCAGTGTTTAATCTATAAATCTATATAATAATGGCCTCACCCCTTCTTGTGACTGATTGTTTAGCAGTGATGTAGCTGTTGTGCTCTGATGGAGGTTGCTGTTGTCGGATTGTGGCTCAGCAGGGATTGATGGCCAGCTTCCCAGCAGGAGGACGATCAGATCCAGATCCTGACAATGAGTCATTGCACCAGAGGGGGAAGCAGGAGACCAGTGTTTTGTTTTTTTAGTGACTTCTTACCCTAGATAGCTGCCTGTTGATGAACGCTTACAGAACGTATTCACATGGCGTTAAACATTTATGTAACTACTGCAGATAAAGAATATGTTCTACTGATCCTGTACCTTTAAATCCTCGACCTGAGATGTCTAATACTGCTTGTGGTGTGGAAAATGCTGCACTGTTGCCCTGCTGAGAAGTGGTGTTCCTTAACTCTCCCACAGGGTAGTATCCAGTTGTTTTATGCAAAGACCTGTGTAAATAATGCGTATCCTGTTTATGTGTGTATGTACTTTTATTAGTTGAAGATATGTTTCCCCAAGCAATTTACCAAAATTTTCCACAAGCCGTTACACTTCTCACCTCTCATGGTGCAGAGTAGCAGCACTTCATTTAAATACTGCACCCAGTGAATTTCATCTATAGTTAACAGCAGTCTTCCCTCAGGTCAGTCATTCTCACAACATGACCTTTTGATCACATCATTTCTAAAAATGTTTCTATGTTGAAACCAGAGATGTATTTTGAATCAAACTAGAATGCTACTCAATAGAGCAACCAAGGCAACCAAGTTGAATCCAAAATCATACTGGCTGCCATATAGTGACAGAAAACATATGTTCATCCACTAGATCAGGATTTTTTATTATCCAGATCTGCATCAAATTGTACTCACTCATAGAAACCAGCCAGAATATGGCTGATTTTTTTTATTTTTTTTTTGTTAGAAAAAGAATCATAAAGAAAGGGAGAAAACATTCCTGGATCCACAACCAGTTCCACACAAAACATTAATGGGGCCAAGATCCAGCAACAAAAAGACATGAGTGAGAACATATCGTTCTTGGTATAGGTAAGAAGAAATGCTCTAAAAAGCTTATTTACCATTCATGTATGATCCATATGAAAACTGCCCATACATAATATAAATTATTTGCATTTCTGTTATGTTTATATTGAGGCAGTGACTGTAAACTCCACCAGTGCAGCCTTCATCCTCCATCCTCGCAATACATAAAAAACGCACAACAGTGTAACCAGTAACCAGGAAGCTTACTATATATGTGCATCTTATTTAAATAATATGGTTTCATGAAGGCTTTCCATGAAGGCTGTTTATACCTCTGATAGGCCACACCTCATTTAGTCCTCGAGGGCAACTCTTGAGAAGCACTAGATGAAAGGTCACTGTTCATTTAAATTTAGATCACCATCAATCAACTGAGATTGTGATTGCAAAGGTTTGAGAGTGCATCGACCAATGGTGATGCCGGCTCTGAAGATTAAAGGCTGCGCAGAGCCATATTTGATTAAACTCCCCAGGAGTTTCCATGGAGCCACAAATGCAGCCTTGAAGCTGTCTCTGAAGATTATGTCACTACTCACTTCATACCAGTCTTACTGTGGCCTTGCTGGAGTTTACAGCTCATGGACATGTACGAGAAAGGTATACACAGTACAAGACCTTTGAAGTGGTGAATAAAAAAGGCCCACACAATGATAAGTGTGTCTAAATTATACATTTTCATGAGGTAACAGAGTACAGGACATTTGGTTCTTTAACTATATGGTTGCTTGAATTATGTACATTAATCAAAAGGTGTTGTTGGTTAACAATCCTCTCCACACATGTAACATACGTAAAAAAAAAAAAAAAAAAAAGGAAATGTGTTGCCACATTAAAATCCTTAAAATTGTCTTTCTCCCTTATTAAGTAATATATGAATATGTATTATAAATTCAAATGCTAGACACAAGATGTCCATCTCTTCACGGTAAAGTCCATTCTCAGTGTCTGTGCACTTGGGTTGGATGTATTTAAAAATTTCAAACCAATTTTCTGTAATAAGGTTTAATACCAGACTGGACCAGTACTACCAAATTTCATCACTACCTGTTGAACATGACTCAGCCGCTCACAAGAAGAACATAATTCAAGTCTGTGAATGACAGCTGCACTTCAGTCACTACATCAGGGCAACTGTAACACATTGTGTTTTTTAACAACTCAACTTTACTTTTCTAATTCTCAAATTTAATATTAAAATAATAAATAAAATAAGACTTCATAACACATGACACTTGACAAAAGATGACGGAATCAACAGTTGAAGTATGAAAGCATGATCCACTACACATTTCTGCAAATGTTTCACAATAAAAGCCTTGTTAAGAAATTAGCCTTTCTGTTCACAGAAACACTTCAGGGCTTTCAATATGAAATGGATAAGGGAAGTGCTTAAGTTTGCATTACCAGCGTAATGCAGTAACCTTGACAGAGTAAACCGGAGCAGAGGATTAAAACAGGGCTTCACACTGCAGAATACAAAAAAACACTAATAAGCTATAGCATAACCTGCGGCGACTCCTTAGTGATGAGCGTTTTCTCTAACAGACATCGGTCTTGGCTTCTAAACTACTCATGATGTCACATATCATGCTTCTTAAAATCAGACCGTCACTGAGAACAAGGAAAATTTACTTTTTGAGCAATGAATGTGAACATATGAGCTTTCTTGTCAAACTCTGCACATACTGTACATACATCATTCTACACAGTGAAATTCAATCATTCAAATGCAGAAGAAAAACAGATGTTTTGAGTGAAAGGGGACTTTTCATAAATGAGCTGACATATGCTGATTTCGCAGTAGTTCTGTGTGCCTCCCTTTGGTCTTACTAATACTGTTTTTAGGGCTCATAAGAATTTATAAATGAAGGAATGGGGCCAGACTCCAAAATGTATTTTAATTATTTAGATGTGGAAATGTATTCTCGTTAGATTCAATCTCCGTTAAATATTAATAGAAATTTGTATCAACACTAAGAACAAGGCCTGCAACAAAGTTTGGTAAATAATGTTTAATTATTACTTTGAAGAAAACTCAAGCAGCGGTGCACAAACACAGGTTTAAATAAGGATTCATGGGCTGCCACGATCGTGAAGACTCACCTCAGTTTACCAATGAAGCTCTCTCCACCTCGGGACAGATCAGTGGGGTCAATGGAGATGAGGTAATTTGATGTTTTACTCTTTTTCCTCTTCCTGCCAGCTAACAGGAACACCTGTGACGAGCCAAGACAGAAACCCGATAAGTAAAATATGACCTTTATTGGACCAGCATGTTGTGTAGTTTTAGCATAGTTTAGAGGAGACCTATTACGCTTTTTCAGTTTATTCCCTGCCTTTGGTGTCTTATGCAGTTTCTTGTGTATGTAAAAAGATCTTGAAAGTTAAAAAGCCCAGAGTCGGCACCAACAGAAACTCCTCTCTCCCACAGAAAAAAAAACAACTCCTGAAATACTTCTAGGATTGGTTAACTCTGCTCACATTAACAAAGCTTCCACTTTTTTCCTCACCTTCTTGCCATCTTCTCTCTCCAGGTGAAGGTAGTAGGTGGGATACATGCCTCTGTCCATGCCCTTCTTATCTCTGGTGATTCTGCACTTGACTCTGACCCCCTGTGGTGCAGGTCGAAGGGAAAACTCCTCAAGGTCATCTACATCGATGGCAGGCTCATTGACAGGTGGGGTGGGCGCCGAGGCTACCTCCTGTGGGTGAAACAACAGCCCGCTCAGGGCAAGACCCCCACCCCCGTGAGACGGTGGACTGGTGAGTGATGCATTAGAGTTGACTTTCATTAGAACTGAGTAATGAAACTGAAGATCAAATCACCCACTGGGACTCAGAATGAGCACACTGTGTCTAAAATAGGGACCGGTGTGGAGACTGAATGAGAAGGATTAGAGTGGAATGAGGAGCAAAAAGACACGATGGTTATCACAAGAACAATGCCAGCTGCAGAGGCTCTACACACCAGCATTAGAGGAAAATTAAACCCAAATATAATCTGTGAACTCAAACATCAAGCAGATCCAAGACTCTATGGTTACAAATAATCAGAAGTATGCAAAAAAGACATATCTATTTCAATGTTTGATTACATGAATTGTACATTAACATATACAATTGCCCACCTGGAGCATCTTACAAAGCTCTCTGCCTGAAGTGTATATCTGCTTACAAAATAAGAGTTGTTTTCTTTTCAACATTCAAACCGTATAAGCATATAAAGAATCTCTATGAGATTATTGTTCAACCACCTGCACACAGTATCATCAGCACTGTAACATACGCAGCTAAACTTTTTGAGACGACATCTGTGTAAACAAATGGCAGGACAGAAACAGCAAAGCCCAAAATAATTCCAATGTTCTTAAAGGAAGAAAAAGGAAAGCCAAAAGACAGCTGCACTGTATTTGTACTGCCACGAATAGTCCACCTGTTGATTTTTTCTTTTTCGGCCTGGTGAAGTCACTGTTTGCCAGGCAGCATTAATACTCATCATGCAAAGAGTTTAAATTGTGTGCGGTGAGCTTATTTTTGTCTAACCTTGGATGATTTCTTGCTTGTGGCAGAGCCTGGTCTTGTGTTGCTATTGAGCTGCGAGGAACTGGAGCTTATTTCATCATCATCGTCCTCTTCTTCATCGAAATTCATACTGCTGGATATACCTGGATATACAGACAAGGAAAAGAAAAAAAGAAAAGAGGTGTCGGATTTTTTAGTCAGCTGCTAATTGGTATCAAAAGTAGCCCTAACAGGAACACATTCTCACTTCATAGAGCGTTACGTAACAGCGCTCTCAGCGGTGGTTAGAAACTTCTGTAAAAAAAACGGTGTACATAGTGTCTTCTCCAATCAGTCTGGGATGATCAGGGTTTCCTGAGATGAGCTGATGTTTCAAATCCCCAAATCCCCGTCTAAGTTAGTTGATTAGGAGGAAACTGCATCACTGCTTTGCTGTGAAACTGTTTTGTGGACTGCAGAACTTCACATGACCTTTCCACTGACAAGGGGGTGAGCAGATAAGGATGGAATTTTCTTTTTTGGGCAAACTGACCCTTTAAGTTCACTTGAGCTCCGTAGTTGCTCCCATCTCTGACATTATAGCAGGACTGTCTATTGTCTCTGCCTGTCAACTACAGTAGCGATTGTTTCACAGACTCAGTTTGTGAGTCAGGTCATCTAACGTTAAGGAGGTATAATGTTAACTATTCTGGTCCAGCACCTTTAGAAATGATTATCATTATCATTACATCATCATTATTATATATCATTATATCATTGTAATAATGAAAATGGCAGTTGCAAGGTATGTACATTCACTGCAAATAAATGACCATTAAAGACATTTTCATAAATGCAATATAAGGAGCCAAGCTAGTGAATTACACTGTCATGATAAGGTAGTAACGATCATTTGAACTGCAAGATATTTTTTCTTCTTGACGCTTCTTCACGCTTATTGCCCAAAACCTAATGACTTATTTCTTTCTACATCTATCTCTGTTTCTGTTTGATTTACACTTCCTGTCCTCCTGTTAGGATTTTTCCAGTCTTTTTACACGTGTTGATTAGCCCCTGCTAACTTGAGCCTGTGTTTTCTCCTTGCTGTTCCTCTGTGTTGTGTTTGTACATGGTGGCTTTCTTGTTTGTTGTTGGTTTTTGTATTTCTAGTTTTTCTTGGATTCTCTTTAGCCTGCTTTCAGCTGTTAATGAAGCTTTGTCCTGTTTTTCTAACCAGCCTGCCTCTGTGTCTGTCCTTCATGTAAAACATTCTCTCGGTTAGAATAAACAAAGCAAAACAGAACTGAAGTTGTGTCTGAAATCATTTTCGATCTGCAACAAAGCCATTTTATGTAAAAAAAAATTCTACATCAAACCTTTTTAACATGATCCATCGTGATCCATACTGGCAGATTAGTCATTATGGATCTGTTAGTTAAACAATTTGTGATTCATTTTGAAAAGTGCTGCAACCCATCCAAAGAGGAGGTGTGCATGTAAAAGGGAACAGAAGTGCAGTATTTGCAATTTATAGTGTCCTCGATAATTCCAATAATGGAGAGACTAGTTTGTACACTACTTTTTGCAAAAAATCTCACCCCGCAATGGTTATGCATTTGATATATGTGTAACACTGTGAGGGCACAAACATATGATTTTGAATTGAAACATAAGTGTCCAAGATATCAGCGTACTGCTCAGATCTCTGAGTGTGTTTATGTAAGGAATAATGTACGCGTGTACTAGCTTTCCATGTTTACAGTAACAGAAATTACCGTGGCAGATAAAGAGGTCAGCGTCATACATTACTGTCTGGATTATATCATTCACACACTGAGGTTTAAAATGGCATTTTCTATTTCCAGTTCTTACATGATTCAGTGAGTTTCAGCCTCCTACCCGACACACACACACCTCAGCGGTGGACCAGCTGCTGTGGGTGTAAATCTCGACTCGAGCTCATGCTATTACAGATGCAGTGACAGAACCTTTTTTTTTCTTCTTTAAAATGCTGGTGGTACCTTTCTTGAGCATGGTGACGCGGAGATCCTGTTTACTCTGCGACTGAGTGCAGCTCATGACGGGCTCAGCCTCGCCCTCCTCTGCGGCGCTGTGGCCCACCGTCAGGATCTGGATCTGACCGTCATCCTGCTGGGAAGCCAGGCCATCGATCGCTGCTGAGCCACAATCCCACAAACAGTAACACAAGCTCCATCAGCGCTACTGCTCAACGAACAGCCTCTCATGTTACACTACATACAGTCGACCAATTAAGTTGTTGCCATCGAAATACAACCAAATACAAGCAGGATGTGATGACACTTCCAAATCTTCCAAGAGTGTTTTTGTGTGGGTGTGCTTGTGCATTCTACTCATGTTTGAAGTAAGTGTTTTCTCTCACTGTCTTTACTATTTGCTCAGCTTTTTTGTGTGTAAGAGGAGGAACATTATGTGCCGTGTAAATGCACCTTATGTCTGTGCCTTTAAGAACAGTTCATTACAGTTTACAAGCCTTTCTCTACTTGACTCGTGGGATACAAGTTGAAAAAAAAACCACATTGCACTGCTTTTTATTTATTTCTATAAACCCAGTATTTTATGAAACATGTAGCATTCCTATAGTTTGTTATCACATCTTCACTGTTGGGATCCAATGTAATTAATCAAAGCAAAGGTGCATGAATAAATTGTAACGTAATGTTCTCTGAATTTTATGGTACATACTAACTATTATTCAACTATTCAATTCAGTTATCAAATGTTTTAATTACATGTACATTTTCCATCTCATTCTGGCACATAAAGTCAATGTAAAGGATCACATTTAATAAAAATGTCTGTCAATGTGTATGAATCAAATAACTAGACGTGTGATTCATGACAGGAGGCAGAGAAAAAAACTATTTCAATGCATAACTTTTATATGAACAATACTTGAGTGATAAATGTTGGAAAAGCTAGCTCAGTGTGTCACTTTACATTGAACTAATGTATTAAAATTAGAGGGAAAATGTACACATAATTGAGATACTTAAAGTCACTGTTACAGGCATTTTATTTAACTTGTCTCTAGCTGTTTTGTTTTGGTCTTTTTAATCCCAATTCATTTGACCAAAGGGGATCTTATAAAACTTTTTTATTGCCCTCATGTCAGCAGATTCTAATGTTACCTGAAAAATGACACCTTCTATCTCTCTCACTGGTCTAAGCCTGTGGGCAATTTGTTTAAGTTGTTTAATGCTGCTAAACTGTGGAGTTCTTTGTGAAATAGAATTTGTGATTTTCCGCAATGGTCCAAAGGACATGACGTCGTCTCAGCGCCTCTCTCCTCTCCGCTAACGGAGAGCAACGGTGGCTAGCATTGGTTTAGAAATGGAGTACGCTGACATAAGAGCCGGCTACCAGCACAACACAGATGTCAGCCAGAGACCCTTTAAACCAATCTTGTGTCAGATATTTATTTACGAATTGAAATATTTTATTAATGGAGCAACTTGGTGAATTGCTGGTTCTCAAAGCAGGGCATGGGGACCCCCCAGTGGTCCCTAAGGGGGTTCCAGTGCTTCCCCAGCAAAAAGAGGATTCATTTATATCCACTTGAATTGTATTCTTAATTAACACAATGACATAATGTATGATTATTTTGGTCGTGGGTTCCATACACCCTCTGTAATTAAACATCTAAAAGCACAATTCTTAACAAACTGGGGACCCTGGGACAAAATCTTGTCAAATGGGGGTCCGTGGACTACTTTTTGGCATTTCCCAAAGCTGTGAGAGTGAGACGGACAGGGAGTGAGACAGATCCATCAGCGGTGAGTTTTTCTGACGCTACTGGCCTGATTAATGTTTTTACCCTAGCGGAATCGCATCACCTTTTTTTTTTTTTTTTCCTTTCCTTTTTCTTTCTGGGACAAAGTCATTTCAAAGATGAGCATCCACCCTGTGTCACATAGATTGTGTTCGCCTTGTGTCAGCTCCTTGTTGTCCTGTACCAGATCCCTTTGTGTTGAAATCTACTGGGAAGTATTTTAACTATCACGCTGCACGGTGTTCAGCCTGCAACAACATCAATCAGAACATATAGTGCACCATTTCAACTCTCAACTCGGTTTTTCCTCTTCCATCTTAAGACTGATTAACGTCTCTATGGGTGGTGTGTGAGGAGGCCGGCGGCACTCACAGTCGCATATCCTTACGGACATTTGAGCTCTGACAACACGGCACCACAGCGGCAGCTAAGAGCGCGGCTTCACTGGCTGTTTGTTGCCAGATGTGGGTCCAGAAATCAGCAGGCGGACCATTATGTGAGGACTTTAAAGAGGACTTCAACAGACGGCCTCAGCTGCTGGATAATAAGGACTTTGCCTCTTCTCTTTCACACTGTGGGTTGATTCTAATGACTTGGATCAGCTTCTTGTTTTGGTGTTTGGTGCATATTATGTGAGACAGAGAGCAACACTTTTAAAAACAAAATAAGAATGCAATAAAGGCTGTGTTTCTACAGTAAATACCCCCCGTCTGTTTTGTCCTCAGCGTCTTGTGCCTTTTTCCGACCACCTCCTCTGTAATTCAATCAGTCTGTCCACTTCTCTCGGCTCTAATTATTCTTCACTCCTGTCTGTCACCCGTTCATCTCAATACTCGCAGGCTGACCTTTGTGTTTCCCCTTCCTCTCCTTCTTCTCGCTGCCCGTCTGTGGGGTGGAGCTCGCCGACGCTTTGCCCTTTTTGGCCGAGCGAGGCGGCTGCACGTCTGCTGTCACCTTCACCTCCTCCTGTTCAGCTTCTTGCACTAAACGCAGGAGTCGGAGAGGAGCAGCAGCACACGGAGGGTGAGAAGGGCCGATGGACAGAGAAGGAGAGAAGTGGAAGACAGATTCAGGTGACAAGAAATAAATTAGAAATATAAATATAATATGTCTTCTGATATAGGATAAGCATTATTATTTGAGTCTCTGGCATAAAACAATTATATCAAAATAAACTACAAAGTCATAAATGTTAAGCAAACAATCTTTGCAGGATCAAAAAGGCAACTGTTGAACTGGTTTTTTCAACACCTGGGGCTGCAGCTAATTACAATTTTCATTATCGATTAGTTTGCCCATCTAATTGTTTGTAAGAAATGTCCATCCCAATTCCTCATAACTTCTTTAAAGTCTTTTTTTTGTCAATGGAAAACCCAAAGATACTCAGTCCAGCATGATATCAAACAGAGGGAAGCAGGAAATCTCCATTTTTCAGAGGTTGAAAACAGCATTTTCTTTCATCTTTGACTAGACCTTAGAGCCCAAACTGTTCAATGTCATGGGAGCTGTTGAATAAAATCACCATTCTCTTAGAGAATAAATCAAATCCACTTGTGATTGTTGTGTTGGAGGATGATGAAGTTATTATTACACTTCTTTCCATCAGTGTATTAGCCTACTGCAGTTAAATTGTGTCAATATAATTGCTTCTCTCTGCATCAAATAGGACAGTTTGTGGCCCTGAGCCCAGCAACTGGCCCTCAGAACGGAGGATTAGATGGCTGCTCTGGTTTTCTGGGTGTAGATAAGGAGACCTCATCAATCCCCTGACTAATACCACTTCTACTCTGGAGTGGACAGATTTGCAGCAGCACAGTGTAAAGCGCCTGCAATGGATGATCCAGTGTGTTGTATTGGTTCCACATGGGCTGGTAAAACTAGCAACAGTGTCATTATTCACAGTTTCAATAGTTTCTGTTCTGTGCTACTTCTGCCCAACAACCAGTGTGTTTACATTTATACATAGGCTGTCATAGGTTTCTACTGTGTGGACATCTACATTTCATTTCCTTTCAACACAACATCTCATGTCACAATCAGAACATGTCAGTGAGCGGACTTTCATGTCAGGAGGTGGGGGAGATAAAGGTGCAAACCCATCTCCAAAATAAGTGTTCGCCAAGTACGTTTCTGCAAAACCACAGAAAAGTTAAAACAGAACGGGTCTATATGTTGCAAGTTTTACATTTGTTTAGGCTGAATTTTCTACTGGCTGGAAACCATTTGACCATTTGGTTAGGAAAACATTATAGCCACGTTTAAAATGTCTGTTTTGTGACCACGAACATGGCCGGAGATGGTCTGACTACCTGCGAAAAAGTAGTTTAAAAAAAACAGCAGGTAACATCTTTGGGTCTCTTCTAGGTGAACAAATACCTGCTTTTGATGCCTAAATGATATTCTAAGCCATAAAATGATGTTGTCCCCAACTTAAAACAGAAAATTGAGCCCAAAGAAATGTAAAATTGCAACAGAGAGAAATGTTTCAACAAGTCCATGGTTTGCAGAATGTTACTTGACAAAATCTACTTTGGCGATGGGGTTGGTTAATTCTAGTTCTATTTGGGAAAAGACACAAAAACTGCATGAACATAAAATCTCTTTCAGCCCAAGAACAAACGCTTCATGTAAATAAGACAGATCCGTCAGAGAAGTTGCCGGAAATCTTTATTTGTTCAGTGCAGTGTTTCTTAAACGCTCTGCCTGAGCTCTCTGCAGAGTTGTGCTTACCGTGGTAAATGGTGCTGCTGTTGCTGCTGAGGTAGGATTCCACCAGCGGGGCCTGTTCCTCGCTCTGTTTGGTCCGACGAGCGCGAGACCTCCCGTCCACATTAGACTGGACCATCAGAGGCTCCTGTCTCTTCTTCTTCTGCTTCTGTTCAAGGAGCGCTCGCTGTTGTGTAGGTCGCACGTGTGGGTGTGCACAGAAAGATGCCCAGATTAAAAGAGAAATAATGAAGGAGCAGATTCATCATATGGAAACATTGCATCCTCCTATTATGCATCGTAAATTAAGTTAAAACAAACATCCATTTCCTCGCACAGTGATTATATGAAAATGTAGCTGCTAATTGTTTAAGATTAACTCAATTATGGTCAGTAAACCATGTCAGCATCTTTGGGAGGTAAATCTTTATACTCCTCTGGTGAAACACATAAATCCTCAGAGATAACACAGAACACAAAATATTTTTCCTCTTGTACTGATTTGTGATAAACACTCTTGAGGCCGCGCAGATTTTCTTGCAGTTATCTTCACACGGTTTTTGGAGAGAGAGTGCTGGATTTAAGCAACTGGCAACAACACATTCTCAGATAAATCTGTTGAGCCAAGAGACCAATCTGAGGATGTTTCAAGGATGTGCTGCCTAAACCTCCCGGACCTGAGGTTGGATATAGCTATTCATCTGGACGATCTGTCAGCTATATGCAAGTCTTCAAACCAGAGCTCATCAAATATTGAAGGTTTCTATTAGTGGAGAGTTCAGGCTGCAGAGCATCCGAGCTCTACAGAATCCACGTAAAGCTCGAGTCTTTGCCAAGTCGGCGATGGCCATAACAGGAGGCGCATTTACACGGCACGGAGATTTGAGGGTTAAGGCGTTGACGTGTGGGCCAGCACCGAACATAAACTTCTGGATAAAAGGTTTCAAAAGCACAGATATGACCAAGCTTCTCTCTTTTATAAACAAAGGTAAACAAGGGATAACCAATCAAAAAGATGCTTTGTATTAGCATCACACTGCACTCTAAGCCCTGACGAGCGAGACGTTAAATTAAGATGTAATACATTTTCATACCTAAATTAGTCATTAAGATTTAATTACTTTATGGTAATCAATATAGCTATTAATCAATAATAATTTCTGATGTTTAATAATTAATTTGTTAACATCTTGCTGAAGTGATTAATGAGCATAAGAATGGTATTTTTAAATTCATTAAAGCACGGATAAAAAGCTGTTCACTTGCGTGTGAGGCAGTGCACCTGAGAGGCCTTCGCATTGATTAATTATAAAAAGACCACAGGAGCATTTGATGCAGCTCTGACTGCACGATTGAACATGAATGTTTTGATTACAGAGACTCTGTTCGTCTTATTTACTTGAGAAAAAAATATCTAGAGATCAGAGACCGACAGCAGTTCGCACTATGTAAAGAAGAAGGGCTGAAATGGTTGAGCTGCAGCCAGGGCACGATGTCGCTGACAACAAACAGTGACAACTGTTTGAACAGTCTGCGGCTGCCACACCAAATCTTGCACTCTATAACTCTAAATCGTGATGTAGTAGAGATTACTACTTTTCTTTTTCATTTTGTTCTCACATTCTTTCGACCTTAGTTCCTTTGCTCCCCTCTCCTCATTACTCATTTGCTCTTTAGTCTTCGTCACACCTTGTTTACTCGCTTAGGTTCACCTGAGCACTTCCTATTTAAAGACTGCACACCAACTCATTCACTCTTTTCACCCTCACATGATGTGGCATTATTAGTAAGAGGCGTTTGCTACTCTAAGTACTTTTCCTGCATCAACTGTGCTTTAACTGAGAACTCGTTTGACTTACTGTATACATTATATCAAGTATTTTATTCATATTTGGGGGATTTTGGAGAAATAAATCTTTGTTTAAAGATAAAAGTCCTGAGGTTTCCTGGTTCTCCCTGTATTCTGATTATCGTAAATGACAGTGGTCAGCTTATTCTGATTCTCCTACGTAATGTATGATCAGAATACATGACAAGCATACTGATACCTGTCATTAAGAGTTTGAATCTCGTCATTTAAGATCACTTGAGTATAAATGCTGCTGGCATCGTTTGTATCATTTATCTTTTATCCACTTTCTTTAAACATCTAAAAGTCATTACTTGCTGTACGGGGTACATCTAGAACTTATAAGACCTGTAATCACTGATGGAAGTGAGTTAGCACATTTATTTTTTTTGGTTTTTTATTTTTTTGTACTTTTTTCTTGACAATTTCAGTTTGTTTTTGAACACTTAAAAAGGGGGGCATAAAAATAAGGTTCAATCACAACTGACAGTTGTAAAACTTCCTCCTGAATCTAGATTATCATAATGTCTTATAATATGAAAGGTTTGAAAGGTACTGATGGCTGATTTATCAGCATGAGATGTGGGTATATGTACATTTTCTTTTTAGGACAATGGACATGTACACACAAATAAAGCCCAATCAAAATACAACATTCTTAATCTAGGCTCTGACATGTTTTGTAATCTTCAATATTTCAGAGCCTCATACAGTGTCTCATTAGAACAGCACTCAGAGAGATAACAAGTCCCGGCTGGCCATTTGTGTCCCCCATGATGGAGCAGCGGAAGTTTGTGTCATGATAAAGCTGCTCCGTTATAATTGATTTTGCCGGTGTTACATCATTATCAGAAGAGCAGTGAAGGATGGTACGAGATGTACCTGTCTGTCCAGTTTCTGCTGCCGGAGGTTGGTGCCCTCGTCGTCTAAAGTGCTGCAGAGAAATTGGAGAGAATGGTGTTAAAAGTGCTTCACAGATGTTTTTATGATAACATTTTTTAACGGCTTTTTAAAATGTTTTAATTCACTTGTTGGTCTGATTGAATTGTAAGAGAACGCTGAATACTTAACACTCTGACTGTATTTCAGCTTCATTGCCTCATATATATGATAATGAAGCTTGTGGACTTCAGTGCACATTTGTTTCTGCTTCAAAACATTTCATTTTCACATCGAGACCTGAATCATCCTCATGGCTGTGTTCATTTCTGTTAGTAATTCAGTTATTAAAAAGGTGTTTTTTAAAAAAAAAAAAAAAAAGTTATTGCTTGGTGCATTATCTTGAACACAATTTCCTGCCATGTTATGTCTTACATATGAACATCAAAAAAGACACTCAATGAATAAAGTAGCTGGCAACACTTCATCATTCAGTTAATTTACTTTGTGTCCATGCGTCCAAATTGTGGTTATAACTGCGCTTCAGATACAAAGTCCGAAGGTGAAATGCAGTCAGTTAGAGAATAAGCATCATCCAGTGGGCACTGAGGCAGTTGAATGAGAGCATGTATGCATACACAGGTAAGGAGGGTTGTCACAGCACTATCAGTGAGCGTCTTCTTAGTGAGTCAAAAAAGGAACATAATCAGAGATATCACTTTAACCTGATGCTGTCATAATGTCCAGATAAAAAGATGAGGAAGAGGAACACAGCAGCCAAGACATTCTGGGTCTGACCAGAGGTTAGAGTTCCTTCTTCATCTCCTATTCTGTGTCCCTGAAATTACATTTGTATATTGCTTGAATTGTTTTCATAATTGTGTTGTGCTGAACAACATAATTGCTGTTTGGGTTTGTGCTCAAAGACAACATTTCTTTAAGTGGATAAAATGTTCTGCAAGGCAAAGAGGTTGCTGGGGATGGCTGGAGGCTACACACGTCGCATGTTGGTTAAGGTTGAAGAAAGATCGTGCTTTTGTTAAATGTCGATGAATAATCTTGTCTCAAGTCAAGCAGGATTCCAGCCTCAGTCTATATAATACAGTCACTGTAAATGGTGCACAGCATTCATGTTTTTTTTTTTCATTTGAATGGCCAGGATAACTTTTATCGAATATAACAATCAAAAACAATTTCACACCAACATACTATAGGTCCAAGCACCCAGCACCACCACAGACCTTATAAACATCACCCAGTTTTGTGAGTTGTTGAGTTAAAAGAAATGTAATAAACCCTGAGAATGGTTGTCTTTTTGAATTTGAGTTATTTTGGCTTTCTTGTTAATTCCAAATATTATACATTCATTGCGTTCGTCCCTATATGTGCATTTGCATCAAGAGCCGAGTGAGATATCGAAACGCCTGATGCCACATTTGAACCGACAAGCTGTCCCCTTGAGATCTGATCACCGAAGATGTCTGTTACCCGGAATAAACAGCCTCATGGTTTATAATAATGCAGTGCAGTGAGGATACAGACGCTGCATAGAGGAGACGAGGGCACATGATGATATGGTATAGATCTGTCTGTTTGTCACTGTTATCAGAGACTCCAGTCTGCAGTCCAGTTCTCTATAGTTTTCATATTATTTGGATATTTCTGTTCATATTTGCTCTTTATTGCTCATCGCTTTATCATCAAAACATGGTTTTGACATTGCTTCATTTTAGGAGGCGCTGCAGCCCCATCAGCACCCCTAGTTCCCGGGTCTACAGTCTCTTCTATTACTAAAAAGGACCAATAAACGAAAGACCATTCCCAAGTGCTGCCAGTGTCAAAGCTAAATGATGCTGTAGTCACTGTTAGTGGATATTTTATTTCAAGACTGCCTATTTTAGAGAAAAACTAATGAAATACTGTATGTTGTGAGTGAACATTTCAAGGATATGTTCTGTATCAACATATTTACAACTTGCCAGGCATGTTAACTACCAAGTTTTTCTTATTATAGTAGAGAATGTGATTCGCCAACATTATATTTGCCTCTCAATATAAGGGCTGTTCATGGAAATTTGCTGTTCCCATGAATGTAATTTCTGGCAGACAGAGCTGTCATCTCCCTCTCCAGATCCATTCCCCCTTTCCTAAACGAACCTCTCCTTTCTCCGACACAGAGCTTTATTACCTCGAGATTCATAGTTTGGTGTTAGGATGCATCTTCCTGCAGAGGTTTCATATTAAGCCTTCAAAAGTTGCAGCTCAGATCTGCAGTGTAACTGGGGGTGCAGATCTCGACTACGTCAACAGAGATTAAGTTATACTGCAGCGAACCCAATTGTCGCTGTTTATCTTAACACTTGAGAATCTGCGCTGGTGAACATATGGACAGCAGCGTCTGTCACAAGACAGGCAGGAGACACACAGAGTCCCGTGATGGTGGGTGTCATATGCTGTACAGATTGAGAAGCTGTTTGAGGCACACTAATGATTTTGGCCTACAAAAACTACATTTGACACGGCGTCGATTGTTCAGAGAGACAGCTTCAGAATACGATACTTTCATTCACTAAAAACAACACTGGCCCAACAGTCGAAAGCTCCACGGAAACTTTTCAAGCACTCCTGCTGCGTGATTCACCGCTCTAGTGTCCGCATGCTCGATGTGCTCCAGTATGTTCACCACTCCGTTCTAACCTTCATTATTCAACCGGACAGCAGCTGTTCTTCACCTGCACACTTCACCTTCCAGGAGAGTATTTAATGGATGAAAGAGACTCTGTGTGTACTCCATATGGGACTTCACAGTAGCTACAGCATCCACCCTCACAGCCCTTCAAGCGCAAGTGTCGCCAGGTTATCCCTGTTGGTGTTTGTGCAGCAATGTGACTGAAGCGATGCTGCTGCTATCAGTGTTTACATCTCTCTCAAAACCATTTTTGAGTCGCCTGCCGACTTCGGGGTTCTTCGGCTCAGAGAGCCCTGAGAATCCTCAGAGGTTCCTAATTATTGTTCAATGAGCTACAGCAGATGAACAAAGGATGAGGGGGAGGGGGTGTGCTGATGTGTGATGAAGGAGAAAATGATGTTGTTTTTCCAGCTCTCTAAAAGGTGCAATTTGCAGAATATGGACAGAATTCGATTGCAGCTCCAGATACATGGGGGGGCAGCGTGTAACCAGAATGATGGACAGATGCTACTCTTGGCTACCTGTCCTACCTGCTAATTAGTTAATGGGTCAGGTAGCGGTCAGTGGTGGAGCCAGTGGCCTTGAAGTTTGTCTAAACCAGGACCTTGGATCACAGTTGGAGTTTGGCAAATAAACACGGCTGGACACCAAACCAGGATTGACCACAACCTCCAAGACCGACTGAGGTCAGTTTGACAACAGGGGGATAATGTATGGAGGTGATTTACAGAAGCTGTGAGCAAGACTGTGACTTCAGGGACGAGAAACAGCCGGCGGGACGGGAAAAGAAGCAACAGAGAGTCATTTATTTTGACTGAACCAGAGGTGACTGTGGGAGGACAAACCAAAACTATATCAGTGAGTTTTATCTAGTTTATGTCGAGTGTGAAAGAAGTGTATTTTACAATGGTTTAATGAGGCAATTAAGTTAGCCTTAGTTCAGCAAAAGAGAAAATGCAGAATGCATTTCCACATTTGCACTCATGTTCCATTTTTCACTTGTTGATTTGTTATCCCTCAGCTTGATTAGAGGCAACTGCGGTTTTCATTTCCCATTAAGTCGTACTGGTGCATAATAAATAAAGCCATCAGCTGGATTGTCAGCATGATTGATGAGCATTTTAAACTCCTCATCCCATCAGTCTACCTGTATCACTGCACTACTGACTCTAGTTGGACAACAAAAGCTCACACAATCGCAATAGAAATGTATTTTCCTCCCACGCCTCGTTAGAAATACAGACAAAGCACTCCACGTCTGCAATCAGAGTAATCAAGTGTGCTGATAGGCTTCAGACAGGAAGATAATGACAGAGCTGATCCTGTTGAGGTCAAACAGCTCATTATTGCAGAGAGTCTCTGGCCACTCCTGTTCTGCCACACACATATGTTGAGGTTTAAAAGGAGGCTTTATGTTCTGGTGAAGGAACATACATGTTCACTGTGAAGCTGTGAGTTGACCTCCATCAGCCATGACGAAACATATCAACCTACCCAACTGAAACCTGATTGTGAAAGCCTGCGTTGAAATTTTAAAAAACTTTGAATGTTTTCAGAAGATCACAGCAATCCCGAAAACAACAAAGAAAACATTAAATATGAAGAAGGAAGGATGTGCACACTGAGGTACCTTGATGAAGCCAAGATAGTGGTTACTGGAGCTTAATTGTCAAGTCTTGTGAACATCTAGCGAACAAAAGCTTGTATTCATTATTAAATACTGGCACTGGGAAAGTTTAGAGGAGACCTCTTTTTCTATTAAAACTAAGAATCTATATTACATATTTAAGCCACTGAGCTGTCTGATCTGAGCTTTCTGAAAACAGATGTTGTGGCTAATCATATGTTCTAACATCTGTACGCCAAGATTTAAGTCAAAATGCATATTAAATTCCTATTCTTTAAAAAAAAAAAATGTTAGGAGGTAGCGTTCCAGTAAACGTGCAAGATTTGCATTTGTACCGAACACGATAAATCACTTTCACATTATATGCTTATTAGCTGCCTTTCACATCAGGAGATGGGAAGGGAAGGGAGGGGAAGGCTGCCAAACAACTGACTGCAGTTTGAGTCACACCACTGGATATGTGACCAGAGCAGAAGCACAACATTGAAATAGAAATTTCAACCTTAACAAACGTAAAGTTGGAACATGTAATTAACTGTGGTTTTGCACAAATATACATAGCTAACATTAACTCTGGTGATTGGGTTGATATTTGCAGTAAACAGCAGGTTCAGGTTCGAGGATGCAATGTTATCAAGCTGATGCTGTGAAACTCAGGACTGATTTGGATTTCTCCTGATCAAAATATTGTTAAAAATGTTGGCTGCTGTACTGAATTTGTTCTGACTCGAAACTATTAAAAGTTTAATTTGGACACAGAAATAGCAGATTTTCCATCAACTCTGCCAGCCATGAGTGAATTTGGCACTCGGTGAAGGATTTTACTGCCACTGAGACTCCTCATCACACTTTTTTAAAAATAGTTAATGCGTGACAGTCATTGGCTGACAATTCTGCAGGAGCACCTGGAAACACTGGAGGACAATCCTAAAATGTAGTTGACCTTGTAAGTAAAGTAAATAAGAAACATATATTTAACACTCAGAAGAAGAAAACTCATTCCAGATAAGATTTTCTTTGCATTTTTTGACAATGTACCAATTAACCATTTTTTATTTTTTTTTGTCAAGAGCTTACAATGTTGTGCTTTCCTCTCAGGGTCAGACAAAAATAAAACAAGAGATTTGCCTGAGTATTCAAACACTGCAAAGCTAATCTCATGAATTTGCTCCCTGCAGAGAGGAGCTTCTGTACGACTGCTGTGTCTTTGAGGGTGTGCGCGTTTGCGAGATGGGTGCCCTTCAATTCTGTCAATTTCTGTGAACGCATGTGCTGCATACATCTAATGAGACGAGAGAGCCACATGGTGCAGCTGTCTCCTCCAACTCTGCACCGAGGTCCATGCATTTTTCATAGCGGCTTTACGGGGAAGAGTAAAAATGCCCACTGAGAACCCGTCAGATCCTCGGATTGTGGCTCACGTCTTGTTCAATGGCTTCATCTTCCCATTGCTGCTCCAGCCATGAAATAATTTTCTTTATTCAGTGATGTCATAAGAAGCTGTTTCTGACTGTTACTTTTGACATGACACCTGAAGATACGGGTTTTCTAAAGTGTTTTCCAGTAGTTTCAAATGAAATCACGATAAAGATCACTCTCTGCCCTCGACCTGAAGCAGTCTCATTCTGAAATTCGTGGACTGCCACCGTAACTTATAGCAACCGTGAGCCAATAGCATCAAAGTAAGTGGGGAACCATGGCAATGGGTGTTCAATCAGAGGAAAGAGCCAGCAGCGCTAGTACTGCACTTGAAATGATGAAAGCAGATGTAGGGTCCCCTGCTAAAAAGCTCATAACAAATCGCACTTTTGTTCTTTACAAACAGATACTTTGCTCCAAACATCATGTGAGATGGATGATTTTTGCCACACATGCATGCAGACATTTGCATGCAGGCACTTGCACAGAGATTTTTCAAGAAAATGTGTGCCATATGACCTACATCCTACATTCATGACGGTCCAGTGTAACTACTACTGTTGAATCCGACCTAACTGCACTATTTCTGAATCAAACTAAAGGCTGAATTACACATGAACAGCAAACGAGCTTAACTGAGACCGCAATAGTTTTAGCAGCTGCAAATTCTGGGATTCACTTTCTGCATTTTTTTTTTTCTCTAGTACTCAGCCTTAGTCTTAAAAATCAACACATATGAGCACAATTTCCTCACTAAACATGTTAATATTAGCCAACACAAGATTATCAAGCCACCAAAGAGAGACAAAAAAAAGCCAGTTTCCATCCTCTGTGTTTGCTTTTATTGTGCCAATTCAATGTGACCGTTATCAGTCTGATCTCCTTGTCAAACACACACAAACAGACACACACACACACACACACACATACACACACGCGCGCGCACACTGCCTCAAATGATGAACACTGTGCCCTTTCCTGTGTTCTCAGGAATGTGGTACAGTACCTGTAGGGGATCCAGTCGGAGGAGTGCTTGGAGCTCATTCTGTATCAATCACTTTGACTGCTGCTGCCTGACTGCGAGGCTAACGGCCTGCAACAGCACCGGTGCAAGTGGCTACGGGGGTCTGAGGACAGCGATCACAGCCAGAGAGCCCACATCGCCTGTTCATCCTCTGCACGCAGCCCTTTATCCCCAGCCTGCCTGTGCTTCTTCGTGCGTCCTCTAGCTGAGGGGCAGCAGATGACTAACAATCCAGACAGACAGCCGCACTCCTCAGTCATGCACGCCGAGCGCATGAAATAGCCGTTTTCTTCTCTCCCATGTGGACGTTTCCAGTCAATGCCTCTCCTCTTCTCTCTTCTTCTCCCATCCACCGCCTCTGCTCCTGCTCCGTGCTGGCTCTCTTCCCTTGCTCGCACTCTGTAGGCTCTATCTAAATCTCCCTCCGTTTCTTGCCCTTTAAATCCCCCCCTCCCTTCCTCCCTCCCTTACCCTCCCCGCGCCTCCCTTCCTTCCCTCTCTGTCCAAATCTCGCTCTGTGCCTCTCTGCCCAATCTATCTCTCGTTATCTCTTGTGCAGCATCACCTTCAGCGGCATCAAGTGTGAAGCCTTAAGCGAAAAAAAGGTTATAGAGATTCCCCATTGTCTTGCCTCTCTGATGCTCCATCTTTGCTATTTCTACGCAATGTCAACCCCCCCACCTCTCTCTCTCTCTCTCTCTACACACACACACACACACTCTCTCTCTCTGACACACTCTATCTTTCTTGCCTGTGTTGCATGAGGCATGTAAAGCAGGGACTTTTCGACATGTTTTTCTGGACCCATAAGTTATTTATTCTCGCAGAGTAAGAGGCATTAGCATACGAATGTGCAGACTAGTGTTAACAGCCTTTTAATTCAACGCTCTCTAAAGCCAGACAAAGGCACCCTGTGATAGTGCCACAGCTCTGAACCTCTCTCACACACATCTGCTTCCGCCCTCAGTCTGCTGCCCCTCACTGTCACCACGCAAACACACACATCGCTCACTGTGCTCCCGGGTTTATTCAGGAGCCCGTCTATTGACAGTTAAACCACAGCGCTTTACAAGGAGTCAATTCATGTCAACTCCATTAAACAACTCAAGTTTTCAGTGTGTGATCCCCTGCCTTAGTTTGTTGATCTTAATACAGTGAAATCATATGAAACAAACCTGAGAATGTAATTTGGGGGAAAGAGAATCTGTCGCCTGTGGGTACAGATGAAAACATCTTGCCTCCCCACCAAAAACAACCTCGGGCTAAATTGCATTTGCTGCATTTCATCATCCTTGTGTTTTGCCGCACCAATCCCTATTATTTATTCACATGGATTCAGGACATTCAATGCACCAAACCACTGTGGGAAACACAAATGCGCCCCGGCACAAACACACGTCTATCATTGCAGAGGCATTTGTAATGTGTTGAAGCGTGCATTGTGCTCAAGGTTGGGACTCGTATCATGTGCTAATCAGATTAGACACACTGCGCTGGGTGGTGGAGCTGTAATACAGAATTCAGGATTGCGCGAATGTTATTTGGGCGACGACAAGTCAAACACTGGAGTCACTATGGAGTTCATCCATGCATCTTCTCCTCAATTATTTATTGTACGCCTAAGAGAAAAAAAAAGCATCCCTGATAGTGTTCAGGGGTAGAATGCCAAAGTAACCCACGAAAAAAAGAGTGGACGACTCCAGAGAGACAGAGACATTTCTGTTGGAGTTATGTAAAGTCTGCGGCTAAATCTTTGGTTTAGTTCTTTTAACACATCAATCTCTTTCAATTAAAACATTTAAATTCAAGGCTGATGTATTAAATTAACCAATCTAGATGTAAACCAATATGCCTGCATAATAAATAACAATGACTAAATGAATATCTTTTAAAAGCAGTGCTGGGTCATTTACTAAAATATGAATTCAGATCTCACACTCACTACTCATTTTAAAGATTTCTCACTTTACATCTGATTTTATATTTCTTACCTTGCACAACTTGCCTGATGCGCCAGATGTTTTGGGGGGTTTTTTTTATACAGAAAAGTGTTTCCCACACATATGTTTTCCTTGAGTGGTTCTTCCAGGTATATTAACAGCTGCCCGAGTATGTCATGTCCACATATTTTAGCATTTTATTGGCTACATTTATTAGTGTCTATCCATGCAAGAGAATGGCGCCATTTAGATTGAATAGCTAGTGGACAGGACAATCTGCAGTCTCCAGTCTTGTGATGCAACTTCTCCTAAAGTGGATTAGCGTATAAAAAAAAGTCCAAAATGCGAGGTGGAGTTTTTATGGCAACGTTCTGGCCCTTATCTGTTAAATCAACAGGCTTGTAAGTTTGACTTGACAGACTTGCCATAACAAAAAAAGAAATCTAAAGATCTGAAAATTTAGCTTTTTAATGTATCAAATTTAAAATGTGTTAATTGGAAGAAAAGTTGATTTTTGAGTCTCATTCCAGCATCGGGTTACCGAGTTTGGGAATGAGACTCACAAATAAACTTTTCATACAAATGGCACCTTTTAAGGGTGACATATTAAAAAGCTAAAGATTCAAACCTTCAGTGCTTTCCACAACAACTGATGCCACTGTCTACAGACACTGTTGGCCTGAAATATAATAACAAAAAAAATTGCAAATGTTTCTTCAGGTAAATGGCTCAATGCACTGGAATGAACTAGAAAACTAGAGAAAAGAACTAGATTGTATCCTTCTCCAGTACTGAAAGCATTCAAACCTTATGCCACTGCTTCACTGAAAACATAATGAAACATTGATTGCATTCCCTAATAGTAAGGCCTTTGAAAAATGTCAAGTCACAAAGGTGTTTCAAATTGAAAGAAAGTGTATACAGAGTGGACAACAGTTAAATAAATCTGCTTTCATGGAACAGATCGATTTGTCGCAGAGTTTCTTCCACCATGTCACACACCAATTGTGATGTGTGAATTAAACAGAAGACCGAGGACTCAAGTGGGTCATTCATTCTCGAGGATATTATTCACTTCTTTGTCAAACGTGGGCTCTCCACTGTTAACCTATTTAATAAAGAGTTTGTTATTCAACTATTACTGTGCTGAAAGGCATGTTGACAACAGTTTGTGTCTTTTCAAGTGGGCAGTAAAGTTAGATGTCCCTCCTACATACCTCTGCTGCTGTTTCTTGTGTAAGTTATGAAATAGTAACTTCACTCCACAAAAAAAACAAAAAAACAAAAAACAAAAAAAAACACACACAACACCAAACACACCCACCAAACTCAGAGAGATTAAAAGAGAGATGGTGTGTCTCAACCCAGGAGACCCATGTTCTTTTTAGTTTTTGTAATTTATTCCATTATGAAATGATTGTGTTAAGTAACCGAAGCATCATCATCACTCCTCGTAGGTGCAATTATCCTCGGATTTGAAAAAGGGGACTGCGCTGTAATTAGGCAGATCATCTTGTCTAACTGAGGATGTCAGCAAGCATCAGCTCTGCCAAAGCCCCTGAGCAAGGCACTTAACTGGGGAGAGAGAGAACATGATTCTATATAAAGATTCACTGGAAGGTAACTCCACCCTCAGGCTGTTTACAGCTCTCAGGGAGTACTTCTGCATATGTGGAAAAAGTAGTTTAAAGTCTTTTTGTGGCTCCAGAGGAAGCTGCGTGTTATCTGATAAATGTAATTATCAGGTTCATACTTCTTTTCTCACACGTTGCAGCAGTCCAGTAGTAGCAAACACACTTTAACGTGAAAATGGTGGAGTCGCCCTTTACAAACGGCGATTACTAACGGAAGTTACTGAGAACTGGTTGTGAGATAAATATAGATGACTGTCAATCAATGTAACTGCCTGTCAAAAAGCCCCCCCCCCCCGTGGTTAATGATGTGTGCCCTGCATATCAGCTGGTGTGATGAAAGTGGCAGCAAAAGGAACAAGCCTCTCCACTGAGGAACAGGTGTACGCGCAGCACCCTGCTTAATATTTGATGCTGAAGGGACGACTTTGAAGTTCGGTCCTGATCATGAGAGACTAAGGAGTGGGAGGGTAGGGTTAGGCTTTCATATAATTTCACAGAGACAAATGCACGTATATTCTCCTTCCTTACTAGAGCAGCATGTTTTCTTCCTCCGTCTTTATCCCTTTTCCCTGCGGCCTAATAGCCATTAAAGCATTAAACAGCAAATGATAAGATCCTCGCGACAAATTCGATTTTTCCCAGTCCAGAGTTTGTACAGTTTTCCCAGAGGCATTTTATTGTTGGTAACAGGAGGCCAGCACTATCAGTAATTATAATAATGGTCCTGGCATGGAAGGCACACACTGATGTGAAAATGGATCTCTGGCTTGTGTCTGCCTGTCTTAGTCAGACTGTCTGCATCACAGCTGCAGAGCACATAGCCTTAATAATACAGCAGCCTGATCAGGCATGAAGGACATGTGCCCACTGATGAGGGAGCATCTACTGTATTTCTATAGTTTATATCACATGCAAATCAACCAAATAGAGCAGAGAAGCTGTTCAAAACACACAAAAACAAACTTCCTGTCCAAAGTGTACACTATGAGTGGCTTCATCTTCTCCTGGCTGATACACCTGTGATACACTGGGTTCACAGCAACTGTGTGCTGCCATGCATCGCCAGTCAGGGGCTTTGCCCTCGAAAAAATATGCCTGTGAACTTGGAGGAAATGGAGGGGTTGCTCCTCCTCTCCAAGACTGCCATTCCTCACACGTCATACCCCATGCTACAGGCAGCTCTCCTCAACTTGTTTAGTTGAAAATTCACAAGTTCACTCCACAGACATTGCAGAGCCTAATGGCAAATAAGGTGGTAAATACCTGTGGTAAACTGGAAATTTGAGTTTATAGTAAAATTTGTGACATATTCAGATAGATGGACATTTTTGAAAAAAAAAAAAAGTTAATACATTTTTAGAACTTACTGGCAAATGTGCGCCTGTTTAACCCAGGCTCATCGATCCTGGTGCTACTGACACGACTTAACATTTTCAAATTGTGTGATGTGCTTCTGTCATAGTCCAATTATGTGCATCAATTCTTCCCTTTAAAGGAGACACATTATGCTCATTTTCAGGCTCATCATTGTGCTTTGGGTTACTACTAGAATAGATTTACATGCTTTAATGCTCAAAACACACATCACTTATCTCATGCTGTTCAGTGCTGCAGCACTATATTCCCTCTCTCTCTGATATGCTGTTTTAGGTCCTGTCTCTTTAAGGTCCGCCTCCTAAGTACTCAGTCTCCTCTGATTGGTCAGCTCACACATGCCAGACCCAGTACTGCACCAGAGAAATCAATTTTTAGCTGTCAAATTAGCCAATAGACATAAATGATGCAAATATGTGACAAGGCGACGTAGTGATGTCACAAAGTCACAGAAATAAAGGCGGGGACTACTGACGAGGAGTTTCAGGAGCAGTGTTTTCTGTTGCAGAGAGGGCTTCTGTTGGTGCATACCTTTTTAACTTTCAAGATCCTTGACATGCACAAGAATCTATAAAACACTGATAGAAAGGAAAAAAACAAAAAACAAAAAAAAGCACAGTAGGTCTCTTTTCAGTACGGAGAGCAGAGCCATAGTCATCTGACCTTCGGAATCATCATAGTTGGGTAATAAAAATAAACGAATAACAAGCACAGTTAGGTTTAGGAAAAGCTGATGTTATGCTGTACAAGTCAACAATGACATTTGATTGGATGTAAACACGTGTCTCCTGGGTCAAAGTCCTGCGTTCCCTTTACATCACATGATGCTTTTAATGTGCAGGGTTTGGACGCAGCTGTTTTTCCACATAAATTAAGGATCAGTGTATCACCTGCACACAAAATTGGACTTTTGGCGCAGGTAGTGCACGCAACTCAGTATAATGTTAAGTTATATTTACGCCAATTCAAGCGACTGGGCGGGTGTGTGTCCTGTGTGGGAAGAATCGCTTCACCTTATGTGGTGACAATAACATTAAAACAACACTTCACTCTGGACACGGCCTCCATTATGAACACTCAGCAGCAGTTTTTTTTTTCTTTGTCCAGTTAATGTGATGTGCCAGTTATCAGGTTTTTGTGACTACTGCAGACTACATTTTGATCAGGTGAGATTTCCTGACTTAACGAGTATGCAAGAACAACCAGAACGCACATTATTAACGACCAGCCTGCAGTGCATTTGTGATGGAAGTCTCAACAGAGCTGATTTTGTTCTCCAGATTCGAGGGAAGGCTTTGTTCTTTCAGCTACATTCGGAGAAGCCTTAAAAATGGTACTGCCTCATCAAACTCTCATGACATATTCAGCCTTGAAATGCGGGAATTAGGACAAAAAGAGTGAGTCACTAACTGGATCTACATTACGTCATATCCCACATGAGAGCATGCTGCACTTCTGGAGACTGGAGGCAAGCCATGGGATCCTGTCAACAGCAAGTTGGTGTAAGCTGTGAGAAAGCCCTGTCTGCATCAGGCGGACGCTCGCCTCTTTAATTATGCATATCAGAGGAATGAATGGGTGATATCAGATCGAGCAACACAGTGTTGGACAGAAATAAAGGATTTATGAAGCTCTAGTGTGCTTAACTGTATGCACCACCACTTTCATTTGCAAATGATTTGAGAGTATATGGAAACTTAACATGTTTGCACTTGCTGGCAGGATCATAATAGCAAAACAGAACCAAACAAACTGAGTTTCAAGTCGTGCAAATACCAGAACGCCTTTCTAATGAGTAAAAAGATTCACTTGAAAAGGCGAACGAGCTATTGTTCCTTCTTCTCACTCAGGAGAGTGTCCAGACACACAAACTGATCTCTATCTGGCAGCTCCAAATGCTTTCCAGCCTTTTCAAAACTGTGATTGCATTGCATATTCAAACTACTCCTTACAGGCTTTCCAAATCTCCGTCATAATCAGATAACATTTGATTGTTCGATTCAGACCGGAGTGCCACGCTGCCGCACTGTTTCGGAAGAAACAACCGTGTAAAATACAATTCTGGCAAAACCTGATGACACATATAGACCGACTGATTAAAAGCCAGGAGCAGCTCACTGAGGCTTTCTATGAATCAGCTGTGGCAGTGTGACGTTCCAGCCGCAGCTCAGTGGATGGTATCATCATTTATAGATAGATGTCCTCAAACCTTTGTACAAACTATTTGACAGCAATGTGAGGTGGCTCAACGCAAAAAAAAGGGCCATCCTTTGGAGGTCGCTGTGAGGCAAAAACAGTGGTACCTTTATTTTAAGGGGTGTCGTAAATCTTAGAATGAGAGAGCGAGAGAAACAGAGGGACTGTGTGTGTCTGTGATTGAGAGTGAAAATCAAATCTCACAGGCTTGGAGAGAGAGCGAGGGAGAGACTGTCTGTGCGAGAGCTTTTGCATGAAAAGAATGAAAAGTGAATGAGCGTATTGGCTCGAGTCCGGTATTGATTAAATCTAATGCGCACCCGCCATTGATTCCCTCTAACATCCAATGTGGTCATTGCCGGTAAACGGCAAATTGTGGAGAATGTTAGTTTATATTTCAGTCACATTCTCAGGGACCCCCTTTTGTAATAGCATCACATCATACCAGGTGGACCTGAGGCTGTAGCAGAGTGTGAAACTATGCTAAAGAATCGGCAGGCTGGCGGCTTACACACACGCCAAACGCACACACACGCACACAGAGTCCTTGTATCAACAAAAAATCCCTGTATCTCATCTCTATGCCCCAACAGAGGCCATGCATAAAACATGATTTGGATTAGAAAATGTCACGCTGGATGAAACAGTGTCCCAGTGTCCCAGTGAGGCAACCAGATGGACTGCTTCAATACACCAAAGTTCCTCTGCATCCTTTCCTCCCTTTCCCCGGCACTGCTTGATCTGTGTGTGTACAGTATAAGACTGACACTGTTGAAAAAGCCTGCGGTCATCAGGAGAGCTTGCAATACGCAATATCATCTGTTGTGATGAGATTTTTTAAAAAGTTCTCTTATACAGTATCTTAATCTGATCTGACTGTAGGGATAACACAGAAAATCTGCAGAACTAATTTATCTCCCCTTAAACAGTTACGCAGATATACTTCAGTACAATCACAGATCTGGATTGGGTGATGTCATAAATTACAAAAAAAAAAGGAACATTTCTCAAAATCTGTGGCAACAAAGGCAAAAAAAATGGTTGCTGCGAGCTGAAAAAGATATTTGCTAAACATTACAAAAACAACCAGTAATCTAGATCAATCCCTAAGTGTGACAACCTGAACGGGCACATGTTGAGCTCAGCTAAACTGGCGTTTATGGCAGGGTTTCCATTTGGAAACCACTTGTATCCACGGGCAACAGACAAAGATGCACAGCTTAGTATAGTTAGAGGCACAAAGCCCAATATGGACGGGTGAGTCATCCCTGACATTTTCCCTCTGTATATACAGATGTGTTTATACTTCTGGACAAATTACATCCTAAACTCACAAAGTCATTCTCCAGCTGTTAAAGATGCAATCCGTGATTTTTTCCCCTAGCTGTTAAGAGCGTACTTCCTGTTTTTGTTAGTTAAAGCAGCCTAAAAGATTAATGTTAGCAAAAGATCTTGGCTTGTTTTAATACAAGAAAAAGCATGCAGGGACTTGAGACATATGGTTTGTAAGATTCATTTCTTTTTGTCATTGTTGTAGCTGTTATCATTATAAGTTACACATTATTAACTTTGTTATCACTTTTGTTCCGTTGACATTGGTTTGCTTCGACAATATGAGCTGTGTGTTTTCATGCCAATAAAACTTATCAATTTTGAGATTGAAATTGAGATTTATCATTATAATTTAATTGAGTGCTTTTCCCAGCTGAGTGTTTCATTCACTCAGAGACACGTCTCTAAGCATAATCCAGGCATCATTACGCTCTCTTAATACTGAAAACAATTTAGTAAAATTCAAACCAAGTGTAAACCTTTTAAAGAATTAGGTTTGGCATTATATTACTTTTTTGAAGCCAGAGGGGTATTTATTTGGATGAGAGGGTGGAGCTGAAGCAGATATTCTGACTGGACCTGACTGAGAACCTCAGAGACACTTTGGTAGCAACTTGTCAATCAAAAGGGAGACACAGCCTAAAGCACACCTGTTTCATCCTCTGTTTTACTCTAAATGAACCAATTTTCTAAATCAAACATCATGCTGTATTAAAAGAAGACATGAAGTGTGAATTGAGACCATAAACTCGTTTGAGAAATGTTTGCTGGGGTTATAATTCAAGTGAGAAGAAGGGTCATTTTCTCATAAGTTACAATAGAATCAGACAGAGTCTCCTCCTGCTGGTTATTAGAAAGAATGCAGGCTTACGGCACTTTTACACTGGTTTCACTTTTCACACATCCATATTTGGCACTAATAAAAACTTAAATTTAGAAGGAAGCAGGGTTGAAATAATAGGATTTCGCTTTTTATAAAACCAGTGTGTTAGACTCACCAGTTCTACAGGACTTGTTTTCCAACAATATTTGCAGTGAATTTTTGTAAAGTATTTCTATCCACATTACTCTCTACTAGTCTCAACAACACTGAATGAGCAAAAACAGGAACGACCTGGTCTTTTTGTAGTCTTCTTTACACAAAAAGTTGAAGATATTTTATGTTTATATAAAATGAATAAAACCACATTTCTCCTGTAGCTCTCCATTTTAGGTCTTGTTAATTCTAGAAAGTATGAGAAAGAAAGTAATCATTTCATAAAACTCTGTATTTAATCCCAAGTTTTATATTCTGTGACCCGCAATACATGCAGGTGTATTTGTGGCGTATCGCAAAACTGTCACTCCTGTTCTGTGCAATGTGTTTTTGTCTCATTGTGTGGGCGGACAACAGGCCATGAAAAGTAAAAGAATCAAAAGCATTGTCCTTTCGGAGGTCAACTGCCCGTGTTTGGTTCTAACAGGGGACTAAAAACCAACATCCCACACAGACTGACACGCGCGTTGTACCTCACACCCTGCTGATAGAAAGACAGCAGAGAGGCAGAGACGTTAAATGAGAGTGTCGTCTTGTCAGGTGCTGAACAGTGTGCGAGTCCTGTATCTATCTTTAGAGGATTGTGTGATGTGACTCACTGTTTCTGAGCCGTTTCTGCACATACTTATCCGTCTTTCTTTATGTTTTATCTTCAGCTCTCAAATTAGTTTCTGCAGAAACACATACTCTCACAGCCATCAGCTCTAGTTTGGAAACCAGTAATTACATATTATGAATCAGACAAGCAAATTGCTCAAGATAAAAGTAGGAAAATTGTGAGCCATAGGGTGCTGAAAATTATATGAAAAAGTAACTGTGGCCTTAAATGACACTGTTACATGACAGAGCAGCATTTTCCAAGCTTGTTCACTATGAAGATATGTATGAGTGACGCACTTTTTGCTGAAAAAACAAAGCTGAACCATGTCATTCGGACTCTAAGATCATTTCCTGGATGAGAGAGCACTGCTAATTAATGTTTTTTTAATTCCCTGGACATACGCAGAGACACAGAGGGAGAGCTGTGGTGTGAATGTGTGCAACCCTTGCATCCCAACTCAGCATCTTTGCGAGGAGGAGGTGGCGGCGGCGGTCACGCTGCCTTCTCTGACACACGCTCCTCTGCCTGTGACCATGGCAACAGCGAAGACTAATTATCATTTAAAAGCCCAGTGGTAGGCCATTTATCCATCATATCCGCTTTAAGAGAAGACACACATGCACAGAAACAAGCACATTATCATCTTGGCAGTTGCCATATCTGTATTAATTAACATGTGGCTGTGCCTGCAGCGTCCAGTAGCATCACTGTGTCGTTGCAGTCAGTGGCAGGGTTTGATTTTCCTGCCCGACAGGGGGACTCACTGAACAGTGGTGGAGAGGTGTAGTGATGACTCATGGACACATGGAGGTGCTGTACCATAGCACAAACATTGCTTTTCCAGCTTCACAATCCCTCAGATGACTGCTTCACACTTACTGTAAGGGAGGGGGAGTCACAGTTACTGCAAACAAAAACATCTTCTACAAGCGCTTACAGCGACAACTTGTGTGGAAAATTAGCTCCCATTTAGTCCCATTCATGCATTCGTTGTGTTGGTGTTCTAAAGAATAATTTACTCACATTGATGTAGCTAAGTTTAGAGCTTGGACCAATGAAAACCTGACTGTAACACCAGCTGGCTTGTGTAAAATGAATGCCTTGTCTTAGATTTGATCCCAGATCTACAGTCACAGGTCTTTTGAGCAGGCTTTCTACCGTCTTGAATCTTTATTTCTCTCCTTAGCAATTATTGGCTTTTTTACAGCACAAACATACAAAACACTTGCAGATGGCTCTGACATCATGGTCATAAACAACACATTTGACAGATTGACGATTAAGAAATATAGTAAAGTCATAAAATACAGAACAGACTGTTCTGTATTTTTGGACTGTGGGTATCAACTCATATAGTGAGAAACATAATAAATGTCAGGAATGAGACAGAACAGATTACAAAATGTTAAAAAGGAAAACATAAAAAAAACACTTGACCCCAGCTCTGCACCACAGACTGTTTGTATGTTCAAATGTGTTTAAATCAGCTTATGTTTTAACTATTAAAAGGACAAGGAGGGAAAAAGCTAATTGGATCCGTACACTGTATTTGTGTCTCCTTAGATATATAAATACAGTAACTATTGATCCTCAGAAGGTGTTGACAGGCAAACATCTTGATAACACATAATGGATAAAGGGAATGGCAGCATACAAATCAATGTATAACTGATGAATCATCCATCTACGGCTGGTCATCGAGGCCATTCCTTGTTCCTTCGTCCGAGTGGCTGCTCAGCATCTGTTTAAGTGTTTAAGAAGACCAGCTGGTCTCTTCATCTTTAACAGATCCAAATAATCCTCCAACTATCCATTAATCACACAGCAATATGCTTCATGCTCTCACCAGGTTCGACAGTATTATATTCTGGCAGAAGGGCAGCCCGGGGTGACTTAAGACACCTGTCAAATCACATGCTATATCAGGCTTATTGACACAATGTCAGATTGTAAAAGTGATAACCACAGCTTTTAGTGCGCCAAGCAAGACTGATTATTGGCAATTATTTGAAATAAAATGTTTATTGGTAAACATACATTAGATCAAGGCCTGAATTAAATTAATAGTCTGGTCAACAAACACAAATTACTTGACTGCCACATGATTAATATTATGCCCATTAATTTAGTTTTTAGACGTTTCAGTGGAATAGTTACATTTACCAATGCTTCCTCCTGACTTTTCATGAAGAGATAAACCTCTAAATCATTAAATATATGTTAAACATTCTTTAATGCAGCTAATTTTCTTTTCTCCCTTATCTGGGCCCCTAAGTGACAAGGAGGCCAGATCCAGCTCAGAAAACATCAACATGACTGTGTTATTAGGATAAAACTGAGTATATCAACAAACTGCTTTTAAAGCAGTCCAGTAATGTGTTGAATCGGTAACAAGTTGTATATATTGACAATCTCATCATGTCTCCAGCCAAAGAGTATGAATTTAAATGAATGATTAAGACATCATAACAGGACAGAGACATTCAGTGATTGGCTGTAGCTTTGGTCTGTTTTTCTTTTGGTCTGATTTTGGTAATCATAGGACTGTGTCTCGCCCATGTGTCTGTTACAGAAATAAACAGCAGTGTAGTGAAATAAACAGCAGTATAGTAAAATAAACGGTAGTATAGCTGAATAAATAGCAGTTTATTAAAAATACACAGTAGTGTAGTAAAATAAACAGCAGTATAGTTAAATAAACAGTAGTATAGTTAATAAATAGTAGTACAGTTAAATAAATAGTAGTACAGTTAAATAAATAGTAGTACAGTTAAATAAATAGTAGTATAGTAAAATAAACAGTAATATGGTTAAATAAATAGTAGTATAGTTAAATAAACAGCAGTATAGCAAAATAAACAGCAGTATAGCAAAATAAACAGCAGTATAGCAAAATAAACAGCAGTATAGTAAAATAAACAACAGTATAGTAAAATAAACAACAGCATAGTAAAATAAATAGCAGTATAGTAAAATAAACAACAGTACAATATAATAAACAGCATTATAGTAAAATAAACAACAGTATAGTAAAATAAACAACAGTATAGTAAAATAGACAGCAGTATAGTAAAATAAACAACAGTACAATAAAATAAACAGCAGTATAGTAAAATAAACAACAGTACAATAAAATAAACAACAGTATAGTAAAATAAACAGCAGTATAGTAAAATAAACAGCAGTATAGTAAAATAAACAACAGTACACTAAAATAAACAGCAGTATAGTAAAATAAACAACAGTACACTAAAATAAACAGCAGTATAGTAAAATAAACAACAGTATAGTAAAAAAAAAAACAGCAGTATAGAAAAATAAACAGCAGTATAGCAAAATAAACAGTAGTATGGTTAAATAAATAGTAGTATAGTAAAAGAAACAGCAGTATAGATGAAAAAAACATTCCTTTAAGGGCTTGAAAAACTAAAAACTAGCATGTTGTTTTTTATTTTGTCTGACTTTATACCTATGATTGTTTATTGCACAAGAAATTATTGATTCATTTAATTTGGAACAGTTGTGGTCTCGACAGTGATAACATACTCTTACTGCAAAAAGCACATGAAAACAATTTCGCTTGCCTTTTCTTTTTCTCACAACCTCATTAGCCGAGAGTGTAGAGAGATAAAATACGTAATGAAAGAAGACACCAGAATGAAGATTTTTTCTCCACCATGTAATGAAGGGTCGCAGCGAAGATTAGACCACATATGTTCACACTTACAGTCTGTTCATTACAGTTCTGTTCATTCACCACAAACACACACGCATGCACACACACACAACCTCATTTCTCAAAAACTTGCACCATGATGCTTCACCATAGCAACAAGCTCCAGAGGCATATCCCACACACATCCACCAGTGGCACAGAGTCGTGGAAGAGAGGATGGAGATGAATAAAGAACAGTACGATTAACATATTTTACATTTATGAATCGTTTGAAAATAAAAATCCAATAAAAAATATTAAAAGCATAATTAAAAAGGGTAGAACCCATGCAGAAATACATTTTTCCTGAGCTAATTTAAACTCAGGGTTAGGGTTTTAAGCTATTTGGCAAATGACTATTATCCAAATTTACCTGCAGGCCCTAAGAGCAGCTTCACCGTTCTCTACCTGACAGACAGGCTGTGTATTTGCGCACAGGGGGTCAAATAATGATTTGACGTTCATGATATTCACAGTAATCGATGGGTAATGCAGTTTGAAAGAGAAATATCCTGTACAAGAGTACAAGAAGGGAAAAAGATGAGATGAACCGAGTGAGATCAGTTAATTAATAGCATGAAGAATACATGAGGACAGGAGAACTGTTGTGATTATTCTCTCACTTCATCACATATCTTGGTGAAAACCATCCAAGATTTTAAAGTTTCAAACTTGTGCAGTTTAAATTGGGGACCTTATGCTGTCCAGTGTTGAATGTTGATTTTGAAATGATAATACTCATATTTTCAGAATATCAAATAAAAATATGCCAACATATTGAAAATAAGATCCCAACATTTGGGTGCAAATAAGCAGCTGAACAATTGACTCAACACTGACATGTATCAGATTGTTGATATTGTCACTATGTCCAGTAGAGGAGAAAGGAGAAAACTACTGACACAATAGTCTGATAGTCCATCTCCTTAGAGCTCTGTTAATACTCCACAGTATTCAACAGCTAATCAGAGACTTTGTCTGTCTGTCTTTAGATGCATTTATGACTCAATTTATTAGAGCTTTTTCCACTGAGAACCACAGGGATAATAAGCTCACTGAGAATGAGTTAATACAATAATGCTGTGGGCTGTAAAACTAAAAATGAGCCAAAAGATGCTATAAAACATAGCAGAGAAACGAGCAAACCCCAAGAAAAGCATGCATGTTCCTGTATGCCCCTGAACAAACATGTGTATATCAATTAATATTTACGTACGTATATATGTGAATAACTTAAGAAACCCCGTGCACAGCAGTGCATCCCTCCTGGGTGCAATTGTACAGATTAAACCACAATGGACAACAGAAATCAATATTCCAGCCTACACCGATGTCACTACAATGTAAACACGGTACGTAGCCTATAACACATACAAATGCCAACGTATAGCAGAAACATACTTCAATATTTTTTTCCTGATGACTGGGCTGAATATCAATGAGAAGGAAGAATGGATTCAATAATGTATTATTATTATATCTGTAATATTTGTTGTTACAGCGCAACTGGATAGCCATGCTGCTCCAGACTCTTGATCCCAAGGCGCACACCTGGTGTATTTAACACCAATCCACTTTGATGTAAAGGCAGACCAGCAACCTCTCCTGGTTTAATAAGACAGTAAAGGCATCAAAGCAACGAGGCTACAAACTCCGTCATGCCACATACACTGATTGTGAGCTGGGAGCAGGGACGACGCTGTTGCTTTCAACTGAAGCTGCCTTTACAAGTCTAAAAATAGAAGATTTATTTTAGTCAGAAACGCTAAACTAATAAAAACATCACATTTAGTGATGGCATTTGGTGACACTGAATGAAAAACCTTAATTTTTCAGTGTTTCCACTAACTGACATTTAATATAATCAATGATTTTCACACTTGGATTTTTTTTCTTTCTGACACATGAAAAAGCAATTTTAGGCATAAAAGTGAGGCTATTATGTGTACCCATGTCTGTTTCTGTGTCAAGACTGAGAGCTCGTGGACAACATCTATTCAAAATTCAAGGCTGCTTGAAAAGGTAATTGCTGCCTAACAAGCTGGGAACAACTGCAGTGTTCAGAAACTGATATTTGAGGGAATGTTATCCATTTTTTTTCACACTACATGCACTATACAGATGAATTCATGAAGCCTTGGAAGATTGTCCCACACAACACCTCCACGCCTCAAAACTGCATCTCTCAGCCCTTCAGAGATCATCTTTTCAAACTCATTACCGTCAAGTGTCGCTGGAGGACATTTATCCTTGACAGTACAGCTGATTGCCCAGTTTCTCATCTGTATCTAAAGTGTACGTAGGAGAACGACAGAAAGCACTATTCAAACGACTCCTTTCTCAGGAGGTCGACATTTCATGGACCCAGACTGAGAACAGCGCGCACTGATTCATGCTGCGAGTGGGGTGATTTTCAAATATTGTAATCGGTCCCATCAGGAGATTAAGTTTTCTGAGTGGATGCTGAGAGGAAAATGTGGCAGGCATCCTAATTGTTGGTCACACACACTCACACACATACACACACAAACCGTAAATTATCTGCTATTTTCCTGTATCGCACAATATTTAACCAAGGACGTTCAATCAATGAAATCATACCAAGTGTGTGGAATTTAATAAGACAAGTTTGTAAATCCATGCGGGGTCCTGCTGGGTTGATTCTGTCAGGTAAAGCATTAAATTCAAATTTGAATAGCTGAACAGATACTGTATGTACAGATGTAGATTGAACTGTAGCTAAATCACTGTACAGACTATAAGTACAGTGATCTATACTGAGTTAACACGATTGTGATTGTGGGCTGTATAATCAAAACTAACTTGACTACATGTGGATGCCTGAATGGATACGTGAGTTGTGTCAAAAGACCAGTTACTTCTGCATCATGAATATTGTTATTCACACTTTCTATTGCTGTTGTTCATTTCCTCCCTTATTTTTGTTTTTTAACTGCAGTCATGCTTTGGCAGCACACATAGATGCAACACAAATTATATGAACATTTAACTGAACTGCTCCTTTACCACTAACATCTTTACATTTGCACTAGCATTAATCATGTAAATTGTTTCATGGAAAATATAATTACGACTTATAATTACGACAAATTTACTGTAGCAAATATTGTATGTAAGTACAATTTTGTACTAGTTTGGTCACAATACTTTTTCTAACTTAGATCCAGTACGTTTGAAAATATCAATTTCTGATCATTTAAACATTTTGGGCATAACATTTTGGATTTTTATTAAAAGATGAATGTAAATATAACAATGTTTGTGTGCTGTGAGTTAAGCTGAACAGCATCTACTGTAAGTTAATTCATTTCTGGAGAAGGTGGGCCTAAGTGTATTGATACTGAAGAGAATGAAGATTGAAACTGACTCGAGTATTGATAAATCCATATTTTTGACACTAACTAGTATTTCCACTTTATGCTACTTTATACTTGCACTTTGCGATGTTAGAGCCAATGTTGTACTATCTACTCCACTACAGTTATATGATAACTTTTCTGTACTCATTACTTTACAGAAAGTCTGAACCCAGAAATTTTAATGTTTTGATTTTCGTCAATAAGTCTCATATCTGGTAGAATATGGACTCAGTATGCATCATGGGGACATATATTGTACAAAGACACCAGATTCATCATATTGTTGTCATGTATGTGGTCCAGATAAGACCTCATTTCATGCCTGGAAATACCCCAAGTCAACATTTTCCTAGAACATGTATTGTATGAATACATGTATATGTTGTATTGTATATCTGTCTACAGTATCCTGAACGACATAAACTCTGGAATAAAAGCGGTCAGACATCCAATGAACATGAAATCTGTGACTCTCATCATCCGAGGGTATCACTATCACAAGCTTGGAAAATTCAGGCAGTAATATCTCAGTTGATTACACACACACACACACACACACACACACACACACACACACACACACACACACACACACACACTCTCACACGCTCACACACACACACACACACACACACACACACACACACACACACACAAACCACTGAATCCAATAATCAGCAACATGCTGAATATCAGATCCGATAATCAGCCAGGCCGATAATCCGTCGGTCCCTGTAGCATACTTGCATTTGCCAGCAAATGGAATTAGCATCTCTTCTGTAAATCTCAGACACTCCAAAGTTGCCAGTTCTCCTCGGTCTTGCATGCTTTCAGAGCTCGCAGCCTGCCAGCATCGCCACCGCAGCAGACACCGATCCCTCCCTCGCAACAATAGAATGCCAAAACACAAAAGAGGTAGGTGCTGGAGAGGAAGCTTCCCAACCTTTGCACCTGATGTCGGCTCCCACTTGTCAGCAAACATCAGAAAGGCTGCAGCTTCAAACCACAGAGGCGGGTCAGCTGGCTGACAGGCTGGCTGCCTTCCTGCTATGACACCCTCAAACTCCCTCTGATCTCCACCCCTGAAAAAAAAATCTTCGAGCTTCGCCTCAGTGGATCCTAAAAACAACCCACACTCTTTCCTCTCCTTACCTCACATCTGCTCACTAAACTCTCCACCATCCGTCTGCTGTGTTCATTGTGCTGTCTGGTTAGAAGTTACATCCTAAAAACAGCAATCTGACTACAATGTAGGCATATGCAGAGAGACGGCAACTATTCTTGTACAATAAAATGACAAGTTGCTGTATGATGATATCAGAAAAATGTGGCATGAGGTGGAAATCATTATTCACATCATGTTTTCTGCACTCTCAGCCTGTTTGTGTTCCTGTCCGTCCTTTTGTTTGTTCCCTTAAATCACTTCAGTCAACGTGGCTGGTGTAATACTTCAGAATCTGTATTCAGCTGCAGTTCTGGCCATTATTTGTATGTTAATATTTCACAAAAAGAAAGCTGAACAGGGGCTTAGCATTATCTGGCAGTTCATTCAAAAATTCTATTGTTTTTCTCTGCATTTGCATCAAGGCTACACAAGTAATCAAGTACAATATCCAAATCACATGAGCTGCAGTTTGTTCTATAAAAAGGTAAAACTTGTCACAACATACTCTTATAAGTGAAGCGCTGTGGTGCTGCAGAGATGCCCCGAGCTACAAATCACATTTTCCAGTCATCAGGGAACATGCTCGGTCGGTGCAGACTCCAGCAAATATCACATCATCACCATTTTTATATATTTTTCAGTTAGAATGAAAACCAAAATTCACCAATCCCATGAAAATCAATACTTGACACTATCTAAATAATCACATTATGATTTATATTTGCAAATTTGCCATTTAATGAATGTTTATGAGGGAGCTTATGGGGACAGGTAAAAAATGTGCGCCATTACAGTAAATCCCAGCTCCTCTACCAATTACAACCACGGAATATTTCTAAACAAGGAGATGTCTGACATTTAGTTCCTGCAATTACTTTAGGCTCTACTGGAAGATGCACAGAGAGGTAAGAGGCACTGAAGTGGTTGATAGGCATTTATAAATCCATCCAGTTTATCAGTGCTAAACATTTCACAAACCGCAGTAGTTGCAGCAGGTGCAAATCATTGGGGGCATTTGCTACCTGCTACGAGCAAAGACAAGAGCTGCAGCAGCAAACAGATGCCTGAAGGTTTTTGTTTAGTACTCTATCTGCGGTTACTACAGAAACAGGTGGATGGTGACTGAGCGGCATAATAAACGGCAGTCGTTGAGCTGGAGAGTTTTTAGGAGGTCTGGCAATTAAGATATGACAGGCCACATCACCAGGAACAATGAGGGGGAGGAAACTGCCGGTTAACAGTTTGCAAAGGTGAAATATTCCACAGGCGAGACAAAACAGGTAAAGCAGAGGAGTGTCAAAAGGCTGTTAAATATAAAGCTAGAGTTTATTTCTGTTCATAGTACTCCATGCTTCACACCGGAGAGCTGAATCCTCTAAAATCTGTCCCTGGCACGGTTTGTGGACACGCTCCAACAGCAGGTGGAGTGAACGTTCTGACACTCAATGGACCACAGCTGTCGCTTCGGTTGCCATCTCCAAATCTGACACCTTTATAATTTCTACGAGCGTAGGTGCAGCAATTAATACAAAGGGACTGTCACTATACTACCAGTCTGCTTTACTGAAGACGTGGATGACTCTGAAGATGTAAAGCCAAAATACTGTACATGGCTTTATGCCCCTCGATCACAGTTCACATTAGAATGAGTCTGACTGACTGACAAAGGGTTTAAGGAAAGACCTCAGACAGTAGAGGGCAGGCGCTCTGATGACTGCACACGTCTGGGTGGAGAAATCTTCGTCTGAAACTCAATTATCCTTCTATTATTAATTTTGAGGCACTGGCTGAATAATAACTCACCTTGGCTGCACACTTAAAAACAACCTCCGCCCCACATTTCCCCTCTCATCTGTCATATTATTAAATCATTCGGGAGATGGAGTGACTTTTCTATTAAGACTAGAAAAATGGCCGACACATTGCAAGATGGAAAAAATAATAAATGATTGGTTGAAATTAAGAAGTTATTTAGTGATTCTTCCGTCCCCAACCTCATTCCTAGATTTCTTTAATCTACTGATTATAAAAATCCACATAAAAGTCACCCCCCTGGGTAAGACCTCCAGGGGGGGGGTGAGTATACTGTTCATCTGTCAGTATGTCAGTTTGTTTCTGGTTCAGAGCTTCATGACAACAACATTACATATCGCCTCTCAATGTCTGGCCAACTCTTGTCTGCAATGATTTTATTTTTGTGACCAGTAAAATGTAGATTCTTTAAACTGGAAAATGTATTAGATGGGCACTGGTGAATTTATCTCTACCCTATTGTTTGGTGCGAAATTTCAATGAAGGTACTTGGTTCATATGTGACTCATTTTTTAAAGCCACCCACGATGCCCCCAAACACACCACGGATTCCCACAGCAGGAGCACTTAGCATGTATGACTACACATTCAGATGGTGACCAGTGCTAGAAAGGAGGCACTTAGGACTGGGCTGTAATCTTAAAAGCCAAAATGTTTTATTCTTCATATACTAATTAATCCATTAAAAATTATAATGGCATATTTTCTTGCTCTTTCTAAGGAGACAGAGTGCATACTCTGTCTACAGCTTTTGTTGAGGCCGTTTCACACCTGCATCACAACCTGAACAGACATGAGCACACCTCTGATTAACCCAGCTGCTGGGTGAACGCCAACAAATTTATTTTAAAGCACCTCACAACCATAATTTATTTCAACTTCTCATGCATGTTTGAACCAAATTGAAATGTCTTATTGTTGGGATACAATTCAGGCTTCCTCAGTCGGCTGCATAGATTGCTGACAAGCAGCTGAAATTCAAAGACAATAACGCAGGCTCGAAAATATGGCCACTGAGCAAACAATGCAAAGCCCCGCAACAAACACAGACTGAGATTACTTCTGCACCAAGCCAGCAAAATACAGAATCTCTGCTTACATGTGAATACAATTTGCATCCTCACAATAACTCGTCAGGTTTTGGCGTTTTTTTTTTCGAAAGATCTGCAGTGGCATGAAGAAATTTGAACTGGAAGAAAATTGTTTGATTAAATTGTTGTCTTCTTCACAGAACAAAACAAGGAAAGTAAGACACACCAAGCACTGTAGAGAGAAGCTAGTCACTGGAAGTGGACTTGAGAGCAGAAAATAGTGTCGTACACACTGGCTCATGTGCATTTTTCTTTTTATTCTGATGGTGTTTCGGTCCTCAGGCCTTCCTCAAGATCAACAACCACGGTCACAGGCACTGAGATTTCATATAGGCCACACCCTGATGACACATGTGATGATGATCAGACAGTTACCCTCCACCACTGGTGTGGTGAACAACAATACAGAGACCTAAAAACTTTGAAGAAAGGTAGTGATAGGAGAAAAACACTGCTTCAAATCTTACAAACATTTACAGCAAACATCTTCTAAAACACTGAAACACATTAATTCTGGCAGACTTCCAACAGATATAGAGAAATGTTAAACGTCAGCTCTTAACAGACATCATAGGCACCTTTATCTATCTATCTAAACAATACAAGTAGGTACAATCCTCAAACCAACGCTGAAACATCAGCTCTGATAAAAAAACATCTTTAACTATTTAAATCTATGTCTGCAAAACAATAAACAAGGCATCACAACCAATTTGTGTCACTTATTAGGCTGAAAATCAGCAAGTTAAACCTTCTGAGCATCACATTCTCCTATAATGTTTCAGTATCATTGCTCATAAAGCACACTTGTCAGCCAGGCCTTCCTTTGCGGCCGCACTACGACATTTGCAAATGTGTGCCTGTGCAGACAAAATCAGCATAAATGCAGGTTGATAACACCTGTATGATGAGCATTTTTAAATGACTGACTCTGAGAAAAGATAAAATAGGTTGCTGTGTGCTGTCAACTGTCTGTCACATTAACCACTGGCCAGACTGGCATCAATACTAGCCTTGAGCTTTTGTGTGAAACTGAAGATCGGTGAGCTGATTTGCACGACTTCTCTCTATTTGACACATTTTACAACTGTCGACCAATTCAAAACTGCAAATCCTCCATCCTGTTGGAGACATGTCAGGAAGGAATGAGGCAAAAACTCAGGAGAGATGTGCCTTCGGAGACAGAATTGATTTCCATCTCTTGCATCAACTGTAGCTGAGAAAGGATGTTTTTATTTAAAAGATAATTAGTGACACTTCTTCCACACTTTAACCCTCTCAAAAATGAGAGGTCAGGAGTCTTTTCAGCTAATCATCACATCACATAACAAATGAGAGAATCTTGTATAACTATGTAAGTTTCACCGCTCCCTCTGTTTCCATCCTGTGGTTTGATGAGTAGGGACACGATGTACTCTCGGAGATTCATGCATTCTGTTCTGAGATCTGCAGCCTCTGAATTGTATCTTTGTCAGCCCACCTTGCCCCCTCTATCTCTAGGATACAGTGTTTACAGAGTCAGTGCCAGGACACAGTGTGATCGTACGTGCTGTAGGTCCAAGAACAAACAGGCTTCACCATGGATTACAAGACATGACTATACTCAATACCACTGTACCAGTCTGAGCAGCATGAATAGACTTACACAAGGCTGGGACTATTTTAAATTAATACTTTAGACGGACCCACTTTTACCATTTTGAAAATGCACCAGCACCTGTTTCAGTTTTTTTTTCCAGCGCTCCATTCTCAAATCCAGTCTGCTTGCTTATTGGAAACATGTCCGAATAAATGAAGTTCTATACCAGGATTGCATTGTCCAACCCAAATCCTAAATGCTTCCTATACCAGTGTTTTACTTTGACAGGGCTCAACTCACTTATTGACTCAGCACAAACAATCCAAGCCTTACTTCCAATCAAACTTCATGACAAACTACATTGATCATTTTCCCTGTGGTCAACATATTGCTGCATTTACAACAGCAAGGATACAGTTTCTCATTTAAGTGGCGACTATCTGCTGAGATACCACATTTTTACTGGCAGGCTTCATCAGCTGTTGTTAATGTCATCAGCTGGCAGAAAAAGAACTACTGAATGAAACTTGGCCAGTTCACTTTACAAGGCAGTGTTCGTGGTGAGCTAGCGGGTAGCCTCTGTACGGGACGGTGTCATCTGCAGTGTAACATTGTAGACGGGACCAATTCAATCAAGGAATCAAGGGCTTGACTGAGTACGAACCTGTGACATTAATGTTAGCTCAGCAGCGTAAGTATATCACTTATTATTATCAGATGGAGCTCAGTGCACAGTGCAGTATTTGTCTTATTTGTCTGTCTGTTGTCATGAGAAGAAAGCCATCTTTGAAAAGCAGGGCGGTTATGTTCCGAGCTCAACGACTCCAGCTTATACACTACTGATTCACAGTCGTGTCTCACTGCAAGGCCCCCAAACTCCCACACAGGCATTCTCACTTATTCTTCGTAATTAGAGCTCTGTCCACTAGAGTTCATGAACTCAGCGGGAAAAGATAAAGGTGTAGCCTCTCCTGACAGAGGACTTCGAAAATGAATCAGGAGGTCAGACGAGCACAGTCTGTACACCCACACAGCCATTAAATGGAGAAAATGAGTACCATAGGTCAGCATTTAATGTGAAGGGGAACTGGTCATTGTGAATATTGTGTTGGGGGTTGGGACAGAGACATGTTGGTGTCCATGTTTTGGCATGTATGTTCCTACTCTTCAGTCTAAACACATGAGATGGGCGTCATGTGTAGGGTGAGGTGGAGCAGGGGATGCTGCTGATGCTCAGCTGATCAGAGCGAGTTGGCTGCATAGCTTGCCGTCTGGAAGGAATAAACAGCCCAAGCTGCATCAGATTCAGCTCTGATCCAGAGCAGTTCACCGACTGGAGGAGAGCTCAAAGATGAGTTTTCAACTTTTTGGATTAATAAGGTTATACTGTTTTGCAGCCCGACTGCAGCAGCGAGCTGACCGCCGTTGTTGACTGGAGCTGGATGGGAAATGTTCATTTACTTCTTTACTTCGTGAATGTCAAGTTAAAGAGAGAAGAGGGGTAAAAGAAGAGAGGGGACTGGAGTCTCTGGTGGGTTTTGAGTTCAGTGGTTGACCTGAATTCCAACACACTTGCTACCTTAATTCTAAAATTCAACTAAATAATCTGGCTGTTTTGGCCGAATAAACACTTAGAAATAAACACAAATGATGCTGCAGTTGAATACACCATTAAAGAACCACCACTGATGATGACAAAGATGTTTATCTGATGTGACTCAGGCAGAAATGTTCACGTTTACCTACTTCCTTCCTCAATCCGTCACTCTCTCCTAGCGACAAGCAACCAAATGAACCACATCAATACCTTCGAGACATTTGTAGATTTTCTGATTTAGATCATTTTTGGAAACATTTGGGATGTTGTACGTACACAACTCAACAAATATATGACACAGGTCTGGTCATTTTTGAGAATTCCGACATATTGCACCTTACGCCCATGCTAACACATGCAGAACAGACGACATTCTTTAATTTTCACCCCTGCTCCTCAGAGAGTCTGTGCACGCCACTCAAGAACAAACTGCTCTCTGACAAAAATCTGCATCTGCACATTTCACTTTTATGCTCCTGCATGTTACAAATTGGCTGCCAAAGGTACAAAAAACAAAACAGTAACACCTGCCAGTACGACTGAAAATGAGACTGCTTTTGCTGATGTTTCGCACCTGCACTTTAATTTGTGTTGGTTTTACATATAGAACAATCCCCCAAATTTGACCCATGAAGCTGATGTCATGTGCCCGCAAGATTACACATTAACATGACACTCGAGTCCTGGATTGATTTTAGCCGCAAGAAAGAGTTAGCGATCTGTTTAAATGACTAATTTCACACCCAACGCAATCTCTGAAACCGCAGTGCGTGATTTTCCAATGAAAAAGAATTAGATGATATTGCTTTGAAAGCAAACAATTCTCTCCTCTTCAAGGCCTTGTTTAAGTGGTCGCACACACTGAACATTGTTTCACAGTGCTGAGAGAAATCTTAGGAGGCTAGGAGACCACAGGCTCTGCCAGCAGTCTCATGGGATGTCCAAGCACAGATTCAGAATACCAATTATACTGTGTGAGCCAATATATATTGTGTTGTCAGGATAAAACCTCCTCCACTGATATAGCAACAGTGTCTCCAAACAGTCCACTGTACCCTACATTATTGGCTGAGTAAGGCGAAGGAGGAATTGATTAACTACTGGAGGTTTGGTATGTGTTGACCGTATTCATACTCGAATTTGATTCTGTGTACTTGAACATACTTGCAGTGTTTTTTCACCATGAGTCATTTTTGCTTGTCATGGCCATTCAAACTGATTCATTCGCACTTATGTCCGACAATGTGCTGATGACATCACATGCGCACAAACATTTTGCGATGTGTCATCAACCATTCCTCGGAGAACAATCATCGGTTTGCTCTAAACATTTGTTTTTTTAAAATACAGGCTTTGATTGCAGTCACCCCTACAGAGACGTAGCCTACCAATTTCCTGGCTAATGAGTCCAGCAGCTCTGTGACTGAAGTACATTTAATTGTATGTGAACATAATGTGACTAATGCACGGATGATATTAAAGATGTGATTTGTAGAATATGGCCAGAATTCCAGGGTAGCTCCAAAAACATAGGGAGCGGCATATCACAAGGGGAAGTGTCAACTGCTGCTCACTGCTAGCTGGCTGTAGCTAGCCACGGATAGCTAATTAGCTCATGGCTCAGTTAACAGTGGTGTTAGCTTTAGAGTTTGTCTGCGCTGGTACCTCTAATCACGTGGGGGCCACCACAGCCTTCAAGGCTGACTTAGTTCACACAGTATGGAGGCGATTTACAATGATTCTGACCATAACTGTAACTTCGAGGATGACAAGAAGCAGCAGAGAGTGAGACTACAGCAGCAGGTTAAAATGGTGCATAGAGCCAGAATATCTTCCCATCTTATTCTGCAAATTGAGGATTTATTTTGACCTTACCAGATGTAATTGTGGAAAGACAAGCCAAGACTATTTTGGTGGGTTTTATGTTTGAAATCAATTTTATGATGAGTTAAGTTAGCTTTAGTTTGGTAAGAGAGAGAGACTTCAATTCGAAAAGTATACAGTTGTATACATACATACAGAGAAAGTTCAGATATTTTTATCAGTTATCACACCATCGCTTACAGCTAAGCTAAAGGAGCTATCGCCGAAAATGTGCGAACATCTCAAGACCTCATTTCAGGCATTTAACCGAAACACCATTTCAGAAACCTCGGACTTTGAGATGAGAGAACTGGATGTAGGACTACAAACTACACATAGATTTATATTGCTTTTAAATTATCATAATTATTTCATATTTTAATTAATTTTCCATTAAGTCTACACAATAAATACATGTTGTCAAATCTCCAGCATACAAAACTTCAGCATGAAATGTGAAGTCACCCATAGACTGATAGATGAACCTATTAGTGTGGTCTGTTGTGGAGATGGACTGAAAACATCATGAAGCATAAGTAATGTAAACACTCGAACCGTCCCTGTGGGGATGTTTTGGTGACGGTGAGCTTGTCCGAGGAGGTCTGTGAACGCAACACGGACATGCAAACACAGAGTGGAGCGAGCATCACCATGCATCTGCCAGCAGACACAACATGATGCTGAAGCCACTTTAATAATCTCTCATTCTCCAAATCCGCTGCACCTGTCAACTCATTAGACAGGAGGGGGGGTCTGCAGCCTCCTATCTAATACACAATACCGGCCTAGCGTGACAACACAAACAAACACACTGGGGTGAACAGCTGAGGTGTGTGTGTGTGTGTGTGTGTGTGTGTGTGTGTGTGTGTGTGTGTGTGTGTGTGTGTGTGTGTGTGTGTGTGTTGTTTGTTTGTTTTTGTTTTTTTCCACGCACACTTTGCCACCATCTGAAAAAAAAATAAAATAAAATAAAAAATTCTTACCTGTCATAACTCCATCTGCTGTAAGACATGCTCCTGTTGCTGCTCACTCCCTCCATGTCTCCGGTGAAGCTGGACGTACTGGGGCCGCTGGGAGAAGAAAAAGGCGAGAATGAAGACCCTGAACGCTCCTCTCCTCTCCTCTCTCTCCTCTTCTCCCCTCTCTCCCCCGTGTCCTTCCACCCTGAATGCGAACAAGAAGTAGAGGAGTCGCCGTTTCGTGAATGAGCAGGGAGGCTGTGCGGAGCCAGACGCTCCTCGCTCCTATGGGCCATACCACCGCAGAGAGAGCGGGGGGAGCTCGGATGCTGATCTGTTCCATTCAGCGCTGATGAACGTCGCTGACAGAATCCCCCCTGCTGACTGTGGCCTCCAGCCTCCACTGCACATCCTGTATCACTGCAAGAAGCTGTGATATATTTTGTTCTGTGTTTTGTTTTTAATTATTATAATTGGTATGTCGTGACTGTTCAACAGCCCGTAGCAAACGCTGAACCTGATCACTCATGTGCTGATCAATAGGTTTTAATAAATAAATAAGCAGATACTAGCCCTCAAACACACACACACACACACACACACACACACACACACACACACACACACACACACACACACACACACACAGAGTTCCTTCATTATTGAGAGGCTGACATTGGAAAAGTGGATTTGTGCTGGAGTCTCAAGAAGTAATTTCCAATGAATGTAATTTAATGCAAATAGGAATAGGCCTGATTTTAATGTGTTTCACAGGATCAGGCTCACACACGCGCGCGCGCATGCACGCGTGCACATGCGCGCACACACATTGCTGCCTTTCTCAGAGCACTGCATGTCTGCACACAGGGCTGTTTCGAGCTTCTGTGGGGGGCAAATGTCTGGAGGCCCCCATTTTGAGAAATTACTGGGGGGGATTGGAAACCCTCTGAGGTATCAGTCAGTCAATCAATCAATCAATCAATCAATCAATCAATCAATCAATCAATCAATCAATCAATCTTTATTTGTTTAGTGGCAATTCACAACAAAGGTCAACTCATGACATCCTTCTCCTTGATTAATTCATTTACAGAGACCCAACAATTCCCCCATGAGCAAGCACTTGTGACAGAGTGAGAAAAAAAAACAAAAAAAAAGCCTTTTAACAGGCAGAGCAATGTTTGGAGCAATGTCCGGCGACCATCTGTCTGGACATGGTCTAACATTTAAGTGCTTGGGTCTTGTGCATTTGAAGAGGTAAAGAGGCTAGATCTGTGGAAAAACTTTTAACAGCTTCTTTTCGGAATCTCAAATTCAAGTCTGAAATCTAAAGCAGATCCCAGTGAAATAAACCAATAGGAAATGATAGTAAATGGGAAACACTGGGCCCCCCTGAATCAAGAAACTCATTTAAACTGCATTTAATCATCTGCCAAGTGTGCGTAAATGAGACAGATGCAGCATTTTCCTTAAAAAAATAAATAAATAAACAACTAAACATATAGAAATATTACTTTGAAGACATGAAATGAAAAAATATTTAGATAAATTAAGTCAGATTATTACTACAGAACACTGTTTGAAAGCCTCCTGGTGGGTTTAGGGGTCCTATACAGCCACACAGCCTGCATATGTCAAGAACCAGGCCTGTCTACGCACCTGTGATCATGTGGAAATGTGGATATGCTTTAAAACAACGTATCATTAGATAAACTAATCCAGAAAGAGGAAGTGGAAATGAGGGAAGAGGACACACAAGAAATCCACCGGAGCTGCTATTTCAAGGCTCCCCTGTGCACATCCCTTCCAATTTAATGAACCCCAGCATCTTTAATTCAAGATCCCAAATGAAGATAGCTGACACTGGCGGTGTGGAGGCCCCTCCACCCTCCCATACTCACCTCATTATCTCTTGTTTATATTACATTGTGTCTTTACTGCAGCCAAGGCAGACCCCGATGAGAAGTCCACTCATGAATATATTTTCTCTTTCCATGTTCACTTTTTTTCAAGGAGCAAATATTACATTGCATTTTTAAGATCCTGAGGTGAAGCACAATTATAAATAAAATAGCACTGCAAGACCTCTGCACTCACAAAACACACAAATAATGGCCTTTATGCTCATGGGTGATCAATCGTATTGATTGCTGGTAATGTTGAGTGCATAAGGATTGTTGGTATTTCTTTTACATCTACTCATAGTGGTCAGCATAGTGGTGTTTATTACTAACACCCAGATGACATCTGCACCCAAAGACCAAAAATGACTAAAACAGTCCAACAACAGTCCTGTATAGGGACCATGAGGCTCCTGCAGAGCCTGACTGATGCACGATTCATGGGGCTGATGCCGACACTGATATTAGGAAGTAAAAAAACTACATTATCAAAACATTGGCCGTTATACACTTTGTTAGAAATTATCCCTAAAACAAAGTTGTACAATGTATAAAATGTCATTGTGTCGAGTATGAACATTTGCTTTCTGTCTTATTTGTTCTGTTTTTTCTTTGTTTTCCTTGTTTTGATGCAAAGCATGTTGAGTTGACCTGTGTGTGAACGTGCTATACAAATAAAACCGACTCCACTAAAATTTGATGTTTATGAACTTTCATAATTGTTTCACAAAGGTACCACCATCAAAACATAACCTGAGCCAATATTCACTGAGAGAATGTCGGTCCAGCCTTCTCCCACAGACTTCTAGAAACACCCCAACAGAACTCTTCATGTTGCATGCTGTTCCTCTCCTTGTTGTGTGTTCAATATTTTAACCCTTAGTGGTTAAACAAGGACTTAATCACTATTCCTTAGCCACAACAACCCCCTTGTGGTCAAATAAGTATATACATGTGTTGGGTTCACCTTTACGGAGGTCTGTGAGTTAGACTGCTTATTTGTTCAGGGCCATTGTCTGTCAAGACATTCTGAAGTAGGCAAGTATGCCGATAGTTGCACATTAACCTTGGAAGAATGTATGTTTATACTCGCACTCACACCAACATTGTGCTGCTGTATTATACATTTTAAGTGTAATGTTACCTTATAGCCACCCCAGTTGCTCTTGCATGAATTGAGAGGATTCATGAGTTTACAATCTTAATGTCAATAATCAGACCGTATATGTTCTCTCAAAAGCTATAACTTGGTAGGAAGTAGACAGGGGATGACAGGCTGAGTCTGGCCTAGATTTGTTTTAAAACAACAAGCAGCAGAAAATGTACAGAAAAGGATTTGGGCAACATGTGAACATGAGTTCTGACTTTAAAGTCAGAATTCTGAGAATAAAGTCAGAATTCTGACTTTAATCTCAAAAGAACTCAAAAGAATTTTCACATGTGCAGAGTTCTGACTTTTTTTTTTTCCAGAATTCTGACATTAATCTCAGAATTCTGACTTTGTTCTTAGAATTCTGACTTTATTGTCAGAATTCTGAGATTAAAGTCAGAATTCTGTCAGAATTCTGAAGTCAGAATTCTGACTTTAAAGTCAGAACTCAAGAGAATTTTCACATGTGCAGAGTTCTGACTTTTTTTCCCCCCCAGAATTCTGACTTTTTTCTCAGAATTCTGAAAAGAGTCAGAATTCTGCACATGTGAATATTTTTTTGAGTTCTGACATTCTGACATTAAAGTCAGACTTCTGAGATTAAAGTCGGAATTCTGAAAAAAAGTCAGAATTCTGCACGTGACATTTTTTTTGAGCTCTGACATTCTTTTCTTTTCACATGTGCAGAATTCTGACTTTATTCTCAGAAGTCTGACCTTAAAGTCAGAACTAAAAAAACAAACAAAAAAACCCCCACATGTATGTTGCTTCTATAGGCTCGACCTGAGCTGTGCGAGCAGCATCCAACAATAGAATGCAGAATGTCATTTGGGAATTTAGAAATTCAGATAAATGTCCCAAACCGAAGACAAAACAGAGAGACACATGCAGTTAATGTGAACACTAACCAACATCAGTTTGATGAAGATCTGTACTAACCATTGTGAAGAGACAGTGAAAGAATTGATCAAACTCAGTATTTCAGACAGCCCTTAATAGATCCTTTTTGTATTCTGAGAAATGAGCGTCCATGTTGATGATATAACACCCGATCAAACTGTGAATAACAATGGGATACTTTATCACAGATTGACTCTGAAAGACAGATTCTCTATCATCCTCTGAGATATACTGATATCGACGACAGCCGTGATATTAGAAACTGAAATAATAATATTGTGTTAATAACGTTAATATGATCATATCATGTGAATATTGCAGTGCAGATGTTAGGACTTCATTATATGTTAGTGTTCATCTGGTTACCTTTTCACTATTTATGAAGTCTTATTATTCTTTCACTATGCTTTCTTTACAGTCATGGTTACAGACTCCACCTCCGTTCACTTGTATTTTGAGTTTAATTCATTTGTCAAAAAAGAGACATATCACACAGTAAACCAAAGTTTTTTACTCCCTTTTTTCTGATGTCATGAAAGTGGCCACAAATGTCATACTAGTGTCATATGTGAGTTCCAGAGATACCATTTTTGCACATACTCGTCTTTTATGTTAAACTGCGCTCAGCTTAAATGTTACGGCGACACAAAGGGTTCCCTTGACTAAGTAAGTATCCATGTGTTGCGTCCTTTCATTTAAGGCATCCTGTTGCTATTTAAGTGACAACATGAAGAGGAAAACTTGCGACGAATCTAAAAGAAAGATTCTCTACCCCATCTGGCTCATTGACAGATTTTATTTTAGCACCAAAAGCTACACACAGGGCAAAAGACACTGATATGGCAGAAAAAGAAACAAGAACAGTATGATTTGGATGCACACTAGGATTTGCAATAAGATGGGATTTCAGTGATTGTTATAATAATTCGTGTGGTTTAAAGACCAGAATCATCCCTATAACCCTCTCTCTCTCCCACCCGACCTGGCGTTTTTACACTCTGAGCTGGTGACGGACACCTCAAGATAAATATATTCTCCATTGCTAAGCCACGACAAGGAAAAAAACATTCTTGGTCACATTTGGGCGAAAGATCCAATTTTGAAGATTTGGGCCAACAGTCATCTTCAGTTTAACATAATCAAGAGAATTAAATATTCCTCTTTACATATATACACAGCTATGCTGCGAATGTGTATTCACTTATAAACATATAAAAATACTTGTCAACTAGTTTGATAAGAAAATAATGTATAAAAGTAGAGTAGAAACATTTAATCAAGTCCATTACTTCCATCATCTGATTTTCCTGTTGTTTATATTACAAGATGATGATATGAAAAAACAAACTGCAGTACTTCATTTAAATGCCTGAACAGAAGTACAGAAGTGGAGAGGGAAGGCAGAACAGTATTTTATGTCTGTGGTGATGATCCACAGAGCGGCAGGTCCGGTGAGTTCATGTCCCGTTGGAGTGCGGCTGTTTTTTCGATGTGCATCTCAATGCCTCCACTTGTCCTGGTTTTTTTTTTCCCCAGCGGACAGAAAAAAAAAGTTATGTAACGGAAATAATTCAAGGAAACAAAACAAACACATTGCCACTGTGTTATTGGAATGATATAACAGTTATTTGTTCTATATTGTCGACTTAATGTTTGACAGAAAAGATGCGCTGAATTGGAATGATCTGAGCTGAGCGGAGCTTCTGGATTCGCAGCTGATTGATTTTGTTTTACATTACTTGTCAAAGGTTGTACATGGAGCATACGGTGTTCAGTGTTTGTTTTTTTTTTTTGTTTTTTTTTTTATGGAAATCATGTGAGGTTTCAAAGATACACAAAGCACTACCAGTTAGTTTATCTACTGCTTCTCAGAGCTCTGAAACAATGCGTGGTGTCCAATTTTGACTGAATTTGAGGAGAGAAATTCAGACAAATCAGTTAATATCGGTACATTGATGAGATGGCACAGGACAAGAATCCTTCGATCTATAAGACTTTTCAAAAATCTAATACAGTAGACACTCCCATGTTTGGCAATTGAGATGAAAGCAGAAACCACAGACAAAGAATCCACTGCAGAATGCCAAAAAAGTTCTATCATTGTAGCTTTAAGGGCTGTCTAGGCATCATATTTATGTACATTACTTATATATTCACTTTCATTTATGTAAAACCAAACTCAACCTCACACACTGTACTGTGGTGATTTAATAGGTCATCAGAAATACACTTTGAAAATCACAACAAATGTCACATATGTACAGCAGATTAGCACATGGGGGTAAAGGTGAATATGGCACAACATACACAAAGCTTAATAAGATAATCTCTCTGCTCTGGTCAGACACTGAAACTAAAGAAACTCAGTAACATTCTGGATATATAGTTTTCATTCAATCTCGGTAGCAAGTACAAATGTCACTACAAGGCAAGAGAAGTCCTTCAGAGTACAAAACATTAATTTGTCAGGCTGATTTTTAGAAGGCAATGTTTAGTGTTGGGACTCTCTCGTGTGATTTTTAGATTACGGCTGAAGGTAGAGTGGTGTTAAAATTTGGCATTGTCAGTTGTCCATAGTGATGTCCTGGGGACAGCAGCTCCTGGTCAGAGTATCTCAGAAAAGGCTGTCTGAAGTCATGCACGTGGAGAAGGCAGCGGTCAGTCATCCACTGAGGATGTGATGTCAGGCAGAGTGGGTGGGGTGGTACAGAGTAGCTGCATGAGTTACAGTGATAAGGCCGACTCAGACGATCACACAATGGCAGCCGCTCTTGTCTTTCTCTTTTCTTGTTGGTTCTGGCGACGGTGGACATTCCTGCTCTTGGAATTTCCTGGGAGTTGGGAGAGAGTGAAACTATCATGACACACTGGACTGTTTACATTTGACATGCATCTTTTCCTTCCATTAAGTGGTTGTTCTCACAGTCCCTGAGAGTGCAACAAAAATGACAACAATGTTGTTCATTTCTCTGAGATTTTTGTCTGTGTTGTTGTCTGTGTTAACACTACAGTTTATAGAGGCCATTTTTAACCATTTAAATTGGAGTATCATGTCCCAGTCACCGGGTGGTGGATCCCCAGAGCCTCGTCCACTATCACATTTGATTATTATATTTGATCATTAGCATGAGTTAGCAGCATGAATTAGAATGGTGCAGGGAAGAGGAGATAAAGTGTTAAATCCTCTTATTCTCAGACCAGTCAGGTAAAAAAATACATTTTCTAAACTATGTAAGGTTTTTGAAAAACATCTTCCTTTTTTTCTGTGCCTGAAAATTCATCTGTCCACTCCAAATGACATTATGCTGCAAAGGGTTGTTCTGCCTGTTTTGAGTCTGTCTTGTTTTGTGTCTTTTCTTAACAACTATGATTTAATTTACACTTGTACAGTTTTATTCAACTGCAGCATTAAAGAGTTATGAAATATAGGACCATTTTATCAAAGAACTGTGCCCGATAGACAGAACACACTTTCGTGCATAACCTCCGCTGAAGCATATTTAAAAAAAAAGATTTTAAAAAGATTTTTTTTCTTTGCTCTTGTTGCCAGGTGACTGTCAATCACATCTGATGAAACCATATCCATACAGATTTTTTAGAGTTAAGTTCTTGATAAACAATATCTAGAAATTACTCATAACAAACATCTTAAGTTTGATTAATACTCATGTTATTTGTTTGTGTTCGAGTATTTCTCAGGTTATTTCAGGACTTTATTGGCTGTCTGACAGCGGAGAGATGACATTTAAAGAGGCCCTGGCTGGACATGAAGCAGAAGTTGAGGGCTTCATCCCTAAACCACCTAAATTCCCACCATGGTCACCCTCAGTTGTAAATATTTAATATTGTGACAGCATGTGCAACATGTACAAAACCTTCACTGTATTTAGGCAGTCTGAGTCGATGAAAGAGCCGCATGATGAAGACCTGTCAGAAGATGCTTTAACAAATCACCTACCTGATTACTCTAACCAGCTCGTGGAAAGCCTGATCTACGTTCATACGGATTTTGGCTGAAGCTTCCATATATGTCACCTTCAGTTGCCTGGCTAGCTGCTGGCCCTCTTCCTGGGTTACCTTAGGCAAAGAAGAGAACAGTGATAGGATGAAGCTTTAATGTTAATTTGATGTCTGGGACATGCAGAAACATCTTCCACAATCCCTTGAAAAACAAACCAGGTGTTTATGACTCACTGTGACAGCGAGGGATGAGGCAGGGAAGTAATGCAGCAACGAATGCCACATTACTGTAAAAAGTGAGTTTGTGCTGTATACGCTGTATATGCACATATTCACCCCCCCAATGCACCAAAATATCACTGAGAGCCACTCACTCGTAGATACAAGTCACCTAAACGCACCTGATTTAGATTTTTTTCACTTAGAACCATGCAAAATGAAAAATCTATTTAAATGCTGAAAAACGCGGTATCTCATATAAAAAAATAAAATGGAGAATGAATCCTGGATCCATCTCTTAATACAAATGATATAACCTAATGGGATGTATTTTGGGCTGACACCCATCCTCTATCCAAGTTTCGTGGAAATCCATCGAGTAGTTTCTGCGTAACCCTGCCAACAAACCAACCAACAAAAAAAGTAGAACACAGGTGAAAACACAACCTAAAAACTGAGCTCACAAACAAGCAAACCATGGCTCCTGCTGGATTTTAATCTCGGCACATTGATGACATTTGTTTTTGGGTGTGCTTAGATTATTCCCTTTTAAACATTGGCTTCAATGATGGCTTTAAACAGATCCATTGTTATCGTGTTATTAGTGGTGCTTTATTTTCAGTATCATCATGGCCTTTAACCCCTTTTTGTTGGACGTAACTTCCACTCTCGAGCTATTTATATATTGCCGTTATGTGTTAGCTAATGATCTCTGTAGAAACAAAGACGGCCAGACCATAATGAAAGACCAATTGTTTGTGTGGGCCCTTCGCTTGTACAAGTGGTACTACTGTATTGCGCCGCCGTTGCTAAGGCGACACGTTTTCCGAGTCAGGAATAACAACAACACGGGAAAATTTTAGTGGAGGACAGAAACACAAAACCAGGTTACCTTTCTTTTCCAGGGTGGCAGACAGAACTGTACAATGATAGCGAGGTTTATTGGTAACAAGTGTAAACGCAGATGGTTTCATTATTCTACATCCATCACACTGTGCAATCCACATTTCACTTCATAGTGATGCCCTGAAGCAGAAAGCTCGGCGCTGGACTGCTGCATAGCACACACGTTTGGACTTTGAGATCGAAGTGAAAGTGACCCTGAATAACACTGAAAGAAAAGGTTTGGTATTTTCCAATTTAGCTCCTTTTGTCATCTAAAAATACATTCCAACATGACAGTAGTTTTCCAGAGCTTGCCACTTTTTCTCTTTCTTTAATTTCCTCCTGATTGTTCAGAAAATGTCCTCTGACCGATGTTTCCCCCCCGAGCTTTCATCATATCATTATTTCTCCATGTTGAACGTCTCCCCTTTTCATTACACGTCGCACTGCAGGCCCAATTTTTTTGTCCATTTTAATTGTATTGCGTTTTGTTATTTCTCCAGTGTACATCTTACTACATGCTTAAATTGGTATGTGTGCATGTGGGACTCGGCTGGAATTTGCCTCCACCCCTCTTTTTTAAACAGCTGTGCATGTGAGCAGGACCTAAGTAATGCAAAAAGTAATCAGGTCCAAAGCGAGACTAGTATTCCCTCTCATGGAAATAAACCAGTTCACAGTTATTAGGACAAACGTGAAATACTGACAAAAATTTCAAAGAAGCATGTCTGGATTCTTCAGCCATGTTCAGTGAATGTGATTAATATGAGGAAGATGTACAAATATGATTGTCAATTACATTACAGCTGAAATAAAAGATACATGTACCGTTGCTCACACTTGTGGTGTCGTTATGGGACACGTTGAGGCTCTGTGGCAGAGCACCATCATGCTAAATAGGTCATGTGTACCCGGTTATCACCATAATCCTGAAAGGTGTCTGATAAAATGTCTCGAGCCGCGACATGTCTCATATAAATAGAATAAATAACAAACCAACATAAGCTGACATGACGAGGCTCGGACTGCTGGTGGCAATAAGCTCCGCGTGCCTGTAAGACCCCTCTCCACCATAGGGGGGCGGTGTGGCCTCACTGCAGGAAGTGACGCACCACTGCATACCAGCAGCCAGAAAATTCATCATTTCATCACACTCCCTTTTCTCTCCATCCATCCTCCCCTCCTGACACCAGCGTCTCTTCTGCCGCTCTTTTATTCTCTAGCTCACATCCTGTTGTATCTCTGCAGCTAGCTGCAGCTGCAGCACTCGCTTCCACTTTCGAGTATGCAAATGCCACCCCTCCAGACTTGATGATATTATCTCTTCAAGATGATCAGACAGGGCATACTCTGTGTGTTTGTCAGGCAGCGTGCTCAGATCTCTGCAATCAGTGGGACTTACTTGTCTCTGTAGCTCCAGATCTGCTTTATTTCCTACGAGGATCATGGGGAACTCATCTCTGTCTTTCACTCGGAGGATCTGTCTTTGAAATTTATAGATTTCTTCAAAGCTGTAAAACATATCACACAGTGTTATGTGGTGTTTTCTGCACAAAACAGGTGACATGATGTTGTTTTCAACCATTCATTTTAAAATGCAAAAGCCCCCCCGTCCACATAAACGTAACAATCACCCAGAAGTTGAGGTCATCACTGCTGTGAATCAGACTAAAAGGATTGAACATGGCAAGAAAAAGTCAGCCTCACTATGACAGAACAAAGATGTATGCATCTGAGGCTCGGCTCTGTGCGCTGACCTGACCGTGGTCCTACTACAATATAAATGCCATGTGCACTTTTTCAAACAAAAAGCAAATAAAAATGTCAATCTGGGGGTAAAAAAGGGCAGACTGCATCCGCAAAACCCACGATGGCATTCCAGCCACGGGCCCACAGACAGCTTGGTGAGCACATAGTAAATCTGGAAAGACTTGACTAATATAAATGGAGGAAGGAAAGACTGTTTACAACATAAACATTGGGAGGGGGCAGGGGAATGCAGCTTACTGCACTGCTGGGCAGGGACACAAAGACGGGGAGGATGGGGTGTGACGTGCCGACTACAAGGAGAACACTGCGTGGTGTAAAGTGAAAAACATTCAAACGACAAATTAACTCCAATACATTACACAGAAGTAAAGACAATGCAAATAAAACCCTTCATCATCTAGTTTTCAGGATATTCACAACATCAAATACCATTTTATGCTTTTCATAGTCTGTATTGGATCTCAAAAAGCCAGTCTCCTTTGTTTTTATACGTTATTTTTTGTAGAGGCGTAGAGTCCAGCACAGATTACCGTGTGCGAGTGAGTCGTGGGAAAACGACACACTCATGTGAACTCATCTCATTGACAAGAGCCTCACTACTTACTACTAAGTTGTTAAAGCTTTTCAGCTCCTGCATCTTAAATCTAACAGTCTTACTTTTTTGGGTGATTCTGAGGCAACCGGTTTCCTGACTCTTAAACGGTTGAGTCAACTTTTACAATATACCGTGCGGAAATACATCACTGAAAATCTGACTGTTTAATTCCTCATCATCCTGTTTTCAATCACATCTATAGTCTCTACTTTCATCGAGTTCACTATTCCAGTGCTTGATTCGGTCGATCGCTGTGCCCGAGGGTTTCATGGTGGAAGGATGAAAGCTAATGTAATCCGTCTCATTGAAAACAACCTCACCATTTCCTGCTCATGCTCTACGTGAGTTTGCGTCACTGTAAAATCTAACAAAGGGACTTGAGGGATTACCTCAAAACCAAGTCAATGCAATAGTCTAGCTTACTCGGTTGCAAGCTTTGACATTTTTAAAGTAAAGTCAACTTTTAAAACTAAAGTGTTGGTTGCGCTGTAACCTTTCTGTTGTATTTCTGACAAAGTAGTAGCTAAAACAGCACTGGCTTTAGCATTCAATCATAGTTGCTGTTCCGGATCCATTTTGTTTGATAAATAACCTACATGCTGTATACTCTGTACTGGCTTGCTCTACGTCACTACACTGTAAATTGTACAAGTTGACTTTGAAGATTTAAAAAGGAAACCGATTACCTCAAAAATAGCAAGCAGACTAGCACATTTAAAAATTTCTTCGACTTCAAATCCTTAGTCTTTTTTACTAAATGATTTTGGGTTAACTGTTTCCACAATTCCAGAATTCCAAAATGTTTTAAAAATACAGATACTTTGTCAGATTTCTTACAGTGTATTGGTTGATACTTCACAAAGCAATGCAATGAACACAAGACGGCTTTACATGATCGCGCCGAAACGTCGAGTGGAAACATTTTAGACAAGAGCTTTAAATAGAGGCGAAGGTGCACGATTAGGTGAATTCAAGAACAGGATGGGGGAGGAAGAGCTGAGAACAAAAGCAAATGACAACAAGAACAAAACAAAAAAAAAAGAAAAGAAAAAAGAAGAAAAAAAAAGCAGCGAGAGAGTCCGGAAGCACGAGCAGGCAACAAGTGAGAGTATCGGTGCAGGATTTATGGTTTTAGTAGAGTGAGAGGCAGCGGGGGGGTGGGGGTGGGGGGCAGAGGGCGTAATTGTGAACAGTAAACAGAGGCGTGCAAACAGAGAAGAGGGCGAGGGAGACGAGCGAGCGCGTAGCTGTCACTCACCTTCCCCTGTCGGTGACCGAGAAGACGAGCAGGAAGCCCTCCCCTGTCCTCATGTATTGTTCTCTCATGGCTCCAAACTCTTCCTGTCCAGCCGTGTCGAGGACTAAAGAGCGCGCGCACAAAACACAGTCGAGACCAAAATCACACGCGCGCACAGTGACTCGCAGCAACAAAAAACACAGCAGAAACCTTTTTGGGTATATCCTCGAGTGCAGGCGGAATTTTTTTTTAGAAATACTCCTGCGTGTGTGCGTGTGTGTGTGTTTACTCTGGTGGTGTTTGTTCAGCAGAGTGCACTTACTGTCGAGCCTGGCCGCCCTTTCGTCAATCACACACTGCTTGGTATACGAGTCTTCAATCGTGGGGTCATAGTCGGTGACAAAGTACGACTGCGGTGGGGAAGAGAGAGAGAGAGAGAGGAAACTGTCAATAAGTCTGGGTGCAGTGTTTCATTATACACCGATCTCTGCAGCTTAACCAAAAACACACTTTTCTTGTTTTATAATAACAGGAAATGAGGCAACGTGCGTGCTGTGCATGGGCACCGTCAGAAAAAAAAAATGTTCAAAACAAAAGTTTATGAGGTGTTCCTAGAGCTGTTCAACCGCCGTCCATAACTCGTGTTTTGCAGCATTTCCTTCACTGCATCAACAGCACGCCAAAAAAGATTTTCACCTAGATGAGGATACCTTCAAAGTCTACAGATTCATCTCTGGCTGAGAATGAGTATGTACAATGGACCTGGGGCCTAAATCAGCTGGCTTTTTAAATTTTTTAAAATTTTTTTAAAAGATGATTGGCTATGAGAGCACACAGCCAGTCTGTCCTTGTGTTTTTGGTTCAAACAGCACATGCTGACCTCTACCTTTACTGCCCCACTCCCAGACAGCGAGGTAAACACACCGTCTACAGACACAAAAATGTGAAGTAAATATCCCCCTCGCACAACGAACCACAGACCGCAGGCTGGGGCTTTCATGCTAATAACACATTTACAACACGTTTTTTTCCTTCAGCTGCACAAGTAGACACACCACCATTCACTCCTCGAGGCCTCTGATTCTGTCACTCAGGGGCCAATATCTTGTCTCCTAGTAACCCAAACTGGAAGGGTGGGGCCGAGAGGAGCTGGGAGGAGGGAGGAGGGAAGAGTCATGCATTTTTTACATTTTTCCCATGTTTTGTAGTTCTCGCTCTCCTCGGGGATGGGTTCAGTGGTGACAGCTGAGGGGAGTGCTCAGGGGCTGTCAAAACCAACACCCTGAAAACATGGAGCAATCACGAGAACATAAACTCCAGACAAGATTCCCTCCCGCTTGAACAACAGGGGCTAAATTAAACTTTTACAGTTGCAGCCGGGTTTGTGTTATGTCTGCGTGGAGCTGTGTGCCGTCTCACACAATCGCACAGGCTTTACATTGGCTGCGACGCCACATAGAGAGAGAGCATGCACTGTGTGCACCGAATGTCACCTCTCGTCTGACTCTTAATGTTTATATCATATAGTAGTGTATAAAAATAGTAACAGATGAGGCGTGGGGTGGATCAGTCCTATAAGCAAGCAACTCACTTCCTTGATTTTGATAGGAGCCTGACTAATACATCAGTATTATAAACTGATGTTAGCCTATGACAGAGTTATCAGTATCGGCTGGTAAGTAACAACTGTACCATAGATATGCCACAAGATAGAATGTGTTGGAGGTAATTTGGAAAAGCTGTGACCGGAAGCAACAGAAAGTTTCTTGATCAGTTCACGTGCCAATCATTCTCCCCTCTTTACATTCTGTTTGTAAAATGTCACATGACAGGAAAAGATCGGGACGCGACAGTTATTTTCATCATCGGATAATCCTCCAGTTGCTCTCTCGATTAATCGCGTTGTTGTTTGGTCCATAAAATGTCAAATAAATTGTGAAAAAAATGTCGATCGGTATTTGCCGAAGCGCAAGATGTCGTCTACCCAAAAAAAAAAAGCTATTCAGTTAACCGTCACAGAGGAGTAAAGAAATCACGTATGAGTAGACGTAGGAGGCAAAAGCACAGATACTTGTGTAAATCAGACTGAAAGTAGAAGCAGCGATTCAACTACTTTAACCAAGTAAAAGTAAGAAACTACAGGCAAACTAAGAAGTGACCCTCTGAAGGATATTTGTACTGGTCAAAAGCTAACTGCACCTCACATCATTGTAGTTTAATTCAAAAGACTACTGTCTGATTGTAGATGTCTCATTCCCAGGATGTCAAATAACAACATTTTGTGTAGGTAAATCGTACCTAGCAGCAAACAATAAGGAAAATCTGTGCAGAGATCCCTGCAGATATGAGACACTAACACACTTCTTCTCCCCCTTCGAGGCTCCCTCTCGCAGAGAGACTCTTGCACTGAAATCAAGTCCAGGGATTGTAACTAATAGATCATTTCTCCTCAGAGCATCAAAACTAAAGTAAAATGCCTGTTTTAAAAATGTTAAGTTAATTTGTCAGGAAAATAAATACTCAATTAAAGTGCAAATACCTGCAAAGTATTTGTACCTCCCACCTCTGGAACAGGACAGCTGTGTGTTTGTTCTGACTCTGACTGAAAATCTATTGCGTTAAATGTTTCTGTCATTAGATCCTTTTAACTCTCAAATATTAATATGGGTAATGGCCACCAGTCGTCACACCCGGTGGTCTTAATTGAATATGCGAACGCTTATAACTTATTCTTGTCTCCTGCATCCACAACCTCTCCTCGCGCCTGCAGCTCTCGGCTGCTGCTGCAGGTAATCTCTCTCCTTCACTCTCCTGAGGCTCTGCAGCATGCAAGTACGCCGGCCTGTGTCACATCCACTCTCCACTGCTCAATAATTCAGCAGTATCACTGTGTATCCTCGAACGTGCTTCACTGCACTACACTACACTGCACTGCACTGCCAGTGTGCCTTCATACGGCCAGACGGAGACAGAAAGAGGGAGAGAAAAGAAAAAAAAAAAACGCTGCCTGTGTCTCTTGTCCATCCCACCACCACCACCAGCATCCTCACCAACACCGCCACTCTTGGCAGCACATGACCCCGTCTCCCCCCGTCAACCTCTTATTCCTATTCTGTCAAACTCGGGCAGCCGCATCGAGCACCACACTACATCTGGCTCTTCTCTCCCCTCCCACCACATGCAGGCGTACTAGTGTAGCTGCTGAGCTCTGTTCTGGCTGAACTGATTCTCTCAGAGCTGTTTCCCCGTGATAGATGAGGCTGTTCTGCAGCGCCAGCAGCGCCAGAGCCAGCGCTAACGGTGGCCGAAAGCATGGACCTGGCTTCAGCCGGGCGGCAACAGAGTGGTGGGCTAGGTGAGGGGAAGGGGGGGGGGGGGCAACGTGACTCAGGAAGGTTACCAGTAACCGTGTGACATAAACCAGGCTGAGTCACGTCCAGGAATACGACCTATGAATTCTTACATTAATCCATGACTTCATCAGATGTAACAGGCTCGAATGAATCAGGCTGTATGAGCCCCAGACACACACACACACACACACACACACACACACACACACACACACACACACACACATGGTACCACTACAGCCGCCACTTGCAACCAGAGCTGGGTATCAAACCTGAGGACGTTTTCACTGCTGACCAAACTGTGTCAAGTATGAAAACAGTTGATATTACTGACTGTTTAAAATACGGACAGAACCACCAGGTCTGAAAAGGTTCAAAAAAAAAAAAAAAAAAGAGCAGGCCTGATGAGTTCAAGGTCTAAGGTTTATGTATTCTTCCATACAGAATGATGCTCATTTTTTTATTCACTGTCCCATTTAGGGTAAAATAGACAATAAAGCGGGGGATGATTTAGGTTAGCGTTTACCCCAGATAGCTCCAGGGGACAATTTGAGTTTGAGAGTGTGGAGACAGAACAGCGACATTTTTTGGTAATTAGCAGTCAATAAATGTGTAAATGCTGCAACTCTATTACGCTGATAGTATTAGTGGCTAACTTCTGGGAAAACTACTGAGAGGCTCCCTGATCCACCACTGCTGTGAACACATGATCTGCTGAGGTGAACGGAGATGACATGACTTCACTCAGGTGCTCCGGGTTTTCAGTCAGAACCAATCAGAATGTCCTTCGCAGCTCCGCCCTCTTGTCCAAAAAACGGACACACACAGTGGTTTTACATATTCTTTAACCCGATACTTCCTGATCCAAGTCGTAACTTTGCTCTTCTCTTACCGCTTTGTGATGGCAAACGTCATGCATGGCTGCTGGTCTGCTGCTTACTGAGGCTATCGTTGGCTAGTTAGCTCAGTTAGCTGTGCAGCTAGCAGTCAAGGCTGGGAGGCTCAGAGTAACGTGGGTATGTCGGTGTTTGGCGTTTTTGCACCTGCAGACCACAGCAAATTCCTCATGTGTGTAAACGTACTTTGCAACGAAAGCAATTCTGATCCTGACGCTGTAAAACAGAGAAAAACAGAACGTCCTCACATTTGAGAGGCTCAGCTGGAGTGGTTTAATATTTTAGGCGGAAAAAACACTGATGAATTAGAATATTTTGGCACTGATAGCAAAATTCCAAGTTTCTTATTGACATAAGTAAGGAAACATTCCCGCTCAGATGATATCCCACATTTTCGAGATAATCGCTGACGTCAGTGTTCTTGCCGTTATTTGCCTCACTGTAACCCAGGTATGTGCTGAGGGGGCAGACGGATTCCTAGACCGATTTCCATGAAAACAACTGGACGGCTGTCACGAGGAGACAGCCGACACACGGTGGGTCCGACAGCTCAATTCTTAAAAGTGTGAGAGCAGTTTAGATCGTACACACAAATGCATGCACACACATGATCCAACGCACACCGACGGTCCACAGTGTGCACTACATCTCAAAACATTCACTGCTGAACGTTCTCCAGGAAGATGAATTATCCAACTGGAGCAGAAGCCGCTGAGGCATTTACAGTAGAAGCGCAGCAACTCTGCAAAGCTGAAGCAAATGACTATTTAAACACTTGCTGTGTAACACTTTGTACTTCACAAGGAGTCTGGAATGGTGCAAAAGGAAAAACGAAGACCAAACTCCAGCTCCACTTAAGCAATCGTTAGGCCAGTGCTGACATGACTACTATCAGGGGTGTGTGTATCTGTGGGCTGCAGAACCAGGATTATTAACCTCCTTTGATTGTCTGCTCAGCAGCAGTCAGAGGCAGATCATTTAAAGGGGAATCTCAAAACAACAAGTCTTTACAATATAAAAGAAAATGAGTCGCTCCATCAGGACTTAAGAGTAAAATCAATGCAATATTGCGAGAATTAAACAAATGCCTGCAGACCCTTGTTGCCGTACGGTTTGGATGTCGGTGGCAAGGCGGGTCGGGCCAGGGCTCAGCCCCGGTCAGCACAGCAGGAAGGAAACTCCACCTCTGCAGCAGGCAGCCGGCCCGGCCCGGCCCGGCCGAGCCTTCGGTGGTGGCGCTGGTGATGTCACGGACGGCATGTCCCCCCCCCCACCACGCCTACCTAGCCTAAGTCCAAACCTGCCACTCAGTTCCCCTCCAGCATTCCAAGCTATACATCCCTCCACCCACACACACACCCACACACTGCACATGCACACTCGCACCAGGAAAACATTAGCGTTTGTTTTCTCCATGGACACAGGGGCCGGCGGATGAGTCTCAGCTACAGGACGGCTTTCTGTGTCGAGCTGCTCTGAATCTGGGTGCTTTGTTATAAACACAGACGGAGTTGTTGAGAAACTAGGGCTGCAGCTAATGTTTATTATTGATTTGCCATCGCGGTTATGTTTGATTGATCAGTTAATCATTTAAAGAAAACTGTGCAAATACATTCCCAGCGTCCAAACTGAAGTCTTAAATTGATTTTAGAGGGGGAGTACACAAACTCATTTAACTGATAATTATTGAATAAAGAGGAAAGCATCAATTCCATCACCTCTGACGACCTGAGACCAAGGAAATGTTGCATTTTTTGCTTGGGAAATTACTTAAATGGTTTAACTATCGCAACATTTTTTGTTGATAAACCCCCTATGGATTGACTGAGTGAGTCGGCATGGAACCATGTGAATGTTTTCCTTTTAACATCACTGCAAATCACAATATCATCCACATAATCATTGCACAAATGCACACTGGAATCACTTGACGCTCACATTTTGTCAGGAAAGAAAATTGGACACAAAGAATCTAACAAGGAATAATTAGCCAAGCCTTCAGCCGCGGTGACAGGCTCAGGCGATTTAAAATAATTCAGGGAACCAATACAGGACCGTGTGACAGTGAGCTAGAGCTTTTTCAAGTCCCTCGTGTGAGGATGTTCATGATTATCTCTATTTTGGAAATTCACCACAATCAACACGTCGTGAGTGTTTACTGTCCCGTCCCTTAGAGTGACAAAACTGTATACAGCCAGGGACGATGACTAAACGAAACTCTTTGCCATATCAACCACAAAGATACCATCAAATCATTGTGTCCTCTTTTCAGTACAAGTGTGTGATTCAGCTTGTTTTGTTTCGTAATTGGAATACATGCCACACAGATTTATCTCAAGCACCTGGTCCGGGTCTCTTGTAAGCCGACTTCTCCTCAGTCAAGACATAAAGCAATAAATCCTGCCTCTCTTGCCTCGAGGAAAGCAAGAGAACGGGGTGATACGTGTAGGCGTGTAATGAACATCATGCATGCACCGTGCACCCACTTCCTCTCGACACAAACAGCTTCGCAAACACTAAATATAGATGCTTTTTCCATCTCCGTCAGTTATCCCTACTTGTTTGGTTCGTGCAACCTCGTTCACTCTTCACCGATATAGCATCATTAGCTGCACGGGGAGAGAAACCACTGATTCAGCACCAAGATTTTTACTAAGAGACAAAAAAAAAAAACCTCAGGCGATTAATTAACAAAAACACACTGCACCTAACACAGATGAGGGTAAATGGTGTGCCTGCCTGCTGGGTTGTCATAATGAGGGGGAATGCTGAGCTAAAACAAAGAGTCATCAACATGGATAGGAGTTAATTGCCTTCCGCATATGGCCCAGTGCCCGATGAGAATTCACAGACCTTGACTTGGAAATCATCAGCCGTAGTTACTCTTTAATTAAAGAGAAGTGTGGATTGAATGCCATGAAATTGTGTTATTCTAGGAAAAATATTCTGTGTGCATGAGCAGATTGCAATATTCCCTAACCACCTCATTCCCTGCACCAGCACACCACCGCCTAAGACAATGCTTATTAATTTATCTGTTTTATTCTGGCAAAAGCTTAAGCATGCTGCAAGAGATCGTGTCATACGGAATCATGGGAGTAACAACGATCTTCTCAATTTATCTGTCTTTGGCCAAGTACAAGCATCAAACACTACTCAGCTCACAACCGTCACTTAAACTCACTTGTTGTGCTGAAAAGGAGCGGGTCTGAAACTGAGAAGAGCAGGTTTCAGTGAGAAATTGACTAAAGGTGAGCAGCGTTATTCTCGGGACTCAGGAGACTATTTGCATGAGTTTAACCAATAAGCTTTGCTCCTGAAACGCTGAAGAGATGATCATTGTGTTTATCGCAGCAGGAGGCCTTTTGACGACTCTACGGTTCAAGGCGCATGCTTATTTCATCAGGTCTTCTGACGTGTTGGACACAAATTGGCAGGTATGAGAGGATCCCAGGTCAATAATACGTGTTACGAGTCAGGACCGAAATGCAACATAAACAAATGTACTAGGACGGAGCTTCTCCAGACATGGTGGTTCTCCTACAGTGAAAATTAAGATTTACAGAAAAAAAAGACAAAACATCCCAGACTAAATTCTATATCTATCTGTTTGTACTGTAACAATATTCAAATAAAAACTAGAATTTCCACCTCCCAGCTGTTCGCCTTTTTGATTCTGAAGTGTCATTTTATCATATTAAACATTTGTGTAATTATCATATGAATTCTTGCGAAATGGCCGAAAAATGTGCCGAAGTGACCTCAGACTAACCACAAAAATCTAATCAGTGACTATAATGATCCAGTTTATATCACGCTTGAATATGTGACCAGTTTCATCATACTGGATGCATTTTGCTTTCTTTTTTATTATTCACACACAGAAATTGTCCAGATCGTTTCCTTCACTTTTCCAATAAAATCAATAAAATTCAATAAAATCACTTTAATAGTGAATTGAATAAAATTATCAGTAATTTTGAAACCTATTACCACGAAACCTCTGCCTAGTGATGTACCCCTCGTTCTGTTGGAGTTATTTTTGATTCTTTAATTTTTCTCTAATTTTATGTTCTGTACAAACATTTACTTGTATTATCCTTGTTTCATGTCCTTTATGTCGCTTCATTTTCGCTTACATTTGTTTTGTATGTGCCATGATCTGTTTACCCGAGGTCTTTGTAAACTGCTCTCATTTTTGATAAAGTTTATTTTATTTTATTTTATTTTACGTAAACAGGTCATCCTTAAGTCCATGTGGACATTTGCGCCAAATTTAACGAAATTCCCTAAAGGCGTTAGGCAAGATATCGCATTCAAAATGCCTCTGACCACAGCTACGGCCAGAGTGGAGGCATAAAAACTCAAACAAATACTGAAATTAAAGCTAACTAAACATTTTTAAATGATTAAAACTAACCTGAAACAAGCAAACCAAAGTCAAAGTCTGAAAAACACAGACCTATAATAAAAAATATGCACCTTACTGGTCATCACATCCAGTCCTGCTGACCTGGACTGGCGATACAAACTGCTACACAGATTGAGATGTCAGCACAGAGAGGCTGAATAGGAGTGGCCGAAACACAGGGGTGAGTGGGAGGGGGGGGTTCAGCTGACAGGTGAAACATGCCAGTTGTAAGACTTGTTCAGTGGGCCGGAGCCAAGTGCAGCAATTTCAATTAAGGGCACGAGATTCATGCCAGACAGTCTGGAGCCTGCCAAGTCTCACCCTCGGCTATAGACACCGGCAGAATGAGGCAGACCGGGATGATCCGTTTCTGATAATGACACGAGCAGACCGTTGCATATACTGTGCATGCTTACAGAGACAGTGAAAATGTTGGTCGCATTTTATTTCAGAGCACACTAACGAGACGTAATCAGCTGTAATTTGTACCATAATGTCAACAACGTTGCCTTATTGAAAGCCAGGCTTTCTAAAATATACTGCGAGACATTCATACACAAAGCAGAGCAGCACGGGGCATTGATCCCAGAAACAAGACATTTGGCTGGGAGCATGTGTGTATCACTTCCTGTCCCCAAACAAGCGCAGGTTTAACCTCTGCAGAACCTCTGGGGCTGGACTCAGAGCAGCTGTCTGTAATCAAATAACCACCATGAGGATCTAATGTTAAACAGATGGAAGTGAAGACCGGTTCCTCTGCAGTATTTTTACGTTTCACACGGGGCGACACCGGAATTTGTGCGAGGAGCATTGTTTTGCCGGGCGCTCAAGAGCACTTGAAGTGAGACATAGTGGAAAAAATAAGACAGAATGAAAGGTCTGAGGGGGAGGGAGACTGTAGGCTACATGGAGAGGGAGAGCGGGAGAAAAGAGAGGGGGAGGGAAAGGCATTAACTTCCTGTGGAAACACCCACTTTTCCCATGAGCTCATACAAACCAGAAAGGTCACTTATTCAATACCTAATACACAAGGAGAGAAAGAGAGCGCACAATATGTCCACTGCCTTAAAGCCGTGAAGGGCCGCTGGGGAGCATTCTGTTGACGCTGAAGGAATGCTTCAGGACAGGACACACTGCCGCAGAGAAATATGTGAAAACAACAACAACAACAAAAAAGTTTGGGTTGAGCCGAGTCCACAGTAAGAACACTTTCTTTGAATATTCACAGAAATGCAGTCCGGTGGGAGGGGGTGGTCGGCGATGAACCTTGGCTCGATGCCGAATTAAATGAACCCATGCACATCACTCCTACAAGCTCCCTTCCTCCTAATGCGCAACAGATCAATAGCCTGTCCCTTTAATCATTGCCCTGTCCTTAAATGCCGACAGACCGGTGAAACTCTGCCACACCAGAAAAAAACCCCCTGGGCATTGCATCCTCATCCACATCACATCCATCACATCCATCACATCACATCCCTCACATCTATCACGTCCATCCAGTACCGTGACTGCAGAATACAGATCCGGACACACTTAAGTTCTAGGATCTATTCAACATAAGCAACAGAAATAATAAATAATGCCCAGGTTGTTGAAAAAAAACACAACACAAATCCTTTTAATGGATTTTCATGCAGAGCCTTGCAAGCCAGTGAAGAACAATTCTGTTGTCTTTGGACTTTTGAGCCCATACTGTCTTTGCAGGTGTCGGGCTAGGGCTGTGAAATATGACCAAAGGATTAGACCAATACTGCAACATTTCTAAAAAAAGAATACACTTAATGCTTAATGGTAGACTGATTGGTGAAAATCAGTCAAACACTCAATAAATCAATCAATCAATCAGTCAGTCAGTATTATCAAACATCAACCCTGTGCCTCTTAAACTGGGTTTTCATAGGAACGTTGCAGGGGGGCGAGGATGACCAGGGGATATATATGGAATTAAACAAGAAGTGGAATGAATATTTAAGTAGAACAAGAGTTCGACATTTCGATAACTAAGATTCAACCTGGATCCCTTTTTATTAGTAGCTTCCTCTGTCTTTGTAAATGACTGACTGATAATCTGGGGTTGGGGGGTGTAAACTATGCAAACTACTGATCATGTTTTGTATGAGCTTTACATGTCTTCTTTTGCTTTTGAAATGTATGTTGTTTTTCATGACAACCTTTGGCCATCGTTTCATTTGATTGTGAGCACATTGTGATACTAAGTCTACAGTTATACAGTGCACAAATAACCAACAAATGAAAAAAAACTCAGATCGTATCAACGTGTTTGCTTTGAAAATGACTTGAATGATCAGTCGACCACAAAATCCTTTCCAGATGAATCAACGATCAGCGTTTGTAGATGCAGTTCCACTCCCTGTTTTGACTTTCTGTACTTGCAGTTGCGTTCATGTGTGGAGTTTTTTTTATAATACAATCATAGATTGTATTGAACATTTCCTGCTGTTTTAAATTAGTTTTCACTTCGAAATGCTAAATGTTCATATTTTGCGTTCATCTGGTTCATTTACAAACGTGTCTGCTGCCCCATACGACTTTGAGATGTTCCCAGTCCCTGTAGTAAAGCTGCAGAGTAAAATGTCACCATCACAGAAGCGCCAATCTATTCAAGTTTCTGATTTTTGTATATATTCATGCAAGTTATCACTGATGGTGTAACATAATGGTGTTAAAGCAAGTTACATACAGTGTGTGTTGAATGTCGCCGCAGGCACTCGGGGCTGTTCAGTCGGGGATTTCACTCATGCGGAGAATAAAGACGGTGATAAATGTCCCACCAAGTAGGCCAACCCCTGGCACAGTCCACCCCCTGCTCTCCTCTAACCTCTCTGGCCTTAAGACTTCAATCGCCCGGCTAAATATCAGTGTGTGCCGGACTCTGAACACTTTTGAACCCGCTCAAAGCTGCAGAATCAAAGGGTTGCCATTTAAAGGCCCCCTTTTCCACCAGATCACTGGGCTCAAAGCCGCCTGTTTGCTCTGTAGTGGCCACACTATAAACTGTTTCCTAATCTCTGTTTCATCAAGTACATTTTGTCGAAGAATAAGTGGAGACCTGTGTAAATACTTTAGGAGCCCACAGACTGATTAAACAGAACAACACAAAGAAGGAGAAGTATGTGTGAACCGCCCTCATTGTTCTAGCCGATCATGTGACATCACTAATGTTCCCCTTCCCTGTATTAAGCCGACCCCAAGCCCAGCCACTGACGGCTCATCGATGCAGTTTTCTCTGCGGCCCCTTCCTTGTTTTTTCTGGGAGGGGACAGAAAATGAAGAGTTATTTGGATAAGACATGCCCTCTAAAATGACATGACACCCCCCCCCACCCCCGCCCAGGCTGTGGTGGATCTTCATCAATGTCTGCCTTTGTGCAAGTGGGAAAACGTTGGCCCATGTGACCCCCCATATCCAAATCAACACAATCGATGTGGAATAGACGTAGAGGATGCATGAGGCGAGGCGCTCACAGAACAGTGAGTAATGTAGCTGTGAAGTCTCCCTGTTTAGGAAGCCAGGATTGCAATAAAAACCAGGTGAAGTAAAAAGATGCATCTTCTGAAGTCGGACGAGAAAGTTCAACATCATGTTAACTTTTTCAGCACAAATTGTGACGTACTGAGCTTTGACGCAACCCAACGTGTCAGGCTGTTTAGTGCTTGCCATATGTTTTTCTTTCATTCCAGGCTTCATTCAATTCTTCTTCCTCCCCAGGAGTAGTACTGCACATACTGACGTCAACAAAGCGTTACTGTGACGGCTCAGAGGACACCAGCTACTGCAGTGGCTGTGTGGACAGAGAGACTACTGTGTGACTTTCAAAAAACCCATACAAAGTCACTCAATGGAGTGTGGCTCACACTTTATAGTCTGTGGTTTTCGGGAAAAACATATGATCGATCGACTTACACTGATAAAAAAAAAAAAAAAAAGGAAAAAAAAAAAGAGCAGTCAGATGATCCAGAGAAAAGCACAGAAATGCCAATAATTACTTTAAAAATGATCATCTCTCTCCAAAAGCACCTCAAAAAGATTCAGCTGTGCAGCACCTGCAGAGATCTACTCATCGTCCTCACTGTCTCTCCCCTCGTACAACTGCTGAGTGTGTCTTTCTGCACCAGTGTGCTCGGCTGCTGCAGACTATAATTCTTAGTGTGGGGTGATATGTCAAAGGAAATGGGGCCACTTCACTGGCATCATGTCAGATACACAGCATCATTACTGCTGTGTGCTTTTAGGCCAGCAGGCCTACAACACAGGCAGCAGAAATGTTATTACTTCGGCAGACAACTCCTCATAAATAAGACCTAATGGACACGTCTTCTGTTCTCTCTCTGATGGTTCCTCCCTGCCTGGCAGGTCGCCACGTTAAAAGTCCTTTAAGTTTAAGTGAAAAAGATCCATATTGAGTACAATACTAGGTACTTCAGGGAAAAACTGACAGAATATACAGGGGCATATTTCTTTTTAAATTTTTTATAAAAAGGTTTGTTTAGTGCATGTTAAGAACAACTAGATCTAAGTGGATTTACCTCTGGAGGAGGTGGGGCCATGTGGGCACTGCAGCAGCGCATGAGTACCAGCAACTCGCTGTCGGAGAGTAGAGCGAGCAAACAACTAGTACTGGTGTATCAACAGTATGAGGTACAGTGATGTGCTAAGGTCCGATCAAGCCTGCATGTATCCAGCAAAGTCAATTCCAACGTAGCAAAAATGTTCCACACCCGTTCATCTGGCCCACAGTCACAAGCACAACCATACAATGGCCACAAGTCAGCCAAGAGCGATCCAGATAAACCATAACTGAACCAAGTCTGGGTGAGATCTATTCCACCAACAGAATGAGCTGTGGGCTGGATCTTGAACCACAGCAATTTTGCTTTCAGGGTTTTTTTCTGATGAAGCCAGATGGTGAAAGCTGACCCGCAAAATCATTCTAGCAGTAAGCTGCTAACTGACAGTTCAGTAACTCTTACAAGAAATTACATACAACCCTCAAAACAAAATGCCAGCGAAGATAAAAATAAAGGTTATCTTGTCAATGGGTAGCTCAGCATCAACAGTAGTTTACAGAAGCTTTACTGCACGTCAACACGTTACGGAAACTAAATGTGCCACTTTCTGGTAGATCATCAAAATAGTAGGAGTCTTGAGTAGGAGAGATGTTCAATCCTCCTGCAGAGGCCGACACAAACTATCCTCCGACTGCGTGTCAGTAAGCCAAATGTATGTGCGGGAGCCTGAGCTCCACCTGCTTCAGCTAGAATCTGGAGGAGCCTGGCCGCGAGACAACCATGTTTTGGTTAGACAAACACACTTCTTAGACAGCTGCTGACTCGGTGTGCGCCGGCGTGTGCCAACTTTAAATTCTGCTTTCGGGTTCGCCAACACCAACTGGTGCGGAGGACACAGTCACATTTGCTGTGTGTGTTAGATCAGTGTAACAGTCACACAACAGCTGCGTCACTGACTCAACCAGACTCAAGTATCTCCAATGTATCTACACATGTACCTGATGCTCACTGAATAGCCTCTCTGATTATGATCTGGTGTCTTATCAGCAGGAGAGAGGCTCAGAAGCTCTTCTGTTGAGAACTAAGTCACACTTGGCCGTTGTCGTCAGCACATTTGGATACTGAGTGTTGCTGCGCTGTCACCTGTTGAGGAGTTGTCTCATTCCATGCCTCACCTCCCCCTGATGGACAGCAGGTGCCCCGCAGGCCTCTGGACAGCGTCTGCATGAGACGTGCCAAATGTCCACCAGCTGCCTGGCAGGCGGCTCAGGGCCCGGTATCAGCCACAAGCACAGACGCATGAAAACAAATGCTGATAATGTTCTGTCAACTAGGGCTGAAACTTCTCTTTAAATAACAGCGTAGACACTGTTCAAAAAGGGACACAAAACTTGATGTATAATCAACACCAGTGTCGGTAGCATGCTGATTAAAAACACAGTGAGCTCCTCACACAAGAAGGTCGATGTAAGTTTCAATGCCGAATGCTCGATGGCAGTAGGAACGGGCCGCTAAAATAAGCAGCATGTCAGTTTCCCAGAGCCTGAGTTGTTGTTATATGACTCCGAGATGTGCGACCTGATACTGTGGCCAGTTATTCTGAAACAGACAGATGTGTGAATACAGAACAATAGGCAAAAAACAACACAGAGGAACCCGCTGCCCTCTCTGTCTGTCTGACTATCTGAGGGGCAGTGACCAGAAAACAAGAGAGGATATCGCCGAGGATGTTTTCAACCTGTCTCGGGGAAATGGAAGTTCAAGGTACACCGAAACAATTGTTGTACGACAAAAAAGGTTGTCAGTAATACGTAGTTTTGAAACCGAAGCTTAAAACACACAGCGTCTTTGGTGCAAGTCATACTTGCTTTGTACTCTTATGTAATATTACATCACCGTACAGCAACACAAGAGACAGCCAAACAATAATTGACTTTTTTAGATTTTAAAATGGTGCAATGCGTAAGAGTTGACCATCGACTGAAATCAAAATTCCCAACAAATAGCAGGAGAATATCTCCAGAGTAACCGCTAACTGTTGCTAACTGCATCATGTTTATGCATTCATGCATGTAGCTACTGTTAGCTCATTAGCTCTGTTAGCTATGCAGCTACACAGACTACCAGGGGAGTGCTGGTGTTTACATGTCTGGAGCAGGAGCTTTTGACCACAGGGAGAAAGAGATTCCAGGCCCTGGGCTAGCTCGCTAAGCATGCTAACTTCAGCAGATATCTCTGCAACACAATACGCAGACATCTGTGACAAAATGTCAAAACTGTTTTATTAATCCTTTTCCCCCCCTTTAAACTAAAATTCTTACTTGTTGCCTCTTATTTGTTTAAATACATTGTATTGACAGTACGTATTAAAAGCAATATAAGGCTTTATTTTTGTCAATAATGAGGAAAAACTGAACTCTCTCTCTCTCTCTCTCTCTCTCTCTCTCTCTCTCTCTCTCTCTCTCTCTCTCTCTCTCTCTCTCTCTCTCTCTCTCTCTCTCTCTCTCTCTCTCTCTCTCTCTCATATATATATATATATATATATATATATATATATATATATATATATATATATATATATATATATATATATATATATATATATATATATATATATATATATATATATATATATATATATATATATATATATATATATATATATATAAATAATCACACAAACACACACACACACATATATATATATATACATATGCACTTTATCAAATACAGATTCAAATCTGGAACTTTCAGACCAACAATATGGTAAACAAGATGAGCTAGTTTACAGTAATCAACAGCACTTTCTTCGAAATGCACAGACACGTACTGCTGTTTACTGCGCTAATCTCACCATCGTTTACAACAGTCTATATGAATGAGTCATTTGTGTACGCAGGAAGTAGTTTCAATCAATCAACCCATGAGTAACAGTCATACAGTTCTGATTTGAGCATCATCATCTTCATCTGCCGATGTTTAAACAGATTTCAGTTTTTGTAAGAAATTGAATTAACATTTATTTTTTTTCTCAAGAATTTGCATTTAACAGGAATGTCTAAGTAACTTCCTACAGGCTGGTACTCACAGAGGTCTCATCAATTAGATGGGCTGCATAAGGTAATGTAGCGGAAAAGAAAATACTTTAAAAAAAATCAAGAGCATGTCAGCCACTTTTTTCAGCCTACGATTCCAAAAGACAGTCTTCGCTCTTTCGTTAATGCCGTACTTGCTGACTTGTACGTACACGCTGCAGTATTTACGGGTAGTACTCTTCCCTGTTGCAGACAGAAAGAGAGAGACACAGAGGGAGGGAGACGGCAGTGGCTGAAATTATCATTCAATCTCTGGCCTGTGATGTTTGGTAGGCGACATGCCGGATCACACCCTTGCCTCCAGCTACAAGTCTGGCTTTACATGGCAGAGGAGAAGCTTCGGAAAAAGATGAATGGAGACTAACATTATACAGTTTACAAGAATATTTCAATCTCATCATCACCTTTAAAAGATTATATATATATATATATATATATATATATATATATATATATATATATATATATATATATATATATATATATATATATATATATATATATATATATATATATATATATATATAGACACACACACACACACACCCACACAGACACACAAGCAGTAAGAGTGTGAGTGGACGAGCCGGATGGATTCATTCTAATAATCACGTGCAATTCTCTGGACATGAGGAGGTTTTTTTTTTTTCATGTTTCAAAACCATAACATAATAAATATGGTACAGCCCCGAGCAGTTCTTCTTTCGTCGAACGAGGAAACAGTTGTATAATCAGTAATCTAACTTAATTCCTCAAAAAACAACAACATTGGCATTAATTTACAGCAAATGCGAAGGATAACAAAGACAAGAGAAGTGCGATGCAGAATGAGGAAGCGTGTTAACAAAAGAAGGTGAGTGGTATCCATTGTTTTTCCAGGTGTGAGTATCGGTTTGTGCGCGTGTGTGTGTGAATGACAAACGTGCATATGGATGCGAGCCAGTTTCAGTCAACAGGTGAAGGCTGTCTGAAGTCACGCACTTAAAAAACAAAACAAAAAAAAAAAACGTAACGGAGAGAATGGATCCTCTTTACTGTTCAAACACTGGTAGAACAAACACAATCCCAATGGAATCAACCAGAAAATGGACAACTGATCCAGTTGTGATTCATGATGTAAATACAAATTTTGCCATCGCTGATCAAGAGTGGAAACATCCAACAGTGGTGGAAAACATTAGGATTCACCGTCATATTCTACTAAAATCTTGATTAGAGAGACCTCGGCGCGAGTGCGGGACAGCCTCAAAACGCTAGCTCGTCGCTCTGCCACCATCATGTAAACAATAAGTACTTGCAGGTACTCTTAACAGCAATGACGCATGACATGTAGCACAGCACCGCGTCACAGCTATGTTAATCTCTACAACCTAATATCTGCGCGTGAATCTGTAGGAGAAGAGACAAGAGTTCGGTACTGGATGCGTTCTGGTTTCTGTTTGTAGTATACAATATATAACGCTTTCTTTGGAGAGCTGAAAAGGCATTCATTTCCAGATATCTGTTTATAGTCATTAGCTGACATGTGCGTCCACCTTAGGGTCTCAAATTGCTTATCAGACTGTGAACAATGGCCGGCACAAGGGAGAGGAAGTCTTGGTACAGATATACTTTATCGAGATATTAGCTGGCTGCACCGGAAGCCTCGAAGCATAGATCGCTGCCCCCAGAGGCTCAATCGTTGTAAGACGTCACCATGTTACCACCCAGACGTGCCTCTGTCTCATATAAACTTTTGGCAGTCTTTAAAAGAATGCAAATATCTCCTGTACAGCGCACTAATGACATGAAATATAACCTTGTGTAGACTTTCACACACTTTACACACCACAACCTCTGTTGCACTACCCACAAGGCCTGTACGATCAAACAAAACCGCCTTTAGAAATATACCTATGATGACGCTGCATCTGGTTAGAGCTCGATGTCTTATAAAGTACGTTCGCTTGCATGGTGACATCTGAAAAAAGAGAAACGATGCACATAGATGAAGGAGCACAACAACATTATGGTCGGGGACGTATTGAGGGTTTAAATACATCCGACTCTGCTCGTCAACTGCACGCTTCTCATTGTGTTTTGGTGCGAGGAGAGACGCACAGGTTTCTACGACTGCCTTAACATTAACTTTCCTCCAGGAACCGGGGAAAATAAGGTGCAGCGACTCCGACTTTGCGGCGCTGCGATCGATGCATGCGGGCTATCGTTTTAAGTTGTGGCTGGAGCACACTGACACGAATGAATTCATGTGAGCGAAGCACAAGCCACTAAATGAATCCGAAGAAAGAACTCAAAACGACAGCTACTTATTATCAAATGACTCAGAGTGTTTTGCTATGATATACAAACACGCAGGCTGTTTATACAGCAGCAGCAGCTTTCTTTCATTTATGTGCTCGCTGAAATGCTCGCCGGATATACGCATATCCACAACTGAGGCGACTGCGAAACCATTCACAAAAACAAAACAGGGCAGTCTACGGGAACTGTTTTCAGTTGAAATTTTGTGTGATAGCACCTGCCCACTTTCTTTTATCTCTAGATCACACACACTGCTGCTGCTGCTGAAACATAACAACCAGTGACAGGCTTATTTGCTCTAATTGTGGCTCTACTCTGTGAGAAATCAACAGGTGACCCTCCTACAGAGCTAAATAAACACTGTGTGCCCATCGCACACTAACACACACACACACACCTGCCACAGCTGCAAACCCCACTCTCAAAAAGAGCGTACTGTCACACGGTTCAGGCCTCCATTTCAAAGAAAAAAAGAACACTAACTCCCTTAAAGGAGATGAAGAAGAAAAAAGCAGTCAGAGTATAAATGGAATTGTTTGCACTCAGCGGTATGGCATGTGATATATCACCGAGCCAGACGGAAGGTAGCAAAACTGCCTGCATCCAAAAACGGGGCTGAGCGTGAGTGCGCTCTGTGTGTGTGTGTGTGTGTGTGTTGTTACATGCAACAAAAACTTCCAAAACTAAATTACAAACACAGACACACATGTACAGAAAAGCGTCTCCCTGCAAACACTTTGTCTAACCACCTGTGGCTGTTTCTGAGAAACGCACATGAAACAGCGCCCACCGCGTTCAACTCCAACACCTCGATCATTACCGAAACCTTCGCCTCCACATGCCCAGGGAGGGCTGCCCTTACAATCCATGATCATTCTATTGAATTACTTCTTTATGGCGGCATTCCTCCTCGATGACCTCATGTTTCTGAGCAATCAAAGCCATGCTAGAGAAATATGTGAGATATGTGGACAGGGAGTAGGAGCACGAGGGGGAGAGAGAGAAAGAGGTCACTTGTGAGCTTCAGCTGTGAAATCTACAAAAAAAAAAAAAAAAATCTTCAAAACTAATCTGTCCGGACTTGAGCACATTGGGATGTTTTGCTCTCGTGCGCGTATCCCCACCGCCGAGGGCCGCCGCTGCACTAATATTAGCGAGCATGTGAGCGGGCGACATAATGCCAGCACTCAGATCGTGCAACATCACATCATTCCGGTAGCTTCTTTGGTTACACTGGGTAAATAAGGGGTGGTTTGTGATGTGCAATTATTCCTGGGATAAACACAACACACACACACACACACACACACACGCACACACACACACACACACACAGCACCCCACACGTAGGCTTCACGTGGTCAATGTGATTCATGTTTTCCCTTACTTGGGACGCTTCCTCCCTCACAGACGTCACGTTAAACAACGCACTGTGTTCCACAACTTTTGTCAGATGACTCAATGTTATGTCATCCCGATGCTATTTCGGCCTGAGTCAACCGCTTGGCATTAGGGTGGACGGCAGCTCCCAGCGACCTGCCACTCTGTTATTGATGGCGACATCATCCTTTATCCTCCAACTCCCTGAAACCCCTGCTTCAGCACAGTAGTCCATTTTCTTTCTTTTTTTCGTTTGTGTGTTTTCCCTGCTCTGCACCCTCAAGAAGATTAGCAACTGGGCTGGGTTTCGAACCGCAGTGCTTTTGAGAGATGGCTGAAATGCGTCCGTAAAAATCTGGAATTGAAGACTGTCAAGTATCAAAAATGTGTTTACTTTTCTAATCTTATGCTTCATCTAAATCAGTGCTTCTTTAGTGGGAAGTGTTTTGGGTAATTGCTTGTAGTGAGACGGCTTTACACACTAATGCACTGAAAGGTCGTGTACATTTTTGGTTTTGTGGTGTCTTTCAACCAAAACACACTATTTAAATATGTAAACATGTCAGTTTAAAAGATAAAAAAACACGTAAATCTTCTCAAGCATTTGAAAAATAAAAGTATATAAGTAAGTTATGTACAAGACATCTATGTAATAAAAGGCAGAGATATGCTAACCAGTTAGCAGCGACCCATCCTGCATTGTTATATGGATTTGTCCAGGCAGGGTCGGCTAATAGGACCGCTAGCTACACGGCTAACTTAGCAAACTGGCTGCCTCGCATTTGTGCGTATGGATTCGACAGGTGGACTTTTTTTTTTTTTAAGCATCGCACCTTCAAACAAACAGAAAATCTTCCTGAAAACTGAAATGTTCAGGAAATGTTTTAAGGTTTTATTCACATCGTGTCCGGTCACTTTCATCAGCTTCCTGGAGTCGCAGCAAATGGGTGACCGGGAGAAACACACCGTCATTTTGGGGGAATGTTTATTTAATGTTTAATGTTAATGGACATATCGTTGTACGGTGTTTGTCGGCTAACCAGCAAACCAATAGAGAGTTTCAAAAGAAAGGTTTTCTGGGTTACGAAGAGACATTTGAAACTTGTGGCAGACACAGAAGGCTTCGCTTCAATTGTAAAACGCGTTAGCCTTCACTTTACATCAAGTGCAATAAAAGCAGTGCTGCAATAATTCTTTGTGAAAATTTCAACAAGTATTTAATATTTTTGGCAAAGGACACAGCCCTGAATATAATACTCTGTCAAGATTTCCACACATACACACACACACACACACACACACACACACACACGGCTCCAGTGACTCAGGAAGCAGGTCATGTTTTTCCATACAAAACTAGAGGGCCCTGAGAGCTGCAGGAGAGGGACTTCCTCTGCCGAAGGGCCAAATTCCACATGGCCCGTGACCATTAACCCACCCAGGCTGACTCAGACCCCCCACCCCACTAACCTCGCAACCTCCCAACACTCAACACCATTCTAGGGGAAAGCCTCGACTTCACAACCAGCTGTTGGGTCTTTTCCCTTGGCAGGAGACTTCCAGAAACTTCTGAGGAGGATGTAGGTCCGCCACTTGCTGTCAACATCTCAATCTCTCTCACTTTCATGGCGTCGGATACCAGAGAAGCGCGAATGGGAAATACAAGTTGTTCGAGCGAAAAAAAAAACACCCCCCACAAATGTCGCCCACTGATACGCCTTAGTGTTCACTTGCAGGGTTGAATGTGCGGCAACAGCAAGAAACAGACCGCCTCGTGGCGTCTTCTGAGAGCCTGCAACAGGTAGTCAGGTCGGGAGGCACATAAAGAATGGGCTTTTGAACTAGTTGATCGCCGGCATGGAAACTTCTGAGGCCTCCTGCTGCTGTGGCCCTACATCTCTGTTGGCATGCAAATCCACCTTAATGCAAGCTTTTCGCCAGATCTACAAAGAGTTCCTTCAAGAGCAGAAATCACAGCTGATCTTTTATCTGCAAACACTGAGATTCTTTATATGATTCTGGTATTATCAGCAGCACACATGTGCAGCGATTTCGCACCGCGCGGCTACAATATTGTCTGACTACCACGAGCGCACCGAATGAAATCAAATGTCCTATGTGTGTGTGTGTGTGTGTGTGTGTGTGTGTGTGTGTGTGTGTGTGTGTGCGCACTTCGTATTCAGCTTTAAACGCTCCCCTGCCTCAGGTCAGTCGGGTCAGCGGCCAGAGCAAAAAATCTGTGCCCAAGCTATCTGATCTCTTTATACTCGGTATGCAGTTAATGAGCTTTTTGAACCCTCATTAGACACAACTTCCCCCATCACACACACACACACACACACAGCTCTTTAACCCCCACTCCGAAAACATGTGCCGGCCCCGCTATTGTCTGACAGTGTGGAGACACGCAGCTGCCTGCAGTCTGGTCAGTAACACACTGACACGAGGGGGGAAACACACAAGGCAAAGGGCAGAGTTTGTCATCTCTTTCATACAGAGAGTGTGAGTGTGTGTGTGACTGTGTGTATTAGTGTGTGTGTGTGTGTGTGTGTGTTTGTGGGGTGGGGTGGGGGGCTTTCAGAAAAAAAGCAGCCCTTGCCTTGCCTAAACGTCTATCGTAAACGTCAGGAAGGTCAAAGCGAGGCAGCCTGCAGTGTGCTGGAATGCAACCAGGAATAGATGGGAGGTAAAGCCTTCACATGCCAGAAAAAAACCCCAAAACAAAACAAAAAACTGACTGTCTTCTCAGTGAGGTTTTTATATATGTCTGGAATATTTACCTGAGTGTGGCTGATTGACTGAGTTCTTCTTCTTCTTTTTTTTTTTTTTACCGAGCGGCCTCTAAGCACAGAAAAGTTAATCATCTTTCAGTGAACATTTTTGTGCTGCTTATTTTAACACTCGCTCAAGCCTGACGGATTTTCTCTCAGGCCTCACATACTTTCTGATGAGATCTGGGCTATTAAAGAAAAAATGAAAAAAAAACAAAACAAGCCCTCCTCTGTGCTCCAGGGCCACTCTCTCAATGACTAATGTGATTTTATTTGTATTTTGTGTGTGTGTATGCGCGCAGCTTTTCCTGTCTTCTACTTTTAGTCTCTGGCGTCACATATTTAAATTAAAAACAATAACAACATAAAAAAAAAAGTGGACTTTCTAACAAATTGGGACAACTTAGGAGCTGCTCAGAGCCACTTTCCTTTCTCTTTAGGCTCGCCTGAGCTGCAAAGTGGAAGTGGATCTCTCTGAAAAACCGTCGCGTTAAAGTGACAGCCGTCCTTCCTTGTTTACTTCACCAAATCAGGCTCACCCACACCTCAGCCGAACATCCTCCAACAAGCACCCCCACTCACTCACTCGCTCACCCAGCCACCCTCCCTCCCTCCCCGGTAGATACTTGTAGGCCTCAGGAAAGTAGCAGTAAAACAGACCCCGGTGATCGCTTACGGGGTGGGGGGGCTCCCCGAGTCTGGCCTCCCCACTTCCCTCCTCTCCTCTTCCTCTCTTTCACTGTGTTTTCGTGAAATCAAAGCGACAACAACAACAAAATTCAAGGCAAGCCCGAGCAGCAACACTGACCTGAATAAACTGGATAGTCAGGGCTGATTTCCCGACACCGCCGCCTCCGACCACGACCAGCCGATACTTCTCCTGCACCGAGCCGTCCTTCCAGCCTGCCATCGGGGACACTTAGCTGCGCTCTCCGCCGCCGCCGCCGCCGACGCCGCTGCTGCTGCTGCTGCCGCTGCCGGAACACCAGTGAGCAGCAAACACCCACTTTTTTTTTTTTTTTTTTTTCGCTCCTGTAAACTGAAGAGGCCCTGCAGTGGAGACAGAGATACACACACACACAAGACCGCAGGAGGAGGAGGGGGAGAGAAAAAAAAAAAAGCCCAGATAGGTGCCGGGAGAAAAAAAAAAAAGAAAAAGAAAACGGAGTCGTCGGTGTTAAGTCCGCTCGGTGGACGGGTGGGTGTGGAGAGAGGAGGAGGGGGTCCCGGGAGCTACGCGCGCCGCCTGTCCATACGTCTGCCTGTGTTCGAGCCTCGACAACACTGCGATGTTGGAGGAGACCGATAGTAGGAGTGATCAGCCAGGCCAGTACTAACGTCTGGCGCTAGGGGCTCTTCTACAGGCTGACTGCCTCGACACCAACCAACCAACCACCCCCTTGCACACGCGCGCGCGCACGCACGCACACAGTCACAACCCACCCTGCAGCCCCGTCCTGAGACTAATGTCACACACCCCTGCTGTCACATTCCTGTCCTCAAACGCAGCCTGCACACACACGCGCACACACAAGCAAAGCCTGCTCACTGTGAGTGCAACCAACTACATGACAGTGATAATAACACACAAAGCCACCACCAGCAGCGTCAAGTCGTTTCCCGTTGCTGACTTTTTACTCCAACATCTCTGCCCCCTCATTATTCTGACACCGAGACGCCTTCTGAGGGTCCAAGTCCACTTCCAAGTGTCGCTGGAAGAGCACAGACTGATGCAAAACGTTTTGGAAAAATGCATTCATAGAGCCCCAGAATCAGAATCTCATCGCCTCAGTGGGCTTTACAACCTGTGGCCTACAAATAACGACCTCGTCTGTCCTTGGACCCTCGATTCAAGGGGGTCAAATTTGCGACATTGAGAAAAAAAGGACTTCTAACGGGGATCAAAAGATGGAAGAAATCAGGGTATGGAAAAGAGCAACAAAATCACAGTTTCCAAATTTCAGACAGGAATTATTACACATATGAAAAGGGCCAATCAGCCAATCATTACAAGGCATAATATGTAAGAAGTTTTGTAGAAAACATTTAAAGCTGCGGCAAAGTTAAAAACAAACAAATAAACAAATACATTGAAATATGTGTTAAATAGCTCTATATTTCAACATGAATCACTATGCTAGAGTATGGTTGGTGTTCGGGCTCTCCTCCTCCGGCTCATTCAGTAAAAAGGTGAAAAAGTTACATAATGTTGCTTTAAACATTTTTTCTTACATTCATTCTTTGTCCAGGTGCATCTTCGTGGGACACCGTGAGGATGGTTAATGACAGTGACTTCACGAAGGCACAAGGCCTCATTATTGTGATCATCCATATAATTTAGAGTCCAACACGGTGATCATCATCTTGAACTTTGAAGCGGTGTCATAATAACACACCACCGAGGAGGCAGTAAAAAGCGCGTGGTGAAAAAGCCAGTTTATCTGAAACGCGCATGACTTTTATTATGTCAACATGTCAGTCATATGTCATGATGTGACAAATCTCCCCTACAGGATTACATTATGCAGAATACCAGCACACGGTCTGCTTTGACACATGTGCTGCCACCTAGTGTCCGGACCTGAAACTGCGCAGTAAATTACAGGCGTTCCAGACATTTACATTAGCAGTTTATTCATATTCACAGAACAGATTGTGTTGTCAAAGCTTGTATCTCACTAATGTGGGTTTTGAGTAATGAGGAGAAATAATTGTTGTGGAGAAATAAGTTATTGCACAGATACCTTAGAGGATGAAAAAAAAAGTTGCTTTGATGAAAAATATACTAAAAGCCATATGAAATCAGCGTGCCACAGATGCAATACACACCCCTATACAATAAGAGGAATTAAAGAATTTGAAGGATTTTTCCTTTTAATCTTGCTTGCCAAAAGTCATGTCTTAGGTCATGGAGTTTAGCAGTGATTATAATTACAGCTATCATATCTTCACAAAATCCAAAGAGGCCCCACACAGCACACAGGAGCTCGGCCGTGACCGTGCTGCCAAACAGCCGACTGTTTATTTTTCAAAGATGAAGCTCCGACCTCAAAGCCACCTTTCAGCCTGCACCTAACCCCCCCTGGAAGGGACACATTTCACAGGTATTGTAAATGTATGAATGTGGGGCAGTGACCCTTTAATCTGGCATACCCCCAAAAATCTCCCTTTACTCATAAATTATAAACGGGAGGGCAAGTGGAATATGTGGGTCTGTGCCAACACTAATCCATCTCCATCTCATTATCACAGCGACAGTCGAAACTTGCGGATGGCTTTGAGAGTACCCCTGAAATCACTGCAATACATCATCCTGGGTTTAAAAAAAAAAAAAAAAAATCAAGTCCGCGCCTGGGATATGTCTATGTTTAAGTGTTTGTGATGTCATTGGTAATTCGGGGGTGCTGACAGAACAAAATCCAATCATTTTCACACTGTGCAAGATATCACAAGGGTTGTCTGAGGAATTCTAATTAGAGCCTGGAGACATGAAGCTGGACACAACGGGAGCTCCGGGCCGCAGTCCTTTCACTTGACTGTGTCACAGCAATATTTGTTTTGGAAATCACCTACTAAACATCTTTAATGTCATGTTGAAAGCATTACAAAGTGTTTAACCAAACTGCACCCGAATGATATATTGTTTGTTTACATTTCTTAATAAAATAAACTGTATATGTCTGGTGACAACCTGGGCACAAAGTACTAGATCATACCTTGTCCTCAGCTGCTTTACAGTTTCATCTTAACATCACAAAGGGAAGAAAAGTGGACAAGATGACAATAGCCCACATGGATGCATTTATTTTAGAAATCAGATCATGTGAAATGTAATAAATGAAATAATTATAAAGTGTCTAAAATTACACTGAAAACATGACTCAATGAATACAGCATGGCCTAAAGTTCTCATTCTTTTAATACATATTGTTTATTGAAAATTAAACAGGACAGGGAAAGAACATTACTGAGATGTAGTTTTTCAGACGTAGGTGATGTAAAAAAAAAAAAAAATAAGGAAAAATGCACTGAAGCGACTGAGCGTATAGAGTTCTTCATTTGCTGTGATGAAAAGGCTGTAAGATGATGAGCAATACGAGCGAACAGCAGGTGACTTTTACAAAGTCAGAGGGATCAGCCGGATCAGACGTTTGTCTTCTTTTGGGAGAGGTTGATCTTGTCACCGAGGCTCAAGGCCATCCCCTGTTAAATGAAGGAGGGAGGATTTATTGGAACAGTCTTTATGGATACAGGTAAGATCATTCAGCTTTAGTGCAACTTCATGTATTCACTTCTCCATTCGGCTCAATTCTCTCGACCAGGTATAACATTAAATGTTACCTTTTCAGTTCATCGCTTTAGAGCAAATAAATTCAACAAAGCCTTTTACTTGTGATGCATACGGGCTCATGTGCAGCAGCTGTGACCCACCTGACTTTTGGCTCGAATGCGTATGTGTCCGTTGACAGGTGCATCAGGCCCCAGGTGGATGGGCTTCTCGATGCTGACATTAGCCAGGGCGTCTTCTCCAAAGATAGAACGAGCATAAAGGTTGGCAGCCATGAAGCCGCAGAAGCCAGACAGAGCCTGAGTTTGAAATACAAACAGAAAAGAGTTGAGAATATTACACAAAAACACCACCACCTTGTTGACACAGGTGATGATGCTAGGTTACATACATAAAGTCATCAAATGAGAACATACAAACTCATCACAAGGGAATATTTATTACAGACAGATTTCACTCATCCTTTATTCCTGTCAGCTTTAAACCCTCATTTACTGTTTTTGCTCTGCTGTTTGTAACGTCTCATACCAACCTTCTCAGGAGTCAGACACTTCATGTTAGTGGACTTGAGGATATGCTGGAGGTAATCGTTCAGATCAGTGATGTTGGTGTTAACTGTCACCTACAAAAAACAAAGAACCATCTTCAATGTAATGTTAAGTTTGACTGAGTATTGTTGCAAACATGTCTGAGCCAATCTGCCAGGCAGTTTTATGGAACCAGCCACTAGGTAGACATGAAAAACTTACCTTGTTTTCCCACTCAAACTCTGCCCACATCTGTCTGAACTCCGCGTCGGTGCAGGAAGCTGGCTGGATGTAGTCCATGATGTCGATGTGGATGTCACTGAGGACGACGCAGTTTCTGTCACTGGCAGCTCCCGACACATCGTAGACTGGGGAGGCAGAATCAAACATCGTAAGTGAGAAAACATTCTCTAGTTACGGAGAGAAAAACATAATTATGAGGGTAAACTGACACAAAATGATTCTCTTACCAATGTTGCCAAATATAATGCCGTTCTCAGTAGAAGCTACCTTAACGTTGGCTTTGATGTTAGCAAAATCGTGAGGAGCGAGGGTAAGAGGCGAAGGCTTCTCAACCAACTTGAGATCACCTGTAGGATGGATATATTGAGTGACATAAATACATACTGCAGTGTTGCAACACAAATGTGATATTCCCTCATGGTTGCTACATAAGAGAATCTGTACACATTTCGTCCAGTGAGGTGTAAAATAAACTAACCTAAAGTGGCCAGTTCAAGGGTGCAATTCTGGAGAGTGTCACTGGTTTGGTTGACGACCAGCACATCCAGCACAATGTCGTACTGGTTGACATGAACGTAAGCTTCAGCGTACACTGGGTCTGAGAAGCCTGTCAGCTGGGTCACCTGGATTGGAGAACAATGACGTGAAATTAATTATCTCTTTTAATACAATGAAATACAAAACAGATTTCCTCACAGTGATTTCAAGGTGCCTTTTACATCCACTATCTAACAGGGGTTTTTACAGCAGTGAAGGCACAGTGGGATGAAAAAGAAAAAAAGACTTGTAGCTGTGTGTACTTACAAGAAAAACAATAATAACACCGGGTATTATTTCACAACTAAATAGGATACTATTTGTAAAATTCAAACACATACAAAGAGGAACAACTTTCCCACTGGGCAATGAAAACAGCATCAGTCTCTGAGGTCTTAAAATATGTACGCGTTGTAAGTGCAATGCAATGAATAGGCACATTTTCAACCCCCCCCAAAAAATCAATTTAATCTACAAGCAGAGAGAAGTCTCCAACTTCTTCATGCCTGATCTCTTGTATGATCACGTTTCTGCAGGGAGTGCGGTCTACCTTGTTGAGTTTTGAAGCCAGGGGATCAGCAGCCTCCTTCCTCTGAGTGTTGCCCATAGCAGCCAGCAGACTGAGCTGGAACTGGTCCTCCTTAGAAGTCATTTCATTTTTGGCTGTCAGCTGCATGAAGGATATCGGGTCGTCTGCCTGCACCGTTACATTACGCTTCTCAGACTCTTTCTGTGGTGGCAACAAGAAAAACATTCTGTTATTTGATAACAGCCTAAACCCAAAACTGAATCAACTCACAGTAAAAACAAATGAGTAACATGAAGAAAATCAGTGACTGGTTTTATGACAATATACCTAGAGACACCACAACTCCAATACATTAAGTTGTATAAAGTGATAAATCTTTTTAAAAAATTGGCATTTACACCAAAAATGTGTTCACTTTCTCTACTTCAGTGGCTGCCAGGTGGTTAAGTGACGAATTCAGCGGCCATTACCTTCTGTGACAGCTTCTCTTCCTCCAGTCTGACAGTCAGCATATGTGACAGTGATTTGCGGCACTCCTTGTTGAAAATGTCATTCATAAGTGGCGAGCACTCAGACAGGACCTTGAGGCACAGCGAGATGCGGTCCACATCATCGTCTGTAATTGGCTTCTTGGGCAGAGAGGACTTGCCAAGGTGCAGCACAGTGACCATGATCAGCATGGCCTCTGCAACGAAAGACTGCGAGGGACAACAAGACAGCAGGGATTAGAGGAAGAGGCAGATGGCTTGACTGATCTCCTTTTACAAAGGGGTTGACTTTAAATGAGGTAAAGACAGGACAACATACATTTTGTTTCTTTTTGTCTGGAACAATAGCAACGTAGCGCAAGGCCACTTTGGTCAGTGTAGTGGCCAGGGACGCTGCCACATAGAAGTCTCCATCCATCAGGAAGCCTCGGAGCGGCGGTCTGGAACAACACAATCGGTATAAATTGAGTGGCAAGATAAACAAAATCAATACAATTAAAGAAATACTTGAAAATGATGATATCCTCTGAAAATGTGCTCCTTTTTTTTCTTTCTTACCTATCCTCTTCTTTCTTCGAAGGCCTGGAGGAGCTGAGGGCACTCTGTGTCACGTAGGTGCCCATCTCTGTCACCAGCTTCTGTGCTGGAGCTGCACTCACTTCATCCTCGGGTTTCACCTCCCCGGTCTCTTTCTTTATCTCATTTTCTACGATTGGGATCTGTCCAAGAAGAAGACAGGAATCAGATATTTGTGACAATTCCAATTAGGTTGGGGTTGTCGGGTAAGATTGTGTTACAAACCTACCTCTCCCAAGGACCTGCGGACTTCTGTCATCACACTCTGGATGTCTTCCTTTGTGCTGCAGTATTCTCCCAAGATCCACAACGCTCCCCTGTAGATCCTGAATAACAACATTGGTGACAACAATCAGGAACATTCTCACAGCTACATACTGCTATACGGATATACTATCCATCAGTTCAATCTAGTACAGAGTTGACAAACATGAGAGAGAAACTAGACCTGTCTCATAGTTTAAAAGGGCAGATCAATTAGATCATTTTCATTCCTTATGCTAGGTAACCAGCTGAGTTACATTTTCTATTTTCCATCTTCTTGTTTCCATATTTGTCTAAATCAAAAAAGGCTTACCCAAAACACAGCATAATATTTCCCTCAATATGCATATTAAGACTCACTTGACAGTTTTGATGGCGTGAAAGACTTCCAGCATCTTCTCAATGACGAGGGGTCTTAAGTTGTCAAATCTCTGAATTGCCTCGCGTACGAACTCCAGCACATCAGCAGCAGCTGCCTCATTAGTGTCACTTAGGAACTCCATCAGCTGTAAATCATATCAACACACAGAAAAATATTAATATGTTCTTTTTCTGTTCTTTATATTAACCACTGTTGATGTCGCCATCAAAATGCTATGAATAATAAAACAGTCGAGAGCATTTTCTTTTCGATGTGCTTAAAGAACACGAAGAAAAAGAAGAAACTCACCACTGGAATGACATTGGCCGCCATGTCAGGGAAGCGCACGCTGCAGGAGTGGAGAGTGCGCACCAACAGCTGCCTGTACTTATCAGTGTCTTCATGTTCTGTTACGTTGTTTGTCTTGATCACCTCTTTCTTCAGAACAATCACCAACTATAAAACAAATAGCTGTCACTATATTTGCAGTATATTCCCTTTGTTCTCCATTTTCCATGCATAGACACAAAAACAACAAAAACGTGGATCTACAGTGAATGCTGCCGACCTCTTCTACATTGCGAGATGAGACGAGATCCAGTGCCAGCTGCAAGGTCTTCTTTCTGACTTCCAGGTCAGGGGTGCTGAGAACACGCAGGATGTCCATGACAAGGTCCTAAAGGAATAAAAGCAACCATTAAGAGAAGAGTATTGCCTTCTTACTGCTTTTGTTCCATGAACTGGACTAAATAAAACTAAATATTCGTCAGTGATAATTACTAATTATCCTTTTCATGCATGAACTGGTGAATTGAATATGAAAGAGACCTCACTAAAATGGGGAACAGATTATTAAAATTATCTTAATTGAGAATTATAAAACACTTGGAGTTTGAGTAACAAAAGAATAGACCATATTTATGAAGTGAATTTAAGAGAGAATTAAATAAAATAAACAAAAATCGTAATTAACAGCCTACTAGTTATGGAACACAGTCATACATAACATGGTATTTGTCAGTGCTTTACAATAAAAAATAAGTACCTGGTTAATGGTTAAAATGTGTACCCTAATATAAATTGAGTCTTTTTTTAGTTTAAACTTTAGTGTTCTCTTTAATAACAAATGTTTTGAGATGGAGGGTAACAGTCGTTGCAGTTCACAAGGCAAAATGTCTTACTTGTTAAATTCAACAAAAACTAACCAAAGCCATAATTCATCGTACCTGGAGAACACGCTCGTGTGTGGGATGCTCCTTCAGCTCAATCAGACGATCGAGAACAATCAGCTTTACGTTGTTGTCGCTCTCCTTAATAATCAAATCAATGTAGCACTGGGCAGCAGCCTGGAGTCCGACAAAGCACACGATAGATTAGATTGTGCTAGACTTAAGACATTACTGATGTCAGATCAACTTTAGTACAATATCAGAACTGTATAAATCGCATATGACTGACAAAACCTTGGTGATGTACCTTAATGGCAGTGGGAGCACTGGAGAGCGTTACAAGAGTGCCAGCGGCCTCATACTTAACAGCCGGACTGGAGGACTGCAGCAAGTTGTAGATGCAGCGGATAAACCGGGCGCGCTCAGAGGGGTTAGCGTGGCACACCTTTATGACAGAGGCAACAGAACAGCAGGAGTTCAGACATTAAAACAGCTATTCTCATTGTAGGCTGTTGTGTTATAAAGCGCAAATCAGAAAAATCCAGGCGTTGACTCACTTTGTAAATCAGCTCCACAATGACCAGCTGGAGAATGTCGCCAAAAGTGTGAACCTGGTCAATGCAAGTGCTGAGGTAATCCAGAGCTCGATCCTATAAAATGTGAACATGTGAGTTAGATGATGTAACTAATGCCTTCCAGACAGATACCATGAAAGCAGCAAGAAAGGGACAATATGCTACAGACCTGATCGGCGTGAATCAGCATCATGAAAGCATTTCTCTTACAGCTGGCATCTTTCTCGTTGACAAGAAAATCATGAATCAACTCTGGCGCATCTGGGATGAGATGTTCAAAGTTCCTGAAGCAAATAAGGGCAATGAGTTGTTTGTTGTTCATGAATGAAAGGAGTGAGCATAAGCACCTGTCGCAAGGCGAATGAACACTAAATACTCAACAGTTTTTACCTGTAGATGGTGTAAATGGCCAGGACAGCGTTGCGGCGCACATAACTGTGACGGTGCTCAAGGCAGGCCCGGATCGCTGGCATGAGAGGCTCAAGCAACTCGGACTCCTTCAGCTTGCACAGGAAGCGCAGAGTGGAGCCACGGATGAACTCATTGGGATGCTGCAGGTCCTGAAATAGAAAGAAGGATATGAGGATTAGAGTTGCAACTAACAGTTATCTTTAATTAATCCATCAATCATTTTGATGATAGATCAATTAATTGCCTTTAAAAGGTCAAAAGAGCTCATCACAAATTCCCAGAGCCCACAGTGACATCTTAAAATTGTTTCTTTCATCGAACTAACGGTTCAAAACTCAAAGACTCTTCATTTACCATCATAAATAAAAAGACAATTCGACAACACCATATTCTAAGAAAGATGCTATATCAATAACTGCACTATAATTACCAATACATTGTGACATTACGTACAATTCTATACGTATAAAAACTCATAAAAGTCCATGCACAGATAAGTTGATGAATCTCAACCTTTAGCATGTCAGTTAGCTTACCTTCCTGTAGGCATCACAGACCAGGATCATCTCCTGGAGCAGCTTGCCATCTGGGGTTGTTTTGGGAACAATCTCCCAGAAGACCAGCAGCAGCTTTTTGATGGTGTGGTCTTGAAGTGGCAGCACAAAGCGGATTATGGTCATCAGCAGTCCTGGCAACTTCTCACCATTAAGAATCATGATGATGACCTTCTTCAGGGCCTCTGTTTTTGCCTTGATCTCCCCCTTTTCTGTAGAAAAAAATATTGTTATAAATAGAACTACAAATGTGATCAGCGAGACCTGAAGCATGCATTACTATTTGTATTTTGATGAGCAGCTCTTTACCTTACTCATATGTTAAATAAATCTGCAACGATAACAGTCAATAACCTTCAGACGTCAGTGTTGACAATTTTCACTGTCTGTGTTGTTTTAAAACAAACAGGTGTTGTGTTTTTGATTTTTTTTTTTATTCAAGTATTAATATTATCAGTGCTGTGAGAACCACAAATCAAATTCACATCCAAATAAAATCACCTCCATTGTAATTAGGGGGAACATTTCACAAATGAATATCTCCCCTCGACTTGCTTTAATTGAGTCAGACAGACAATCAGTTTATCAATATTGCAAGCAAACATTCAGAATAGTTACCTAGATCAGTCTTTAGACTGACTTCAGAGGGGGGCTCTGAATCAGATGTAACATTGATCAGAGTATAACAAACATTCTCTGCAGCTGTCATTTTGCTGCTGGGCTTGTATCCGCTTAGAAGAATCCCAATGAATGTTGCTCACTGGATAATACCTAAGAGAAACACAAACACAGTAGATTTAGTGAATGGCGGAGGCAGCGTTTACACAGACACATACATTTGAGTGCAGCGAATGTGGACTATAACTAAATCTGCATCAACACATGCTGACATTCAGATACACAAAATAAATCTACTGTGCAGCATCCTGCGAACAGGACAGAATCCAGGACTGCACACTCATATTTCCTTTTCTTTACAGCAGCCAAAGAAGGCACAGCAAACTGTTGGGATTGGACAACTCTTCCTACAAGTCTTTTAAAGCCCGGTATAGTCATTCAAGGTATAAATCAAAGGGCTTACTTATACAATAGAGCCAATTCATTCCACAAAAGCATGATTTACCAAATATAACCACTTCTTCTTATGATAACAGAAAGCAGATATTTGTGCTTAAAAAGTCTGACTCAAATGCTGACTGGATTCCCTCAGACTGCTGAAACCTCACTGGCTTCAGATCAGTTCTGGAGAGTATGAACTTTGTCCGCCATCGCTGACATTGGAAGCACATTAGGAAGAGACCTCATAATGGCACAAGGAGGAATTATCACACCAAGTGCATGTTCCTATGTACATATAGGCACCTTAGGCTGATTTGAGTATTTATTAACCTATTCTATGATCTAAGAAGCTTGATTTGGCTTAAGCACACTAAACTGTAAAGAGAGCAAGAAACTGATATGGCTTGAATGTTTGATTTATGTTACATTATTTTATGCCTATTCTCCTCATACAAAACACACGAGTTGTAAAGTAAGTTGAAAAGATGTTAACATCATATGCCTCCAAATATGATCTTGATCTAGACATGTAAACCTTTTTTCTAGCAGTGACCACCACAAAGACAGTCCATGAAAATACAAACTGAGCCACATCATTTACTTGCCACGGGTACCTGTGAACCTAAACAACACAGACAGGTCAGTTTGATAATCTTGGGATTGAACAGACGTTTATAAATGGATTTAGTATTTTATGTTTAATCTGAAGTTTTTAAAGACATATGAGTCAAATCGCGGAGAAAACACTTCAATGTATCTCGAATATATTTGTGACAAATGGAGGAGCACTAGCTGTCTCCGAACACCTGACTTCATATCCAAAAGTAACGCTAACAAGGTTCGGGTATCTTCCTGCTCTTTTCTGCACAAACCAGACTGCTGTCCTCGCAAGATTGCAGGCAAGAGCTGTCAGTATGACAGCAATAGTAGCTTAAGTTACAATGTTAACGTTAGGTCAACAAAGCTACTCAAGAAACTGTGACACGCAGCGTTAACACAGCAGCTAGCTAACTACTGTTACAGCGCTAATGGCGTTTCTGTGTTAGAACCAACAGCTGTACACCAAAATCTCAATAAAACTCAATCATTAGTAAGTTGGTCGACGATACAATTGGTTAGATTAAGTTTAGATGCGCGATTAGTTGCTACCTTGCGAACGTTAGCTAGCGCCAGTTTAGCTTCTGTCCTGGCTAGCAATGAAATGGAGGACAGTAACGTCAGCTAGCTGTATTAACAGTTACCACGAGTCAGAATAAAACACATCATATTGGTACACATTTACATAACCCACCTAACTGCACGACTCTTGTCTTCCGAAGTAGCCTTCGATATCCAGTGTTGGATATTTACATCTGTAAAATCTCACAGAGGCTCCCTTCGGCGAGCTATCTGTACGGCTCGGATACTTCCTAGTGACGTGGAAGATTACTTTCTGAGCCACATCACTACTACGGAGCCCCGGAAGGCTCAAACACGACGGCAAAAACAGCATGAAAAATACAGCGTGATACCGAATATCTCTCATTATTCACATTTAAATACATGGGAATACCTATTATTGTAATTGAAGTTCTTTAAAGGTACACTGTGTGGTTATGGGGAACACATTTCCATTAGGAAAGACTGATTTTTCCTGCCTAAACAAACTAAATAAACAAACCTTTTTCTTTTCATGACCGAATAGACAAACTGACCTCAAAGGACAAGACAGTTTCATACTATTCTATTTTGGTTATATTTGGCAGACTCCACCACCTTTCTAGCTTCATACAGTGTTACGGGGACCTCATTTTTCTCTGAGAACAGCTTGTTTATTCAGTTATAGAGAAGATAAAGAGTTTGTGTTATTATCCTATTAATGTTGTAAATATTAACATTCTGAGTTTGGATTCCTTCTCCAGATTGACATAGTATATAGACAGTGCCCCTTTAAATTTGTTCAGTGTTGTAAAAATCTAAATTCATTTCAATTTAAGGACCTCAATTATGATCACTTTGTTGCCAACGCAACATTTACAATGATAACCAGAGTCAGAATCAGAATTCCTTTATTTGTCCCACAAACGGGAACTTTCCTGTGTCACAGCAGCTAAAGGACAATAATATTACATGAATAATAACAGTAAAAAATAAACAATAGAATAAAAAGCTAAGAAATAGGATAGACTTGTATCTACATAATACTGTACAATATGAACAGTGTAATTGTAAACAGTGTGGCAGTGTATTGTTCTTAATACATAATAAATATGGGTATGAAAAAATGTCCAGTTAGTGCGAACCAAAATGAGAAATGGGTTGTGTGTAGAGTTTTTATTGCACAGTGCACAGTGAAGTGTACTGTCTGGGAGCACTGCTGGTTGTAGAGTCTGACAGAAGCAGGAAGGAAGGACCTGCGATCCCTTCTCTAAACAGCCAGAAACACATGTTTTGGGGGGATTTATCCACAGTAACACAGATTAAGATTTAGTAAATGCAACAATCCATTGAGCAAAGATGAACTGCCTTGACATCACTTAACTGAATAAGAACTTCCCTGCTCTTTTATATGAAAATACATGATACAACTGATTATTGTGAATTAAGCATAAAATAGGGATCATTGCAGGGGTACTGTACTTAGACAAAACATTTTATATATAATTAACATTCATAATACTGCACAGCTTCAAATTACAACTTATTGTCATAAGTAGAGCCCCAGCATCACATACACAAATACTTTCAAATATAGACACATATATCACAACCTAACGCACACACACGCCCCACTGAAATAATGTCACTTCCGTGTTACAACAAAATAACACAGCTTTTAATGGTAATGCAGCACCCTCCAGTGGAATCTTAGCCCATGTGACACAGTTGTTGCACATGAACCTGAATGAACCATAGTCTTAAAGTGAATGTAATAAAATATTTAATTGTTCATTAATTTACATTCTTTACAGCAATGCAACAGCCCATTGGCAAAAGTCTGTGAAAACAATATTAGTATCGGTGGAGTAGGTCTATTATTCTCTCTAAACACTTTAAGAATTCTCTGGCTCAGAGGAACACATTACATCAGGCTTATGCTACACAAACAGTACTCTTTACAAGGTTAATCTGATTGTTGATTTTGCTGTTGGAATTTTAACCATCTTAATACTGTCAATTGTATTGTATTATATGGCTGCAAACACTACCATAGAGTAAGGTCATTCTGAATAATATGGGTAAGTCTCTTCACAGGCATACACATTCAAATTGTCCATGGTAAGGAGGGTGTATGGTTTCAGTCAGGAGACAACTACTTGTGACAGAGCCTTGCCAGCCAAAGAACAATGGCTACACATGTGCTTCTATCTATTCTATGTGTTTACTATTAAAATGATTATTTATATTAGGATTCTCATTTAGTTAAAAAAAAGTCCCTATTCTGTAGGATTTTTTTTAAATCTCATATTTTACTAGATCATTCAGAGGAAGAAATGCATAAAATGACACTAATTAACAATTTCATAGAATAATAGCACATAAAAGAGTTATGGTGTTTTTCTTCTTAATATTGTTAACAGAACAAAAGGACACAAAAAGACACATATTTACAAAAGTGTATCAAGTGTAATAGGATAGCATTGTTCATTGCTCTGATGAAACATTAAAACATTTGACCCTCATTTTATATTTGCTATTAAATTGAATTTAGAAACCGATGCCGAGATGCCAACAGCAAACACCGAATGTGACACTTCAAATGATGACATCATCAGGTGACACCTTTACATACAGTCTGTGGGTGACTTAAATTTAGTGGCATGGGCTCTAGAATCCTTATGTAAAATGTTACATCTGAGCAAGCTTTTCATAAAGTCAGACAGGCCCTGAAAACTGTAAATGAATTATGTAGACCAGAAAATTTACATTCTACATGGTACAGTTGTAGTTTTCATGACCTGAGGCAGCTGTACCTAATTTAAGCAAACTGAAAAACTTTGGATTTTGCTTTGGTGAATCAAATCAGTGGATACTGGAGACCTGCAGTGTGTGAACAGTTTACAAAAAATCTTCAGCTCACTTTTGACTCAGCACCTGCCCTTTGTCATAGATTATCTCATGTGAACGTGTAGCAGGGTGGATGCAGAGTTAGATGGTTTCTTGTGTGGATGGCAGCTCTTTCTCCTTTCTTTTAATGCTTTATGCGTGTAATGTACAGCACAGTGACTTGTCCTGTTGATAAAATGGCCTTGCCTTTCTATAAACCTTAATCACTGCCATCTGTCACTTGTGTAACTGATGACATTAAATGGCTCGGCTATATGTTCCAGTAACGTTAGTCCAAAATGCACAATGCAAACCTCTGAAATTCGTAAATATGTATGCTCCCTAGTTACTGTTAGTATTATTTGCACCTGTGCTTTTCTTGTGACATGTCAAAATGTCTCCTGTCTATAGCAGTTTTGGTATTATTCTGTAGGATTAACCTCTGTAAATTAACTTGTTGATATGATGTGTCTGGTGAGTATACAAAATAACAGGATGTTATTTGAATTATGGAAGTGCTTTTCGTTTATTAGGGTAAAGACTTGTTTGCTTGTCAAGTTGGCTGCGCTCATTGAACACGTAGCTGATCAATAACAACGTTCCCAACAACTTAAGGATGTCACAAAGCTAGCTTACGTGTCTCTATCTAGCTAGCTAGCTAAAGCGTCCGATGGGACTCTTTTTTGACCGTCATAAACAGCGGCTTCACTGCACACGACCTCCATAAAGATGTTAAATGTTGTTTTATTTCTTTATTATTATACATTACCACTCAGTAATCTGCAGGTACAACCAGGGTATAACTGGTCACTCTGTTGTTATGATCAGTTTAATCGACAATCGTCCACTTTACCAAGCAGGCTGGCAAACCAATCGATCCCAGAGCAGCCTGATGCAGCGACACGCAGTGGCGACACTTCGACAAAAAGAACGATTAATTTAAAGAGGTTAAAATATTGATATAATTATAGATTTAATTGGACCGTGGACAAGTTTAGTAAAGCCGTATGCGTTGGTGAGAAATTAAGTCAAGGCTTCAAAACATGGTAGAGTGTCACAATTCATTTATTTATGCATCTTTTTTAAAATACATTGATATTCAAATTCTGTAGGGATGGAAAACAAGCTTAAACACCTATTTTTAATGAGTTATAACAAGCTGTACTTGCACACATGAGATTAGATCAAATCAGATGATTTACAAAAAACACAACAGATGTGTCAGGAGAGGTCAGGATGCCATCAGAAGGAGAGTACATTACAGAAAAAAATACACAAAACAATAAACAATCATAAAAAAATACATATGTCACATAAGCTTGTGACTAACATCAATAAAAAAATAAAAAATAAAAAAAACTGACCAAAGACCACACATGAGGAATGGGGCTGAAACAAGTACACTTACAGGATTGGAGTGTCATGGAAATGTCACCATTCAGGTTTTAGTAATATTTTCTTTATTGAATGAGAACTTTTTGTTTTTTAGGTTTCCTCATTAAGTCCGGTCTCAGAGTCTACTAATGATATTACATTAGTGATGCGGCTCAGGATTGGTTGAGAGCGCCACATTTTCCAAAAGCCCTCTCCGCTGCGGTCTCAGTTGTGGCCTCTAGGCGGCGACAGAGAGGCGTCCTCTCTGTAAAAAAAACAACATCTCACCTTCTTTCTTTAGTCCAAGTGCTCGAGCACGTTTGAGTGACCATGGAGTGCTTTTGCTGTCATGTAGTTCAGCGTTAATACGGCGTGAAAAATATCAGCAGAGAGGAGGGGGGGTACTTTTTCAGCGCAGGAATACGAGGAGCCAGAGTCGAGCCATGGCTGCACGGGAGGACGGAGAGGCTTTGCACAGTAAAATAAGGCACCACGACGGAGCTGGAAGTGTAAACAGCTCAGAGGGCTTCAGGAACGGCTATGTGAAGAGCTGCGTCACCCCTCTCAAACAGGACCATCACAGGGGCTTTTTGTTCAACGTGTGCAGGTTTTGCAACGAAGACGTCCTCAATTCGAAACTGCTCAAGGTGTCTGCCCTTTACGTCGGCGCCTTCGTGGTCTTCGCGGTGTCTTTCCTCGTTTCCAGGGGCTTGCAAAGTGACTCGCTGTGGGATTTGCGGACTTTCTTGTCGGGCTTCTCCCAGTCCATCAGTCCCCTGTTCAGCATAGGATGTGCTTTCTTCTTTCTGACGTTCTACCTGCGGAGGAAAAAGAAGGAGAGCAGCAAATGCTGGCTCGTGTCGCTGCCGGCATCGTGTTACCTCGGGGATTTTTTGGTTTTGCGGTTCTTGCAATGGGGAGAGGACCAGCACCAGATGCAAATGGTGGGCAGGTTGTTATTCGTGTTGGGATGCGTGGGTCTGCTCACGCTCATCCCCACTCTCAAACTCAAGCACAGTGTTCTCATACTGGTGTTCGCCAGCGTTGTGTGGCTGGTCTCTTTCACAAGTTTGAGCGGTCTGCCCGCACTGCTTAGACCGCTCTTCGCCTGCTTTGCGGGGGTTTCGGGCTCCCTGCTGGGGCTCTGCTTTGACCGCTACTACCCGACGAGGGAAGCGCCGAGCGGGGTTTCCACCGCGGAGGAAAAGGTCCCCGTGATCAGACCCAGGAGAAGGTCCAGTTGCGTTTCGCTGGGGGAAACGTCGACCAGCTATTATGGCAGTTGTAAAATGCCCCGCAGACCTTCGCTGCCCTGTATATCCAGAGAACAGGTAGGTTTCCCCCACCACCACCACCTCCCCCTCCTCTGTTGTTGTTGTTGTTGTAGTTCACAAGTAGGCCCACTGATCACCCACAGCTACCACATGTGCACCAGGAGACAAAAACACTCGCACAAGGCTCATCAAACCGGAGAAAAACACCCTCTTACTTAATAAACAAGAACAACAAAAAAACAAGTTCATCAGCCTATGATCAGATCAGATGTTAGATATCCAATTAATAAGTGACTTCTTGTAGAGGAAAAGAGGACAGTATATTGGGAGTGACTCAACTGGATGATTGTAGACTGTTCCAAGTAAAAGACAAATCTAATTTGATTATTGTAATACAGGCCTTCACGTGTTATAAATGAAGCCTTGTCTAAATTTACCTCAAAATGTCATCAGATTATAAAAAAAAAAAAAAAAAAGTGTTTATATTCCAGCCCAACTGATTCTGGATATGTAGGGCCCATACTGATGTTACAGACAAAAACAGTCCTGATATCGATACAAACAGCCAATATTCTTTTAACACACAGACGCTCAAAATTACTGAAGCAAAAATCCTCCACAGGGATTTAATGATTATAAGTTACAACCATGCATATTTTTCTGCATTACAATACTGTATTACAAAAAAATATATATATATATTTGCCCGTCTTGGACAACAGATTAGACGAGATGCATATATATCTGTAATAAACCAGTATCGGCTGAGCGCTATATATCGGTCGAGCTGTTATTTCTATAACTTGTAAATAATTAAACAGCAACATTCACCCTGCTATTATGTGCCGTCTGCTTGCCAAAACACTTTCTATCATCAGGACATCAGTCATGCTTATCTGCATGATGTTGGTAATATGTTAATTTGAAAGTTTATATACCTGATAGGGCCCCCTACTTGATAATAGAGATTTCAATTACTCCTATACTGATATATTGTCCCATAGACACACATTTATTCGCAGTGATGCCTCAAGTTGTGACAAAGATATGTAAGAAAGCAGGAGGTGTTACAGGTCAACAATAAACTTTATTGTGTAAAATTACATAGGTTCGCTGAGAACAGTAAACTTTGATGATAATAAATTAGCCCAAGGCTGTCACGATATCACTACATATTCACCACACGATTACTGTGAGATTAGTTTATGTTAAGGATATTATCGTGACAATTCAGTCTCAATATATTGTGAAAAGAATGCCAGCAATCACATCTATGTTCAACTTTATTTACTATTTATTTAATATGAGTGTAGGGAGAGAGTGTGTAACCATGACTGTATATAAAAGAGTACAAAAAGAACAATTACACTCAGTAACTAGTGAAAAGGCAACCAGATCAACTATTAAACAGAGGAGGCACAAGGCCAAATATCTTGTTCACATGATGTATATATCATATGTGTATTATTGACGTCAGTTTTCCATTTTTTAGTAATGTGATTATGGCATTATCGCAACATCCCTACCCCAAACATCTTTTACTGCGTGATAATCAAAAAAAAAAAAAAAAAAAAAAAAAAGATAATAAGAATTGTGTAGATCGGAAACCATATGAAATACTGGTGTATCTATAAAAGGCCAGTAAAGCTGATTTATATCAGTTTGGCTCTAAATCCAGATAATCAATGAAATGTGAGTTTCCTTCTACATCCTGCTGCCATAATGACAACACAAGCATCAGCGCAGCCAGTGATGTGGCCTACGGTTCCATGTGACTGTAGCAGTCAACAAAACAAAATGATGGCGAGCACATGCAGGGATTATTCCATGTCCACATTCAGCGAGTGTCTCTTTTTTGTCTGAGTTTTGCTTGTACACACAAGCCTCTACAAGCAGTCTGTTTTACATACAGTAGCCAACAGGTCCACTGCAAAGTGACGCTCCTCTCCACTTTGGTTTAGTTTTTGTAAACCAATACACCTATATCGAGTGCTATCCATTCCAAATGAAGACTATCATATTCCATACCGTATGTTGTGGATAAAAAAGGCTGATGCGAGCTGTCGCCTTAATTTGTGTGCGGACAATGTAGACAAATGCCAACGTTATTTTTAAATGGTATATTTATAAACAAAACATACAGTTCTTCAGTGGATGTCAGGCCATCAGCTCACACACATTGTGTTTTTTTGTCCTTGAAGCTTTGTTAGAAATGATGAGAGAAACTAAAAATGTATATCCAGTCCGTCTCAATTGTGCAATTTCCAGCAGTTGTTTTTCACTTCATTGTGTTTTAAGCTATTAGCAGATTGGCAGTCACACTGAGTCAGGCCTTAAACAGTGCGTGAAAATTAAATTAGAAAAAACATTCAAGACCATGTATGAATATGAGCAGTGGCTTTAAGACCCTTGTCTGACTACTACACCATTTCACCTTATATGAGATTAAGAAGCATTTGAACATAGAATGCACTCTAAGTAGGATATATGTAGGATGTTTTTTGTGATGGAGGCCAACCTTTGTATCCTGAAGAGAAAGACTTGACCCCAAGGAAGTGGTTTTTAAACAACAGATTCAACTTTTACCTGAAACAAGTTGCTCCAAGAAACATTTGAGTGACAAAAAAAGAACTGAGGAAACATTTTATATAAGTGAAATTAATAATGACCGTACTTCCAATCCACACTCTGTTAACATCTGTAGTTAATTACTTTACTTACAACCCAAACCACACTCCAGTGACATAATCAGGGGCCTAAAAACCTGAAACTGAATACTGTCTTCAGTCTTAACTGTCTTAACTAAATTGCTCCTCTTTCAGTGTCAGTTTCCATTGTCTTTGTAGATACAGTAGCTATACAGCACATAGTACACTGAAAGCACTACACCTTATTTACACCTGATTTTATTTTTGATTGGAAATTTAAAACAGTATGTTTTAAGTGGTCACCACTTCTTTAACTGCCACAATGTCTAGTTCAGTTACCCTGTTAAGAGCCCATCCCTCACTCCAACATGTTTTGTTGAACCTCTTTCATATTATGGAAAATTGCAAATCACAAGTGTAAACTGTAGAAAGGAAACGCTACGGTTGTGGACAAGATGTTACCCTCTGTGTATCTGTTGTATATTATCGGCTTTGTATCTAACACCCATTCCAATCTATATTGGGTGAAAAGATAAAATTGTGTCATGCCACACGGTCATTAAAAAAATGTAATTTGGCAAGTCTCTCTGCCCGTAAACATTTACTTCATAGTGAAGTCTTTCTCAGTGATGAAATGGGACAAGCACCATGAATACCTGGGAAATGCCAGACAGGTGAATTAAAGTTGTGAGAGTTTTTGTCTGTAGTTGTCAGTCTCGCGGCGCAGCTTACGTGCCCACTGCATGCTAGGATAGATCTTACTCGCTAGGACAGTGTGATGGCCTTCGATAATATCTGTGTAGCCCATAATTTAGGGAAGAGCTGTCGTTGTTTTCTTGTTTCTCTAAAAGTTTTCTTTGTATCTAATTTTGAAAATGTTTGAAACTGTAGCTACTGATGGCACAAGGTTTTCCTCTCTTGGGTTTGAAAATTAGTTTCTGCATTGGGGCAGGCAGGAAGAGACCAAGCAAATACTTCGAAAAGAGTCTCTCAGGCTTCGTTGGTGATGTCACACATGTTTTTGCTCATCACACGTTTTTCACACAAAACCCCCATTTCTGCTGTCAGAGAGGGGTCATTGGTTTCTGTGTCTGTCACTTTCTTGCAGAAGGGTTGTTTTTTGTTAGCTGCAAGACGTGGTTCTGTAGCCGTCAAGGATGCACCACAGCCTGGAAGTTACTGCTACTGCTATGGTTGTGTGCATTGTGCTTATGTGACAGGGTTAGTAGATAAACAAGTCTGTTGCTGCCACTGTGAGCCAAGTGCGTCTTTGTCATTGTATCCAGCTACACCATGTCTCATTTATATGTAGGAAAACACCCAACATTCTTGTTCGACTACCTCGCCAATAGCTTTAGCAATATATCTGGCTAGCCTTGCAGAAGACTCCGTAAGATGCATTGAGTCTCCAGCTGTTCAAGACAGGCAAGTAGGCCATAAAAGCACATATTTGGCAATATTTCAGATTTAAACCCAATGCAGATATTCCCTTTTTGCAATGGTGATGCTTGTGAGCGATAATAAGTTGGTTAACTCACTGAAAGCTTGGAGGTGTGCAGCCTGTCAACTGCTGCTTGCTCCATCACTCCCACGGACTGTATGGTATGATATATTTCAAACCAGTCTGCTGTCAATAACGTCAATCTTTGATGAAGGATAACAGCATGTGCTCAACTCACTGAACACATTGCCCCTCCTCTGACTAGCCTACTTCAAAATAAAAGCCAACCTACTTTTACTGCCCATTAAATGTGAGGTTGCAGCAGTAAGAACATTTGTCACTAAATCAAAACAGCGCTCTACAGATTGTGAGCCTCCTTTTCTGCAGAAAGTCTGCTTTTATCAGCAACGACAGTGTCGTCATAAGCTTGTTAATTGGTGTAAAAGTCTCGTAACAGTGGCAGCGCTTTTGGTCAGTTCAAAACAATGTCCGATCTTACAATTTTCAATGCAGGAGGCGGAAATTTTGCATGGAGGTCGTGTGTGTGTGTGTGTGTGTGTGTGTGTGTGTGTGTGTGTGTGTGTGTCTGAAGGTGTGTGTTTGTGTTCATGCCAGTTGACTTGAACCGTGCTAATGGGAGTGGCCTGTTGCAGAAAAACCCAAAACACATAACTTTTGAATGGATTTGCAGACTTTTTGCAACATTTCTTGGAAAGGTTGATCATGAGCCAAAGGACAGCTGTTCAAGTCACTTAGCTGGAAGGGGGTGTGGCAGTGGGAGTGGTCTATAACAACATCTGAAGTATTCTGATTCTGAAAAAGGTGCATAACTTCTAAATGGATTCTTGTATCATGACCAAACCAGTTGAGTGTCTGTGGCTTGGTGCTGTGTTAATTATAGTCTTGGCAACTACAGCAACAATAGTTTGTTTGACAATATCTATATCTCATTGGCGAACAGGATTTAACCAGGTGTTGCAGTCACAACCAACACACTTAAAAGAATGAAAATCATGTGAATGACAATGGTATGACCCTGTCTATACACTGTTAGGTGTCCTGATACAGAAAGTAATGGAGCTGGCAGAGGAAAAGTGAAGTTCTCAGCCTTCACTTCATGAATTCATTTGAAACATTATCACACTTCCTAATGTTTGCAACTCAGCCTTGTATTGTGGAGAGTTTTCTGGGCTCTGTCAGTCTCTGTAGTGAAATTTAAGAGTTGTAAGTTTTACCCATAAGAATCCTTCTAACATTTTATATTGATGTTGAACCATCTGTGTTCTTCACAACCACTCCATTAATGTGTGCGCAAACATCATGAATATCCAAACTAAAAGTGCTGCTTGGATGTCCTTCATGGCCTGACAAGCATTGGGCAAAGGTTTTATACATCCAGGTGTTGTGTGATTATAACAATAGCATTTGAAATATTTTACCTGGTGTAGTCTGTTACTTACATACTTACTTACATGTGTCATGTATGTCAGGAAGCTATAGAGTCGCAACTGCACATGTAAGAAGCTGAGTGATAAGTGCACAGGTGCCCCACCTCTTTTTAAAATGTCTGATTTTGTCCCCATGATTTTAATGACTGTACTTTTTTAAAGAGTGAATCGGCCTTATGATGAGAATCAGTCACAATTGGTTCAACTTAAATAATGAATTCTTGTGAACTCTTTAGTGAAAGCTACCAATATCGTTTTTGTTCAGGCTACATCAAGTAGTTTTTGGCCACTAGTGAGAACAGTTTTCTTTATCTTTTGTGTTTCATCAACATTTACATGTGGCTGCACATGTGCATTCAAAATGATGTGCTGGTCAGGCTTATAACATTTGACATTATAGTTACTACCTTGACTGTCATAAAAATGTATGTTTTCTGTACCTCCAGACGTTTCCTCCATTTCTTTAAAATAAAAGTGAGAAAGAGACTTTAGGGCATCTCCTGGATTCCCACATTTGCATTTTTACAGTTGGAAATGGTAATGTGTCCTTAAAGGCAGCCATTTGCAAATACATTAGGAGAAAGAGTAAGGACATGGAAATGTTACAATGCTAAAAAGGTTGACTGCAGATTTTCCTAAGGTAGGAAATATATTTAAAAATGTAAGATTTTAATAATATGTCCTGCCACATTTTAGTGTAAAACACTGAATATAGATGCAACCAGGTTTGTTTAGACGAGAGTACTCATTGTTCATGTTTGGTATATGTCGAATTCAAAAGCAGTTAAACTACACCTTGCAGAAAATGGGCATGCTCTGGTATTGACAAGCGTATATTAGGATCTACCAAGAAAATCTGTTTTTTCCTTTGTCCCATCAAAGTAGCCAGCGTGTATCAGGAAAGTGCTATTGTTTTAAAGTACCTGTATTATTTCACAGATCACAAAGCATACAAACGAGTGCTATATGTACAGAACGGTGTCACTGGTGACACAGTTCTTTCTGATGGCGCACATTTCACCAGACCTGTACACTGCTTAAATACATTACAATACATGTGAGTCTAACACTGTTGGATGTACATGTACCAATGAAGCAGTAATACATGATATAAAAGAAGTTTGAGTTGATCATTTTTTTGAATCCTCTTTTTAAATTAGGACCTGCTTTGAAATTATTTTTAACAGCAGCAAGGTCAGGTGTAACAGTGGGTCATTTCCAAGTAAAAATCAAGAATAAGTGTGCAGGATTTTTTTCATTTTAGTGTCATGTTATGGTCACATTATGACTCAAAACCTTTGTATATGCCTTGTTTGCTTACACGTCAATTTCTCAGTTTTCCTCTCTTGTGCATGATGTTGTGTCGGTGTATGGTGGTCTTGGCAGCAGAGCACATCTTTTTTTTTATTGTAGGTGCGATCCTTAAATGTGTCAGACTGAGTAGGTAGGAAAACCCTTCATGGCTGCTGCCATCTTAACGCAGTGTATTAAAACAGTGTTGAGACTGCTCATTTAGAAATGATGACAAAGGCTCCAGTGCAAACATGCCCACAATTTCTCAGAAAATCCGTCACGGCACTATAAATACCACCTTTTCTGTAGTGTCGGAGATGGAGTTGTCTCATTTAGCCTGTTTTTGGTTAATGTTAATCTTTCCGCTGATAATTATAAGTGTCAGTTTTGTGTTTTGCCACAGTAAGACAAAGCCCCTTGCACAACCAAAGCTTTATGGATTGACTGCAAGTGCCAGGGGTCAGGCTCGCTGAATCCGAGATTTATTGCATTAACCGTGTCGCTCTATTGTGTTAAGTTCTTCTTCAATAGGATACCTAAATAGGTCAGTGAATTGTGTAATTACCAACCGATGAAGGAGCCCTGTAAAACTGTATTTGCTCATTTTATTGCAAGATTACTCTTGTACTTTGAGACTGTCCAATAGTCAGAAGGGTCACAAGTTGAGACCCAGAAATCGCAGGTGAGACATACATTAACAAATGATCTGCTGACATTACAGACATTTTTAAACCACTGCAAAGATTATATCGTCCAACCTGAATGGCAGCTTTTTCTCCCCAGAAAGTATGTCAGCATGTGTTTCCCAGGATGAGAGATGACGTGAATAAATTGGAGATAATATTTTCTAAGTAGGATTATTGTATGTGGGCTTTTCATGACGGAAATCTAAAAGCTCTGCTTCATGAGTAAGACCTGAGAGGCAGTGCTAGCAGGGCAGTGTTAAAATTCAGGTAGAAGGCCCTTCTTTTTGTGTGGTTACGAATACATGGGGGCAGGCAGGGGTAAATAATACACTTAACTAACCCCCCATTCAGACAAGAACAGAGAAGCAGGCTGCAGAGAGAAAGGTTGGAAGGGAGAGCGGTGAAAACGCAGAGCAGCACTCAGCTGTCACGTTCGCTTGCTGTAAAGCCATGTGGAATGATATAACATTGACGTCACAACCCAGTGACGTACCACAGGGGTGATTGCAAAGAAGAAAAAAAATGCCAAGTCTTATTAATCGCCCTGTAGAATATAGTGTCTGCCTCCAGCAGTGATGAGAAAGGGAGAATTGTCCGTCGTCAGACGATGTGCGATAGAAGGTGGAGAAAGTTGCCACATAGAATTGTACTACAGACCTTTTTAATAATCCAGAAAATCGAACGGAGCTTTTAGGACTTTTAGGATTTATTCTTTTGCTTTTAAAAATATATTTTCCCGTTTCATTATGTGATGTTTTTTTTGGTTAAGGCATGCAGTGTGTTACACTTCCAGTAGTGTGAGTGTACTGAACCAGATATTCCTCGTCAGTATTACAGTAGTAGAGGGAAAATTAAGCTGGTGAAATATGTATTTTTATGTGTTGTGTGATCAACACTTTAAATCAGATCAGTATTATAATAATGCCTTTTAATTTATTTATTTGTCAGAGGCCAAATAAAATTTTTCCTTCCGTACTGTTTATATTGTTTGTACCCTCAGCTTCTTCCATCTGAGTCGTCTGTGATGAAAGCCTCCATGTATTTAGTAAAACTGTCTGCTAGCTCCTTTGACTTTGATCCATTTTTATTTTCCGATATACCATAAATCATCCATGTACTGGTTACGGCATCTTCCTCTCATCCAATATAAAACAAACAAATCTTACATGATTAGATGTATAAAGGATAATCAAGTTAAACCATGTTTGGCATGCTGTGCCACTCTGGACCTCTTACATGCTCGGGATGCGTCATGAGCCTTTAAAAGAACACCACAATCTAATGTTCTTTGTGGCTTATTTAATAATAATAACAGCAGTAGTTAAGATTAATTAGGATAACTCAGATGACATTTTAAGCTCAGACGAATTTTTAGTTTTCTATTTTCTTCTTCTTTTTTTTTTAAATATAACATTAGTTAGAATAGACTAGATAGATTCTAAGGGCTGTGCTGACGGAGAAAAAGTGTGTGACTGGAGCGCTTTATTTTCATATTATAAATGCTGTGAGCGATTTCTCTCTGTCTATGCGAAAGTAAAACACCTGAAAAGCATTAAGTCTTATGTGAGAGTTTCAGTGTCATTTTTAACACAGGTATTGATTGTAGGACTTCAATAATTTTTCAATTTTTTTTCTAAATTAAAATGTTTATTCTGCCTCATCTAGGTCCAGTGTTGTTTGCGTGACTTTGAGCTCACTGTTATAATTGTATTTGATGAGATGTGACCTCAGATGAGCTGTTGTTTCACTGAAGGAGAACATGTAACCGTACGTAAATGTCCCAATGAATTTGTGGATGCCATTTTTATTTTCATTTTGTTTTATGAACGCTTGATTTAAAGTTGAATTTATCATTTTTACCCATATGTCTAGTAGAGTCTTTTCAGGTGTATCTAATCCGTATTTGAAATGTACATAATCATTATATTACTGTAGAAATTGTGATTGAAATTTGTCTTGTGGACCCAGATGAGCTGCTAAAACGGCTCCTGTGAGTCCTCATCCCCCCTTCTCTAATGTCAAAACTAGTTTGCATAGCTGCTTTGAATGTTTCATCGGCGGCAGCAGCAGCAGGGCCGATAGAAAGGGTTAAGTCGACGCTGTGTGTTTGGCTGACTGCAGAGTGAAACAGGATGCAGCGACTGCATTGTCAGCCTGCTGGTGTGAGTGCAAACAGATGAGGAAATGCTGGAGCGGGTACTCCAAAACTCGGGTTACCCTGGAAACGGTTTGCGTCATGATCACCAGCAATTAGCTTGCAGCTCTTTAGTTTTCATGATAGGTCTACCAGAGCTTAGCCTAATGACTCCGGGGTCTGAAGAGACACCATCAAACAGAGAGCTCGCAAAAATATTCACAGATGGTTTTGTTTTTGCTTCTTGCTTCAACATTATGTTTGTGAAAAAGTCCATAATTTACTATTATTTGAAGACGGTTAGGGTTATGGCTTTTTTGATGCTCTGTTTTGAACTGCCTACACAGAGCTGTGCAGCGTGTCCCCTCTTTCTTATTTTTCTCTAATGAGCCTTGATTTGATGTCCTGACCTCGTCTTTCTGCTCATATCATTATCTGTACAAAGCTGATTTTGTGGCTCAGTTTGTGTATTGTTGAGGCCCAGAATGCTGGACTGAGGGGTGGGGGCCGGGGTGTGTGTATGTGGGGAGGGAAGGTACCGAGCCACCGCCATCAACTAAGTTTGGGCTAATTAGAGCTTTTTCCCCCTTGTAGCTGGCCTATCAGCCCTCCCATACTTTGCCTGTTTCCACTACATGAAAAATTGGCACACGTGAAATGGCTAGATAAGATAAGTAATGACAAACTGTTCCCTTAGCTGCTGCAACACAATCGAGCTTTTCAGTAAGGGAGTTTTAGGAGACTCAGATTGCTCTGCACAAGCTTGTCTCAAATGATTTTGATTACACCGCAAGGTTGCCAACAATGCAAACATTTCAGGTGGCTGGGCTTTTAAGTTCAGGATGAGGTTGTTGAACCTTGCATGTGTTGACTGTTTGTTCAGCCCAGTGACAGGGCGAGAGTGGAGGGAGAGACCGAGAGCGTGGCTCGGTTTGGTCATATGGTTAAATTAGAGTGCTATGACATAGATGGTGTGCGCCCATGCTTAAATTGTTGCTGTGGGAATTTAAGCATGGAGAAAATAGAGGTGAGGGATGCAGTAAATTTAACTTGTATTTTAATGAGTACCTACCATAGGTTTTACTGACTGTTAATAGTCTCCAGACGGCTTTATTGATATAACATCATCTTTTCCTTCAATATTCTTAAAGTTTTACGTGGAAATCTGAAGAGATGGTCAGACTGGAGTTATTCAGCTTTTTGTTGCACTGGAAATTCTTACATTTAAAAAAAAAAAAAAAATGTTTTACATTGCTTTTCCCATCGAAACATTACACAGCAGTCCCACTGAAATTTATACTCACTTTCTCCCTCTACTTTTTCTTTCTCCCTCGTTTCATTCTCTGTATCTCTGTTTCTCATTCTCTCTGAATTTCTTTCTGTCTCTCTCTCGGTGCGCCTCTTTTGAAAACGGTGTCAGCACTGCTGCTTTTACACCAAAAGGCTGTTGCTAAGTGACGGTTGACGTCAGCCGCAGCTACAGAGGAGGGCTTGTGTGTGTTTAGCAGCTGAAGGCAGATCCCACTGAAAAGGGCAAAACTGAGAAAGAAGTACTATTAGTCACTGCAACGACAACCCTAACTTCGACCAACAGGATCGCCATTTCCAATAACTGTGCACAATTTATTCGGAGTGACTTAGGTAAAAGTAAATCTTTCAAAGTGGAATGATGAGGTTTATGCATTTTTTTTTTCTTTTTTTGAGCAACTGCTCCCGGCCAATCCCCACCCCCTTTTCTTCACTTTTTCTTTTAGTCTGTCGCTGTCTCCTTTTCTTTCTCACTTTAACCCCTATCCTCCCCTCCCCCAACACACAAGCACAAGCTCAAATGCCAGACACCCCCCACTCCCCCTCCTCCCCCTCCCCTCACATAATGTAAGTGAGATTTTGTAGATAGATTTTGTGTCCGATGAAAGTCTCTGTCTCTTAGCTCCAGCATGATATCTCCCCCATCCGGCAGAGGTTGTTCTTGATCTGCTCGCCATTGTTCAGTGTAATCAATTCCTGGGGACCTGTATCATCCTCTCTCATTCCACCCCTACACCCCCCAACCACCCCCTGCCTTTCCCTCTCCCGTGACAGCACACGAAATTGGACCTGTTAGTTTATCTACATTTCAGGTTGAATTGATATTTATTTCTTCTCTCCACAACTCACGAAAGGTCAGATTATTAAGAGTTATCACTTTACCCGTACTTGCTTGGAACACAAGAGGCATCTTTGTTTTTTTTGTGAGAAAAGTTTGAGAGCAATGACGCAGTAATTTACCAGCCTATATACAATAGACAGTCTTCTGTGCTCTGAGGACTGTGATGCAAGGTATTACCACTGCTGGAGACAAACCAGTGCTAGCACAGACTGGTTGGTCTATGGGTAGAGATCGGTGTTTGCAGTATGGGGCTTACTGATGGCAGAGTGGGTGAGAGGAGAGCCCAGGATTTCAGTCGCACACCCCCTCTGCAGCGAATACACACTGTGCTGCACAGATACAGTCAGAGCTGTGGCCCACCCCAAACTGTTGTGGCTTCCCCTGCGTAGGCCTTTGACGTGTCTCGTAAGAGTGATATTCAGGGATTAAGGCCTGATGGGCAGTTGTTCAGTGACCAAAGAGACTTTCCTTCAAACAGATGACAAGTTGGAACAGTGAGACTGTTGGAAATGTCAATCAGCAAGACTCTGTTCAGACCTGTTGTTCGCTTGCATCTCGAGTGATTGGACCGCAAGTGAGCAGCTCAAAGTGCAGGTGTGAGCTTTCCCCGGATGCTCTGAGGGTTCGCTTTAGATCCGATCACTCAGATAACATTTAGAGGTGGTCTTGGGCTACATTAAATGACTGTCAATTTAATTGATGTCTTCCACAAAACAAGAAGAAACTACAACAGCTGGCAGAGTGAATTACACGCTGTCTGATTTTGAGGGGATTTACTGAAATGTAAATTGCATGTTTAGCCACTCTTTACCTGCCCATGTTAGCAACAAATGTGTGTGTGTCTGTTTCAGCTTATCTAACCTTTGAACTAGTAACCACAATATCCACAGACGGTGGTAAAAAAGCTATTAAAAAGCTATATTAACATGGTTATTCTATTGTAAAAAAAAAAGTCTCTGTTTGTTGTGGCATTCCTGGACCAACTGTCTGCTTTTGTGCCTAAAGTTAGTTGTGCCAGCGTTTAGCAGGTGTTTGAACACACTGTTGCCGCTGATTTAACCTTTTACATTGAACTTATGCAAGAAGACAAGATTTTATTCAGTATCAACATGCCAAATTTACAAATGCAGTAAACATTTACAATATAGTCAACTTTATCGCCTGCGGAGAAACTCCCTGGAGTCCCTTTAAGATATGGGTCAATTTTGTGAGTTGTTGAGTGTGGAGAAACTCTGTGAAATGCCGTCTCTGAAAAATTCTTAATTGTTATGGCCTCCTTGTAAATTCAGCAAATGTTATACACCAAGATATTTCTTTCCTTTTGTAAAAAAACATAGTGTCTGGTTTGTACCAGTGCTGTTTCTTTAGAGTGTGTAAGGGAGACCGGATCAAAATTGGTCACTTGAGATGCATGTTAATGTCAGGTGTGAACTGATGGATTTAGAGCTGTCCACCTGTGATCAGATCACACAGGATGGATTTTAATACCAGGTTTGAAAAGGGCCATTGAATCCCCCCCCCAGTGTCATGAGCACACTTGATGCTGTCCTATGAAGCAAGTATTTCTTTATTCATAAAGAGACACCATATGAATACAGTACAAAAGATCTGAAAACTTGCCTTGCTTATAATGCTACATTCTGTCATACACTGGATTGCCTGCTGCAGTGTGACCCTCCTTTGTCCTTATCTGTCCCGACCCTGTATCAAAGGATCAACTGGATCAACAGTGGACTTGATGCCACATATCAACAGCAGGCACCCTGGCATGGTACCATAGACACGGGGCATTAGGCGCTGGGTGCTCGGCTGTAGACAACAGTAGTTGGCTGGGGGTAGGCATGGATTAAAGATGCAGGATTTGCGTCATGAGGTGAACTCTACCAGGCATAGTGATCATATAGAAGTTTTGAGTTTCAGTTGCTAAGTGACCTAAAACTCTGACCCATCAGGTCAGCTGTTGCAAAAAACAGACTTTGAAGCATATCAAGATAAAAAAAAATGAGCTTTGAGCTCTAACAGTTGTTCCGTTTCTCTTATCTTCCTTTGTCTCATTGTGCCTTTCTTAGTGCCAATGGCCACAAACCCTCTAATGACAAGAGGTTACCAACACAATGAGACTCCAGATGTAGAGTCGAAATTTACAAAAGACTGTCTAAATCCCTATTATTATGCTCAATATTAAGGTAATGTAATAATTACATTATTTCACCACAATTGGTGCTCGTATGCATTTATAGTTAAAAATAAGGCACACAATAACTGGAAGAAAACCACAACATTGCCCCAATAAAACAACAAAAATGTACAATTTTGTGTAATTTGCCTTTTGTCTTCACATTGAAAATGTCAAATTGGGGAACAGAAACCAATTAGTCCCAGTATGCCCAAAAGACATACTCATAATCATAATATGCTTCACCTTTTAATTCAGTATTGCTTGATCTAGTGCACCAGATGCGGCATAAACATGGTAAATGACCTTTACATGTTTGTCGAAAGCAAAGATTGCTGAAACTGTCCCGCCCCACCAAAGGCTAAAAATACCAGAGAGGTAGTCCGTTAAGCCGTATGTACAATGAAGATCATTTATCATGCTTTGGACATGTTAATAGGCAGCCCATCCAAATATTGCACAGAAGGTAACTGTGAGCTTGTTATGGGGCAGCAGAGCAATGAGAGGAACACACTGTGCCACGGACTTTGTGACAGAGAAGTCACCAAACGAAATCTTCAAGGAGCAACTGCACCGAAGTGCTTTTTTTTAGGTGTATTTAAGTTGTTATTATAATCACAGTGATATTGTAGATAATATATTCATCCATTTGGAATCCGGTGTGGCAGGTTTATCAAGAAAAAAAATAATAACAAAAATGACAGTTTGCATTTCTGAAAAACAAATAAATAAAATTATTATAAGTTTGCCCACAATAAGGTACGATTTGGAAAAAAAAACTAATATTATAAGGTATCGTAAGGTCAAATTCATTCTGAGTCGGCCTAGGAATTCCGAGATTATGATTTTTTTGTAATCTGAGCACAATAGGCAGAGTTATACATTTTCAGGAAGTCAGTCAATGAAAGGATTGGGATCCATAAGAAAATAAAGGAAATGTAAAAGTTGATCACAGCAGAGAGAACAATTTAGAGCAGAATTATATTATGGTTCGCTCAGATTTTCTTTCCCTCCTGTCTCTCTGGCCTTTCGTAGTTTACCATTTTGCATCTTAACAATACAACACTTGGCTCTCCAAGAGAAAAAAGTTTGGGCATCTCTGGTCTGAAGGAACATGATTTGTCTTTAATCGAAACAACTGTACATTTCATTTTCATTTTTTTTCTTACTTTATCTTTCCACTTAGCAATCCCTTTTTAGCAGTAACTGATATTCTTTAAGATACGTACCAGCAAACGTAAAATATGTTTTGTAACTTTATTTACTTTATTTATGAACAAGCGTGTACTTTTTCAACATTTCCACAACATCCACATACCTAGAAATTTAAAGTTCTGCCAAAATACGGACTGTATACTACACAAATCTTGGTATACTGGGTGCATGTAGGCCTCACCTTTGCTCCCTTTAACTCTGTTTAGTAAACCCTCCTCGGGTTTGTTTGTTGACTCATCTGACAGTCAGCCAGTGTTCCAGTATTTATGCTGTGTGGCATCTGTCTCAGGTGATGTAGGCAGAGCTCATTGAGCTCTAAGTTTATACTTACAGATGTAAAATGCTGATCTCTGGTGGTTCCGGCATTGTGTTCTGACCCGGACTGTGTCACCACTGCCTGCTAATTCTGCTCGTTCCTAAGGTGGGATAGTGAGGGGAAAGAAACCGAAGACCCCAGTCACTCTCAGGGGCCGCCTTTCCTGCCTGGTTATGGTGTGTTTAAACTGGATAAAGTGAAGATGTATCACTTCAAAAATAGTCAGCAGTTGCAACTGCAGCTACATGTTGGGCAACTTCATCACAGCATTTGGGTGTATTTTTTTCATTTAATGAATCAGCAGTGACGTTTTTAGGGATTTATGTTTGTCGAATGCATCAGTAGCAGAAATATCTACACATACATGACATATCCTGTGCTCACTTGATGAAGTAGGATCATGTGATTTCTGCATCCTGTTGTGAAGGTCATCCCCCAAATAGCCTTTCCTGAAATGCTTTTCTGTACTAATTACTGTTATATATACATTTGAATGTTGTTAAGGCAATAATTTAAATTGGATTATAAAGGTAGAGAGGAAAGTGTGACTTTAGTTGTTGTGGAGCAACAAAGTCAGTCATGTTACAGGTGGTTATTGGACTCTGCCAAAGTTGTCCGTTATCTCTGATCTTGTTTATGACATCATGGACGGGATCTCAAGGTACAGTCGGGCCGAGGAGGGAGTTCGGTTCGGGAACCTCAGAATTGCGTCTCCGCTTTTTTGCAGATGATGTGGTTGTGTTAGCTTTACTGGTCTGTGACCTCTAGCATGACCTGGGGCGGTCTGTGAAGCAGCTTGGATGAGTCAGCTGCTCCAAGTCCGAGGCCATGGCTCTCTCACAGAAAACAGTGGATTAGGGATGAGTTTCTATCCCAAATGTTCAAATAGAGTGTGAGATGGCCAGGCGATATGGTGTGTCGTCAGCAGTAACGCGGGTGTTGCACCAGACCGTTGTGGTGTAGAGAGAGCTAAACTCGAAGGCAGAGCTTCTGAGTTACCAGTGGATACGTCCCAACCCTCATCTATGAATAGTGCGTGCATGAGGTATCTGCATCCAATATTCACATTATTATTAATCTCTGCTATTAAAAACCATAGTGGTTTTAGTCTGAGCTTCTTGGGTGAAAAAGTTTTTCTGCTGCTGCGAGAAACAAGTTGGTGAGAGCAGAGAACTGAACGGATTAAACCGTGCTGTAAATACAGTAAATGTGGGACTTAGATAAATGAATAAATGTCAACCAAAACATACTAACCGCTCTATCAATTTTTTTTAGTCTGAATGTTTCGATGAAAATACCTCTAAATGTTTTCAGATAATCAGAAAGACTTAATTTATGATCTCATACCTCTTAGCAACATTTCTACAGGCTACCAAACCTCATAGAAATAATTTCCAAAGAGACTGAGCAGACAAAAGAAGCTGGTAGCTGAGGCCTTTTGAAAAAGTACATGTAGGAGTCCTGTATGATGCTGACCTTTACCTCCGTGATCCAGCCCAGGCCTTCACATCCCGATCAGGAGAACAGGAAAGGTCAGGCTGCAACATGCCCTTTGTTGCTATGGCGCACACAAACACACTCTCACTATGAATTTGCCTGGAAGAGTGTATTGAATTGGTTAGATTATGCCCATCTTGTATAACCATGAATTATTTAAGTGCGATCTCAAATAACTTAAACAACAACTCGACTGACAGATGTTGAGGTGCATCGGAGTGGCCCGTTACGTATTCATCCTGACAAGTGTACAACTGTAAACTTCTTAAGCTTTTTTTTTTTTTTTTTTTTCTTTTTCAAATGTAACCCTCCCGCCACCTCAGCTTTAATGTCAGCTTTGCAAATGCGTTGTGTAAAGTAGAAATGAGAAGTGGGCCTACAGCTGGCGATAGTCCCTTGCTTGTAAATGATTTACTTAACGCACAATTTCTGTTGTGGTGTCTTTTCTCTCACTGTTCTTTGTGTCTGTCTCTACTTCCCCGTTAACTCCTCCTCCTACCGCTCGGCTCTGATGGATGGCGTTTGTGTTCACATGCTTGTTATTGGCCAGAGCTCCAGGGCTCAGGCGTTAGGTTGTGTTTATGAGAGGAGCCTGCACTGATTCCATGATAAAACCAGATGTTCCCTTACAAGGCTTCGAGCCTCCCTCATCTAGCTCTCATGTCCATATCAGGTATAACCTTCCTGTTGTACTCAGGCCTCCCAGCCTCCAAACTATAGCATGGTGTTGGGCAACACAGTGGTCAAAAGAGGTTGCGTGTGAAGGGCATACATCACATGTTTGCACTTTGATAGAGAGAAGCAGTCTACTTTAGAATATGCTGGAGCTATGGACTGTTTGTTTACAGAACGTCTTGATACCCATCAGACTGAGGCTTAAACAAAATCTGATCAATCTCACAAAAGTGTTCGTTTGTTATTGCTGTTCGTGAAAAGTTTCCATTATATGTTACGTGCTATTTATTGTTTCATGTGTAGACGCGTTTCACTTATTTTCTAAACCTAAAATTTGGCTTGTGCTGTATATTTCTGTCTTATTGATACAGTTTCATTTAGAATTGTCTTTTTGTTGTTGTTGTTGTTTTTGTGTGGGACAAAGGAATACTTGCAACCACTTAGTATAGAAGGATTACAGCAAATTACAAACTACAAATGCAAAATGATAAAAGCAAGAAAACCAGACCTTATTAAGATTGTAATAACAACAAAGTGTCTCTATTTTTTGTGATGATAATGTAATCTTATAATTTATATTGATAGTGAAAATAAATTTAATTGTACTTTATTCTTGAAGAAGTTGGAGGGAGTGGCATTTTTACTTGATCAATTAAACAATACATTTTCAAAATGTTTGGTTAATCAACAAATCACTTCAGCACTGAGTTAAATGTAAATGTTACGTGTATCCTCACTGCATTACCACAAAGTGTCTGCCTGCCTTTTCCAATAAAACAAACAGCTGCCAGTTAAGGTTTCCAAAACTTGGAACGTCAAGTGAAATGTCACACCAAATCGCCCTCCTATTCATCTAACAGATTGTAGCCTCACTCTTATCACACTGGCTCCATGTTAACATACTGAAGGCCTATCAGATGCCAAAACACCAGACGACAGGAGGTGATAAAGCTGCGATATGATATAATATTGTGACGTACACACTGGAACTATGCTGTACGCATTACAAGTAAATCTCCCTGGAATGTGCACTTGTGCATTTGATTTGAGAATTTGTTGTGTTGCTGTATGACGTCGTCTGGCATTGTTTTGTGTAAAGCTTGAGCCAGGTTCATTGTTTTCACCTGACTAAGCTGTGTGTTTGTGCCAGACCCACTGAAGTGAATGATGATTTTTAAAAATGTTTTTGTGGGTATAAACGTTGCGTTAGAGTTTTGAGAGTTTGAGGGATGACTCTTTATGATAACCGTCATTAATATAGAGTTGTTTTATAATTACTAAACATTAGTAGTAATATCTATTTGCTATTATTATGTTTACAAACAATGGATTGCTTTATAAACCACTGAATAAACAATTGTAGCAGTTTAACATCAGTTGCCTCTTTATACTGGTGTTGCTAATATTTTTTATAGATAAACCACACAGTATTTATTAGCCATTTACAACGTATTAGTTTCATGAGAAAAGGTTAACAGTGTTAACAGCGAAATAAGTATTAACTAAAGCTACTAACTATAAATACCTAATTAACAATATTATTTAACTATAGATGCACTAGTTATCAATGATGGGTCGTATTGAGTGTTGTACAAAAACAGTAAATCAGATCACTGCAGGATCACATCCCATCACAGTTTGTTGAATGTTTGTGAAGAAAGATTGTTAACAAACAAAAAGCCAAGCAACCAAGAGATTATATTACACCACACTCTGCAACTAATGATTATTTTCATTACCTTTTAATGGGCAGATAATTTCACAATTGATAGATAATCATGTAGTCCAGTAATTCCTAGAGTGCAGGCCATGAAGCTGTTAAGGTGGGCCATGGGACATAATTAACAATAAATAAATAAAACATTTAGAATGATTTTGTCATTAAGTTTGAAATGACCATAAAATATCTTTTTGATATGTGTGTGTCCCACTGGATGGAATTGCAGAAAACCTAATTCTCACAAGAAGACAGCATTGTTTGACCGGGGAACAGACCTCGACGCAATATTAGAATATGTATATCTTGCCAGAGTTTTGGTTGTGTTGATCAGATGATTATTTCAATTACAGATAGGGCCGTGTGAGTCTTAAGAATGGAATGGCTGAGGAAGTCTAAAAATGTCAAAAGAATTAAAAAAAAATGCTTGTCACAGTTTCCCAGAGCCCCTAAGTGTCTCTTAATTTACTCACAAGATGAACTAGAAATTACTATTAAAAGCAGCAAATCCTCATATTGTAGGTGATGAAACCAGCAAATGTTTGACACTTTTGATTGAAAAGTGAATTTAATGATTACTTAACTATGAACATAGTTGACAATCAATTTTCCCTTGGACTAATAATTGATTAATCGACTTATCTTTACAGCTCTGACCTCCATGTGTGCAGGATGTAGTTTCAACATAAATCATTGCCGCTAAGATCACCTTTGTCCTGTGGCATATATTGAGTCTTTGATAATAGTTGATTTAAATGGCTTGTTGGGAGCCATCCTTTGGGCTGATAAAGGTAGAGAGAAATACGGCTGTAAGAAAAGAAAAACAAGACGGAGCCGAACAGTCAGCTGCAGATCCGGTTACTTATTGTAACTTAATAAACAGCTGTCTAAATGCTTTCGATGACATATGAAGCCGTCGTCAGGCTCTGATTGTACATTCTGTGCGTCACAAGGTCAACGGTGCTTTTAATAATTACTTGTGTTAACGCTGGGTAAACCTGGGATATTTATATGAACCTGCAGATCAGCAAATCAATGTCAGCAGAAAGGACTTTGAGAAGTACTATTCAGAGTATTTACACTTGGGCTCTCTGCCACCACTCTCCAAAGGTCATACATGCCTATATTCTTGCCAATCTCTTGTGATAGCAATGAATTGCTGTGTTCCAGGTCAACAGAAAATTTCAGCACAGATAAAATGTAACCTGCATACATAGCCCTGCACTGCAGCCTGCCTGCAACTATTTATAGGGGCATGATTTACACAATGGTTTCCAGTAAGTGTAGGGCCAAAGTCAAGCGGGGATGTAATCTCTTTCCGCAGAATATGTTTTGTTGTAAAATTGTCTTCCTACAAGTTGTAAAAGGCCACATTCCTCGTCTCATTTGACTCGATTAGGAGCTCATCTTGTGGCCGGTTGGTTTGCAGTCTGTAATTCAGACGGGAGTAATTTATTGCTTGTATCACTTTTCACAAGCTGAACTATGCTAATGAATATGTATTTTAAATATCTTTGTCTTACATAGACATTTAAGACAAACACCTACAATCTTTAGTAACTGAGATCTACCTTCTAAAAGTTTATAAGATGTCTTTCACATTTTTCTGGTATTTCTTCTTTTAAAGAGAGCACACAGTGAAATTAGAAGGAGAAATGGAAAGATGCACGTTGTCAGTCAGGTTCAAATACGGTTTCATCTGTTTTCCATCTTTTTATGGTTCTGTAGCTCTTAAAAACACAAGTGTTGTGCAGGCTTTATTTTGCCAACATGGGCAGCTGCCTGCTGAGTTTTGGTGTTGAGTACAATGAAAAAGTTGCAGGCTGTTAAAGCATGAAACACACCATTGTGGGAAAAAGTTCATCATTGACGTACTAGGGTTGACCTTAGATTGACTCACAGTACATCTGTGTGAGTCAATGCTGACAGTTTGAGATTTCTGTCTTCTGTTGAGCTGCACATTTCTTTGCAGTGCCAAACGCCTTGTCATTCATGTTTTTTATCCTCACTTTTTTGCTAAATCACAAGGTCTTAACAGAAGATGTGTCATTTTGTTGTTGTTTTAGTGTATGAGAGGGCCAGTTAATGATCAACAACACAGCTTAATCTGGGCTGGGTCCTACACGAAAAAGATCCGGGACCTCCCAGATTGGGACCAGCACATGTTTGATAGGATCTGGCACCTCTTTTCTCACTATCAAAATATATTTTGTGTAATGTTTAATGTTATCTCTCCTGCTGTTTTATTTCCCCCAAATTGCTTGTTTTCAGATTTTGAGGCCTGAAGCATTGTGAGTTTTGTGCATGAAGGGCGAGTTACACTGGCTTGTGGTTTATGCTTTTTAGTAAATATTTCTCATATGATCACTGTAAACGTAACAAGTAAGAGAGCGTTTGTGTTGTGGAATGATGTAAATTCAATATATGTGTGCGTAGTTGCAATGCTGTCCAGAATACTGAAATGGATCCAATGGATCAGACGGACAGACACATGGAACATGTCACTTCATTTGGTTTCTTGGCCCACTGATTCCTGTAGTTGTTGTAGCTCGCTGGCCTCCTAGTCCACTGTTGACTCTACCCAGGTGCAGCAGATTGACCATCATAGCATGTTGCACTTGTTGTTTTTCATGTTGATGTTGTTCTTCATCTTCATCTTATCTGTATTTCTCGATAGATAACAAACAAACTGTAGAGGTCCAGACTTCCATCTGCTGTATTGGAGTGTTTAGATGCTCCTCTTGTTAAAGGAGACCTATTATGCTTTTTTGTCTTGGTCCTGCATTCAGTGTTTTATGAGGTTCTTGCGCCTGTAAGAGATCTTGACATTTAAAAAGATCAGCACCAACAGAAGGTCCTCTCACCCACAGAAAACACTGCTCCTGAAACGCTGAAACGCTCAGTAGACTTACCTTTAATTCCGTGACTTCGTGACATCACCCTGCATCACCATGTCACATATTTGCAAAGTGTATGCAAATGACGCTAGTTTTGCATGTAAGAATCGATTCAGCACAGCTGCTCTGTTGTTAGCAGTGCTGGGTCAGGCGTGTGTGAGCTGACTAACTGGGAGAGACTGGGTATTTAAAAAGACAGAAGCTAAAACAGAGCATTGGAGACAGGGTGAATACAGTGCTGCAGCACTGGACAGCAGGATAAAACTGATGTGTTTTTTGTGCATTAAGTATGTAAACCTATTCTATAAGTATACCAAAATAAGATTACATATGTGAAAAGGTGCATAATATATTTACATATCCTGATATCAGGTCGACAGGTTATTGCACAGATAAATATCGTGCATCCCTAGTAAACTTTGATGAAATGGCTGGCTATTGGCAGAAAAACAGTCAAGAAAATATTTAGATTTAATTCTAAACCATTGGTTCTTTCATTGGGACTTTGAAATGTTGAGAACCAATGCTCTATATCAGCCTATGGAAGTTGCTGAACAGCTGCTGCTTTTGCCATGAATGGCAATTATAGAATAGTGCTATATGACACAATGAAGAAACAGTTGCACAAGCAGTGTAGAGCCATAAAATTAACTGACCGACTCCATCTGTTACACCACAATAACTATCTAAGGTGTGCTAACATAAGCTGTAAACCTGTAGCAGCAACACCCCTGAATGCATTGTTCTGAGAAAGTGTGTTTTGTTGCTTCTAATTTTAACTTTTTGTTTGGGAGACACTATTTCCTCTTTCTGAATTTACACAATCTTGCTTTGATTTATGCAGGTGTCTACGAGCCAGCTTTAAGTCATACCCAGCCACCACACCTGAATTGATTTTTATCCAGAGAGAACTATTCCATTTTTGAAATGTGTCTGTGAAACATTCCTGCAGTGAATTTGCATCTGCGAACTCCCTGGTTATAAGAATGCTTTGATGACAGATGTCCAGGTCAGTCTGGGATGGGTTTGACAATCCTTTCTGTCATCATCTGCACTGATAACCATCTTGCAGCGAATGACGTCTCAAACTTCTGTTGTGGCAGATTCTCAATTCACAAGCAACAAGATATTGTTGCTTGTTTCATGTGTTGATCTTTTAAATGATTTTTCTGCAACACAATGTACCCAAACAAAGATAAAGTACTGTATTATGGAAAACATCTATTCATACTGTGATCACAATAGGTTAAGTTAGATGAATAGATCAGACTATAAATGGCTCATTTCTTGTGCGTCACACTGACTCTTAACTATGTGTGCAAAATGCAAAACTTTCCTGTGGACAAAAAGTTGACAAAACACTGACTGTGTAGGGTGTTAAAAAGAAAAGAAAAATAGTTGACACAAAATAAATTCTCTTCTCGTGATATTTGCAATTAAAACAGCTCAGATATTTTGAAAGGTGGAGATGTAATAAGATTAATAAAATGTTGTAGTCAATCCAGTCATCCATCTACATTCTTGGCCTTCCTGCATTTCTTTCTGGAGGATGCTAAAGCCATCCTAGGTCAACTGAGAGGTGCAATAAATCTGGTGTGTAAGGTCTGCTGGGACTCTTTACTGTCTTCTGATGCTTTTCTCTTGAAACGAGGACACACCTGCAGCCTCAGAGCGCCCTGAGTGATGCTTTCCCTGCTAGAGCCTCAGAGTTTTCTCACTGCTACTCATCCCTATCTATTGTTGGTGCAGCCTTTCAGACCTCTATGCCTTTTTCATTCTTCTTTGTGTGTGTGTGTGTGTGTGTGTGTGTGTGTGTGTAACAATAAGTGTTTGAAGCTGAAATCAGACTTTCAGTTTTGAACAACCCTTCGCCTCTCGGAGATCAGCAACTTTAAACCATTCTGTTTGTGTATAAAACCACAAGACCTTTTCCATACACATGTGCTTGCTTGACTTGACTCAGTTTGATTCAGCGCATCAGCCCAATGCAGTAGGGCACTTAATTTGGATCTTCATTACATCAGGGGTACCAGCTTAAAGATGTGTCTTGAACCGGTGACGTACTCGACTTTAGTCAATGATTAAATTCAATTTAAAACAGGAACCTCTTTGTCCATGTTCAGTATTGTACTGTGCTGTCACAGTGGAGTTTCAGGCTTTTGTCACTCTTTTGCTTGTGATCCAGCGGAAAAATTTAAATGGGTTGACGAACATGATTGGAGGCGGTTGGGCATACATTGACCCAGCTCCAGAGATGATCAGACTTGGGCACAACTCGATACAACTTGGCACATTCAATCTGGTAATGGAAATGCAAATCAACACAGCCAAAAGATCCAGTGGAAAAGCCCTCCACATGTTTGTCCAGTCTCTTGGCTTTGACAAAATAATAATACTAGGAAGGAGTACCGTCCAACTTAATTTAGCGCAAAGAATTGTCCTGCTTCTTTCCAAATGGCTCATGGTGCGAACTTGTTACTCTTCCATTTGGTTTTCCGGTCAGTCCTTTTCTGATCCATCTGCTTTTTTTCTGGGTACACAGCTGGATGAAAAAAATCATAACAGCCAGGAAGCAGACAGCAATTGCTATCTTCCCTGCTTCAAAGGACATAGTGGGTGTGCGTCTATACGCTGTGTGCTGTGCGTCTTCTGACTCATGTAAACAAAAACGCAATAGTAAAACCACACGCTATGCCCCTGAGATAAAGGATGAGAGAGTTGCGTAGGCTACTTGTTCCGCTGAAGACTGAGTATGACCTTTGCTGATACAAACCAGATAAGCTTGAAAGTCGAAAGCTGACTAAATTGTTGTCGTTCTCTCCAAAATCCTTCCGATGTTCTATTTGAAGTTAGTTTTTACAAATATGTCTTGTGCTGAGATCAAATGTTATTATGAGTGTTAGTCAGACTGAGTTAACACTACTTAGCTTGTCCTCTTTGCATCTTTGGGGATAACGCCTGAGTCCAGATTTCACCGTCTCGTGCTGTCTTGTACTGCATGTGATTTTATGCCACACATTTTTTGTTCGTTTAATTCTTAAGGAAATCTTTATAGATGAATATTATCACATTACATTGTGAAGTCCAAAAAATTACGCTCTTCCTTTTGAGTTCATAAATTTCAACATTTAGTCAGATGGGAGATTTCCTCTGTGCTCAGCTCTCTGGCATTTATTTCGTGCTGCTCTCCTGTTTGCCTCCTGTACATGATGTCAGGTAACCTAATGCCTTACAGATACGGTACACTTGTTGGGTTGTTGTTGCCTGCCTAGTCACCTGTACTACACTGTGCTTTAGATCAGCTTATCTTATAGTATCACATGACATCTGATACTTGGAGCAGGTGATACTCCTATGTAGCAGGCAACTTAAGATCACTTGTGTGTGTTGATCTTCACTATGGATCTTCAAAGCCTGATAAGGTTGTGAAGTTCACTTGATAAAATAGGAGTCATGTATATATATGTGTATATGTATGTATGTATAATATATATATATATATTATATATAATAGATATAATGTGTGTGTGTGTGTATATAATATATATGTATATGTATATAATGGCAAACTCTTACTAACCAAGATTTAAGAGAAATACATCTGTCATGTTTGTGTAAGTGGTCTTGTTGACGTCTCATGGAAAATGAGGCTATAGGTCAAAAAGACAAAAGACAAACCAGCAGAATTATTCTCAGATATCTCATATTAAACTCGGACATAATTTTAGACCTTTTATCAAAACAATATTATGTAGAAATTGGCATTTTGTGCTGGCACCTCCTACAGTTTCTGAGTGCAACACCACTGTGGTAAATACAAATCTGAGGTCTGTAACAGTTTGTCAGGCGTAATGTAGGTGCTTAGTACAAACAGATCTCATTACATCATCACAATGTATCGTGTTGAAAACATGTATGTTGAAGTACACATGTATGTAACGCTGTGATCCTATTAACATGATTCTGAAGCTGTTTTAAGGTAAAGAAAGTTACATAATGTTGCTTTAAGATAGATATTAAGTGATCTGAGAGTGTTGGAGGATAAAACTTTTTTTCAAAAGAATTATTCAACTCAAAAGTAAGCTTACAATTTCATCACCCTTTGTTAAGTCAGTAAACCCTTTTTGAGGAAAGGCCTTGATTTGTCCTTTCCCCAGACAGGTGGGACATTATGAAACTCTTTTGAAATCCGGCAGTTTGAACTTAGTCTTACTGCTGCAAACGAGTCTTCAAGAAACATCAGATTCAAGTATTTGGTACTTGCTGCACTTGCTTGCCTGAAACTTATCCCCCACTTTTTGTTTTTCTTCACCAAAGAATTCTACATCCACTTTTGATTGTTCACTGCACATTTTATGCGAGATTCTTGTGCCAGTATGTGCCCTATCTGCTCCATATGTAAACAAACACTATTTGCTGACAAGTAAGTTTGATCAGCCTCTGAAATATTCTTGATATGTTGATTCCAAAGCCTGTTTCATGCTCTTCATCAGCTGGGGAGTCTCCCCCTCAAGCTGGCTTCTACAAATACCAATAACTTTTCCAGCATAAAAATCTTGGGTGCCATTTAAAGAATGTTGCTTTATTGGGTGAAAATGTGTGGTGTAGTTTCTATGTCTCCACCCCACTTGGATTGAGATAAGACATTTGCTTGTATCGGCCACTGTGAGGGCTTTTTCTAGGGGCATTTTGGCATAATAGAAAAAGACTGTGACAGTTCATTAAATGTTATTGTTTTGAAAAGTGCATAGAGCTAGTATTAAGAAACTGTGAGTTCTCCTTTAACAGTTGTAAAAGGATCTGATGTCAATTTCTATGTGTAGTGACACAAGTTTAGCAGAGCTTCTGTTTCATTTTTTACAACCAGACTAACGAGACTTGAGACAAGGAGCTGTTAACATGTTCATTCCTCGGATGGTTGGAATTTTTAACATTTCATTGACAATGTTTTCTTTTATTTTTTATTTATTTAACAAAGGCTACTGGATTGGTGCCAACACCATACACTATTCAGAGAAAACAAATCTTTTCATAGAAGTACTTATAAATGACACTAATAGACGTTGGCTTCTGCAGGGCAGACACTGAACAACACCAGGCCAGTAAAGTGGTAGATGAGTGTGAAAGAGAGGGATGACATTTTGCACGAGCTCCTTTCCCTAGTCAAAGAATTTTCCATGGTCCTGCCAGGTTACCCTGACAACACTGGTGACAGCCATTGGCGGACTAGCCATCTGGAGTATCATGAGTTTTCCCGTTGGGCCTGTTGACCTGTGGGCTGGTGGCGAGCCAAGCAACACAGATGCAAAAAGATTTTTACAAGTCTCTTCGGCCTGTAGATCGTCTGGGTGGTTACATGGCGAAGAAGCACTTCATCTCTTCCCAACTCTCATGAGCAACAGCTCAGTCAATTCATACTTTTGTCATCTACCAACCTCAGTTTGGTCTTTGAAAGCCTTAACAGCGTGCGAGAGTTGTGCTGATGGCAAAATTAGAGAAAACATTCTCAGTTTTGCACGAGCTTTCAATGCTCGGTTGTGTTTTTTTCCCCCTTTTTTGGACAAAGTTGATGTGCTAAATTGGAGATTGGGAACACTTGATCTGGATAAATCCTGATGTAGTGAACATTTGACTCACAAGACTGATCAGCTGGTCCTGCTCTTGGCGTCTCCACCTTTCTGTTGTAGATGTTCCAGGGCAACTGGTTTTGTTTCCAGTTTGCAGCCTCGACCTCTTCTGCTTCATTACAGCCATGCATAATGTAGCTTTTACCACTGACTCCTGATGAAACTATGCTTTGCAGAGCCTAGTTTATTTGCGTGAAATCAGTAAATGAAAATGCACCTAATTTGCATTTCTTGTCTTTTTTTTTACTTTTTCAGAAGTTCAAAACATTTTGAAAGTTTGCTTCAAAATTAGTTTGACAACAATAAAATAATTCATGTATAATCAACTATATAATATATATAAAAGTAACTGACTTTTCTGTGTCCCTCTTGTTCAAAGACATCATGTCAAAAAAGTGGCTAAACAATTAGTTGTCACATATTAATTCTCATTTTGTAAAGGTTAATGACCATGAGACACAGTTGTGTCTTGTGATTTTGAGCTCCATTAATTCTACATAAATGTTAGAGAAGCACAACTTTGAGCATGTTGCACGTTGCTTACAGCCCCACATATCAACCTTTAGTTCTGCTTCCTGTCTTTTGTTTGCAGTTAGTACATCTTGCCAAGTGTCTCAATCAAAGTGTTGCCGTCCCTTTAAAGATATCTTAACCACTTCCATATAATTGAAATTCTTTGTTGTCAGTAACTTCCTCATCTGGTGTGGGGTCAAAGTTAGTTCAGTGTAATACTCATTTTCTTTCATCATACAGAAGAGTTTATCACAAATAATTGTGCAAAATTGAATGACATCTGTTTTAATGCAGTCGGTCACTGAGGTTGTTGAATTGAATGTTATTATTTAACACAGATTGCAGTTCGGAGGTAAATGTTGTAGTTCGGTATTTTTTATGGTATATTTCTTTTTTTGGGTCCCTTATTTGCATTTGGATGTAGGAATGATCTCTGTCATGAGTCATACTGGGTCAAAAGTTCAGAGACGGTGTGTTTTTTTAATCCCAGTCTGCTGCTTCCTTCAGTCGCTTGAGCTGCTGGCCTACCTTCCCTTAACACTGCCTGAGCTCTGGCACTGTGCTACAGACCCAGCCACATCCTGGCGGTTCAAGCTGTATCCAACCAATATGATATATACACACACACACACACACACACACACACACACACACACACACACACACACACACACACACACACTACAGACCTCTCATCTGTTCCCTCTCCTTAAAAGAACCAAGCCATCCTGTGCTTTCTTTCCCTCCCTCCATATCATCTTTTCTTCCTGTGCGTGTCTTGACAGCCAGAGCCTTGTCCTCATTATCAGCGTGTGCATGTGCAGAGGCCTGCTGACGCGGTGTGTGTCGCTGCACACTGACGTCAGCAGTGCCCTGCTCCCCTCCATACAAATGCCCTGCCTGCCATTGATACCTTTTCTCTGTCCCCCACACTCTTATTAGCGTGTTTTTATCAGTTATAGCACCTCAGAGTCTGGCTAATATGACACACAGGTGTAACAAGCTGGCCGTGTGATAGCTCGCACAGGTTTATTGACTCCTGTTGGAAATATTCACGACCTGTCTCATGTTAAAAAACTGTGTGTGTAAAGTGTTATTTTGTGTACTGTATAAGTTTTGTGTGTGTGTGTGTGTGTGTGTGTGTGTGTGTGTGTGTGTGTGTGTGTGTGTATGTATATATATATATATATAAACAAGAGTGTGTGTGTGTGCGTGTATGTGTATATATGTGTGTGTGACCACACACACACACACACAGACACGCACGCGCCTGCAGGTGTCCATGAATATAGTGCAGTTATTCCCCTTTTGGAAATATCTGCACCATAAATAATCTTAGACGTGCACATGTAGGTGTGCACAAAGTGTTGCAGAGTTGGCAGAGTATGGCCAGTTGTCTGGCTGTTTGTATGTCTGTGTTGTAAAGCTAGCCTTAAGTAAAAGTAGAGTAATATAGTAGTAGTAACAGTGATATGTGTAGCAGAGTACAGTGTAACAGACTGGTGTTGTGGCAGAAATATCCCCATGTTTTCTGTGTACATTAGCAATTAATTGGACTATTTACAGTCCTCATTTTGAAAAGGATCCTGAAGTTGAAGAATGATTTACAGTCGATTCTTGTTGTGTACCATTGTCAGTGTCCAAGGTCTGATTGTTTTGGTCACACATCTTTGCATGTAATTTAAAGTACCGGTAAGTTAAAATGTATGATGGGGAGCACTTGGTTTATGCACTAGTGAACCAGTGTAAAAATTAGTCTGGAGTTATGCATTCAGAACTATGCATGAGTAAAATTTGCAGCAAAATGTGTTGTGGAATTAATTGTTATTGTTGTTTTCATTATATCAGATAATTATTTCAAATAGATAAACGTGCAAGCAACTTTTTACTGTTAGTTTTAACTACTTTTTATACTTAGTTATATCTGTAACAATGCATCATATCTTAATCTGCTTAGTAACTAAAAGCTACAGCTATCACACATGTACATTTAGTATATTAAAGGTGCTACGGCACTACAGCTAACTGCTGTTAACATTAGCTGACATTAGCTATTAAGCTCAGTCAGCAGTGCAGCTTATGGTCCAAACTTTGAGTCAAGTGCACCAGGGAAATACACCACTGTCAAGGGAGCTTTGGACTAGGATGGGCCGAGGCTGGCTAGTTCGCATGCTAACTTTAGTAGATATCTCTGCAAAGCAACACCCAGGCACAAACCTCAGAACTGTCAAAACTTTACAATCTGTTTTGAGAATTTAGTGTCAACTACAATTCTTAGATATTGCACCTTTAAGGATGAATTAATCTATTTTTAAGTGTATCACAGCATTTACAAATACAGAAGTATAAAGTAGTGTAAGTCGGGCAAAATGTCTGTTTCACAGTTGGACCTAAACGTCTCAGAGGTGAGAATGTGTGCGTGCATGTTTGCAGGTGTCTTAAGTGTCAGCAGCTGTGTGTGTGTCCCTGTCTGTGTGTCTGCCCTCATGCGCACATGTTTTCATAACATGAGTAAAGAAAATATCTCCTGTTCATTGAAAGATTTTAATCTCATGGCTTGCCGAAGGCCCTCACCGTAAATAAGTTGTTGCTTGGCACACGCTTTTAATGGTGGCGGCGGAGTCGACGGTGCCCATTCAGCCAGCTTTTCTTGTTTCTGTACTGCGTGAGACTCGGAGAAGACATTCATGTTTTTATGCATGTGTGCAGAGATAAAGAGAAAAAGAGGACTGTATTGTTGAAGACAGCTTGTGCATATACTAGTATATTGTGTGACTTTAATGCATTTTATTGGATGTGAGTGACATGTGTGATCGAGAGGAAAAGGAATTACCAAAAAACATATATTACATATTTTTTGTATCTATGGTTTTTATCTGTCTGTAATTCTTTGTCCTTTACTATTCATCCCCTCCTTACACGCATCCTCTCCTTAACCTTTTACACATCTCCCTCTTGTTTCAGCCCGTCCTTGTCTCTCTCTCTTCGTAAACAAGCAGAAGGCCAACAACTCTGTCCTCTGGCCGTCTCCTGCCATCCCGTTGCCATGGTGTATGGAGCATTGTTTGCTGGCCTCTATGTCGGGTTGCCATGGCAGGGCTTATTTGCCATATTAAATGTTTGGCAGCATTGTACAGATGCTGATGACAAACACCCAACATCCCACTTTGATCAATGAAACGGTTACTGATTAGAGGAGATGGTGCGGTGCCACCGATCGATTTAACAACCGTTATAGCCGTCGTGTGCTGTATGCTTTACATGCAGAAACATGCATGTATCACACCAACTGAAGAAGACCAGTTGCTGCTGGTGAAAAGTCACATATGTTTTTGTAATCACATAGTGCAGAGGACAAGTGGAGTGATCTCTAAATATCAAATGTAAAGCTATTCTATGAAATTTAGTGAATTTATATTACTAAATTAATAATTTAAATATAAACATCTATCCAAATGATTATTCTTTGCTGGGTTTGTTCACATTTTGATTGTGATGATGTGAAGATGTTCTCTTACATTGTGGAGGTGCCTCTAAAATGAGCTTTAGCCCTCTCCGTCTCTCCCCCTTGTGGTGTGGGGTGAGACTGCACAGTGGCCCTGCTGTATTCCTCCCTGTTCAAACCTGAAGGTTAGAGCTGAAATCAACAGCTTAATGTAGTCTGTAACATATTGTTTGTTTTGAGCATCTCCTTTTTGGTCTTGTGTGTGTGTGTGTGTGGTTTTTTTTTTTTTTTTTTGTAATGGTTGTGGTTGTTTTTGCCATCAAGACTAATACAAAACTAACTAACATAACACTTTGTCACATGATTTCTGCCACAAACAGACAGTGTCAGAAACAATGAAATGCAAATGTTAAAAAAAATCAGTTGGATTGTGTATCAACCCTACTTGATTCCTAGCTTAACTAATTAATTTCCAACAAATCTGTATTTCATTTTTACCTGAGCTGAAGGATTAGGCCTTTTCAGGTTTAGCAACTTAGTGTTATACAACCTGCACCAACTTTGACTACACACTGCTGTGATGTGTGAGAGCTCTTGTTTGGTTACCAAAAGATAGCGTGGAAATGCTGCCGATTGACGTAGTTTGGGGGCAGATAAGATCTCATAGCTCCATTGTAGACGCACCCTGGTGGTTTTTGGGGTTTTGCTTTTTTTTTTTTTTTTCTTCTTTTGCTTTCAGTGAAAGGCCTCAGTCTGCAGCGTGCATTCGCATACCTGTAGTTAGAAAGTGCATCATGCGGAGCAGGAAATCCTTAATGTAAACTGTTACTACACTGTGTGTTTGGATAACAGGCAGAATAGACTAGCGGTTAGCAGCTAGTTGCTGACCTGCAAGTGCCCTCGCTGGAAAGTCATAAGGCAGCTTGCTTAAAGTGGAGTATAGGTCAGTGCCTTAGGGTTTGCAAGGGGGGTTTGGAGGAAATTTAGAAAATGCTTAGTGTTATGTTGTTTTTTTAAGGTTAAATGTTTAGTTTGAATATGCATGTACTAAAGAAAAGATATTTTCAGTCACCATAATCTGGTGTTTATTCCAAGCAATCGCTCATGCAAATTCTATTATTCTATTATTGGAAATGCAACAATCCTGTCATCATTTAACTTTAATAGATAGTCAGTATTAAATTAAGGTTTGTGTGAACAGCTGGTGAAATACAGAGACTATTTGCAGCAATTTCTGTTGGTATAAAGAAATTATTATAAACTTCCCAATTGCAATTATGTTTAAACACTTTTTTTCTGTGCTTTTTCAACTTTGAAATGACAAAACGCTCCTTTTGCAATAAACAATGAAAACAACCTGAACGAAGACTAATCAGCTGAAAACTATATAGAATAAAACAGCATTTGAGGGGGAAAGAGAAATAAAGGGGTAAAGGTGAAAAAAGTAAAGCAGTAGAAAAAAAAGGTGTTGCAAAAGCTGAAGGCCGTGCCCTCTCATGTGAAATACATTTCATATAACCACATATTCAGTGATGCCGGTTGACTGACATTCCATTTCTTGTTTTTCTTGTGTTTTTCAGATGATCTTGTGGGACTGGGATCTGAAACACTGGTATAAGCCACAGTATCAGGTCAGCACTGTGTTTTTCTTTTGTTCTTCTTTCATACTGAGCATGCCTCATATTCATAATACAGGTCGTGGTTTCTGTATTCAACCAGTGATAGCTGCCTATAAGTCACCTTTGGGACATTCAGTCCCTTTTCCTGATAATTTTTTGGTCTGGCTTAATACACATTGTGTAAAACTTGGCATACTGTGACCTTGCAATCGTCGTCATGCTACATTTTTTATCTTACTCAGACATTCTTTGTCTTGTTTGAACTATTCATGTAATCTCTCAAAGAATTTAACTGACACAGACCAAAAAAGTATTTGTTCCTCTTCGACAGGGTCAAGCCTGCCAGAACATTTTCCCCATTTTTCATGAAACCTGCCCTAAAAACCTCAAGGATTACACATATTTTGTGTAAAACTGCTCTTACAATTTTGGGGATGTCAGATTAGATATCACTTCTATACCACTTCTGTTGTGGCTAAGTGCTAGAGGGAGATTTAGTTAGTGAAGATGTGTAGGGAGCTGTCAGCGATCTTCATCAGTAACCCAAACTTTCCCTCAAACATTTTTAGAATAGTTTGCCTCCCTGTTCTCTAATCTGTGTGACGTACGTATGACAGGGTGCAGTAAGCGGCAATGGCGTGGATCTTTCGGTTATTAATGAGGCCAGGAACCTGGTGTCAGACCTGCTGATGGACTCGTCTCTGTCACCACAAACCATCGCATCTCTGCGCAGCATCTCCAGCCTCATGGGGACATTTTCAGGCTCATGCCGCCCAAGGGTCAACCCCTTCACCCCCTTCCCGGGTTTCTACCCCTGCGACGAAGTGGAGGACTCTGTAGAGAGGAGTGACAGGAAAACCATTAAGGTGGGTACAAGCATTAGGATACATTAAAAAAGATGAGTAACCCAGTTAGAAGCTCACTCAGACACTCAAAGGGTGTCTGAGAGGGTGTCAGTATTTTTCAGCCTGGCCCTAATCTTCCCATGTTTTTGAGACTGAATGACTTATTGGGACAACCTTTTTTTTTTTTTTTTTTAATTGGTCCGGTGTGAAGAATCTACAAATCTGGAATCTAGCAAATTTCAGTATGTTTAATTTGATATTGGATTCGGTTCGATTGAATTAACAGGAACTGTCGGGCCTTGGCAAAGGCATGCGTTCTTCTTAGTGCCACTTCAGCTGCATGCAGCGCTGTTGTCAGTCTCAACATGGCCAGAATGAGCAAATACTCACCACTTTTCAGTATGATAGTGTTGTCCCTGTAACACGACCAGCATCTTCGGCTTGTGTATAAAACATACATCTAGAGTGGAGACTTCCTTTCTCCATCAGGGTCTGAGCAGTAGAAACAGCCTCCCTACCCCTCAGCCTAGACGGAGCTCCGCCTCCTCCTCGTGCTCCATACTCCCTCCTCTCGACTCCGCCTCTTCGCGCTGGGAGCGCAACAGCGGCAAGAGACCCCACCCTGACCTCAGCTTGACCAGGTGGCAACACAAACACAACTGCACACTTTACTTTTGAGTCAGACTGATGGCTGTTCTTGCACGTACTCCAGCTGTGGTCCTCCACAGGAGGATCGGCAGCACCTGTGTTTTTTGTCAGCCTGAAAAGAGTTATGAATGGGCATCAGTGTGTCCTAAAAACCAAGAGATCATCTTTATTATAAGAATAGCAATACAAATAGTGCACATAACCAAGAAACCAGGTTAGCTATATATATATTTTTTTTTGAGAACATGACATGTTTATTGTCATTATTTGACAGTTAACTTACCAAGCTTAAGTATATCACAGCTACAGTATATTATTTTATGTTGAGTCTAAAGATTTACTACTCATTAAGTTGCCTAATGTTCTCTATTATTACGTGTTACTCCAAAAGCCAGCGTGGAGCATTAGTTGTGCTACAAACCTTTAATATATGTCTGATTTGTTTCAATAAATTGTCATGAAAAGCAAAGTTATTTTATGGTTTTGTAAACATGACACTCTTAAGTACCTTAAATTACCTAAAAAGCAGGGAGTTGTTAACATTTAACAAAGAAATTGTTAGTATCTGGGTTCTTACTGGTAATGTAAACCCTTGGAAAGGCTTGGACTTTAATGTGATGTTTTTAAGGTTTGAAAAAGTATCTGCATTACAAACACGATACATCTCTTGTTTTAGCAATTGTTTTATTTTGTCATATGTTGCCTCAGCCAGGTTGACACTAAGTATGTGTATGCTGAAAAGGAGGTGACACATCTTGAATGCCATCATGACACATCATTTGGGTTTTTTTATTGCACGATAACATCTGATTTAGTGTGATAAAATGTCAAGTGTATTATGTCCTGTATCTTAATTAGCCTCAACTGAAAGGTGCTGGAATGACCTGAAAATGTGCCTTGAAAGCACTGGAAAAGTGCTGGCATATAAAATTGTACACTGTCACCAATTTTCATTCTGATTTGATAGCAGTCTGATTGTTTAAAGTGTCGCCCACAAACAAGAAATGGGGAGCACTGTGTGAGTTTTAGCTCGCACAGAAACAGAGCTGTAGTTTACATAATCAAGGCATGAGATTTACTGGTATAAAATCTGTTTTCTTCTGTTGTTGCAAACAATTCTATTAATACACAATTTACCCCAGCACCACTGAGATGTAGTGTTTATATGTCCCCACAGGATGGCAGTAGAAGAATAGCTGATGTGGCTGACGAGTTTCTCTGACTTGATGCTTATTATGTTTTTTGTTCCGACTTTACTGAGGATGGTGTCACCTGACGGCGATACAGCTTCTCAGTATTTCCTTTTTAGAGCCAATGTTGAATATGTGTGTTTTGTACTCCAGCCCAGGTCTATCTAATGGGCCAAACGCAAACCTGCTAACCATTCCCAAGCAGAGGTCATCCTCTGTTACCCTCACCTACCACGCAGGGCCCAGGAGAGCAGGTAGAATTTCACCATAAATCCTCCGAAAGACATTTTGATTAATTGCTCATGTTTTGAACGAATCACACGCCTATTCCTTCGTCCTCTTTAGGCACGTCTCCGAGCTTGAGCCCAGTCACCTCACCAACCCACTGTTCCCCCACAGCCAGTACAGGTTCCTCGTCCTCCCTCGTTACTCGGCCGCCTGTGGAGTTTCCGGACACGGCTGACTTCCTGACAAAGCCGAGCGTCAATCTAAACCTGCACAAGCCGCTGGGCTACACCCTCAGCTCACCTGATTTCCAGCAGGGCTTTCGTAGCTCCACCTTACCTCTGTGCACCAGGTGAGGCCTGCAGTGCTGACGTGGTACCTAACTGTGTCTCCTATAAAAATAGATTAAGTACTACAACTGTTATTGTTATGCCTGTCTGTTCTAGCTGTGGTCGTCAGATGCCGAAGGTTTCTATTGAAACAGGGGATTCTCATCAACTGTTCAGCAGTGAATCTCAACGCAGGCGCTCAGGTACATACAACTACATTTAATGCACATTGTACAGAGTAATAGAAGAGAGGTGCAAACAATCTAGACTGGAGTTAGCATTGTATAGTGTTGGGTACTGACAGGGACATTCTTCAAACCAATTTGGGGGGTTAATGCTGCCCTCTGCTGGACGCCAGCAATAATGCTATTGCTTCACAAACCGTCAGAGGAAGATATTTCACGTTTTGTTTTCTATCCCAAACACGTATTGATACTGATACATTTAATATACGTAAATGTAAAAATGTCACATTTTGTATAATTGCTAGACTTACATTGTGATACTTTGATTTTTCTGCATCTTCAGTAACTTGTTTTTATTCAGAAAGAGGCAGGTCATAGAAGTTTTTCCTCTTCCTGCCAATGTTCTATTGATGAAATATGTTTTTATAGAAGATTGTTTAAAAATCATACACCAAAATGAGTAAAATAAAGCAAATATGAATGAATGAATGACATGAAGGTGTGTGTGCGTATGTCCATACACTCATCTGTTTTTCCACTCACTGAGCTCTTGTGTATTCAGCAGGTGAAGGCCTGGACTACACAGGAGAGGCTCTGATCAGGGAAGAGAGCGTGGAGGTGGACGTGTCTGAAGACAGGAGGCCAGATGCTGCAGGGAACCAGGGACAGACAGAGGAAGAGGAGAAGGAGAAGAGCCCAGGCACAGACCAGCAGACTCAGGAATCAGAGGTGTGTCAGGCATCTTCTCTCAGTTGCATGATGAAGCAATTACTCTTACCTTAGCTCTAACTTTTTTAGGCTTTCTTGTTATGATCAAACATAAAGGAAATCAGTGTTTGGTCATGAGCGCTTGAAAGGTGAAACCTCAATCACTTTACGGATGTAAGTGTGGTCTATGTGTCACACAGTTTCAGGTTTGTATAATGCATGTTTTTGATACATGTGATGATCTCTACAACTATTCTTCGCATTTTTTATGTTGTCTAGGGTGAGAAGGAGTTCAGACTAGACCCCATGCTGGAGGACCACGAGAATGTCATGGAGAGGATGAACACCTGGAACTTCCAGATCTTTGACCTGGTGGATAAAACAGGAGGGAAGACTGGGAGGATCCTCAGCTATGTAAGTACACCGATTTTATATATTAATGTGTGTTTACAGGTCTTGAGGAGCACTATCACATATGTGAAATTAAGTAGTGAATAAAGTATAAATGCCTGGTGTTCACTCAAGCTGGCTTGTGTTTCCACAGGTGACGTACACCCTTTTCCAGGATACGTGTCTGTTCGAAATTTTCAAGATCCCTGTGAGGGAGTTCATGACGTACTTCTGTGCTCTGGAAAATGGCTACAGGGACATACCTTGTGAGTGATGACGAAAATTTGTTTTCTCAGGTTCTTAATGCATATTATTGGATGAATTAAGTAGCTGTTTTTATCACCAAGCTAAGATTCAGTGTTAGTCAGCCAAGTTTGACCTGGTGTATCAAATTATTGCTGGTGTTCGTGGTAGAAATTGTCTCGTGTAAACTGCTACGGTCACAGATCATAACCGGGTCCATGCTACTGATGTGCTCCATGCTGTCTGGTACCTGACCACTCGACCAATCCCTGGGTTCCAGCAGATTCACAGCGAGCATGTGACAGGAAGTGACACAGGTAAACACAAGTGACATATCATAAACTCATTCACAGATTGTTGCTACATTTTGTGGAGAAACAGGTCATGATCTGGTTAATGGTTTAGGGCTGAATACAGTGTTGCAGCTTATAATCTCTGACATGTAGTGCCAGATGTCAGCTGGTGGAACAGCTTACTCCAGTTGTTTGTTCATTGTTGTTCCGAGGGGCCTCTTCAGGGTGTAATAACGTAGAAATGTGCCTGTCATGGAAAAACAATCATTAATACGTTAAAGACGCTTTAATCTGCCAAAAGAGAGGTTATAAATAGAAGGTTTATAAATAATTGCACAATTTAATTTAAGAGAAAACAAACACTGTAAACATTATTAGACTCTAGGTGTCACCTCAACAGCTTACATAGAGGTTTGCTACTTTTTTGGGGTGCAACATATTCACCAATTGCAGTAGAGAAGAAGTAGAGAACTCTTCACACATTACTAACCAGGTGATTCTTATAAATCTTGGACCTATCATTATTTAGCCAGCCTTTGATGTCAGTAATACAGTAATTCTGACTGAATATGACTTTTATGGCTTTTTACTGTACAGAACACGGACGGTTTTAAAATGCAGAGGTTCCCAGAGTCCTCTCTGCTGGTGATATTTAAGTCCATTCGAAATGACCACTGATATCTCCTGCTCTGCTAAAACAGCCTTCATTTGATGAGAAAATGGCCGTGTTGTGAGAAATCAAGTGAAATAATGATACAACTAGAACAGAACAATGTGTGCAGGTATATCTGGTGATATTTAACAGTTTCTATTTTTCCCATCATGCTTTGCATTCAATACAAAGTCTTCTTAATTCTTAGGGAAAAGTCAGGATTATTTGTGGCAAAAATACAATTCTAACCTGATTTTACAATTACAGCATTGGTCTACACATCATTGTGACATTTATTGACATCCATTTTGTATGTTGTCATGTTCCCAGATTCAGACAGTGGGATCTCTCCGGGCAGGATATCCTACGCCTCCTCCAAAAGCTCCTTGATTTCAGACGACAGCTATGGCTGCCTGGCCTGGAACATCCCCGCCCTGGAGCTCATGGCTCTTTATGTAGCAGCTGCAATGCACGACTATGACCACCCTGGTCGCACAAATGCCTTTCTGGTAGCCACTAATGCACATCAGGTAACTGGCAGCATTCATTAGTATTTTTGAAAGCGCTGTGGATCGAGTTGACAAACTTACTTTTGCTCACTGGGACGCATAAACACACTCGTGTTTATAGAAGCAGAGGATTGGATGTTCAAAATACGGGTTGAGGCGAAATTACATTTCCTCACAATTGTTCAAAACTGCGTGGGAAGATACAAATATTCCAGAAGTAACTAAAGCCGTGGGATTAACCTCCCCCCAGACACATTCTCAATGGCCCCAACACTGTCTGCATATATACCCAATAAGTTGATGACACCAGGAACATTGGTCCTGGACTTTGTGTACACCTGAACAATCCGGGACTTTCTACATCCTCTTGACATCGAAAGCACTATTCTCTTACACTTGTGCATTATATTAATATGCACATTTCTTAATATTGCAGTTGTCAAAGCTTTCAATTGAACAAGAAAAGAATAAACAGTTTTGTATTGTTCATGTGCCGCAGTAACTGCGTGCAGGTCTTTTGTCTGCACTCGAAGTTATCCACTCCACAGTGAGGGTCAGTGGTTGCAGTCTGCCTCCTAACAGGAATATTTGTTCTGTCAAGACCAACAGACCCAAGTGCAAATATCACGATTGACGTCTTGCCCCCGAGACAAGCTCTCTATACAAACAATCACATGGCTGTTTCTCTGCAGCAGTGACAAGAGTCGGTCTGAGTGGCCCCTGGTGGATACTGCGTGTGTCTCTGGTTCCATCCGACCAGAGAAAAACTGCGAATCAGCACAAATAGTCACCAGTGATCAACCCCACACATGTGCCACCTTGGGGGCCAAAATCATATCCTGCACTTTCTTTCTTTCATATATAAAGGTTTACTGACCTTTGGTTACATATTAAAAGATTACTAATGCATCAGGCTTTGCCCGAATGCATTAGTATCCTAAAGAAACCTTATGTCTCTAGTTAATCTTTAATTTCTGCGTCAACATTTTCCTTAACTGACTTTTACTAACATGCTTCCATTTCTCATAAGGCTAAGCCAGTGGTTATTAAACAAAGTTTGCAGATGCTGTCTTGCCAATCTCATTGAATCTTGTTGTATTACAGATTTCTTTATCTATTCTTAACAACTGATATAAAAAAGGGGGCTGGGTGGTGTTTTGATAAGGGTACAGGTCATCATATACTTAAAGTGGAAACACACAACTTTTCAAATCCCCCCTCTGAGGATTTTCGCAGTGGTGTCACTTTTGACGCTGCTGTAGAAAAGACAGTGTTAGCAACGGGGCTACTGCTAACAGCCTGTGAGAATCCCAATCTGATTTAGAAACCCTGATCTTCAGGAGTAAACCATCAGGTTGTAATAATAAATAGGCAGTAAAGGGGATGTTGGTTTTGAACCATCTCCAGTCCTGGTGGTAAGGAGATACACTTATCAACAAAGGAACAGACTTGGACACAACGGCAGCGTTCTCCATCTTGTGAAAGCCCATCAGTTCAATTTAGTTTTAGCTCCGTTTCTGTCACTCTTAGCAGTCTTTGCCTCCAGCAGAAAAGCTTTTTTTTTTTTTGCTGTGTAGAGTTTCCTCAGTTATATCAGTTGTTCCACCGTTACCTGGGGATAGTGACTGGGTAGGAAAAGGAGCTTCTTTGTCTGCCACAATTCCGCCTTTCTTTCGCAGCAAAAAAGAGTCCCGTGGCAGATTGAATAGCACAGTGAAAGCGAGGGTTATAGGGAACCAGTCTAAACACAGATTAGTTTATTTACATAACTGTATCAATATTTATTTTTTGAATATTTACATTTGATGACCAGATTCTTGTAGAGAGGCTGCTCAAATACATGAGTCTAAAATTAAAGTTCAATTGAGCTGGAATTCAGCTAATTTATTCACATATCGATCAATGAGTGAAGTATCTGTGAATAAACATTCCTTAAGTGATGATTTATTAAGTGCAAATTAATCACTTTAAGACAGTAACCTCAGCAACTCATGATACATCCTGCATTAAATCATCAAGAGTCATGCATCATGTTTTACGATTATTATAAAGTGCAACAAAGTAAATCGCTACAAACTGTGTCTCAAATGGAGAGCATAAAGACACATTAATTTAATCATATTATTAGATTACCTCCTCAACACATGGCCAGTTAATCCAATTGCGCTCTCTCACCGTGGTCAGTCATCCAGACCAGGGGGTGAAAAGGTCAACCCGCATGCATCAGTTTAAATATTGTATTTTTACAACATGCCCAGTGATAACACTACTTCTGTCTGGGTCCCAGGAAAGTGGGTTAAAAGAAAGGAGAGGGAACCATGAACCTATTGATTGCTAATGATGTTGACAAACTTTGTGTCTGTTAAAAGGCTCTTTAAAGCTTTTCGTGGTATCTGATGTGCCCGTAACTGCTTTTAACCCGCTTCTCCCTTCAGCGAGACTCGGGCTTGAGCCTGTTACATTTCTACTTTCATAACCAAATGCCCTCATGTCCTTTTTATCTCATATATCGAGTGCTTGCTATTTTTAAACCCATTACAAATTGTGTAACACATATCCAGACAAGTTACGTAAGCAAATTTATTACTGACATTTTTCAGTAGTCATCTTGTGTGTGCCGTCTTTCTCCTCTCTCACCACTTGGCTTTTTTTCCCCCATCCTGTAGGCTGTGCTATACAATGACAGGTCGGTGCTGGAGAACCACCATGCTGCGGCTGCCTGGAGCCTCTACCTGTCTCGGCCAGAGTTCAACTTCCTGGTCAACCTGGATCACGTGGAGTTCAAGCGTTTTCGCTTCCTTGTCATAGAGGCTATACTGGCCACAGACCTCAAGAAGCACTTTGACTTCCTGGCTGAGTTCAATTCTAAGGTCTGAGATAAACAACTCTTAATTGATTGCTGAGTTATATGTTCAGAATAAATCATTAACTGTTTTTTGAAATATTGATTGAAACATCAGGAAGATGGAACACTAAAATTGAGTTAAGCCGTCCTCAGTATAACGGACCAATACGGGTCAGTTGGACAGTCTTAATAACTTCCATCCATCTTTGTTTGGTTGTTCACAGGTTAATGATGTGAACAGTCCAGGAATTGATTGGACCAATGAGAACGACAGACTGCTGGTGTGCCAAGTGTGTATCAAGCTGGCGGATATCAATGGGCCGGCCAAAGTCCGTGACCTGCACCTCAAGTGGACAGAAGGCATCGTCAATGAGTTTTATGAGCAGGTACTGACTGATGTTGCTGAGTGTATTAAATTAACACAGATTCTGTCTTTATATAGTTTTATAGTTGACCATGACCTTAGAGCGGCATTAAGTTAATTTTACCTGAACATAACAGCTTCAAAATCATTGTCAGCATACTGTGTCTTGTAACAGTATGAATGGTATCTAAACCACTTGTTGCTGCACTATGTAACTTCAGGGAGAGGGTCAGATCACAGCGTTACATACGTGTTTACTGCAACATATACATTTTCCACACGTGACACTGTGATGATGTAATGCGTTTTGCTTGTAGTTAGCTGTTATTTTATGTCTAAAAAACTACATAAACAAACTCTCTTTGTTATCATGACTAAATACAGTGAATCAACAAACTGACATTGAAGGACAACACAATTTCATACTGTTTACCTCATTAATATTGTAAATATTTAAATTTGATGAGTTTGAGTTTGAATTTCCCCTCCAAAACTACATAGTGACCCTCCATGACAATTATTCTTTTGCTCCAAACAATGGGAGGGCCTGAAGTCTCACCATCTCCGGGCCTCCCTGCCCTAAAGTAACTCTGATCCACCACAAACACAAAGTGTCAGATTTGTAAGTAACTGACCCTTTCAACAACCTCACTCTCATCTAAACATGAAGGTTACACATACAAGAAACAAGGTCAAACACCAGAAGGGATGAGAAAAGGGACAAAAACATCTGTGAATCCCTTTTATTAGATGCAGACTTCAGAAAGATATACCAATTAAAATATGACTTAGAAGTAAGTGTTTTTTTTAAATCAAAGGAGGTCCATTCAACAGAGTTCAGTCTTTATTTTTCCTGCATGGGAAATTATAATACAATTTAAAGTTGCTCTTTGAACTTTCCTTCACACATTGCGTTCCAATCCGCTCAATTACGGCTAATAGAAAAGTGATTAAATAGCCACAAAATGTAGCATAGAGCCGCTTTGAATGACAGTGAGTAAGACATTGTGATTGTGATACAGTATCAAGAACATATTTAACTGTGATCTTTGTTTTTAATTTGCAGGGAGATGAGGAGGCTAGGTTGGGATTACCCATCAGCCCCTTCATGGATCGCTCCTCCCCGCAGCTGGCAAAGCTACAGGAGTCCTTCATCACTCACATTGTAGGACCACTTTGTAACTCCTACGATGCTGCCGGCCTACTGCCTGGCCACTGGATCAACGAGGGGGGATCAGATGAAGATGAGGATGAGGGGCAGGTGGACACGGACACCGATGAAGACGAGGATGAGGATGATGAGCTAGAGGATGAGCTGGCACCAAGTGAGACACCAACAGTTTGTCATATGCAACAGGTTTTCAATGGGCTGATCGAGACTTTTTTTCTGAAACATTTCTTTGTTTGTTCACAGAGAGGAGGAAGGGTCGCCGCAGGCTGTTCTGCAGCATCATGCAGCACCTGACGGAGAACCACAAGGTCTGGAAGAAGACCATCGAGGAGGAGGAGAAGAGCAAAGAGCTCGGCAAGCAGCAGCAGCCCGACAGCCTGCCGGCCAGCCTGCCCACCTCCCCGTCAGATGACATCCAGGTCATCCAGGAGGAGGAGGAAGGAGAGGAGCGTCAGTAGCAGCAGAACGAAGGAAAGAACAGAGATGTGTTAAAAAAAAAAAAGAAGATGAGAGGCAGTACAAGGACACGAGTCCCTCGACCACCTGCCTTTCACAAACACAAACAAACGCAGACAGTTGACAAATGCACATAAAACACACTTTGCTCTCTCTCTCTCTCTCTCACACACACACACACACACACAATAAAAGATTCACTGTGCAGACACTCAGATGCTTAGGCAGTCACATTGTTTTTGGAGAAACAAAAAAAGGCCTTACTACTGTGAGTGGATCCTTGCTGCAACGGTGGGAGCCCAACTCCTATGCACTTTCCCCCACCCCCCACCGAGTGCACCGAGAATTTAAAAAAAAAAAAAAAAAAAAAAAAATAGAGAGAGAAAGCACCAGAACTGAGGAGGAGGGTGCAGAAGATGGGGGTCCAGCATTAACTTGCCCTCCATGGTGACCTGGCTGTGATGCTGCCTTGAATGCAAAGCGCTTAGAACCTCCCTTAGGTACAAAACAATTCCTACTATTTAAGAATGAAAAGGTAGAGGAAAAATAATGAAGCAAGCGACATCATGAAGTGATTGATACCCTTTACCAAAGTGAACAGTTCAAAACACGGAAAGACAAGAGACTGAGACTGTTTCAGCCTCAATGTCAGGTATATTTTTGGATTATATATATACATATATATATATATATATATATATCAAATGTGCCTGTCTGAACCTTTACTGAGTCCACATCGGCCCAGAGCCTAGGCTTGTGTAGTTCTCTCTCCTAGCTGGCGACACGAAACACTGTATCAGACTCAGTCACAGAGACATTATTGAAATGTTGACTGATTAATAGCATTATATCTGCATCATTTTTGATGCTTTTACTCATGTGTACCACCCGTCTTTTATTTTATTTTATTTTTTTTGGATTCTTTGACTCTCCTAGCTTCATTTTTGTTTTGAGTGTGTGAATATTTTTGGTGGGAATGTGACAGAGAGAATGAGTGGGGAGAAAGAGAGCACATTTTTAATTATATTTAGTATGTAATTTGTTGTGTGTATGTTTGTGCGTCCTTTTAGTTCTAATCAGTGAAATGCCCTCTTGTGTTTAACACGTCGCATTCAGATCAGGAGTGCTGTTCCAATGAATGGATTCTTCATTTTCCTCCTTTTTTTTTTTTTTTTGAAGTATTTTTTTTAAAGGTTACTCAGGATTCACGCAAAAGTTGAATAATTATTTTGCAAGGATTTATGTCATTGATATGAAATACACTTTAAAGTCTAAGGAAATTAAAGAATCTAGGTGAATGAAGTAGTTGGGCAATCTCTTAATGAACAACTTGACTACAAACCAATAGATGCAATTGAAATCCTCTGTGACGGAGGAGCATACAGTATAAGTGCTGTCTCTCGGCCATCCATGCACTGTTTGCTTAACAGTAACCTTTCTACAAACCTCACCGGAGAAAAAGCTTATCTGGATTGTCAGCAGACTGCAGCAACACAACACATCATACAATTCTGCAGTTCTATAACACAATATTGGATAAATATTTTCTGTATTGTTTCTAACATCTACTCATCTGTGTCTCAGGCATGAGGCAAAAGCTCACCCAGTTCTCCTTTTCCCTTTTTTTTTTTTTTTTTTAGGTTTTTGCCAAACCCATAACTCGGCCAGTGTGTAAAGAAGGGATCCAGGGTTTCATTTCACTTTTTGTTTTGTTTATTATATAAATATGTTCGTATATATAATACAACGTGCCACAAGGCAGGTAAAAAAAAAACAACTACTAGTTCTCTATTTTTGTCTCTAAGAACTCTTGGCATTCCACTAGAATAAGACTTTTTATGAAAGGGAAGGCAGAATTGTTGCCTGTGTCTCCTTTATCACCTTATTAAATCAAACTCTCTGGAGAACATGTTAAGTAAGCAGTGTAAATTGAGATAGTAATATTTAAAGACAAAAACTAGATACAGGTGTGCACATTTTAATACCAAACAAGTGTTTAGCCGCTGTACAAAAGAGTATGTGCATATAAATATATATTTTTTAAATAATAAAATGAATGCATCTGTTTTCTACACGCAGCTGACATATTGTACATTGAGATCCTGTAATTACCATTGTGTTTCCAGAGTTTTTATCTTCTTCTATTTACAGGTGTGGAACTGTGGGGTTTGGTGTTTGGATTTTTTTTTTCCACTTGGTTCCAGCCTCTCCCTGTTCTGTATCATAACCACTCTTGTATCCTCCATTATCTCTCTCTCTATCACTGTCGTCTCAGTCGACCCAACTAGTGCCAAACTTTACCTACATACAGTAGTTTGTGGGCTGTGATATGCTGATTGGCAACCCTCTCTCTCTCTCTCTCTCTGGGCTCCAGTACTGTTCGGTCGAGAGAAAACACGCCTTGAGTCAAATGTTCCACCAGGCTCAGAGTGGCAGTGACGGCTGGTGAGAGTCAGAGTTGGACTCAGGTCAGAGCCATATACATTCTGACAAGTGTGTCGTCAGTTTTTTTTCACATGGACCCATGCTGGATCATAAAGCCTCGGTAGCTCCCCGACCCGACATACTCCAGCTCATTAAGTTGTAAAAGTTTGTTGGCTTCTCACTGTGCAGTCTCTCAAACCACAGTGTCCTCTGATGATTGTGCCATAAATACATCTATGAATGGTTGTTACCCTTATGTAGCATCAATATACGTACGTTTGTCTAATGTAACCATTCACCCTTATCTACATTGTGGGGGCAACTGATTTTTGTTGTTATTTATAGCTGTCATAAAACACCATCCCTGAAGTATCAGAAGTACTCATTTATTTTTATTGCTGTGTGCGTGTCTGTGTGAACTCACAATATGTACTACACAACGCTTTGTTTTGTCCACGTCACACCAAGTGAATATCTTTTAACAGCCGTAAAAGTCCCTTAACCGTACAGCCACACAGGTGCTTATAAACCTGATTTGACCTCCTTTCAGGACGGTGTGGGTGTGTGTATCTCCTTCACTCTTACTTATGTTGCACTTATGTTGCACTTGTATTATGGGACAGCTTACCCCCCCTTGTCATTTATACAAGGTCATGACACCCTGCAGAACATCACCGAACTTCAACCTGAGCAGAGGTCTGATTAGCCATAGCAACTGAAAACACCTGAGTGGATGCACAGAGCCCTTAAAAGTGCAGCAGGTAGGGTTTAGGAAGGATCTGCTGGCAAGACGTAATGTAACTTTCATAATTATATTTTCACCTGAAACTAAGAATCACTTGTTTTCATGACATTGAGATAAGCCCTTCATATCTAAAGGGAGTAGGTCCTCTTTTTGTAATGACAATAACAGACAAACCAAAACACAAATGGAACTGGATATTCCACTAATATTCCTGTTAAATGCAGCTGCACATACCCAGATTAACGGAATGACGCATGTCCTATTTAAGCGCTCTGGAGGAATTAACTTCTTTTTAAAAATGCGGTCATGTTCGCTCCCGTGACGAACCCTCATTGTCAACCTTCAGCAAATTAGGCAAAACTCTCTACAGCTTTGTGAGCATGTTCGCTGGCTTGTTTACAATCCACAGAGCTGACAGTGAGCCGTTAACAGGCAGGAGGCTGTGTGTCATCAACAACCGCAAAAACCTTATTCCTTCACAGGTATCCAAAGATACTCCTGAAACAAGAAAAATAGCGGCATATCCCATATGTTTCAATTAGAAAATGCTATATTCGGAATAAGGCCTATTAGGAATATTCCAAATGGAATATGTTCTTCACATGATCTGTATCAAATTCAGAATATTTTCATATTCCAAATAATGTTGGAAAGCTAGTGTGAATGTAAACGTAGCCACTATTACCAGACAAAAGCCGTTTTTTGTGTTTTAGGCATCCACTGTAGGGGAGCGTGAGGTGAGGGGTATTCAGTTTGTTGCAGTCTGCCTGGGTGACACATAGCTGCCCCTCCGTCCCTCTGTGAGTTTGCAGATGATGATAGATGATGGTGTCCTGTAACTCAGCAACCTTTATGATATTGAAATTATTCTGCAAGTATTAAATGAGATTATCTCAGTCCTTAATATGGGGAAAACAGGAGTAATACAATTATATAAGGTCTTGGTACATTTCAGAGTTAAGTTTTTAGCAGTTAAGATGTGGCTAAAAGACAACAGTGCAAGATTTCAATATCTTAAGTCTTTTATGAATGCACAAAAAAACCTCATACCACAAGTATTGCAAAACAAAAAAAAAATAGACAAACATAGTTAACCTTGAACATAAATGCAGCACCACGTCAGTACTGATAAGCACCATTTAGCAGAAACCAGTGTTGCAAAGTCAGTTTCTAGAAATCCACCAGGGTTGCAACTGAAGAGTCACATTTCCTAAAGAGCTCTGTCCCTGAAGAAGAGGTCACAGTCAGTCCACACGATGGGAATCTTGGCTCGCGTCCAGCCCCAGTACACAGAATTCAGAGCTTTCTCAGAAAGCCCGATTTTGCTGCACACGTACGATCCAGTGGTGTCATTTGTCTGGCCTGAAGCTGCCCTGAGAAGGTAGGGCTATGATCCATCATAGGTGTACTTACTATTAATCATTGACACATACCTAACCCATCATGTCCTGCACCAAGGTTCATAGACATTTCAGTGTCTGGGCTCGGAGTAACTCTGAGCTACAGAGAACTGAATCAATAGCACACTTTGGTTCCCAGGATGTCCTTTCAGCGACAGACTTTCACCTGCCCTGCTGCTGAAAAGGATTGTGCAAACATGCATATTGCTAAGAAAATAATTTGATAGTAACTGGAATCACATGTCCATATGTAAAGAGCTACATTTGCCACTGAGAGTCCTTTGGTAAAACTGCCATGCACCATAACTGGACAATACAAACCCAGTGTGATAAAAGTTTTATGCACCTGCATCACGTTGTTGCATGATCGCTTGCTCACCCTACTTGTGATAAGGAGTGTCTCCAGAGCTGGGGCTTCTCTGCTGCCTGCGGACTGCACAGATGGAGTAAGGTTTGGGCTGCAAGGTCATGCCCAGCTTGGGAGTGACAGTTGGAATGGTTCCTGGTGGGAATTGAAGGTGAAACCTCTGCAACAGAGTGGTGAAGAAGAGGAACATCTCCATCCTGGCCAGCTGTTCACCCAGACAGTGACGCCTCCCTGAGAAAAGAAGATTCTTTGATTTAGACTCACACTTTACACACACAGCAGACACAACATCTGGATAATTTAGTCAAATCTTCATACAAATCTGAATACTAGCAAAGACACAGAAGGGGCTGTGATAACAGTGTGTGTATCTAATATATGTAGTTTTATTTTTCTATTTATGGGGAGAAGATGGGTCTTTGAAAAATGAATCGACAGAATTGAAGGTATATAAGACCTCATTGCTGTTGATGCACAGTCCACAGTTTCTTGTCCATGCTTGGCAGCAACTGATTCTGGAGTTGACCAGAGGCATGCTGTAGTTGCTCAACACATCTACGAGCCTAAAGTCTAAAGCCTAATGATTTTTAAATGTGACTTGTGGAAACAATTTGTGGGGAAAATGAGTGGTGACTGTCGCTGTGACTATGGCCACAATAATGTGGATCTGGAGTTGCTGGAACTTAGGAGACCAACCTAATGAGAACGGCAGGAAGGCCTCGCGCCGCACAAAGTTGCCGTTGCTGTCCAGGAACCTCTCCGGTAAGAAAACTCCCGGATCGTTCCAGTACTTCTCATCGAAGTGCACCGAGTAGAGGTTCGTGATCACCATGGTGCCTTTGGGAATGGCGTACCCGTTGACGTTTGCATCCTGGGAGGTGGCGCGGAAAATTCCAAGCGGGACGATGTTGCAGAAGCGAAGGACCTCGTGCAGGACGGCCTCCACATACGGCATCCTCTGTTTGTCCTCCAAAGTGGGTGCTCTCCCGTTGGGCAGCACACTGTCGATCTCCCTGTGCACTTTCTCTTTGCGAGGAAAAAGACAAAGACACCATCAGGCTTTTATTCATCGCATGACCGTGACCGACAGATACTTGGGCATCAAATCAAGCCAAACGTTCTGTAACTCACCTTGTATGTTGGGGTAGAGGGCCATGTACAGCATGGTCCAGCGCAGGGTGTTAGTCGTGGTTTCTGTGCCAGCAATAATGAGCTCACCCACTGAGTAGATGAGGTTCTCATAGGAATAAGAGGAGCTGGGGTCTCCTGCGTTCTGCTCCAGCTCGTCCAAGTAGGCATCCACATAGTGGCGAGGCACGTGTGGCACCCTGCCCTTTGAAAAGCCCTTGATGACCTCCAGCAAGAAGTCGTACACCTCTGCAGCGTTTCGGAACAGCTTCTGGTGTTTTCCAAAGGGGACGTACTCGATCCAAGGGAAGGCGTTGTAGAGGAGAGCCCAGCCGCTCACCGCCAGCTCCACGTTCTCGCTGAATATCTCGATCATGTGCTGGAAGTTGCGGTCGTCGTAAGTGAAGCGCTGTCCGAAGATGATCAGGTTGGTGATGTTGGACACGGCATTGGTCACCAGGTGTTTGGGGTTGAAGGGCTTTCCCTTGTGTTCGTCGATGGCATCGACGAAGAACATGCACTCCTCGGAGATCTTCCTCTCGAACAGTCTCTGGCCGCTGCCGAAGTAACGGAAAGAGTTGCTGGCCAGTTTGCGGTGTTCAATCCAGCCTCTGCCGTATTTACAGTTGAGAAGCCCTTTGAATGTGAAACAGAAGACATTTATGGTTTCCGCTCATACTGATGTGAGACAATATGCACTGCAGTGTTATCACCTTACCGCCCATTTTGGTCATTTTCTTGAATAAGGGCAGCGACGGACGATCAGCAAACACCTCGCTCTGATGGTAGAGGCATTCTCTGACGCAGTCATATCCATTTAACACTACAGTCAAGATGCCTCCTAGGTCTATACTGAAGATCTGAGAGGTACACATACCAACATAAGCACTGCAATACTTTTGTGGTCAGCACACAATTCTATGCAACTGAATGCAAATGAAAAGAAGGGAGCTATTTTAGGCCTGCTGCAGAAGGTACAGGATGAGTTAAACGTCCCTGATATCTAACAGACAGCCGGTGATTGACCCTTTCAGAGGTTATCTCTCCGTCTACAGAGATATGCAGAGCTAGACCTAAATTATGTGTAACTTTAAATGTACAATGTTTCACCAAAAGGAAATCTGTGTCGTCAACTGCATCAAATTTACATGTAAAAAAAGTTTGTTTACAGATCTTGGGGACAACTGAATGTATGAAAAAGTAGTATAAAGCCTGTCGTGGCTCCAGAGGAAGCTGCAGGTCATCTGACTGAGAGCCTCCAGTGATGTGACTGCATTGCGGGTCATTATCGACGCAGCAGAACCAGATGAATCGCCTCTGTCATTCTGAGGACTCTTCCTCCTTTTCACTGCCTGGCACCTACATTACCCAAGATGCAACATAGCCAGTGACATCACTTGAGGCAATTCATCAGATTACAGACAGCTTCCTCTGGACCTGTAAACACACTTCAATGTGTAAAAAAAAATAAAAAAAAAAATAAGGTGGAGTTGCCCTTTTATTTTAGGGACGCCTCCGACTTGTCACTCATTTTCCAAAGCCACAGAGCGCCAAACGTCAGGGCGAGACTCTTTTTTTCTTCTTCTTCGTTTCATAACTCCTACAGTGCGTGCGTGTGATGTCTGTGTGAGTCACGCAAGTCTTAAACCTCTTGCACAGGGTCACGCACCGCGCCGTCTGCAGAAGAGCGCTCTCTTAGAAGACCGCCGCTGAAGAGTCCGAGTCATTTACCTGTCCGTGAACCTCGCTCTGCTTCTTGAGGAAGACGTGCGGCTCCGTGGCCAGAGACAGGATGTTCCCTATCACGGGGATGGGAGATGGACCGGGAGGAAAGCCCGGGGGACGTCTCTGTTTGACGAGCTGACGGACCAGCAGGAAGGCGAGGAATGCGACAGCCAGGCAGAGCACGCAGAGCAGAGCCTGTGCGCGGGACACCGGCACCAGAGACGGCGATTTAATTGAAACCATTTTTATCTTTTTTTTCCCCCCACCATAAAAATTTAAAAAAAAAGAGAAATCCCTCTTCCCTTTGCTAGACTCACTTCTGCTGACTTCTGGCTTCTCGGAGTAACTGAACACACATGTATAATCTTGCACGTTTTTCTATCCCCCCGCCTCTACGGCTAAGATTGGCCAGAAAAAAGGAAAAAAAAAAAAAAAAAAAGTCAAGGTTAACTGCTGGTGAACTTTGCTCTGCCCCTGATCAATAATCCGGATCATTTTGGGGGGTTTGAAGTTAAGTTGAGAGTTTCTTTTTTTTCTGGCTACAGAGGAGGAGGAGGAGGAGGAGGAGGAGGAGGAGGAGGGGGCAGCATGCCAGTGAACACACCCTCTGCAGCTCATCATAGCCCATTATTAAAGCTGTAAAGAATGCTGAGGAAAGAGTTTTTTCTTTTTTTTTTTTTTTTTAGAAATGCTGTCTGACTCAACCAGACGTGCAGATCAGCGCGTGCACACACAGAGACTCACATCAGACATGTATGTAAGTAAAAGGAGCAACGCTGCAGTTCAGGAACACTCTGCCACAAGTGCAGCTCATGCATTTCAAATGAAAATGTAGTAGCAGAACAAAACTCCTGAAGTGCCAAAAGTAAAAGTAATCATAATGCAGGGTGGAACATTTCAACACCACGCAAAGTGCTTCTACTTACTTGTTTCTCTACAAGCAATTTGCAATAACCCACATTTCAACTGTAGCGTTATTTATGACATTGTATATATGGAGATATTCTAGTAGAATGTACATTTCTTGTAGTTTTGTTCTGTTTTTGTTGTTCTTGCTTATATATATTTCTTCTTCTTCTATTTTTTTCCTGCATATTTCTGGCACTTTGAATGGGAGCAGCTGTAATGCAAGCAATTTCCCCTCAGGGATCAATAAAGTACCTCTCACACTGATTCTGATTATTTGATTCTGATTTTTGAGAATGTGTTCAATCTTCAATCATAATTTTCTTCGTTGGTTATACTTATATATTGTTTAACACAATCCGCAAAGAAACTAGTTACTAAAGTTGTCAAAAACAAATGTAGTGGAGTAAAATGGACGACATTCGCCTCTGGAAACAAAAGTGTAAAGGAGCAGAAAGTGTAAATATGTGGGTAAAGTAAGTAAAAGTTGCACTTGTGATGGGAAAATTCCTTTTCATTATGGGTTGATGAATTTTGAACTATTTTGTTGAATATGATTTCTTATGCAAATGTATGAACACCTAACCTCTGCCCTATATGATTGTAATAGAGTCACGAACCAGCCAAAACTCAGATAGAAAGTCGCCTTCTTGTCTCGTGTTTTATGTCTGATAATTTTATGCTTCACACAGAGTCCCAGGTCATGCGTCATGAAGTTTTAACTTTATGTCTTGTGTGGATGAGAAGCCTGTCTGATTGGGATAGTCGTATGTATGTATGTGTGCAGCTTAATCACTGCTGGCACTGAGAGTGCTTGTCTCTTCCCCTGACCTTGTTGATATCTGTGTATAAATTGTGAACACTCCTTTACTCGGGGCTCATTCACTCAGCTCATGAATTTGACTGTGTGGTGAGTCCATCTGCAGATGGTTGGATTAAACTTGCCGAAAAGACAGATCTGACTTTACTCTTTTATTGACAGAAATTTCCACCACACACTTCAGTAGAGTACTTGAGTAAATGTACTCGCTGCGAGTTTATAATTTGTCATATCACAGCGGGGTGGATTAAACCAGAGGGCACATGAGCCATTGTTTCAAGGAAACCAAACCAGACACAACTGCACACACAGTCTGGAAACATGTTTCTTGGTAGGATTGTGCACAGAATCCGCCGCAGCACACTGGAGTTCAAAAACAGGTTTTGTGAATTTTATGTGAATTTTAATTGCTGCGGCTTCTTAGTACCTATTGAACAGTTTTAATTAATTGTCCTTGAAAATTCCCTGAATCCTCCTGATTTCAAGAGAACAGACCATGTTAGTACCAAAACACAACTTTCCACAACCACTGTGTTGGTGACGGTTGTCCTCATGTCTCCTCCACTGTTCAACACAAAGGGACGGCCTCGCTCACATGCGGTGGACATTTTTAAATGAATGCTTGAAATGATGATTAAAAGAACATATACTTGGTATGATGTGAGCAATCAAGGCTTCTTGGTAACTTGTAACTGGATGAAATTAAAGGGAGGCGAGCTCTGTGCACCAGTGATTAGCAGTCAGTCTTTGTCACGGTTTAGAGTTTGACTTATTTCATATTAATATGCTCATATAGCCCAAGAAGTTGCACGCTGGGTCCAAAGTACAATTCGGTCTCTGGGCAGCTGACTAAAAAGCTGATGGATTGGATCTTGGCACAGATTTCTTGTTGCTCATGCTGAATATTGTGTGCTGCAGCTCAAGATCAGGTATACAGGCCACTTGGTCTAATTGTTCCAGTATATTGTATGAACTAAATTTGATGTCAGAACTTCCTGGGAGCGGAGCCAGGCATTACGTCATTAGCTGAATGAAATGTCTGGTGGCACGACACAACTCAGATCTCAGACCACCGATGGGCTTTGAATGAAGGGTTGTGGGTGGTAATGACTTCTAGGAAGGTAAGTGCTGTAGCTAATTGATCCCATTACAGAGTCATATGACCCCCTTTAGGTTTAACTGTAGTCGTCATAGTAACTTTTGCTTTGGCTGAACCTTTTCAGTTGACTTATCTCTTTAGACCAGTTGTCAGATCTCTCAAAACTGGTGCATTATTTAAAAAAAAATACCCTGAACATTCTGACACTGGAGTTTACATGCAGTTTATACATGCAGTGTGACAACATTACTCAAGAAAAGGATAAAGGTGCCAGGGCTGGACTGGGACAGAAACTCGGCCCTGGCATTTTTTTGGCCCAGACTGGCCCCCTGCAGTCGGGGGCAGGGGGCCAGTCTGGGCCATGACATTGTTGAATCCCCCTTAGATATTCATACTATCTAATTCCCTTAAACCAGAGTGTACACCATCTACATCTCAACACGCTCTTGCATCAAATGTGGGCCTATCACCCCCCTGCAGATAGCAGTTTGTTGACAAGTTGTGAACAAAAAGCACCTTTGAGATAAGTGAATATTAACATAAATAAGGAATTTTCAAAAAGAGATACAACACTGAGCTCTGGCTCTGCTGCTTGATAATTAGCAATCACAATATCACACAGCTGGCTTATAAAAAATGTAAACACAAGCTTCAAGGCTGTGGCTGCAAATACAGAATATCAACTTTTCTATTGTGAACATACACACTGCATCAACCTTTCAAATCCAAAAATGCACTCAGAAGTCAGTGTGTGTTGCCTTTAGTCTGCTGGACACTAGATAACCATCGTCCTGTTTATGGCTGTAGTTTCAGTCGTGCACGGGCATGTAAACAATTCAGCCTGCGTGCACGCGAAACAGCTCTCAAGCAGCGCTGTGCGTTATTAGACAAAAAAAAACAACAAAAACAAACAGGCTGAATGTTCCTCTCTTTATCTTCTTCTAAAGGCACAAAGACGCACAGCAGCGCAGCGCAGAGCAGCACAGCGAGCGGAGGGCGGTCAGATTAGAAGAGATGTCCTCTAACGCATCAGCTCATCAAGCATGAGGAGGGGAGAACGTATTTTTACCTTATTGCCGTCCCCGCCATTCTTTTCCATGTTTTTTTTTTCTCTTTCTTCTCGTGAGCAGAAGAAAGTTAGCTCATCCTCACACTTAAGGTGTTAACGTTGACACCCGCTTCGGCATCAGGGGGGAGGTGGGGCCTTTGCGCAACCTGCGGGGCCCTACGCGATTTGCGTAGTGAGAGAGAGAGAGAGAGAGAGAGAGAGAGAGAGAGAGAGAGAGAGAGAGAGAGAGAGAGAGAGAGAGCGGCTCAGGGGAAATGTGATTGGGCCAGCGTCCTAATCCATGTGACCAAACTTAGATGGTGTGGAAATGTGTATTATGAGATGTTACATGGCCATCTTTGTTTTGTCTTTTAAACCCACAGAGGCTATTGAGTGCATGACACTTAAATAAACAAATCAGTCAGTCGATCGTGTAAACTTGTGGAGAAACACATTTTTTAAATCAATCCCACACTGACCACATTTACAAAAAAAACAAAAAACAAACAAAAAAAAAACGGACAGAGAGTGATGCATATAAGACAAAAAAATAATAATCATAGAGACTGTTTGTGGTTTACAATGTAAGCGTTTTTCTGCTCCCCTGTCTTGATTTAAGCAAATAAACTTTGCCCCAGTCAGCTGCTGTCGGTTCCTTCACCTCCACATGTCAACGAAAGGTCCTGCTCTTTATCTGGAGGTCAAAGGTTAAGGCAGGCACCACATTCCAAACTTGCATAGTTGTGGGAGATTTTTCAAGCTTGTTGGCTAAAACCTGAATACATCCAGATAGTGCAGGAGTGTGTGTGTGTGTGTGTGTGTGTGTGTGTGTGTGTGTGTGTATGTTCCACACATGGGTATTGATTATAACACCCTTAAAAGACGGTGCTTGTTTTCAAGACAAATAAATCCGACGAACCAGATTTCACTCACTGAAATCAGGCACTATCTATCTATCTATCGAGTTTCCAGAGGTTAGCCCATGTAAATATGATCGTCTCATTTATCGTGTTTCAAACAGTTTGCATCTCTGTAAAACCAAACTCTCTGCTTTCCTCGTGTGATCAGTCCATCATGACGGGCTCCTCGTTAGACATGGGGATGTTTATCCAGCCGTTCCTTCCTGCTGAGGCAGCTGGTAAACGTTTTTTTTTTTTTTTCCCTCCCTCAGATGCCTCGAATGGCCTCCGCAGACCTCTCCCAATCATTCAGATTTGTTAGGGCTACCTAATGAGGAGATTCTCAGCAAATTACTTCTTTGCTTCCTGTCAGCTCCCTGGACTCAAAAGCTATTCTGGAAGCGTTAAACACATCTGTCAGATTTAATCAAATAAACATGTTGTCACTCTTGCATTATCTTGTTAGCGGTCGGGTTAATCAAAACACCAGTGACAAGTGTGTCCAGGTTGTTAACGTCAGCCATGTTTCGTGACTGTTTTGTTGTGTTGTAAGTTATTCCAAAAGTGACTGACATAATCGAGGCTGCTGTTGTGAGCCAATGTAAAGAGGAGTTTAAAAGATGTTGAATGAGGTGATGAAGCTGGTGTAAAAAAAAAACACGTATCACTGATTTCCTGCAAAAAGTCCTGTGCATGTTTGACCCGACCATCCGATCTAAATGGGCGCCTGTGAACTTCAATCTGATTATCTGCAAATTTCTTCTCAGCCCTCAAAAGAGTTGTATACTCCCCTCTGTGGTTCTAGAGGGAGCTTTCCAAAGACTTGAAAGTGATAGCGACGATGTCGACTTGGACAGGAGCCGCTGCTCCACGTCAAAAGGCGCCAGCTGAGGTGGTTCAGGCATTTGATCAAGATGCCTCTTAGGCACCTTTTCTTTAAAAGTAGTTCTGGGCATGGCCAACACCCCGGAGTGATTATATGCCTGGTTTTGAAATGAGCTGCTGAGAAGGGACAACTTGAGTACCCTGGTTGACCTACTGCCACAGTGACATGGCATAGATTAAACACCCAGCCTCTAATCTGCTATTCTAATCTATCAAATTACCAGCAAAGTATAGGTATTTCATCACTTCAATGCAAACAATACATCAAAATCCATATTTTGCCCCACAACATTTCCCACAATGGCCCAACACTACTGAGGTATCAAAATATTACACTATTAATGATATGGAATAATCTCTGACAGATCATACAATATACTGTCATCCCTCAGCTGTATCCTGGGGTCATTTTATTCCTGTTCTGTTTTGTATTTGATGCGTTTTGGTTTGTGTATGTTTGATAGAACAGCATGAATCTTTACATTGCAGGGTCATTTGTAGAGAGTTCTTCCTGTCCTGCCATACCGTGGGGCCTGTGTGTCGTGTGGGATTGGGTGGGTCCCTCGACTACTTCAGCTCTGCTGTGAATTATTAACCATCCGGATGACGGGAATGATCAAGCGCATGGGGAGAATCTAATTACTGACCTTCCCTGGTAATACTAATGCTGTCCAGAACCTCTTTTTCCCAACAGACTAATGGCGGTGGAAGGGATGTCAGGAGGTTGGCTAATCCCTCCGCAACTACTGGCCAGGTGTTCAAATGTTAGGTAGGGTTTTGAATGTTTGGCTAGCTTTTTTCAAATGGAGAGCTGCAGGTGTACTTCCCTTTTGCTAATGGATACTTCACTACATGTTTATTATTCCACGAGCCTCGTTGGTGGTTTTATGTTCCGATGAAGGCAGAAACTGACCTGTAAACTGTGTTCAGGCACTCACCGCCCACTGTATCTCCACCATGTTCCTCCCCTCAGACCAAAGAGAATTTTCCACAATTTAGAGTTTTTAATTAACTTACTAACTTGGGTTGCACTTTATTTTTCTAACCTGTCAATTCCCTGTTTTCTCCGTTCTTTGACCATTTCCATGAAAAATTCAAAAGGTTGCATAACCAAGAACACTTTCAACAGTTGCTTCATTTTCCCACTCAATAGCTTGTTCCTTAAAGACTAAACTGCTATGACCATGCACATCTCTATGACGTAGCACATCTTCATACTGTACGTACCTTCCAGAAATCCTGTTGCATGGTTTTCAACTTGAATATTTTCTGGGTTAGGGGTTAGGGTTTGGTGGTGAACCCTAAAGAGGGCATTCAGATGGCCTGTGACGACCAAAACCTGGGCTAGATTTCAACCTGGGATTTTGTAGGCCCCCCACTCTTGCCGGCTAAAAAACAAGGAAGTCCTCTTTGACTGACTGTTGATCGGAGAGTATTTGGAAAGTTGCGTTCAAAAATGGTCAGTCAGGCGGTTTAATGTCAAAAGCTAACAATAGTGCTAGTTGTGTTGGCATTTTCGATTTGGTGGCTCCAAATGAATCTACTTGGCCTGGGGTGAGCCAAGTAGTGATGCTGAGGTATTCGAGCAGATCAGGCAGCTCGGTGCTGTTTTGGTGCTAGGTTTTGCCCAAAACTGGACTTCTCTCTGCGCTTGCTTCGAACGTGTCTTTTTCTCAAACACGGCTGTCAACTTTATTAAAAAAAAAAAGGTTTCACAGAAAGGTTTCAAAAGGTTTCTCTGAGGTCCTCTCTTAAAAAAGATCACAGACATGTAACGTATTTAAGATGGAACCCTGACCCTATTTTTCAACTCGTCCTTTATACAATCAACACCAAGCCAAGAGGTTCATCGCTAAAATTTCCACAACACCCTCATGGAAAATTAAATGGTGCTGCACTGTGGGTTCATCACAGCTGATCATCAACTCTCACTGCCCGTTTCGTACAATGACAGGCGTCGATATGAGAGAGCCTTGAAAGAAATTCTCTTTGGGGTCCTAGCCAAGAATGACATATTCACACTGACTCAGCTGATGAGCACAGCAGTGAGCATAACGCTGCCCTCTCTGTCATGAATGCTCTCCTGTGTTGTAATTAATTTTCCAGGCCGATTCATGCCTAACATTAGGGGACGCGAGCAGCGCGAGCTAATTGCATTCTTGACAATACACTTTTCCCCTTGGAATGCAATTTCTCTGCCTCAACTGATGTCCCTGGTCAGAGCAGGCACCGGGGAAACAAGGCCTGAGAGTCAAAACTGTGAGTGGGGAACTTACACAGTGCGTCAGTCATGAGGTAAGAGACATCCCTCTTATGTTTTTCTGCCCCTAAAATTTCTTTTTTTTTTAAAAGTGTGATCAGTACAAATAACTTGAACTGATGTGTGCATAAGGTTGGATTCTCTCTTTTGTCCTACACAAGCATTTTCTGATATCACGTGGAGACTAATTTAGAGCCTCTGGTGCAGAGCCTGCAGGTCTGCTCAGTAGTACTAAAGAGCTCATCCACGCTAATGAGTTTCCTTGTGACGCAAAAAAAAAATAACTGGGAGGCAGGATGCGTTGTGATACATCATTCAATATTGTTACATAAGGGGGAATTAGAAGATGGCCAGAGACCAACGGCTCAGTAATTAGCTCGGAGTAACCGGGCGGACACTGCTGAATTCTGAGGGAAGGCTTGTGCACGGGGGAGAGCCCACTGTGACGCTGTTCCCAAATGTGGAAAAGAAATTTCTTTATCCAACTGTATGTGAAATATAGAAACTGTTCAGATAGAACCTGTTGTTGCAGAGATATAGGAAGTTGAAATCTCTCTGTCAATGTTCAACTTTGTTATTTGCTTAAAAGTCACAAAGGTGCTGTGAATGCCACAACTTTTTTTTTTTTTTTAAGTTTGACACATTTTGCTCACTGGTCAGATATGACTCACTTGAATGTCCACTATCTTTGTAAATGCGAAAATCTTGGCGGCGCTCCCAAAATCTTTGTCCTCTCTCTGTAAGCGAAACTGGTACAATACACGTCCACCACAAAGATGAAGAGGCAGCGCACATAAAAATATTACTGACATATTTTGACAACAGGATCACCTGTGTTCAAATTCTCTGACCATCATCATTTTACACCCTGCACTATCAGGAAATGTACAGCAGGTGCGTCCACAAGCACATACCATATTAGTGTAAGTATTATGAGTAGTATGAGACACCAACTTCCATGGTATTCTTCTTTCTCATTAGCTTAAAGTCCCCCTCATCCAGCCTTAAGAATGACCAACTGACTCAAGCATCCGGCAGCTTTTTGTGAATTAAACACATTTGTAACCGCGCATTGATGTCATTTGTACACAAGCTCTTTTTATTGGCTTGCCGTTTGTGACGCCGGACTTCTGATTGGCTGGCATTTTGAGGTAAAACGCTCGACTGGCCAATAGGCTATCATCAAGCGCTCACTCCATTGATAAAAAAAAAAAAAAAAAAACCTGTGGGGAACATATATAACACCCTGTGCAGTGGGGAGTGTTTGGCAGATTCACAAGTGAGTGTATCCCTGAATTCTTCATCACCGGAAGAACTATCATCTTAACAGTGAGTAACATCAAAATACTGACTTTGAAGTTGATGTTGCAAATTGTGCCATCACTGTTGTAGATATCAGATATGATGCTGTAGTTTTTTGGACTGCCTGTTCTGGTGGATCGCTTAAAGTCGCTTAAAGTCTGGTGACGTTATACTCTCCAAGGAAGGCTGCAGTTAATTCTGCTAATGGACACAGCTGCTGTGTCAGTACATCACCAATAACTCTGCTATCTGCCTCTGCAACTCCAGCAGGTCTAACAGGGAGGGAGTAAGACTGAGGGAGTGGATACATAGAGCTCTGAATGCACGCAGGAGACCAGAAATCCCTAACAGAAACGTGCCGATGGCATAAAATGTTGTGGACACACAAAATTTCCCTGCAACATTTTTTATTACCTTGTTTTGTCTTTTTTTTCTACAGGGAACCATGATAATGCTGAAACTCTGGACTCTCCTTTTTGCCTCTGCGCTGATCATTTGTCAGATGTACGTCTCGCAGGCAGCTCCATCCAGGTGAGAGACAAAAATATAAAACATGCTACATTTGACTCGTCTGACAAAGTGATTGTGTCTGACATTTTCTGCTGAATCGATTTCCCTGTTTTCAGTAACTAGTCAAATAAATTCTATAAATCTATAAACTCAATTTCCTCAAGGACTCTAATGCACACTGGGACCCTCATCATCAGTCATAAAACAGTAATTTATAGATATAAAATGCCATTAAACTTTTCAGTTTGCTGTCAGATTGTGGCAAGTTTGCTTTGTGTTCCTCACATGTTACACAGCTCACATCAGTACGATTGAACTTTATTTTTTTTTCAGAAACAGTAAGGAGCCCTTGTCAGATGGAATCACACTATCCAGCGACGATGCGCAAAAGTTACTCAGAGCGATCAAGGACTTCATGCAGATATCTTCAGATGAGCAAGACCACCAGACAGCTGATGGAAGCAGGTATGGTTTTTGATAAACTATCTATCTATCTATCTATCTATCTATCTATCTATCTATCTATCTATCTATCTATCTATCTATCTATCTATCTATCTATCTATCTATCTATCTATCTATCTATCTATCTATCTATCTATCTATCTATCTATCTATCTATCTATCTATCTATCTATCTATCGGTCTACTCAGTATAATATCACTCGAGCAATATATAACACACTTTTGTCAAAAAGCCCCACAGCTCCAACTTCGATTATTTGTTGAGGTACATAGTGAAGTTAGTGTGAATCTCCTCTCTGCCATAATCCCTTAATGCATGGACTGCAGTTATTCATCCATTCATTCATCCATCCACCCATTCATTCATTCATTCATTCATTCATTCATTCAGTGTAAAATGATGTGCCTTGATCAGAACACTGAAGAAAGCATGATATTAAAGATGTGCATGCTAGAAAAAAACAAAAAACAAAACTGAACAACAGCATGACAACTCAACTACAATATTTTGATCAGTTGCCTGTTGGATCTGTCAGCATGTGTTAGAAATGTCCATTCAACACAGCCTTGTCAGTCATAGCATGACATTTTTAGAAAAAAAAAAAATATCATGCATGTAATTTTAAATGATTATCTGCATGCCGTAAGCCTGTTTTCTGCACGTTTGTCTCTGTCTCCAACAGCTTGGACAGACCCGTGTCTAAGCGCTGCACCGGCTTGAGCACGTGTGTGCTCGGCAAACTCTCCCAGGACATTCACAAACTGCAGACCTATCCCCGCACCGACGTGGGAGCAGGGACGCCTGGCAGGAAGAGAAGTCTATCCGAGCAATTTGACAACTATGGCAACTCATACAACTGAGACTGTGTTTTTTTTTTTAAATTTAGATCACCTTGTCTGTCTAACTTTAATGTTTGCTTGTTCATCCAACTCCATCCATTCACAAGACTGCTGATGCATGTGGATCCTGTTTTTCTGACTAACTTCGAGGACACATCCCTGCTTTAACTTCCACTGGCCAACATTAGATTACTGACAAAGACATAATAACTTGGATCAGCTGCAAATGTTGTGTTACCGAGACAGTTCTCTATATTACAATAAAATATAAGAACAACTCCAAACCTTTCTACTGTTAAATTCTCTTTTCATTGTAATTATGTTTCCAGTACAATGCATTAATCTTTTACATGGGATCTGAAACAAAAAACACACTTTACTCTCTGAGTTAAAAAAAGTTAAGGAGAAAAGGGTAAGCATGATTGTCTATGATGCACACTATTATTGGTATATTTCTTTCTACTTATTTCAGTTGTGTTTAACAATATTGTTCAAAGTCAGTCTTGTTGATCATGACCATCCTAATAAACTGTGTTCACTGTCCTTTCCATTCTTAAAAGTAATGCAACAGCACAGAAGCGGGCATGCAACACAGCTACCTGTGTAACCCATCGCTTGGCTGACTTCCTGAGTCGGTCAGGAGGATTGGGACACAGCAACTACGTTCCCACCAACGTGGGCGCCCAGGCGTTTGGCAGGCGGAAGAGGCGTGGCCCTGTGTGAGCCCGAGAGCAGATACAAGGCAAGCCGGCACTCCGTACTTTCACATCAGTATTACTTCTGGGCTCATTGAAGTGTATATTGTAAAATAGAAAATACACTTGCTGTACTTGAAATTTTTGATGTTACAAAAGCTCAAGGTAGTCTTTTATACTTTTATGTATCCATCAAGGGAAATCTCGATATATACTACCATCAATTGTGCCAACAACAGTATGGCCACATGTGGAAACTGGTACTAAGTGAACTGTCAATCAACTGAGTATCAACTAAAGCATCATGTATGTGTTATTCCATTTCAGTGGTTCAGGTTTGTTCCATCATGTATAATTCCTGTCTGGTATGGGTTATTTACCGTGGGTAAGCATGGTTGTCTATGGGTCATATACAACAACCTACTCTGAGGAAAAGTTAGCATTGGCACAATTAATTGTGAGTCATTTTTCAAGAGCGCTTCTGTGCACATACCTTCCAGAAAAAAGTATTTATTATGTTCCACCAAGGTGGTTTAGTAGTTCTACAAAGGTGTTTGTCCAGGTGTTTGACTGTCCAGTCAAAGCTAGTGCATTTTCCATATGTTTCATTAACTTTGTAAATGGTTTGTTTGGCTGAAAAAATAGGACAATTGTCTCAGCTAATGCCTGAGCACTCCCTCCTTCAGTCTTATTAAAAAAATTCAAAAACCCCAAATTTGGAGAGGGATTCATGGTTTTGACTGGGCAGCATTGTGTATTTCCTCTCGGTCGCCATGGTCAATCTATGAATGTGTCACACACAAATATTTTCTAAATCTGAATCTTTTCAGTTTTTCCTCTCCTCTCTTTGACTTTGTAGGACCACGTACCTGCTTTGAGTGGCAAAACTGCATCATCATCTGTCTACAAACACTTTGGAAATATGAGAGCGTATATTCTTCACAAACATCAACTGATCTCTTGCTTTCAGACAACTGCCAGAGAGTTGTCAATATTCATTGCAAGTCTGTGCTTAAAAACAGAGAAATAACTAGCATTGGTGTCGTCATCATCATCATTGTGGAAATATAGCCGAGAAGATCATGTCTTTTTGTGGAGAGCTGTGAGAATGGATTTTCTCTACAATGGCCTGCACCTCAACTGCACTCTTAACCCGTGTCTGCAGTACGTGGTGTCGAACTGGAAGTACATCTGCACCACCAACAAAACCTCCAGCAGCTGGCTGTCTTGTGCCTTTATGTAAAACTCCTCATTACATTTCACTGTGGTGCACAACAAGTGTGAAAAACGTAATCATGATTCTAAATATTGTAATAATTGTGAATTCAAAGCAGGAATAAATTGTATTTTAGCTACATTTGGCTTTCATAACTGTCCGTATTTTTGTGTGATTGTGTGTGTTTTCATTGGCACGTGATGGGGTGTGGGATTTGCTGTACTTTTCTGTTTTCATAGGGGCACAAAGCATTTACTTCACACATAACTGGACCATCTTCAAGCTGAAGAAAACAGCATTAATAAGACACTGTTCTGAGTTGTAAACACTTATAATAAGCGTGTCACTGACATTTCACCTCATTTACGTTTTACCTTTTTGTACCTGGCTCATTGTGCCCTCCTCTGGTCGCTATGAGTTACTGTTTTGTTGCTGGGTATGCGTATAGCTTCTCCTGCATCCTCTTATGATTAGTCGGCAACGTACTTTCTAGTGAAATAACACTGTAACGCTATTTGGATATTGCTCTTGAAGTGTTCCATAGCACCACTTAACAATACTGATGTATGATTAGGTGATCTCTTATCAGATAAAAAAAAAAATCTCAAACCACTGAGTAAGTAGGAAAGCATATTTTACTGTTTATCCTTGTCTATAGAAACCATACAAATGTAAAAATCACTGCCAAACAAATGAAATCGCTAAGCCTAAACCACCAAACAAAAGTCAATCCCACTGATTCGAAAACAGTAAGTGCGTTTCTCAAAACAATTCGCACAAATAGCAAAACACCATGGATTACCTGCAAAAGACAATCTTTTGCTCAAAATCCTTAGTTCATCTCTCAAAAGCAAATATCTGTCAATGAACATGTCAGTGCCATCAGAATGATTAGTCCTTGTGTTATCATGTACGGATAAGAGTCAAATTGCTTAGTCATGTTGTCAATATAACAGTATACTCTGGAAGGTTGTTCTGATGCAAACTATGGCTAAAGTTCTGATGGAAGTTATTGTAAATCGTAAGTTACACCTTAGTGTATGCAGGAGATTGATTGCAAGAGACTGGACAAGATTCACATTTATGCATTTATTGTTTGTACCGTAATCTGTTGACAGACCATGTCATTGGGATACAGACAGGAAAAGACAGCCTTGCATAGCACAAAAGAAAAACACACAAAAAAAAGTAGAAATGGACATAGGACAATCTCCTTAGGGAAAACTGTACATGCAGTGCTGTAGGAATTACAGTGCAGTCTTCCTACACCTACTTCCTACTCCTGATGTTCCTGTCTGTTGGGTCACAAATTCTCACCCACATCACAACGAATATCTTCTCTTGCGATGCACCGTGGAAAGAATCTTTTAGAGCGTCTTATCCAGCCTCTACAGACATCTGCGGTGATGTCATCACACGCTGCATCCATGGCAGCCTGAAGAGTCATCTGTGTACGTGGCTCGCGATCATATACTATCCATCTCCATGCTGAGAAAAATTCCTCAAAGGGGTTAAGGAATGGGGAGTAGGATGAGAGAAACTCCATCAGCTTCCTGTTGTGGGTTGCAAACCATTGCCTAATGATGCTGGAGCGATGGAAACTGACATTTGCAAACTACCATGTACTCTGGCAAGTCATCTCCAATCTGACCCCTCCCCAGCTAGCAATTTATTGTTCTAAAAAGGTTCTGCGAATGTTACCTAGAATGTTCTTGTAATGCTTTCAGCGGGACGTTTTCTTTAAGTTCCCAGAATGTTCGAGGATAACGTTCTCTAAAAACATTAGAAAAATGTTTTGTGATAACCTCCTTGAAATGTTCACTGACAACATTGCTTGAACGTTATACCCTAATGTTCTGGAAAACGTTCTCAGTGGGAAGTTTTCTGTAAGTTCCCAGTTTTTTAATTCACAAAGGGCGTAAGAATGGCTCTTTTGATAGTGAAGGTTGCTGACCCCTGGCATAGGTGAAGTTATTCACCCACTGATGATGGGTCGATTCAAGTTGTTGGCAATTCATCAGCTATATTGTTTGTTTTCATGTGGACAATTTAATGTCGTATTTGAAACTGTAGTTGTGTGCCAACAGAGAGGAGCTTTGGCAGACAGCACAAATGACGGAGAAACTGACTGGAGAAGAATATCGCAGAAAAAATTGGAAAAATCTTAAGCTCCATGAACACTGGACAGTATCCAGAGAATCAGATCAAGTAATCGTTCGTATGTCGTCGCTCACATATGCAGTACACAACTGGAGATTGGGTGAGGGGCGACGCCCTGGTAGGAGTGAACACACTGCTACAGCGATATCAATACTACGTGTATTTGCAATCTGCAATATCAACGAAAAGGAGAGAAGACTATGAAGCAGCTACGCTCTGCAGGAGGATCTCACAGTAGAAAGAAAAACCTGCTGCATTTTGGATCTGTGTCCAGCAGCAGGGAGAGACAGAGTGGGGAAATATTCTGGGCAGATGTTTTGCACAGCTATGACAGTTAGCAATCTAAGGCCACCTTCGCTTCTCCTGGTGTACATTTGAGTATGTGTTACGGCTAAATAAACCAGCAGTACCACAGGAGAGTACATGTCCCTGATGCGCCCACTTGCCCACTTGCCCACTTGCTTGCTGTGACTTCACTTATGTGATTTTGATCCATTTCTGGACATCCATTCAGTGTCAAATCAACAACAAACAACAGAAATAAGTTCAAAGTTTTGTTCTCTCTTTGCAACATCTGGTCCTTCACTTCTGCAATTATTCTGTTACAGCAATAGTTAGTCTGACCTTTGTCTGCAGAACAGAGGATTTCCCCAGGAAGCATTTGTTGAAGGCCTAACAGCCCCCATGAGTATTGTCATTATTTCTCTAGAGTTTTTGTGTAACAGACCATGAGCTTCATGGCTGCTAGTCTTCACTAATTAACATTCGTATTTTACCAGTTATTGGATTCCTCTTTTTGCATCTCATCAGGAAGAATATGCTTCTGTAAAACTTGGAATATCAGCAACAAAAACACTGTGCTGTATTAATTGTGGCACTATAATGTGCACAGTACACTCCCTTTCTGAAAATCGAGTTGTTGGATTGGATGTTGACCAAAATAAAGAGATAGGTGGGCTGATAATGTAGGTGGGACACCTGAATATACTTCAGGTTCAAAACTGTGTTCAGAGAAGTCTAGTAAACTTCGAAGTATTGATGTCTGTTTAAGTTGTCCACCGATTTAGGATGTTTCACAATGACCCTTAGGGCACTTTCAATTATGCAGCCAGTTGGTAAATCTGATCCTTACCAAAGTCAGTCGAGAAATGACTGAAAAAATTTCCAAAAAAAACTTCAGCGGCAGTCCTTGTTCTTCTTTCGATTAAATATACCACTCAGTTCTTATTTAACTGATGCTTTAGCAGCATCTATGCTAACTTCTTGAGGAACTGCTCAACATTGTTCTTTTCAAAGAAACAGTCACTTCTCTCGCCGGTCTTCAAATCTACACCATGTCTGTAGCTGCCAGTAGCTCCCCATGAGACGTTTATTGGTCTGAAACATCATGTTTCAGCCACATGTGCTTGAAGCCTGGCAAGATGATTTTGAGAGATCAAATGATCATATGATCTTGTGAATCCAGCTGCCTCGCAAGACAGTTAATTTGACTGTAAATGTAAGCATTTAGTTGAAAGCCATCACGCTGGTTCAGACACACATCATGTTCATGCAGGATACTTTATAAGAAGCTGCTATCAGACCGTCATTGCACATCATGACACAGATTTTCAGATCTTTATCTGCTCTGATTTGTCTAAAAAAGAAACAGGCAATTAACAATAAAAACTAGTTATCCCTTTTGTCTTGCTTTGTGATTGCTGGTGCTCGATAAGAAAGTTTTTGTAATACGCAGTTTCAAGAGGATTTAGCTAAATTCTGAAAAACAGCGCTGCATTTGTCTGTGTTGATTATAACATTTTCTGAAGAAGGATGTGGTTAAAATCCTCAACTCTCCCCTGAGTGCTGACCGATTAGACAATGTCTGATTAAGCAAAGGAGAATGGAGCAACTTTTGGATGTGAGCAGCCATGTGCACACTCCCAAACAGAGATAATGAAGGAGACGAGGGCTGGTGTTGGAGTTAGTTCAGAGCCTCAGAGGAGATGTTCGAGATGGCAGATCTCTTGAGTATCTGGGGACCAGCATCTGTCACTTTTGCATCATCACCATCTGGATGACAAACTGTGAGTCTGTTAGAGTGGCAGCGTCTTAGTCTTCTTGTTTAAGCAGTGTGCCAGCATGCCAGCTGGCTGTTTGGTAAAGAACTTCTCTGAAGAAATAGGACAATAGAAGTTATTCACATGTAGGTTCCATATGGAAAACTCAGATGTAGAAGTTACTTCTCGACAGCATTGATATTAAATTGTAGATGACTCTTGCAATTTCACACTCAAGCTTTCATAAGTCTGACACAGACAAAAATAAAATATAAGACCAGTAGGGCTGTACAATGTGGCCTTAAAATATACAATACCTGTCTCAATTAGGGCAGCAGCTAATGATTAATTTCATTGTCAATTAATCTGATGATTAGATGAGCTGTAGCTCAGCGGGTAGAGCAGGTCGACTAGTGATCAGAAGGTCACTGGTTCAAATCCTAACTCTGGGCAGGGCTGAGCTGCATGTTGAAATGTCTTGAGCGAGATACTGAACCCCACATTGCTCATCATTGAGGGCCCTGTGAAGAGCTGGTGACTTGCCCTCACCCTGAGTCAAGGCTGGGATTGGCTCCAGCAGCAACACCCCGCGACCCCATGGAAAGGGATAAGCGGTTATGGACACTGACATAATACTGATACATTGTCCAGGTTACGGGTGACTAATCTCACCACCTGGAGTCTTTTGAAAAGACTTTTCCCTGTAGCCCTGGAAATGGGTTTCACCAGAGTATCTGCCCTCTTCTTCCAGCCTGTAGGTGACTTGTTGTGCTTTCTTTCCTTTTTCACTGAATTTTCACTGAAAGCTGTGTTCACAACAATTACTTCCTGAAACTTCCTGTTTCATACTCTGTCATCAACAGTCTCTCCGAGGAGCTACACACTACAACCTAGCTCTTTTCTGATTGTCACTAAGTAGGTCCAGTGGTGGAGTTTGGGGTTAAAGTGATTGTTCAGGTTTTTTGAACTGGGGTCATTTAAAGTACATGTCTATAGTCGATCTGTTCCCTACCGTAATTGCCAATCAGCACAGCCCCAGTTTGTAGAGGCAGAGAGCAGCTCCAGCCCAGACGCTCAGCTTTGTACTGCAGTGAACAGAGCCCAGATGCCACCTAAAACAAGGCTCACCTAAAAAAAATCTACATCAGCTCAAGTGTACGTTGTATAGAAAATTCACACCGCTTTACATCGCCGTCAGACCGCCCTTTCTTTTGGCACTACATTTTCTCAACCGTACAACCTCCGTATCCACACGCATTAGCGTGACTTGGCCTCACACTGTATTTCGCCGATCGCAGATCACCTGTTGCGCAGTCATGCTAATGCGTAGGGATATGGAGGTTCTACGGTAGACATGTACTTTATATGACCCCACTTCAAAAAAACCAAACTATCCCTGTAAGTGCCTTGTTCAAGGGCACCTCAGTGGTAACAGTGAGGAAGTCAGATGAGGTAAGTGGAAGTCAGCTCTACTCTTTCAATTCCTTCACCCCGATTTATTCTGCCAGGGCGGGGATCAAACCAGACACCTTCAGGTTCCATGGTCTCATAAAGCATTTTACAACGAAAATTACATAACATTAAAAACAGTTATGGACTTCCTCATCGTGGCTTAATGTGCCTCAAGTTTTAAAAAGGGCAATATGTAACAGAATCCATACAGGTTGAAATACACCTTATCAAAACCCACAGCCTTTTTTTTTTAAAAAATGTTATTTTTGCACTGCAGTGCCACCATGTGGCCGAATATGTATGGTGTGGTCTGGTGATGTATGGAGCATCTTATGAGGAGGAGTGAAGCTGCTTCTGCAAGTAAATGAGGGATTCTGAGTGTTAAAGTGCATCAATATTTATTGACATGGATCTATTTTTAGGGATGTTGAGCTGCCATTGCTGTGGACTTAATATATTGTAATGCATGGGCAGATATCTTGTGAAGGTTTCCAGTTGTGTTCATACAAAACAATACTGATCCAATCAAGGTGATTTCTTTTATGTGAACGGCTGAATATCAGACTCACCGCTGCGACCATTTAAGGTCCCACATTATACCGTTTTTCATCAATTTCACACAGCTGTCAGAGGTCCAACAGCTCTGTATTCGATATGCATTGCCCCAAACCCATCCATGGTCCTGAATTTCAGCTGTCTAAAAGTCGCTCTACAGAGCTCTATTCAGAGCAGTCTGTTTCTGTGCCTGCACCTTTAAATGCTAATGAGCTCCGTCTGTCAACACCTACTTGTAGAGCCCTGTCTGCTACGTCACTCTCAGTGAGAGGATGCCCCTTGCGCTACAGGTAGCACGCGCTAATGTTTACGGTGGATGTATGTATCCTATGGCTCGCGGAAATATTTTCGTTCAACCATACCAGTTTGACCCAGAATGGGACCCAGAAGGAGAGGCTCCTGAAGAAGCACAGACTCTGTGGCTGCAGCAGGCCATTTCAGAATGGTTAGTGTGTCTATATAATGTTTGTATGTTCGTATGTGTTGTTACATTTACCACCATGAAGCTAATGGCTAACAGCTAGCGAAAGCTGTGTTTGTCTCCAACACAGTCTCCAAACTCTTGGACACTGTTAGCATCGTCTCTGTCTCCAGTCTGCACATGTTTCCAGACTTTTTACTGTGACAACCAAGCTCCATCATCATATTATTAACATTAAACTCGCTTCAAACGCCATGTCATAGCAGACCGAAGCGGAGCTAACTAGTCAGCTGATTTCCAACTGACTTCATACTGGTAGGCAGCTGGTGGCTCGGGTGCTGTGCTGGGTCTGGTATGGTTGGGACTGATCCTTTTACGAGGGTCAGTGTCGAGGCAAAGCTAGCGTTGTACTGACCCCCGTTACTGAGGCAGTCTGATGTGCAGTGTTTAGCACACATATACAAGCTAACACAAACCGCAGCCGGCATGTTGTCTTAAAATATGAAACACAACCACTGTTTCTTCAGTTGTTTTGTAGCTGGGACAGAAATAAGCACTTATGTTGATTTTTACAACCAACAACAGGGCTATTTGCGTGTCTAGCTCTGAGCGATGACGTTGTGAAAAACTGCTGTCTCAATGCTGGACACACCGAACTTCACCTTAGGGATGAACGCCCCCCTCTCTGATATCACCATGCAGAGGAGGTCGGCCAATGTAAATGACTCCTTTCCTTGCATAACGAAAGGAGCTGAATCTGAACAGCCTGTAGGAGCACCATTTTACCGGTGGGTGGGCTGCAGAGACCATGCAGGAATCGCTTGTTTTCCTCATTCTGGGAGTTGGCAGGCTCAGCAAAGACCACCTTATATATGTAGAGACCAGAGAAAACATATTTGTCATAATATGGGACCTTTAAAATGTTGTTTGGTTGCACTTGAAAGATAGTTTGGTGCATGTGTGTCCAAAATAGTTGAACCATGGAGTCCTGATGCATATACATATATCTATAGCACTGAATGGATGTAGACTTGTGGCTCAGGGGTAGAGCCAGCGTATTGTTATCTAAAGGTTGCCTGTTCGATTCCCCTAATCTGCATGTTGAAGTGTCCTTGAGCAAGATACTGAACCCCAAACTTCTCCGGATATGCTGATCGGCACCTTGTATGGCAGCCACCGCCATCAGTGTATGAATGTATGTATGAATTACTGCTAAATGTAAAAATGTTGAATCGTGAAATTTCTGCCAAACTGTAGTTTTCAACTGCGCCAGTGTGGTTACAATTAGATAAAGTAGAATATATTAATCCACTGACTGTAATCCATTCTAATACCAGCCTGATTTGAATTTACTTGCCTCAGCGTAACAAGTTTATCTTTCCATATACAGTGTATCAGTGACGTGCTCAATTAGAGTGTTGATATTGTCAGTCAGGCTGTCTATGCTAATGTAGTCTCAACATTTGCCATACACACATGCACACCAATAAGTATCCCTATTTCTAAAAAACACATTCTGCCAGCTTGAAGAGCCTTTTCAATAATACAGTGCTTTCATATTATATTCATAATACGCTCCGGTGAACACTGCAGCCCAGTCTGCTGGGTTTCATTTAATGCAATTTCAGGGCCTAATTTGGCTTCCTACATGTCACTGGTAATGAAACGTTTGTATTTGATCTAGAGACCCTCCAGTTGGATTTTCCCAAAGACTTTCAAGACTTCAAATTTTTGGAAAGCATTTAATTAATACAGAAGAATAACCCACTCAGGGCCCCATGGTTACATTTGTTCAGAGCCACAATTATTTCCTTTTTTTTTCAAAGAGATAACATTAACCATGTACAGTATGTATAAAATGAAGGGGACTTGGGACATACCAAAGGACTAGGATTTATTGTGCTTTATGAATCCACCCTATTTCCAACAGCATGGCATCCATTTATTATTATTCTGCTTGACAAAAACATTAATTTCAGCATTTAAATCCTTATGCTGTCAGAATCATTTCAAATCTTTTCTTGAACGTATGAATGTTAATTGTTCGATTTGGCCCCACTCTCTTAAGCTACTTGTTCCAAATACTGAAGATCCTGATTCAGAACTGAAACTGAATCCACTTCATTTAATGATATAATATATATAAGCTTTAAAGTGTCAGATTCCTGTGAGAGCTGAACGGGTGTAAATACCCTCAGTCACAGACAAATGATTGTTCTATCTCATACCCAACAATCTCTGGCTCAGTACAGTGTGTGGCTGATGGGACACAGCAGAAAAATGCATGTGATATATGTCTGTTTTGTAAGTTTATGCCTGTTGGACAGGTGTTTTAATAACCTACCATTATTTCTTACTTCTAGTCTCCACTCTTCCAGTGGTTATTATATATCCAATCCCCTAACTGCTATTGATTTATAAATAGTAGTGAAAGTGTAATGTCTTTTCAGATACTGAAGAGGGCAGCAAAGATCCACATAACTTTACTGCTCAGTTAATGAATTTTGCGTTGATAGAGTAAATTAAAAAAACACTCTTTGCTGTTTTCCATTCTTCTGTGCCAGATTTATACAGTACATAATTAATGCACAGGCCTTTTCCTTTCTGGTTGTAAAAACTGTCTAATCAAACAAATTATTCCAGCTAGAGAAAATTCGTGGGATGGCATAAAGTGTGCGGGCAGCTAAATGAACTTGTGTATGAGATGAAGATAATTGATATCTCAGCGTCCACGGCAAACACGCTGAACACTAATTGGCAGTGTGTTCTTTCATCCAAAATTGTCATTGTAAAATTGTTTTTTTGGGACTTTAGATCTGTGTCTGTGACTAAATATCAATAACTTCATGTGCTGTGTAATGCTTATTTTGACTCAGGTTGTCAGTATTGTTACCCGCTCAATCTTAGTTTTATCACATTGTTTTGTCAGCTGTATCAGAATAATGTGAAGTCAATTCCCTGTCCTACGCATTGTGGCAGTGCTATTGATTACTGAGTTAAGAAAATGAATACATCTGTATGTCTTTAATTCCTGTCATACTCATGATATTTCAGAGTAAGAGGCCCCTCGCTTGTACTCTCTCTCACACTCTGGCCACCAATCGCAAAGTCACAAAGGCCCCTTCGGTCACTTTCAAAAAACGCCAGTGCACCACTGGGGCTTATTTACTGTGTTGAATAAATATTTCTAAAGACAACATTAAACAGACTTTGCAAAGCCTGCGTTGTACTCTGTCAGAGATTCAGCTCCTTGCGCTCTCTTTCTCACTCTCCCTCTCTCTCGTTCTCTCTGAAGGCCTCCTTTGTAGGCATAGGAATGCCCCCTGTGTGTACTCTGAAATGTAAAGCTGGCCTTCTATTCACATATGCACGCTGCTGCTGACGATCTGTTTAATTGTAAATGACAGAGGGATTTATAAAATACTATGTTTGATAAAGACGCCTATCTGATATTCTCTTAAAGGAGACACACACACAACATGCAGTCCTAATTGTTAGACTTCTCATTAGGGCGGCGTCAGGGGACCGTGCTGGATAATGAAATAGATGTAATGCTGTGGCATTCATCTCGTCTCGCGCGTCTTGTGATCATACATGCTTATATATGGGAGCTGTGGCTGTAATGACACAGTACGACTGGCTATTTTGCCCACAGTTGGTGTGGATATATCGACCTTTTATACAAACCAAGTTGTGTGGAGAGTTTTAGTGGCTGTCGAACATTTAAAAAAATGTATCCACCTTAAACAGTTTGATGAATTGTTCTGCCGTTAACGGGGGGTTAGATTCATGAACCCGAGCCAGCATCTTGTGACTTGCTATTATTGATTTCATTTTTTTTTTTTAATCAAACTTCTTTTCCTTCTTGTTTTTAACATGCTTTATCACAATTTTTCCTATTTGTTCGTTAGAAATAACATTATTTTAAAATCAGAGTACAAAAATGAACCAATGGTAGTGATGTTTACTGTCAGTGTGCACGTAAACATAAAACCTAAAGTTCCTCTTGTCTATAGGCGTATAGACAGAAGTCTAAAGTGTAAAATGTTAATGACAGGTCATTTCTCTCCCATGGAGAAGTGAGACTCTTATCAAAATGATACCTCAGGACTGGGTGGCCAAATCGTGATATATACTGTTTATACCTCGATATTTTGAAAGCTTCTCACAAGTGCTTCACAAATCAAATCAATCATCACAATATTTTTGATCAAATAGGAGAGCCTATTTGATCAAAAATATTGTGATATTTGATGTGGTGGTTTACATATAATATCAATATTGACACAATATTGCAGGAATTACTACTGGTACTTTCACAAAATACTAACACAATGAGATTTCTGATTAAGATCATAACATGGATATAATTATTAAGCGGGTAAGGCAAGCATTAGAACAACAGTCTGTTCAGAAAATTGCATCACTTTACTGTAATGCAGCCTGTAAAACCAGGAAAAGACAACACTTCTGCCATATCACGCTATAACAATATCCAAACTGTAGGACTATATACAGTCTCAAGTCACGATAACGATACATATTGTATACACTGCCTAACCCTGTGATACTTGTTGATGGGTTTAACACCTCGGTTGTTATCCAGTTCTAGACCTGCCATTAAGCTTTAACTTCTACTCTTACACACACGAATGTCATATTGACGGGCATGACAGGAAGTAAAGGTGAACAAATTGCAAAATTACAGTATAGCTTAAAAAAGAGTTGATTAGTTATCAACTATTTAACAAATCACCAACTCTTTTGATTTTCGATGAACATTTTTTGTAATTTCTGCTGTTTTTGCTCCTCTATGACGGTAAACTGAATATCATTGTGTTGTGGACACAATGAGACATTTGGGGATGTTATCTTGGGCTCTGGTGAACACTGACTGACATTTAATAGACCAAATAACTGTCAGATTAATCAACAATGAGATTAATAGTTTCCCCTAAACAAAACAAAAGCATGACCTTATTTATAAAGCCTTGATGATACAACTCCCAAATTCTGTGCTGTCCAAGCCAGCAGCTGCAGTTCCAATCATATCATGTAGCTGTGTGATGAAACCTAATTGTCGCCCTACACAGAGAATTCTTTCTTTTGCAACTATTGTACAGCAAGGACACCATCACACGTCCCACCTTTGCCCTCATATCACACAGCACACGCCACGGATAGATGCTCACATGCTGCTCATATTGTCTCCCAGCCACACTTTTAACTTCAAAGCCCTGCTCACCCTTGTGTCTCAGGAGGAATGGAGGCACCATAGCAGCCAGCCTTCGCTGCTTTGCCATGGTTAACTATGACCGCAGGCTGGAGCACCTCCCCGTGCCTCCTGATAGGAGTGGTGGAGGTGGTGGTGGTGGTGGTAAGGGGGGTCGGCGTCCTGTAGCTCTAAAGCGCGCTGCCTTGTGCCTTGCCACCACATAACCTGTCCCTGTGAAACAGAGATGCATTATGCACCCTGTTACAAGGCTACACTTGTTGAGAACTGTGCACGTGTGATGAAAAGGTAACCTGTGTACCATAGTGTGCTCGACAAGGTTCGCTCAGGATTTTGTAACGAGAATATTGCCATATATGATTATTATAGAAAAGTTTGTGTGTCTGAAGAAGAGACTGGGGGGTTGAATCGCAGAGCTTTTGTGTGTGCAGATTGCTGAAAAATTCCAATTTCTGTACGCTTTTTTAAAATTAGGTCTGCGTGTGTTGTGTTTGTAGGCACATTCATGCTTAGTTCAGGTTTTGGAAAGCGTCTTCCCTGTTTGTTGAATTGGCGGTGTTCAGCTCAAAGGAACAATGTGGTGGTTTACTTTATTATGAACAAAGCCTTTGTCTGAGGTGCTCGCACACTGAACGGGGGTCCAGAGTCCAGGAGCAGCTTTGAACTACCAGGTCAAAGACTTCACAGAACCGACGCGCCGTTTCGCATTCATCTTGTACCTCACACGGGATGCCCGTCACATTTGTCCTTTTGATTGTCCTCCATTTCTTTTAAAGGTCTGGCTGGAACCATAGGTCATCTGGAGGCTTTTATGTCGAGAAAAACAAACGTGTTCTTATCCCCACTCTTCATTTTAGGGGAAGAACCGCACACGGGGTGAAGGCTTCCACTTGTTAGCGTGACTCCCTGCCACAGTAAAGAACAACAATTGGACCCGCACTCCAAATCAAAGCGACAAGAAAAAAACACTTTAATTGAAATATAGAAAAGGGGCTCTGCACATATCAATAGAAAGGTGGGCATCGAAATGAAATCCACTGCCATGAAATATGCAAAGCAAGCCCACCACAGAGAATAGCTGAAAACACAGGTTCTTTTGATGTTAAGTCCTTTGGTTGTGCATGTCTTCATTCAACTAGCCTGTGGATGTTTTAACCTTCTGTAAAACTTGCTCCAGCACTGCGCTCTCCCTTCTCTACATCAGAGTAAGGTGGATCTGCAGTTCTGCCCATGATTTTTATTTCATGAATACTGTGTTTCTTTTTCGCCAAGGTTTACGAGTGCCCACCATAACACTTCACCATCCTGTTATGACTGTGTGGACACTAACATTGTGTAATTGGGCTAATAATATCGCAGGTGTTTTGGCTGCTATCTGTTTTGCCCCACACCATATTTTGAAGGACTCTTTTGGCTGTGTTGTGTTGACTGTTCGCTGCCTGCATTGATAATTAACTTGTTTACATTTGGAACAACCACTGCTGGAACTGATTCGACCCAACATCAGTATTGCGTCCAGATCCAGATTTAATTGTCCAATATTTTCAGGAATTATAAAGATACAGCAATGTCTAATCTACAGCCGAACCAAATGAATTAATCATTAATTGCACAGTTAGACAAATTATGAAGATATGAGTTCGAGGAACAGGCAGAGCTTGAACTCAATGGTAAACTCGCGGTAACTTCTCATAAGACTCAGACAGTCTGTAACTGAGTGAGCTCATTGGCTAACTCAACATGTCCTCTGACTGGGGATATTTCAGTATCGACACACAGAAAAGCAAGGCAGCAACTTACAGATATCTAAATTCCGAATTGGAATTGTAATTGAGATAAAGTGGATCTGTATGTCTCTACGGTGAAAAGACACTGTAGGATGGGGTTAGCTCATCACTGTTGTTACCGCTGTTATGCACTGTCGCTCTGACCCGCTGATCTCCCCCATCTGAGAAATCTGTCTCGCAACCGGCAAACATCCCTGTGCCGTATTTAAAAGGGGCTCTGTCTCCACGCCACATGTCCGCAACATATCCGTGTACAGCTTCAGGACGCTGGAAACAAAGATAGCCAGCTAGCTGTACCGAGGATGCAATGCTAAGAAATTGCAAATAAAAATGGCACGAATGAAAGGAACACCCTGAAAGCGGCCTGCAGAAAAGAAAACACAGCTGACACCAATGTAACCAAGCATTTTGTAACTGGTCAGGTTTATTAAGAAAATAAGTGGGACCTTGAGCAGAAACAGCCTTCCATTTCATTTTTTTCACCAAAAAACAACTCTGAGCTTGGACTCAGTCGTTCTTTGTGCTCTCTGGTGGGCGGCCATTAAAATCACAACTCTACGATGGTACAGGGCTCAGTAGTGAATGACTGTCATCGGCCATTGACGATGGACGATGGTGCCATTCCTTGGCCTATACCAGGTACTGGATTAGGCTTTAACAAATTAAAATGAACTGTTGAGTCATTTTTATGTAGGTAACAGTTTTCTGTTTCTCTCACACACACACATGTGCGCGCGCGCACACACAGGCATACACACGCACATCTCATACAAACAAACAAAATGATACAAATGGGACTAATAATCAATCAACCGTGGAACACGTATCCTTTGACTCCAGGCTATTATTGCTCGGGTGAGCCTGTGTGTATTGTGCAGTATTGACGGTTTCAGTTTTGATGATCCATTCTCAGATGAGAGGAGGCATGTCGGCGCACCGAGCATCACAGAGGGCAGATGAAACACAATGCCGCACACGCTGGAGCAGATAATTACAGAAAGAATATCACCCTCACTTAATGTGTGTCACCCCCCCACCACCACCCTCATTTCACGTGTGATATAAAGGAGACTCCTGTTGGAACTGTAAGGACCAGGCCGCGACCAGCAGCGAAGTAGACACTGCTGGTCTTACAGGCTTTAGATGCTCCTGAAGAGAAGCACAGGGTTAGTTAGTTAGTATTCACTGGACATAACAAGGCCTTTGATGTAGCCAGTATTCTCTTTACTCACCCGGAGCATCAACATTTAATGAGACCTGATATGAGCCTTTTTAGATGGTGTGAATATTTCAGATAAAAGCAAATTGTATTCACCAATACCAACAAGACCGCGAGGTGGTCAGAGGTTCATTGTCACCTGTGTGTTCTTAGTGATATACTGGAGCTATGCCTTTGTGTAATGGGATATGTTCATTAAAACAGGCCCATTTCACTCTCTCTTAATCAGCACCACATATGTCATGGGAGGATACTGCCTGGAGCTAAAAACCGGTGCATAATTTATAACTCCAGGTCAGGCTGTGCAATGAGTGCATATTATCTCAACAAAGATGCATTACTCTCCCATCATTCCATATTTACAATTATATCTTGATGCGCAGCTCATTTGGCACACAATAGCGCGCTAATCCTCCAGACGAGATTTACAACACGCAAAAAATGTAATATTAGTTATTAGCCGATCAGCGCACATTATGAACGAGCACCTTTCTCTCCTCTCAGTCTTCAGCGTCTGTCTAACACAATTTGTGTTTGTGTGTGTGTGTGTGTGTGTGTGTGCAGCAGAGAGAGAGAGAGAGAGACAGACAGGGAGAGAGCGGGTGAGAGTGTGCAAGAGAGTGTCACAGTGAGCTGTGACACTGCAGGTGTTTAAACTGTGGTGATGTAATTGGTCACATGGGGAATAGAAACAAGAGCTTCACAGTCCTTGATTTGATCCCTTGGTTATTGATTTCTCAGTCTGCTTCTAACAGAAATAATTGCCACATGTAATGTATTATTCAATTACAAGACACTGCTCTCAAGTTTGGGTTTGATGGTCCTTTTTGAATCACTGAGACCTATAGATAATTCAACACTGTCAGCCCATTAAGCAGCACGAATATTAAAAGGTATGCGTTAATCCTGCCTATTTATTAGCAACTGTGACATTCACCAGCCGTCAAAGTTTCCCCATTTTCCGCCTTTGTATAGTTGAAGGAAGTGGGCTTTCACTTTGGTTCAGACTCAGGCATTTTTCTATTATTTTGACACTTACTAGCATCAAGCTATTTTAACTGTTCTTTGAAGCCAAATAACCAGCACTGGGAAACACACTATTTGACCTCTGATGATGTTGAGAGAAATGCCTCAGAACTCAACGTATAGATAGTAAAGGGTTAGTAATAGGGTTGAAAAGGGTTCAGTAATGAACAACACCTATTCTACACAATATGATATCCAACTACGGTTTGCAAAGACAACAGTTAAAAAAATGGGAGATTGCTCTTAATTGTAATGTTTGTTTCAGTTAATGTCATAGAGATAAAGGATACTAACATACAATATGGAAGTAAGAAGATTCTATTTTTAAAAACAAAACAAAAAAAACAATGTAAAAAACAGTTGCACAAGGCCAAAGATCTTCGCTGGATTATTCAAATGATACTAATATATGTGTATTATTAATACAAATCAATATTTGATTCTTTGATACCATGGTTATTGTTAATATTGTGACACCTGTTTTTCTTTTGTGGACACCAATGCTAGGGCTGCCCCGAGGCTTCAGCAACATTTTTTTTGTGAGTATTTGGAGCTGCAGGGGCGCACGATGTGAACATTTTTGATAGACGCATAACAAAAGGCGATGAATACAGAAAAAAAAAAAAAATCAATTCATTACATGTACCTTCGTTGACACACGGCATGCCAACATCTGATATGTCTGATGGAGCCGTGGATACACGGGCCAGGCATGTACGCCATTTGGTCGATCGGCTAGCTGACAGCTACCCTCAGGTTAATTGGTGTCAGTTTGGTGGCAGCTGCGAGGTTAACCAGTATAATGGTTGAGGAGGGAGAGAAGAGCTAATACAGGAACGTGGGAACTTTAGTATTTTTTAAAAAATGTATTTCGTCACCACAATATTGAAAAAATGTCACATCCCAGATTGCCCTCGTAACGTGCAGGCCTAAGGCTGATAAAAATATCAAACTTCTCTAAAAACAAACAATTATCCAGACTACGGAATGCTCACCTGCTTTAATTGTGTCAGGACTTAATAGGTGTATTCTCCCTTTAGTATTGGCAATTTCTTCTCTGTTCACAAGATAATACTCATTCAGCTCTGAAGAAAGATCAATTCGAGTGTTAAAATCTCTATCTCTCCGTTGCTGTGCAGCACTGTGTGACACAGTTTTAATGATCAGCCATCCAGCACTTGTTTACAGCTTGGCTTCCCAGTCATGTTCCGTTAATACCCACTCCTGTTAATATTTATCGTCAGTCTTAATTGGTTTGATGTAACTACACTGGTGCTTGCTGTCGGCTTGCTTGTTGAACTGGCTTCAGTGTTGTTTCAAAGTCTTTATTATTATGACAGTGAAGTCCTGTTCATTAAAGTTTCACTCTCCATTTGCATCAGTATGAAGCTGATTCTGTAAATGCGAGGGGGCTGTGGAAGAGTCAAACCCTGCAAGCGATCACAGGGGAGGTGCGCAGTCTGTATAAATTATCAGGAATATGAACTCGATCGAAGATGTTAATTGCACCAATGGTTAGTTATGTGGGGAATTGCCATGCATTTCATGCAGCGATAATAAAAATGAATTTTTGAACAAAGGGATCTTAAAATAATATCTAATCTACAGAGAATACCCACATCAAACGAATAATTAAAAGCTTTGAAATGTATCTTTGTGGTCAGAAATGTGAAGCACTGGTCTTGTGAATATTGTGCTCAATTCAAGTTTGTCAAAGGAAAAAACAAAACCCAAGTTAATTAACCGTTATTACTGGCCTTTTCAACTTAAATTTGACTTTCAAATATTAGCTCTTATATATAAACTATGCTTCTGGCATCTGCAAATTAGCTTTACCGTATCTCCTCTAATTAGGCCTCATTGAACCCATGGTAACCCACACACAATAATATTAATAATTCAGCAGCATAAGATGTGTTTAAGAGTAGTCATTAGAGCGTATTTTATTTGCATTATATTAATGTGATGTAGCTCACCTTTATACCGTTGTAAAACTACAATCTTGGGTCAGAGCAATATTTAAATGATGAGGTGATAATGAATATTAAAATGAAAGTATTTTAATAGATTTCACAGAGGTTTCAAGAAGGACTAATTATGAAAGAAACAAGACTGCTGCTTTGTGTTCTGAAGCCCGGTTCGTTTCAGGTCAGCCCATTATAATCCAGGCATATAGGTATGTGTTCAAATTAGATGGGGCTCTATTGTCGACTCATTAGCTGATCATTGCAATATGTGATATTTCTTTGTGGTCTTTCACATTAAAACCAAAGCTTACACCACATAAATCCTTAGTTCTCACTAGTTTTCTAGTAAATAACCTCATAAAAACGCACCGCCTTTCTGGAGTGTGTCTGTGGTTGAATAAAAAAAAAAAAGTGTGCTTTAGTAAAAACCTGCCCCTCAGCCCTCACACTTCTCGCTCCCCCACCCACTTGCCCTCCTATCTCCATCCTCCTGCCATCTCTCACTGTCAACACTGATTTTGCTTCTTGCCACTGATCAAACCCACCTGCCAAGCCCTGCTAACATTCCCGAGCATGTTCGCTAATTACCCACAAAGCCGTGCAGATTTATACTCCTAATAGGGGGATTTGCCTCAAATAAGGGGCAGGGTTGCACTGCATTACAATGGTTTTTATTTACTAATTTGGGGATGAATCTCTCGGGATGATGTGCATTATACTGTAAATGTTTCGAGGAAAAAAAAAGATTCTAATTTCTGCATGACTGTGATACCATGCTGAATAATGTCTCCCCCTTGTATTCTTCATTTTTCAAATGGTAAACAAGGCTGTTCAAAGGGGTTAGACATTGTTATAATAATTCCTTGATTTACATCCAAGTTAAAGCACTCTTGGACCACGAAGGCGTGGCATTATCATCAGTGAGAGCAACAACAAAGCTCAGCGCTGATAATCCTCTTGTTTCACTGCAATTAGACAAAAGAGCCTTTTAACTGCGCAGTTTATCTGGGAAATAATAGATTAAGTGCTCAGCAAATTGCCAATTACTTTTGTGTTTAACCCACTGCAGTTGATACAATGGATACTGTTAAAGAAAATACTCTGCAATTACCGGAGAAAAATTTGCAAAAGCATCTAAAGTGATTTAAGATCATATTATGGCGCTCATAAAATCTCCTGTGTGTCATAACTAAACCTCTGAATGGAAATGCAGCATCATAGGCCAAAAACAGGAAAAAAACCCCCAAGAATTTTATGCCGTATCACTACATTACTCCATCCCAAATCTAAGAGGATTTATAGTCTCATATAGAGCTGGACTATATGGCCTTTAAATTGTATCATGCTCATTTTAGCCTATATCAAGATACATGAGATTTTCTTGATATCATGAAATCTCCACAATTGCACTTTATAAATGCAAGGACTGGGCAGTAAAATTTCAACAATCATCAACATTTTGACCAAATACTTGTTGTAGTAATGACTTTGCTGAATGTGGCATTTTTGATAAATATTCATCAGAATATTCAGAATTGTTAATACAGTGACTAAATGGCAAAAAAGCAAGTATTACAACAAGCATTGCAGTCTGGCAAGTTTGGAGAATGAAATCACTTTCCTCTGATGCGGCCTTTAAAACCAGGAAAAGACAACACATATGCTGTATCACTGTATAACTACAATACATACAATACATATTCTCAAATTATGACAACAGTATACTGCATATTACATTTAATGCTCAGCACAAAAAGTTGTCCCATTATCAACATTCCTTTCCTTTGTGTAATTGTACACTAATTTGGGTGGTGTGATTCTGCATTCAGATGTGAGATGTGTGTTTGTCTCAAAATATTTTGAATCTAGCGTGGTTGCATTTCCAATGACTTTTGCGTCTCCTTATTTACAATACTGTTCACATACCATTTACATAATTTCCACCTAATATAGAACGAGCTAAATCAAATGGGTCATTGAATATGAAAAACTTCTCTCTATTTTTTTGAAGGGGTTGGGATCAGTTTAAATGTTACTTTATTATATATAGATATTTCATCACCTTTACTAATCCCTACTTAAGGAACAAACTCAACCATGGATGTGGCATAGGTCCAGCTACTGAGGGCTTCATCTGCACCTACTCAGAATGGTATAAGCGTCAAATATCATTTTTGTCAGGAGAAAGCAATCACCAAGGAGAGTGCTTACTGCCATGCATCTAAAAGAGAAACAAGTTTTCCTTGAGCCTGCTGCTTTCTGCATGGTCGGTTTCCCAATGCTGCCCTAATGGAAGGCAACCCACTCTGCCAGTTCTTAGCAGCGGCAACAGCAGTGTGATGCGGGCAGAGGGAAGAATATGTTGAGGAAGGAGCGCTGGAACGCTCCCCAAAACAAACAAGCCTGACTTTCAGCTGAGCTTTTCTTGGTCACAGTCATTAGTGGAGGTGGGGCAACTTTCATTTTGTCAATACCAATTGCCAATGTGTATTTTCACACTTTATCAGAGAGCGCATACCTCTGCTAAGGACCAACAGTCCCCTTCAATTCAATTAAGGCTGGTCCAAAATGCTGCTACTGCTTAACTATAATCTAAGATCAGTAGATTTAGTCTCCACATCCAATTGTACTCTGAGATGTCTGCCACCCAAATACACCAATTTTTTTTCATCAGCATCCAAATATTATTTCCAGAGAAATTTATGATTGTGTTGAAAGAAAAGCCTCCCTAGTGAAATCAGGAAAAATATCCTGGCTCGGTCCCTTCATCTGGATCTGAACCAAACAAACACATTTTATTCATACAGCACTTTTCAAGGTAATCGAAGACATTTTGCATAAGTTTGATGGAAGGAATGAGATCGACTGAAATATATATATATATATATTTTTTTTTTAACTTTTAATCAACCAATACATATTTGTGAATTTAACATTGGTCCACCCACTGAAGTGGTTTTTGTCAAGTGGAATTCCTCTGGTTAAAATTCCTGATGGATTGCCTTGATAATTTAGTCACTCGGCTCTTACTTAAGTTTAATTTGTATTGGACTCATTGGCCCTAAATTAAACATCAGTGTTTTTTCAATGCTCTAAAAACTGTCTTTATGTTTTTACAGTCTTTATATTTCTTTTTTATTTAACCATTATAATGTATTTTCAGAGCACCTGTATTTTCATCGCACCTGCAGTTCAGACCGTCACCACCAAACCAAAATCACCCGCTGTTCCTTGGGGCTTGGTCCAATCTACAAATGTGTCCACACTTCATTGTAGGTTAAGGGACAACAAGAAGTCTCAGTGGAGTATTCCCCTCGAATAAACCACTGTTATAAGCAGAATTTTTGAAAACCTTATCATATAATTACATTTTTTTTTCATAGCCTCCTCATAAGAACTCAGTCAAAATGTTCACACACCTTTGGGTTTCCATGTACTTATTTTCCTTGTTCAGTAGTTAAGTAGTTAAAACATATGGTTATTTTTTTAAGTTGATAGATAAATTATTCTACAACATGATAAAAAAACTCATAACTGTAACTATTTTTCTTCCGGATATCGATAAACCTACAATGGATTGATGGCTTGCAACAGATAACAGTTTCAGCATTAATTGCTAAAGCTGACTCGACAGGAGGCCGTATCACGAACACAAATACACACAGACACCTACCTGTAAATCTCACACACACACACACACACAGCCAGAAAAACATTTTTTTTTTCAAAGGATGTTGTCAGTAGGAGAATAAGCAATGGAGACACCACACGTTTGTAACCTGCCAGGACCGATCCCCCCAGCCTGTCTTCAAAAGCAAATGAAGAGTCTTAATAAAGGCTGCCATAACATGAGATCTTTTTAAGTGAGACACCCTCCCTCCTTTACCAGTCTACCCCCTGTGGAGCAAAAAACCTTTCTTCACCAATCTCATTTCCACCGATCAATAAACTTAAGTCTTCTGAAGACAACCATGCAACGCCACACGGGCTCGACTGCTCCCCTTTTTTTCTTCCCCTCGGTGCAAATTAGAAACAAACATCACACTCTTGTTTATATTCATGCTGGTCGAAAACAATATTCCAGACAAAAAAAAAAAAGTTCTGATTTGGCTACAAAAGTTGTTGAATTTAACATCTAATATTTTCATGGCATTTTACTTCCTTCTGTGATCAACAGTCACTCAGGTTATTATGGTTATTAGGTCTTTTCAGAAGTGGCTCGTGTTGCACGTTAAATGGCCAGATTGTTGATCGTTTAACAGGTTATTAATCGTAGAAATATGAGCTGAATTAGTCACTTTATATAAGCAGAACTAATGTCTGTCCAGGTGTAATGTGGTAATCCACGATGTTATGTTTTAATGCTGATGTTTAAGTATTTTTATGATGAGTACAAAAGTGTTGGGCTGAGACTGTGTCAGCGAAGACCAGATGGTGGAGCCAAAAACTCAGAAGAGAGCACGCCTGACTCCTGATACGCTCCCTCCGATAGCTCTGTAGTTGGTAGCGTCTCCGTGTGAGTGTGCGCGAGTGTGTGTAGGTATGTGCGAGCGCATGTGTGTATGAAGGCATGTGTGCCCGTGTGTTTACCCCAGACTAAAAACACTCACTTGAGAAACAGAGAACAGGGCTCATTTTCTAACCCAACCCCGTCGGCTGGTTCTGGGCTATGGATGAATAATGGCTGAATTCAACTGTGCCAAAACAGAAACACATTCCACACACTCTGCAAAGCTAATAGCCAGAGCAAAACAACCACATTCGAACATTTACAATTAAGAAGAGCTCAGTGATTGAATGTCCGGGTGACTGGTAAGTCATGCCGTGGAGTGAGATAAAATGCTGCTCCTGGATATTGCTGAATGCTTCACAAAACCCTAACTATGTTTTAGATGTGCCTCAACAACACTGGGAAATGAGTCAATTTGACAGGGAGGCAGCATTTTGTTTTGCAAGGAGAGAGCACAGGGAGTTATAGGCCTTGGCATGTCTAGAAGGAACATATCTTTGATGGCAACAGTTTAAAAATTCAGATTCAAGCAGTGGATCACAGATAAGAACTCCTGGTAGATACAATCTTCTCAGGAATCGTTGGCACCATTATAAAGATAATAGACATAAAGCTTTACTTTTAATGTTTCGAATACATTATAACGTTTTTCTTTTATATGTAGGTGCTGCTGGCAGCACCTCCACAATGACAGTTAAAGTACACGCCTTTCAGTGAGCGCCCACTTTTTGCAGCCCATTCGCTTGCATTTGCAAGTGAACCTCAGATGAGGTTGAACACAATTTTCCAGATTGTGCTCTTATTAAGTCTGGAGGAGTTTGGTCTACGAGACAAGCACACACAGAAAAAAAATTGTGATACCGGGGCGCCGAGGGAGAGAAACCTCATGAACTCGCCCTGCCTAAAATGAACATGTATTTCACATTAAAACTCCCACCTGAAAATTTTCACTTAAAGGTCAAAGTGGGGGGGAGATAAATTCCTGAGTCAGCTGTGTTGACAAAACTACAGAATAAGCAGACATAATACTCTCGGAGATGCTAATGCTGGACTGAGAGCATCGTATCTGTAATTGTGAATCAAAGTTAAACTGTTGTGGAGACTGATTTGAACTTAAATCACACTTATACCGCAATTAATATTATAATTAAGAATCTCATGCCTTACAAATTATGATTTGCAGGAACACATTAAAACCAGATAAGCCCAAACATGATGGGCAGCTTCACCTTCCACCTCAAGACATGAAAAAAAATAACTTTATTGATATAACACCTTCAAACAACTGTGTTATGTTAAGTTTATTTTGATAAAGTAACCCCATCTCGCAGGTAAATTTCCTATCTCGCGTGCAAGTGCATTAAAGATCTCCCGCACGCCCGTCAGGCTCAGGAGGATATTCGGGTCAAATACACGAAAGATCACAAACAATCAACTTTTGTGAAGAATGTCGAGAGAAACATCTGTGGATTCATTCACCCGTGGCCTCTCAGATTGCCGTGGCCATCACGAGCCCTAATGGCTTTACCTGGTGGCCCTTCATTCACAGGACTGACATCTCATGTAGTTAGATTTGGCAGGTGTTCATTCCGCAGAGCATCGGTAGCTGACTTCTCCATTTTATCAGCCCCTGGTTAGAGAGCTGGCCAGAAAAATAATTCTGCAGCAATTACCATATGTTGTGATTGTGGTTTTGGAGCAACAGTACAACATCTGTGTTATACTGGCATCTGGGGCACCCTGAAAGATACTTTCCCCCCAGTCTACATTCCTTCCCTGCATCTACTGAACAGGTGCTCACTGCAACACTGCTCTCCTATAGAGGGGCTTTGGGCCAACCACATGGTTCCTCCCTGTTAAAGCTTTTATATACACGCAGCATGTTTGTAAAAGAGTAATTACCGACTTGCAGAGTGTAAGAGGTCTTAACAAACAGCACAGTCATCTCTTCGCGGTCCTTTCAATGAGACGATAACGGCTCAAACTTGAACTCTGAATGAATTGACTGACTCCTTGAGATTTCTTTCAAATCGTCAAATTGTGATATAACTGTGTGATATATGTCCAGTTGTTTGCATACTGATTTTTGATTGGCTGAGACTGGTCAATATGAAAATAATTCATAGCATCCTTAAGGTGAGCACAGGCCTTTATTGAACTTTATGCATGGATAAGGTGAGCATGTAAGTATGTCATCCAGTAAATGATCACTAGAGATGCACTGAACATCCAATGGTATCGTCCACTATTCACCTTGTTCAGTGCTATGAAAGAAGACATTCGATAGCAGTGGCCGATTTGATGTGTCACATTAATTTTGCGGCGGCACATTCATGGCGTTCCTGACATCCCTGCCATCAGTTTGTAAGGCTGTGTAAGTGCTAAAAAAAATTCTCTTCATTGAGAAGGGAGTTGTACAGTGGGCTTAAAAGGCGTTTGAAGGAGTTACTTTTTTTTTTTTTTTAAAAAAAAGAATCTCTTTCATGTAAGAGAAGGTTAGATTAAAGGTTGCTTCATAAATTTGTACGCTGGAATTTGTGCTTTTCAAAGATGGTGTAATGAAGGACTAAATGACTCTAACACGGTTCAGTATTTTTCTTAAATGATGAAATGCGGAAATAAATAGAAAAAAAATGCAACAGCAAGAACAACAAAAAACGGTATCTGCATCGCCATGGATTTATTTTAATTGGTAAATCCACAATCGGCTCATCCCAATTTTAAGAAGGAATACACACACGCAGACACTTGAGCTCGCACACACACACACGCACACAGACGCCAGTAAAAGCTACAATAAATGATGGCAAATTGGCAAATGAAAAACAGGCCGTCAGTAAATGAAGCCTACATGTGGGGATTCCCTGGCCTAAACAATCAATTATCTCTTTAAACTTGTAACATCTATCAACATTTGTCACAAACCATACAGCAGAGCAGGTGGTAAGTTAACACACTGTCCACCAGGGACCAGGGAGAGCAGCCAGCGGGCTCCCAGTCAGGGTGGTGTGTGCACTCCTGTGCTAAGTGATGCTTCCCTGTGCTGGGCTGTGCTGGTCTGTCATAAAACCACTCAGACCCTCAATGTACATGTCATTATGGTGCAGCAGAATGACAACTGTCACAGAACCTGGCTATCTATTTCCAGACCAGCTCTATGCTGTAGGTGTTAAAAAATGCACACTTTGATTTTTTCTTTTTCTCCAAATCAAAGGCTTCTGTCTCTCTGCTGTTCCCTCCGTCCACACCCTCCCTCAACTGTGGTGAACATAAAGGAAGTTAAGTTGACCGGTGTGGTAAATCAAAAATAAAAAAAAATAAAACGATGCAACGCGGGAACCTGAACATGCACCTATTTCATTTTTCACTGTTAGTCTCTGATTTATTACATCTGACATGAACACATGAGGTGGCGTTTAAGTCAATCACTCCAAACGATGTCACCTCCCTAATTCATCAGAGCAGGAGTAATTAATATTTTAATCAACTGGCTTCATAAACAACACACTCCATAAAACAGTCAAGTCCTGCTTTGCTCACCGCATCTAAACGTATGTCAGTGAAAGTCATCGGCAGGCTAGAGAGAATTATGTTTTTAATAGCTTGGTAGGCAAATGATAAAATGGGCAAAGTTGAGTCAAAGTTTTCCAGAAATAATGTGTATCCAAAGGTTCCTTAATATTGCCCTCTTGTTTTCCAACAGTGCGACTGGATCATTCAGTGTCGATTCTGAGATGCACAACATAATTCTAGATGTGCACAAAGGAAAAAAAAGAAAAAGAAAAAAATTAAATAAGGCAGAAAAAATGAAGTGAAACACTGCCAAGATGACAATCTGTTTTCAAGAAGTGCATAATTACCAGACCAACACATTTTAACATCAATAGAAACAGCACTTGGCTCTTTAGAGGAAGGAAACGGAAAGAATTAAACACTTAGACCGTGACCACAGCGTCGTGTGTGAATAATGGGAAGAATAAGTCAATTAAAAAAAGGAGCTATTTCAGTTCATAAAAGATGGGGTAAACACTGGGTTAGCTGCAGGAGAATAATCAGAGTCACATTTTGCAGAGCTGTAAATTTGTCAGGGGACTGCAGAGAAGACAAAGACCTAGAAATTATCTCAAAGACTAGTTCAAGAATAATTAAACTTTCATGGTTTGTGAAATAATTGAATTATACATAGAAATGCAGTCTTCATAGCAGGATTTTTATTTTTTTTTTAAAATTTTTACCACAATGGCATTCATTATAAACACATGGCGTCATGCTCAGACAGTCTCATTCTCCTCAGAATGTGTCCATGCTCCTGCAAATTTCAGTTCACTTTTAGCAACATATGAGGAACCTTTGGGTGTCGGATCAATTCAAGCAGAGCCCCTCAGAAAATATCCACACCATCTAATTTCCCTGATATGGAAAATTATATTCTCATTGCTTCAGGAACCTGCCACTAATGCTTGTTGAAATAATATTCTGAAAGCCGGCTAAAAATGAGGCAGCTGTGCTAAGTAAATGCATTTACTTAGCTAAATCTCATGTAGCAAGGATCTGTTTTTACAATGCGCTTTAAGATGTTTTGTTGTGATTTTTTTTTTTCTTTCTTCAGACTGTAAGCAAACATTAGCTTTAAGCTCTTCCTGCTGGCACGCATCCGCCAAATTCCCTTCGCAGTGACAAAAGGGAAGCATGAAAAGTCAACTGAGCAGAGACAAGCTGGAAAATGTTCCCATTCATATTCAATATTCAAATTCCTCTCCGTGTGTCTGTGTATATGCATGAGTGCTCAGTGATCGCGGCGCACCGATTGCTGCTTGAAGTACTGTAGATTGCCGGCTTTGACATTTTCCCATTGTGCATGGTGGTGCAGCAGGCAATAATTGAATATCAGGTGCATAAGCTGCTCTTTAATTTGACATGTGTGCTTGAGGCAATAAACACATGTGGTGCAGTGGGGGCTGCATAATTGCAGAGGAATAAAATATCATATCAAGAGTGAGAGGATCATTGTATCAGGTACCCGATGACAGCTCGTTTGATCATTATGCCAAGGCTAAAGAGGTTGGCTAATTAGTTGTCATTAAAACTCACCCTCTAATCAGGGCTCGCTCTTGCATAAAAAATGTCCCCATCACGCGATAAGCGAACAATGTCCTTAAACCTTTCAGGCCGATCTGGGCGCTTACAGTGAGGTATACTGAAAAATGATGCAAACATGTCTTTTTCGTTCTGTGTGGTTTTTTTTTTTTATATTTTAGGATAAGATGAGCTCATGCTGACGCGGTTTCTTTATACAGAATGCCTGAACCGAAATCTTTAAGCTTTTAATCACATTTTGTTTAGTGTAAGTGAGCTGTGAGAGAAGTAGGTTTTTGCTCACATACCGGCAGCTCAACAGTTACATAAAAGGCTGATGCACAAAGCAGCAAAGAGGAGAAGAAAGAGAGGAAGAAGTAAATCATTGAGCGGGGATAAAGAAGACTCTGCTCTGTGCTCACGGCAGCGCAGATGCATTATATCAGCACAAGTGAGAATGACTTCTTCAGACAACACCCTGGTGAGGGGACCACTGATGCCTCAGAAACCAAGGGTGCCTCTTGCCATGACTTTCAAAGATGGCAGAAAGTGCTCCGGTGAGAGACCCATGCATTATTAGCTGACAGCCCCATATAAATAATAAGGCACATAATGCCAAGTGTGAGTGCTTGTGTCTCCACAAGGACGCTCAACAGGTGCACCTCTCGTTGCCGCATTTCCATTTTGTCCAACAAAGAGCCTGCCTGCGCGAACGACTTCTGTCTGAAAGCTTTGCCTGATCATTCTTTTATGTGCCACTTCCCAGAATGCACAACATTCGCAGGACCTCATGATAATAGGCTCGTCGGGACACAGAGAAAAGGAGCGAGACGCTTGTCAGAGTGGATACATCCGCGCCCGGCCCGGGGGAGATGGCTCAGTGCACGACACATCAGTTACAGGACACCGAGAGACCCTCTCTCCTCCCCTCTCCCTTCTCGCAGGCTAATGGTTGTCAAGTTAGAGAGGGCCCCTGCTCTTGTCTGGGCCCGGCCTGTTGTCATGTGAAATCCATTAGAGGTCGCAAGCACACAGGATGGGTGGTCGATTGATAAGGCAGAGGAGAAGTGAGGCAGAAGCAAGGGAAGAAAAGGAGCTTTTCATCTCCCGACTGTACTGTACTCTCCATAAGGACTTGTTAAAGCAAACTGAAGTAGAGTGGAAAATTGATGGAGATGTCTTACATTATTATTGTATTTCCGAGCCATGGGTTGTAAGTTTTTATTCCGAAAAGGCAAGAAAAATTGAAAAAAAAAAAAAAGAAAAAGTCTCTGGTGTAATCCAAAACATGTCTCCTGGAAGCTCTCTGGCTGTCCGTAAAGATACAAGAAATACGGCTGTGTCTGAGTTTGGTAAACAGAAATGGTCATAGGCAGATGTTACCTCCCGAAGTTACCGATGAATATATTTCGACCTTGACTCGAAGGACATTACCGTGATCACCAGTGGCGTCACAAACACAACCTTTCTAGAATACAGTTCTTTCCCTTAACTCCTGATAATCTGCTCGTCATTTCACTTGTTTGAGCTCATTTTCCATTATTTCATCATTAATTTCATAACGTCCTCCACAGCGCCGAAACTTCTCACGAATCCTGTTTCTTCTAGAAGATGCGTTACCTCGGCGACAGCGCACTGAATTACACTGTGGGTTTTTCTTAATTAGATTAATTCATAGGCAATTTGCTGGTGAGCCACTGGATAGCTGAGAGCAGATCCATATGCTATTCATTTTCTGCTCCTTTTTTCCCCCTCTTTTATTATATTTTATTGCATGATGGAGCCGGTGAACACCCACCCTCTCTGACGAATCAGTCAAAACAGCAGCATAATTTTCTCTTCTCCTTTTTCCGCTGCGAGCGCATTAAGTAGGTTTTTTTTTGTCGACCGTATCATTAATAATCAATCTTGCATTCTATTTTTCATGCCCGTTTCACTTAATATATGAATGATAATTAGTATCTTTCAGCTGTCACATAAACGCTCAAGGTGGTACAGTGCTGCAGGTTTGGATAGAGACATAACGGGTATTGATAAAGTTTAGAGACACAGACATACTGTATGTGATACAACATAATGGCTCCATTTAAGCTTCCTATCCGTGATTCGCGTTGTTTCTCCCTGGCTGTATAGTATAGCTTTGTTTGTCAACTAGCTGTTCATGTATTTTATATTACTTCATCAGGATAAAAACTGAAAAAAAAACCCCAAAAAACAAAAACTAGGATCATCTTGCAATGGGATCAGGCCAGCCATCCTTCAACATATTCACGTTCTGACCCATGACAACGAAATCATCACGCGCGACCACCACACTCATCTGCATCTCATGTACTCATCTTTAAAGTTTGGTGGCTGTATCTGTAACTGTGGTAGCTCCCGCTTTGATGAAACAAAAATAAATTTGATCTGTCATAGCGCTGCAGCGATCAGTTGATCAGTCGATTAGTCAACTGAGAGACAATTGATTGACAACTATTTTGATCACCAATAGTGTCAGTCCTTTATCGAGCAAAAATTTCAAATCTTTGCCAGTTACAGCTTCTTAAAGCCCTCCTCCAATGTATCTTGATATTATTATATTTCATATTTTTCAGAATTGATGAGCCACACCGTTTGCCAAACATTTTCTGGAGGTCGTACCTCATCCTCCACTAGGGTTTCTAAAAACAGCGAAGGTCATTTTAAGAACCAGGTCAGTGTGTAGTGTGTGTGAGTGGTTGAACAAGGGACCAGAGCAGAGCGGAACGTTTAGCAGAGAAGTTGTCTGGTGTCAGTAAATGTACAGAACAGGAGACAGTCTTACCATAAATAAACTCTGCAGCTACTTAATACACAAGATGAACTTCTGTTTGAGTGACAGCGATCACCACCCCTGCTAATATTGATACAGTGGATGATATCACTAATCCATTGTAAGTGATGTTGATCTTGACAGAAAGGCAGTCTGGTTGCGAATGGAATAACTATGTATGACTATTAACCACGCCCCCTGTTCACTATTGGACAGCAAGTCACACCAACTGGAGGGACGCTTTAAATGGAAGGATGTGCTGCTTCGCTTTATCGAGTTGGGTTTGGGACTGTTGGTTGGACAACAGAAGCAATTTGAAAATGTCACCTTGGTCCTCTTAGAAATTGTGATGAGCATGACATTTCAAAACAAGACCAAATGATTAATTGTGAAAATAATCATCAGAGAAGATGAGACTGAACTTCTCTTAATCCAGAAGGAAATTGTTGTGCCAAGGATTGCTCCAAAAATACAATACAGTGAAAAGAAAGGGGTCAGGGTCTCACACTGGGGCCTAATTAAAGACTGTTCAGTGTTCAGTTTTAGTGAAATAAACAAAATATGATGAATTGATAATGAATATAATCATTTATGCAGGCCTAATTATGTAACTCAAGGCCTGGTCCATTCATTCTTCTTTTTAACCTATACATTTTAATTAAATTTACAAACATAGTCTTTCTTAGTGAAAAAGTTGCTTTTTGTGTGACTGTCCTATCATGCATCTATTAATAACTGAAAATGTGGACCCTATTTATTTATTTACTGGTGTCGTTCCATACTCACTCACAAAAACCCTTATAAAACCTTAAGCGCTGGTTAGTAGTTGCTGAATTGTTTCCGTCTGGTGGGTAACAACATTTGGGTGAATGGTTGTGGGTTTGTTTGTATTTGCATGCAAGCTGTGTGTGTATACAGTTCATTGTTTATACACAGCTTTAATAAGTAATTGTTTTCCGTTGATGTCCATGTTTGCTTACACATGTGACTGAACAGAGTTGTCTCGGAGCATTGTCTGAAACTGGAGCCTTCCTGGGGTGTTATGAAGGATGCTACTGAGCTGCCTATGATAATTAGAGAGCTGTGACCTTCTCATTAGAGCAAGGAGGCTGCTCATTCTCTCTTGCCCTTCCTCCTACCATCATGTGGTCCCTGACACAGGACAATCAGTATATCAAAGAAAAAATATTTATTAAAGCAAGAAATTACCAAAAAAACACACACCACAACCTTTGAATTAGAGATATATATGCAGAGTCAAATGAATAGCCCCCCCCGCCCCCCAAGACCCTTCTCATCCTGCTCGCTTGTAGCTTAAATTTTTCATGACAGATTTCCAGGGCTTCAAAGTAGCATCTCAGCGCTAATCCGTTTCTTCTCCTCTGACAGACAAAAACCCCGTTTAAATCTGTCCCTTTGTTTTGGACCTGCTTTCCTCCCCTGTCTTTTCCATCTAAATGTCAAACATTCTGGACTGAACGGAGCTGCGTTCATCTGGCGAGGCCGGCAGGAGAGAGAGTGTGCAGCAGAGGGTGCTTAAAGCCCTTTAATTAATCTTCCACATTGATTTTGTTTTGTGTTTGATGTACTGTATGAGTCATTAGCATCTTGATGTTCTCCAAAAAAACAAAACAAAACAAAAAAAAACATGTAACACTTGAAACTTCTGAGAGTGCATTCACGAGTTTAGTGGTAGTATAATGGCCTGTGTGTGTGTGTGTGTGTGTGTGTGTGTGTGTGTGTGTGTGTGTGTGTGTGAGTGTGTGAATAATGTATAAATGTAGTCAGGCAGCTCGACCTGGACAAGTAGATTTTGATAAACAATGTTAAGGTTTTAATATGTGTTGTCTGCACCATGTGTTGTGTCAGTAGGAGGAGAAGGTCTGTGAGTTGTGACTCCTCATGTCTTAGTGGGGCTGACAGAACGATTTCAGCATGTTGTTGTAAATGTCACTGGCTATTTCAGGTCCAGTCTCTTTAGTAGACAGTTGTTGTAATGCATGATTATTTTGGACAAGATAGAGTCAGCGATGGTAACTATAATGGCATGTGTGATAGTCGATTTTCTGAGGCAGATTGTGACCTTGCTACTTGGGAGTTTAAAAAAATCCAACAATATATCGGCTGATGATACTATTCACTATTATTGGCATAGGCCTATGGCACATTACATCACATGAACTATCTGAGTGTTTATTAGACTTTTCATCTACTTATAGCCGAACAAATTTATAGGTATTACTTTGACTTTTTCTCTGTTTTATCCCGATGCACACTGCGGCTGAATTTCAGCCTGCTTACAAGAAAGCAGCTGCAACAAGGTAGCAGTCTGCTGAGTCAGATGCCCGACCAGGTTTGTTGTGTTTTCTGACTGCGTGATTACCTTTCTTTTCTCCAAAATGTATTTGCGCTGTTGATTTATTCCAGAGAGGGGTGTGAATATCTGCATAGTCCCTTTCTTAGCTGCATTTTTTGAACATTTCAGAGGGTGGTGGGCTTGGACCCAAAGGGTCCCAGACGCCCCATGGGAATTTCAAAATAAAGATGTCTCTCAAAAATAATGTATTTTCATCATGCATTGATGACACTGGAACATTAAGTCGATATACCGATCCAGATTGATGGACTGCTACACGCGTTCTAAGCTGTAGATTAAAGGTACCTTGTAGAGTTTTTCACCACTAGTAGTTCAGAGGAGCAGTGCTTTTGGGAGGCTGACTCCCTTTGTATTGAGGAAGAGGACACACGTGGTCATTTGTGCCGCAATAGCCAGTTCAGCTGTCGGGTTTCCAGCTCTTCCACTGTTTGACAGTTGATGGCAGAGACACATAGAAATGATCCAATAAAGGCCATGAAGAAAAAACAACCTACAGGGCGCATTTAAATAAATGAGAAATTTGTGCGAGCCAGGCTTGACTGTCCTCTGCTGGAATTTAAGAAGTACACAGCTGGATTCACTCCGAGACTGCAATATCTATTCTGATAATGAATACCCTTAACTTCACAAATCCATTGAAAATCAAAGTTTACATCATGAAAAAGCAAAGGAAAAAGTTAAAGTTTCTTTATCATTCATCTGACATTTAATGTTGAGGAATTCTGAAATCTGTCAAGGTTTTTGTTAAAGTTTAATAATTCCTTTCTTTCCAGTCATGGAAAATGAAATGAAACATCTAAAGTCCTTTGTGAAGTGAAAATAGAGTGTATAAAAGTAGAAATACCCAGTTAGCTTATTCATTCATTTAAGATCAATTGAAATGTACCCATGACCCATACATACATAGAAACCACCAAAGGTAAATGGTATTTCATTTTCAAACATGTTCAGAAGTCATTAAAAAAAAAAAAAAAAAAAAAAACAACCTGATATTCACAGTGTCCTTGTTGTGTTGATAATTTGAAAGCTGTGAAAGGGTGGCAATGTAAATGTATACTTCTCCTCTGACATGGTGAAATACCACTTCCCAGCTTAATACATCGTCCTTATTGTGGCTACACATGTTGATTGGAAATGACATGAGGTTAAAATCACTTATTGAATCTAATTGGAGCATGACTGATTGTCATTATGGAAAAGAGGGGATTCTGCGAGTTGTTCTTTGACACTGTGTTAGTTAATGGGTATGAGTGTGTAATCTTCGTCCTCAGTTCCTATGAGCAAGTGGCAGTGTGACAGACACATGCCAGAGCTGACACACAACACACTGCGCTGAGGGTGAGGACTTGGAGTAGCTGTGCCACCCAAACCGAGTCATTAGGCTCCGCAGCACCTGCACAGTTTCCTCCTACGTAAAGAGCTGTATAAATTAATCACACACAGCCTTATGCACTTTGATGCAATTTATAATGCACATTAATGAGGGCTGACAGCTGTAACTAAAAGGCAGAATGATCACTTACAATTCAAATAAGAATCACAGTGCAATAACAAAAGTCATTTGCATGACTTTTTTTTTCTCCTCCTGTCATGCTCTGTTTTCATCTTTACCCAGCTTTGATTCCTGCTGTTATATCAGAGGCCGAATGCATGTGAAAAGACTAAATGATCTGCAAATTGATGCAACACTTAGGCTGTGTCTCACTCCAGAGTATGAGCCCTAATTGTACATTGTGTGAAGGTATGGCATTTATTGGCTTTTCTCTACACCTCATTTCAATCTCAATGTCTTATCAGCCGCCTTTGTTGAGTCGCTGCTTGTTGATGGGCATTCATAAGTTATCCTGTTAACACTTCAAAAAAACATTCTTTTTTTCCTTCTTTTTTTTACAAGTCATAAATCCTTTCCATATGTTTCTTCACAAGGGGCAACTTTTCCTTTGTTTTGCTTTGTTCCTCAAAAATCAAAGCGGAAATACATTTCAATCCAAACATTGTGCTCGTATGAAAACATCATGAGGAAGCCATTTGAGCTGACCTTCAGAGGTGCTAATTAAATTTTGGACATGTGGCGATGGTATAACTGATTTCATTCTTCATTATGGCCTGTAATGACATTTCTCAGCTGTCAGAAGCATTGCAGGGGGCTCGCTTGTGAGGTTTGGGATGAATTAACCATTATACCATCACAGAGAAGGCATAAAGGAGGGGCAGATAAAAGCTCAGATTTGAGCATACAGAGACTGACACTGAATGTTTACCTCAGAAACACATTTAACAACGCTCACAGAAAACCTGGCCGCAAAAGGCGTTTTTTTTTCCCCTGCTGATCGGCTGCATACGTTGAATATAGACACATACTGGCTGTAGAGCAAACCCATATGTCTCCGACCCAGTTAAAAGCTTTAACAGGATCCTAAAGATTTAATTAAGATGTCAGTATGTGTGGGTCGGCTGCAGTGCAGAATCTCCAGTGGAGGGATACACAGTAACAGTACAGAAAGCCCAGCTGGATTTCTGAGGAGGGATGTCCCTGGTTCTGATTTACACCCGTGGCCTCCTTGTAAAAGCAATGGCATTTTAAATACTGGCTCATTTGCAGACAGTGGGCGAAGCTTTGAGCAACGGGCCAACGGGGACAGAGAAGTCACCACTTGTCACCAGGTCATTAGCCGCTGAATAGAAACAGCCATGCTGTCTCGTAATGACAGTGATAAGATAAGCAAAGTGTCACCCGAACTGTCATCGGGATTTCCTCTGATATAGAATGAGATATAGTACAAAGTGATTGACCACAGATAATTGATAATGTTTAACAGAAAGGTCTGCAGTCTGTAGTTCAGTTGATATATTAAGATACATGCGCTAATTTTTAATCTAGACAGCTCAATGGTGCATTATTTAGATGAAGTCTAAATGACTTGCACATGAAGCTTCATTCTTTCCAGTATATCCGAGGTGTTCTATGTGCATTCGTATCAGGTGAACGAAGAAGAAAACAGAAAGTACACTAAATAGATATTTCTGATACTAAAATAAACGCAAAACAAATAAACTAAGATAAGAGAAGACAAAGTTCAAACATTGTCAGAATAAGAACAGAAATTCTGTCCTCTCCCGTGCCATCTTTCCGGTTTTCAGGGAGACTGGCTATATTTCACAACAGATAAGATCTGAAGGGCCACTCATCTGCAGAGAGAGTGGAAGACAAGTCGATGGGGAAGTGGGCTGAGAGAAGGAAAGGGTGACTGACACAGTTAAATGGTTCATTCCCCGGAGGCTGGATGTAGATCTTGTTATTTCTATTTCCCGCCACTCCTCTCCATCTGTCTGCCTGTTGCTCTGTCTTCCTTTTGATTGTACAGAGGATCTGATCCCACAATGTCCAGTAAAAAAGCAGCCTGCCACAGTTCTCTCTCCGACAGACAGGATTCAGTTAAAATGCCAAGTTCACAAGACTCATCCATTAGATCTTGAGGGAGCCGAGGAAAAAAGACGAGCTGACATCAGACTTCAAACCACATTGATTTGTACGGAAATTGTGCTGGTGGTTAAGGACATTCTTGCAGATTAACATCATTTTCCCCTCTGTTTTCAAACGAATTGACATCCTCTGATATTTAGTGAGATCGTAAAGTTTAACATAAACTCAAGTGTCTGTTGATTATAACAGAACTACAAGAAGCTCCAACACTCCTCCATAATATATCCATTTAGTAAAATGTGTTCTGGCCTCTCCGCGCGTTGCTTTTTGAGTACGTTACAAGAGAACAACCTGACAGCCAGTTGGTTGGTTACACAGAACCACCTGGAAGGTTGCCCTTGGAAACAGTTTGGAAAAGGTTTCAAAAATATTTGGCAGGCGTTTGGAAGACCCATCTGTCTGTCTCTGTCTATCACAGGCTTAAACCAATCATATAGCTCATCGGATCACATGACGTAGGCGGTGAGCGCTGCCAGCTGTCTTGTCACCTCAGACAGAGTTCATTTCTATTTTTGGTGATTATTGTGAACTTACAGCCAACTTGTCATTCAAATGCTAAGGTAAAGGTCTCTCCCTTGTTGCCATACCTAAATGCCTCAAGCTTCTAGTAGTTCCCCTCGAGACGCAATTTGGTCTTTTTTGGCCGCTAGTGCATAGCTTGAAGCCTGGCAAGATCACAAATCCAGCTGACTCCCAAGGTAAACAGGAGGAAGATGGGTGCTCGAAACTATTTAAGCAGGTCAATTTATTTCACTTTACCAATTTGCTTTTGATGAGAGTCTGACCTTTTTAAACTGGTGCACGTGGAGACTTCATTGGTAGTGAGGAGCCCATTGTGAAGTTTAACCACCAGCAGCAGCAAAGAGTTTAATGTGCGGCGAGCTGGAAAAAGAGGCCTTAAACCTTTGAATTAAAATAGGTATTCTTTGCAAATGCTTAGTTTCCAAAGTCCAATTTTATCATTACGGTGAGGAGAATTCTTTCTCAGATCACGCTGCATTCTCACAGGAGTACTTCTGCTTGGATTGACCTGCACTTGTACCCCGCCATGCAAGGGACTCTAATAGCAATGTTGGAAATTCATTGAGAATGGGGGTGGGTTTCTGGGTCATGGGGACCTCATGTCCTCCTTAATACTACTCCATGCGAGGCCAACCAAGTGAACCACCAGTGTCTTTGTTAAATATTCATCCCCTGTCAATAATTAAATGCTCATTATTTGAACCTGAAGAGTGCTGTGATTCCAAATTTAATGTGCTTCTAATGCATGGGGCGATAAGGCATGCCTAATAGCCAGGCTGCATGATGAAAGCTAGGTGCGTACAGTCATACCCATTCTTTCGCAGTCGAACAGGTAAAAAAAGAATCCATGTTTCAAATGAAAAATTTACAGCCGTTGTCCAGATTTTTTGAAGAACATCTGAGGTTTTGTATTCTGCGACTGTACACGATTTCGAACAAATGTCAGAGAAAGGAAAGCTTGTTATCTCAGTCCCTTTTAAATTGAACCCCCTCTCTGAACGCAGGAGACTTTTTTCCGCAGATCTGTTACTGGAACTGCCACGGTACAATCAACCGCCCACACAGGAAATAATGACACATGAGCCAATTTAGGTGATAAGAAACAGGCAGAGCATGAATACACAAATATACAATAAATATGCAAACAACAGGATCTCTTACCCAAGGGCAAGGGGGCGCACATGATAATACAAGTATTGTCCTGCAGCTATGAGGCACGCTCAAACAGTAGTGCTCTCAATTAACTGCAGGAGGAAGACGGCGCATCAACAATCTTCTGCCTCTGTTCTTAAAACTTTAAATAATTTTTAAATACATAATAATCTTTCCTTCTTTGATGTCAGGCATTTTTCATTGTTTGTTGTTATTATGATCTGCATTATGAACAACTGAGAATTACCCAGCTGTTTATTTTTTTTTCTTTTCCTGCAGATGTCTTAAGTGTGTGTGCGTGCGAGCGTGTGTGTGCACTGTAATGGCTCAAGGACCTGTCTGTGATGTAAACACAGGGAGGGTAAACACACAGGCGGCTTGTAGTCTCCATTGTTATTATCCTGTTTGTATAATTAGCCTTATGAATTGCTCACATCAAAGGCGACGTCCCTTGAAATACTTCCTCCGCTGTGTTCGAAGAATGGAGAATGGAACAGGGAGGCACCTCTGGTCCCCCTCCCATTGAGACAGAGTTCGGCTCGGAGGATTTAGCGGTGAAACGTAACCAGCGCAGCAATGTCCGGTGGCAATATTGTGTTTTTTTTTTGTTTTGTTTTTTCCGGACCTGTCTTTGTTAAAATATCTCTGGATACTCAAGGCAGAAGCACTGTGAAAAAAGCAGTAGTCTGGCTGTTCACCAATTATTCTCCTTTGCTCTTCTCTTATCGCAACCAATGAAGTTAAAGAAACGCAGACTCATGTGATGATCTGTGGGGACGCCTGCTCGTCGTTCTTTCTGTCTGTTTAGGCACCGCCAACAAGTATGATACATGATTAAATACATGAAAACACAATCACAAACTGCAGTGACACTATTTCTAATTGGTTATAAGTGCCATTTTTGTCTAAATGGATTAGTCTGCGCCACACGGAAAATAGATCAGACTGAAACAATCACAGCACGTGCTGGCAGCAGGCAGCACCCTGGGATGTGTGTCGCTACTGATGAGTACCTGCCCACGCTTGTTACTTCTCTGTGTAAGGGTGTGACGTCATCACATCAGCAAGTCAGAATACAGTAATCATCACAACATGATTTCCTTATCATATTGAGTTATATCAGTGGTAGCTTGAGCAATATGACATGGCAAACCCCCTATAGTAGAGAGAAGTTAAAAACCTTCATGCTGTTCTCTCACTCCATCGCACAGCTGGCCAATGCCAGCGTGAAGTCGGAGTGAGTGTTGAATTGTCTGTTTTGGAAAATTACAAAACTCGTCAGAACCAGCCTCCCTCAGTTCCAACATTGTGGAGAGACGTGGTTTTAGACACTGTCTGACAATCGGCTGAAGCATAATGACAACCTTAACCTAGTCATGGTAGTAACTGTCGTGTGAACAAATGTCTACCTCAATCGCTGATTTTGCTTTGAAAGTTTAGGGATGTTGGAGCCTTTTCGACATCCCTGCTTACAACTTCACCTAACTGAAGCCAGTCGCCGCAGATCACCACTGGAACGATGATTTTCCCCGTCGCCTTCTAACCCCATCCACACATGGTGAAACATGGTGAATATTGCAGTGGCTTCATATTAATTCCTCTCTCCTGCTTAAAAAGTATCTACAGTACATTTAATGACCCTTATGACCTGTAGTAAGTGTACAGATGGGAAAGTGCTGCAGAGTACAGTATGTGCTGATTCTGCTGCACTCTGTGACGCTGGCGTGAACAATAATGGCCCGGCAGCTGGAAGTGATGAGAGACAGAAAGTGTCAGAGGGGGTTTGCACAAATTTGATTGACAGTACCAAAGCTGCCTCTGCCATCAATTTAATGGCAATTATTATTTAATGTATATTACTTAAAAGCATATGCAAAATTAAGATTTTGTCACAAAAACACATTTTATATGGTATTTAAAGAATAATATGCATAATATATTGCGTGTTAATATTTATGGCAAAGAAGTTCAAGCATTTCTTGTCTTGAGCTAGTCCTCTGCTGAAAGCATTGACTCCCATGATCTCAATTAATAACTAAGAAAGTAAGAAAAGGAGGAAGCAGCACAAAACTGGAAGCTTTTTACACAGAGGAGAAAAAAGCTGCCAGGGGGAATTTATCTCAGGATTCAGATTCACTTATGTGTAAGAACAAGAGACTTGGCCTCCTTGAGCGTATAATTCAAGAAAGCACACTGCAAAAAATATTTTTTTTCATGACATATTTCACAAGAGATATTATTTGTGGAATAAAGTTCGAATGCAATCTAGCAGAACCTCCCAAATCCTTAAGATGGAAATATTAGTCTTCATTTGGGCAATTTGCTTTTTCAAGCAAAGAAAATCCCAAAATAATAACATGATCACTCTCTCCTGTTCAAAGTGCAAAGGTAAAACAAGCGGCAGTGCAGTGATTAAAAGGCAGTGTATAGTGAAGTGACTGCTGCTGAACCTTCTATCGGTATGTGAGCATTGTGGGATCACACAAGGATCACACCTATGGCCAGAGACAGAGATGCTGAGGAAAGCTCCTGTGGTGGACAAATCTCTACCAGTTGACACATTTCTATATGACATCATGTTGTCCAATCCTAGGATGGCGACAACCCTTTAATGGTCACCCTAGCTCCAGACAACTTTCCTTGGTTTTATGTCAAGAGCGACTGTCTGCTTTGATGAGACGAACAACGTGAGGATTCTGTTGCCATCCTATATATAAAAAAAAACAACAACAACAACAAAAAAAAACATTGCTTCCCCCCAAACACCATCATCAGAGATCTGACATAGCGACAGAGAGCATAAATCCAGCCAAAGTAACACATAGACTGCATTTTTACAGATACACACGTCTCATTTTTATAAAAACAAAAACAAACTTTGCAATTTCACAAAGTCAAGTGTGTCACCCTCATCTTAAAAGTTGACCCCAACGAGACCAGTGGGATCAGGACTAACCACATTAGAAAAAGACTCCACTGGCTACGAGCTCGTTCAGATGTCTCTGCCGCCTGTCTCCTCTCTCTTTGTTCTATTACTGCCAAGATTAGGATTCCAGAGGGCCGTGATTGACACTTAGATGAGGGTTTGACGGACTGTCATCACTTTCACTGAAACCCTGTGTTAATATAATTAAATTATAAATGAGTGCATGAATATTATATTAGTATGGGATAGCTATCAGGGAATTCAGTGTTGCTTTTTCAACATCAACAATTCTGCCATTTTAGTCACCCCTGTTCGTCTTCATCCGCCACTAAAACACAATGCAAGTGGAACCCCAGCATGTCTGAGTAATTGTGATTAAGAGTCCACGGCCTCCTATTTGCCCTGTCCAGGATGGAGGTCAGTGCGAGTGGCAGAAGAAACCAAGGAGAAAACCAGTTCAGAGGAGGACAAGGACCAAGGTTATAAGATAAAATAAATCTGCTTAGTTTATTTTCTGGCAACCCCCTGAGGGAGAGACCATGAACTGACAGGCCCTATGTAATTCTTGACAGAGGAAAAACTTTGTATACAGACAGTCTCAGCAACATGTTATTAAAAAGATGAGCATGGCCGTGGAAAATAAATAAATAAAGAAAAAATACTGATTAAATTTTAAGCAGCTGGCGGGCCGATAGTTTGCCCGAGGCATATTTGTCAGTTTCAAAGGGTGTTTTTATTAATTTTGTATTTTGCATTTTGTTAGTGGAAAGAACTTACTCCACCGGGAGCGCCACAAGCTATAGCCAGCAGAGCCTATAGCAGGGAGAAAGGAGACGCGGAGCATGCCAAGCAGATCCTGCACACTTAGAGAAAGAAATCAGCTCGAGATCACCAGCATTACCCGCAGACCCCCCACCCTCCAACCCAAAGACACACACAAAAACCCAGTGTTCACGGAGGAGTAATATATTCTACACCTCACGCATATCCTTATGTCAAATGCACCGCCTTGATATTGTACATAACAAGCCTCTTTCACCAGATAACTGCTCGACAAAAATTGTTCAGATTGTATCCTATAGCACGGATGCACCTCCGTTGAACTCTTAGCACTTTACTGCATAAGCAATGCTGCTGGTTAATTGTTTTATATGAATCATCATCTAGCTTTCTGTGACTTCGCAGTGCTGAGTTAGCATGATGTCGTGTTTTTAGCTCAGGGCCGCAACTGACCTTTGAGGGGCCACTGGCAGAAATTTTGCTGTGTGATGTTGTTGGAAAACCTCTAACCCATAGGAGGGTCAGATCCTTTTAATCGAATGTTAAAGAAATTAAATTGACTTGACACTGTAGTGCAGTAAATATCAGTGCACAATCTGTACCGCATACATGGATATTTACATTCTGGTGTGAAGCAGGGTTAGTTAACCCTTTGATGTACAATAAATTATCTGCATCTTTAAACTTAACCTGAGCGCAGTCTAAACAGACAGATTTTCCTCCCCTCTGTCAGTGAAGTGTCAGCGCTGTGCTCGGATGTGCTGACCTGAAAACCAGCGCTCGCAACTAGGGTGGCTTCTCAGGGTCTGATCTGTGCTCTTCAGCTGTTACCACTTTTAATGAAAGTAACGCTCCTTTTTGGCTCAACTGGACAGTCACCAATGAGAAAGTGTTTAAAAAAATGACTTGGTTCCATATGTTCCATTATGTGTTCCATAATTTACCTCTAGTGCTTAAAATGTTGCTTTTGATTTTGTATTTACTTTAGTTTCATGTATTTTTTTTTTAGCTACTGCTGAAAATCTACAGAGCATGAGATCCATCAACCTCACTCACTTATCTGTAGTGTTGTGGGCAGGCAGAGCAGTGTAGCCCAGATGTGCAGCCACATCCTCCAGCTCTTTGTGGGGGGTCCTGAGGACAGGTGGGATATATAATCCCTCCAGTGTCTTCTTGGTCTGCACTGATGTGTTGGATGTGCTTGCACTACTTCCACAGGGAGGCCATATAAACTTTTGTTCTTTTTGACTGCTGGACAGATGAAAACATGTTGTTCTTTTTTCCCTTTTTTTTTTTTTTTTTTTAAAGAAAATGCAATAAACAGTGTTTCCTCTGCGTTTATTCAGGAGCTCTACAGTAAGAACATCAGCACCACATTTAGAGATAAAATGGGAAAATTAACATTTTAATCTAGAAAACAAAAAACACCAATAAGCGTAAGGCCTAGTGTGTAAGAGAAGCCCTTTAATAAGGGATAAATGTGAAACAAATACTAAACATGACACGCTGCCATAACTACTACAAAACATTTGCAGAGGAGACACTGAGAAAATATATTTAAGGCCTGTACCTTGATAGCAGCAGTAGTGTTAAAAGAAATCCATGTATTTTGCAATAACCCCCCCAAAAGACTCTTTTTAAACACAAATTAAAATATATGCCAATAAAAATACAACTTTTTGAAAATACTAATTTATGATAAATATAAATTGTCAGAAAGAATCATTGTTGTTTGAAAAATGCTTGTGGAAAGCAGGTGGTACAAATAGAATAATGACAAATAAACAAAAAACAAAAAAACCTCAATAAGAGAAACTTGGAATTGCACAAACTCCGGGCAGATAGTATCAAACAGCATCGAACACTGAGCAGCAAAGGCTGCCCTCGGGCTATAATTTGCAGAAGTTTTACCTGCTGCTGGCTGAGGCTGAACGCCAGCGTGAAGACAAAGCTTAGCAAGTGTGTGTGTGTTTACAAATGTGTGCACTATTTCACAACACCACACTTGGCAATTTTTATTTGAAAATTGCCAGCATTTGGGTCAGGTAAGCCTCCAACAGCCCACCAACAGCTTTAATCATCTTAAAAAAAAAACAAAAATAGCCGGTGAGGCATTTGATGGCTATTAGCAATGTGTGTTGCATCTTCAAAATCACCTTTCATTCCAAAATACTCATAAAGCATTTGCGTCAAATCAGTCAGACAGAGCAGTTTGAAGTAGATGCTACTTTGTTGTGTAAAGGTGAAGGAGTTAATTAGGTGATGGGAAGGTGACTGATGCTATGTGTATACAGCACATACGACCGGGAGAGAAGCCAAGTGGGCTGCTAATCATGCCCTCCACCCCCTTACTCCTGCATTCATCTCCAACCATATGCTTTTGAAGTCAAGGCTGTCAGGGGCTCCGTGACATGCACTCAGTTTTATTGGATTTCGGGGGGAAAGTATGCTTTGTTTATCGCGGTTGATTTTGAATAAATCTCAAATAAAACACTAAATTACATTTAAGTGATGCATTCAAAGGGGCTCACTCTTAATAGGATGAAGACAGGGAGCTTCTTTGCTTTATTCTTCCTCCGCTTTCTAGTAAATTAATGCGCATCCTGCGCGGTAATGGAGGAGGTTTGACTGTGCCTGTTAATTTGAGCACGAGAGTGAGAAACAGTGACACCTGAAAAGTAGAAAAAAAGCATTAATGTATTTAAAAATGAATATACACAGTGTTTACAAATGACTAAATGATTGCTCTGTGATGAAAGTTTCATCAGTAATTAGGAGTTTATAACAAAATATTGATGTGTTGTTTCTCAGAAGTGATTATGATTGACTATTTACCTCTCAGAAGGAATTACACAATAAAAAATCATGAAGTGTGGTGCAAAAATTCATGTGTTTCTTAATATGTAAGACATATACACATGGATCTATCAGTGAGTTCATAGTTTATGAAGCTGAAACAATGACAGTGTCTTACTAATTTTTGTGCTACCCTTATGGAAGCCTTGGTACATTATTCCATGTTTTATTCCATTGAATTAGTACACCTACACTAAACATCACCTACACTTTCTGCTTTGGACCAGTTGCTGTGAGTCTAACCCACATCATCAGCCTACACTATGTTATCTGAAACAGCCAGCTGCAATAACCCATCATACCTAAAACTAAAATTGCATTTTGAAGGTTGTCTTGAGTTATGTTCGCTTAAGTCACTGCTAAAATTGCACTTAGTAGGATTTTGTTTACATACAGTAATAATGTTAGAACTGCAAACACAAGAAAAAGAACCCATATTGATTTTTAGACTTTACAGAATTGAATGATTCTCCCCTATGAATTCTATTTTACTTTATTATCCACAAATATATATAGATTTTTTTCCCTCACACCCATTACATTTAATAAAAAAAGACTAATTGAGAGACAGGGCTCCAGAGTGGAAACTAATTTGGTTGCAGACATGCCCAAGGATCTATTAAGTACAATGTAACACTGGTCATTGGTTGCACAGGTGAACCTGAAACTGAGCAGTTTTATTTATTACATTCTTCTTTTTTTTTTTTTTTTTTTTACAATTTCCTGTTAAATTGTTAAATGTCTTGCAAGCGATTTAAATAAATAAAACAATATTGCAACTTTTTATTCTATTTCTGTTCTATTTTCTTTTTCAATTTAGAATCATTTACATAATGTATTAAGAACTGACATTAAAATGTATTATTGGGTTCACCTAAGTTATGTGCTGGTGTAACAGTGCAACCAGAATGAGTTAGTGTGGAGCCCAGTGAAATATTTCCCTCACTGGGGGAGGAACAAAATAACAGATTTCTGAAATATGATGCAAATATGCATGTGTTTCACAATATGACGGAGACTTGAACTGATCAGTCAGTAATGTGACTCATTTTCTTTAAGCACCTCATGTGAACCTGTTGGCCCACTGTTCAATGTTTTACTTGGAAGTATAACAGCATCCACACAAAATATCTCACTTGCTGTGAGTGTAACCCCCATCATCTGCCTACAGTATATTATCATCATCATCATACTATTTTTAAAGAATGTTTTTAAGATTTGTTTCAGGCATAGACACCTTTTCATTTTTGACAGTGGATAGGCAGGAAATGGGAGCAAGAGGGGGGTGTGACATGCAGCAAAGTTCCTCCAGCCGGGTTTCCAGCTGGGGTCCACTGCATATGTGGCATGTGCTCTTAACCACTTGACTATCTGCACTCCCATGAAACGTTTTTCTTGAACATAGATTGTTTTTCCCCTCTGATCACAGTGACTGTTACTGAATTAGATTAGAATAGGTGTAAAGTTTTCCTGTTTTACATTGTGGAAGTTTGAAGATGTAGAAAAGAGTCAATGGTTGCTTGCAGAAATGTCTCAAAGGATCACAAGCTGCGATCCCAATCAACATTGTGGCTTATGATTGGGATCAAACCACCAAAAACAATTATGAATAAATGAAGAAGGCGTTAATGAATTATTAATGACAAAACAATTACAGGCCTGACAGGTTTGTGCGTTGCTGATGGATGGATGGAAAAATGAACTGAATTCAACCGTAAGCAATAATTTCCTTGTTATAATCTTTCCTGTTACATTTAGCTTCAGAGCAGAATGAAAATTAGTAATTAGGTGAGGGATACCTTTTAAAATAAAACAGTGCTTTTTGACTGTAATTTGCTCTTTTGGAAACATTCTTTAAACCTTTTAACAACTCAGATTTAAAAAAGATTCATGAAAGCAGTTACCCTTTTGCGGTAGCTTTGTTTCAGATTGTTTTATATTTCACAGAGGTGGTGCGCCATCTATTCAGACATCTTTAAAACAAATTTTACAGAATCCTTTTAGCTTCGCAATTTAGACTATGATACATTGTATTGTCATTGTGTTTGAGGGACTGGCCTTGTTGGTTAAATATGCCCTCTCTAAATAACACAAATTCAAAATTACAACAAAGTGGAAACCTGTGACTAATATCTGAGGTTTCGTACACGGACCGACTGGAAAACGCAGTTCTCACGAGACGCTGACGCGTTTCATTTCATTTCATGTAGACTTCTTGTTTTTGCCTCTAATTCCTGAAGCTGCAGTCGCGTGGCAGACCTTCTTCCTGTTGTTGGACTGTTGATACCGGACTGTTGTTAGAGAAAGACCACGCTGACCTTCCACTTAGTGTTGGCTTGTGTTCACATGGGTCCCCGGTGAAAATGAGGCAGATCTTGACCATGTAATACAGAGCTACAAGACCTTGTTTTTCTACTGTGTTTGCCGCGCTCCCCTGCCACCTGTCATGCTCAGACATAAAATAATCTCCAGCCGAAGTGTTCAGAGTTCGGCGGGAAATACAGCATAACAGCATTACGGGGAGCCTGATGGCGACTCACATCGATGTTGCTGGAAGGCTTACACTTAACCGAGGAAATTTATTTGATATAATAGTTGCCCGCTTGCTTTTTTGTACAACAATAAGCCAAGCAGAGTGATCACACCAAAAAGCTGATTCCGCAGCACCACCAAAGTTAATATGATGCGCTGCATTTATTCACTTTCCCTTTTAAGCCCCCCACCACACATTAAATTCCCAAATGCCTTTTGAGTTCCTTATTTTTATCATTTATTTCCAAGCCGAAGCTTATTTAATTTTTTTTTCCTTCCTGTCTCTGCTTTGGTGGATGGGGTAAATTCTTTGCTTAATTCCATTAACTTTGTATTGCTGCTCAATCTTTGGTGCCAGGAGCATCAGCGCTGTGGCTGGGTTGTCTTTTAGCAGTTCTGCTTCAGCGCTCTTGGATAGAACATGACAGTTACATTAATGTCTCCATGTAAATTGCTGTCTACATGTAGGAAACAAGCAAAAGGAAAAAAACATGGAACATTCATTGCCCCATGACAGGAGGAATTACAACAACATTCATTGTGTGGAGCCCCAAATGGCCAAGTCTATTATAGCGTACAGCAATTTCACTGAGAATCCAACCAGGAAGATGGACAGCAAGAAAAAGCAATGACAGAAAACACTCACACAGTGCTTTTTAACCAAGCAGGAGAAACAATAAAGGAAAATAGGGGTCAGGGCTCCTGTTATATCAATTTTTGTGGGGAAGTACTGGATATATATGAAGCAGAGCACATGGCGTGTCGCAGTGAATATTTTTTTTTTGGCCGCTGGACGTGCTGGATAGAGCAGCAACTCCACCAGTAGGCTGTGAACTCAGAGCTTCATCTAGTCGGATGTGAAATATATACAACAGAATTAAAAATATGTAATTTTGTCCTTTTCAAAGCCAGTTATTTTGATATTTAAATGTGGTCTAGAACCACCATGCTTGTTTCAATTGTTCCAATAGGCTACGTTGTAACACAAGGCTCACATGCTGCTATGAAATGGAATCATTGCAGGTGAAAAGAATAGCAAGTATGAAAGGAGAATTAAAATGGTGAAGTAAGACTTCATTTCCTGTCATAGCCCAGGTATTAGGCTATTTATAATGATGTTTTTTCTCTATTTGGGAAGGTTGATTACGCTTGTTGTTGTGCAATATTTGGATGAATTCATCATCATATTTTATTGTCAAACAAAATGACATGTGAGGTCCAAGTGCAAGGCCTGTGATAAAATGCCCTCGGAGGAAATCCAAAATATGTTTGTTCCATTGTTCAGTGCGGAGGAAAGCCAGAGAAGTGAATGGAGAAATCCAAAAAGATAACTTGAAACATGTGCAGTAGATTATGGCTGGATGAGGCTCGTCCATGTAGCACAAAACTGAAATTGTGGTGAGGACGTTCTACCGATGCAGATTATTCACAAACCTATGTTGGTGAGTTCTTGTTAAAAAGTACCCAAAATGTTAAAAAAAAAAAAAAAAAACTAAGCAAATGACTTGAGATGGAAAATGCCTTGAAGTTGTTTGTTTTTGGAAGGTCGACTCAGATATTTTGGGGTGGCGAAAGGAAATTGTGGACCCAGTCATCCCAGTACCTTGTCTGTCACAAACCAGAACTCTCTCTTTAAGGATGGGATGTTTTGGCTAAACTTAATGGGCCACGGTTTACCTAAAAGCAAGCGGATGTGTTTATGTTATGATATACATTTCCTCTGACCTGCTGAAGAGGAACAGAGAATAAATCATCTGAGTCTACAACTTGTCTTCGTCATGGTGTCTGTGCTGGTCGCTCAGAGGGCATTTCTTATCCTCACCACCGCCGGCCAAGTCAGAATTACAGACACACATAAAAGAGCCATTATAGAAAAAGCAATCACTCCATTTTGGTTCTCCTAAAGTGCAACAACAGCATAAAAAAAGTGACCACATTCGGTAGTTGAAGCACTGCCGCCAGCTGTGAGTATTGCATTTCCATCCTGTTGCCACTCTTCTAATGTTGGGAAAACAATGATGTAAATGAAACTGAAAAGGAAGGCATTTTTTTCATCACATGTTTTTTGATGAAACAACTTTTAGTAGCAAAGATAATCCACTATTATATAAAAGGGTCAATGTTCATCACAGAGCTGCTCGTACAAACTTTAGTGTGTTGTTGTGATCTTGGAGTAAAACAACACGGCGTGTGTGATCCCGGGCTTTACTGAGAGACACTGGTGGAGACTTTCTGAAGCGAGGTGGGCTTTCTGGACTTGAAAGAACATCATGTTGCACTGTCGAGATGACAACACCATGACCTGAAGACACGTCTGAAGATGAGTGTCTCGGCCATGCCTCTGTTGTACTGGCACATTTTCAAGCTTCTCTGACTTCACAGTAAGCCAGATATGGTGGTAAGGCCAGAGTACCTAGGAGCCAATCTCTTTCTGTGTCTTTCGCTCACTTTATTTACTCTTAATAGAAGGGAGCGGGCAGAAGGAGTGCGCTGTGTGAGATACAGTAATACATCAAAAGGGAACCATTGTGAATGTATTTTCTTTGTGTTTTGCATTTGAGTACAGCTTCAGCAATTAAAAAAAAAAAAAATCACATTGTTTATTTATGGAAGTTTATTATGCAAATGTTCTGCACAGCACAGCCTTAATAACCAAAGTAAAAGAAGTAGAGTTTGTGGACCAAAATTCAAAAATTAATAACAGGAGTCATTGATCTCGTTTGCAGTTGGTGGTGTCCTGTCGACAGTTTCTGCTGAAGTCTCTCTGCAATACCATGAGTGGCCACTGGGTGAGACTGGAAGCAAGGTTAAGCAGGGCCGTCCTATTTAGGTTCCAGTCAAATCTGTCGCTGTTAGCCTGGATCTTCTTCTTCTTCTTCTTCTTCTTAAAAAAAACAAAAAATGTGTTTTGTTGGGTTTCTGCAAAATTAAAATGTTCTTTTCATTTTATTTACTTTTAATTTGTAGATTTCCATCAACCTTTTCTTATGCGATATTCCAAAGTGTTCACAGAAACACGTGGCTGGGAACACTGCTTATGAGATGATGTAGATCAGTGTGTTTAAGCTTGAGGTTACCGGTCCTCTTTGTGACACAGCCGCTTTGAAATAAAATGGAAATGTATCAGTTTTCGTATGGTATGGTTCCATTATTATGCAATTGCTACAGCTTTCCTAAAGCGACCCTAACAATATTCCTTTTACGCTGCGCAATCCATCATGATAATGAATGGCAGTAACTTATCCTGGGACATAAATCTGGCAAGCCCCAACAGCACTGTGACACAGCATTTAATTACAACGCATGTCTAATTGAAAGACCCCCGGAAAATAGGGGGATGTCTCTGTGGCTGTAGCAGGGTTAAAAAACTTAATTAATTATGAGGCACCTCCCTCCCTCTTTATTCTGAGTCACTGGCGTCCCTGCCTCAGTGAGCTGATGACATTTTCAGCCTCCCTTTCATCCTTCAGAGAAATGAATGACGTGGCAAGAGCGTTATCAAATGAGCTGTAGAGCCAGCCAGTGAATATGTCATTGAGTGTGACTGCTCCCTGAGTGAATTGTGATTTATCTCTATGGCTCCCTCGTCATGTTAACTGACTTGCTACACCCGGCACCCCTCGCCCCCACCCCGTGGTTGACAGGCTCAGTCGATCATTTGGGGGATCTCTAGGTGAGGTACTTGCTAATGTAGTCTGGGACCCTCCTGAATAACAGTACCCCTGTGTTTGACCCCATGTGCCCCACACGGCATGAAACGGTCTACACGCATTGCTTCACATCCCCAATCAATCAGCTTCCAGACAATGCAAAATGTCAGCACGACAGTTTGTCATTAGATAAAAGTGAATGAAGATGTCTCTCAGGACTAGGGAACAAGGGATTGTTCGATTTACAAAGATGGTTAATTCAAATTCTCTCTGGCAAAGGTTGGTTTCATCCACAAAGCTATTACACAATGAGCACAGCACTTTTACACCAAGCGCTCAGTTTTTTACAGACCCCATGAGTTAAAAGTGGAGGAGAAGCGACAAAAGAAACGGACAGTATCTTTCTGACAGAAGCCGCCAATTTAGTTTGGAAGTGTCCGGGGACCTGCATTAGCTACATGTCTGCACTGGTGACTAGCAAAGGAGCTAAGTGACAGCAAGCTAAAGGGTGACCACTAGTTCAAACAAGCAGCTGCTGGCAGGAAGTGGTATCTGCCAGCATGAAACACTGACATGCAGTGTGTATTTCACATGGCTAACACCATTATAACAGCAGTGGTATGTCCTTACTGGCATATGCACATAAAAGAAATGTCAGACAAGCTACAAAAAAGTCTCACTTAAACACCACTTACTGTTTATTCCAACTGTAAATAACAATAATACATACTATGTAATGTTTTTGGCAAAGAAAATAATAAGTTAAATTACTAGTTAATTAAGGAGGTGATTAACCCTCAGAACTGCCATCAGCTTCCATGATTATGTGCATAGCTGACAGATACAGGCCTTCAAAAATCTTTTGTCAAAAATATGATTTTTTTTTTTTTTTTCAAACTCACAGAAACTTTGGAGAAACTTGCATCAAAGACAGTTTGGAGCTGTTGACAAGGCACTTCCTGATCTTCTCGTGCACTTTAAAGTTGTTTATGTCTGAATCAAATTTGTGTGAATAAGTAATGTTTTCATCAGCCTCCCAGTGCCTCTGTTTGGCAGAGACAGCGCTTACATGTACATCAAGCAAAAGGGTTGTGGGTTGCGGGGTAACACGGGGACAAGCAAAAAAGGACAGACGGAAAAAAACTGTCTCAAATGAAGAAAGGTGTTCCCAAATAATCCTTTTGCCGGCTCCATACATTCGTCATCCACACTCACAGTCACACTCCCATGCCCCTGCCCCACCTGAGCTTGATTAGTGCCTGAATGCCTGAACCCCGAAGAACAGTGTTGAAAGGCTGCCAGCAGACACTCGGCGCCAAATCAAAAGCTTCACTGTAGAATCAAAAGGGTTCAGTCTTTCTCTACATAAACATGAGAGCGACGGAGGTGATGGGCTGCGCCGGCTGTGAGCCACTTCTGACAACCTCCAGTGGATCCTGCACACTGACTGTGTTGTTGTGTACCTGTTCGCCTTTGCTGTCAAATTCAAACGTAATTTTTTAAAACCAAGTAAAGCCGCTGATATGTCCTTTATCCCCCCCTCACATGGAGTGGGACATTTTGTTGCATTGTCATTTGCTCAATACTTTTCATGGTGGCTGCACAATGTGAAATATCCTTCTGCAACTCAGTGACTTGCTTGACCTGCTTGATATTTTATCAGATTAGCCGAAGATTTTTTGACTTTTGAATTGAATGACTTTAATCTTTAAGAAGAACAGTGAAAAAAACATTCTTATTAATCATCCAAGTAAATCACTTAACCTACTTTGAATTATTGTGGATAATGCAGAAGGAAGCCTGAAAATCATTTCTCTAATTATCAGACTAAAAGTGCTTTCTATTTCTTGCCGTTTTGTGAGGAAAAGCACTTATAAAAGGTTGAGGACAGAATGTGTTTTTGGTAGAAACACAGTCTAGTTGCACAGGAGAGGTGATCCTGTACTGTAGGGAGACGACGTCCTGTTAATTGCAACACCTCACTGTCTTTCAGCTGCAGTCTTTTTGTCTTCCCCTGTCTTCGATGAGCTTGTAAACCTTTTATCTTTCAGACATCGCACATGAAAGAGCGGGATGAGTAAAGAGCATGCAGCATGGGGACACTAACATCTTATTAGAATAATGGCCGTCGAGAGAAGGTAGTCCCTGTGTTGCCGTTCACAGTACAGGCTTTCGTATTAGCTGCGGCTCTGTCGCCGGTAAGTGTCATGCAAAGAGACAGGTCATTTACATTTTTGATAAAATGATCCTGCATTTTTTATTTGTCTTTGAAATTAAAGACTTCTTTAATCATTGTGGATGGAAGGGGACTTAGCCGACGTACTCATGTGTTTCTGATTGCATTAGAACTGATGTGGCGTGGCATGATGGATATTTAATAGTTGTGCTGTCCCTCTGTATCATGTCAGGAGTCTGACACACACAGATGCTCTGGAGCTCTCCACCCCATACAGAATTGCTTTAATTATTAGGCCTATCATCTTGGCTTTGAGATTAGAGGAGGGGCGAGCGGAGCAGAGGCAGAGGAGACGAGGGGAAGGGGAGTAGCGAGGAGTCGTACAGAGAAGCCAAAAGAAAGGCCATGCGAGACGAGTCAAAGGTTGTCAGAGGCTCTAAATGAGTTCATCAGACATTTGTGCATGGTGATAAGGTATCAAACTGACATGCCATGTCCTGTTTGTCTGCAGCACTTTCTTCTCCGCAGGTCTAGTAGCGGGGCCCTAATTGCTGCGTAGATCTACAGAGGCCGCAAAGAGCCCACGGCAGCCCTGTAATGCCCCAGGCTGTGTGCTGATCAGACCTCTCCCTCTGCTGCACTAAACTGTCATCTTCTACAGCTATGTGTTTTTATATTGCAGCATGAAACTGATTTTACTCGATTAAAAAGATCAAATGTTGGCCATGCCAATGTGAGCAACTCAAAAGAAACACCACAATTGCGTCACCACCGCCACAGAAACATCCATCCAGCGCATGGGCGCTGGCAGAGTCTATTCTTGATAATCCAGAGCCATAATGAAGGAACATAAAACGGCCATACAAATTTTCCTAGAATACTTTTTTATGGAAATAAAGAGGACCGATGAGAGCAGAGGCCAGAGAGTGATTATGTGAGAGAGAACAGCCACTCTTACGCTGGCACCTCCAGCGTGCGGGCCATCTGCATAGAGGGCCTGGAAATGAGGATGACAATGCTAATCACTGCCATGGAGGCCTAACTGGTGTGGATGAATGGCCATCCCAGGCTCTAAACACACTGAGTAGCGCTCATCACACAATGTTTTTGTCTGGGCATGCCAGGTCCACAAGCCTCCACCGGCCCCGCCCTTTTCCTGTACACACTCCATCACTCAGTGGCAACATGTGTATGGCTTCCTGTCAATTCAGGAAGTCTTGGTTCATGTCCCAGCCACATTAATGGACCAGGCAGAGGATACTTAGTAATTTCCTATTTCCCTATTGAAGCAATTGTTGTTGGCTATTCTCATTCATCATCGCATCCCCCCCCACCCCACCCCCCCACAAAAAATGGGATCATTATCTGTTTCTTGTTTCTGAATTGGTTGTTTCTGTCTTTCTCATGCTCATGCTCATCCCCATCCCCACTCCGGTAATCTAGCATTCGCGTCTTTTATAGGTGTTTGGTCAGTGCAGAAACCACCGGGAGTTGTTATGAATGTATGTTTTGCAATGGAGCCCTAACACGTGTCACAAAAAGCGGCTGCGGTGTACTGTAGCCTCGGGTCAAATCAATAATCAAAGCAAGTGAAATTGTCTGGAGGATACGATCAATCTGGTGACACATGTATTTTCATGACTGATCAATCAAAGGGCTAAATCAAATAAACTGGCTTTTCATTTAGAGAACATGTCTGGTTAATTCCTTTATCCTTTGAAAATGAGAAGAATACATTGAGAATGACACATTTACATGAGCAAATAAAAGGCTGTGCCAAGACAGTCATTGGGCACGGGGAGGATTTAGCAAAGGAGGGAAGGCCCATAGTCTCAACTTTTCATCCTGATGGTTTCCAGCTGTAGTGTGGGCTTGCTTTTTGCGGGTGTCCCCATAAGTGAATGTGAAGAGGACCAGCTGCCTGGCAGCCGGGTTCTCTTTGCCCCCAGCTCTGGGTAACCAGTAAACCTCTGTGTTGTTGTTACACTGGAAGGCCCTTTGAGGTAACCTCAAAGCCTGCTGTTTGGCTCCGTCACATACAACAATATACAAAGCTGACCAGAAATCACAGGGGACGGTGACAAAAATGGACATACAAAAATCTTTTGTGATTCAAATATTTAGAGAGTGCTGCAATCATGATTCTGATTGTTACTCTTTTTAACATTATCAGGATGAGTTTAGTTGATGAGTTTAGTTGCTCATTTGAGGTTTGAAGCGAAGTTTCAGCACCCAATGTGGTCCGATGCTGCAGGCATAAACAAAAACCAGGAGGTGATAAAGCCATGAAACTCAAGACCTCTTAAGTCCCCATCAGAAGAAGAACTGTGTGCTTTGTTCCTCCTTTAAAGACCAGAGATTTGTTTATTAATAGAGCAAAATACTGTGAACAAAGCAGTAGATATATGCATTTTTGTTTCTGATTAAATCAAACACGATAACCATTTTGGTCATAAAATAGATCAGTCAGTCAAACAATTTGGTTAAAGTAAGATTGATTTATTTATGTATTCCCATAGAATGTTGTTAAATTGATATTTCACCATCAGAATCAAAACTTCCGCTCTGCAATTTTTAAGGCACAGACGTCTTCTAGACGTGGAAACCGGTCTTTAAATGTTTGCCCTGCTGCAGTTCAACTTTTCGTGTGGGGCATGTCGGAAAGCTTTTCATTCTAATGTGCTGTGGTTTTCAAACTCCGATCCCGAGTAAGAAATAAAAACCCAGACAACTGCATTACTGTCCAGCCTGTCAGCTTTGTTGACTATAAGCTCAGTCGTGCCTGCCAGGGCCTTAAAAGCTGAGCTGGCAGAGGGCGGGACTGGAAGTGACTGGAGCAGATAGCTGCAGCTGCGATTTTCAAGGAAAGGAGAATGGACACTTGAATGCATTTTTATACGTTTACAAGGAGTTCATGCCGCTCTCTATGAATCAATAATAAGCAGCATGCAGGAGACCTAAGATACAATTATCCACTCTGAAGTATCTCCCTTGTCACTACAATGAGAATTAGAATCAGCGTGCTGTCAGGTGAAATGGCATTCGCGCTTTCCCTCAGCTGCAGGAAGCCCGTCTCACGGGGCAGAACAAACCCAGAGTAGCCTGGAGATAAAACATGTTATGATGTAAAACACACTGTTGACATATCCACTAACTATTATACTAGCTGGAACAATGTCGACCATTTTAGTATTCATTAGCCTGCAATTCTAATTGCAGTGTAAAATCATTACAGTGACATTTAATTAGATCACACAACAACTTGGAGCGCCGAGTTAGTGAAGCCACTGGTATTTTCTCTCTATTGCACTCATAATTCATTACCATCCGCTTTATCTTTCTCAAAGGATATCGTCACTTTTAAGTATATCTGACAAGTGCAGCTGTTTCCTCAGATTGGCTCTCAGCAGATCGCGGCTCCACGCTTCAGTTGGAAGGCTCAGGTCCCTCAGCATTGTGTTTGGATATTGAGATGTTGCAATTATGAAAACCTCATCGCTCACATAACACACCCATAAATTCAATCACAGTCTGTCTTTAGGTTGTGCTGCACTACATCAATGCACTGACAGATTTTTTTTTCCCCATTCAGTGATTTGTTTGATCGGAAAAAAAAGAATAGTCAAGAATAATATCTAAGCAGAGACATCCACGGGGAACGAAGGGAGACTTCGTATCTGAGCCACACTGGGGCGCATAAATAAATGAGTAAATCGGCTCCGACTGTATAATTGGGACACAATGATATTCCCTTATCCATCCAATTCTCTGTAGAATTCATAGAATCCATACTCATGGATATGGACTTGTTTTGAGCCGTGGAATAAACAGCCATGTTGAATAAATATGCCAATTTAAACAAAAAGTACCAGGATAACAAAAATCAATATATGTAAGTGCTCGTCTTCAAATCAAAGTTAGATTTTAAAACCTACAAACGTTACATCAGCCTGAGACGGGCGTACTTGACAGACGCTGACGGTGTCCCCAGGCTCACGGGCACAAGACACCGAATCCACACAAACACACTGTGTATACAGAGAGTTAGATTTTTGTCAGGCGTGCTTTTCAACAAGAGCTCAACTTATTAACTATAAGGCAAACTGACACTGCCGATAATGCCAAAAGGGACAGTTGCATCATGCTTTTTTAAAATTAGTAATGCACTATGAGTGGTAAATGCTGCTGACACCCTATGCTGGAGCTGACTACAATTTCTAAGTATCAAAATAATTGTCAGCTATTCTGATCGATGATTTATTGGTTTAAGTCATTTTCTATGGGAAAAAGATTTCAGCTTCTTGATTTGTGTGAATACTTTCTAGTTTCTTCTTTTCTGTGTCAGTGAACTGAATATCTCTGGGTTGTGGACAAAACAAGACATCATCTCGGGCTTTGGGAAACCTTTTAACCATTTTCTGACAGGGCAACTAATCGATCAAATTAGAGTGAGTCAGCTGCAGTCCGAACTTATACTTTTGTGAAGTCATGGAGAGAAAAACAAATTGCGGCTATTTAAGTCCACTGCTTCACTCCAGGGTCAGACCGTGCTGCGCTGATTTGTGTTTCCACTACCAGTTGGTAGTCTGCCTCCAGAGTGGGATCAAAGCATGGCCGACCCTCTCCAAGCGAGCTGCGGTGATGTCTCCTGACCAAGGCCAACCCATGACGACCTTCCTTTTCCCCCCTCAACTCGGACCAATTGTATTATTTACTCTACCCCTACTCTCGTCCATCGCAACATCACCAATTAAAAACTTGTTTTTTTCCACAACAACTTTTGTCTTCTGGCAACTTTTGAGGGAACATGCTACTTTTTTTGTGCTCCCCAGTGCCTTTTTAATCTGAACGTAACGACAGTACAGGCCTCAGAAGTCGGTGACAAGTCAGGCATTGACATGGGACAGTGCCATTGGCTATCGGACTGACCTTACTCTGTTTAGGATGAGAAATGAAATACATGTCAAAACTCGTAGGCGTCTTTCAGTTAATGGTAGCAAGCACATTTCAACAGTAATGGATGAAAGAACAAAATCCTGGCGATATGACCGTCTCTGAATTGTTTGGTTACTGTTGTTTTTTTTTTGTTTACTTAAATAAAAAAAAAAAAAAAAAACATTTGGAAAATAACTTTAATTGTAGCTCAGATGAAAGTGAGTCTTAGTTACAGCATGTTATCAACACATCATTGTTATTATATGATTTTAAAGAAAAATGTAATATAATAGTAAAGGGTGTCTAATATTTGTCATAAATTATCACATTAGGCAAAATTACAGCACCTTTGAATTTGAGTTTACAGTGAAACAGTTAATATTTTTTTTTGCCTCCTTTCTTTTTTACATGTTGATCGTACACTTAAATTGCCTCGTGTGAATAGATTCCAGTGCAGCAGCACAGAAAGCCTGAGCGGAACGGTCCAGCTACGATATGCTTGAAAGATGAGGAACTCACCCTTTTCCAGCCATTTACTGCAAACCTTTTTTCTACAAAGTGCTCCAAACGGAGCCATTACACGACTGAGGTGAAAATATTTGCTTTTATCACCCATCTATTTGAACACTGGCCACATACCCCAGCCAGCAAAATGCACACTGTGTGGCAATCACAGTCTTGCTTTGCGTGTCATCATTTCCAAATAATTTAGCAGCTGCAATTAGCTGACTCCAGTTGTCATCACAGTGCTTTGTGCACTCTTTACGGGAGGAGTGGATGTATTAAAGTCTTCATTAAAAGAAAATGTATATATACATACAGGCCGTATATGCATCACTGATGATTGCACGCACCAATTGAAAATAAAAATGACCTCGGCCTGACAAATTAGAAATAAACCTGTTTGACAGGCCCCGTTTGGTTAGAACAAATGCGAGACATGAAAAATTGTTTGACACACTTTCATAAAAGCAAGTGGCGGCAACCCATCCTTTAGCATGTGGTAATGGCCTCTCGTTGTTAGATTCAATGGAAAAAGCCATTCATACTGTTATGTGATTGAAAAGAAAATTGAATCCTTTTGATGTTATAAATGTGTCTATTACCGCATTTGCACACAAAATTTCTATGGAAATTATAGAGAAAGGAGTGATTCTCTGGAGGAAATGTTTGGGAATGACATATTGAATTCTATTCCTGCCTGAATATCAATATAGTGGATGCGCTGTAGAACAACTTCAAAACTATATGATTTTTCACTGGGCTGAAAGGCTAAAATTACTATACTATATACATGAAAAAAAGTTAATGGTTAGATATTTCTTATGTTCTAATGAACAGCCTCTTCAGTTTACTGCTAAAGTTATGAGAAACTTTCTCTCTCCTTTACATGGCGAGCTTTATCTGCCGACAATGTTGGAGTTCAAGAAAAGGTCAGAGGTGGGATGTCGACATTTGTTACATTAAAAAATGATCTCAAAAGGAAGCAGTTCTTGAGTGCGTGAGGGTCCCTGAGAGATCTAAAGGAGACAGTTTTCTATTTGTCCTAAAATACATAGTAACAGAGATCCATTCAAAGGGTTATTCAGAAAATATCTGCCAGTTTTCAGAGGGCCTTGCACTGGAGCCTTTGACACATGCATAAAGAAGCGACATTCATTTTTATTAGGTTACAGATCAGTCTATTTACCAAAGGGACTGTTCACTGAGTTTCGACAGCTCAATTGGGGTTAAGTGTCTCGCTCAAGAACCTCCCAAAGTTTTATTCTCTTCTCCGCTGATCCTGTCTTTGGAGTCTAGAGACTGAACGGGTGAGCTTCAGGTAAAAAGATAAGTTTGGGATTTTTACAGTAGAATGCACGGAGGCCTTTGTCGCATAGAAACAAAAAGTCTAGGGGGCTGTGACTCGGGGTTGTTTTCAGCATTGATTCATCCGTTGATTAATTTCCAGATGAACTGATAAAATCATTCTGGCTGTGTTGCGTCAGAAAGCAGGTTAAATTATCCACAATCAGTGTTATTCAGTGATACTTATAAAGATTACATCGTAAGGCTTGCGTAAGATTGACATACTGAGAACAACTTGTTAGTAGTCAAATGCAGGCAAAGACAAAGGTATAAATATTTGACTACTTGCTCTTTCTTAAACCCATTTTCATATTCACAAGTAACTTTGATTTTAATCTGCAGTCCATTGCTCAGTGTCGATGTCACATGTCTGTACATGCTCATCTGTTTCAACTTGTGCTGTTTGCCCCCCACCAAAAAAACCCTAATTAGCTCAGCGTTTCAAAAATTGTTAAAACAATCAATTATTTATAAAATGTGAAAAATATTTTGAACTCATAAATTAACCAGTGCAGTAAGAGAAACATTTTGATAAGAGGTGAGTCTGCATCACCCAATACGTGGTGAGTGAATGCTTATTTCGTACTGTAGCGTACAGTATGTCAAGCTTTATTCCAAAGTCCAGCCCCACATCATGGCAAATTGAATAATAAGCAGAATAAGACTCTCCATGCTAGGGCTGTAGCCAACATGTTTTTATTACTGATTAATCTGCCCCCTTATTTTCAGTATTGATAAATTAATCCTCAAGTCTATAAAATATCCAAAAATCGTGAGAAATGCTCATCACAATCAGCAGTCCAAAAACCAAAGACCCTTCATTTAATCATACATGAAAATGTAAAAGCAGCATTTCTAGCATTTTTGCTTGAAAAACAACTTCAGCAGTTAATCAGTAACCAAGAAAATGAACGGCAAACAATATTCGATCAACAAATTGATTAATCCACTTCAGTGGTGAGCCAGTGGCATGAACCGGGATGGTCACCGAAGTTTCAGCTCTTTACGTCTGCTGATAGCAGCTGTCGAGGTTTGGGAAATATTGGCTTCCTCTCTGAATGTGTGTTTAATTTCCACACAGTCAGACTTTTAACGTACCATCTGAAGATCCTACAGATGGATCAGCCTATTGATTTGCTATTCAAATTTTTGGGTCTGAGACTCTCGTGAACAAAGAACATTATGCTTTCATTTTACTCATTTTATTCTGAGTGAAATAAGACTCCCTTCTTTTATTAAGTTCCTGGAGTTAAACCTTTATTCAAGTGTTTTTGATAATGTGCGTGGAAAGTAATATGTGTCACTTGTGGCAGAAGCACTGACAAAACATGCGAGAGATGGAAAAAAGGCATCTGTATTCAAGGTAGTACACCTCATAATTTAACCCGTCATTGAACACAAGCTGCTTTCTGATCACTACACCACAACATTATTCAATTGCCTTAATGAGTGCATTTAAAGACTTTTCAGCTATGCTCATATTTGATGTTTTTTCGGGGGCCTGTTGTAAAACATTTTGAAGTCTCAGCAAATGGTTGTAATAGCTTCCTTTCAAAATGGTGATAATGATTATGGATGTATTCAAATTAAATTAAATCTCAAAGACTGTGATGCAAGTCACTGTGACTAACTCAAGCGCATCAATCATTTTCCTGACGCTTACAGGAACACTGTCGATTCACTCGGAGGTACTTTTGATGTCAGACACAAAGGAATAATAATTGCTTCGATTCAAAGGTACACTTTATACTTACAATTTCAATCAAATTTCAATCTGGGATCAAAAGGCGATATGTTTGCATTATGCTCTTGAGCGATCCGATCCCTGAGTTTGAGGACAGATTTTCCTAGAATGTGTATTAAATAGAAAAGCAGATGGCAGTTCATTTCCTTTTCTCTGCATTCATCGCATTAAAAAAAAAAAGATGCACAAAGTTTCCACCCCACAGGACACGAAACCAAAACACCATGATTAAAAAGGAGTATGTTATATGAGAGGTGGGAAATATAGGCTCTGATTAATATTTTCAAATTAGAATTACACACCAGTTTTGGTCATTTGCTAAAAGTGCTTGATCAAAAAGTGATATGATGCCGGAATCAAGGGCTGGACATAAGTAGGCACAGCTTTCCTGTCAAAAAAAAAAAGAAAAAGAGAAAACTGCCATACTTTCTCCAGATTGTCACGGGGATGGAGAGGAAGTCAAGCAAAGTGGTGGATTTTGTTGTTAACGTGATGGATGTGACCTGAGGACAACGGGATATTAATTTGCATGTGATTAGCAAGACTGTGATTGAGTGGATACAGAAGTGGCATGCTGTGATGTGTTGTTGCCGTGTCATGAGGTTGTCATCCGGTGCTCGTGCTTGTGCTCGTGTGCGTGCGTGTGTGTGTGTGTGTGTGTGTGTGTGTGAGAATGAGAGAGATGGAGAAAGTGTGTACTGTGTGCGTGTGTGTGTGCGTGTGTGTGTGTGTGTATCTGAGTGTAAAACAAGCTCAGTGGCTGCAGGTGTGAAAATAGCCCAGGCTGTGAACTCCACACACTCCCTCATCCTCTCTCACTTCCTCTCCCGCTCATTTATTTTTCTTTTTCTCTGATTTGGTTTTACACTGCTGCGCTCGACTCATTTGCATCTGCTCCTGACACCCTTGTACCAGTCACCAGCAACCCCTCTGACACACACACACGCACACGCACACGCACACGCACACACACACCAAAACTACTATCATCATTCACAACTTTTCCCATCTTAGAAGTGTGAAGACGAAACAACAGGTGTAAACTGGTGCACTTTCTGGTGGAACTTAGATGTACAATCTACACGTGAATATGTCAAATATAATCATCTGTTATATGTTATAAAAAATTCGACACAACTGTGAACAGGCCCCCTAAGCCCTGAGCGTGTACGAGAGGGCTTGTGGGACTCCTTTGTCTTTTATTTTCTCTGCTGTGTGATTTGTGTGATGCCTGGGGGGGCAGGGAGTCGGAAACATATGTTTGTATTTACACCGATGTGTCGACGACGAGGATTCAAGCGTGGATGCACAAAGGAACTGATAATCAAATCTTTAATCCATTTAATTTATCCAAGCAGCAGAATGAGCTTGAATATATCAGGAGGCTGTGGTCATGGAGCTGTGCTTTTTGAGAGCGCCGTGATGAAGTTCAATTAAGAGACAATCTCATAATTATAAACTGACTCGAGAGACAAGGCAGGGTTCATTTCTCCAGGCGCCATTCTTCTGAGAAACAGCCTGTTCTGTTAATCACAACTTATTGGATAAATAGGCACAGAGATGCAGCCTTGTGAAATAGATTAGGGACGCAACTAACAGTTGTTTAAATTTTTCAATGAATCCTCAGAATATTTCCACAATTAATCGACTGGTCTATAAAATGTAGGGGGGAAAAAGTGAACAATTGTAGTTTTAAGTCTGGAATTTGCTTGTTTAGTGGAAACCCAGAGACTCTAATGTCACTACGGACAAAGAAAAGCACCAAATCCCTACAGTTAAAAAACTGGAACCAGCAGATGTTTGACTTTCTTTGGAAAATGACCAAATGTCGCAGTTCCAAAGTAAATACAGCCCTTCCTATTCAAAGCCACAAAAGTGTCTGGAGTCCGATACACTGTAAAACCTGCTCTCTGTGTGCCTGGTGCTACTGTACCCCTCAAAAGCCTCGGATTTTAATTCAGCTTCTGAACAAAATATGTAAGGACGGCAACTACAAGCACAAATCGTTCAGGTGTTGCAGCAGTTATTACTTAATGAAACTGTCTGCATATTAGCACATGTAAAAAGGGAATTATTAATAATTAATTTTACTATCACTCAAAGAAACTATAGGCTGTCTCAAGTCCCCCTGAAGAGTTTCACACAGTTTAAGAAAATGGTTCACGTAACAGTGCAGAACAATCCTAAGCATTTGCAAGTCACAGGTCAGGCTAATTATGTCTTCCTGTGAAAAAATAAGCCTGACCCCGTACAACTCGTACAATCGCGCATTGATTTTCTAAAGAGCGCGTGTTTAATAAATTTAGCTACAGTAGCAGGACCAGGTGGTCAATCATTGTCCCATTCTCAAAGCCCTTGATGAGCGCTGAGAAAGATGGCAGAAATAATACATCATTGTTCTGTCTAATTACAGCATGTCACAGACAAGAGCGGATTTGCATTTTAAACAAGCACTTGTTCTGATTGAGGAACAATTGTTATATATTTCATTAAAATGTGAGCCGTGTGAGCCAGCGCTCTCCGTCCAAAACACGCGGGAGGAGCCGCAAACCCACAAAGCTTCCAGTTTTATTCCGGCGCGTTCCGTCGGCGGTTCAAGATATTCTTTAATATGTGTTTGTTTGTTTTCATTTCTTTTACACTTATGCATACTTTAGTGATATTTTTCCTCCCACCAACGATTAATTTAATCTCGCAGCCTTCTTCAAGGTCTTTTTCCCTGCAACCCCCCCACCCTCCTCTCTCCACTCCCAGTTCAAGCAGAAATGAGAGAGGGTCTGCGGAGAAAGGGAAAGGAAGAAGAACTAAAACAAGATGCTGGAATCAAATACGCTTTAACAGTTTTTGACTGCTTTTTGCACCATTTTCTTAGAGTGGATTTGAAGCGGGGCTGGGCTGCTTCCTGAATATCTTACAGCCTCCTCAGTGTCTTTATATACAATTCCACTTATTTACAGATCACTGGAGGAACATCTGCTCCAACACTTGCCCCAAATCTAAGAAGTGATGTTTTGCAATATACCATTTAATTTTTAATGCCGAAATTCAGTTCTCCTTCAAAACAGAAGAACTTTCATGGATGGGCTCCTTTTGATAACAACTAAACAACATCCAATAGCCTGGAAATATACTGGAATTCAAGGGATAAACAAAACTCCGGCAAACAAACAACTGCAGTAATGGTAAACACTGCGAAAAAGTTGACAATATCGTGGCAACATAAAAGTAGCAGCGCTATTTCATCTTACTCATAAACAAGTCTGAATGCAGCTAATCAAGCGAGATGAGTCACAAGTATGTCAGAGAATACACAACAGATAACTTCAGAGGAGATGTTTTACTTTTACAGAAATTACTAACAAGGAAAAGGTCAGGAGCGCTCCAATATGATAAAAATTAAACCAAAATCAAGACCAAAGACGTAACGCATACAAGTCAGACTCAAAACACCTGCTTCACAAAGAGGTTTGGAGCGAGCCGTCCTGCACAATTATTCTGCAGTAGATGCCCGCCATTGTTACCGATCCATTTTGCTACAGGCACGGGGAAGTTGTGATGCACCTGCATCTGTTCATCCGTACAGCAATACAAGCTGGCCTCATGCCAACACTCCCCACTTCAGCCGCCGCCAAATACTACACATATTTGATTTGCAGTACAGCATAATAGGCCATCAGCTTAATTATTACCGGGGAGTTATCATCCTGAATCTGTCTGTACGGAAGAGCAGGAACGAGAAGAAGAATGGCTCATAATGCCGACATTTGCATGTGGCTCAACAACAACAATGTAGTGTTGCGGCTGCTCATTGTGATCATACTAAAGTTTCATGTTTTTATTTTATACTTTTATTCATACGCTGACTCTATCAAGGCCAGTGAGGGAAAAGAGACTTGTAGGAGTACAACAGCTCAGTTTCATAGACGATTCCACATTCTTATATCTTTGAACAACAGCCCTGGGATTCTCTGCTTCGATGTTCTTTGGCAGATATACTGTACATAAAAATATGCTGCACTGTTGATGTCTTTGATACAGTGCCGAGAAAGCCTTAAGTCAAACAAATTACCTTTAACTACAGGAAGGTTTTAAACACCACAGAAATTCTACGATCATGGAAATATTCTTCATGTACAGCACATCAGTCAGGAATAACAAACCTAAGGAAAGAGACACTAAACTCGTACTGATATGCTACGATGTGAGAATAGGTTATTTTGTTTAGTTTAATCATTCTCAGTGACGTGTCCATGGTATTTTCCATCATAGTATAAGTATACATTTTGGAAAAACTACAATAAGAAAATAATTTAAAGCTGCTGTAAGTGTCGTCGTCTTTTTCCTTCCTTCCTGTCATTTTTACAGTTAGCAAACGCCGCCCTCCTTTCTATGTCACTACATCAACGGTAATCGCCAGACATGGCAACAAACAGGAGGATCCCGCTCTCTGCGGGTTTATGAGCGGACAGGGCCGCCTCTTCATGGAGTTCTCAGTCCTGATTGGATAAAGTGGGCAGGGATAACAGAAAATGTTGTTTCTCTTTTACTGTGTGAGCAGGAAGAGAGACGTTGGCTGCAGAGCAAACACTCAGTGTCAATCACAATCACACAACAGTAATTACTGTTGGAATACAGAGCTTTACACTTCTTTTGATATACTGTTTCAGCAGCTTTACATCATTATGAAGTCTAATAACTGTTGGAAGAGGTAAGAAAAGAACATAATGTATATTGAAAAATAAACGTTGGCGACATTGTAAACATTTCCATTTTATTATTAGTGTTATATCAATTGATATTGTGGATCATCCATTAACTGCGTCCGTGTTGCTCTTCTAAACGCCTTTGAAAGAAACTTGAAAAATGTGTACGGTATAGTAACAGCTTACCAGTCAGGTCTGATGTTATTGTACGGTGTGAGTCAGGAGTTACACCCTGACCAAACTGAAACAGTGAATAACGTCCTTAGACTGCAGTTTGCCAAGCATGTATGGGGCTGTTTGTTTTGGATGCGGGTCATGGAACTGATTTCATAACAACGCACAGTCTGTGCACTGCACAGTGCACTGTTTCTTCTGCTGAATGTGAACATCACGCTCAGTCTGACTACAGCATGAACAGGTTGACCCATTCTGCAGCACTTATATTTAGACTAGAACATTGTCAGAATTTAGTATGTCCACTTCAAATAGCTGTTTTATGTTGATACAGTACCATGAACCATATCCTTGTTGTTCTGAAATAAATTGTATTTTGTGTGTTATCTGAATAGCCTTTTTGTGACACGCACAAAATGCAAGTTAGCTGAATAAAATTGTCTTTTCCATCCTTCCTTCCTGGCTTTTAAAATGTCTCTAACTGCTTTCAATTACTGCTGATATTTGTTGGTGAATTGCAGCTTTGAATGCTTGACAGTTTTGTTCATGTCAGCAAACAGAGCAGTAATCTTCCTAATAAAATGCACTTTGTATTTGTGCATGTTCCCGTGTCACTGAGCATTTCAGACCCGGGAGATCTTTCAATCCGCAACTGCTTCGAGAAATCTGCTGCACAGAGAACAAGTCGGCCCCCTTCCCACTGTACCTGCCCCTGCCTGGCCTTCCCGCATGTTTTGGTTGGCACAGCTCTAACAGTCTATCCATCACAGCTATGCTGCTCTCTAACTGTAGTTATATAGAGGGAAACTAGTCAAAATAAAGTCAAAATAAAGCAAACAGGAAAACTGAATCTGAGGGACGGGTGATTAAACAGATTATAGTGAGGATATAAAGGGTATCCTTACTTTTTTGGTGGTTTGTTGATGAACACAGTATCTTAACAATAACATTTTCAAAAGAACATGATTTTATCGAACACTCCCACTATCACACGCACTGCTGCTGTTGATGCGCCTCTCAGAATTATACAATAATCACAAGATGTTGTCAAATGAGATTAGATTAGATTAGTATCTGCAGTATTTTATCAGGACTGTTTCTATTGACAGTCCTTATCTGTTTGGTAATAGTTTTTTCAAAAGAACATGTTACAGAAAAAAAAAATCAGAACAGAATTAACATTTTTTGATATATCTATATTGTTTCTAGAACAGTAACGCCAATGTTTATGACAGAAAAATCACTATACACTGAATGACATAGAACTAGAAACAAACCAAAATATCAATAATATAGACGATATTCCTGACATCAAAATACTGAGTGAAGTTTAGAGAGAAGTAAGAAGGTAGACATCAGTCAATATCAGTCCTCCTCCATCAGGTGAGGAGCTTCAGTGCCTGCAGGTACGGCCGGCGGAGGGAGGAGGGGCTGGTTAGTTGTGCAGAAGCAGCTAAGTTTACAAGAATTTGTCACATTTTAAGATATCAGTTCATGGCAAACTGAAAAAACAAAACAAAACAAAAACAGACTACATACAGACAGCATCCCGGTAGCTTGTCTGTAACAAATCGCTTTTACCCCTGATTGTGGTGCTGGGCTTGTGTAAAACACAGCAGCGGTGGATGCGAGACTGCGTTCGGAGCAGGTGAAATAAACACTTTATACATGTTTACATTTTGTCAAACAGGTGTATTGATAAAGATCTTGTTACTCGTGAAGGTTTTGTTGCTCTTACAGTAATGAGCATTGCTCTCGTCCACTTGCGTAAACCTCGACTTATCGTCACCTGGTTCACTTCACTGTCTCCACCTGCGGCCCCGCTGCTCTGCTGACTGCACAAACATGTGGTAATGAATTATATCAAATGCTATCTCTGTTAAAATGCATTTAAAAGCTCTTATCGTTACTACAAGGTTTAATAATTTAGCTCTTGTGGTCTATTCATTTCTAGGTTTCAGTTCCCATCCCTATACAACACCCAACAAATGAGCTTACTGTGTTGCTCAAACTCAGCCACAACATTTCATTTAAAACACACTGTGCTTCTGGCAGAATTGGTCTGCCTTTGGTTCTGGAAGTCTCCACAGACTGAGCTGTGATAACAAAGCATGCATCTGCTGTGGCACTTTGACAATTTGAAAGAAAACAAAAGTGCAGTTTTACTTTTGTAGAAACAGAAACTAACTTCAGTAGCACAGACTGGAAAAAAACAAACAAAAAAAACCCAAAACAAAAAAAACTTGCATCCCCTCAGAGAAATAACAGTACAAGCTCTCAACCTTGCAGGCAGAGCTTCCTGCCGCCTGCAGCCTGCCTCTCTGCGGTACCAGTTGCTCAATGAATACACATCAGCGGTCCTGCCCACTCTGTGGCTGTGAGTGATGTCATTGTCAGCTACCTCATGTTGCTTTGACAGCTCCTAATCACACCTCTTGTGTTGTAGGAACTAGCCATTCAACATTGCAACAACACTGCTTCTTGTATCTGTCAATCACTGTCACTGGGTGATACTTTCCCCGGGGTGTGGTTGTCCATCAGGACGGAGCTGGTCACCGTGTTCACATGTGGCCCATCAGCCTCTTTTAGATTGATACCATACAAACCCGACCGGCCCTTCAGTCTCTTATTTTTTTTCTTCCTTCTCCCCTCTCCTTACTTTAGTTCAGCTCCATCTGACGAGCGGGGAATCGGCTGCTGGCCTTGTATCGACAATGCAACAACGCGATTCAAACAAAAAACCCAGAGTCTTTCTACTTTCTCTCTTTCGTCCTTTTTTTTTTCTCAGAAAGTGGGATCAATACATTGTGCAGCAGGAGTTGCTCCCACAAAGGCGAGAATATGTAAACTTTTGTTTTACACTCTCTGTCTTTGGAAAAAGAAAAAGAAAACTTCAAATGGAGGATACATCAAACAGAGAACCAGAACACTTTGATCTCACTTTGAATGCAATGAAGTTACGTTGCATTAAAATTTAAGAACTGGACTTGAAAATAGAATACTGTAGAGAAACCTGTATAGTAAAGAGACCTGTGTATTGAAAAGAATATTGTACAGTGCTGTCGGAGAAAGGCAAGCTTCAATAAAAACCCTTGTATCTTCAGATGATAAACTGAAAACAGATTCACCCAGAGGTCCTGAGAGGTGAGGTGAGAGCATACAGGTCTACATCAGCCTGTCATATGACCTGTTTAAATTCTGTATCACTGCTGTGACATTGGAGATTTGAATAATAAATAAATAAATAAATTTTAAAAAAAAACACCCACAGAAGCTACAGAAACCAACAATGTTCTTACCCCCGCTGTTTGCGGCAGGCATCAGTATGTGCTGACGAACGACTGTGGCAGGCAAGACAATATAATTTACCACTGATTAAACGGCAGGGCTCTTAACGGAGAGCCAGGGTTCATACAGTTAACACACAACTCATCTTTATGCAAGCATATTTTATTAGCTTACACGGGTGGCATGCCCCAGCTGCAAACACAAGCAAATAAAGAATCCTCGTTCTGTCAAAGTGATGTAGCATATGTTGCGGTGATCATGACGTCACAACACACAACGAGGCAGAAAAACTGAAGATGTTAGAGATGATATATGACTCGAAGGTTGTTTATCCTGGAGTGTTAATTAATCGCCACACATTAAACAATAGAAACCCATATAACCAAATAGCTCTTGAACAAAAACCCATTTCTATATCATATACAATCTATCCTTATTGAGTTACAGTGTTTTACTCTCCTGTGTCGCTTCATTTGAATCAATATTTAACTGCATTTTTGATGCCTGTTTCTTTTTACAAAGATATATGTGCGACATGTTAAGCAGTCGTCGTCGAACAGGTAGAGCTTTAGACGAATTAGTCTTCCACTGCCCCGGGTACGGCTGCTGAAGTGAAAGGCAGGACAGGCAGACTAACTGTATGAAGTTTACAGTTGCAGCTGTTAACATATTTGAAAATTATTAAGTTTGGAGGTGGGTCTATATTTGGGGTGGGGATCTTTTCCATTAGGGGATGATTAAATAATGATAAGCTTGTGAATATTTACTGTGATATTACAGTGAATGTAGCGTGTGACCCACTTTAGACTTTCACATCTGAAAAGGATAAACCCTTTGATAATTCTTTGACTGCAGACACTATTTGACAGTCAGTTTTGGGTAATAAAATATGCTTCTCCCCTGTTTTCAGCCCCCTCCTATCTTAGTTCTGGGCGAGGATGCGCTTGTGTTAGGCCATGAGATGTGCAGTCTGAGGTAAATGTGACTGAGTGATGTGTCATATAATCTCTTGGACATATCTAGAGGACGTTATTCCAGGAGAGGATATGGGGGCCGCCTCATGAAACATTTATCTGGGAAGAGTAGCGCAGCGATGGCAGGCAGATGGAGTGACAGAATGGAATGAGGTAGAGAGGGGAGAATAACAAGGAAAGTGTTTGTATGTGCGTCTGTCCGTGTTTCTGCCTCTCACTCACCCCGTCTGCCTGGTAAAGGTGGAGACACTGTGGAAAACATGCCACTGCGGCGCTCATTTACATGGAAAATGAACAATCTTCTCCCAAGTGGGGGAGTATATACATCAACAGATGATGTACATGTGTGCGTATCTCACACACACACACACACACACACACACACGTGCACACACCCACACACACACAGTTTTAAACATGCTCTGAGAGCTTAGAGGGGCTTTGAGCATGATAACTCCTAACAAAAACCCTGAGGCTGAGCTCTGACACAAAGCTTATAATCTGGCTGAGTGTTCCAGCGGTTGAGCTCACTGAGCAGCAAACGCACCTCTGGACATATTTTTTTTTCACAGTCCCTTATTTGACCGTTTGAAAGAGGAGATCTTTATATGTGTAATAATGCAATGTACTGTACTCAGAGTTTCCTCTAGTGTTGCTGTTGACTCCCATTTACATGTAAAAACTAAAATCCTTTTCATTAACGCCTCGTACTTTATTGTCTGACACGCAGCTACGCGTTTAATGGACATTTATGACCCTCGCTGAACTTAGAAATTGCAGTCGAGACTGATGCATCTTTCAGTGCTGGAAATTTCATCTGGCAGGGTAAGTGTAGAGTCATTTACCGTGATGATGAACAACAATATTAATCTCACTTGGCAACAATTTGGATGATTAATTCATTGCTTAAGTTGTTCAATCAGGCAAAAAATACCAAATAGTTGCAGGTTCCCTTTTTCTCGAATGTCAGTATTTGCTCCTGGTCTCTAGTTTGTGTTATCGTGGATAGACATCTACAACATCATGTGACCTTGAGAATTGGGCATTTTTTTGGCATGGTTTTTGACATTTGATAGCAAAAAAAATAATCAACCGATTAGCCGACTATGAAAAAAAACTACATCTCTTCGTAATTGATTTAATAAGGGGTAAAAGAAAAGACCTTTCTAAATTCTGGATTTGAAGACCTCATTTCACCTTGACTATTGTTTGTACTTGTCAAGCGTAGAACAGGGCCTTGAAATAAACGACTGTGGGCAAAGGACCATGGGAAAGACTTACGCATCATACTCTGCGCTCCCAGCAACTCTTAGGTTGTGCTTGGCTGGCCCACTGTGGCGCTTCAGCACTGGATCTTCAGATGCTGACAGACACCAGAGCCTAGTGGGAGCCTGGTGGAGTGGCCTCTCTCAGAAGGAGGAAAGCTGCTCCCACCCAGACAAGGTCATGCTGGCCTCTTGTCATTATCCTCTGAACAGACAGGGGAAAAAAGCATTCCTATCCAGCGACCATTAGTGCCAGGCAGAGACCAATTACCACCAGGCAAAGGGCAAACAGTAAGCGGACATGAATGAAGCCAGGCGGGTCAGAGTGGTCACAGATAGCAAAGGTCAGTGTTGTCATAATTTTAGACAAGTTAAAGTTGTAAATAGCTCCGGAGATAAACACACCAGCTAGAAGGGTTAAATTAAGTACACATTCCCTGAGTGCAATAGATGCTGTCCATTAGGGGCCTTTACTGCTGTGGAAGAGCATTATTGTCATTATCTGAATTGTCTTTCTCTACTCTCTTCACCCAAATCATTGACATTAGCGATTCATCATACACTAATGAGCTGCAGATCAATAGGGACCTTTATTATAAGGATAAGGTTAATACCCCCATTGAATTCACAAAAGAGTCATAGGTTATCTCGAGTAAACATTCTGAATAACTCAGTAAGTGATACCACTGGATCCCCCTGCCAACACATTTATATCAGGCTCTCCCCAGAGTCTTCTGCAGAGCCTCCGTACGGCATGTGCTTTATGTACGCAGGAGTCACGGCTCCATAAGGGTTTCCTACAGTATGTCATGTACAGGCGAACTAGTTTTCTTAAAAAACATCAAATAAAAACATGTTCTGTTTGACACGCAGCACTTAGGGGGTCACAAATACAAGTTTCCATGTTTTTTTTCTTCCATAAACGAGGATCCCTGCTCTTCGCTGACCGTACACACATGGCCGCCATATACCTCTGATGTTGGGTTCAAATGCTCATACGTCATACTGCACTGTTCCAGGTTGCAAGTCTCTCAAGCAATGGGAAGAATGACAAATTGCTATAATTTCATCAATTCCTGATTGATAAGCAACTTTAAAGACAATGGATAATGGAAATCCTGAAGAACATCAGGTCGCTTTTCAGGGTAAAACAATATATTTGATAAACAGTAAGCACTTGTTTGATAGCGTCATGGTATATATATATATATATATATATATATATATATATATATATATATATATATATATATATATATATATATATATATATATACACTATATTACCAAAAGTATTCGCTCACCTGCCTTTACTCATTCTATGAACTGAAGTGCCATCCCATTCCTAACTCATAGAATTCAATATGATGTCGGTCCACCTTTTGCAGCTATTACAGCTTCAACTCTTCTGGGAAGACTGTCCACAAGGTTGAGGAGAGTGTTTATAGGAATTTTTGACCATTCTTCCAAAAGCGCATTGGTGAGGTCACACACTGATGTTGGTCGAGAAGGCCTGGCTCTCAGTCTCCGCTCTAATTCATCCCAAAGGTGTTCTATCGGGTTCAGGTCAGGACTCTGTGCAGGCCAGTCAAGTTCATCCACACCAGACTCTGTCATCCACGTCTTTATGGACCTTGCTTTGTGCACTGGTGCACAGTCATGTTGGAAGAGGAAGGGGCCCGCTCCAAACTGTTCCCACAAGGTTGGGAGCATGGAATTGTCCAAAATGTTTTGGTATCCTGAAGCATTCAATGTTCCTTTCACTGGAACTAAGGGGCCAAGCCCAGCTCCTGAAAAACAACCCCATACCATAATTCCTCCTCCACCAAATTTCACAGTTGGCACAATGCAATCTGAAATGTACCGTTCTCCTGGCAACCTCCAAACCCAGACTCGTCCATCAGATTGCCAGATGGAAAAGCGTGATTCATCACTCCAGAGAACGCGTCTCCACTGCTCTAGAGGCCAGTGACGGCGTGCTTTACACCATTGCATCCGACGCCTTGCATTGCACTTGGTGATGTGTGGCTTGGCTGCAGCTGCTCGGCCATGGAAACCCATTCCATGAAGCTCTCTGCGTACTGTACTTGGGCTAATCTGAAGGTCACATGAAGTTTGTAGCTCTCTAGCAATTGACTGTGCAGAAAGTCGGCGACCTCTTTGCACTATGCCCTTCAGCATCCGCTGACCCCTCTCCGTCACTTTACGTGGCCTACCACTTCGTGGCTGAGTTGCTGTTGTTCCCAAACGCTTCCATTTTGTTATAATAGAGCTGACAGTTGACTGTGGAATATTTAGGAGCGAGGAAATTTCACGACTGGATTTGTTGCACAAGTGGCATCCTATGACAGTTCCACGCTGGAATTCACTGAGCTCCTGAGAGCGGCCCATTCTTTCACAAATGTCTTGTTTCACAGTCTGCATGCCTGAGTGCTTGAATTTATACACCTGGGGCCAGGCCAAGTGATTAGAACACCTGATTCTGATCATTTGAATGGGTGAGCGAATACTTTTGGTAATATAGTGTATATATATATATATATATTTCAATATCCGTTGCTGATCTATCTTGAACCACAGAGGAATTATAGTACTTGCACCTCCACCTCCTTTTCTCACTGTAACTATCTTCAAGGGGTGAAAAATCTCATTCACATCCAGGAAAGTCTCCAGTTATTCCCCTGCTGTTTCACAACTCTGGTCCTGTCAACAGTGACGTGATGTCACTGACAGGTCGCTGGGTTTGCCGGTATCATGGGGATTTTACCAGTGTTTCACTGTTTAGTTACAGTGTGAAAAAAGAGGTGTAATTATGATCAACAGTCTGTTCATGAAATGTGAAATGTGACATCTAGTCCACCACTTTCATGGACACGTTCTGCCACTTTTTCCCGCAAGACAAAAGATGACCAAATGCAAAATACTCCGATCGGACCAAGTCTCTGTTTGCATGCTTGGCCTCACATTTATAAAGCGGTGTGAGGTTATGTTTAATAAAACTCAATCATCGTGAAATGCACATACACACACGTCCCACAGTTATCCTTAAATGGACAGAGGCATGCTTTTAATCAACTGTTTGGATATACAGTACATACCTCTGTGTGGACCCGTCAATAGAAAGAATGGCAAAGAAGAAGCACAATTAGTTTCTCCAACGACACCACAGTGACTGTGTCCTTACGCACGAGCATAACAGAGGGCTATGATCATCGCCAGCCCTCACACATGCTCCTGTAAAACAGCAACAATGTCTCTATCATTACACTCATAGAACATCAGAAAGGTCATCAATACTGACAGAATTTATGGAAAAAAATAAAGAAGTTATAATAGGATATAGTATAATGGAAACAGATTAGACACTGCACTTTGTCTTGTCCTTTCATTTATAAGCAAGTCACAAAAGCTGAATGAGTATTCTCAGATTTTAAGTCTCCTCAGATGTAAAAAAGAAAATGTGTGCGTGCCCTCTCAACTAAATTGTACAATAGAAAGAAAATAAACTGGAAATGATGTCGAAGACAAAACACCCCCCCCCCCCGCCCCCCCCCCCCCCTCCCCCCCCCCCAAAAAAAAACATAGGAAAATGCAAAAAATAGAATTAACTGTGAACAAACTGTGTTTTGAAATTCAAGAATAGCTTATCCGTGCAGCTTATGTGCATCATTTGTACATCTGGTTGGCCTGGTTCAACCTCAAAAGATTGAGTATGAGTGTCGACCCCCCGTCTGTTTGAAAAAAAAAAAAAATGAGGAAAACACAGGAGGTTATCTTCCGGAGAGGATGGAACCAAATTCTGTGAATCTATCCTCTTCCTGCATTTGGTACATTTTCATCCCCTTCTTAGTGTCAGATGTGTAACTAGAAATTTTCACACACCTCCTCCCACTCTGCACTTTCATGCCACACAGGGGTGATCAGCTGGAGGAAATCAAGCCCCTCTCTAAATTTCCTCTCAACTGATTAAGATAAACTGCTTTTCAGCCATGGTTACCCCCCCAACCAATCAATTAAAGTAATCAATTAAAGGCCTGCCGGCTGAGCCTTTGGTAATTGAGGGTTGAATAAACACAGGCTGCTGATACTGATGATAAAGCCGTAACAAAACCATGGGCATGAAAAGGGCTTGAAAAATGTAATTTCTGGGATTTTAGTTATTTCAATTGTAAGATATCTAAGGAAATCTACGTTTAGTTATTTATTTAATTTCCTTCCCAGCGCAGTCGTAGCTGTTTACCCCGCGCTGCCAGAGATTCTGCCCTAGGACGTTAAATATTGAATAAAATCATCAGCCAGGCCTTTCCAATTGGCTGTGGCTACTATTTGAAAAAAGTGCCAGTAGAATTCAAACATGGCACTGTGTTCCAGCATGTCCTCCAGTGAAAACAAATCCTCAGAGGAGGGTGAAAGAGACTCTTTGGGCAGGCTTGGCCTCTTCACTGCTGGCTTCAGGTCCAAGAGGTGAGGAGGCTGTCTGTACTTCAGGGATCCTAAAATAAAGCCACAAAGGGCTCACTGACTGAGCCGCGTTCACTTAAAAATGCATTTCTCGTCCGTCTCCTACTTAAAAATGTATATTAAAATTTGATTCACAGAGATGGCAAACTTGGCACATTAATATAAAGAAATTATTTTCTACAGAGAGAAATATCAACAAAAAAGAGAGATGTGGAATTTCCCCTGCCACACGGATCCTTCACTGGACATTTTTAGGATGTTTTATGAACCGCTTTTCTTGCAGGAGGGCTTATAACGAGCAGGGCTGTCCAGTTGGTTTGAATCAGTCTGCGTTTGTTGAGGTTAGGTGACTGCAAGTCTAAAAAAACTCACAAGCGCCTCCTCCTTTGTGAGATGCTCAGCTTTTACTGGAGGGCACAGACATAAGAGACATGGGTTATTGGTTCTTGTTTAAGATTTGTGTGACCCTGCCTCTTTACGGGGGTCACCATCCACACGTGTGCGCTGTCGGGGTGGCGGACGTTGGTGAGGTCAGCTTCCATGTTTTGACGACTCGCAGCACGACACGTGGCCTGGATTCTGTGAGGAGGAGAAACAGTGAAGTACGGAAATCTTCTTAGCTTGTTAGCGTATCACTGAGGCGACTTACAGGTTTACGCTTCGTTCTGTTTGAAATGCTACCATGGTAATGAATGAGAAAAATGATACTCAACTGACTGAAATAATGGGAACACAAGGACAGAGAGATGATAAAGACACATTAAACACCCTCCTGGATGTGAAGTCGCCGCTCTTTTCTAAAGGCGTTCGCGACAGTGGTGCTGAATGTATGGACTGTACATAAACCTTGGAGCAAAGGGTTATGCCTGCTCCAGCTCATTATCTAACAGCCACATAACATAATTTAACATTTCCTTTGTGTTCAGGGACACCACAGCAATTAGCTAACAAGTGGGTCATCCATTAACCAGGCCCACAGCCCTGGGAGAGATATAAGCCTCCAGGGCAACACTCAACAATTCTCTGTAATAGAATGGCTAACAGAGAGAGTCCATTAGTAAACATTTAGGAAATCAGAGAGAAGGCAGGTCTGTTCGGGTAATTATATTACTGGTTATTTACAACGAATGCACTCTGCACTTTATTGTGTTTTGCGTCTTTATCTTTTTTCACGATGTTGTTTTCAACTTTGCTCCCGGCCATTTGCAGGTTCACATTAACGAACCCGGAGGTCCTGAATAAAAGTTTGTTGCCTCTCAGACCGAGAGTGCGCTGCCGTGTGAGCCCCAGAGCCTGCTCACAATCTGAGCCGAAACACAGGATTCTTGCCTCCACTCTTTTGAATGACATGAATAATTAAAGCGTGTTGATTTTGCACAGATTGCAATTGTATGATGGTGCAGTCAGAGGGTTTAGACTGCTCTATCGCGGCGCCCACCTCAGAGCCCACAAGACTGCCGGACGCTTCCCGCTATTGACGTCCTCCTTAACTGTGATTCCACTGGCTCATCCCCAAACTGTAGATATACACAAAGAATAGGCTGCACCGTTGGACCTTGATCTCAACAGGGATCATATAGTATGGACACCCCTTTGAAATAGTTTACTTCAAAATAAATACTTAATGCAGCCTGCTTTTTCTGATGAAATAATTCATTGAACACACTAACATTTGTAATAGCTAACCAGCCCCTCACAACGGTGTTAGAGTAAGACTCAAGGTTGATCAATAGAGGCCTTAGGGGTTTTATTTTCTGTTCCTTGATCAAGGCTGTCAGATTAGTATAGGTACAGTGTAAATAGGACCGCTCCTTGAGCATAGGCGGCGGCTTTGCAGCACAGGTTGGAGCATCGCTCCCTCATTAATATGATTAGGAAAACAGCCTTCGGGCAGTGAGGATGCAGAGCAACGCACACAGAGGCTCAGTGGATACCGACAACAGTACAGCGGCACAATGGCACTGTCAGTCTGCTTCTCATGGCCCTTCTTTTGCAAATCAACTAATCTGAACTGAATTCATAAATAACACAGACAAAAAGAAAGACATGTTTATGACCACTGCGCAGTGAGATTTTATTCATTTAAAGGCGTAATTGATAGACGGTGTCTGTAGTGGCATCCAACAACTGCATGAAAGTCAAGATTTGGACAATCTGAGTCCTTGTAAATTCATATTTTAGAAAAGTTAAGTGATTAATTTTCATTTTGTGATTTGTTTGATTTGTTTCATCCTTTGTGCAAGTATTCCTGTTCCTCTCTCTCTCTCTCTCTCTCTCTCTCTCTCTCTCTCTCTCTCTCTGTATCATCAGCTCGCTCACCAAGCCAGTCTCTTTCACAGGATTCACTAAAATCTTACATGTTGTGAAGCCTGTGTCATATCAGTTTCAGGGTGTGAGATGTGGAAATTAGGGACATTTCTACCAGTTTTTTGATGCAGATCCCGTTTGTCGTTTGCTTCATTAATTTTTAGAAATTGGCAAATTTGTGTAGCATGTGTTTTTTTTTTTCTCTTCTAAGGCGAGTGGGTGAACTACAGTGAAATGTGAGTGATGATGTAATTGATTAGTGGTAGTAATGCCTCATTTCTCATCAGATTTGCAATCCATTTAGTTTTGAAAATCACCAGACAAGGTTTTTGCTTTTCTCCTTTTTTTTTTTTTTTTTTTTTTTCACAGTGGCTGTCATCTAGTGAGTAATTATCATTGGTCTGTGTGTCATAACCCAGGAAGGATAGTGACACTTCCACTGATCTATTCATCTTTTAGTGCCGATGACATCTCCCTCCCGGCTTCAGAAACAGGTTGTCACCTCCTCAATCCAGCAGACAGACAACACAAGTGTTATTAGTATGTGTTCCATATTCAGCAAAATAGGTGAAAGTGAAAATGGGCTTTACTGTGTTACATGGCAAAGTGGTGGTTATATTGGTAAGGACAATCTTGTTGATAATAAACAATAAGTTGACGTTATTTCTGGGATGATATTTAAATTCCTTGTACATATGAGTGCATAAATATGATAAAACAATTAAAGATAATAATTGCAATCGTGTTTCAACACTGTTTTGCAGTATCTCTGGCTGCTGGAATAATAATTATGAAAAACTTTTACAATGTCATTCTACGATTTTGATCATCTTTGGGCACTTGACACCTTCTTGTACAGGAAAATAATAATATTGAGCTGTCCTGTTTTACCCAACAATAATGGATATAAATAACAGCAGTTAAAGTAAAGTCTAAAGTACAAGCACATATTTTGTGCATTACAGTGTAACTTCACTCAAGGATATGCATATGTATTAAACTGCAATTTCTAAACTGTGGGATGTTGGAGAAAAAGCAAAAAAACAAAAACAAAAAAAGGCTTTGTTGTAAATTAGTGTTTTGATTTAAGGCCAGCTTCCTCTGATTTATCAAGACACAGATACATATATACATATTTCTTAACAGTATTTAAGACAGAGTCTCAAAATATAAAAAGGCAGTCATTCAGGAGATGATGTGGAAAGTTCACAGATGTTGTGGTTTGTCTGCTCATGTTCGCTTTGAAGACCTTGAGGAGCAGATGAGGTCTGACTGTAGACAAAGTGGCTGCTGGCTGTGCATCCAGTACCACAGACAGCCAGTAGATGGTACCCTACTGTGGGACTAAGCAAGGAAATTTCTAGTCTCACTGTTGTGAAAAAAAGGAGGATAGGGGACTCTGAATTGTATTTAACTATCAGAAAGTCATTAGATGGGAGAATGTTCAAGGAGTTTTTTTTTTTTTTTGAAGAACTGCTGCACTTCCACTCAGCGCATATTTGTGATTGCTAAAGACTATATGTATATTCTGAAAAAGTGTCAACACAAATTTAAGGTGAGAGACGGTTCGTGTCGAGGTAATCGCGGGTGTATTGCCTCATGCCCCTCCGGTGTTGTGTGTAACAGACAACAGCAGATGGCACGTTGCTGGCTCTCTTCACGGCCCTGTCAGCAACAATGTCCGGTGGAGGTTACTTTGGTGGGTGTGATGGAAAAGCCAGATTACTATGCATTTGTTTCCGCATTTTTTTCAAAGCCATTTGTTCTTTGATAAGGTACCGGAAACAGTTAGCGACATGCTGGTGGGAAACCTATGGAAAAGAATACACTTTCTATCAATTGTGTTTTCCTTATCCCCTGGTGGTGTTTGCAGGGTGTGGGAATAGGCAGCATTCTGGGCACTGCTGCTCTGAGATAGCATTCACAGACCGGAGCACAAGGACGGGCTGCATTCAGCCTGGGGGAACCAGGGGCCCCGACGCTGCAGAATTGTACACAGGGATGGACAATGTACACTATCTTTGGTCTGGACACAAAGAACCAAGGAAAGATTTTATTGTAAGGTTTGGCAGGTCTTGTTTGCAGATTCTCTTCTTCTCTATCTTTTATGTCAGTCTCTCTATTTACTTGCTGCACTCTTGGCGCAGCAATTTCATCACGTGTGCATTATTTCACATTTTATGACTCGTTTGCTAATGACTGGTAGCCACTAGACACACTCTCGTATATTCTCATATGTTCAGTCACTCCTTCCAATCTCTATCAGCGAATTTGTAAAAATCTGGCACAAACTGAAATCTTTCTCATAATGAAGAGGGGATATCAAAGGCATTTCCATTTGAATTTTCTGCTGTTTTTTTTGATACTCAAATAGTGCATGTAAACATTTGTGCGGCACATGTTTTTTCAGCGAGCAGCAAAACGCCGTCGTCGATATTGATATAACTAATTGTTTCTTGTTAATAATTGGCATTTCCGCATGCCGAAAATGTCTCCGCTGATTTGTGATCCATTCAGTGCCGGAGCTCATCAGATGATGTGAAGGCTAAGCGTTTTTAATAGAAGCTGGACCCACTGCTGCCTCCCACAGAGCCCCCACATTGCAGTGGGTAAATTAGTATTATGATTTTAAGGGATAAATACCCGTTCCACCTAATTAATCCACAACATCACAGGGGGATATGACACCATGAGCCCAATAGATCAAGGACCACAGATCAAAGGCACCACCACTGTTAGAATCCTACACAGGCGAGAAGAAGGTTTCTTGTTTATTTTTATATACAGATGGCCTGTGAACTAATGACTAAAGAATACAGCAATATACGCAAATTTGTTTATTGGTCGTGGCCCGAATGGTCTTACATCGTCGTCCCACCTATAAGCGCGCCTAATTGGCAGCGTCGGTTCCAAAACTCAAGATTGTAATTTTTAAGGCTTGTTGAAATTCCTTGTTTTGGAAAAAAAAAACACATCATTTTGTCATTAGCATAATGTATGATTTGAAGTGTGTGCTTTGAATTAAACCACCACGTGTAGTTTAGCTGCTTGCGATCAATATGAAAACTGGGATCCGATCAATATGTTAACCAGAAAGCTCTGCGTCCAAACTTTTTTTTAATGGCTCACACTCTGCGCTGATAATGAATCGATTGTTTTGGTCTGGCCTGCAGGGCCTAGGCTGGCGGTGGCGGGGAAATCTGAAATGAAAAGATCAGTAAAGAGGACAATTAACAGCTGCCTGCTCTGTAAATTGATTTTTATCAAAATCTTACTCTAGTTGACGATATAGAGACTGAATGTATTTGTGGGGGATATCTGTGTTTTCCACACAATGATTTTGTTTGGCTGCTTTTCATGCTCAGTGCTTCATTTCTATTTTTTTTTTGTGATACCTTTAGTCATAGCTCTTTTTTTTTTTTTTTTTTTAGCACTTCAACAGTTAATACACTTGAATGTAAATCATATAAGTCATAACTGACCTCGCAAAGGAACCACACCAGCATTGTGAAGTTGCTGTGACATCTTGTTATGGTTCATCATACTCAGAGCAGAGCACACACGTTGGCCCGTCCTCAACCTGACATAAGAAAAAGGAGCTCGCCGGGCCCTCTCTTTATTTAACACGCTGCCTGAGCTCTAAAAAATGTCAGTGTTCTGCCAAGTTTACCACATATTCACTGTTTACTGATGGCTGTTACACATGTGGTTTTTGCATACGCTCTCCTCTCCCACTTAAATCATCTGCGGTCCCTGGGCTTTCTTTTGACATGTGCAGCGTTGGTGCTGCCATTGCAGCTTAAATTTTTCAAGCAAAGAAAAGGCATTTGTATGAAATAATAATGACCGTTTCAGACATTTATATTTTCCGCATCTGACTGTCATCTCTCCTTTTCTTTCTCCCTGCGTCCACCACAATATGCCAAACCTCACATGCACATCTCCATCAGAATTGTATTTGCTGATTTTTTCGCCCTTGTGTTTGACGTTTTGAGAGTGGTTTGTTGAATTCTTTGTGTTTATTTTGGCACACATGTTGGTGGGGTAACTAACAGGGCTCTATCCTGAAAAAAACCCATAATTCTCAGCATTCCTCTGATTCATAATGATGTGCTTTCTAAAATTTACTACCACAGCCTCCAACAAAGCCGGGGTACGGGCCTCCTCTCTCGGGACATGGTCCCTGATGTCAGGGATCCTGGGCTGACTGGACTGACTGACTTGGGACTACAGTCTTGTCCTCAATAATTCATACAACAGTATCAAGTGCTTCATTAATATACTATTACATGCTATGTTAAAAAACAAGACCATACATCAAATGAATGCAGTATTTTTACTTGTACTTTTTGTGCATTTGAAACCGCTCTGTATATTCCTGTTCTGCTGAGAATTTACAAGTTCATCCTCACAACATGGCGCCTTTGCTGGGCTGAATCTCAAAAATGCCACTCAAAACATTCTCCATAATTTATTGAAGGTAGCATTGTGAAAATTCCCTCCTCTGTCAGACTACATCAGTGTAAATGATGTACACATGTCTTGTGGCGTGGAATCCTTTTCAAAGAGGCACTATTTGTTTTGTCGCCGCTCCTTTGTGTCGGCACGCCTGCAGTCTCAGCAGAGTGTGGATGTCACAAAGCATTAGGAAGTATGAGATTCAGGATGTTTCATTTAATCTCCTTGACTTCCCCAGTTAGCAGAGGAGCCAAGCAGCAGCAGCTGAGGGAGCCCCAGCATCCTGTAGAACAAAGCTGGCTGACATGATGTTTGCCTGAGGGGTCTGCACTCACTCACTCTCTCACAGGCATAGTCTGCGAGCGTGTAAAACAATGAGAAACCAGTCAGCTGACAGATACACTAAGCTGCAGTCACTTTGAATGACAACAGTGCACGAGAGGAGCAGTGGCGGCGCCGGTCTGGGACTTAGTACAAACAGCTTTGTGAGTAGACAGAAGGCTCAATCAGAGCTATCAGTCAGGGCTTCTTAGATCGCGCTGTTGTAGTTTATCGCCGTGTTTGGGCACTGTAGTCACATTGTGCGCTGACAATATTTTGCGCTAAACCACAACAGCCACCTTCAGTGAATACCATCCTGCATGTGTGAGTCTTTCATGTCTTCCCCTCTCATTGTAAAGCACAGTGGTCACTCTGATTGCCCAGAGTGCTGCTGGGGCCTGGGGTTAAATAGGAGCAGATGCCTGTTAAAACAGAATGGCGAGGGACTCTCCTCATCTCAAGCGTCCCAGTTCAGTTTTCCTCCCGTGTAATGAGGATCTGCGGCAAGACGACACGTTTGACCCCCCATGACCTCGAAGGGTACAGAAATTATAATCAAGGCAGTTATTTAGGTTGAGCTGATTTGATGCTCAGCTAATGGAAAGGCTCCACTGCTCTGTGTCAGTTCCAAGTTGACCCTTTCCTGTTTACCGCCAGTTCTGGAATCAGGTTACTTCGAAGAAGTGACTGAGATTCCAAAAAGCCACCCTCTCCTTAGACTTGTGAACAATTCACAGCGAATAAGAAACTCGATAGAGGATGAAGATCGCCTCATCGATCTACCCAAAAGAAAGATACAAAACGTATTAAGAAAGCAGATCTTCTTTGACAATCAGGTTTTACAAAGTACAAGAAAGCCAAGTATATCCTCCAAAGTGCCGAGCTCAATTGACACACATCCACACGCAGACACACACACACTGTCCCATGGGTGAGCGGGCAGCACCACCGCCGCTCCCTCTTCAGGTGAAGAGGCCCACTCGACGGGGTCATATGACTCAGCCTTTGGCTTTCCTGCCTGTCCTCCTGCGCATCTCTGGGGTACATGAGACTCTTCGGCATCCACCACTTCTCTCATTAGCACATGCCAGGCTGCTAGTTGCTGTGGCTGAATCCAGGGCATGTCAGGAGCCATGTCTAGGAGCCACTTGAATTGACAAGATGAGAATGAGGGCCAGGGGCTGGCATATGGTGCTGATTAGCAGTCAAGTTTACAGGGGTCTCTATCCATGGAACATAATCAGACCTACTCCCAGCATCTGAACACCGGAACATAATCTCGCACACATCGATTCCCCCATGATGCCTCTGATCCATCCGAAAAAAGGAATTATATCCCATTATTTGAAACTTTTGCTGTACGAGGAAACACTGAAGTTGTGTCTTTTGCACCGCGGCTTACTTGGCTCATACAAGTATGCGTTTGATGATTTTCTTGTAAACAGGTCTTTTGGAATTAATGAAAATGAAAAGCAAATTCTCAGGCTTGCCCTGAGGGACCTTGTCAAATGTTGATGGATTTCTGTGTGCACTGACAAGTAAAAACTAATATCTAGGAAAATAAGAAATCACAAAACTATTCTACATATTAATGAGTGATTTCAAACAGTCTATGCCTGCTCTGGATGCACCTCCCTGCCCACCAGGCACAGAGCACAACTCCCCTCAAACAAAACTTTCAGTGCCACAGCCGAAGCAGCAACATCTGGCTCCTCGTGTAGGCGCTTATTAGGATCAAATTAAGTAGAAATGAATGGGATGATACATGACAGGGTGCAGATGTTCAAAGCCGTGGTGTGAAAATCTGAGGGCAGAAAACAGCTTAATGAATTCTGCGTCTTACAGCAGGGGTGAGGCTCTGGGTTCACAGGTTAGGAAAAAAAGGCTAATTAAATTCTGAGGCAGACACACAAGAAAATAAATGTTTGTTGCTTGTCGGTCCCCTTATTTACCCATGGCACGCTTAGGGACAATGTTATGATTTGCAGTTAATCAAGCAACACGGGGAAGTGTAAGTGAGTGGTCTGCTCTTTTGTGATTTATGAACAGATGCATATCAGACCCGGACCCGGGTGAAGTGCTTCACATATTAGCCGAACCGTCACTCACACCAGGTTAGTGTCAGAATATATTGAAATAGGGCTGGGCAATATATCAATATTATATCGTTATTGTGATGTGCGGCCATATATTATATTAGATTTTGGATATCATTATATCTTGCAATGGCACAAATGATATCTTTTCCTGGTTTTAAAGGGTGACTTACAGTAAAGTGACATCATTTTTCTAGACGTTTTCAAATCCTTGCCTTTACCCACTTGGTCATTATATCTGCATTACTGATGATTATTCATCAAAATGTCTTTGTGTTAATATTTTATGAAAGTGCCTATAGTCATCCATACAGTGCTGTCCCGATATTGATAAGTATTGGTGTAAAATGTTGTAATTTTTTATCTTGTCATAGCATTTCTGAATGGATTTTGAGAAGATTTCAGAATATTCGATTCCATCGCGTATCGCAATGCAGCCCAGAAATATCATGATATTTTTTAACAGCTGTATTACCCAGCTTAATATTAAAATCATTATACAGTGACTCCCAAAATCATAGATAGATAGTGAAGTATCACAGTTCCAAAACAACATAAGCTTTGACGTTAAGTCACAGTTTGTTCGTTCCATTTCTTTAGGTTTAGGCAAGAAAACTACTTGGTTATGTTTAGGAAAACATTGTGGTTTGGGTTAATGTCGTGAAGTGACTTCCGTTAAGCTGCATGCATGATGCAACTTAGCTACATCAGGAAGTTCAAAGAGCTTGCTGTTGACTCCTGAACGAAAGTCCTTTGCTTCTTTTAGTCTACCTTCTGTCCCTGACCTCCTCCCTGTAAGGGATCCATAGCAATTACTGCAGCCACTAGAGGTCGCTGTGCAGATAAGAAACTTAAATACGAGTCGTAATAAGCTGCTTTCAACCTATATGGTAGTATGAGGACGAGCTGTGTTTTACACAGAACTGCAACTGGTTGTTGGCTTTTTAAATTCATTACATGACTATATTACCAGTAATTAAGTAGATAAATACAATATTTTATACACTCATATAATCTGATGTCTCCATCAAAATCTGTCCTCAAAATTCATATTCTAAATCTCTGCCAGGTAGACAAGCACAGGCTCACACTGGGTTGCCTCATTTGATAGCAGCTTTCTTTAGAGCCATAACACTTGAGCCAAAGTGGGAAAACTCAGTCGAACATAAGTGATGTCATCGCACGTCTAAATGTGACTTTTAGCTGGCTGTTGCGGCTGAACGACTTGTTAGTTACCTCATTGTTGAATCACAATTCTCTTAATTACATCCTTGAGATCTATTATTTTAGTTTATTTTCCATCTGTGGCATGGGGCTGTTTCTCTTTTAAATCACTGAGTCTCCCCTTCCTCGTTAACGTCTCCTCAGCCTGCGTACTGAGCTCCAGAGCTGCACAGAGCCAAGTCTAATTTACACATTTTCACCGGCATAATGTTTAAGGGTGTATTTACCCCCGCTGACTACATCACAGATTTTTTTTAGTGTGTGTGTGATTGTGTGTGATTGTGTGTGTGTGTCAAGGAGGGCTACTCTAATAATGTATTCCGATACAGTTACTAATTTTGCGCTAGAAATTACGTAATAGGAATGTAACTTGACTACCTATTGGTTACTTTTGGATTACTTCAATACTAAATATTCAAATAAAGATGAGAGGAATGACATAAGTTACAATTAATGTGATATCTGCTTTAAAGCAATTTCTAAGAAATGGATGGAATTTTAGTTCAATAAGATTATAAATATTATATAAAGTGACCATGAACACAATTAACAGAATGTGAAAAAAACAACTTGACACTTGACAACTTGTTGACTTTATTCCAAAGACATTTATGCCATATAGAAAAGCGTCTACTGAAGTTAGCATGCTAATCAGCTCGCCCTGCCACTCTCCGCCTGTGGTACCACTTTGTACTGTAAGAGGCCATTTTCATTTGGGGCATATGTATATGCCAGGAGCTCTCAGGGGTGTAAATTGCAAATTTCATCACTGATATCACAAAGTCTGCCCCGATAAGATTTCGATTAAGTTCGATACCTGTGATTGATGTGACTATGACATGTCATATGCCCATGTTACACAATCAGTTACATTGATATCAAAGCACAAAAAGCTATTCAATTATGATTTGACAATTTTTGATACTGAACTGTTCAGCGGAAATATTATTTTATCAATGGTCCTATACATTTGTACAGAAAAAAGTTTTCGTGCATGGAGGAAAACTATGACACAGATGTGCCACGGGAATTTCAAAATAAAGGTATCTTAGCGATGACGGTGTTTTAACTTGGCATCGATGCTATTGGATTGTTGCTCATTTAATTTAAATATCGATTTAGATCAGTGTATCATTACACCCCAAGTAGGTCTGGGATTTCAATTTTCTTTCTTTCACCAAAGACAAGCTTAACTGCCTCACTAACTCATCGTAAAACACACTTTATTCAAACAAGAAAAAATGAATGAAATCCACCAAAACTGTCGTGCCTTGTTTTTCCACAATCACCTCTAGTTTGATCAAAATAAATTTCCCCAATTCACAAATTAAGGGGGGTAGTAACGACATGTTAATAATCATGGTCGAGGCCGAATAAGTGTGATTGATCAGCTCACCTGATTGTTCATAATCACAGGTATTTTTTAGAGCGATAGAGAGCATCCCTGCCTGCAGTGAGGTGTAGCAGAGAGGGAGAGACGCTGCTGTCAAAAGAGCCGCTGACACGTCTGTGATGCCATCTTTCTCGTGCCATTATCAATTAAAAATGTGTTTATGTTTTTCATGCAAAATGGCTTAATTGTGTGAGTCTTACGGTTACTGCACTGCCCTAAACTTTGACCCTGAAAAGAATCCACACTTTTACATAATGTATTAGTAATCTGATTACGTAGTTTTACTGTATATTTAAACAAAATACAGTTAACTTTAAGAAGTACGTAAGAAAATTAGGCGGTTGTTGATGACACTCAGCTTAGGGTCAAAAACAGAGGTCTCTAAATGTTCTGTTGATTATTGTGATAAACAGGTGGCTTTGCTGAGAACAATTTGCTGAGCAGACATTTCTCAGTTTGGATTGAAATTTATGACTGTTTACTTTTCCTTTTACTGCCACAACAAGTGGTGGCACCATAACTTTTAACTATTACTTGATTTTTCCATACGTTAAAAAAATGAAAAATACCTGCAACGGTGTGAGCAAAAACAGGGAAATTATGGTTTCCGTAGAACATAACTTAACTGAAAGGCCTATTAAAATATAATATCTGTACTTTTCCGCGTGGTTTCCAGGGCAGAGCACACCTCCATTATCAGCGCAAAAAAAAACCCCAGAACAAATTTGAATTTAACACTGTGAACAAACGGGTGAAATCCATGGAATAAAACAGCAATACATCAAATATTTCTGTGTCCTCCTGACTCTACATGCCACATTATTTTCATGTACATGCGTGTGTTAATATACAACAAAAATGTTAATTCTTACCAGTGATGACAAAACAATGAGTCTTTTTATGTGGACACCTTTCTTGATTTTGAGTACAGTTCTGTTTTGACTTGAGCATAATAAAAAACAAATAGTAGGCTGTGTCCAAGGCCCTTTCTACTGGTGGCATCCAGAGGGAGCAATTCTTTTTTACAATTCCAAGTAGAGGGCAGGTGAGTTATTTCTTTGGCTGTGTTTTACACGCGACTGTGTTCATGCATAGTATACCGTACAGCACCCTATAAAAGATTTTAAGTGCGGACTCACTTCCCTCCACAGGAGATTTGTCATACTTTGTTCCGAGAGGTCTGACACATAAACGCACATTTTTGGTAATTCACAGCTAAGGAAAACATTCCCCTTTTTACTTTGTTATATAGATGTTTATATATACAGTACCCGAAGATGAGGAGAAATTCACGTCTTTAAATTTGAAATCCTGAATTAAGTTCTGCAAAGATGCCAGGTACACATGTATGTAGTAACATGTACTGTACAGGCGAACACTCGCACACACTTCTCCGACTTTGCAAGCACACTCCATCTTTCTGGGCTGGCACTTCCAACAGGAAACTGACAGTATTATGTGACACCATGGAATGTTCTAGGGAGCAGCAGCCGAGCAGCGCTGACCTACACCCAACAACAATACTTCTTTTTGTCCTGCCTTTCCCCTCGAAATCTCAGCTCCCCTCGCAAATGCAGGTGTGGTGCTCTGCAATATGCATGCTGGTTTTCTTTTTTTCAACGGGCATAATTAAAAGAAATGAAGTCAGTGTTCCTTACCACAAATCAGAGCACTCAAGGGAATGACACAATTCTCTCTATACAGAGATTTACAAGAACAGCATGCTACGGTACGTGCCAGCTCTCGAATAAGTTGATCGAAAATTGAATTTGATTGGTGAACCAATAAAAATGGGAGAGAAAAAGTGCTGGGAAATGAGGGGGTTTAGCCGTTTATTCAGAGTAAGTATGACAGAATATTGGTTCCAGTGAGATCCTTCAGTTTGTGTTAGTAACATTTTGAATAGAAAGGGAATTCTAGCCATTCTATGGAAATTGTAAAATATTTATTATGAAGAAAAAGGATGTTTGAACTGGATGATCAGCAGACTGCCAATCTTGCCCAATCTTGAAGACAGCACACCACATATTAATGTTTTATTTGCTAATTATATTATAATGATAAAACAAATTTTTAAGGGATGAACGTATTTAACCCTCTAACTACTAGTGATTAAACTGTATTAAAGTACTGTTTTGTGGACGCTTGTAATTGTTCCCTATGTGCGTCCTTCTCCATCCCTGAAGTTGTGTAACTCTTCTTCGCTGGATTTCCAGGAGGTCAGTTAATGTGACTCTCTGCCAAGTTTCATGGGGTTTGAAGATCACTCTTCCTTTGGAAAGTTGAACAGCATCAGTCAGTTCCACAAACTTTTCTTTAAGAGCGCCGACGTCAAAATGGTTCATGCAGCTTCCACTGCAGTGAGGTGCTGTCTTTAGATCATTAGTAAATTCATGATTAAAACATGTTCTTTTTTCAATAACCCATGTACCATATTGCCAAAACCAAGAAGTCGTTGGCATCAGAACCTATATGTGCAGAAATACTATCCTTCAGCCTTAAAGTAACCCATTTGAAAATGTGTGTGTGAGTATTTGTGCTTCATTTAAAGACTCTTTGAGGCACTTCTTGTCACTTAGTGCCCAGAGGGACTCAAAAGCTCTCCATTTTACATATATCAGCAAGGTATGCATCTTAAGTGTGTCCTTACTTAGTCAGATCCTGTATCTTTACAAACTTACCTATAAGAAATCTAAAGGAATTACTGAAAAGTGAAGTGTTGCATAAACATGTTTTTAACAGTTTTAACATTTCAAGCAAACAATAGTTCCTTTCATCAATTCAGTGGAGTTAATATATTTTCAGGATTTGATTGAGCTGTACTTTTCCTACTAGTCCTGATGTTGGGGATTTGAGGCTTGCCATGGCTTCACTGGGGTTTCAGCCACACAGCAGGAAGAAGATAAAAAGGGGGGCTTTGGAGGAAGAAAAAAAATCACAGCGCATTAAAAACAAATCTACTGGGGGATCCACCAGCAGCTTAAGTGAGCCAAGACGATTAAAGGGTCAGTGGTCATAGACTGCAGGTTGAACGTACCTGATGCCTCTAACCTTGGTCCACCAGAGGGGTTGCCAAAACCAATCTCTCAAAATCAAAAACATACACAGGAGACGCGGTGAAGGTCAATTCAAAGTTACAGTAGATAATGACAACTTGCTCAGCAGATCTCTTGGCCTGTTCAGTCATTCTTACTGTACAAGTCTTCTGGACTGTTTTAGACTGCTCAAGTGTTTTTTTTTTTTTTTAAAGTTATTTCTCCGTTGAATGGTATTGCAGTTATACGTGCAGACTGATTTTTGCTTTGCGCTAACACGCAATGATAATTTAAAAACCAGACTTGATGCTTATTGTGATAGATTACCCTTCTCATGCGAGCTTTACGTCTGCCGTCTGATTTTCATATGCTGCTAAGTGGAAATCATCACTCCCCTGCCTGAGATCTCTAACCTTATTCCAACATGCAGGTCTGTATTTTTGGAATTATGTAGAGTGTGCCTTAAATGGTAACTTCCATAGGGAATGACTTGATCACTGCAAGAATTCAACTGACCCTCAATAATTATCTGGTGGTTCCCCTCACACGTTTTGATCGTTTGGCCAACTGGCAATCCACCGCAATCAAAAGCAGTTTTACAATTTAACATTTTTTTTACAGCTTTGGTGGCATGTAAATGTTATAATAGAAAGTGGCCTCCACAAAGACGATCATGATGCTGCCTGATTAATTCCCAGCAGCTTCTGTGTGTTCAACATAACTGGTGACCTGCAGAAAGTTGTGTCTGTGCCTGTTGGGACACACTGCATCTCGTTGTGACCCTGTATGGCATGAAATGAGCAGAGAAAATGAATGAGTATGCCCCCATCTTTAAATGCTACAAATTACAGCCGCATAGTCAATCAAAATTGCAATACGGCCAAGTGCAATATCTAGATCGCAAAAGCTAGAATTCTTTTTCACACTTTTCAAACATGCTATGCTTTCCTCAAACTTGCAGTCAGGGTGGGAGGGGAGACATTATTCATATCAGTCTATTCCATCCCCGACTTCGAAGTCTCAAAAATTATCTTGACAAGAAAGCGAGTACTGAGCTGTTGTTCTCACGTAGGGAGGGTTGAGTTTGTGCTCGTCACAGCCCTGTGCTTGTGGGGCCACATTTGAGCACACATTCACTCTGTCCATTGCCATTTATCATGTACATGCGTCTAGCTTAATGGGCATGGAGTTTTCAACTAATAAAATGCAATGGAAGAGCTCCATTTGTCTCAATTGATCATCAACTCAATTGATTTTTTTTAGTGTGGTGCTGATACATATCCTCCCTTTTCAAGATAAAAACTAAGAAACCTGAAGCATCTCAAAGCTGTATTACAAACCTATGGTGCCATGGTACTGTATTCATATTCTGCTGTAGCTGAACTTTCTCTTTAAGTGAAGCCCTGAGGGTAGACTGAAGTGACTCAACATTTCGCTGTATCAATGAGGGCCTCTCTCTTTCCTCTGTCTGGTGTCACTAGTGGTGACTCTGAGTGGCTCCCCAGCCAAAGACCTGCTTTATCAGGCAGCCAATTTAACAAGACAGCTCCTTTCATGCTTGTTGGCTTCTCCAGTGGTAATGGATTTCCTCAATGAGTGTCTCTCTTTCTCCAGGTTTCACACTTTCCTCTCTGTACTGCTGGGCCTCACTCCAGATCAGATCTTTTTGCTATTGACTTTGATTTCTTAAGGTAAGTGATCCATCGCTCCAGGCCTGACCAGCATTGCCTGAAATCTGGCCTCGCTTTGGCTCCCATGCATGATATTGTACACTCTAATGCAAAGTGAAGTAGCACGTCTAAATAGCCTGTCACTCCACCCCTTGCCCTCCGCAACCCACACAACTGTGCCTGCCCCACCCCCGAGTCTCTCTTGTCACCTCCTTTGGAGTTTAAGCTGCCTCGCTGGGACTCATTTCCAGTGGGTTTGTGGGGGGGAAGGGGCTGTAAAAGATACAGCGATATTAAGGGACATGAAACAAGCTGATGACATTTTGGTTACATTAACGAAGACTGGCACTTTAGACAGGGGCTGTGGGAGAATGAAGGCGTGAACAAGCAGCTAAACTGTACATGATGTCATTCAGTTTTTTTTAAAAAAGTGCTTGAGGGAATTTTTGGACAAACTGCAAACATGAAAACCAGTTTGTAGCTTTTGCATGATGAATTCCAACTGTACTTTGTTTCCAGCTCTTGACTAATATGCTATATTAGTCTTGTTCTTTTCATTCTGTCAGTACAATAATAAATCTCTCAAGCTGATTTCAACCAGCAGGGCTGTTGCATGAATTGTAAGCGAAACTTTGGTTTCCTGCCCAACTTTGGATAATTTTCACTGACTCTGTTCCTCCTGTTAGGAAATGCAACCCAAGATGTGTGAAAACAGGGTGTAGATTGTTGTTTAACTGGCCAGCACTGTGGCTCATTTTGGGCCTAGTGCACATGCTGCTCGGCGGTATGTGCTTCTCAACAGGAAAGAAGAAGCTAAAAACTCAAATATTTGAGGGCTCATTGCCTGCCCTACAATCTCTATAAACCAAATCCCTGCTAATTTACAAGCCGGTTGTAGCCAGTCAGAGGTAGAATAGGGCAAGTCAAGCCGAGCAAGGTTGTGTGATCCAAATAACGCTATAGACGAACAGCAATGCATAGAGGAAAAGGGGAAAGAAGAACGAGAAGCGGAGTCTCTGGTGAGTGCTGATCCTGTGGTCAAACTAGCTTTACTGGTGGTGGACACCATTAAAAAACCACCATCGCTGATGAAACTCTATCTGACATGATACAGGCACAAATGTTCAAAGATGAGATAATGTAAAGATTTATTCACATTAAGTTTAGGCTTTTTTGCTGACTTCCCTATCCTGGAAGTAGGGATGGGCAACCAAACAAAACACACTATTACCTTACATTTGTGGATTTCTCTGGGTTTTAACATTGGACACAATTTTAATGCACAACTTAACAAAATACACTACCAGCCAAAAGTTTTGGCACACCTTCTCGTGTAATGGTTTTTCTTTATTTTCATGACTATTTACATTGTACATTCTCACTGAAGGCATCAAAGCTATGAATGAACACATAATGAACGCAAACCAGATGGGATGGCATGTCGCTGCAGGATGCTGTGGTAGGCTGGTGACTCGGCTGAACTTGTCATCAGCAGCAGAGGTGACTCTTGATCTTCCTTTCCTGGGGCAGTCGTCAAGTGAGCCAGTTTCGTCATAGCGCTTGATGGTTTTTGCAACTGCACTTGGGGATACACTCAAAGATTTTTGCAATTTTCCGGACTGACTGACCTTCAGTTCTTAAAGTAATGATGGACTATCGTTTCTTTTTACTTAGCTGATTGGTTCTTGCCATAATATCAAATCTAACAGTTGTCAAATAGGGCTGTCAGCTCTGTACCAACCTGACTTCTGCACAACAGAATTGATGGTCCCAAACCCATTAAGAAACAAGAAATTGCACAAATGAACCCTGACAAGGCACACCTGTGAAGTGAAATCCATTTCAGTTGACTACATCATGAAGCTCACTGAGAGAAGGCCAAGGGTTTGCAGCATTGTCAACAAAGCAAAGGGTGGCTGCTTTGAGGAATCTAAAATATGAAACATATTCAGTTATTTCACACTTTTTTTTATTTCCTACATAATTCCATATGTGTTCATCCATAGTTTTGATGCCTTGAGTGAGAATCTACAATGTAAAATAAAGGAAAAACATTACATGAGAAGGTGTGTCCAAACTTTTGACTGGCAGTGTATATAACAAAGGTCTAGTCATTTTTAGGCATGTTAATGCAGACTTCTTACATATTAGGATTTTTTAAGTGGGGATTCATGACCCACTGGGTGGGCCGACAACCATCTACTGTAGGTAATACACTGACTATGGAGTACCTCATACATCTTCACAAATACAAAAAAATATATATATATATAAAAGGATCCCACCCGTGAACACCAAAAGAAGGTTATTGATTGTGTACTGGCACCAGAGAAACAGAAAGTAATCGATTGTAACCTGTAACATCGCCTTGACCCAAGGGAACTCTGTACATGTTTATGTATCACATATTTGAACACCAGTAGCTGTCAGTGCTTCAGACTACTGCAACTACTGTAGCTCAGCCGAAACACACCTCAACTACATATTCTTAGATGTGCTGAAACATTATATACTTTAAGTTTGTTAGCTGTGCTATCCGTTCGCCTGTGTCTCTTACCTCAATAAATGAAGAGAGTGGACAGAAAGGCTCTAATCAGTTTAACAGGATGAGATGCATGGCAGCAAATTTAACTTTCCTGGACTTTGCAGTGTCTCTGAAAGAACAGGGAAAAAAGAGGGAAGCCTTATATTGCGGTACACAGAAAATGTCCTCGCTTGAGCATAAATTGAGCATAATTCAATAACTGAGTAGAGAAAATATCAGACATTGACGCTAAAACCAGGTAACAGAAGCACATGGAACAGGCAAAGAGACCAAAAGAGAAAGATAAACACAGCATCACCCAGAAGTAAGAAAGGACACACTGGTATTTTTTTTAAAAACCTGGCAACACACAGTTGCAGCACGTCTGTCGACAGGAGGCACAGTGAGCAGAATGTGAGCAGAGGAGCAGCCGCTGTGGCTTCAGTGCTCCGACAGTGTCAACACAGTATCTGTTCAGGGACAGTAGTGAGAGTAGGTCACCAAGGTTTTTACAGTGCTCAGAGCCCAAGTCACAATCAGCGTATTCATGCAGTTAAAATGGAGGAATAGTGCTTTAGGTCATGATAATGCATGTATAGCATAGATTGATGATAAAACTGGGGCATAACTGTTCAGTCAGACGCATATCACATCGACAACTGTAAAACACAGCACAATTGACTCTTGGATGGACAGTCTATAAACTGTTTAATTCAAACTTAATAGTTTATTAATGGAAGAGGGACATTTGTTTCTTAATGTCTGATTAACATTAACAGCATGTAAAAAAAAAAAAGTACAGCCTCAAGATAGCCCCAGTATATTTCTTCGTTGTACTTTGTTCTTTGTTGGAGGAAAACTACACATCTTGCAGATGAAAAATGGTTTTGAGTGTACCACGGGAAACACTTTTCACAATCCAGTCTTAATAGCTTGTGTCGACTGGTAAGCTTGACATTGAGTTTCAGTTATTTTAGGAGGCACTCCTCTTGAAAATGTGATTCCTAGTCTTTGCTACCACCCACCGCTGTCCCTTGCCTTCCCAATGTTAACGTCACTCTCTGTCTGTCCTTGGTATACTTCGTCAGAGTAAATCCTGTGGTTGTGTGGAACACAAGCTTTTGGTTTATACTTTTTCTGTTCTAACTACAGGGTTTGTACCATGCTAACCCTCTGCCCTGAAACCCACTGAGTCAGGGAAGAAACATATGCTTCTGTGTGGTTCTGAGACTTGCCTTACAGCACAGTTGCCACTGCAGCATAAAGCGAATTTCATTATTTGCAGAAGTGTTTCATGAATCAGAAAGAAAAGAGAATTTGTTCATTCAAAAGTGTTATTGGTAGTAAAAACAGTCTCAGTGTGGACAGAAAACAATAACCTGTACCTACTCTAAGTCTGTCTTGATCCCAATCTCATACTGGAAGTTCTTTAGATAAAGTCTGATTGCTTTTTTCAAATTGAATTATAGCAAGTAAACCCTTAATGGTTCAATTTGTAAGAAAATAGATTTTTGAGTCCCAACTCAAGTAATGACACATTGACTTTCCTAACTCATCAAATACTGATGCTTCGGGATTGTCATACATATCGGAATAGCTTAAAATGTAAGTGTTTTCCATAGGTTTGTGGTAGAATTTTCACAAAAAAAGAAAACAAAACAAGAAAACAATACAATGTTGCTTAATTTTGGACCATTATTATTAAAAGTTGGAAAAGCTAAAAGCTTAAAGACATAACATGGTCCACTGGGACCGACTACAGCCACCAGATTTGGGAAAAGCCATTTATTTTTTAGTTTAGATGGATCGAATCATTCATTTTGCGTTCATTCGGGTGAAGCTAGGTGCAGCCCAACACAGACTGTTTGTTAGAACTGACCCTCATCACTTTTCCTGCAACTTGAGGCCGTTCTTAGCAAACTGACAGACTGTGGCCTACACTGTACATCGAGTGGCACATTGACAACTCACTGCCTGCCTTATTCTCTGCACCACTCGCATCGCAGTCAATTTTATGCCGATTACTCTGCACACACACTGCCCTATTCCTTAAACGCACAGTATGTAATCAATCCCACCAGGAAGTCACACTTGAATATAGTAATTCTCGGCAACTTCCTACCTCTCTCTGGCTCTTAGTTAGATTAATAGAGTTAAAGCACCAGGCAACCACATTAAATGAAAATGTAATTCCTTGAATTAAGAACCCAACTCTAACAAAGGTCTGGTCATTTATAGCCATTTCAATACAGAAATGTTTCATTTTTATACCTCTGAAAAAGCTAGGATACTGTTGTCATAGCACCTTTCACGTAGATTTCCTTTCAAGAATGATAAGAGGGAAGTTGCCAATCGCAGGGCATTGTGTATGTGAGTGAAAATCAAAAGGAACCCATTGATGTTAATAATCCTGATGAGTTTTAAGAGTGATGCTGAACCTACCGGAAACACGTGTGTCTAAAATATCCAGTTAACAACTTCAATTTCTGCCCCATATCTCACTTTCTGAGTCTACACTCATAATCATGCCTATATGTGAGGCCTTGGATGGGAGAGTGAGTCACAAGAAACCAGATGACAACTGTTCCCAAAAGCCGACGTTATATTTCAAACCACACCATTACATCCTTAAGGAGTCACATTGAGAACACGGGCTCTGGAAAAATTGCATTACAATTTAGCGGACTAGTTGAAAGCTTTTAAAACCAGGGTCTTAATCTGAAACAGGAGGCAAAGTTTGATTTTGCTGTCGAGACTCCAGGAGAGAACATGTGTCTCAATGAGGGGCCAGATTTCTGACAACTTAGATATTCAGGGCTCCAACACCATTTATCCCCTGAATTAACAACATAAATGGACTGCAATAATTCATTCAAGTCTTTTTTTTTTTTTCCAGAGTAACTTTTAAAACGGAGAGTCCGATTAATTTTTCAGACAAGGGCTTTTACATCTTTTCAGCACAAAACCACAGTGAAGAGGACTGCCAAATCCTCAAATGAAATCCTCTGTACTTAACTGCAAAACCAATAAACTGATAAATTAATACCTTTCAATATGGGCTCAATTTCCTCTTTCTCTTTCCATACGTAATGTCCACTGGATGTACAAATGCCAACAGCCTAAATAAATGTGAAACTACTCTGATGTTCATTAATAAGATAATGTCCAGGCCCATGTTTCATTAGCACCACGTGAGCCTCCTTTTTTTCCCCTTTGTGGTACCACATCACTTTGCACAATCCGCCGATGTAAGTAACTAATGATATAGAATACACTCAAAATAGTTTTCAAACGAATGCTTCTGTGTGTTAATAATCAGCTGAAAGTCTGTTGGTCATCTTTATTCTCGGAGTAATAATCACATTGTGGGGTGCTTCAGCGCGAATGCGTTCAAATTCATTGTGATCGCACCTAGGGCATTAAACCTAAGTATTCTGGACATGCCTGTGATCTTTCTCAGTGTTTGAGATTTTCTGGCCAGTACCGAGGCAGTGGTACATAATGAGGCATATTAGAATCACAGTAGTAATTTAAAAGGCTGGGCGAATCAAAAGGTTTTGCCACCTCTGGGTGGAGGGTAATTGAGCTAGCTGGTTGTATTCTTTAGCTTTGTGGGACTGGGAGACAAAGCTACACTAATCATGCCACTATAATTGATAGTACGACTACTTTCTGTTGCACTGGTCATGCCACAGGCATTGCTGAAATACTAACAATAGCATTATTCACTTCTCGTCTTGAGTCTTACAATTACAGTGGTTCAATGAATGTTGAATGTGTCATCTAATTAGACGAGAATATTAAAGATCATGGATTCAGTTCTGAGCCTTAAACTCTAATCAGCTGTTTGGAGAGCCAGTGGGGATTCTCAGATGGCCTTATTCTGCGGTAATTAAGCTTCTTCTCTTCTTTGCTGACTCAAATCCACTTTACAAAATATGTTTTTTAAATAGTATATGATAGGGCTGTAAAAGTGCAGAGAAGTCACAGTTCGGTTCATAACAAGCCTCTTGCTGGGGACTGAAGTAGCACTTTGCCTATGACATATATTAATCTTCATCTTCACCTTTTTTGGTTTCACGTGGGGCTCGAACAGCAATCAAGTCTTGAGTTTCACCCATCCAACCACTAGAACTTCCTTCAGACAGTGGGGCTCCTTAAACTATGTTGCCTGACTTCCTCTTTTGCTCATGTCATAATTCCAACAGCCACTAGAGGGCACTGCGTAACAATAAACATAGATATAAATCGTAATAAACTGCCTGCACTGATGGTTTGCATCTTCAAATTGAAACTGTCCATTAAAAAACCCTAACTGCCCCCCCCCAAAAAAAAAATCTCTTTGTGCAGCAGAAAAACAGAAACTGCGAAGTTTCATACATCATGTCTGGAGTGACAGGTTAATTTTATCCAGAGCTATGAAAGTCATAATGCAGCCTGCAGTCTGTAAGTGCTGATGTTGATGGATAAATTGTTTTGTGGATCAGTTACATTGTGTTTTGGCTGCAAGTTCTTAGAGAAACAGTCGTAATTTTTAAATTGAACTTGGATTTGTGTTACATTACTGACTGAATGGCTTCTCCTATCAATCAATCTGTGGCACCCTGCACTTGTTGGGCTCCAAGGACAAGGAAACTTTGCATTGTAGAAGTAATTCAGAACCTCCTCATGTCTACAGAACTTTATGAAGATGGCAGCCATCGAAAGTGTTTTGTGGGCCGTGTACAAAACATGATCATGCCAACTTTAGTGGGCTAATGAATAGATATGTGCCAGTGTAACAGTCATCACTGTGAACATCCCCTTTGATGCCTCATCGAGCAGAAAGCTCTTAAACAAAATGTTTGATGTGTCTGCCTCTGTAATAATGATTTATAATTCTCTTGAACTAATGCAAAATTTGCTGGTAAAATTTTTTTGAAATAAAAATAAATTGTGCCCGGAGGGTCAGACCAAGATTCAAAAGAAGATCACCCAAGAGCAGCAAATGATTTAATAAGCCACCAGCTCCACTCGGGCATGGAGACGAGCAGAATGGAGGATTTCAAAGTGTGTCTAATTAACATCAGTTTATTACTATGTCAATCTCTTCAGCTAGGGCCTGAATGAGGGTTAGGGTTTAGAAATATGGAACAGCTTTGCTTAAATATGTGGGATTACACTTAACTCCTTAGGTTAATATGAAAGTGTTAACCCAACCTCTGTCTCGTCACAGCCAGACAAAATACCAATCTCATCACAGCTCAGCTTTTAAGCTTTGTTGAAAAATCATTAAAAATAGAAAACAACTTCCAATATTTTTCCATTACCATTATTCCTCAAGGAATGAGTGAATGAATATTTAATATCACTTGCATCTATATGATTGCATAGTAATTATTGGAGCCCAAATGCTTGACAAGCTCAGTGTAATATAATTTGTAATATGTTAAAATTGCAGAGGAGACAATGAGGAATTCCTCAGACACCGTGTTTCAATCTTATGTTGGTTTTTCATCACCACCACAGCGTCTACAGAGACTGGAAATGTCCCCGAAAGAGGGAGGAAGTGGATCCTACGGTAAAGAATCCCGAGTAAAAGCACTTAGCAAAAGGGGCAATTAACAGGTCTCCTCTAACCTTACTACAGAAAACGGAGCGGTTTCCTTATCGCATTACTCATCTCTAACATGTCCACATGCTCGTCTGAAACAGTTGCAAGATATCAGTGAACACAAGGATAAATCATTGCAGTAAATAGTGCATACACCTTTAAAAGGTCAGTTCACCCCAAAATCAAAATGACATATCTTTCCTTTCGTTGGTAGTGTTTTTCACCCATGTAGATTATTGTGAGCAGATTTGCCAAGTTTTGGAGATAACAGCCATAGAAATGTCTGAAAATAATGGAATAACATGGCACTCAGTTTTGGCTTGGTGCACAGTATACTAAAATTGTGTTCCCTTACTCTTCATAAAATTGAGAATTGTTTTGAGTCAAAAAGCGGTTTTGGGTGGAATCGGACAATCAAAATGTGAGACTGCAAAAGATTCACACCCCTGCTAACTGAGCTAGCTAACATTACAGCTCAACCTCGGATGTTGAGTTGAGTTTTTATACTGTTTGTTTGGCACGCTGAGCACCACAAGCAAACTGCCCTCTAGTTCCATTATATTCAACATCTCTATGGCCATTATTTTCTGAAAACTTGCCAACTCACACAAAAACAGTCTAGATGAATAGACAACTCTAGATGCAAGGTGATAACTTTGTATTTCTGGTCCCTTTATAACAATTAATAGACAAGCCTGCAGACTTTATCTTGGCTCTGTTAAACACCAGGTAAAATGAACACATAAAACACATACACACACACTGTTCAATCATATGAAAATATGTGAGTTTTCGGATGTGAAACACAAGACGTGAATCAACATCACACGCCTCCTTTGTCATTCTCTTGTATTTCCCTCTTTTCATGCCAAAACTGTAAATGTGCTTTTCATAAGATCCTCATTTTAACAGCGGGGGGGATTCCTCCGGTCTAATTTCTCCAGAAGTCTGCTGGATTGTCTCGGCGACTAATTGAACCTTTTATCTGGAGGCGTCGTGGCAGCACAGCCATAGTGGCATGAAGGATGGGGAGATGCATCAGCTTATGGTCTGGACATTAAGTCACTTGTAGAGTCACCCACATGCTTCATAACATACTTGAGCACTGTGGGTAATTCATCCATGAAATCATAATTGAAATCACATTGAGATGCAAGAAACTGCATTTAGAGCTTGACTGACGATCAACAACAGCAACAGTGTGGAAACGCCAACAGGCATGAGCAAAGACTGGGTCCTTCTGCTACCTGCCAGTGTTAGACTCATTACTCAGTCTAGTAGTAATATATTAATCATTATTCATTACTCATTTCAAAAGTAATTGCTTCATTTATTACCTGCTGGGAGCAAACCTGTTACACAATTTGCCGTGCTATCTTTTTGTTACACCCCCTTAATTGCATTAAATCTAACCCCCAATATAATGATAGCTTGTTTACCTCTGTGTGTGCTTGTAAAGGTAATCATTTGCCATTTATATCTGGTTATTTGATAAAATCTTGGTGCTTATTTCTCATTGGAGGTGGCTCTCAGTACAACGGGATCATGAGAGATCGCAGACTTTTGATTAAAAAAAGGTTCAGAAAAGTCATGTTAAGGGTTGATAATTGAAACAGCAATTCAATACAATACTTGAATGAATTGAAAATGTACAATATTTGTAACACATATCTAAGTGGGACTGAATATTCCAGTACATGATCAATACGTCCACATGAGTTGATATGCTTTCATACCTCAGAGAACGACTCGAGTGAAAACAAAGAAAATAAATCACCCCTCCCGCCATGGAGTGCATTTTTCAAAACTAACACAGTTTTATTAAAATAAACCAGATGAATGATTTAATGTTGCACTTTTGAATTGTAAAGCGGTATACATTATTATGATGACACATTTGTTTGTTGCCCCCCCCCATCACATATTTACTGCTCAAAAGTCCCCAGGCACCCTCTCCTCAGAGTACACTCATGTTAACACCAAAGGCCCCCCTGTCCATTTACATAAATATATCCCTGCTCCAGTAGGGAGGACGGAACGTGGCTGTGTCCGTACGGTAGCAGACTCTAATCCCCAACAGAAAAAGGCAACGTTCCTTCCTCCTCTGTGCCATCATGTTAAATTCATGGTCGAGCGATACGTACTGGCCAGTTCCAGCTGATACATTGTATTTTGCACCCGCTCTCTGTGGATGTGCAACTATCCTGAATGTGGTAATGATTTAACGGGAGGGCTCATTTAAAAGTCACACATCCAGGAAATCCTAAAACAGCACTGCTGTACACAGGTAAGTGAGTATTAAGATTAAACAAGATGCATGAATCTCGAGCTCAAAGAGAAACTATTTGGTTGCAGCTGGGGTGGGGGGGTCATGGATCTTGTTGTGCTGAGTAAATATAGCCAACCAGATGTATTTACTACAAGTTTTTTTTTTTGTTTTTTTGTTTTTTTTTTTTGCATAATTTGTCTAAATAATAAAGACATTAAATACTGAGTAATTGTCTGTAAATGAAGTGGAAGTTTTAGTCTATTTTAGTGTGTGTGATCAGGCTGTGTGCAAGGAAGCTGTTCAGATTGTTCCCAGTAAACATTTTCTGAATATAACCTGACTTGTATTTAATGTATATTTTATTTTCTACAGGAATTCAACATCTTTTCATTTAGAAAAAAATAACACACACACAAGACGGATGATTTGTCTGAAGTTCAAATCCCAAGAGTGCTTACAAATCTGATCAAAATAAAGAGCATTTTGCGCCGTTGCTCACCTCTAACACACTTAATATTTTCATACCGGAAGATTTTCCACTGAGAAAGTAATGTAAAACCTCTGTGCACATGGACAAGATGCTTCTGTAGTGCTTCCTCTTGAATGAATGAAACGATCTTTTCACATCTCATCGTTTTTTTTCTTCACTAAAATTACCAAAACTAAGCTATAAACTGAAAGGAATAGTTTGAGATGCGTGCATTTTGATATTTCAACCAGGATCAAATAATGTAAGCAAACATCTACTTGGAGAAATATGCCTGTTAACATTAGTGCACTTGCAGATTCCAAGTAGAAATCCATAGATCATATTATGAGACAGCTGCAACGATACCGCCATAAAAAGCAAAGCAAATCATATTCATTGAATTACACAAATTACAGATGTAGCTCAAAACCTCTGAAAACGTGATGATGAATCCCCCTTTTTTTAACTTCTGGCTGATAATTCATCAGACGACACTGGCAAAGTATTGGGCTTGTGAAAAATGCATGAATTACTAATTAATGAGGCATTCTCGCAACATTTACATATTCATAAAGGTGTGTAATTCACATATGCATGAGAGAGCTGAGTGATAGCTTTGAGAGAATGACACATATTCCGAGAGAGAAACCTTTTATTTTGTTAGATTCTTCAAAAAGCTGAGGGAGCAGAGATGCTTTTAAAAAAACATTACGCATTTATTCTTCCCCCCACAGAAATGCAGTCAAATGCTTTGGGAGACAAATGCACCGAGGAGATGCAATGATGTGAAACAGTATGCAAAATTACATTTTCTGAAATATTGTCCCGTGTGGATTTTCAAAAGTTCATTTAGCAACCCAGTGTTCGTATCAACTGTGCTCAGAAAATCCAATTGATTTACATCGAAAGAAATAGCTTTTCAGCAACATCTCAGTTCAGCAAGGAGATATGGCAGTGCATCCCAGATACAATAATCCGTGATACGCATGTTAGTCATTCTTTAAAATAAATATACTGACATTTTTACAAAGGTTACAAATTGCACTTGACGTGTGTTGAACCTTAGACATTAGATTGTCAGCTGCGTGCGTCACATCCTCTATTGTGGCTTTTCTTTCATCTTAAATTGTAATCCGAAATCTCCGAAATCCGTAATCCTTCAAAAATAATTTGATAATAATCCGTATTAGTCATCATTATAAATTTTTTTTCAGAATAGCAACAATGGATCAGTAGCTGTGCCATGATGTCAGCCTTTTGGAGACAAACCGTTCCAGTGAACCAGGTCCAAGATGGTTTGGCCGGAGTCGAGGCCTGTCCCTCTTCTGAAAGCGCCTCGCCATTGTTTCAACCTTCTCACAAGGGCTTGGTGAAAGCTGTCCCAAATATGGGTCAAAAAAAGCACAAATAACATTCAGATGGTTCCTAGGCTTTCCTCACAGCAATGCCCCAAAGAATGACAAGTCCAACAAAACCATGTCGAGTTTTTCACCCTGTGCCATTGTCTTTCCGCATTAACTCCAAGCTGGGCCTTTTCAACCAGGCCAGAGTTTTGTCAGGCCCACTCGGACACAGCCCAGCTCTAGCAGCAGGCTTGGCCTCTTCAAAATACCACGCAGAGTCTGATTCACTCCTTTATTCCATTACAAAAAATGGCTCTTGGATGCATTGTACAAAACGTCCAGTGAGAAAGAACACACAGTAACAAGTAAGAATAGTCTCTGTGGCCAAGTGGACATATCAGTTTCAAAGGAAAATCCTTTGTGCTTCAGTGTATTGTGTTGGCCGAGAACAGGAAGCAACAAAGTTGTTTCCCAAGGCCACAAATTTCAAGGTCTGAAAACTAGACAATCAATTAAGTGAACAAGGACTTTTGATTTGAGCTGAAAAACAGAAAATGTGACAAATCAGTGGACAAAACTGTAACCAGAAAGCCGAAATTGAACCGAGGGCATTACATGTCTTCAAGAAAAGTGAGGAAAGAAAAAAATGCTCACAGAAGATTACTAAAAAAAATAACTTTTTAAGACCCGAAACAAAAACGAGGTGAAGTTCATCGAAGATGCAGTGAAGCTAACAACGAGGATGGCATTTCGGGATGCTTAAGTTTGAGTTTAACCTTGCAGGACTTTTGGAAGGCACATCTGAGCATCAGGCGCAGGGTTTTGGCAGCTGCACAGGGAGCCTGGTGGGTCAGCCCTTCTCCGGGAGCTGCTACTCCACACTAATCTATTTTAAACCATCTGTGAAATTAGCAAGATTTCCTAAGTCCTTCACCTCCAAGGATTAAAACATTGCTAAGGGTCTGGGCTGTTCTTACATACTGTTCTTGCATCCATGTCTAATGACTCCTGAGATTGATCCCAAATTCTTTTCTTCCACCTGAGCGAGAAAAAGATAGAAATAAGGTGAGAGTTACACACATGTAAGGAATATTAAACATCTGCTTGGATATGGATATTAAACTAAAGATCAAATGCAGATAGAAAAACTGTATTGAGCATAATTTTAACTGATGGCTGAAAATCGTAGGCAGGTGTTACATGTTCCGACATCCAGTAACATCAGGGAGACCGAGTCTCAGCTGTAAAGAGCCGTACCGAGGCTCTGCAGTACCTCTGCCAAAGCCAGTACAATGAAGTCATGAGTCAACGCTAATGAGAAAATCAGATAAATAGCAGCTGTTCTCGGGGAAATGGTGCTGTCTGACAGATTCACTGGGTGCAACGGCTGTAGCATTGAGCACATCCAAATGAGTAAAATATTGTTCCAGGCGCCCCTCGCTGCTCCCCTTCCCACCGGTGTTTAGTCATCAGAGTGGTGAAATAGCAGCCCTGCCGCTACACGACAGCATCGCTGTATTAATTATTATCCGCTGTTCAAACATACACATCTTTGTACAACGGTGACAGTTCATCCAAACAGGCCACTTACGAACAGCAGTATTACTCCCCATAGCTCAGCAAGCGCCCAATTATTCACCCCGACCTCTTATTTGGTTCACACAGAAATCCTCAGGCACAATGGGACACAAAAAGAAGATGAAAAAATTGCCCTGCGAATCAGCAACTCAGCGGTGTTATAATTTTGTGCACTCACTTGCACAATAATGCACAGACAAATACACAAAGCACAGAGCTTTTCTCCATGCCACTGGTTGTCGCGCGGGCTCGGAAAATTACTGTAAGATTTATTGTGCCGAGGTATATGTCTAGTTTTCCATCTACTGCTGGAGAGCGCTTACACAGACATCTATTACAGACGCTGCAGTTAAACTGTAGCTTTCATATGCTCTCGGGAAAGCAGCTAACAGTGCAATGGTAAAAGACTAAGAGATTGATGAGGACAACAAATCAGTTTCCCCAAAGGGTTAAAAAAAAAAAGACTTTAATTCCAGAGACTCTTTGTTTTCTTTGATATTGATTTCCTTTTCTGTAGATAAGTACGACTAACAGGTGTATATCAGTTAAGTGTATGCTGTAATAACAAATTTGGAATGTTTTACCCCTCGCATCAAGAAAGACATTATTTAGAAATGAAGCAGGGTGTGGGACTCATAATAATTATGATGATAATGAGCAATAGATGGCAGAGATCCAGAGAAGAGTGATGGACATAGTCTGGGCTTACAGCTCTCAGGATGACCTCTGGCTCTGGCACACATGCACACACACACTGAGCCTTTACCTCTTAATGTCTGCGTGCTGGAGGTTAAGGATCCTTATCCTTACATATCGCTCCTAAAAACTACACCACAGCGATCGGATGGTGATCAAACAAAGTCTGGTTTTATGTTGTCTTAAAGTGCGACGGCAACTGCACGTGGTATCTACCGTTTCAGCACAGGATAACTGAACTTGATTTTAATAGCTGCCCTTTAAAATATTCAAAATAATCAGTGCTGTATATTATTTGCTGGGTCAGATTACAGGAACTCCTGGTTTCCAATAATGCATACTGTTCATGTTGGCAGAGGTTGTTTCTTTCAGCTCATCTTAGCAGATAGTTACACACACTGGCGCTCCCTCAACGTTACCTACCTGTTTCCTTTCCTTGTACCAGTTAGCAAAGCAGCTGTTGCCAGTCAAGCAAACTGCTAATTGGTGGGCAGCCACCGAGCTGGGGGGTCGACACTAAGGCCACGTTCAGACTGATAGCCGCACCGCAGTATAGCCCCCTAGTTTGTATCAATGAGACCACTGTGTTGGCTCAGCAAGGGTCCTGAAGTACTACAGTTTAGAGGAAGACTGGCAAAAACTGCAGTTCCTCTAAAGGCCACTTGAGGCTGCCTACAAAACCAAATGAATCGCTCTAAATAACTTACAGCAGAAATAACAAAAGACAAAAAATCTGCATCTGGTGGCAAAGTGCAGCTGCATCGTGGCTTTGCAGGGGGTTCACCTTTGGGCAACTTTGACTGGCAAACTCAAGGCTACAACCAATAGGAAAGACGAGTGTGTGGTTGACCCCTCACATGGACTACAAAGCTTATTAAGCTCCCTGTGCATCATAACCAGCCGTGCCCACACTCAACACCACCAGGCAATGGGCTGCATTTGTTTGTGTCATCGTGCCCTAAAACAGAGTCGGACACTGGTAAGGTGGTGATTGCTGGAGTCAGACCTATGGGTGATGTCACAGAGACTATGTCCATGTTTTAGACAGTCTATTGCAAAAAGTCACAGGTTCAAATTTTGCTGGTCCGAACGCCTACGGGTGTGACTCCTGTTTGAAAGACAAAGTTATATGAGTAGTCCAGATCTATGGCTACATCTTTTGACTTCCACTGATGTCAGTATTAGAAAGTGAATGACTGAGGCAGAGGGGTAGATAAAGCCCAGAGGCGTGCACAGCGGTCGAGGGTGTTACTCTGTTTTTACAACACAGACGTGTTTCTTAGCACACATTAGTTTGCGCAGTCATATATTATTTTGGGCTACACGCGGTCATGGGCAGATGACAAGTTCAAGTTACACTGACCCTTGAGAACTCTTTGTGTGAACTCATGTAGATGCAGAAATTGTAAATTGCCATTCTATGTTTAGTGTATCATCAGGTTGTTCTAGCAACTAACATAACTAAATAGCCAAGAACTTGTTTTTCTTTGCAGATGCTATATTTAATATATTAATCATACACGTCTTTTTCAGTGTGCCGTAAAATGCAAACCCTTGGAAACATGGCGCACAAAGTCTCATCCAGGTGGTCTCCGTCGTGCCGCTCTGACATCATAACTGGTCAAGGGGAATTAATGTCAGATGAACAACTTTCCCTCCAGAACATGTTGGAATTCATTATGTGTGACCCTTCAGCGCAATTTTCATGATGATATTTGTATATTATGGCACAATACAGAAAATGCTAAACCCTTTTATGCTTCAGGTAAAAAATAGTTACAGCAGTTACCTGCTTAGGTAAAACTGCTCTCTTTAGTGCCACTACAGTTTATCATTTAATGTTCCACTTGTTGTCTGCTTATAGAGATTAACAGATATACATGCATGTTGCAACTACTGACATGTTGTGAAAATATATGACAATAATAATGGCAACAATTCGAATCAAAGGTTTTTAATATAATAGTACTAATATTTATTCATCTTCACCAAATTGACAGAGCAAGGAAACAATAAGGATATGCAGGATTTCAGGTTACTTTTAAACCAGTGTTGGTAATTGTTTTTTTTGCCCTTTTAGCATGACTTATAAGAATAAATTAAATAGCAGTTAATACAACAGTGAAGCAGTTCATAGCTAATATTCACAGTGTGTCCTGTTGAAGGATTATAATCATCAGCGGCTGGTAAAATTAGTTTAGTTCTAAAAGCAAAGGTAATTTTGTCTCTGAAAGCTAAAAAAGAGAGATGCAGTATAGCAGAGGCTGGAATATTCTCATGAGGGTTTTAAAACTGTTGAACTGTTTCCTCACGGCGCAGCTCCATGTGTGCGACGGGTAAACAGTCCACACCGTGTGATTTACACTCCTGTATTAACCCCTCTGTTTTCTTCCACTGCAGACAAATGGCCTAAACAAGAGGAAATAATGTGATGGACGCCTCGACATGAAAAATACTTGAATACTCAAACCTTAAAACAAAATGTCTCTTTAATTTGTAAGTGTCAACAGCAGTACAAAAGATGGAGTGATGGGAGGAGATTTCTGTAACACAATTTCTGTCTCTTTTACAGAAAAGGAGGAAATTCTTGAGGTAAATGAGCTTAAACAGGCAGTTATTCATCCCACTGTTGCATTGTTACAATGGACTGAGACATACAGAAAATGGTGTTACGTTATAATATGCCTGAATTGATCCTGTGGGGATAATTTAATCATATACAGTATGCACATTTTCTATGTTGCCTAGGTGCAACCAAATGTGTCACTCATTGGTTTTGTTTTTACTTGATATATTGTATTAATACTACCGAAGCCGAGGAGATCGCTCTCCACACACACCACTGTAAAATTATTCACCTTAAGTTTACCTCACGTCAATACTGCACATGGAAACCAAAGACTTGCTGGTGTACACTTTTTGAAGCCAAGCAAAACAAAACAAACATTAAAAAAAAAAGAAAAAGAAAAAAGAAAATTAGCAATATTTTCATTTTTTTCTTTTTTAGCAATAATACCCCTAGCAAATAAGTGATCTTTTTGTACTGTATAAAGAAGAATGTGAACACAAATGTGATGGCAACATTTTTTTTTTAAGTTGAATTAAAAACTTTACATTGGACTGTACAAGATATTATGATAAACTATTTACATATTCAGACATAAACTTTTTTTTTTTTTCAAAGCAGCAACAGACACTATGTATTTCATTTTCTCTAATAACACCCAAACAATACTTGCCATGGGCCTAGGTACCTGCCAGGAACAAAGAAAAAAAAAAGAAAAGAAAAGAAAAATCTACGCAGAAATTCGTATCAGGCTGCCAGCAATTTCAAAACCATGGCTCCAGTGATAGAAGAGCCACACACAGTGTTGCTTGAGAGACAACTCTAAAAAGCAAAAAAGTACCAAAGACAACTATAACTGTTGCCCCGAACAACAAATCTTACACTTCTGAACAGCAGCTAGCATGTCAGTCCAGCATGTCAGTGAATTGTGCTGATTAAATTAACACAGAGAACATTCCCACCATTTACATCACAACAGACAGAAAAAAAAAAAAAAAAAAAAAAATTACAGTAAGTAATGTTGAAACAGCATACAAGCCTTTTGTCTTCGGTTGTTTAATTCAAACCATTTGCGTGTGAATTAAGAGGAAAACAACTGTGAGGGCTACATGTGCAGATGGCTGGATAGTCATGACCACTTGAAAAAAAAAAAAAAAACAGCAACGTACAAAAAGTCGACGTGGAGAGTATTAATTAAGGACGCATGACGTGTGTGCATTTTGCATTAACACACATTAACACAAATAAATATTTGCACGCTCCCATCTTTTCTAGAAAAGGAAAATCTAAAAAAAGTCACTTGTGTTTGAAACCGTCATTCATGAAAACAAACAGCTGTGTTTATTATGACAATGTAAAAATGCAAGCCAGATGCATGCAGATTTTTTCTTTTTTTTAAGGATGACATCAGCTCCTCATAAGAAATTTGAACACACACTATGAGTGCTGTAATAAACACAAAACACAAGTGAGGATATACAGCATAATACTTAGACTGACTTAGATTGTATCATGATTGGAAAACAAATTATCGATAAACTCTTTTACATCAAGTGCTTGTCGTTTCAACGAGTACCACGTAAGTCGAATGAGTACAGCCTTTTTTTTTTTGTTTCGATTGTTTTTTTGTCTGATTCGAATAGTCCGGGGAAGATTATCAAAACATCAGCGAGTGAGGTGCTTCTCTCTCTGTCCCAGGTTCAATACTGCTCTCTTCCAATAAGCAGAAAAAACTCAGCATCTACATGAGGTACAGTGACTTGTCAGGTTTTTAAAAACATGAAACCACGTTGTATAAAAATAAAAACATGAAAAGGAAAAAAAATGACATAGAACAGCCAAATACATAACTTATACTTCACTAATGAACAAAAATATATATACTATGTTATATTTACAATAAAATCTAAATGAGATGGTGAATTCACTAAAAACAATTTGGAGCTCCCGATTCATCAAACATGTATGTTTTTTTTTCTTTTCTTTTCTTCTGATTGTCCATGGTGTTTTTTTTTTGTTTTGTTTTGTTTTTTTTACTGACAATTTTAGAGCCAGCAGTGGCTAATAATAAATACAATATGTCGAAACTCTACAGTTTTCGAATACAATATACAATGCACTGAAGTCTGAAGTCTGGTGTTCGACGGCTAAAACGAGCCTGCTGTTGAACTTTCTGCTCACTTTCTTGTGCTGAGTCTCTCCCCTAGGCAGCCCTGAAGCTTAAACAAAGTGTTCATTCATCACATGTGTCTTTGCATAAATAAACAAAATAAGTAGACAAAAAAAAAGAAAAGAAAAAAAAAGACTCAAATCTGGCAACTGTGAGAGCAAACCCACTTGAGTCCAACTGGGGAATTTTTGTTCATTCAGGGTGATTTTCCTCAAACAGCTTCACATTAATCAGAATTGATAAAAAATACAATTTATATCCAGTGCTTATAACACTTATGAAACATTGTCTCCTCGTGAGTTCTTGTCATTTTTTGTCCTTTCTCGTTTTTTTGTCTTTTTTTTTTTCTCTCTCGCTGTATAAGCACAGTCAAGTTTCAGTTCCGTGTAGAGAGTCCTTTTTGACTACCAGCCGACCTAAGCAGTGTGGCGTGGTCATGAAAATATTTACAGTCACATACAAATCAATCCAACCACCGACAAACAGGAGCAAACAGGTTAAAAATACCAAAACAGGTCGACTCGGAGGGAAATCCACTTGGATTGTTGAACGTAGGAGAGCATCCTTTAAAATGTCTTGTACCTCAGAATGAGAACAATGTCGAAAAAAGATGTGATGGAAAACAGATTTAAAAAAAAAAATGAAGTGGGAATTATTAATGAGGTGGTTAAAAAACCTTAAAGACTGAATATAAATGCTTCCAAAAAAGTAGAAACAAAGCAAGCCAGCGCTGACAGTAAGACAAAGAGAGTACAGAAGATATGAGTGCTTAAGAGATATAAAGAGCTGTCTGTACCAATTCGAGCGAGGAGAGAAATGCAGTGACCAGCAGTGGGTGGACCGTGACACGTTAAAGCCAGTAACCAGCCATTCAGATCCTTCAAAAAGCTCTGTGCTCTTTTCCGAAATGGACAGGTTCAAGGGCAAGGGAGGGGAATAGCTGGACTCATGCATTAATAATGCTGTATTTCAGATGATACCCAGTCGTCAGTCATTTTAATAATCCCCCACAGCTTGATGTACTTGTTCCATCTGCTCGCCAGTGCCTGGTGATTGGGCCAGGGTGGGAGCCCTGTTGAGGCCTTACTACCAGCACTTTGATGGAGAGCACAATGAGGGACACACACCCCATTTTTATTGTTTCCTCATCCCTCCCTGGTGTTTTTTCCTTCTCTGAGCCAGATGGCGCCCCCTGGGTGCTGAGGTTGCCACGGGCAGGGGTCAGAGCAGGGCATGGCAGGGAGGGGAGCCACTTAGACCTTCTGCCCTGCAAAGAGGATCTGAGTCCCAACATCAAGGCCTTGCTTTATCTAGCTGCAGCCTCCAGAAGGTCACCGCTTGTCAGCTTTTCAGCTGAAACCAGGATGGAGGCTTTGTGCCCCCTTGTTTCTGAGTCATTGCATGTTGTCCTGTTTCAAATGCAAGAGCTAAGTGCATTTCCAAAAGCTGATGAAGATTACTAAAAATAACAACATAAGGCTCCAGGGTGACAGAATAAGATTCGTGTAAGTGCACTAACGCAAAAATCAGTGTTTTGAGTTGCTCCTGTCACGTGTATATGACGAGGTAAATTAAGAAACAAACATATGATTTGAGCCTCGCTCTCAGTTTATAAATATCCTCATAAACTGTCACTCTGCTTAAGACTACGGCAGTAATCAAGTCATTGCATCAGCCCGATGTCCGTGCTCTGCTTTAAGACTTCTTAGTGTCAATTTAAGATTTACAATGTCTAAAAAGAATTAAGATTGAGGAAAAAAAAAAAAAGAAGTAAGACGTAAGACTTTAAACTTGCCGTCCAAATAGGGGTTAAGGCGTTTAACAGAACGCACTGTAGCTGAACATTGTACGACATCAATTTGAGATTGTAATGCCCCCAAAGCTGCCTTTCGCTGCTGTTCCAATCCCACAGATTGGAGGCCTTTGGCCTTTTAGCATTCTGGCCTGATTACAATCACTCTGATTAAGAACTTGGTGAGTCAGAATAGGCTGCAGAGCTGGAGAAGAGTTGAGGATGCTACAGTGCTCCGCGTTGACGGGGGTGAGGAAGTGAAAGGGCTGGCCAGTGTCATTGATGATCACTGCATTGGGCTCCCTGGAGAACAGCTAGCATTGCATGCTACCACCCAAAGATGTCACACACTGTAACCTCCTGCAAAGCCTGCTGCCTCCAAGTTCCTGAGTTTCATTTGTTTATTCTGTTAGGCTAAATTAAAAAAAAAAAAAAAAAGACTGGATAATGAAGCTGTATTAAGAGATCAAGAGATTGTCCAGGACTCACGAGGCCTCTCCCAAAAGACTATTTTTAGAAACAACTTGAAATGTTTGGCACTTCTGCACTAACTTGTGCAGTTTGTGTAGTAACAATAACAACATAAAGAAATAATAATAATAATAATAATAATAATAATAATAATAATAATATGTAATTTCCCTCTGTAATAAGTTGGAATCACTCCATATGAATTTTGAGATATTTTGTTCTGGTAACAATTGATTCTTGATTAAAAACATTCACAAGCTGTTGGCTGGCACACTATACCTGAGTGAGAATAATATTCCCATCTTGAACAGTTATGCAATATATCAAAATCACCTAATTGAAGAGGAAAAGCAAGGTAAATGACTGTAAGAATTATAGGTTCATATCAAATATGCAATTTCAAGTTCCATCTTTAGTTCTAGGCAATGACCTAATTGTGTAAATGTCCATGATCACAATGAAAAAAAACAATGACATGAAAAAAAAAAAAGATCTAAATTACCACAACCAAACTGCTTCACACACTTGAAGAAACACTTAAGACCAAATAGCTTTTGATTCAGATGGAGCCACACCTGCATGCTGGCTCCTAAATGATACATCAGTTATTATTATTCTTTTTTTTTTTTTAATTTTTAAAACCTTTGTGGTGTCGTTTTTCTTTTGCTCTTTCACTCCCTCATATCATGTCAGACCAGCCCTCTGGGCATCCTCCTGTACGAGTGTTGTGTCTGCATCGGCCTCTTCCATCAAAGAGGTCTTAGTTGGCGCTGACCGGCTCTTGTGTGTCATTTTCACTACTATAGTCTGATTTGGGCTCGTCCTCAAAATCCTCGTACATGTCCATCTCGTCCTCACCGTTGACCGGCTCGCTGTTGTTCGCCATGGTGCTGGGCTCTAGCTTCATGTTGTAGGTGCTCTGGATGACGGGAATGGATGGCTCCGGACTCGCTGAGGCACTCGAGCACTCGGATGTCATCTGAGGTGAGGGTGTTGTGGTCGCCATGGTGATGGCCCCAGGGTAGACCATACTGGCGCTGGTGGTGATGGGAAGCTGTGGCGGCTGCCTGGATGTTGGAGAAAGAGATGAAATTAAGATTTAACCACACTTCTCACTCCTGATACAAACTTGACCTTCAGAAACAACGAAAGATCCGATGGAGAGGAGGCCGAAAGTGTTGCTGAAAGGATCGAGTACTGTGAAAGGTGTCCAGATTTTTCCCGTAGCAACTCAAACGGAGATGGCTGGATTAGGGGTTTCCCACAGCAGCTTTAAGCCAGCAGCTCTGTGAAAATGATTTGGGAAAAGAGAGGTACTCCTGACAGCTCCCGTCTTGAGCTGTTCAGAAACACTACCCAGTTTATTGGTGACATAAAACCAATACGTGGTTAGTGCTGCTCTTGTCTGCTGTAGCGCTGGATGATTGATACTCCAGCCGCTGAAGCTTATGACTGACATGGGAACACCTGGAGAAGGGTTCTCCTGCTAACCACACACAGTAAATTAAAGTGTTAAGCTTCAGACTGCCGCCCTCCAGGCTTCTGTAAGTCTATACCTACAGCTTATATCCTGTAATAATGTCTGCACTTCAGGCTCCATTTGCACACTGCTATTGTCTAAAATTTTAAGAATTACAGCTATTGAAAAACACTCTTATTTTAATGTGCATGTCAGGCTCTTGTCTTAAAACCGATACAGCAGAGGTTAACTCAATGCTCGCTTTGGGAAATGGTGCTTACATTTTATTGAGAACAAGCTCTGAGGAGGCAAAACGCTACAGTCCAGTTGGTATGATTGTCTGTGTGTCATGGTGCAGACACACAGAATCTGGCGAGGATGCATCTGGACGCACTGGACCTCCTGGAGCTGCGGCTTTCGGTTGATGTCACTGCTAGGTGACGTTGCGTTGCTTGGCTTTGGCTTGTCTGTTTTGAACATAGCCATAGCCAGGTAGCAAACTTTCTAGCATTGAAGCCGAACAGTGTGCAGAAATATGATTCATATTTGATCAGCACAGGCTAGATTTGACATTCTGATCTAATTTTTGCAAGCTAGCTACTGCTGGATGGTCAACTTGTTCTTGCCTATCCTCAATGCAGCGTATGACCAGATCGCCTGCTCTCCAACGAGCATCGATCAGCCGCTGGGATCCGGTGAACAGGATCTATCGCCTTTCTAGTCTGGATCTAGTGTGTCTGCATAATCGCAGTGTTAAGGTTGTTGTATTAGTGACTGCGCACCTACCCGACAGTGAAGAACTGCCTCATCTCTTGTCGCCGTGAGCGCATCATCTGCTTGTACTCGCCAATGCGGAGTTTTTTTCCATCGATGATGCAGGTCCTCTTGGGCCGAGGCTTGTATTTGTAGTTTGGGTACTTCTCTAGGTGGAGCTTACTCAGGCGGGCCTGTTCCTCGTAGTATGGCTGCTTGTCCTGGTTTGACATAGACTTCCACCGTGAACCTACACAACACAGGAGATCCAGATTTCAGTATCACAAACAGGAGCGGAGCTGTTTAAACTGATAGCGGGCATGAGTAATTCAGTCAGTAGGGGCTTTCCTCTCAACTTTTCCGTTTCATCGACAAGACGTTACTGATACCAAAATTGGTCAGCATTGTCATTCCTGATCAATTTTCTGTGTGGAAACAGTAGACCTACACAGGTTTTCAGCATTAATGCAACTGTTTCATTATCTCTGAGTCTAAACAGTATATTGGTATGGTAGTAAAAACAAGTTTGAATGTACTTCAAATGTGTCTGTTTATTTTGGAAAGCGGTTCTTAAGCGTATTGCTGCTGTTTCCATTCTTTATTCAAATGTATCTTTTTTTCTCCATCACCTTTTCTGAACTGGCCCATTGATAGCCCTGAATATGGACATTATCTGAGGTGAGAAACACACTTCGATGTCACACAACAAGGAACAACAAGCTAGTGTAGTAAATACTGCGGCTCTGCGAAGTGTCCTACTAGGCACTGGATGACAGCACTTTTAACAGCTCTGATGTATGGACTCCAATGCTGAGGGGACAAGACCCATTTAGCCTCTGTCATTTTTCATGACAAACACTTATGGTAGTGATGGGCCGTAAATCCATCTGTATGCTGAGGTGACCCGACGCATGGTGGCCTGTGAGATAACACACCCTCTCCTCAGCCTCTCCTCCTTCCAATTTTTCTTTCCGATCAGCTGTACTTGTTTAAAAGCAATAAAGTCATATGTGAATGAACATAACATATTTCTGCTAATTCTGTTTGCCAACGCCTTGAGTGCAGATACAGGTCATAGCAATGTATTTGACAAAGTACTTAGAGTGGAAGTAGTTAAATTGTCTAGGGAGATGATACCTTTAAATATAGACTTTCATACGTTTGATTTAAAAGGTCTTACCCAAAATCTTGCTTATGTTGGAGTTGTGCATGTCAGGGAAGGCCTGGAGGATCTTGCGCCGCTCGTCCTTGGCCCACACCATGAATGCGTTCATTGGCCTTTTAATGTGGGGCTCGTTGTTGTTCCTTCCTCGGGCTTCCCTGAAGACTCGTGCCTCTGTAGATCCAGTGCCTCCTGTTGGCCAACAATAATAGGGTTGGGGTTTATCTGCAGAGCCATTTATTTCCTTGGACCCTGCAATGGCCAGAGCAGGAACAAGAAGAGAGAGCGAGGCAGGACATTGATTAAATGACGAGCCATGTTCGAACTCTCCTTCATTTACTGTCATCGCTGCTATCATCATCATGAACATTGTTTCAGATGAGTGCAGGGCCACGGACCCTCCTGGGGAGGTAGACTTTTCCACTGAGTGGAAAACCTGTCTTGACAGGCATTTTATTTTATGTGCTATAAAAGCGAACACAATGTCAGTTTAACGCTCAACAATATATTCTCAGGTCTTTCCAAAACCAGAAGAGGAAGAAGACCTTGGACTTTGGTGGCAGTTAAATATTTTGTCTGCAAGTTTTCACACGTCTCTACTCAGCCACATACATTTCAATTTGACATTCATAGTGTTTGTAAAAAGTGCAAGAATGCCAACATAAATAACAAATATGGGACTTGAGGCAGTCTCTAAAATTCATTCCTCTGCATTACTCTTTCTCTCTTTTTTTTCTTCCTTCCTTCTCGAGCATACACACACACACGCGCACACACACACAAACAAACCAGGCACACATTTGCGATGAGAGACTGTGCCGATTCTGCAAAGTGCCGTTTCTCAATCAGGGCATTCACAATCAGCATAAGAGAGTTTCTCTCAGTATTAAACTGTACATCAGGCTGATAATGATTTCTGTTTGCATGCGCATTTGCTTCCTTTTATATGTAAGATGTGAAAGAATTAAATAAAAGCAGTATGAATATTTAAACAAACAAAAACATGTTGATAAACAAGGCTTGAAAAATAAGACAAAAAAAGCCTTCCATATGCTACGATACATCTTTAATGATCTCAAATCTGGAAAAGAAAGCTTGGGATGACTCATGCATATTTCATCATCCACATGTGAAGCCTTCTCATTAGACCATTCCACTAGCAGCCTTGGCACACGTTACCTGGGGTTTGATTTCTATTATTATTTCAGTTGATAAACAAAATCAAACTCTTAATGAGTAACGGAGGGCTGTGCAGAGACATTAATTCCAAATCCGCAGGAAAAAAAACCTCGCTCTGCTCTAATCACTGAAGATGCTGCTGCACCGCTCTCAGCCTCGAGAGTTTGAGTGTCTTCACTTCTGAAAAGCGTGTCGTCTTTTCAAAAGTATTATGGGAGACAAGAAGTGAAAAGGCAATCTTTGACTGAAGGAGCACACAGCCACCTCCAGTATAATAGAGATGGAGGTGCGGAGGAAGTTTCTCCCAGTACAAAAGGCCCCGCAAATCGATTTTCACCAGCTCGTGTTTAACAGTCAAACAGACACATTTATGATCCACAGAGTCTCTCCTTCATCTGGGAGGCCAGCGAAAAAAATTGTGTTTTCCGACTGTGACTGCCCAGAGGATTCAGCTCCTATAGTCATATTGTTCAGGCCGACGGAAGTTAAGAGTCACAGTCATGTTGTTTAAGGCGTCTCATCAGAAAATCCTGGTCATGTCTTCAGCAAATATATGTAAATTACAAAAAGAAAAAAAAGGATATAAAGTACATATGAAATAAATGGAACATAAATATACTTTCAGATTGTGGGGTAATAAAAAGACGTTTTCTCATTCTTGATAACCCTAGAATAAAAATAAATATAGTACCTTCATTTATAACTATTCATAAATGTTAGTCCTACATTGTCATAATCTTATGTCACTCACTGTCAAATATTAAGTATGACCTTCAGTCAGGAAAAGTTCAATCTAAAAAACCTTTGCCAATTCTTTTACTTTAATAACATGACCTACACAGACCTACCATAAATATACAGTACATTCTTAAACACAGGTAACACGACATACTACAATAAAATATTTAAGGGGGATATTCAAGTGCTTTGTGTCAGTTTTTCAAATCCTCCTGGCATCATCTCTTGCTCTATGTGTTTGCCTCTGCCTCCTAGAAATGCTTGAGGCCCTAAAGCCATCATGAATTCAGAAATAATACACTACCTTTGCTGCCACCGAACCCCACAGTACGTTAATTTCATTTAGCATGCACTCACTGTACAGGATGAATTGATTTCACTTTGTTTGGTTTTGACAACCATGTTTATTGTGCAATGAAATGTGGTGTGGCGGAGGGCTGACAGTATCCATCAACGCGGGGCAATCTGCTGACTGCCGGGGCCAGATGAAGGTATTCATTAGCTCAGGAGCGCAGCGCTCACTCAGACACGACAGCCAGTGTCTGCGCCCCGGGATCGCTTGCTGTAATTTACGATGCCTCCCGTGCCATTACTCTATCACTGACACTGATTCAGCAATTTATATACTGGTGTGCATGCATATGGGCAGAGGTGAGCTTCTTACGGGGAGGGGGACAAAACAACTGCCTGCCATCAGCTAGTGCCACATCCATAGTTAGCCAGGAAACCAACCACGTGACTTGGTTCATTGGAGGGAAGCCAGATGAGGCATGGTTTTTTGCTCTCATGATGGCACATAGAAAAGTGCCTGTCTGCTCTGCTGTTGAAATGAACAAGTGTTACATCATCCTCTGCCGTATCGAGGCAGGTGCTGTCGCCCTGGCTGGGTAAGGAACAACGTGATAAAGGTATCAAGCTAAATCTGGCCCCCTTATCCAGCCCCTGTAATACATATGACTTAATCAGGAGCATCCTGCGCATTAGCAGCCAGCCTAAGCAAATCCCTGGAAACTGCAACATGCAATTTACTGCAACATTGTTTCTGTCTTTTTATTAAAAATCATGACACCGCTCTGACATTTTGCAAATGAGCATTAGTCATTTCTTTTTCTTTCTTTTTTTTTTTCAGGAGGTGCAGGACATTTAGGAATCAGTTAGTTAGGTGTGTGATTGTGTAAATAAACACAGATGTTTAGCAGTGACAGGGGCAGGCCCCCTGGGTGGTAACCAGTGAGGGAGCGAAACAGAGGGAGCGCTGCTTAATAGAATTTATTGTGATTCATGAGGCCCGCAGCTCAAGTGTGACAGAGCGATATGAGAATCCCCTTTTAATTTGTCTCTCCTGGAAACACTGCAGATGAGCAGCATGAATTACAGTGAGAGAGAATGATTGTGTGTGTGTGTGTGTGTGTGTGTGTGTGTGTGTGCGTGTGTGTGTGTGCGTGTGCGTGTTGGATGGGGGGTGGGGGGGGGGGGGTGGGAGTAGGCGGATATAAAAAAAAAATGGAGAAGGGAGACCGAAAAAGGGAGGAAGAAAGAACAAGTGGAGAGAAACGTAGAATGCAGTGAGGCCCAAAAGCCGATCACACCTGCGAGCTGCAGGCTCAGACTCGACCATGTACCGAGCCAGAGGGTAGCAGTGCCCCGGCCGTCCCCTCTCCCTCCCTCCCTCCCTCCCAACACCACCCCCCCTCTCTCCTCCTTACTCATCTTTGTTCTGCGGGCAGACACATAATGTCACCCAGGAATCCGCTCAAGAGGATGAGCCTCAGTGAGCAAGCAACAATCACGCAAACCTGCCAAGCCCTCCCTGTTGGGATCAAATCTAACACCTCTGACTGAAGGCATTTACCGCTGACAATAGAGCCTCTCCCTCAGAGCAGGATCAGGCTAGATTAATGCGTATGGACAGACAGGACACGGCACTCAGTGGCCCCCGTTTGAGCCCGGGCCCCATAGCACGCTAATTAAAGCATTACAAATTACAAGTGATATAAGCCATATTATAACATGTCAATCTTTTTTTCTCTTCTTCTGTGGTTAGGACGATTTGAGTGTTTTGTCGAGCACTTGTGTGTGTGTGTGTGTTAGAGTGAGTGTGAGCACGTGTGATCTTGGGAACAAACAGCGGACCTGTTTCAACACGCAGGCTGCGGCTTTTACTTTTGTTTTCTCGTTCCCCCTCTCATATGCATTTAGCCTAAAAGCAGAGTCTGATCTTTCACAACGCGCCAGCAAAGGAGACGCAGAAACAAACACGGATTTCTCCCACAGGACGGTGAACTCAAATTAACCAAACTTTTTTTTCCTCCTGACCGCATTGACCTATTCAGCTATTGTTGTTGTGACTTGATAAATCATTTCGTCTGAGCCTCCTCATCTGAGCTTTCCTTCTCAGAAGCGCTCCTCGGCAATAAAAGCCGCGGCTTGATTCCCACGGCCTCACAGCGGAAGGAAAAAACAACAACAAAAAACCTCTTCAAACAATCAACTCGTATAAGACTTCATAACAGCTCCGGGCTACCGATGTAAAGAAACCCATCGCCCAATGATCTGTAACAACAATGCAACACTACTGTTCTTCTCATCCTATTCCACGAGGACGCCGTTAGAGACGCGCTGCTCGGCTAAAGCCTTGTCTTTTCTCACTCTGCGGTTGATATCATCACACTGGGCGTTTTAGATTAATTCTGTTTCCTGCCTCCACACATCTCTCAACAACCCCTTTGTTCTCCGCGGACCCTCAGTGATGGGGTGGGGGGGGGGCGGTGGTTTAGACAAACACACAACCTCAGCTACACAGCAACTCCATACTGCCACATGTGAATGAACAAAGGAGGCTGGCTCAGCTGTGGCCCTTTGTGGTATTTGGTAATGTTTTCATCGGAGCTTAAAAAGGGCTAATGAATTTGGGTTTTGTGCATGTGGCTCGTGGCTTTGTAAAAAAAATGAAGGAAATCCTATCTATTTCCATTCCTCGGCCACATTTTCCCCTTCCAAGTCGTTAGGACTCTGGTTGCTGCATGCTTCGTAAATATTAGCTCAAGCAACCTAAAGCTTTCTGCGAGTCGCCGTGATGACAGAAGTACCGCTGTACACTGGGGTCTGCTCAATGTGGCCGCTCTGTTCTGGAGACGGAGCTGCCACACATTAAAGGGCTTTCACACCCTATGTAACGGTCGGGAGGTACACCCAGTAATTTTCCTTTTCAGGAAACAACCGAAGCATAGGCAGCGTGTGTTACATTTATGACTTACGTTACGAATTTCTGTACACTGTTAGCATTGATTTGGCAGATTTGCTGGTTCAAAACACATCCAGATGTCTCGGTTAAATCTGGTTTAAGTTCATTTGAAAAATGATGTGTTGGTGAAATGTAACTGTTGTTTGGGGAAGAATTAAAATTCCTGTATTTTAATGTAAAACAGATCCTTCATACATGTTGTCAACTGCAATGTGTAAGCTTCACACAAAACCAAACTTCAATCAACTTCGGTCCGCTTTTGTGAGTTTTCCATGGGAATCAGCAGATATTAAAGAGGTTATTAAAGAGAGCACACATAAGCTACACCGAAACGGAAACTCTGTGTTCCTATATATCAAGGTATGCAAGGGAGCTGAGCCTCGGTTGGTTCAGGGGAGTAGAAAATCCCCACAACAAGGATTTCAAAAGTAAACATGTCCTCATAAGAGTAAACACTTTGTGGTTTACTGCTTCACATCACTCAAGCATATGTGTTTTCCTCTCGGTGAAGCTGAAAGAGACAGACAGATATATTTGTAGTGAAGGAGAAGAAATGGTAACTGTGTGTTTTGAGTTATGTGTACTGCCCCGGCTCCCAGCCGTTTCCCCCTGGGAAGAGGACCTCTCCTCTCCTCTAACCTCTGCTTGCTCATAATCCACAGCCCACTGGGAACACTGATGTGAGGCGTCTGGCGCAAGCCTTTCCCTCGGCCCCGTGCAGGACTTAAAAGGACACAACTGCCCTGGTGTGCGCTCTGTTTTGGTCCTGACTCCACAGTAGCCGCAGAGGGAAGGTTCCCACTGGGAGAATCAGCAAGGGAAGCACATCTGTCCGAGGAGTCAGACGGGTGGGGATGGGATCTGCTGCTGTGGCTATCATGGGAAACATGTCAATGACTCCACTAAATACACCTCTAAGTCAGATCCTCAGGATTGGGTGTGATGTGAAAGTGGATGTGATTGAAAAGAATTTCGCTTTGGAGTTGGTAAACAAATATTTTTCTGGGAAGTAAGAAAACATATTTAAAAGTCTATGTGAACCAATTACGCTGTAGCATTTCTTGCTGAAACTGATGGGAAACGTGTCTGAGATGCTATTTAAAGATGTTGATGGGTTACATTGTCCTGAGAAATATCTATCCTTCTGCCCTGAGACTTCTTGAGGCATCAAAGATGAGTCAGAACCCCTTTCCCCTTTGCTCTGGCTCTGAAGTGCCATGGAAACTGCCACAAATATTTATGTTGGACAAACATTAGCGCACCGAGGTGCTCCTTGCTCCTGTGTAGGAGCCAGCGCCACAAAGGGAGATGACGCTTTGTCACACTGGTGCAACCCGAATTTACACCCCTGTGCCCAGGACCTCAAACAAGCACAACAGCAACAGGAGCCGAGCTTGGAAAAGAGCCAGCTTTGTCCTCAGGCACCCTTGTCCTCCGCTCACCTACCTGTGAAAACCTTGGAGCCACGGCTCATTTCAAACGGCATTCACCCCAACCCCCACATCTCCTTACACACACGCACGTTTCTGCACACACCCTTACAAACCAGTCTACAGTCTCACACCGAGGCACATGCAGTAGCAGGCTTTGTCAGCCATCAAAACTCTGTTTGCTCCCAAAGTATGGAATAGAAAGTCTAGAGAGTAGAGCTAATAAACATCATTCACATAGAATTAACTGCCACATTAATGGGCTTTTAGGGAATGTGTGTGCAGCAAGGAAACAAAATAATCTGATCAATTATAATCATGCTAAAGACATAAATTGAAACCCAAATATGGCCTTACCATCTAGGTCCTCAGGCCTGGTCAGGTCAATAACTCTGTGGCCGATCTTTCCTTCCTCACCCAGCTTGCCGAGGTGGTGCCCGAGGCTCTCAAAGTGCGCCCTCTCCTACAGGGGAAATACAAACAGTCAGGAACACGAACAGGCACATATACACAGGTTTTTACAGTGATAGAATTGTAAAAATAACCCCATCAGGAATCTAAAATTTTGAAAAGAAAAAAAGTGTCTTTGATAAATGGGGGTTCTTTTGAAGAGCTGCTCTTTTGACATGAGCTAGATGTAGCTTTTTCCTCTCTCATCTCTCTATTCAGCCGCTGTTATAATGGATGACAGGAGGCAGAGAGACAGTGAGGGCCAGGGGTGCTGTAAATAGATTTACAGAAGGATACTTTGTGATCCTGAGCACACAATGGGGCCGTGGCCCTCTTTGCAGTGCTCAGATTTTCCTCTGTAATCTTCTCCTTACATCCTCTCTTGCAGTCTACAGCGCCCAGAGCTCAGCGCCCATCATTTATTCAGAGTTCATGCTTTGGAGAACACACCGTGTTTTCCCGTTTGTCATGTCGCTTTGTGCTCAGATTAAACTTGGCATCATGTTGTACTTGACGCACAATGAAACCCTGTCATTCAGCGCTCCGTGACAATATTAAATGTCATGTCCGTGTGCATTTACAGAATAAAATAACAGCTTTCGGGGGGCCTCTGAATAGTTGCTGCACATTACACTTAATGTATTATGCAAGGGGAGAGTGCCGACTGCTGCTGGCTCCATTGTTGAATGACCTACTTCCTCAGTGAATACACAGGGCATTAGCAAAGGGCTGTCTTCCTCTCTAAAGACTCAACTAGGAGATGGACACTTTGACTCTGCATGATACAAATAATCCCCCCCCCCCCTCCCAGATTTCGCCTGGATGACACTAAAAGGCATGTTGCCACCATTCAGAAAAAAAAGCATTTGTTTTACTCCCAGGATGAGCATTCAATCTCTGCCAAAGATGTACTGTCTGCGCTGACCTCTGCCTCTTCCTTTCTTTAAACATGCCTATCACACGCAGTCTGAACAGACACTCAGGTAGCGTCCCCACACAATACTAACAGCTCCCCTGCCACACAGACCGACACCGACAACCACATGAATCTTTTAGCCGCCCTCTTTGTGATGCATTGTACCGTTTTGCTGTTTCCTCACTTTTCCCCCTCAGGGAAGTTCTGTTTCCCACTATAAAAAAAACCCAAAAAAACTATTGTAAGTGAATATATTATTCCTTACAGCTGAATCGTTCCTGACATATGCAATCGTGTGGGCGACCATCAGTAATTACACAGCGTTCAGAACATTGACTTCTGAACGTTATCTGTCTACACTTTTTTTTCCCTTTTGTATAACCTTATCTTACTTGAAGTGAAAAAAGATGACAAGATGAAGAATGAAGACAGTTCAAGTCCTTTTGAGGCCTTTCACAGAATTTTGATTTTCCCTGTGCTTTTATTAATTCAAGAACTATTCCTCAAAAGAAAGGACTGTGAGAGAGAGAGACAGAAAGAGCACTGCAATTTCCCATCATACTTGAAGGAGCAGTCATTATTTATGGCCAGCTGAGTGATTCTGATATACAATTAACCACTACCTGCTTATGGCCTGTGATTAGAGCCTGTCCATCTGACGGCCCCTTTGCTTACTTAAGTGTTTTGTAATTATGACATATGTGGTGGTCCCTGCTGGGCAAGAGAACGCTTTGTAAAGAGAAGATGGAGTGCGGGGCCTTCCTCCGTGTCACATTCGGCGTTAAGCAACACATGCGCGAGCGAGCAGGCACGCACGCGCACACAGAGCTGTATTCATCACCCAGCCACGTTATTGCTCTTAATGAAAGAAGCTAGCAGCCCGATGACAAAGTGACTGATGTGCGATTAGCTGGATGGGCAACAGTGCAGCTTCAGATGCTACTTGGACAAGTCCACTAGGAAGACACAGCGTTCACGGGTACTGTACGTCTGTAATAAAGTAGTCATCTCGTCCCTCTTCTGCGCTCCGCCGGTCCCTCCTGATCAATCAAGTCCTTTTATAAACTCATGATCATTAAGCATCATGTTGGGCTGAGAAGGAGGGACAACCGGGGCCATCCATCAATGGATTTCATTAATAACTAGCTCAGTGTTGAACTTCTTTCTCCGTTGCACAAAGTCATATGATTAGTGAGCATCAGCACATTAGACAGCCGGGACGAACACTGAATGAAGCTCTTGTTTGAAGGAAGTAGCTTCACTTCATTTGACGTAAAAAAGGGCTTCTTGTGTTCATGCAGAAAACATGTACAAGCCAGCATTTTTACATACTTGATATAGAGAGGTAGTTACATTAAGGACCCTTTCCCTTGCTTGTGTTAGCTGCACTAATTAATATCAGACTATCTGAGCAATACGGTACCACAAATTTTCATAAAATTTTATATACTGAGCTTAATATACTTATTGGTTATAAGTTTGGTGATTTATATCCGCGAATTAGAATTACGGTTGAAATTAGGGCCATAAATTATCGGCACAGCATCGGGGGGGGGGGGGGTTTGTTTTAAGGCTTGAAAATATTCAGTGAACTAATGCTTCTTTACTGCCCACGCATCAAGTGCTGTGATAAATTAATGGCACTTTTATTATTTTATAGTGTCATTAAATTTTTACTGATCACTCTGACACAGAGAAGTAGCAAAGGACATGCAGTATCTTGGGAAGCTGGCCATCCTGCCAGGAAAAAGAGAGGGAGTGTACAGCTGATATATATATATAAATAAATAAAAAAAGAAAAGGTGTTTGTAAAAGAACAAGGGAGTGATCAAAGACACAAAGAGGACAGAAACTGGTGCAGCTGTGAGGAGGTAAAGATAAAGAGGCAGGAAACAAAAGATGTAACAGTACACATTATTTCCCTCCCGCTCTGACCACGACCGCTGGCAAGCAACCGGCCCCTCCCTCAAATGACTTCAACATGCAGCTCTCCATCACCACAACTAAAATTATAGCGACGCACTCTGAGCTGTAGTGGAAAACTGCCACCCACAATAATCTCATCTGCCCTGCCCGAGCAGTCTTTTGTCTCTAAAGTTTGGTAACGGATGTGTTTTGTTCGGCGGCACATGGCTCTCCCTGTGAAGTCACGAGCCAGTCCGGCGGAGTCGTGAGTCACGGAGGAAGAGAGAAGAGTAGAAAAAGAGGGAGAGATAGCGGAGTCTGTTCAACTTCTTGGGCGAGGGAACCCAAAAGAGCCCTTGTCAGTGCTGTAAAGAGAGCTTTAATCTGGCTGGCCACAGAACATGTGCCGGAGGCCTGCTGCTCTGCCCACAGGGTGTATTCTGGGTAGAGGCGGGTGGCGTACGGCCCTGTGCATTGTGCCTTCTCCTGCCCTATATTTAGGCAACACATTGCCAATCCTAACACTCCTTCCCTCTACCCTTTGTAAATAGCTCCAGGCTATAGCCAAAGCCATATGGCCCCGAGATTGTTAAAATAAAGATGAAAGAAAAGTAAAAAGGAGAGTCAGGTAGACTTTGGTGCAGATCAGCGTGCTGCTCTTCTTTTTTTTTTTTTTTGTTGTCTCAAACTGTCTCAAGATAAATGATTAATTCAATACAATAAGGAATTGATGTACTCCTGATCACATCACATTAGATCTGTGTTTTTTGACTGCGCTTCTCCTTTCTCAAGAGGTTTGACTTTACCTGACACTAATGATGACAAAGAAGTTTAGGCATGCTTATTTCTGTACGTTGCTTACACCACAAAGAAAAGAGACGAAACTAGGCCATATTGCATGTTATTTTATCAGACTTACTATGTCCAACACATTCTGCTTTTAATTATCAAAATCTGATGAACGTTTAAAGGTTCAATATGTATACATTTTAGCTGAAAACATTTGAGAATGTACTTCAAATATCAACATAACTTGAAGAAATAACAGTTGGCGTTGGCATCCACCTGTCCTGGTACTCATAGCTTCCAGTTTGGACTTCTCGCTACAAAGCTAACTGAGCTTACTGGCTAACGGTAGCTACAGTTAACAGCTGCCTTTTCTGGTGATGTGCTGCCCCTGTTTGTTTTGAGTATGAACCTGACCAGACATATTGCACCTTTAAAGACTGAGGCTGAACGATATGCCCAAAAAAATCCAAATGTGATTATTTTGATAGATAATGCGATTGCAATATTTTTGCTTGGGTCTGTACCTAACAATCATGTTTCCCTATGTCTGGAGAATCTGATCTGTATGCAATTTTGATAATACATCGATTTAATCATGCAGCCGTTATCAAATAATTATTAATTTGTCATTAGTAACAATTAACCAAATTTTGCTTTTTATAACAAAATGACTCCATGTGTAAAAAGGAATAAGGTAAACCAGATGACACAGTCGCAGATTAAGTTGGCATGGTTGCTTGCCAAAACATTTTGACATCAGTACAACTGTTTGAAGAGAAAATTGCTTCATTTCATTTCAGGCAGCTGGCAGGCATGACGCCTGTTATTACTTCCAAAAATTACCAGTTGCCAACTTAAAGTCACATAATAGTCTGGTTAGTTATTGGCCATATATTTACGTACTGTATGACATGTTTAGCCCCTCCTGTGAAATCTGACATCAGTAACTGCTCGACCCTCCAACATCTCTCAGCTATCGGTAGAATCTCAACCGCGTTTCCTTCATGGTGGAAAGTGTATGATTGCAATTATCATTGGAAACTTTAACAGCTGCGGGACCCCAAATAGCCACTTATGTTTGATAATGTGCTGAACTGGCTCTGGTTATATCACACACCTGGTTTGTGGCAAGTTGAAGGCAGTAGCTCCCTGACCACAATACAGGGCTTTGTGTATCAAGTGTCAGTCATCATCTGTGGCCCTCGAAGTCTTCTCTCCGAGGGTCCCAGACTAAACCCCCTCAACAATCTGCCCCGGCCCCGATGGAGACAAAGCCCGCACTTTAACATGGCTGCAGTGCCTCACAGCTCAGCGCCTCATCTGTTTTGTATTTTTATTGTAACCAGTTGCAGTGTTATTTATAGAGTCTGCAGCTTTCCAGTAGTTTTTGCTAGTTTTGAACCATTTAAATGTTAAGTACATCCAGCCATGCGGTGAACCCGCAGCTCCTTTCATGCAGACTGTTGCTCTCTTTTTACCCAGAGCTCTCCCTTTTTGCTAAGGCTAATGCAGGCAGCAGCAGAATCAACAGTAGCAGCCACAAAAGGCTGGCATCTGTTCTATAGTAGTCGTCCTGAACATCACACAGAGCAGAGATGGCCAGCTATTCCAGTCCCATTTGTACTGCCAGGGCATCACCTCATTTGTTTGAAACAGAGGGAGGAAAGGCCTTTAATTAAATTAAGGAGCTTAAACTATGGTTAAAAAAAAGAGAAAAAAAAAGCGAGGTAACCCTACTCTGGGCTTTGAGCCAATTTAATGTTTATTGTTTGCTTTTAATAAAAGGATATGCTTTCATTATTCAAGATAGGTTGTTTTTTTGTTGGAGGGAAAAAAGTCAAACCCACAAAATCTGACCCTTTTGTGACAAAGTTAAAATGTGCATTTAGTCTAAAGAATTGGTTTTCTTTTACTGTTGGTTAATGTTGGTGTCCACTTTGAGGCCTTTTAAAGAACATTTTTACTGCATTCTACAAATATTACACTTTTGCAATATTATTACCAGACTCAGATGTGCTAAAATGTATAATACATAACCATTTCAGCACTGGGACACACTTCTGACATAGCATTCAGTTATTATGTTATGTTCTTCTCCACTCCACTGCTGAGATCATTTGTGTTGACATCATGTACTTTTATGGGTTTCCAGTCCTCAATGATCCAGAACTGTTCACTGGGTCCTCCAGGGACTGTTAAGTTGGGCTGAAATCTTATCAAACCCTCCAGGATGCAAACTGCGGGATATTACTGCAGCGTTACACAAAAAAATAGAAACTCTTTCACATATGGACAAAACCTCAAGACTTGTTGGACACAAAAACAATTATGTGTCTACTGCAACAATACCAGAGACTATAAATGGTCCTTCGTGGCCTATTCTTTTCCTTGTCCTTTGTTGTGTGTGCCTTGTGGTGAGTGCGGTATCACAGGTCTTTGCTCGCGGGGCCAGCAGCATTTCTGCAGCGGGCCAGAAATTCACCATGTAAAATGACAACTGTAGAAAATAATGGAGCCACCACCGCCAAACGACCCTAGCAAGATGCAGTGTTGATGTCTTTCTGGGGAAGAGGCGAGACAGAGCAAAAGACCTGACCTGGGAAAGGAGCCCGTACACACACACCCACTCACACACATATTATCCAGAGTCATACATTATTTTTATTCTTCTGGCAAACATGAACAATTGGACAAAGCATTAATGTAAGCAATCTTCACAATAGCACTTGCTGGCTACAGCCAGTGTCTGGGAGCGGAGCATAATCTAATTTGGATGGGCAAACCCTTGTATGCCAAGGATTTACATTGCAGCCAAAACGCCTTGGTTTGCAATTTCCAAGACAGCAGTCGAAAAGGAGCAGAAAATTGCTTCCAGGGCTGCAGACCAGACAAGATTATATTCAAAGTCTTTGTGAGGGCTTTGCCTGAATAGAGCCCTGGCATCACACACACACACATGCATGAACATGTATGCACACACACACACACACACAAAAAAAAAAATCACACACACTCACAGAGGGGACCGGTATAGCCACTAGAACCAATAGGTTAGGAGTCTGGATTTTGTGGAGCACCAGTGTAAGCTCCATTTGAATATTTACAGGATGAGCTTTGGGACACGGGAAATGGACAATTGTAGTCATCAATACTGAAGAGAGGAGGTGTTGCGGGGCAGAAAAGGGCAGTTCAATAGGTTAATACACTGGCCTTTCACCTTTTGATTCCAGTTAGGGACATGTCAGCAGAGGAATATATTTTATCTTGCACAACCTCCTGAGCATCAATCGGAACTAAAGTAAGAGATATTGATGCATCAGTGGAGAAATCTGTCATACCTGATTATACAGAGTTCAGCATCAGTGGCACAGGCCCAGTAACCTGCAGTTCTCCAGGTGACTTGTCAGCCAGCAGCACAAAATGTGGTAAGACCATATCTTTTCTGCTCTCTTCGGCCTATGGAATACTTTTGTGAAAAGACAACAGTTTGCTGAGGCTGAAAGTTGAATTAACACTATTATTTGACAGCAGTTTCTGAGTAGGAGGAATTAAGGTGCTCATTTACAGTCAATTTGCAGCTTACAGACGAGTAGTGCTGCAACGATTATTCAAATAATCAGTTTGTTGCCAGCTATTAAATTAATCTCTGATTCCAGCATCTTAAATGTAAATATGTTCTAGTTTCTTTACTTTTCTATGAGAGCAGACTACATATCTTTGGCTGGTGGACAAAACAAATCACCTGAGGATGCCGGCTTGAGCTTTGGAAAACAATGATTGACACTACTTGATTATAATTATAATTATAATAGTTATATAGTTATAAGCTATATTAAGCAGTTGATCTTTGAGATATTTGAACATCAATTATGGCCTTTGCTTTGTTGTTACAGTAAGCTTGTATTAGAAAACCATTTGAGATGACACAGTGTGTGAACACAATGAGGATTAAAAAGTGGCAAATCTATTTCGTTAATTTTCAAAAATATTTTTTTCTTTTTCTGTGTTCCGAGCAATTCAAATTAATATGTTACATTGTTTGGGTTTTCCCCCGAAACAGTATATATCAACATGATTATTTAAAGTATTTTAAAACACTACATCTCTGATCTGCTGGCGGTATGTTCCAACAGGCCATAAATGTTGATGACTTGAAGACCGACTCTCTGCTTGCACCATCTGAGTGAAAACATTCAGACACAGATACTTGATATTTATTCACCCGTGACCCTGAAAAACAGCCCCATCCTGATATAGCTGCAGTGCATAATAGAAGGAAACAATTTGAATGGTTTTCAAATGGATTCAGATGTACTGTATTCGGCTGTAGGCACACACTAGGTAAAAGCTTCCACTGCAGAGATAGTAAATAATGGAACAAAGTAATTGCCCTCTGCAGACAATAATACCTTTGGATAAATATTTCAAAAAGGTAAATTGCAGAGGGGTTGTAAAAAGGTTTTATTGTACTGATGGGATATAGTAAAAACAGACAAATAAAAAGACAAGTAAGAAAAATCCGCTCCTGTAAAGCATGAATATTTTACGTGTCCTCAGGTTAAAGGCTTGTATAGAGTACGGAGAGTGTGGTCTACAACATGTTCTCCTAGGTCAGTGGCCAGGGAGAGAGAGAGAGAGAGAGAAGAGAGAGATTCACAGTGATAAAGGTTAGGGAGGAATGCATTGTACTGTTCGGACACACTTTGTGTGAAAAGATGAATTGATCCATCTGTAAGCAGCACTTAGACCCACTCCTCTGCCCGGTCATTACAGTGGGATAAATCAATATTTAATATCCCCTCTAACAGCCACACTGGATGATCTTAACCTCTCCTTAATCCCATTTATGTTACCTTTCCAGAATCTTCTTCATGTAAGCTCTCACTATGATAAACTTCCAAACAAGAGACTGGGCGGGTGTGGCGGGGGGGTGCGGGGGTGGGGGAGGGGGGAGCTATTAAAGACCACACCGTATTTATGTCAGGTGAGGCGCTTTGGTGAAATATTAATATTCTGAAACTGACCAAAGTGAAAGCTTTTATCTAGGGCGTTCAAACCTTTCTAGTTCGTTGGCTTGTATCAGCAAAAGGCTTTCTCTCTCTCTCTCTCTCTCTCTCTCTCTCTCTCTCTCTCTCTCTCTCTCTCTCTCTCCTTCCCCTCTCATTTTCACCGCTGAATTACAGCCCACTGTTCTTTATTGCCGCCGAAGGGATGAAGATGATGGGGCGATTCTTTTAGCTGACTTGATAAAGCGTGCCTCTCATTTCACACCGTCTAATAGGGCCAGTGTCACGGAAACTAAGAGGTGACGATATCTCACTGTGATTTGCGCGAGGCAGGGAGTCAGGCGCGGGCTCGGTTTAGGTGTCATTCAATGAGGCAATAAATGATGTTGTAATGAAAACAGAGGCGTATTACCTGAGGGGACGCTTTCAATTATCCATATTAGTGGGAAACGCACACACAAAAGGCATGTGTTTATTACTTAAATGACTTCGAACGCAATCTTTGATGCATCTTTTTGTGTATTTCAGGTTGGGCGAAATGGCCCTAAAATAATGTCTGATATATTCAGGCTATACTGCGACTCACGATTTGACATTTATTCTTTAAAAGCGCTGCATAAATGCTCAGAATGGGCAACATAATCAAATATTGGAATATTTTTGTCTATGTGTAGGGATGTCTATGAACACAGCTTGGGTAAATAATCAGCTGTTATGTGAACACAATGACTAAACTAAGTGGAACAGTCTGGTAAGTTCAGAGGGTGACATCACTCTACTGTAAATCAGCCTTAAAACCAGGAAAATACAACACTAATGCTGTATCACTTTATATGAAATCTAAGAAGATATACATTCTCGTACTACAATAACAATATCATATCAATAAATTGCCCAACAGTATTTCAATTTATGACCTTTATATTGCTAAGTCTAATAATGCACTTGCCCCGTACACACTCACATTCTTTCTTTCTTTCTTTCTTTTTTTTTTCTTTCTTTCGTTCTTTCGTTCGTTCTTTCTTTCTTTCTTTCTTTCTTTCTTTCTTTCTTTCTTTCTTTCTTTCTTTCTGTTTCTCTCTGCTTTCTTAAAACCACACTCCACTCAGATGGCAATCGCAGACAAAAGGTAGATTACAGGTGACGAGTGACTGACTATTTCAAGCAGAACATCCCGACACAAAAGAAAGGCATTCCTCTACTCTGACATGACCGCTCTCAAATAGTTGTGTCACAAAATTCGGGGGAAACAAAAACTAAACCCGACAAAGACTAAGCAGGGAGGAAGAAAAAGGCGTTAAGCTCTAGCTGCTGAGGACAATGTAGCTGTAGGTGTGTGCTAACTGGGGAAAATGCCTCCTTACGAGCATTGTTCAGTTACAGACTTTCATGTCGTGGCACATTCGGCTGCTCGGTTGACCACGGGCTCACCTTGGTTGGGAGGTAGGGAGGCAGCTGGATCAGCTCCTGTGACTAAGACTGAAAAAGGGTGTTTGCATACCGTGTAGTAACTTGACAAAGAAAGCCAAAACCGGCAAAACAAACTTTCAATTCTGCAAGATTAAGTGCCTGTTTTCATGGTGCAATTTTTTTCCTAACAAAAATAATGGTATGGATTGATGGATTGATTGTTCTAAAGATGTTCTGCCTCCGTCCTCTCGGAGGGCAGCAGCAGTTTATTTGCTTCACTTCAGTTAAGAGCATAGTTGATTGCCACCTGCATAGACAGTGATCTCTTCCAAACACCAAATTAGAGGGAAATCAAAATAGATATTCATTGACTTTTTTACATATACATTGACCTAGTTGAGGCTGTTGGTTGAAAGTGTCAGGTGCTGAAATATTAATGAGCATCGCTCCCAGTTCCTGCCTGCTCCTCACAGCCAACTGGCAACATGGCATCAAGCTGAAGAGCGGAGGACAGCTTTTTTCTCTCCTTGATTGACTCATCGATTGAAGATATTTTTAAAGGGAATCCCTGGGAGTGTGTGCTCCTGGTACAAAGCAGCCCCCATCCCATGTCAGGGGACGGAGAGGGCTGCAAGTCTGCTTTAATTGGGCAGAGACTTCAGAGTCTTCTTAACCCACACCGGGCACCGCCATGGCCTGTCACGGCCCTCACACCAACATCAACGGGAGCGAGCCCCTAAACACGCACGCACAAACACACTCAGACTTATTTGAGTAAACACACATGTACACGCTGCACTATGCCAGCACTTATCAATACGACCACCCTGGACATGGATTAAAGAAAAAACATCAGCCTTAAGAATTACTGCTACATCAAAATGTTCTACTTTTCTTTCTTTCTAGTTTCTTTCCTCCGCCGCCTGAGTTGAACACTCTTTTGTGGCCGACAACTTGTTCAGTGGAAAAAGCTTGCAATGGAGAGGATCAGAATTGGGGGTTAAAAGGGAGACAGACGGTATGATAGTAGTCCTAACCTTGTCAACTCTGCAGTTGTTGAGGCCCACTGAGCTGAGGGCGGACAGCTTCGCCTCCATGCCCTGCTGGTGATGTTGCAGTTGTTCCCTCTGGATCTGCTCCCTCATTTTCCGAGCCTCCTGGATGGCCTTCATCACCGTGTCCTGGTCCCCGAACAGCGCAGTGGAGTTTAGGCTGGACAGAATATCTGGACACACAGAGCGGAGTTTGGACGGCAACATTAGTCTGCTGGACTGCACGCTGCCATAAAAGCACAACAGCGTCACACGACATCCCAGCAGTGACATTTATTTCTGAGACTTTAAATACTTAGAAACGTGCAGTGCGGCCTCCCTTACCCAGAGACGAGCCACGACCCAGACCTCCTCCGAGTGGGCTGGGGATGCCACCCTTGCTGAGGAGGCTGTTGGGGCTGCTTTTACTGCCGAGGAACAGGTTTTGTGTCGGGGATGTCGGGGATTTGACCATATCTGTCGTCTTTGGCCGAGCAGACAGGTTGAGCGGCTGTGTTCCCTCCTCCTATGGCAGAAGAGCGGGGAGTGTGAGAGAAAACAGATGTGAATAGGTGCCCCCCCCCACCACCACCTTCCTTGCTGCCTCCACTTGGGGGGGGGGGGGGGCCCTCAGGATTCCCAGACAGCACAGTCCTCCTCTGTTCCTGGTTAATTATAGGATCCCAGTCTTGACCCACACCTCCTCCCTGGTTCTTCCCCTCTCTGTGTTTTCTCTCCTCTCCTCTCCTCTCCTCTCCTCTCCTCTCCTCTCCTCTCCTCTCCTCTCCTCTCCTCTCCTCTCCTCTCCTCTCCTCTCCTCTCCTCTCCTCCCCTCACCCATCCTTCCTTCCTTTTTTTTCAGTGCTGTGCCACTGTGATCTTCCTCACAGTTGCCCGGCGCCTTTGTTCACACTAATTAAAGCAGATTCTGTCTCTCTGTACATCTTCATCTGTTCTCCCTCTCCTCCTCCTCCTCCTCCTCCTCCTCCTCCTCCTTCCTGCTCTCTCTGTCTGCACTCTGGGTTCGAAGAATAAATAATGACCAGATAGCAGCGGTGCCAGTGATCAAAGACAGCTGTTCCATTCATCAGATGTCGACTTGCATTATCTACTTCATTAACTTGTTTTCTAATTTCATTCCTCATTTGTGCACACTTGGTTTTTATCATATACTTTGATATGCCTATTCCTAAAGATATACAATGTCGGGATGGTTGTGTTTTGTGCTCTGTTTTGGAGCAGTTACTGATGTGAGACTATGATCGCTAGTCTACAAGGTGCCACCCTCAGCAACTTGTCTACATGGACCAAATGTTATTGTATCTTGCTCCTTTGCTCGAACTTGTGAGGAGGGAACAAAACCAAAGTAACCTTAAGTAACCTGTGTGAGTTACGGTCATCAGTCCTTTCAAATCTGTGCTATACCCGTGTTAATATAATAAAAAGAAATAGACTTAACCTTTTTTTTATTTTTCCCAGTATTCAAATAAATGTAAAATATCACATTAAAATAAATTACAATATAATCTGGAATCAATCCATAATTATGTAGTGGATCAGCTTAAATATCAACAAAGATTTGCATTCCTTTGCACTGTGCAAGTCGCCCGATCTCTTAAATCAGATCGGGGCATTCTGTCGTTAACAGTCTTTTTTTCAAAACCCAAGTGTCTCCTTGTCCAAACATATGGCTCAAGCATACACTGCCCCGAGGCCTTGTTATTGCTGTGCCAATAACAGTTTGTCATGCAGCGAGGCAGAAAGCAGACAAACAAAACTAAAGGCAATCTGATTCCATTGGACTGAGCGTACAGATGGGAGGATGCCAGGATGTGTTTGCCTTCCGTTTATGTATGATTCATTGCACTGAAAGTCTTTGATTTTGAGATATTTGGCAAAATTATGACTCGAATTAGTGTTGTATTAATATTGGTTCAACTGGCATCCATCTTATCTGATAGCGAATTGTATTAAAGTGGTGAAACGACAGTGCTGAGTCAGTTAAATGGCCATCTTTCAATGGAAATCCCAGGAGGCAGGAGACCTGAAGGACCGTGTGTGTGTGTGTGGAAGAAGAGAAAGCCCAGAGTGGCTTCCTACCATTTCAAGACATGATTTATGGTCTTTCTCCATTGTGATATTATTAAGCTAAACTACTCCAAATGGGCATGTGTTTCTGATTATGGCCTTAGTGAGTGGTGATGATGTATATGGCCTTTCCTCTGCATGGAGGTCTAGTGGAGTCGTGCCATACAGCAGCAGAAAATACAAATCCTGCATTTGGTTTGTTTACAAGGCAAAAAAAAAAAAAAAAAAAAAAAAAAGAGAGAGAGAAGTTGTCAATCCTGCTTTTTGCTTCACTTCAGTCAGCATTTGTATAGCGCTGCTGTAATGGTTTTTATTCCATTTCGGTTACAAAAAAAAGAAGAACAAAACTTCTCATTGTAAAAAAAAAAAAAAAAAAAATTAGAAACCATGTGTTCCACAAATTACTGGCTTGGAGCAGCAATAGCCATGGCAACCGTGTCCACAGAGTTCTGGTTAAGAGAGAGAGGGCCTTGTTAAAGCCCCACAGATTGATGGCCTGTTGGAGGCAGCGCTCAGCACCGGCCGGCTGTAACAGTGAAGAGGTGAACAGTGTGGATGCATTTTTTATTCAGACGACATCAACTCGGCTAGTTTAGGTCAAGTACCACTCAAGGCCCAGGCTGGTGGGTGGGCAGGGTTGAAGGAGTTAAAGGGTTGTACCTTGACTTGAGTGATGGGGCTGGATGAACTCTTGTCATTCTTCAGTGATGAGGGAGAGATGGGCCCACTGGTATTGAGGGGCTGGGGCAGTGGAGGCATCTTGGCTCCAGGAGAGACCTGCATGCTGGCAAGCTGGGCGGCATACAGTTGCTGTAGGGGGAGGTGGAGAAAACCCACAAGGCGTTAACATCCAAATCCAGTGAACATTCAACGTTTTATATTCTGCCTTTTCCTCTCTCGCTGCTCCTGTGTCTGCCTTCATCCCCCCGCTCTCTCTCTCTCTCTCTTTTACGTCTTTCCTCTCTTTCCATGAGGCTGGCAGAGAACCTCCATCAAAGGTCTTAACTGTATTTCAAAGGCTGAACCCAGAGAGAGACAGCAGTCTTAAAAACCACACAGAGATGGCTTTCATTCAAAATACTTGGAGCCCCTATTTTCCACTCATCACAGAGAAAAAGTTTGCAGACTGGATGCAAGTGTGTTAGTGAAGATCTCCCGTTTCTCTAAATCTACGCAGCCTCCAATTGAAGTTTTCTGGCCTGTGATTTGTCTCCACGCAGCCATGTGAGACTGTCCATTTCCACAATGTCAGAAACCCAACCTCAGTTGGATAGCCATCACAGAGTACGTTAAACATGAGCATTATTAAGGCTTAAAAACCTGCACAAAGAACACTGATGTAATCACCGTTATTTTCCTTGGAGTTAAATCAGGAAGATGTCCAATAGTCGGGGACATTACCACACAAGAGGGTGGTTCAGATGACTGGCGAGGCACTCAATAACAGTACGCCTGTGACAGGGTTGAACTCGGAAAGCTCAATTTACATTTCCACCGCCGGGCTGATTATGTGGCATATACTAAAAAGGGTGGTTGACGACGTTGATATGAAGGTTTGGAAATATCTGGTGAGCCACAGGCTGTTAATTGTCTGTTGGATCAGATTTCTGACATAGTAATTCATCCTTTATCCTGGATTAGGTTACAATTTAATGTCTTGACATTAAGTTGCGTGCCTATTTTTTAAATCATTAAAATCTGAAGCAAATTACACCAGACATTTTTGATTTGGTGATTGTTTTGTGCTGTTTTTTTTTTTCTTTTCTGTGTTCACAGAGGCAGCGCTCCCTTCTTCTTCTTCCCTTCTCCCTTCTGTCCATCTGTATTGATCGGCCACCAGGTAAGTGACGAAATTGCCTTTTGTTTCCTGCTGCAAATAGCAGGGGTCTGTCAAATAGAGCTACTGTGTGAGAAATAGTGTTACTTCATGTAGCCTTAGACCTCACTTCATCAGACAGATAGCACCCCTTAACTCCCCCACTGGTCTGCTTGTCCTCAGACAAGGCAAACCTTATAGTTTGTTGTGTTATTCAGTCAGATGGCGCTGTCAGGGAGAATCTAATTTCTCTTCCACTGGCCAATCAGCAAACCCCGTCTCATTTCCTGGTTCAAATGGCACACATACAGGCCGCGTTTGTGTGGACTGGGGGAAAAAGCGACCCTGCCCCGCTGGCCTCACCTTCGGCGGTGTAAATGCAGACCAAAGCCAAACAAAGCACTTTATGTCCATGCACATATCTCCAGATATAAACACATATGTGCTCCTGTAAGAAACTTTATCGCCGCCACATAAGCGGCAGCACAAAAGGTCCATTCTTCCAGGGGACCTGGGGATAACAACAGCACATGGGCAGCGGAAATGACAGACTGATTATGTTCCCACAATGATAGCACTGCCCCCACCTCCCTCACAAACAGCCTTTTGTCTCCGACAGGAATGGACATAGGAGTGGGACCGATTCTATTTTCTTCTCATCTGAGCTAGACTTAGTTAATGTCAGTGGTAAAGGCACTCTGTGTGTCTGTGTGTGACGGGGGTTGGAAGGAGAGAGAGTAAAAACAGAGAGCGCGAGTCTCCACTCACTGTCTGTCACTCCAGGCTACACACAAGTCTTAGATGGGGAGCGGAAGCCGAGTCTGTCGGACAGATGTTTGCTAACAGGCCTGTCGATAGGCATGTCCCTGACCTTGAGTGAGAAGAATTTTATTGTCCCGGAAAAACAGTACAATTAGACCTTGCCGCAAATTGGACGCAGCCAGGGTGTCCCTTTTCAGCACTGATTAGCAGGTCAGAGCCACGGGGTGAGAAGTTCTTTGCCTGGCAAGAGCCAAAGAACGATAAATACAATCAGGGAAAGACGGATGAAAGGTGAGTTAACCCACCATCAAACGCTCAAGGACAGATATGGAAACCTCAGTGTTCAATGTGTTCAGTGTGAAGGCTTTTACCCTGGCATTACACTAAGACAGTTAATTTACAACTTGTTCCAGTGTGATTGTTTGACACCTGACGTATGACGCATCCCGCCAAGGCTGGTTTCCCTGACCAGAGGACATCTGCTCTCTCATATCTAATAGCCCCCTTCCTCGTATCTACTTGCCAGGTGGGGGTGGCAAAAAGTTCAAGGTATAACAGGGTCGCATTGAAGATCAGCACTCCGATTCTAGGGTACTGGATGAGCTGGTGAGTTGATCTCAGCACCCTTAGGTTTTCTTTTTCTCTTCCCTTTTTTCTCGTTTATATTATTTCCACTTGTTTAATTTGATGAAAGAAGAATACACATATACTAGGACAAATATAATTCTTCCATACTAGCTTGAATGACGTTAAAATAATAAGAAAATGGACATAATAGCTAAAAGGAATTGCACTGTGGGTGGCAAAAGAGAAATATTTGTATGTTTTCTCTTATCTTGAAGGCCACCTTCCTTTGTGTGCTATATAACGCAGAGAGAACACACATACATGGGTAAGACACACAAACACAAAATCTGAGGTCTTCCTTCTGACCCCATCATTCCTGGTTTCCCAGTAGAGCGGAGCGGATCTCAGCGAGCATGGATTCAAAGTGAGTGCAGCATGCCCAAGGTCAGCCTGTTAGCCTCTGGTAATTAAAAACAAGCCCTCTGGAGGCAGCAGAGGTTAAACGGGGAGGTTCACTTTCTGCCTGCGACATTAAACTGAGATTACACACTCTGCTGATGATGTTAGACATCTCAGAAGTATGATGTGCAATTAAAACCGACAGCCGCTGTTTGTCTAGTGAAACAAAAAGAGCCAATACTTTAGCTCAGTGTACGACATAAGTTATTATGAGTAAAACGTTCATTTGCTTATAAATTCCACCTACGCTTTTCTTCCCTTTTCCCTTTGCCCTCTTAAGTGTATGCCTTGTAGTGTCGAGAGAAAAAGAAAATCTTTCTGTGGAAAAACAATTGCGCATCTTGTTTTTCTATTAGTAAAAAAAAAAAAAAAAAGGCAGAGTCACAACATGGCAACATGTGCTGGAAAATACAGTTGCAGATATTTGTCAGATTTCTTGCTGCCAGCGATGACGCTGGACTGCACATTTATGACTGCAGCCTGCGCGATTAAAAAAAATAAAATAACGACAAACAAATTTAGTAATCGAAAAATATCCTCACACCAATTAGAATCCTCTTCATTTTCCATTAGCTGAGCATTATCTGATGACTGCTGCGCTCTCCTAAATCACACTCTTTGTGTGCAAGCATGTCTGTTTGTCTGTCTGTCAATGTCTCATTCACCTCTGCCGGGCCCGGGCTCTGAGCACTGGGCTGGATATGAGGGCATTAACTGTGCTTCAGTGCACCACACCATTTAAAAGGCAGCACAGCGCCAGCCCCGTTTGCCACAAGGCTTGTACAGGCTCATTGCCCAGGGCGACCAGGCAGGCTGACCCAGGCTAGGCCCAGATGTCAGGAGTGGAGGAAGGCGTCCTGGTGCACTGTGCCGATGCTTTCCAGTATGGCCCAACATCTGTCTCATCTGCTGGCACCCAACCTGCTCTGCTCCAACCCCTCCTCTCGCCCATCTTCATATCTACAGTATATATATTTAAGTCCTTCTCTATCAGTTTTTCTCCCCGGCACATATACACACAAACACCGCCCAAATTGTGCGAGTGTGTACGTGGGTTCTCGAGGCCCAGGGGCCCTGGAGCCAGCCCTCCCATTCAGTGCAGCTCACTGCATTATCCACTCTATCTGTCCATCTGTCCCTCTGTTCACCACTGCCTCTATCCAGCTGCTCACCTAGCCGTCCTATTAGCCAGCCTTCCACACACAGCTAGCATTTCTGCTCTGCTCTGGGTTACCTTCAAAGACCGAGCTCCTCCGCTCATAAACACAGAAACAGCTGCTCTCTACAGTATGTCTGTTCTCTCTTTTCTCCCCCTCCTCCTCCTCTGTCTCTCTCTCTCTCTCTCTCTCTCTCTCTCTCTCTCTCTCTCTTTCAAAGTCAAAAGTGCTTCACTTGTTAATGATGGAGGCCGTTTCTTCACATCTGTACTACACAGGCATTTACATCCAAACAAAAGATAATGTGCGGTTTGCTGCTCTCCCACTTTCTTCCTGTTTGTCCCTGACTGTGTAACACTCTTTCTTATCGCTCCAGTCGTCTAAGCCTCTGAGTACTCCTTCAGATGTGTCTGCTTGAGATCTGGTCCGGGTTTGTCGCTGAGAATGTGGGCTGCTTTTCATCTTTGCAGTGGGAGCGCGAGCGAAGCGAGGCCGGGGCCCAGGTTTATCACGGGCCAAAATGCGGCAGATGATAATTGCGAGGTGAGGCAGTTCGGGTGCCGAACAGAATGAGGATGTGATGGGCCCGGACAATTCAGGGAGGAAAAAGTAGAATGAAAAAAAGAGGATGGGAGTGATTTAAAGAGAAATACACAAACTAAGAAGGTGGTTCGAGACGCGGATGGGAAATTGGTAAAGCAAGACGGTGAGATAGAGACAGCAAGAGGAAGAAAATGGAGCTCTGACTGAGTGAAAAGCAAAGGGTTGGTGTTTGTGTAGTCCTAACAGTGATACTGCATACGGAGAACCCAGATGTTCCGTTTTATCCAATAATGCTTTCTTTAAAACGGCTGAAACCCCAAAGTCTGCTTCCAATGATAGAAAACAGCACTGTCTCAAAGGCCCCTCTCCTGTTTAGCGCTTCTGTGTAAAGGTCGGTTGATATATATTTAGTTCATGTTGGCCTTAAGTAAATTGTTTTTTTGCACTTGGCAACTGACGCAGGGTAGTGTACAAACAGCAAATTAAGTGCTTGTCCCAAATAGAAAATTCTTTTGTGGAATTAGGGAAATTCCCTTCTTGTCTCCCCTCTCGATTGAATGTAGTAGGTGTCGGGACAGATTGGGGTACAATCTGAGCACAATTTCCTCTGTTCGCTGAGAGGTGTCAGTTGTAATCAGGGAAGGACAGGCAGGGATGGAGCCATTGTTTCCTGCTGGTGCTGGGCTCATCCCGGCCCTGTGTGGGCACTAATGAAGAGGGGCACGTCGCGCTGGGATAGTTTACCCGCCTCCCCTCCTGCGAGTTGAGGACGAGAGCCAATCTGTCAGGAAAACATTGAGTGAAATTGCCCCGTGGTACAGCAATGGCCGGTGACAGCCACTTGCAGACTGCCAGCCGCCAGAGTGATGCTACCACCCTGTATTGACAAGCAAATTACAGTCCCCAACACTCAAACGCATCCTGGAGGATTCATTTACATCCATCAGCTTTAAGCCTTTGTTACCTCGGTGGGTTTTTCTTCTCCTGGAGAGAAAGGGCGGGGAATGAGGGCGAGGGGGATCCCAGACTGTTATGACAGAGGAGAATGTGAAGAGGGTGCGTGGCAAACATTAAGAGTGACGGAGCGGCTTGCCTCCCTGACTGGATGGCTGATCACATTACCGCTGCAGCATTGTGGGAATTAATTCTTCCAATAAGATAATTTTTTTTTTTAAGGTTCACATATCGCACAATCTTAAGTGAGCGAATTGGGGGAAATTATACCTTACCATGCAGCTGACAGGAGGAGATATTTTAATTGTGGGGGCAGCCTATTCAGCCATATGTGTGTGGGATTTTATACACGTTTGTGTGTGTGAGTGAAGATGAAGAATGAGCTTAAGGTTGAAACTATTAAAGCTTAGAGTAAAGGGTTGGGGGAGTATTGTGCTTGATGATGCATGAGGAACTAACTCATTAATATGAGAAGAAATAATATCTTATATAGAAATATTTGCAGGGGAGCTTAAAATCACAGTTTTTATTTATCTATTTTTTATTTTTATTACTTGACTTACAAGTAGCATTTTCCTAACACTGGACATAATGTGTTCGATGTGCAAAGTTCTTTACGATAGAAGCCCCAAGAAACATCTGGAGCGCAGCTACGGGCACTTCAGGTACACCGCACTAATAACCAGATAAAGTGTCTCCTTGTTTTTTGTTTTAAAGGCACAGTATGTAGTGTCTGATGCTACGGGTCATTCAATTAAAAGGAAGGAAACTACAAAAAGGAATTGTGATGACCATCATCAAGTAGTGTTGGATCATGAGAATCGTCATCTGCGCTTTATTCGTTTTTGGTTTGTTTTTTTCTCACAGGGTAAAGCCGCGAGGTGACCACATTCTTTAGACAAATTAAATGCAGGAAAATGTTACACATTATGTCTTTAACTCAAATTAAATAACCCATTATTGTGTCGTTTTTTTCCTTGTGTGATTTTTGTTGTTGTTTATGGGATTTCCTTTTAATCCTTTCATACTAAAGAGCTCTTTCCAACACATACACACACACACACACACACACACACACACACACACACACACACACACACACACAAACACACACACACACACACTACCACACATATTGGAGTATACGTTTCAATAGTTTAATTTTAAAGACGATGGAGCCTGCTGGTGCTATTATTGCTCTAAAAGGGAGGAGACTACTCCAACTTAATTCCATGTCTGGCTTGATATGATGTTTTTAATCATAGCCGGCTCCCAGTGCTTTGTAGAGGAAGTGGCGGCAGTCACATGGTTTGTTGATCCCAGCTATGTAGAAAAGGGCATGTTTGACTTGCCTTGCTGTTTTAAGGGGAGCCTCTATGCAGGGTAAATAGCAGCCAGCAGGCGGAATATGTGACAGGCTGACAGACTTCAATTAATGGAAAATGCACCTCTTTTTGTTTACTGTGTTCTGCAAAGGTCAGCCAAGTCATGGTCTTGGAGGCACTGTTTTTGCCCATTCCCAGGGTTAGATACATAATCAGAATTAATCACTCCAGACTCGTCTCCCCTCCTCACCCCAACTTTCAGATATATGACTGTCTCATCTGACCTCATACGCCGCTATAAATAAACGGAGCATGCCTGTCTGAACTACCACTCTTTTTCCAACGGACTTCTTCGCGATCCGCAAAACTAAGCGACGCGAGAGCACCCCAGCACCCATGCTGCCTCCATCTTTTTTTTCCTTGAACATGAGCAGACTCATTTAACACCTTACATGCTCCTGACAGCTTTTTTCTCGTGGACGCATAATGACGCACAGCTCTTGGGAGCCAGCTGCGTGCATTGTTAGGACTTGCAGAGGCTCGTTAACACTGACAGTGGTAGCCTCAGAGGGACAAATGCCACATATATCAGCGTGCAAGGAGTCCCCCCCCCCCCCCCCCCCCCACCCCTTCAGTCTTGAGCTCCGATTGTTTAATCTTGACATACTGCTTTCTTTACAGTTGAGTGTCACATGTTGCAGCTTTCGGAAACTTTGATCTGTTGTTGACAAAGCAGCAGTGGCCACTTAACCCTGTGTTCAAAGGGATGCTTTTAAACTGAGGATTCCTTCTTTTGTTTCCGAAGAACAGTTGTTGCAACTATTGATAATTAAGAGAAGCAACAAGCAGCACTGCAGCTGAACAGACGTGGCTGTTATCCAGCTTCCACTTTTATGTTTGTTTTCATGTAAAGCAGATTCAGTGCAAAGTTTATGAAGAAGTCATTATCACCATCTTGGAAACAAAGAAAACAAGGAAAGAAAGCTGAGAGAAGCGCCGATGAGTGTTGTATTCATAATAGCAACAGCTTGAAGGAAAGAACGCAGATAATTATCTTTATTAAACATTATGGCCTCAGGTTAAGCCCTGACCCGGGTTCAGCTTTTTTAAATGCCGTGTGAGAAAAGTCCTGGAGGAGCCTGTAGGGCTTTGGAGCCTATCCCAACGTTTTCTGCGGCTCAGAACCTCACACCATGAGTTAGCTTTTACTACACACTCTTATTTGTTTTCCTCACCGAGATACCAGAAGTATTACAGCAGCTCAACTCGACAAAAGCAATTGGAATTGGAATATTCTTTGCTTACACACTCAATTGTCTTCTGATAAATTCACTGGCAGGCGATTAAGGCAACCAAAGTGATTCTCATTGCCTCTAATAACTATTATCTTCCTAACTCCTCGATCTGGCAAAGCTGCTGGGGATGAATCCTCTATAAAAAAGGATAAATTACATATGTAAGGTGATAAGCGTGTGTGAGCTGGGGGCCTCCAGGATTATTTAGTGTGCAGCTCATTACTTAGCGTACAGCTGCTTAGCCATCCTTTCTGCCCTGGGCTTGGCGGGCGTCCCTAGCATTCTTTGTCATAGTACTGTACATACCTGAAGCTGGAGGGGGCTGAGTCCTGACGCTGCTGCAGCTGCCATGGTGGATGGAATGAACTGCACCGGGTAGTTATCACCTGTCAGGGAGGGAGAGAGAGACGACAATGCATACAGGTTCAGACAATGAGCCGGCCCACAGCGACCAGGCAAGTGCCAACACAGATCCTGGGCCCTCCGCTACATTGCCACAGCAATGTGGCACATTGCAACGAGCCCTCGGCTTCAAGCCCAAACATCTGCATTAACAAAAGGCTAAGCTGGTTGGACTGGAGCAGGATTACTCAGGAACGTTTCACACCATTCCCTCCTTCCTCCACCTGCACAGTGCACCTCGTGGAAAATACCATGACAACAATAACTACTGCATAGTTTGACAAGTTAGGAGCTCTTTCAAGGTGCACAGACGCGCGTCGGTGTTCAGAATGAATGTCAATAAATGTCTCCCCTGATATTCAGGTCGCGATCGTGTTAAAAGGCCCAGCATGTTCTTTCAGCTTGTTCACACAGCTGTAGACTTGTCTGGCTATTGTTCGGCACTACATTGTTTGTTTCTGAGTTATCGCTTTGGCAGCAGAGAGTGAAGCACTTGTATGCGAACCGGTTAGAACAAGTGCGTAGCCACAATAACAAGGTTAGAAAGCGCTCTTACTGCACATATCGCTTTGATCAAGAAACGAAGAATCGGTCTCCAAATAGCAGCGCTATTCATTACTGCTCACCTGTTTGTCAGACAGGGATATAAAAAAAATTTAAAAAACGGCTGCTGCATGAGTGATATCAATGGGGGTGTATAACTGAGCACCAGACGCTTTCACACAGTCAGCCTAGTGTGTTGAGACGGACAGAACGGCCCCAGTGAGACAGGGCAGCCCGGCGTTCGTAGAGGGGAGGTTGGTTTGAGGCATGTGTCTGGAGGAGGGGAGGTGGGCTGCACAGTGGGAGCAGGGAGGGAGGAGGGGAGGGTAGTTGGCCTTCGCTCAGACCCCACTTCTGCCTGTCACTTCTTCTCACAAACATATGGAGCCATTAAGCCACAGACAAGGTAAATGTATATACCTTCTCTTTCACTTTGCCCTCGCCCGCTCGCCTCACTTTGCAATCTTGTACAGCGCAGCACAATGTGATACGCGCCATGGAAATTCAATCCCCATTTAGTAGCAAATAAAATCACACAGCTGAAGTGGTTTCAAATAGCGCTGGGTTTGGATGTGCAGCGGTGCACTGTGGTTATTTCTACACCTCCTCTTTTTTTGGTATCGCTTTCTCTCTGTCTCTCTCTGTCTCTCTCTCTGTCTCTCTCTCTCTCTCTCTGTCTATGACGTAGGATTTTGGAATAATAAATGGCTGGATTTCTTTAGATGTCATGTGAAACCTGGGGCGGGTCATGTGCTAAGTGAGCACACCGCGACCGCCGGGGGGGTCTCCGGCTCCAAGGTCTGGATACTTGGGCGCACATAGTCTGTCCCGAGGCACCGGACTCCAGCAGAATGGGAGCGGTGCCAGGTTAGCGTCACTGGCGAAAGGGAATTACGTTTAAAACTGTGGAGGCTTTTTTTAACTGGGCACGGCCTGTCCCATGCCAAGAGCATGGACTCTGAATGTTAAGGAAGGGGTGGGGGGTTAGTGCAGGTGACACCATGCTCAATACAGGGCTCTATTTCCCTGCTCATGTGGTGCACCATAAAGTACAAGTCATAGATCTGCTGAGGGTTGACAGATGTAGCTGAATCCTTTCACAGGCCAGATCAAATGATGATGAACGGACTGCATGACTGGAACCTCCAAACTTGATCCTCTCGTGTCACTTGCCTTTAAATTTTGTTGAACCGCCAAAGAAGTTCACATGACAGACAGACTGACGTGAAAGTAAATACACAGGCATTACATATTAGCCGTGTTTACATGCAAATGTATCACAAACTTCAGCTGAATTTGATCAAATCGACAAAAGAAAATGTCAACGAATGCTTGTTTAGAGTCGGAATCAGCATTTGGCATATCTTCTCTCATAGCTGAAACAGCTGATCTGTCCCAGTTTATTGGGCCACTGAGAGCAATAACCAAAAAAACACTTCAAGCGAGCATAAAAACTTTTTTGCTAAGCTTTTTTTTTTTTTTAATCTAGTGCTTCGATCAACCTTTGAAGTGTGCTAAAAGATCAGTTTGGATTTCTTTAGATCTCATAGGATCATTGAGTCATCATCTTTTTTTTAACAAATACAAACACAAAACTTTCTTTGATTTATTCAAGTGAAAACCATTTTGTCCAACTTGAATGATGACACTATATCAGCCAATCAGTTTATATATGACAACTAAAATGAGGTAAGGAAAAAAAAAGATTAAAAAAGGTAAATAAATAGCACAAGTAAACTGTCAACTGTCAGCAGGATGTCTATGAGGAAGACTGGCACAGCAACCCAGAGACTATGGGGTCATTCTGCTGGTCCATTAGAGGCACATCAGACTGAGGGGAAGTGAGGGGAGTCCAACTTGTTTCTATTTGTTTAAAAGATGAGCTGGTGTTTCTACGACTGTGCCTGTCTACCATGCCGCACCAGGCCATTGAGCACAGCCAGTGGATGGTGTGATGACTTACCACGATGGGGCCAGAATGACTCTGTTGCCATGCGAGCACCACAGGGCCGGGGGTCATAAGCAGTGGTCCCTGGGAGCTGTCTCATAATGATAACATCAGATTAGTGTGCCTTAGTCTTGGAAGTGAATGCTTGGCCACCCACTTCATGGAGAAAGGACACGGCAGCATCCTGTACACCCTGCAGGTGGTGTTGATAACATTGTCCTCTCTGGGTATATTGTGTATATTGTGCTGGACAGGGGGGGAAATAATAGAGGTTTTTTGAAATACCTCTCTTGACTACAAGAGTCATTTCCAGACCCCCTTTTGCCTTTTTCTTCATGAGCTCATGAATTATGCAGGAACCATACACATGGCGACCCCTGACCATGATTCCATAATAGCTCCTGTTATTTCAACTAAAACATTTTTCGTGTCAAACCTATTGCAGAGAGCGCACTGGTAAAAGACTCCCCCTCAGGCACTTTGTTTAAGCTGTCATGGCTCCATAGTTCCAAAATAGCTGACTTTCTTTTTCATCCTGTGGTTTTATAGTTAATTCATTAACTGCACTACCACACCTTTTAATGTTCTGCTGCGAAGCTGCTGACTTCCCGGTGTTTCTTTTTTTCGTCCGTTTTCAGCCCTCTTTCTTGTTTTGGTGCTGTTCAACAACAGACGTGGGCTTTTTTTCTTTTTCTGACTGACTCATAAATCCTTTTTCTCTCTGACAGCTGGGTTTTCATCAACACAACACTGTCTACTTCTATTTGCATGTGTGGAAGAGAGAGAGCGAGAGAGAGTAGGAAAACCTTTATTTAAAAATGTAGTAATCCAGTTTAATTTGATTGAATAAGTAATAAACACGTCTAAAAACTGCTCGGCTCTTGCACCGCGTAGGCCACGCGAGGTGAAAAGCTTAGACAGAGAAGCAGGGAGCAATTTAGGCCACGGATGTTTTTTTTTATACGGGTACAGTAGTGTGTGTGGTGGCACATCTTTCATTTCACAAGGATACAAGAGTGTGAGAGTTATGGCTTTGGCAGGGCATCAACATGTTGCAACAATCTTCAAAAATACTTGTTTTATTTTGCAGGCTGAGGAAAGCCACGACTCAAAAGACAAAGGGAGAGAAAAGGAGCAAGCTGTTACAGGCAACCAAAACAGTTATGTGCAGAAAAACCTGTCCCTTACATAATCCACAAACGATCTACCTTATAATTGTCTTTAAATTACTTAATTGCACTATCAAAAGAGCTGTCTGACTGAGTTAAACTGCAACAGGGGAACTGTGCATGCATGTGACAATAGGAAGACTTTTCATGCAGGGTTAATCTCCTTTGTGTTATTTGATCTCTAACAGTGGATACTTGAACCACAATTACAGCCCGCACACTCCTGAAAGATACTTTCATGTTTGAAATGTGTTTACATTCCTCTGGTTCTCTACCCATATCTATTGTTCCACATGGACTAGAACATTCCCAGGCCTTGTTCTCAAGTCCAAGTTCAGACAGGGCAGAGCATGCCAGTGTGAATCAAGCATTTAAGACAACAAAAAAAAATCACATTAATGAATAAAAGCATGAGGGGAAAAAAACAAAGCAAGAAGAGCAGAAGGAGGTTTGACAAAATAAAGACTGGAGATGCAAGCATACCTGGCTTATAAGACATTCCCGGAGGGAAGAGAAAGCCTTGCTGGGCGGCGGCTGCTGCTGCCAGAGTGCGTTGGTCGTGTGGAAAAATGGGGATCATGAGCGGAGGCATGTGACCCTGGACCTGCTGAACAGATAGGGAGCGGAGATCAGAGAGAGGCCTAAGCATAGTCATGGTACACAGAAACACAGAGCCCACTCAGGGGGAGGCTAGATCACAGCTCCTGCTAACGCGTGCTGACAGGGGGCTCCATGGCAATGGCAGCCCTCGTGTGCTCGCACAATACCTGGCCGAGCTACGCCTGCTCTTAATCCAAACCACAATTTCACCTCAGTGCATCAAAGGCGCCACATGTGAACATTGTTCCAGAGCCAGTCGGAGGAAGTGACATGCGGGACAGGGAGGCTCAGTAGGCCTCCGCTGCGTGCTGAAAGAAGCTTTCATCAACTCTTTTGCTGTTGCATATTCTCAAAGACGATTGTTGAATTGGATACACAGGTGCATGGACAGAACTGACCAGAACACACACACACACTTACTCAAGAGAAGATCGAGCGCTATATAATCATTTATTTAGATGATGAAGGCCAACAGGCAATCCACTAACTTTCCAAAACTTGAGAAATAGTAGCCAGTGGAAATGTTCCTCTCTGGCTGCCAGTTCCACTCACACATTCACCTTCACCATCCAGTCTGTCACCAGCTCACCTATCGGGAATATCGGCACAAACCCCCATGTGGGGTTAGCAGTTTAGGTCTCTAAAGTGGTGTGCGGGGGGGGTTTGCCGACATGTTGCAAAGGTCCAATCTTACTGTCATCCTCTGCTTCCTGAAACTCTATGACGGGGAGCAGCCCGGCCACCACGGGCCCGTGAGGGTTAATCTAGCACTGAGCCAGGCCACCTCAGGGGAACCTGCCTGGAAAATGGGTTAATAAAGGTCATCCCCCAAAATAAACACTTTACAGAATGTTTCTCCATTCATCCCTCCTTAAAATCAACTCGCAATAAAACGGGCCTGGGTGCAATTACTGCCGCTGCATTGGGGCATGAAATCAACCTGCTCTGAGCAATGACTTTTCCCCCATGTTCTGGCTGAGGTCTGCTATGATCTCCACTTTTTCAGCCCGTGCTGCTCCCCCTGTAGACCCGTTACTATAGCAGTCGCACCCAGTTTCTCTCACAGCTAGCACGCTAAACCCACTTAAAACTATTTTATTGATCTGTCCAGAGGTGCAGAGCTAGACTGAAAACTAAATAAATAGAAGCATTTTTATGTCTACTGAGCTTTTACAGAAGTGCAAGTGCAGAAAGTGCATTATAGAAGAATAGAAAAGTATGTAATTCTTCCAAAAGTAATTCTGCGAAATGTGCTGCAGCTGAAGAAAAATAAATGGCCGAAGAGACTGCGACAAATGACCTTAAATAAAACATTGCTTTATAGGGATCCGCGTTCCAAGTTTCCAGGCGGAATGGATGAAAGATGGATCTTGGCCTTGCATGTATGGAACATATGGAAAAACACAATAATTAATGTCACAACATGAGGTAGGGCCAGTGACAGGCGGGGGGACACTGGGGAACACAGCTTTTCTCTGTCTGTGTATTTGGACTGTAAAACCAGATGGAGTCTGCTGCTGACTGTGCGGTAGTCGCAGGGCAGAAAAGGGCTCCCTAAAGTCCACATCCCTCCAAGTGTGTTACAAGTGTGTTCGTACATTTTCGTGACTTAACTAACATGCACCAGCAGTAAATTAAAAGCTACGTCATTTTTTTTTCTAAGTAAAGTTAGGAACCATCAAATATCTTAGCTAAATAGATTAAAAAAAAAACAAAAAAAAAAAACATCACTTCTCGCTGTAGAGAGTCATTTTTTGTTTTCGCTTTATAGTCATGCAACCAAAAGGAGCACTAAAGGAGTTTTGGGGAAGAAATATTTATACAAAGAAAAAAAGATCTTCATTGACTGATTTATTTTATGCCTAAACAAACTAAAGAAAGATCATCCTTTTCAAGGCATTTGAGTAAATCTGAATGACCAACAACTGCTTGTTATAATGCTACACAATGAAAAAAAAGTGAACACATTTAATAATAGATATAAATTGTACAAGCGATGTGCACAGATTATACACAGTATATGCACTGAGAGACAACAGCAAAAGGCGTCACACATATTTTACTCCAGCACTACACGTAAATGATACGATTTCATCTGCGATATCAGACTTTATTACTATTATTATTTCAAAATATGGAGCAGAATATACAAGATTCACCGAGTCTGTTGAAGGGGAAATAAATGCATTGGGTTTGAATGGCTGTGATTTGCAGTAATGAGCTCCACGCATTAAAGTTTAATTTACGGCAACTAATGTCAGAGAAAGGCAAATCAAATTTTGAGGCGCTTCAAGGTGGCAACAAATAGTGGAGGTTAGTTGAGCTGTCAATTAATAGCTGGCACGGAGGCTGAACATGTAACATTTTCACAAGTGTTGTTGTACTGGGGTGGGGGGTGGGGGGGTTGTTAAAGTAAAGTATAAGAAAAAATAAAGCATATTTTTTTAAAAGCTGAGACAGAAAGAAATGCACAAGTGCGGCTTCCCCTCTCCCTCTGTAACTACAAAACCCACCCTCCCCCCCTATAAGAGTTACCCTCAAGTTCATCTATGTATGGGCTGAGTGCCCAGGATATTTCTATTGCCAAGATGATCTTGAGGAGTTGGAGAATGAAGCGGAGCAGATGTGAGCGGGGCACTTGGGCAGCGTCCTCCCTTCTCCTCGTAAATACAGCAGCATTGTTTCGCTGGCACCGCTCTTCCTTTGTCTTAGCACTGCTAAGTACTGGATAATGTCATTTCACACCATCTGCCCCCAGACTTCATTAAAGATACATGAATGGGCTATCTTATGAGGAACAGGTGCTATTGTTTGTCCCTCAAGACCCGGCACTAAGGATCTGACTCGGAATACTTGAAGAGGAGCATCTGTAGTGATCAGTCAGACAGACTTGGCTGAGGCCCCCGTCTCTGCCAGCAAGCACTCCAACAGAGGTTTCTGGGGGAACTCAGCCGCCTTTGCAACATGTATCATCAATTCAGATGACCTGATGAAGTCTGTATCAGGCCAGCGTGCAATCTGTTTCCCTCTCAAGGAGACGCTGGTAGTTGATAAATAGAAGCAACTTGCGAGCAGGGTAGCATATAGATGCCATATTATGGAAGAGTTAATTGGGTTTACCTCACCCTTTGCTGAAAAATTACATTTTTATTTTTTTCTATTTTTGCAATATTGAGCTCGGTCGCATCTGTTTTCTATTGTAGCTGTATGATTTGACAACTTTCTTCACACCATAATTAAACTCTTATTTAGCTCCTGCACAAGAAAGACCTCACTGATGTGTTTTAATTGATCATTTTGAATCGAGTCTAATTTAACCAGGTTACACAAGAGGGCCCTTACAGTAGCTCAACTGACTGTACAATGATTAACAACTGCAGCCCCGTCGCGGGGTCAGCCTGCAGAGGACGAGTGAGACGGCTCAGACGGACCCTCATCTCTGATGTGTAAATTCACGAGGTGCAGAAGACAGGGCCGACTTGAAAGAGCTGACTCTATTTCTCATAGCACTTAAAACACATGCAGTGTGCACACCCACACACACACAGACTCCCAAATTCTGTTTTAATACTGCATTAACCCTTGATTGATTACTTATTATACTAGACTGATCTTTTATTATTCCTATAAAGCTTACTTATGGTTGAATACAGATGGCCCTGAACACATTTTATATGAAAGATGCACTTTTTTTTAACAAGTTGTGTGATTAAGAAAAACTTATACGAACAAAATTATTTCTTCTTCGTTATTTACATTTAATTATAAAGTATTTGTGAGTGGTTTTGTTTCTGTAGCATCCTCCTCCAACACACTAGCGGGCAGCTCTAAAACACTGAGCACAAATGGAGATGTACAGCGCATTACAGCGCTCACTTGGGCCCCTGTCAACACCCATGTTCCTCACTGTCTGTTATAGCCTCTCCAAAGCACCCAGGAGGCCTGGAACCCCCCGCTGGCTTTCCCTCTGAACCCCCTCACACTTCCATGCACAGATCCACACACACAAGTTTGTACTCGCTGTGGACCACAACGCGGCATGTGAGGGAAACTTTTTGTTTTTACTGCCAGAATCGGTCAGTATTAACAAGATTAGGAGACTAAAGGGGCACAAAAAAAAAAAAAAAGACAAACATCGACCTCATTCTCGCAGTGTTTCATGGTTATTAGCTTCCAAGGACCTGTGAGATCCTGGGTCTAATATCCTGATTAATTGCTACTTGACACCTTTTTACACACCTCTCACACACGTGCTTATCTTGGCTGTAATTTGCATTCATTTGTCTTGTGAAAAGTAAAGCCCCGTGAAGGAGGGTATTTTATGAAAATACTGGCAACAATACCACTGCAAGTAGTCAGAGATTTTTCCAAGGAGCCCGCGGTGATGATGTTTCTTAATTCTGTACAATCATTTAGATTATAATAAGCGCCTTTCCCATTAGGAAAAGATCACAATCACCAGTAATCATTTGGAGGAGGACTCACGTTTCACTTATGTCTCATTTTAATAAAATTACTTCCACACGTCGGTAGCTGTCAGATCCGCAGCTCTCGCTAACCTTCTCCTTCATATTTTTCTATAGGAGGGGTTGTGTAATTCCACTCAGGGAGGATAGACTCCAGCTGTTGCTGTAAGACCTGATAGTTCACACTTCGTCCGCCCCTCCCCGCTCTCCTCGGTGCTGCACACCGAACGCCTGCGAGTAGAAATCACCCTTTGTGATCCGTTTAAAGGGAAAGTGATCTTCAGGAAGCTGGCAAGCCTGGCTACATCCCAACAGCAGCACACACACAGTAAAAACTGACACTAGACAGCAGGATATGTTTTAACACCCGCCACTGTGTACACAGCCCGCTGGGTGTACAGTGTGCTGGAGCCTAACCAGGAGGAAAATCACTCAGTGGAAGCACTTCTGGGCGGCTGAATCCTCTGTGATGCTTCAGGATTTTTTTTTTTCCTCTCATGAAACAATCAGCCTTTTTTTTAAAGCACATAATACTCCTTTACCACAGGTGACTTATCAGCTGGTTATACTACCACTGGACTGTACGCTGGGCTGTTACCACCCGGCAGACACACACATTGATCGAATGGTGTTTGGATTTGTCTGTAGCTAATGGTAATCAGACAAATAGATCAATAGATTTGAACATGACTTTGATGCTCCAGACTTCTCTGCCTTTGAATGAAGGTCTTCGTGTTACCACCCACTAGACTGAAGCACACATAATTTCTGGCTGTCTGCTCTGAAAATGGGCGCACTGGAACAGGGAGGGCAAATACACTGGAGAGGTTCAAGTCACCAACAAAGGGCCCTTGTCCCAGTCAAGTCTCTGACCTTTCTCCTCACTTCCTTCCTGCATCTGTACCGCTCGCGCAGGCTACAAACGTATCTTGAGCCACAGATCAACAGTGAACAAGCGCGAGCCTGCAAAAGTGCCATAATATTTTCTCTAAATTGTCAGAGCACAGCTCCAAGTCTGACAGCAGGCACTGTTTGCTCAGGTTCGAGCGCAACGAGGCACATCAGTCATGCCTATGTGTGCTACACTGAGTACTGGTCAGGATAAAGCGAAGCAAATCCAGACTCCGAGTGAGGTCAGGACATCCAGAGGGAATAACCAATAGATGACTTCTTGTTCCACTAATTCCTTACACAGTAAAACAAGGCTCTTTGGAAAACAGCCATTTCAATATGTCTATATTAAGTTGATGGGAGCATGAAAGCAGGGTAGTCCAACCCTCTGACCCGCCTAACAAAACCCCACCCCAAATCCCTCCGCAGCGGCCCTCCTCCGTCTCATCGCTCATCCTCTGAATTTTGGACAAAACTGCAGACTGCCGGTCGCTTCAATTCACTGCTCTGATTTGATGTACAAATCGGTGCATGTGCTAGAACATTTAAAATCGGCAGTGATCCAAAATTCAAAAATACATTTCTGTAGGTTTAATACCCTTGTGCACATAAAGCGAATTGTCCTTTTCCCTTAACTTAAATGTATCTGTCTAAAAAATAGAGTTAAAGGGAAAAGACTTATCAAAGTCAAGCCTTAAGGAATGTTTTTAAGCATTTTCACTGGTGTATGTTTATGCGCGTTTTAATGCATCAGCTCTATGTTGTGCTAAATTGTTTTATTCTCAATACGCACATTAGATCCCAATGAAAAGAAGTGCATTCCTACATGCTGACATGATGTATGTCACACATTTTGTGTGCACAGCAACAGAACCATGCAGTGCACTTTAAAGACACACTACTCTTTTACTGCAAATTTGGTGTTGTGTTTCCAAAGAATATCACTGCAGCTTTTTGGGGGGGAGGGGGGCTGGGTTGGGAGCATACATGGAAGTAAGAATTAATTTTTTTTTTTTTTTTTTCAAGGTCTGGCCATAAAATTAAGGTTTGCAGTAAACTGGCCAAATCCATGGGGACTCCCTCAAACAGCATGTGTAATGACGGGAAAGAAGAGAACAGACATAAACAAACCCACAAGTGGGTTTGGGGCCGGCATCATTATCCTGCGTATACATGCTCGCTGTATGGAAATGGGAGTAAGTGAAATGCCTCTGACCCTCATTGCAGGGGGGTGAGTAAGGTTCTAAAGCACATTGGACACGGGTTAGTTAGATAGCCAGCTACATCCATGTGATGTGAACAGGGTGGGGGGAGCGGGAAATGGAGGGACTGAAGTATGCGAGGCTTACGAAATAATGTGGCTGTAAAGGTTTGGAAATATCACATCTTCAACACTTTGGAAGACGCCGAGAGACATTAATGCGGTGTCTGTACACTGCTGACAGTTCTCTGTTTGTTTTTTTTTAAACAACTGTAAAAAAAAAAAGAAAAAAAAATCTACCATTTAAATGTTCCTGTGTTATATTTAAATCTAATTAAATTACTGTACGTCTGAGGGTAAAAATGAAACTCTCTTTATTTTTGGCTGAGGGTGAAACAGGGACGCACCCCTAAATTCTGTGATGGTATTGTCCACACACACACACACACACACACACACACACACACACACACACACACACACACACACACACACACACACACACACACACACACACACACACTGCGGCTGGGTTTCCCCCACTCTGTCCAGTCCTGCATTCATAGACTGAAGCTCTGTCTTCACTATTACCTCCCAGCTGCTGGGGCCGCAGGAAACAACAGAGCCCACTCTGTTGTTCAGCAGAGGGGAGGCAAGTGTGCTGAGACTTTCAAATGTGCTCAAATATCATCGCCCGATGATGGGCGAGAAAAAAACCACAGCAATTTGTAAGAGATCAAACAAAAGATGTAACAAAATCAAGACTGAATTATATCAACACATTATCTAAAAATGTGAGAAACAGAACATGTTTTGGTGAGCTGAGTGTCTGAAAAAAATAACAAAAAACAACAAACAAACACAAAAAAAATCTGTTTCTATGAAAAAACTGTGCAGGACAAAATGTCTCATTCATTGTGTTCTGTTGGGGAATGCTTGGACTCTCCTCTGCCCCCCGAAAAACAAAAAGCTCCTTTTTTGCGTTGACCGTGGGGCTGAATGCTTTGCTTTGCCACCCCGGCCCTAAGAAAACACGCGCCCCTTTCTCCCTGCCGGCTGCCTGTACACAGTAGAGCCCATTAATGCAGCTCCTTCTCCCTGTGAGTGCTGCCCACTGCTGCGGACGATGGCCGCACAACGCCAATGCAAAGACAAAACAGTTTGCACAACATTAGCAGAGAAAACACAGTCCATGTAAAGCGGGAGAGGAAACTAAATCAACATCACACTGGAGGATGTGTTCCTGCCTCGACAGGTATTTTTCTTTCGAGGGGTCAGGGGCACGATGGACGTTAAGTTTAGGCGCTCCACCTTCATCCGGGGAAGGTTTGTGGAGCTTTAAACAGGTGCTCTGTGATGATATTCAGACAGAGTACGAAAGTGCTTAATTCACTTAAAGAATTTTTCTAAAAATAGGTGTTTGGTTGTCAGAAATATTTAGCACTTGGAATCATTCAAAAGGCAAATTTATATTCCCGCACACCCTGTAATCATCTGTCTCATGTCGATTTTCCTGATAGAAGGCTGTACGTTTGTGTCATAAATTAACCCATCCCATGGCTGCTTTACAAACCCCTCAGGTGACTAATTTTAAGTAGACCCTCAGGTGTGATTTCACACATTACAGCCGCTCATGTGGCACCTCTCAGATGGAGCCTCTTAATTATCGCTGCTTAAACTGCTGAGGTGTCTGAATACAAAGGCCAATTACACAAAAGCATGGCTTTATTGTGTAATTTACATCAATAATGGATCTGTGTTTGTCTACAGTCCTACCTCATTGGCAAAGACACAGTAAAAGCGAGCATATGTTTCATCTGACTGCGTCTAACGAGAGTCAATAAAGCCGGCGAACAGTGATTACACTTGACAAAGGTCTGTCCACATTTTGTATTTTCCAGATCCATAAATTCCCTTGCAGTCTACTCATCTTTTGAGTTTAAAGTAATACGATTTTGCAGCCTGGCCTGTGTAGCATAACTTAAAGCTTCGCACTTAAGTGCGAAGCAAATAGATGGTGCAGTTCATCCAGCAAAAACGGAGAATCATCCCTTAATGGGGGAAAACCCACAGATCCCTGACCGCTCAGACAGAATCTAATGTTTATATTCCTAGAGCAAGAATTTGTTTTAACACCCAAATAGCATTGCAAACCGAGTGTTCATCCAATTAGCTTCATTTGCTAACCATCACTGCCACTGCTGAGGTTGTGTCTATTACACCTTTCTGTGCGCCATTAGGTTTTAACGGGGGCCGCGGTGGCTTTATTGTTTAAACTGCACAGGACTTTGTTTAACGTCAGCATTTCTTCTGCTTCCTGACAAGAAGTCACATTTCATAACTAATTAAATTGATCCCTCCCTCCCCACCGACAGAGTCCGCTAAATGGAATTATTTGTATCCAAGTGTCAATACATTAAATCACAGGGGCTAATGAGTCGGGTCACCGCTTTCTTTTATCTTCAGTCTTGCATGTGCACATCTTCATCAGCTAACAGTCTCCTTAAATGGAGGATGAACATGCTGGACCGAGCCTCCCTGGGCGAGAGCCAAGACCGTCTGACTAGGCTGTTAATGCCCCCGCATAATCCTACTAGCAGGCTAACACAGAGCTCTCCAACACAAGGGAGAGTGCTGGCGGCACAGAATCTACACAGACACGCGTGTGCACACACAGCAGCAGACACTTCCACACACACACACACACACACACACACACACACACACACACACACACACACACACACACACACACACGATCATTTCCCTGCTCTATTATTCTCTTATTATCATGCTAACAGTTCCAATCTAGCTGTGCTAATTGGGGGACTTACACATTCTCTTTAACAATGTCTATTTTTGTGCTCTTTTTTTTGCCGGCGCATTAATAAGAGTCTCACACTGAGAAAATCATTTGTGCCGGGAGACAACAAAAGCATCTGAGAATACACAAATTAGCGCTATTATCTTCGTGCAATTACCATACAGCCCTGTGTTTATTTAAACTCATCTGATTGATTTAAAATATTTACCATAATGTCGTAGTTTTGTTGGAGTCTTTGCTGCTCTAAATTGGGAGCCAAACAGAATCAGTGCATGAAACGACTGTGTTGGATTGCGTCCCTTTTGTAAGAATAAAGAAGTGAATAATTAAAAGATAAAAAAAAAAAAAAATTCTAAAATTCTATTTATCATACAGACCTAACTTCAATTTGACAGATATTTCTTTTAGTTATGGTGGGAGATCTGGGTGGATAACTATTTGTAGAGATCTACAGTAGACAAGCTTAAAGCACTGACTGGTGTAAAAAGCAAAATATAATGCAAACAAAAAAGTCATAATGTTAGAAGCAGCAAGCTGTGTGAGACTTCTGAGGATGGAGGAAACAGTTAATAATAACACGACGACTTATGTTGCGACAGGACAGTGACCCAAAAAATGCTACACGTACAGCTGAATCACACTAGCATTACAAAATGTGAAAGTCCTTGACTGGCGCGGCTAAAGCAGGGGTTGGCTTTTATTGAACATTCGTGGAATGACTTGATGATAGTTGCTGGTCATGCTAGATGTGAGGCATGGCAGATGTCTCACATTCAGCTTGACCACATCTGTTCAAAGATCCAGATTTGCCAATACAGATGTTCCCAGAGAACCTAAACAGGCAACGGACAACTTTTTTCTTTTGCTTTAACTTATAATTCTTAAGTGACTACTGATTGCACTGTGTGATATCTGTAGAAAAAGTACACCATCCATCGGTTTCACTCTGCTATTTGGCCACTGGACTTGGTTTTACCCACAAAAATAAAGGGCGGATTACTGTTAAGTTCTGGCAAAGTGGCTTTTAAAAGTGTCTATAATAGATTATGTTTTTTGTTGTTGCTGCTATAAACAAAAACTGAATATGTGTGTAATTGTGTAACACAGAACCCAAACACTGTTAAGTGACTGAATGCAGAAGACACTTTCAGAGCTTCCCGTGTGAATTATCTAGTTTCCTTGTAACAGACAGAAATGGGAAATCCATATGCCACTGACTAACCGCTGTCAAGATTTTTTTCTCCCTGCCAAAAATATATCACCTGAACAGCATTGTATTGGATTTGCTTGTATTCAAGCAGAATAATTATTAAAAGAAAAGAAGCTTCTATTAAATTGTAACTATTGGTGTTTACCGTAGGTGTGCACAATGCAGACTGGCGTTGAAAGAGAGAAGTATTTCAGTGATTAACTCTTCATTGAGATCTTGGCTTCAACAGAGAAGAGGATGAAGGTTGTGTGTCTGTTGTCCTCTGTCCGGCAAAATATTTGCCGTACAATCTGTTTCTAGATTGTTCACCTTGTGTCAACTAATTGTGGGTGTAATTGAATTTCATCTTTAATCTCGGGACCTTTAGCATCTGACCGTCGAACGTCTGCATGTCCCCCACTGTTTCCTTACACCATTAAAGACACGTGAGGAAAGCTCGGAGACTTTGAGGTGTGGACAACCATACAGGATACTGGCCTTTTCTCTTTTAATCTCTGGTTTCTCTCTTGTAAAAGGAAGGGATGCACACGTGGTATGTGCTTGTGAGACGCAAGGTTAAAGGTGGAGGAGCAGATAATGTGTACATACTGCACAGTGACGTGGGCAGTGTATAGAGAGAGAACGATGGGTCAAACAGTAGCTGACCTGCTCGACGAACAGATCGTTTGAGGTTTAACAAAGAGAAAAACACGATAGACAATAGTCTCCATAGAAATGTATGATCTCTCCCATCTTGGATGTCTCAGTGTGCTCACAGCTCATACATCAATGCCTCAGCCAGTGACAAGTGACAATGTCATCATATTGTGGTATTTTAAAAAAATAAATTAAATGTTTTGGATAAACAGTGTCCCTCTGTTTCATCTGGGGAGGTCTGCTTTCTCCAGCCTGTTTGTGAAGATAAAGTTCACCCTGACCTTTCCACCAATATTTATTCTCTTGATGTGTGTATCAATGCGTGGGTCCCTGTGTGCCTGTGCACTGTACACGATCACCTCCGTGCATGTGTATGAGTGTCTGCGGGCCTGCGCACGGAAAACCATAAACAGACCTGTCCTTGAGGAATGCACGGCGTTTATCTGACATCATAATTAATGTTGCTCCCGGACCGCCATCGCAACCGGCCAAAAAGTCGCCATTTTGTAAGGTTCATCCTCACGTGTCTTGTCGCCTGTCTTTGTTAGCTTCACCTGTTCCTTATTAGTCTTCCCTCACCCTTGTGTGTATTCAAGTCTGTCTCCTGCTCTCTCTGTCAGGTTGCCCCAGCCTGTTTTTGTCAGTATTGTTGCCTGCCTTTGATTTTACATCAGCTTATGTTACCAAAAGTTGCCTTGCCTTGTTTTCCTTCCATTTGTCTTGGGGTTGGTTTTTTGTTTTTGTTTTTGTTTTTGTTTTTTTTTTGTTTTTTTTTTTACAAAAACCAAACAATCAACGCGATTTTAATAGTTTTTTCACTAAAAAGGAAAATTATGTGGCAAAAATGATCATCCCACTAATAAGTCATCAAATTGAGATTGTATAATCTTATAAAACAACTAAAATCCAATTATACTAGTACAAATAGACCCTTCCCCCTGTGTTATACATGAGCAAGAAAGGCTCACCTCCTCCCAGTCGCAAAGCCATGACTTCACAAAAACATGATCAGTCAGTTACAATGATGGTTCCTGGGGCAACAATAATTATGATGTTGGACGATTTCAGATCTTGCCCAGGTCATTACCACATGAGAGATGAGGGTGGGATGGATGCTTGTGGCATGGCAGTAGACGGTACTGTCACTCTTTAATGGAGCTCCCTCATCCATTTTTTTTATTATTCTAGTTTGTCTACAGAAAGACTTTGATTTACAGTTCTGCCATTACCGCTTTAATGCCGCTCGCTTCTTACCAACTCACGTCTTGCCTTGAAATCTTGAATATATTGCAAAATGCATACGAGAGAACATGCCAACCAGGTTCCTCAGTCTGATGATCAACGTGATGCTGTTTAACTGCTCATCTGCTGCCACCCCTTTATCCATTAGTAGTGATTATGAAACAGAGCCCTGTGAAGAGGAAAATAAAATAACGCCCGGTGTGTCTGAGTGATGATGAGCAGAAACCCAATGAGACCAAAAACCAAAACAGTGCGTGCTCACTATTCATTATTTTTGTGCAGTCTCCACGCCAACTCAGAGAGTGGAGCAACTTATCGGAAGAAGCAGTTCTCTGCTAATATATATGTTTAATTGTCACATGTGTCTTGGCGGCGTTTCGAATTCTCAGCTAAATCAACTCAAGAGTTAATCTCATCCCGGGATTGAATTAGTGCCAAGATGATTTCAAGCGACGGGGATGGACTGACGGAATACAAACAAGCCGAGGGGAAAACACACAAAGCCTTGAGCTTTAACTTTTGATAAGCCCCTAACACTGCAATCAAAACATCTGCTATCTTAAAACAAGTGACATTGTAATCCCGAAGGACAAAGACTAAATCTCTCTCCCTCTCTTGTAGGAATGATGAGAAGGGATAAAAAACAGAGGTGGCTATTCAAAGGGGAACGTTGATTAAACGGCACGTTGCCTCGCTCCAAGCCTCACCAACTAAACCTCCATAACTACACACTGGTGTGGCCGATCCCCTTCAATCCGCGTGCAGGAGCCCCTTGAAAGCACACACATAGCGTGCCAACAGCAGTCTCCAGTTGCAGTCCCCATGGTTTTATTGTTTGGACAGTTTACAATGTCCACTAATGTGATCAGTTACATCATCAATACGAGACCTTAGCGTGAGACTTTTCTCTTGTTCTTCTCCCCGAAGGCAAAACAGAAGGACTTTGATGGCCGGTAGGGTCTCCAATAAAGTTTAGTGCCCTCCATGCTAATAGCAGAGTAACTCTATCCCCCAACACTGCTTACTGCTTTGCTAAAAGTCTGACATACAGACTGGAAGCTTGTTTACAGAACTAATTAAGTCAAAGCTGTTATATATTAAAATGGCCGGGGCATTTTAAAAGGCAGCAGTAATGAAAACAGAGCAGCAAAAAATGCTTCGCTAACTTGCTCCTGACTCTCTTTTATCTGCAGTCATACTCGGGAGGGGCGGCCATCACCACGCTGGGTATCTGGTGGAACTTGGCTAGGGAGAGAGAACATCTTCTTGCTTTTGAATAAACAATGTTGCCCACGATTCAAAGTTTCTTGAAGTATTGAGAGCGATCCCTGCTTATTCTTGGGCGGTACTGCAGCCAGCAGAGGCTGATGGCAGCAGAACAGATGGTGAGCCGAAGATGTGTCTCTTTTGTTTAATTGTGGATGTGGCTTCTTTCTCATCAGGGAAGACCTGCGGTCAAGGGAGAAGCTGGCTGACTGGGCTCCACAAGAAAGGACTTTACTTGTATCTCTGCTCAAGTGTTTGAAATGGATCTTTAGAAGTGCGTTCCCATACACACTCGACCCTCCCACCCTCTCTCAAAACTATGCATCAAGGGGAATTTTCAGGTATCATTTGCCTTTAACTTTGTGATGAAAGCAAGGGCCCCTAAAAGTGAGATGCATTAGGGCTGTGCCCTTATGCTCAATGAGCATAAGTAAAGGGCCCTCGATGATATGAGTATGACTAGCCCCTCAGTCGTGTATAAGGTACTTCATTCTGGAGTGTTTTCTAGAGAGAGTGTCTTGCTCTCTGCCTCTCTTTAGTGGAGTGTGATATGGAATAATTTTTCCAATAGATGTCCACTGCTGAAGTGAAAAGGTCCAAAACAACATGTGGCCTTTTTTCCTGCAAAGTACTCTCGAAGGAGCTGTAAACCTGGCTGTTGTGATAACTGCTTTTTGAAGGCAGATAACAGCAAGCCATGTTATGCAGAGGTACGATCCCCCTCACGGTGCCCGTGGCTGGAGGAACAATTTGTTGCGAGTAAATAGTTGAAGAGGTATGAAATAAAGGAGAGGACGGGGAGTTGTCTGTGTGAAGAACAAGCCGGGGAGGAGGAGGAGGTGAATGGAGAAGGACGTGCCTGACACCAAACACACACAGCAGGATAACGTTAGCTTCACACAGGCGGCCGGGCCTCGCAGCCTTGACCGCTGCCAGTGACCAGCCCTGGATTACCCTGTACTGCCTGAGCATGTCCAGCTACATGCTGCCTGGGTGGTCTTCCACCACACCACTCTGTACTGTATCACATACGGCACACAGACACATTAATGAGCGTTGTAGTGTTCTGCGTGAGGTGTACGGTTGAAGGAAATAGATAAATGCACAAAAGGAGGAGTCAAAAATTAAAAAAAATACACAATGCCGGCCTCACAGCATAATGACAATGTAAGTTTCAGTTTTCTTGTGCTGAGTAAAAGCATGCCACGTAGCCCGTCTGGGACCGACTCGTTTCAGAGGCATTTACCAGCCTCTTTCATGTCCCCCACCTCCAGGCTCTTCTCCATCAACAGGACTCATTAGCTGTTGTTACACCACCACCCCCCCCACCACCACCAACGCCACCACCCTCCCTTTTTTTTGTTCATTAAGATGTGCTAATTATTCTCCTCCATATTTTAAAGCCCTCCCGATTACCAACAGGCAATTAACATTTGATGAGAGTGATGAATGTTAGTGTGACACAAAAATTAAAGATAAAAAGAAAAGAGATATATAAAAAAAAACAGCAAAAAGGACAAGAAGGGGAGGCTAACAGAAGTTAGTAATGATATTCACTTTAATGTCTAATTTTTTTATTGATCCTTGCCGTTAAAACCAGACGCGTGGCTCATGTCGACCAATTACAGTGAGAAGGACCAAATGTAATCACAGTGGAGGAAGCGAGAGGTGCCAAGAGAAACACATTCACTGACCTGGATCTGCTGTTGGAGGAGGTTGATTTTGTGCTGCTGCTGCAGAAGCTGCTGCTGTTGTCTTGCAATCTGGTTGGAAACAGAAGTAAAGACGGGAAATTAAATGAATCCTGGTGAAAACTGTAATAAATGAGAGGAGGAACCAAAATCATGTGACGCTTTTGTTCTCTGTTTGTCAAACGAGTACATAAAGGAAGTGCATGCTGCAGCTCCACGCACAGTGGAGATACAGGCTATTCCGGCCAGTTGTCGTGTATCAAGATTTGCTTAAAGATAGTTGTTACAATGAAAATGCTGGACGGAAGGAAGCTTAAGATTCAAACACAATTTACTTTTGCAAAATATAGTTCTTCACCCAACCCGCTGCAAAATCTGACAAATATAAATGTTTGAAACGAACATGAAAATACTCTGCTCAACTTCACACAGCCCAAAATTAGCGGCGAACTGAGAATAAATGATTCATAGGACAGACGAGCGTGGTTATGACGGAGGTAACGGGTGCGGGCAGCGTACGAGTGACAGAGGTCCCCGCTGCCCCTGAGTGACGAGCGGGCGCACCGCAATCCTTCTCATTCCAGCAGTCCCCCTTTTCTACATGCGCACTTCATTGAGCATGACAACCTAGTTTTAAGTGTCATTTAATTTTCATTTTTAAATATAATTACAAAGTGTTCACTGTAAGATATCGGCCGTCTGCAAATGTGTCAAGATTAATTTGTGCTGGCTTCCTCACGAGTGTCAACAGTTAATTACTGTGTTGTATCTTGATGGCTTGATGACATTCTAGCTCTCAGCGGGCTCCCTCGCTCTCCCTCTCTCCCCCCATCTCTCCTCCTCCCTCTCTCTTCCATTTTATTAACATTCTTCCATTTTAGAATAAGATCAAATAAGAAAATATCTCGTCTCACTCTTCATTTGTGCTGCAATGCCCACAAAGCCGACGGAGTCGAGTGTAGTTTGCAAATGAACATCATTGATTGAAAAAGAAATCAATACTGTTAATGTATTATTAGTGTACTATGACCAAATGCATCACTCCAAGGTATATGGTCTATCTCTTCATTTCCCACATGAAGGTCTGGGAGTGTGCTGAGAAAACTCTGAGTGAACTCCTTGCTGATAATTGACTCATAGCCATTAGGGTGGCTGGTGATAATAAAAGTGTCGCCCGTGTGGATAGTTTGTGTCCTTATTTCTTCCCAGACATTAACACACTTCATGGCCTCTGCTAATTTGCTGATTTGTACAATATGGCTCATTGGCCTGATTCGCGCTGCAAATCTAATGCCAGGCTTGTTCTAATAGGAGTCGATTTATAAGATATAGAGGACTTCCATGTTTAATATAACGTTTAATTCTCACATTCCCTTGCATTTGTTAGTATAAGTCATAATAACGTTTTTCCTACCACGCAAGCATAAATGTGGGCAAAGGAGCATGACAGAAATATCCGAGGTAATATAGAATATAACGTCTCTTAAATTTAATATTATTCCAAAATTCCTACCAAGGATCAAGATTTTTATTGGCACATTTCGGGCATGAAATTTAATATGAAATTGAGAGACAAGTGACAGTTTGTTACAAATGTATTTAATGGGGTTTCTTATAGAGAGGAGAGGAGGAATGGGGTAAACAAGATTAAAGGAGGAAAGGGACATGTTTTTAAAAGGAAGGGGAGAAAGAAGGAAAGAGAGAGAGAAAATGTCACAACGAGTGGTCTTGTGAATGTGAGAAAAGAAAAACTGTGAGCAGTTACCTGCTCCTGCTGCTGACGAGCTAACTCCATTTGCTGCCTCTGTTTCTCCATTTGTGAGGCGGCGAGCTTCTTCTGTTCGTCGTGGGCAGCCAGGAGCTGCTCTCGCAGGCTGATCAGCTGGGTGATCATTGTGGAGAGCTGGTGCTCCTTTTCTGCCAGGCTCTCCGGAGTACCTGGTGAGCAGAGAGAGAGAGCAATGTCAGGGGTGTAAAAAGGATAAACACAGGGTGGAGAGGCTCAGTCAGAAACACACATACAGGTATGTGTTGTGCATACCTGAAAGAAAAAAAAAAGTAGAAAGCACGCAAAAGGTTTCACAGTGGTAGCTACAGTGTAAGGAAGCCTGCAGAAGGCCTTGGTCATCGCACACTTTTAAATGCAGAAAAAAAAATGACCATGCCGCACACGAGATCATCACTTTGTGCTACAGAACTGTGCCAAATGTATTACACAAAGAAAACCACACAGGCAGGGAACCAACTGCAGTGAAATTGAGGAAGTGTTAAGGTCACATGTACAGCCTGGAGTTGTCTATTTGACTGTAGCTGGAGTTCACAGCTTTCACAGGAGGAAAGGGAATGAATTGTTCCCGGCACATAGACAAAGAGCTGCGGGGAGCTGTCAAACTGAGGTGGCAGCTTGTATCAGATGACCAGGGGTGGATATAAAGGAAGTGTTTGCGAGTCGGTGCTGGACTGGCCTCAAAACTGCACAAGATGCTCATCGCAAGGAGAACGAACTCTGAGACCCGACGCGGACAGAACAATGTTTATACACCCAGAATATGCACCGAGCGCAGCTCAACAGTCATCATTAAAGAGAGATTTGTATCATACTGACCAACATTTTATTATCTGTGCAGTTACCATAGGCATTGACAGACCTATAGACTTACTCCTCTCTCCTCAGTCACAGATCCGCACTGTGTGTGATAGAGAGAGCGGCTCTCTCCCTCCGCCTAATCAATGCTAAGTGATCCTACCATTGACTTACACCGCCAACATAATTGCCAGTGAGAGGCTAGACAGTAATTCACTCTCCTCCCACTGCACTCCTGTGTGACAAGCTGATCTGGGAGAACATACAAGAAAAGAGATGGGAAAACCGACAGAGGAAAGAGAGAGAGGGGGACAGTAAGAGAGAGCGGGAGAAGGATAAAAGCGTACGGATCCAGATAACAGTACAGTGAGGTCTGGCCTGGGGCCAGCAGGAGCTGAATTCTTTCCTGGGTGTCTTCCTCTCGTCTCTGGCCACATCTGTCTTGAGTTTCTCCGAGAGCTCCCAGGGGCCCTCTCCACTCAAACTATTTTAATTTGACTAAACACCTGATTTATTTTATCTCTCCGATGAGGAAAGCCGTTTGTCTTAATAGGGCTTGTCAACCTCCAGAACCCATTCAGGGCAATTTACTGGCAGGCTTGTCTGAACCTCGGCTCGCCTCGCTCTGCCTCCGCTGCCTGCTGCAATGGAAGAGAGCTGCAATTCTCCATTTATCCTCCTAACGAAAAAAAAGCACCTAAAAGCAGCTATTCATTGGGCCTGTGTGCAGTTTCCAAGGCCTGAATTGACTTCTTATTCAGCCGACTACACTTGTTGTGAATGGCTTATCTGTAAAATTGATACAATCAGCACCAATTTTATTAACCTTTGGCTGCGTCCGTGAAGGAGCAACCTTTTACAGGTCACTGGCAAGATACATCAGTTGTTGTCACAATAAATCACTGCTATCAATACCGTAGCTGGAAGGAGGGTGAGACTCAAGACAGTAATAAAGGAAGACAGGAACGAGAGGAGGGAAGGAGAGGAAAAGAAATGCAAAATCCAGACGAAGATGAGGGCCATCAGACCTCAGGGCTGACTCAGATGACCTTGAGTAGGGAACCAAACATCTGGACTCAATGACGCCCGCTCAGCCTGCCTAATTACACATTTCTGATGATCACTCACTAATTTAGGTGTGTCAACACGGTAAAAGCACACAACACTAAAAAAATTTGCTGCATGTACTGCACATATATTTTTGTTGATTTGTGTGCACGAATGTGCAGGGGGGGGACTTGGTGCTGAGGATCCACCGATGGGCCAGCCTGAGTGCAGAGAGCTCCGTCCTGCCCGGACACCAAAAGAATACTAACAGAGGGCCCATTGTTTTGATGTTGAGCTGAATTGTGGGAAGCCCAAACTGCCCTCTGTACAACAGTTTTGCCTTTCCTCCTTCCTAATTCTAAACTTAATTACTAAACTAAATTTGCTTCTTTTTTTTCTTTTTTGTCCGCTGAAATATCGACAAAGTGACTCTGAGAAGCGGCAAGGACAATCATTCAAACACATTTTGCATATCTAGATGCGAAAACAGAAGAATTTCACCTTTGAGATTGCACTGCTCAGTTGAAAAAAAAAAATAAATTAGGCGCATGTGTTTTTTGTTGAGTGGTTTAGTGTTAAAATCTCTTTCTTCCTGCCTTTAAATTATGGATCAGCTTTAAAATGGAGATAAAACTTTTATTGGGTGGTGCAGAAGAGGAGAGTCGTGGTCTGTGTCCGACCGGCCCGCTGACAAAAGGGGCCGTTTCCTGCATATTGCATGGCTTTTAACAGCGGTGGGGCTGGGGTCTGCCCGTTAACATGTCTCCTCACATTGCGCTTCCGATGGCAGACAGACAGCCCAGAGATGCCTTGGCGCTACATAAACCCCAGCAGTCGGCCCAGATCTAACATGTTGTGACATTCTCCTGTTAGACGACTGGAGCCCAGTAGGACAATACCAGCCTTGACACAGGAAGAGGATCCCAGGAGTGAACGGTCAAGCTGTGCTGGCACTTTGCTTGTTTTTTTTTTTTTTCTTTCTTCCACTCGGGCCACCATGTTAACTTCAGCGATATTGGACTGACACATCGGAGGAGGAGGAGGAGTAGGAGTAGTAGGAGGAGACGCTACAGCCGTGTTGTTCAGTTTCAGTCCATTCAGCGTTCACCTTTTGAGATTCCTGCCTCTTTTAAACGTCACAAAGTAGGGCAGAAAACATCAACGGGTGACTAAATAAATGATAAGAGGAAAACAAGCAGAGCCATGGTTGCTTGGGGAGGGATGGGGGTATTTGAGCCTTGGGGTCTTTGGATAAAAGGCACTTTGTAGGGGTGCGATTTGTTCTGTCCAATACCCACATCTCCCTCTCTCTTGGCTCCCTCCTCTCTGCTCTAATCAAGCAGTCTCTAATTTGGGTTCCAAGTCCAGTACCGGGAGAAAAAGAAGGAGGCTTGTTACTTTGAAGAGTCCCGAGTGAATAACACAGATAAAAGATTCAGGCACAAAAAAAAAAGAAGAAAAGCGAGGGAGGGCGAGGGTGAAAAGGGGGAAAATCACAAGGCACCCTATTCTCTTCCCTTCCTTTGGTTACGACAGCTGAGCCATTATGACCAGATCTGAATTGAGTTTTTTAGCGCCAGAAGACTGGAATTTCTTTGTCTCTCTATCAGACGGCTATTGTGGAGGCTTCCATATGCTGTGAGCCCATCCTAAGTAAATTAAGACTTGTCTAAATGCTACGATTGTACCAAGCTGTGTCCGCACACAAACCGCACATAGCTAGAATGCCTTGTGTGCCGCGGCTCGCTCTCTCTCCCTATCTGCTCTCTCCTGAATGTGTGTGAACGCAGACACAAGTGTGTACAGATGTGTGTTGCGCGCTGCTCCAATCGATAAAAGGTACATGCCTTTGAGTAAATGCACACCTGTGTGAACTCTGCGGTCCTCTGACTCTGACCCTTTGTCCAGTCTTACTGTGGAAAACACAAAGAGCCAATTGAATAGCAGCTAATGGCATTTTTTTTTTTGGGGGGGGGGGGGGGTACTTTCTTTAGTGTTCAAAATAGAATTTTTCCTACTCACAGAGTAGTACTTTTTTTTTCTCCATAAAACTGCTTCAACAAAAGCACGAAACGCAAGTCAACCTTTGTACCAATTTCACTTTTATTATATTTGAAACATTTTTGTCCCTAGGTCAGAAAAATATCGAGGATCTGCAGTGAGAGGAGCTGGAATAACACGAGCCAGCTTTACGATACTCCCTTTGCCTTTAACTGCTATACACTTGTTCAGCGAGGCCACGCGGCCATATGTGTTTCCAGTAATATGGTGTTAACGCGTCTCCATGCCCTACAACCAAGACAATATGAGCAACAGCTGTTTTACCTGGCTTGCTGCCTCTGCCATGATATAAAAGCTGTTAATCTTGCCAATAAAACCCCATTAACAAGCGTGAGCAATGACTCACAAGCACATGTCATCCACCGGCAGCGATGATGCTCAGTCCGCGCACTTTTCAATGCGGGATTGAAAGTATAGTGTGGCAGACAAACTGACCATCGTCTTGTTGAAATCTCAGTCATTTCAAAACCATTTAAAGGTGCTCGAGACTTTCAATGAGTTTGCGGAAATACTAACAGTGATCTGGAATCACAGGGTTCTTATATCCATACGTCCGTCTGCGTGCATTCAAGTGTTGACGTGAATTTCAGACACTTTCATGGAATCAAAATGCTTTAAAAGGCTCAGCAGACGATTTTCTTTTTAATGACTGGCATATGGAGAGGTTATTAATGGAAGCACATTTCATCCAGACTGGTTCTGCTGTTCACACTGAACACTGATGGAGACTAATATTTTGATGATAGAGGGAGCTTCACTCTTCAGTATAATTATGCTAATGTAAAAGCCCCAGCACTTCACTGTCTACCCATGACACTGGACAAGGTACTTCATCAAAGCCAAGATAGAGGCTCGACCCGAACACATTACTCCACAAGGATGCCGGCGACCCTGAAATTAACACTGAAGAGAAAGAAAAAAAAAAAAAAACTTGACACGAAAACTTTATTTTTTCGTCTGTGTTCTTTCACTTGCTTGAATAAGTCATTCTCTGACTCTGTAGAACAGAAACCCTTGCACCACGAAGGATTCTGTGCGCACGCAAGGAAGCATAACAGCAAAGATCATTACAGGAAAACGATCGCCAGCCCCTCTATTCATCTCCGGCAGCCTTTATGACGATCAGTCTGACCCCTGTGCCCTAAAAATAAAAAAATAAAAAATAAAAAAACATACATAGTTTTCAAGGTCCCTGTCGTACAAAAGCTCTTCAAGCCCTGCAAGCGGTAATGAAGGCAACTGTCTACAAAACCTTGTCAGTGAATTATTCTTTTCACGGAGCATTTATTCATTACTCTTACCTATGCGGCTGATAATTAAAGGAAGAAAAAATGTACTTGATCCCTTGGACTGCGCAAACTAGATCTTTGAAACACTTTCATATCGTTGTCTCTAAAGGCATCAACAATGCCTTTGTTTTGTCTGAATTTAATCCAGATCACAAGTCACAGACTGAAATAGCTGAAAGAGGAGGCAAGGTGGCTGGGACCTACATGTATTTACAAAGTATATAAGAGTGACACTTAGTTAGCTTGATGACATATACATATAAACAATACACACACACACACACACACTTTGGTATAACAGCTCTCTCACCTACTTTGCCTTCCTCGCACTCAATCAATCTTGTTATTACATGTATAATTTAATCAAGGTTGAAATAAAAAGCTGTCACATCTCTCTGTCCCAAAAGTATATTCATTTTTGTAGCAGAAATAGCCTTACACTTGAAACCGAATTGAACTTGAAGTCAAAATTCTTTAGACAGCTTTTTTTTGTGTTGTTGTTTTTACTATGAGATTTCATTTTTACAACGTACGTGAGTGAATCAAGTAATACACAACAATGAGTCAGTTGCTTAACTGAATTTAAAAGCTTTGGAACAGGTTATGGAAACTGAAAATGAATGACAAGTTTGAACATTGACAAAGAGAAGTCAGTTTCTGTGGACAATAATGCATAATTTCCATTTGATGCCCGCATGAATGTAAACTTGCTCTGAGGCTGCTGATTAAAATCGGTTCTGTTTATGTCTGAATGATGTACTGGTATTCATTTCCATCCTTGGTAGAGGCACAGGTCAGCTTTTCAGGGCTATGAAGAGACATTTTGCTTTTGCTTTACTTTCATTATATAAAAGAAATATGTCATATGTAAATGCTTTCTGTTCTTTTCAAACAAAAGCTTCATGCGAATGTTTGCACAAAATGTATTGATAAAAATGAGTCTGAACTGCAAACCCTTTAAAGTATCAGGCTTCCCTCTTGAAAATCTTAAAGTAAAAGAAGTTATAAAAGTCATTCAGGAAACAAAATGTGACAGGAGAATACAATTCAACACGCAGACGGAGAACTCTATCCCCCCCACACACACTTACACTCATACACACACACAAACACACACGAGGACAGCACTTCCCTTTTTTACCTCCATCGCCACAAGCTAAATTCCTCAATTCATTAGAGGAGAAAAACACACAGTCCAACACTCTCATACATTCATCTGGCAAATGTGGCCTGAGGAATAATGATTTACTGTGGCTCATATTTCACCTCAGTGCACAGGGCAAACTGTTGACTGAAGTGTTATGGAGAAAATGCTAACTGTGGCATTTTTTTCTTTTGCTTTTTTTTTTAACTGGAGCAACTGGACAGATACTGGTTTGTGCTGTTTGCGGCTGTGTTTTTGGACGTTCGGGTAAAATATTCCACACGTAATACCAATATGCATGCAAGCCACTTTACGTCCGGAACACGCAATTTCTCTCCTATTCATTTTCTCGTATCGCTGAGAAACACGAGGACCGACGTTGTGCCGCGTATCTCAAGTGGCATCAGGGCCTCACTGTATAGACGCCATTAAGGATACAGTTAAATTTTAAAGTGAATAATCGTGTTTTGAAGCTAACCCGCGCGGCTGAACAATATGGGCTCTGTGTTCACACAGAGGTCTCTTTTCTGTCTGTGCAGGAGGAAAGCCAGCACAGGTAGGGCCAGCATCGAATCAGTCTCAGCTGCCGCCCTTCGCTGCCCTGTGTTCTCCTCCTAAAGAGCTTCCACTTATCTGCCTGCCACAGGACCGTCTGCGTGCGGCCGACCACTGTCATGTAGACACCATTCTCAAATTGATTGTGACAGTGCAAGAGCTCCCCGATTTCCCTGCCTCAGAATTCAAGCTGCCATGTCAACGCTTGTGTACAATGCTAAGCTTTTTTCTTCTTCTTCTTCTATTTTTTATGTATATTTTCTTTGGTAAATTCCAGGAGAAATGAATACAGCTCGTGTTCCAATTTAGTAACTACACATTTTGCCTTCAGTTTGAGAAAAATGCTCAAGCATTTTGCTTCTTCTTTTTTTTTTTCCTCCCAATGGGGGGCCGGGAAACTGGCACTCAGCAGGGAAACTTAAATAGCTCTGTTGAGTATGAGGCTCAGAGACCCTGCACAGAGCGAGCATGCAACACAGAGCAACCTTATCTGCCATAGGACACTGTGTACTACACCTGACACAATATATGTGTGTACATACAAATATATACACAGTGCAATAATGTATGTGCTATATGTGTCCTAAATCACGGCATGAAAAGGGGTTTTGTATATTTTTTGAAAGAAAAATCTCTTTTGCAATTATAAATGTCAACTGTAAGTATCCACGTCTAAACTCTTTTTCTCTCCCTTGCTCTATCCCTCTCTTTGCACTCCTCCTTCACCTTGCTTCCTATTATCTGCTACTTTCTGTGGTTTGGAGCCCTTCCAGCCGGCCTCCCTTTCTTGCTCTGTGGTTTTGTTCGGGAGATTTCATCTCCCTCTTCATCGTTCCTGCAGATTGACAGCTAAGCTCAGGTATGAAAACAAACAGTTAGCTCTGGAATCGACGGGTGAAAAGAAATCCGCCACTAATGCTCCTTCACAAACTCCCCTTTTTTTTCGCCTGCCCCTGATGCTAAGCCCTTACAGCGCACAAGGAAAGGCAGACGGAGATTTTGAAATCATTAACCCTTAATAACACCATTCTACATATCTGGTTTAAGCACACTGCCTCCACTAGATTACTTGCTCTAAAAAATGCCTTTACCTCGGAAGCAGCACATTATGTAGCCAAACACCCACATGTCAGCAAGCTATAATTAGAGATGTGTCATCTGTAAGAGGTAAATGGTAGGTTGGGTTAGCAGACCTTGAAAAGCAAGCGTCTGATGCTGTTGATACAATTGTTTTGCTTTGTTTGTTTACAGTACGTACGTGTTCCCCTCAACAAGATAAAATATTTGGGGCATGTTTGAACACAACTGCAGTAAAAGAATGTCTTTTCTTTTTTTTTCTTTTTTTTTTCTCTTTCTTCCACGGGGGAAAAAAAGCCTCAGGTCAAATTCTGTCACACCTATTGTTTTTCACCCGGGGACGAAAAATGATTTGCTCACTGGTCGGATTCCTCTACTTTGCCGCCGCGGTAACACAATCCCCCTCGTCTTTCAAGGCTTTAGAGACTTTTTTGGAACAATGCCGAAAGGTAGCCCACGAGGTGCTTGGCATAATTGGCTGAGGAATCTGTTAGCGATCAGCAAAGAAATACGCAAGGCCGCTTTGCCAGTAGGTGCTGCGCTGTTTATCTGCATGTCAGCCTTTAGTCTCCACTTCCTTTCATTCATTTAAAAAAAAAAAAAAAACTACAGGAATGTTTGCCTTTTGTACCGGTTTTAACCTAACAATTAATGGCACCTCCGATTCATCATAACACTTTAGATCTTAATCATAAGGTGTTTTCTGCTTGGTACCTTTGTTTGTGTTTTAATTAGGCGGACCTTGTGCGTCTCCAACCCTGGGCTCCTTTTTAATTGCCCGTATTTACATCAGGCAGACATCAAACGCGGAGAGAGAGAGACATTTGTAAGGGGGAGCACAAAGCAGCCCTTTGAAATGTCTACAGTCATATGAAATGGCATGCTAATTAAAAATCTGAGGCTGCCACTGTGATAGGGGAAGCATTTATATTGGTAACTGTGGTGTATAGACTGTCTCCATAACTCATCAACAGACAGAGGCCATAGTGTTTATTATCAGACTCCCTACCTGTTTACAGACCACCAAGTAACCTTCCCCGTTCCCATTCATCAAACAGAAGAAATGCCCTGCCTGTAATTTAACAGACCAGCTTTCAAAAGGCTAAATCATTTTAAACATTTTACCCGGTGCACTTTGATCTACAGTGGCACACAGTACACTAGGGCAGGTACAATGAATCTAGTTTACCAAGCAGTGATTTATCCTTCAGTTCATTAAGGTTATTGCCAATGAATATACTTATTAGAACATTCAACTGCCTTTTTTTCTGTCCCTCTTTCTCCACAAGTGTAATTCAGTAATTAAAGTTTTATATATGTATGACACCCATACATCTTATATATATATATATATGTGTAAAAAAAAGAGACAGTTAATCAGATTAACAAAATCACCTTCAGGGCAGTGCATTTAACTCTCTTTACAGAGCTGTGAAAAGTCCTTACGAAATGTTATTAAAAGCCATTTAAGTGTTACATTGAGAGCACATAGAGTGTGTATTGTCGAGGTGGTAGGTTTCAAAGAAAAATGAAAAAAAAACGTAACTGAAGAAGTTGTCTGATGTGGTGGTGCTTGAGGGGAGGGAGCAGGAGCCAGTGACAGCCTGGTGTTATCAGCCAGCTGGTATTGTGCTCCGCCGGGCTGTATACACATACCGGCTCTCAGTAACAGTCAGTGCTAAGGACTGAGCAGCAGCCCTGCCCATCCTCGGCCCACCTTCACCCTGTCATAAACACAGAGATTTTTTTTTTTGGGGGGGGGGGGGGTTGCTTTCGCCACGCTGCACTTGATACGCCGCACTGGGCGTTCACTGTCAGAGTCAAGACATTCCACTGAAATGCAGGCGTACTGGGGAGACGACTCAGCACCGTCTCCTCTCCTCTCCCCTCTTAACGGCTTCTCCTTCCCTCGGCTCGGGCCGCGCTCTGTGTTTACATCGAGCACGCTCTGGGTCCAACAATTACCAAGAGTGGCAGGGACGCACCGGCATGTGCCAGAGAGGAGCAGCAAGGGGCTCGGGGTCATCTAACGGGACAACAACTGTAACCAGCTGACAGGCACATAGAGGCTCCGAATGGGTCTAAGTGGGCTGGAATTTTGAAGACAGCGCTTTGGACTGAGTCAGGCATTCCAACAAAAGATAAGCGAGGAGAGAAATGAATGAGGAGGGCAGCCAAAGGCCTTTGTTTTATTTCAGAGTACAAGGCGGTGTCTGAGATTATACAGCCCATAGATAATGTATGTCTGATAGGAATGAGGGACTTGTTAACACAGCTCGGTGCCCGTGCGGTAGCGCGTAGTCCTACCTTTGACTTCTGCCAGCAGTTCACTGGTGTTGAGCCTCTCCATCTTCTCTTTCCAGTCTTTAGAAAGAAGTTTCTCCATGCATGATGAATCTGAGAAAGACACACGGAAAAAAAAAAGAAGTATAAAGCAATTTGAATGAAAAATATGTCCTTGTAATGTTTTTTTCATAATTATTGAACACTGCTCAGAATGTGGTTCCTGTTGTTTTATAGCTTCGTGGATGTTATAAATCTCTAAGTCTATTCGCTTAAATGAAAATTAAAGATAGTCGGCGACTCGGGTATTTTATTTGATGGTATTGTGCGGCGAGCATTAAAAGAGGCTCAGCCTGACAGCGGAGAGATGAGCTAAGGGCTGGAGTGAGGAGGGAAGCAGGCATTGTGGGGATAGCATAAGGGCAGAGACGCACATTAAGTGGGAGGCAAGGAGTGAGACTGGGTACATCCGAGCGCTCACATGGCTGCCAATGATGAAAACAATTAACATTTGTCCAGCAGACAATGAATCAGAGGAGGAATGGCTGCAATCTGCCATGCTGTCGCTGGGGTAGCTGATAAAGAACACGCTGGGCCGACTGACCCGGGCCTCCACCATCCCCGCACTGCTTAGGGGTCAGCCTGTTCCCATCAAACACCAGCAGCACAAGAGAGCCTCCACCTTGAGCCGCTGTCTCCACCAACTGCCTCCAATGTGAACCAGATCAAGACGCGCAGCTACTCCCCCCATTAAGTCTGATAAAACCAGCAGCGATGCAATTATGGGACAACAATTGTTGTACTGCTCCTAATGCCCATTTGATGAATATAAAAACGGCTGTGCTGATTTCAATAGAAAGTGTCCTCAGGTTTCATTCAGCGCCTGAGGATGATATAATTTGTGCCGGAGCAAAATGCAAACCACAACAGACGCACTAATTACGACCACAAAGCCCCGGGGCGCCACAACGAATAGTCCATACACATATCTAACAGTTAATCATACACAATCATAGCTCTGGCAACAACAGGATGCAATTCATAAGCATGTAAATATTTCAATCATTACCACCAAGGAGGTTTTTCTCAGTTTGACGTTGCCATCATGTGTTTTTGATTCCTCATAATGTGAAACACAGAAACAAGAGGAGCGACTGAGAGGGCCCGTCAGAGCCATTTTTTGGACTTTTCCAGTTTCCCTCTTATCGTCCATGACATCAAACAAAGACTGGATTTATACAGTCGAGAATGTATACATGTGTTGTTTCCTTTTATCCGCCTGGAACATCTCGTGCCCTCCACTTCCACCAACCAAACACCGTTCTGACAAACACTCACTTCAGAAGAACCGGGAGTAACAGGGAGTCAGTAGTTCTCGTGGCCTTGTTTAAGGATGGCTTTCAGAGAGATCAAGCAGAGTGACCATTTTGTTTGATTGTCCACTTCCCCCAATGTGATGGGGGTCGACAGGACATCTTCCAGCTCAGGGTCATTATAACATTACTTCTGCTTTATTGACTTTCCAATTCCCAACTCACAGTTTGTCCCCTTGACCCCAAGACAGGGAGAGAGAAAAGGCTGCATGTGTTGTGTGTGTTTGTGTGTGTTAACTCCCCCTGTGGTACAAAGATCACAGATCTTAAAACAGAGGTTAAGGGCGGGGGGGGCGGGGGTAGTAGAGCTCAGCTCTTCTTCCCTTCTCCTCACCCCTGGGAGACAGACAGCTTCCTCTCCGGGAAAAACAAACTCCCCTCAAATCATAATCCTCAGACAAACAGAACAACATCGGTGCATGACATGTTCTCCCCTACAGCATGGAAAAGACTTGCTTTTACAGAGTTGTAAAGGGGAATTAAACAAATGCAGCGAACACATGTTAATATGCACACATATGCTCTCTCTCACACACACACGAACATATGGACATACACACACTTTCACCACAGATGCTGCTCCAGCACTTGATCATTAAGGAATGCACCAACTGTTGGAGATAATGTGGTGCCAGCTTCCATTCTACTCCAGTCCTCCCCCTCCTTTCCACCTCCCTCCCAGGAGAGCTGCCGCTCCCGCACTTCTCCATCCCCTCCGCTGGGCCAGACACGACCTGCCAAGTCCTCCAACAGGAGAGACTACAGCTGGAATGTAACGCTGTCCTCCCTGCCTTCCACCTGGGAGAGGTGAATAATGGCCTGGATTACTCTATAAAATAACTCTCGAGCATCTTTCAGTGTTCGAACGGCGTTGACAAAACAGGCAACCAAAAATGGATTCGGTGAAAGCGGAGCAACTTTTTAGCGCAGGCGTGCTCGAGGAAAAGTAAATGAGTCAGATGTCTGGCTTTTTTCAAAGCAGCCTTCCACCGCCTAGTTTTCAGAAGAATTTAGATTAATGGGGGGAATGCTATTTCAGTTTCTGAAATGTCTGTTTTTTCTGGAGAAATTGTAGATGCCAATGGACACACTGGTTAGTTTCAACATAATAATTACTGTCAAGTTATGACACAGAGAATGTCAAAAATTGATACGCACTGAACTCAGTTATTACTTCTGAAACAAGATTCACAGTTCACGGATTTGCGAGTAAATGGCAACAAAATTATTCAAGACAGTTGGTGCAGAACTTCTGGAAGTTTTTGTAAAGAGGAGTTTTCTTCTCTTGTCCTTTCAAAGTAGGACATGACATACTGGGGAATTAGCTAAAACAAGAGAAGAGTCCAGTGAGTTTATTTTTATTTTCCTATGGGGGCTCTTAAATCTCTCGCACCCCCACCCCTTCCATTTCTTTCCCTCCCCCCTCTCGAGATAAAATGCTCTGTGGCTGGGGAGCAGGCCATTCAGCTGGGATGAGAATGGAATGAAAACAATAGCCCTTATCAGGCTCTTATTTACATTTTCCCAGCGTCCCTGCAGTAGACAGCTTGGCTTGTCACCAAGCCCAGATCGCCCCACTGGACCCGGACCAACTTCCTCCAGCCCCAGCGATTCCAATGGTCCCTATGGACCCTTGCCTGGCACGGACCCCCTCCACTCTGCAGCTAGCACAGATAGCAACATACAAGACAAAACTACTGGAGTGTGTGTCCAAGACGTGTTCCCATTGAGAGAGGAATGGTTTCTGGACTACTAAACCCGTCTGGGTCTCATTGTCTCTTCTCTGGGGCTGCTGCTGTATAGCTGGAAAAATGCCGTGAAGCCTTTTTTCCCCGAGATTTGCTTTTCGAGAGTATCCAAGTGGCACTCGGAAGAAAGTGAATAGTCGTCACCGATTTAATTCTGCCAAATTCAAACGTGTTTATCTCCTATCAGCGCTGTCATCGCCGGTGTACAGGATCCTCGTGCAGGTATTCTGTGATCCGATTGATGTGGGTGAACAGGAGCAGGGATTGAGACACCTAAACCTGAGATGAGTTGGCTAGATTATGCTTCGTTTTTTTTTTTTTTTTTTTTTTTTTCCCCTCCTGTATTAAAAACAAAGCTAATGATCCTCATAAATCTCAACAAAGGAATGTTTCGAGCTTGATGTGTGACATAAACAAAGCTTTCAGCACCTGGCAGTCAGCGCTGCCAGAATATCATGTTCAGTATAAACCACAGGAGCGAAGCAAAGAGGCAGGTTACCACCAGCTATCTGTCCTGACACCGACCGGTCTCGAGGGAAACTTTCCCCGCGTATATTTCATACCCTCTGATGTTTTAATGCAGCATTAATAAACTGAATTTATTTTTTTTTATTGTTCGCACTAAGTGAGACAAAACACTTTTATTAAATTGAGTGCTAGTCAAGCTATAAATGCCTGTGGTTGAGAGGCGAAGGTAGGGGAAAGTCATTTGCTAATTTATGTTTTTATTGCCGCCCTAAACAGAGTAGTTCATTCAAATGATCATTGCAAACTGTAGAAAAAGCTCAAATCGCTGAAGTGGAAACACCAAATAGACAAATAAACACAGCTCCAAACAAATCAAGGCTTGTCACTTCGGAATTGGATTGGACAGTAATAAAGCCGATCTTAAAAATTCATGACACACTAATTTTCAAATTGCTCTTCCGGATTGCGGCAAAGATATGAAGTCCAGTGTGTACATTAAAGTTGGCAAATACACCGGCGCCCAAAAGAAAAATAAATAAGGACTCTCTTCACTTTTACATATCAATGTTTTGAATTCTTAGATGTTTAATCCACTAAATGTGTTGATGCAACGAAACATGCTGTCGTGTTTTCAGGAGACATGCCTCCGAGCACAAAAAATGGTTTGTTACAACATGCAGCAATTGGTATTTTATTACCCTGTGTTGTCAGCAATGAAATCGTTTCAACTGTCTGCTACCACATTCTGAGCTCCTCCGTGCACACTATTCTCCCGGGAGAAAGATGATCCTCGTGTTTGAGTGTTTGTTGTGTTGAAAAGCAGTTGGCAGGGAAAAGAGGGCTATCTAGCAGAGTCAAATTAGCCATAAGTCATGGATAACAGACTAAGAGACCTCCCCTTTAGCATTGGCCTTGTATATCAGTTGTCCCAGCCTCAAGGGGAAACGCGTAATTACCAAATCAATGATCAACTGACACTGACCATATAAATAATTTCCTCTCAAGAATGCAGAGGCCCGTACTGCGAGGGGAACAGAGAGAAACGACAGTGAGGAGGAGCCTGGGGGAAAACTGGGGGAAAAAAAGAGTTGAGAGTCTCTATACAAGCTTTGGCTTAAATTGAGCACTTTTTTTTTTCTTTTACATGTTGTCATAATCCATTTATAGTGGACCCAAAACCTCCACAGAATACTAAACTTGGCATTAACAAGATGCACAAGCTGAAATAACAAAACTGAAGAATGCACCATTTAAAAACACGTAAAGAATGACTCTCAAAGCAATGGCACGAAATTTAATTTATTACACATTTTGCTCAAGCACTGCTCATAATGATAAAAAAATCACTGTTAAAACCAGATGTTAAGACCAGAAAATAAAAAATAATGCAACTACAGAAAGTGTGGACTGTATGATTGTATGAATCCTGGCCTATCACTGACCTTCATTTCTTTCTATAGACCTCAATTTGAAAGCATCTCCGGCTACATGAAGTAAAGCTGGACTGCAGAGAGCTCTAGAAACCAAAGACATTTGACCAATAACATGTCCTGCATATTTATGATGATGAACATGTTGATGAGGGATAAACAAGCAACTTTTCCCCCTTGCAGATCTTCTCAGCAAAATATCGTTATCTAGTAATATATGTTGATGCCTGTAGCCTGGTGATGCTTTGCTAAAAGCTCTAATGAAGTAAAGCAATGGGACGAGGAGCATCCACCGTCGGCTAGGCTGAAAGTGACACAAATCATCTTTTATTTTGCAATCAATTTTTAGAGCCGTAAATTACGCATTTAATAACTCCCCCATATGATATCAGTGTTTTTGATTTACTACCTTGATTTGTATCGACTGTATCGAGAGATTACACGTGTAAAAGAATGTCTGAATTCTAAAAAAGCAAAAAGATGAAGTGGGGTGTCTTAAATAGCTCCTAGATTTCTCTCCTATATTCAGTGTGAGATTCTGTATATTTCTTTAATTCGTGCATAAATTTGTCTCCCAGGGATAAAACTCTGAGTCTCAGTCAGACAATGATAGGCTGACGTCTAATTTCCCATCCACTCTGCACTGCACGGGAAACAAATCAAAAGTCGAGATTGATAAAAAAGAAAATGACTGTGACACACTCCAAGGAGTCCTTTTGAATATCTTAATCACAGACACACTAAAAACAAGACCCCATCATCACAGCAAATAAAACATAATAATTACAAGAGGCAGGCAGGGAAGTGAAATGCAGAGAGAAAACATGTTTTTGTCATTCAGCCGGTAGTCCCTGAGACAACAGCTGTTGGATGCTGCAAATACTCCTGAAGTCTCCATAATCATGGCGTTATTGAAGTGAGGACAAAAAGGGCACTAATTGCAAGGGAGCAATCGGAACGCAATAGGTTACACACCCGGGTGATGTCGCACAATGCAAACGCTAAAGAGGGAGCTTGGGGAGGGGGGGGCGAGAAAAAAAACATTCCGAGCACAACAGTGCGTTGTCGCTCATTTTCAGGCAATTACCTTTCCTCGTTGTCAACCGTCTTAATAACCTCTACCGTCTCCAGAAGACTTTTTGGTGCAGTTAAATAATTCCAGCTTTTTTAATATGTAATTACTAGTGCTGGCATGCATAAATAAAAAGGTCCAGACATGTCAGTGTATTGTGGAGCACCTGCACCTCATGGAGGGCTTTCTTTAACTGACACCTAATCATTATTCCACTTGGTGAACATCTAGTCACCTTTAGACTCTCCTGTGTGGTCATGTAAACACTCGCTATAAATACATCGGAAGTAACCTGGAGATGTGCCTCATCTGAGGCTCTGACACGTTTCATGCTAAAGGTACATGCTTCTTACTGTACCTCAACTCAGGAACATTGTATCTCACTAAGTGCAAATACATTCGGTGTTAATGTCTCATACGAGTCATAGGTCAGTTGTAGTTTTTCTCAATTTGTCTTTTTTGTGAATATGAGTTTTACAGGCTGCTTCGTGGAGGATGACATTGGATCGAAAACAGCAGTTTGTATTCAAGGAATCAATTTGGTTCAGTTCATTGGGCTATTTTCCCCTGCTTTGTTTCTTTAATTAAACATTCTGTGGTTACTTCTAGCAAATTGAATTTTGTCCCTTGTTTTTATTCCATTAGCAACTGCAAGGCTGCAAAGTGAAATGCCAATTGGACCCGAAGACCTCGACGTTTACACCCACAGGTTGAAACTATTACAAAACGGTGCAAATAACTAGGAAAGAATTAGATGCAATTTGCTGGCGACTTTTGATTATTTTAGTTTTTTCCCCCAGGCAGCAAAAGACGCTGGCCTGCGTGACCAGGAACTTCTCCCCTTATCCCTCGCCTTTATCTGCTCTGACCAATGTGTTAATCCCACAGTGTTGACCTGGCCATTCTGGGAAGACGTATACACACACACACAGAACCCTGACCTCTCTACATAGGACACGTGTCTATCAAGCATATATGAATTAACCATCCCCGAGGGGCTTCACCTCCTGAGCTGAGCAGCATGTGACCTCTCCCAATCCATTTTACTGCGGCACTCTGTGGCAATCAGGCTTGAATTATTAAAGTGAGCAGTGAGCAATGATCAATTCATTGCGGCCCTTGCTCGCAGACTGCCCGGCCGTACTTCAGCAGAAATGACATTGAGAACACTTGAGTATGCTTCCAGACAATGCACATAAATGTGAAATATGTCAGACCCAATATGTCAATAATCATAACTGTACAGGCTGAGGCCATGTCCAGGCTAATCCTACAGAAATGCTGTTAGATGACATTGGGGTAAGCAGGTTTCTGCACTGTGAAGCCTTGCAAACGCTTCCCTGGGAGAAAGAATGGGAGACAGTCACAGACTTCTGTACCTTTCCTCCTTGTATAAAACCTCAAGTATTAATCTGCACGTATTAACATATCTTGAGGAAACACTGCTGTGGACTTGCAGGCCTTGCAGGGGCCAATGGGCCAAGATTCAAAGGCAAAACTTTTGCCTTTTATCTACTCACAAATTAGAGACATGTAAAGACAACAGCGAAAGAAGTTGAAAGAGAGAAAAAGATTGCAGGAAAGTATGCAACTCAAGGAACCTGGAAGTAGGGGGAGGGCAAGAGGAAAAAAAAATCCAATCAAAACTTCGTGAGGAGCAGATGAGGAGCCAAGATAAACCAGTACTCAGAGCCCCCAAAACTGCAATCTCCCCTTAAGCCGGAGAGTGGCAGCTGGCAGAACAGCTGGTGAATAGGATTAATGTCAGAAGAATGAAATAAAACTCAACATATGTCCGAGCCTGAGGTGTTGGGACTGTGCGTGATTGTGCCCCCGATGGATGCCATGTGTGCATCTGGAAGGAGCTGCTGTGCTGCTCCGCTCTCTACTCCACAAGGTCACTTTTAAGAACTAGGACCATTAAATGCTTGGATAGCAAAATGAACTTTTCATTCCCTCTCCTCTCACATTCTTTGCTTTAAAGCCTTTATTCAGGCAGCGGAAGGAGAGTCTATTGAGCGTAGCTATCAATAGAATGCACCCTGAAAACTCAACAGGGAAACAAACAATTGCTACTTTGATTAAACTTAGGAGGGGAAAAAAACAGTGTATGTATAAGGAACCAGACAAGGTCAAACAGAAGTGGAGGTTTCATTCAAGCGGAGAAAGATAAAACACAATTGAATTTAATCCTATAAGTAAGTTATATGTATGTGTATATATACACATACATATTTTGTTTTACTTATAATCAGCCTAATGAAGCCCTTTATAAAGCACAGCACCTTCATATATCTCAAGTGCAACATTTGTTGATTTATTCATCTTTACTAGAAAACAATAGAGCAAGAAAGTGATGCATATAAACGCAGCAAGAGAGAGAAAAAAAAGATGTTTCTGGTTTACTAGAAGGAAAAAGTAGACATTACTTCTGGAATCTTAGCCGATGCTGATGAGGGGATCAGCACTTGGGAAGATGAACATTACAAGAAGAAATTTGTGGACTTGATTTCAATTTATAATTTCCATTTGATGGCGGTAATCATTAGGGTCCACACACTGTAATAAATTATAATAATTTCACACAAAAATTAAATTACTGGGTACCTTGCATCGGAGGGATTTTTTTTTTTTTTTTGGGAACCCTGCAATTTAACTGTCAGATATAAACTTGCCTGCTAATCAATGCTCGAAAACATTCACATTTATTCATCTATGTTAAATTAATAGACGTGTGAAGAAAACGTGGAGTACTGTGATCATGGCTGTTCAGTGTGATTTAGTAAATTAATGGGTGTCTGACTCTACAAGGACAAAAAGAGACTAATAGGATCCACATGAATGCATTACAATTTGCACTGAAGCCAAGTGTCGGGAACAGACATCGAAACTTTATTCCGTCATAAATACCGGACGACGGCGATGCGCTTCAGAGATTGAACCATAAGATGAGACATTAAAAAAGCACAAATTACAGAGAATAAGCAGTTTTATACACTGTACGTTTGGTAACATGACATACTGTAAATGTGTTGAATTTTGCTCAAGTGTGTGCGTGTTAACATCCTCTGGCTATATTCTATATTCTAATTTCAGCTTCAGTAAATTACTTGTTTTAAGGGTAAAAACAGCAAATCCGAACTCAACATGACGGTATTATTAATTTTGTCTTCTGTAGTTTTATTGCTCTCTCACTTTCAAATAGTAATTAAAGTCATTCATTGAATCTCGCAGCCGACTTTATTTACTAAGATGCCAGAGTTCAGGATGCACACATGCTGCTTAATGGACTGTAAGAGCAAATGTCACTATTTTTAGCTTGTGTTATTCATTCTCAGTAAAAAAAAAAAGGTGCACACTGTTTTTTTTTTTTTTTAAAGTTTCAAGAATTAGTAGACATCTCTTTTGGGTCTTTTGTAACACTGTGTCCTGTGTCATCGGGCGCGGATTGACCTTGATGTAATGCAGCCTGGAGTGTCAGGTCAGTGTTTTTAAAATGCTAAATTAAAACTCAGAGAGAAAACAACACAGGGCAGCTACAGTCCTCCAGCCCTGCTGCCTGTTTTTTACCTGATGGGAAGATCTCTGTCACGTGTCATCATATTTATTGCTTTAATTATGGAAGTGCAATTGACCGTCTCCTGATGCTGAGGTCACTTTTTAAAAAAGAGCAAAAAGTAAAAGGCATGAAGGCATTAAAAAAGGAACATGCGTGGTCCGTTGTGAGCGGACTGCTTGTTGAGGCCCGGGCCGACATCATCCTCAGCCTGAAATATTATTCCAGCCTGTGTCATCATTTTCAAAACTTGATCAACACAATAAGTGACCAGATAAAGTTAAAAAAAAGGAAATTATGATCCTTGCCTTGCCACTGGCTAAAGAAATGATGAAGTAACCACAGTCCCCCGATCCATTTGCACACAGCTAAGTGCCTCAATGTGCTGCTGTTCAAATTGGTTCAGCGACAATAGAAGCTGCATTTTTCCTTTCAATCGGCCCATTTCCTTTCTGTTGGATACAGAGCCATACGGACTGAGACCTGCTGGGCAAAGATGGAGAAATTTGCTTCTCATGAGTGACTGAGCTCATTGGTGCAGTTCACAGGGAAGCTAACAACAGGCTTACCCGAACTGCCTTTGTTGAGCAACGTGCCACCCACCCCGGGAAAAAAATTACAAAGGAGAAGGAAAAGGGGAAGATGGCATGTGCAGTTAAGGAGGTAAAATGATTATGGAGTCTAATGATCCAATTTTCTTCTCCCATATTATGCTAATTGAGACAAGAATAACAAAAAGGCTGCCCCAGCAAATCATTAATCTTTGCTTTAAATAATAACAACTAATCAATTGAACTTCACGATGGGCAATTGACAATGCGGTCTTTAAACATATTAACCACCCGACCGGTGCAGACTTAAAAAATTATTCTGGAGGTACTTCCAAAGAGAGATGACGTTCGTCAAATAATTATAATCATTGGCACTCAGGCTTTGCGGTGCAATAAAACACATTTCTATTCGTTTCTTCTGACATCTCATCTGCTGGCGCATGTAATGTTATTGAACAAGGAGAAAGAGAAAGCAATGAGTGGGAGGAAACATCTGTTTCATCATCACTGATTAAATAGTCTCTTTGTTCAACAAGGCAACCATCAAGGTTTGGTGTAGCACACGCTCGCTGTTTGGGAAAAAACAATGCAAATATGTTAATCGGCTGCGCGTTACACTAGTTGTCATGTTGACTTGTGTCAAGGCGGATCTCCACGCTGGCTGGCTGGCTGACGTACATCTGACTTACAGAACAAGCCTACGCTGAAATCATTAGCAGGCCACAGAGGCCGTCTGTGCCCAGGGTGTGAGTTACACTCACACTATTTTGATCCTCGGTCAGATGACACCGGCTCTTTTGTCAAGTTATGTGTGGAGAATGCTTGGGAGCTGAATGCCACAGCTAGGACAGTGATACTGAGCTGGCACACAAGTCTCCCAGTGTAACGCTACGGCAACCACACACACACACACACACACACACGCACACAGCAGCACACATGTGCCCTCCCTCTGCACCCCATCCCATTGTGGAACAGCCTCTGTTCTCCTTATTTCTGACCGCCTCTGCCCCTCCCCCCTCCTCTGTCCTGACTATATGAAGTTCGCCTGTGCACGTCCCTCTTTATGATCCTTTCAGTCACATTTCCCAATTCTTGGCTTCATGACCCAATGACAGATATAGAAGCATTAATGGCTTCTGCCTTCTTATGTGTCAGCGTTTCACCATCTCTGTTCCCCTTCAAATACTGCGGTGTCACATAAAACAGACAGGCCATTACTAACTGCCGCTGAGTTAATCGCCCACACGCAGCACAGCCCTGAGGCAAGTCTATTGTTTTTTTTCCAGCAGGATTTAATAGCAAATACAAATATCTCTAAATGCACAAGCTGTGACATCACTAACGAGAGATACCTACAGCCAGCATGAGGGTGTGCGAGTATGTAAAGACAAGTGAGCCTCTGTGCAACCCTGGCTGTGATTTGTCTCCCAGAGACACCCGTTTCCTCCTATCAAGGGGTTCCTGTGCAGCCAGTAAGCCCGGATCACAATGGGAGTTTTGTGCTGCATGGGTGCAGGGGGACACGCTCAACAGCTGAAACCCGGGAAGATGGCCCCTGGAATGCTCCACAGCAGTTGCTACTGTTGACTAATCGGAATATGAGAAGTGGGGAAGGTGATCTTGAATGCAAAGAATGGCACATTGAAGAAGCAGCTGCTTGTTTTGTCATCTGAATGACCAAGACAGCAGAAAGGGTTCCCGTTTTGTAAGGGGCAACAAAATCTGTATCTTAGCTTGTGTAAAGTGAAACCTGTGTCGGCCCCCGTCGTCCTGTGGGGACGTGCTGGTGTTATGTGAGGGCTCTGTTTTGGAACAGATAGTAAATACATAATTCAGGAGAGGAGCAGGCACTCTGTGCTCCCTGTTCCCCTCATACAGCCACTCCATTTAGCTGTGGGCTCTGATCTCAGCCTGGCAGAGGAGCAACTTTGTCACTGGAGAGTCAGATGGGGTGGGAGACCAAAATTTAGGAGGAGGGAAAGTGTTGATCTGGATCAGGTAAGGTTGACGAGAAGGTGACAAGCAAAGGGAGAGAAAAAGGAAAAGAAAAGAGGCAAAAAACTGGACAAGAAAGAAGAGGAAGGGGAAGTGAGATTAAGGAGGAGTGAGGGGCAGGGTATCTTTTTTTTTTTTTTTTTTGCAAAAGTTCACATGTCAGGCTGGCAGGCTGCCTGCGGCATACAGCCGAAAAATCTATTTAACGTCTGCTTCACAGGGTGACAAGAGGGTTGATTGGCAGAGAGCAGAGAGCCGCTTTTGATCATGTGTCCTAACAAGCGATTCCAGCTCATGTCTCTTCAGCCTGAACAGATCTACATTACCTATTCAAACAAAAGTGACAGACCAGAGCACTGCTCCGCTGGGCTGGTGCACCACGCCACAGGCCAAGAGAGAACACACACACACACACACACACCGACACATAGGATGGCCCCCACTGACATGTACAGTATATGCAAGCACACACACACACACACACACACACAAAAAAAATCTGTATTGGCTATTTGATCAAATAGATTACTTGCATCAAGATAAGTAGCCTGCTGAAACCATGTTGACAGTATAAAGAAAAGATTATTAACAGGAGGTGGGAACGCGCCACACAGGAGAAATGCTGGTGTTCGACTGATGTTTGGCCTGAGTGTGTGTGTGTCCTGCCAGGAGGGTCCCGGCTTCACATCGTCCAGTAGGATGCCGCTCCACTCAGAGACGAAGAGCGAAGAGCTATCTGTGTGAAGATTGCCTCAACATCAGCAACCAAGGCAACTGGATTTCAAGCTCCTCATTGCATATGCATAGAGTCAGAGGCTCATGCTCAGATCATTATAACAAAGATTCCTATTAATTAGGTGGGATAAAGCAGAACCAGATGACATGGCAGCTGGGATGAGAGGAGAGGGGAGATGGGAGGGAAGTAAAAGAGGAGGGGAGAAAGCACATCAGTCTGTTTGGGGGGGAGGGAGGTAATGTATAATACAGGCTGCATTATACGCACGGCGATATACCTTGAGAAACCCTTTTCTCGATCTTTTTAATGCTAACTTTGAACTAGATACATTTCAAGAAAGATAAATCCGCCGGCGCTATTAAGCACCTGCATCCAATTTCCAGCAAGCCTCCGTCTGGAGTCAGCAGGGGCTGCGACACTAACGGGGGACAGTGTTACAACAGAGTCAAGAGTTCATCAGTGCTAATCAGACCACAGGCTTAGAGCTGATCCCATTCTCTTCCAGAGCTTTCACCCATCCCTGAATCTCATTACATGGCCTGTTGTAATAGAGGATAATGACCTGGGGCTACACACACAATGCTGATCACTCCTCCACACTCAACCTACTGCACAGTCATTATACAGTGATAATACACAAGCCCGTCGGGGAGATTACACTTACAAATAGAGGAGAGGTGATAAAGGCAGAGGGAGAGGAAGAATAAGTGATAATGCACGAACACATCCAGTACACACATGTGACCTCCGATCCCTGAACACAATTAGTTCAAAGTGGCACACCACCACATCGGGCTGTTTCATGCCACAAGCAATGGCTTGGTTACCTGCTGCTGTTATAGCAGAACTATTTTCTCGGTGGCGATAAATATCCTTCCACATGAGATTAAAAAGAGGTTTGACTGGGCTCCGGTTGAGTGTTCAGGCAGACTACTGTATCCATTCTGAAAGAGCTGTGCAAGGTGTCATTGTTCTGTTCATTTTTTATTTTTTCATTTTTCATTTTTTTTGCACTTAAAGAGTAGTGTCTAGACACGTCCTGGGGAGATAAATTGAACCACCAGTGATGTTACTAAATGGCTATGTTGCATTGTGGGTAATGTAAGAGGCAGGATTTGAATAGTAAAACTTAAAACAATTAAAAAATGTGATATCTCTGGTTCTGCTGTATCGCTTTTGTTTGAAACTGTCCTTACTGAATCCAAAAGTGTTGTGGGAGTGCAATGTAGACCAGTAGGCTGTTTTTCAAAACCCAGTGTCTACATTACCCATAATGCAACTTAGCCACTGAGGGAATTTATCAGATCATGTGTGGCTTCAGCTGAAGCCACAAAAGGCTTCATGCTACTTATTCTTACACATGCAGTTCTCCCAAAAACCTATAAACACACAGAAATTTGTTAAACTGGTGGAGTTACCCTTTAAGTGTGTCTGCTTTCTGTTGAATGAGAGCTGGAAAATGGTTAGATTATTGATATATATAGATTATAGCTAGGGATTACACATGAAAAGTCTCCACTGTCAGTTTAACAGCTGTGTCAAATGTCCTCGCACCACACCTGTTCACTGGCTGGATTGGATCGCGTGCAGCACTGTTTCTCAACAGCATCCAGGGAACAGAGCCATAACAGTGTGCTGTGATTCTGGATACCAGAGTTATTGTATTCAACAATGGCGAAATGGTTGAGAGAAAGGTCGATTCAACCAAAAAATAAACTGTAATACTGAATGGTAGATATGGGATTTCTGTACGCAGCTCAACTAAAAACATATTGGGTTGAGTGCATCTAACCCTCTTTGTTTCTCATCTAGATGCCTCTTAGTTTCTTTAATTGTGAAAGAAGAATGAATGAGACTCTGCCTCTGAACACCACCCAATAACATAAAGATGAAAAAAGATACATGCAGCTGCATCCAGTTCTGTGCTGGTTTCACTTAAAACCAATTACCCGTCCTTGTCTTGGGGACGATCATAAAGACCCAACACACAAAGTATTTCTGTGTTGACGTGCACAGTATTGATTCATACTTTAGTGCATTATATAAAACTGTTCTAATTGCATGTGAATCAAATCAAGGTCACCTTGGTTTTTTATAATGGTGGCTATTTTTCTTTTTTCCCCCCTAATACTTTATACTGACATTTTTAACTCTTGACAAGTGCTGTCTGGAGACCTTTCCATAAATAATGCATTTACAATACCTTGTAAATAAACATGGGGCACAATCGTTAGCCCTGCTGGCAACTGGGCCTAATAGAGCTTTTACAGCAAAGGTGACTATTCAGCTAAATGCGCTGCTTGCTGCTGGGAGGACATTTTCATTCATTAGCACAGTCACAAGCACTTAAAGCACTTTAAGGACCAGAAATGAAAAGGAAGGGTGGACGGATGGAGAGGGTGAAAGGGTACAAGTATATAGAGAGATGGTAGAATGGAGGAGTGATACCTATATTACTGAGGCCACCTCTATTGTTTTAGTGTTTGTGAGGCATCGAGGTCAATGAAGGAAACTGATCAATAATTTGCTTTGAATAAAGACCTCTAGTTTTAGTGAAACAGGACAAGGCGTGGGCTAGAAGAGACACCTTTTATTTACACTGAAAAGGTGGAATATCAGGCTTCAGTGAATGTACATAGAACATCCCACATGAAAAGCTAATAAAGACATGGCAAGGAAGCTTTTCAACCCCAGGCTTCCACCAATGAAGCCTTAAGTGGAATATCACATTCCATAAAAAGTGCACCACGGAGCATTTGTTTTCCCTCTGCGAGTGAGGTCACTGCGTTCATCCTCGGCCCTTCAGGACAATGACCTATCCGCTGCAGACGAGGAGGCCTGGAGAAGAATGGCAGCAGATGGTGAAGAGTCTCTGAGGACGTCGGTGATCCCGACCGCGCAGGCACCAAAGCGGCAGAATTAGACGCAACAGTTGTCGCGCTTAGATAAGCGATATATTTAGCTCATCTGTTGCTTGCGCCACATTAGCAGCATCATTAGGACAACAAATGGCTTCTTCGAGCTTCTTGCGTGTTCTTGCGTGTTCTTCCGCGTCTCTCTCCACAAACAAAGACATACGATTAGGATTTCTCAGAGGTTTTCATGAGGTTCTCCTCTGGCACTTTCTAAGACTCCCTCTCCCTCCGTTTTACAGTAATCACTGATCATCACCGCTGAAGCTTGCTCGAGTGCTCTCAAGAACAGAGCATCTCTCAGTCCCTGCAGCTCGGGGACAGCGCGCTGAACTTTGTGAGGCTCTTGTCTTCTGTTGTGTTCCCTGCTCGGAAACTAATTTCCTCCAACAAGGGAGTTTATTTAGGTGGCGATGATGCACAGCGCATGAGGCAGACCAAGTCTCTATTATTAACAGGAGATTAAAACAGCTGTATGGCACTCTAAAGCACCCTCTCCTCCCTGCGCTAACATACGGCTCTGGATTACAAGCTGCACTTGACCATTTAAATTACTGCAACAACCAGCCTTCACCAGCTGGGGCTCATTATCATAACGCCCGCCGCTGCTACAGAGAGCGCCAGCTTTCTTTGCCCTGAAAATCAACCCCGCAAGAAACGACACACATGAAATAGATTCTCACCTTATCGTGAGACATAGACCTACCAGCAGAACTCTTTACATTATGGGTCAAAATATGTCCTGTACTGCGGGCCAACATTCCCATGCGTCCCGGGATCAGCCCAATGACAAGAAAGCACGTAATAATCATGTCTGTCGGGGTTGAAGCACACTAAATATGTATAACCCACCTCAACTCAGAGAAAAACATGAAACTCCTCACAGAGGCAAACGCATCCTCTGTATTGTGTGCCGGTGTTAAATGTGATATTCATATTTTTACCTTTCAATTTAATTTTATTGAAAATTGTCACTAAATTGGCAATGTCAGTGGTCGCTAATTAATATAAAGGCTACCGAATACAGTGTGAATTATTAAGTGTTGCACGTCAACAAAACTTTCAATACAAGGCAAAAAGTGCTGAACTTTTCAGCTTTTTTTTTTTTCCCCCCAAATGATCTCCACATTACAGGTGCACGGATGAATGAGGATTGATTGTTCTGTCTTTTATGATCCAAAACAACACCACAAATAATCAGCCTGCGTCTATCGGGGACGTGGCTGAATGATTATCCTGTGAGTGGCCTATCTGTGACGCGCTGATGCAAAGATCACCCAACGAACACTTAAAAAAGAAGTGGCAAATTATTTTTAGGCTAACAGAGGTCTAATTTATTCGTCTGATGAAGTGCTTAAGCTAAGAGCTCCCCAGACACTAAATGAGACACATGCATTCCCAAGGGGGTTTAACATTTGATTGGATGTAGTTATATTACTACAGCCCTAATTAAGAAGGGGGATGTGTTTCAGCAGCTCTTTCAAATATTTGTTTTTCCGCCATACTCTTGATAGACTGCAGGCTGTGGGAGGGAGATCTGAGCGGGGTGAATCGGGGTGCAGATATGACATAGACCTAACAGTCTTATCACAGAAAAGGATTTTTTTTGTTTCTCTCCATCTGTAATTGGAGGTTAACAAAAACTCTAAAATTGTCATGGTGTGTTCAGTAATGTGAAGTAATTAGGCACGAATCAGGTAAAAAAAAAAGAAAAAAAAGAAAAAAAAAACAGCGAGGAGGTTCTCTGGGGTTGTTTGTGGGCAGAATACCTGCGCCCGAGTGAAAAAGTGTTCTGTGTAGTGAAATAAAAAAGAGGTAATGTTCCTGGCGACGGGTCAGCACTATGAGTTTTATAGTCAAAGAGTTTGCCTTGGCACCGCGGAGGACCACACTTACTCCGAGGTGCACTGCCACACAGTCTTTGTCACATTGGAAGAGGTTCAGAACAAACTGGAAACACTGTAACGTCAGTGTTCCCAGCTTGTGTGTGTCCGCATGAGTGCATGAGGCGGAGAGATACAGGAGAAAAAGAGGCGGACAGTCAGGAAGCTAGAAACTTATAAAAAAAAAGAGAGAGGGAACATTTGGGAAGATCAGGCGCACTTAGGAGGAGAAAGGTACACACACACACGCACACACGCACACGTACGTACACACACACACACGCACACAGGGAGTCGTACCGTCTTGCTCTGTCTTTGTCATCTCCTCCAGCTTCTTCTGCTTCAGTGTGTCCACTACGTCTGCCAGGCTTCCTTTGCGGCGCTCCGGAGTTCCAAACGCTGATCCGCTCAGCAGGTCGCTTCGCTCCCGGGCCCCCTCCTCCGGCTTGTGTGGGGAAGTGGAATTGTTCCGGAAGGAGTACAGGGAACATACTTTATTGCTGTCAGATTCCTGTAAGACAAACAAAAGTCGGGAGGGGTGGCAACAAGGGATGGGATTTGTATTAAAATGATGAGAGTGTTTCCGCGTTCTGTCAGGGCTCCATTGAGCTTCCTGACAGTTCTTCATTCAAATGCAGTGATTGCTGGGTGTTTTTGCGGCTCAGGGGCGATTTGGCCGTATCAAACGGCTCCTTCTCTGGCTTTCATACAGAAGCCTCTGCGTCTTCAACAAGAGCTAGCTGCGCCGGCAAATGAGACATGACAAGTGAACAACTGAGATGAAATGATGAGGTACACTTTCATAGGGCATATCCATAATGTGCTCAGGCTTTACTTTTCATCTGCAGACACGACACAGAGAAACCTCCCAACTGTAATTTCTCAAATTGCTTTTGAGTGTGCATTTGTGTTAGGGTGACTGCTGTGTAATTTGTTCATTTTCTAGTGGAGACCTATTCTCAGCTGAGTGCCTCGAGCCCTCGTAAATCTGTGTCCTGTCTCGGGCTGTTGTTGTTTTTCAGTCCCACCTGTGTATGGTTTAGTATTTAACTAAGGGTCCCGTCTCTCGCTGACTGGCTGAGTGCTCCCTGTGCACAAACAGAGACATGAAGGAAATGGGGAGAAGAATGGGCGAGAGCTTGACGGCAGAGAGAGAGAGAGAAAGAGAGAGAGAGAGAGAGAGAGAGAAGGAGGGAATGCTCTACACATGGGAGTGTATAGTCGGCACGCAGACCGTGGCTGAGGGTTGCGTCTGACAGAAGGTGGTGTTAATTATGGTTTGTGGAGTCTGAGAAAGCAGAAGGTAGCTAAGCAGCCAGGAGTTCGCAGCCTTTAACAGGGGAACACTTAGCTCTGATTTAAACTTTGGCCCTCCACAGTGAAGAGAATAAACAAGACACGCGGCTGAATCGAGCACATAACTGCACGCCTGTCACAGGAAAGTGAGCTTTAATCAACATGAATGTGATAAGTGTGATAAGTGAGTGTTGTACAGCCAGTACCACATCTGGAGCCACTCACATTTCTAAATATATTCTTTTTATTTTATTTTGTTTTTTTTACTTAAAATCAGGAATGTGGTAAACTGGGCAGGAATGTTGACACTGCCAAATTCTCATCCCTGCATTGCATGTAGAGCTCCAGGCAGAGCTGCACTGGTGTGTAGGGTGGTCTGGTACCAAGCGCCAGGGTGGCACGACCTACCGGCCGACTCTGCACCTCCCAGCCCCGTGTTGGATGATTATGCAGTGTGGCAGAGACAGTGGAGAGTGCTTGAGGGGAGTGGAGCAGTGCTGGGTTAATCAGCTGGCACAGGTTCAGGGCACAGCCCACACAGACGCATGGCACAGCAGTGGAGTCAGGTAATCAGCAAAGGCAACACTCTCATTCCTTTCGCCTTATGCCTTTCCCCTTCTCTTCTCGCCCCGTCGTCCTCCATTTTATCTCTCCTGTTTTATATTTTGCTAGTTTTGCCTCTTTTTTTTTGGTAACACTTGTCCATTTGAGCAACTTCTGACGATAATGAAGCTAAACACACGTGCACTCCTAACACAGCGCGGTTTATCAGTTGAGGCTCTCCTAATTACACAAGAAAAAGGCTACAGGAGGCAGTAATGAGTTATACAAAAGCTCAAACATTCATCCTTTGGCATTGAGACATAAAACAACCTTTGCTGTGTATGCTTGTGCTGATTGTTGTAAGATGTCGCAAGGTTGTTATAAAAAAGAATTACAAATGCGTTTAATATTATAATTTAATCACAAGTGGGGATTGTTTTTTTGTGTCCTCTGCTTTGCTCAGTTTTTCTTCCATTACTTAGGACTAATATGACTTGAATACTGTTCTTGACCTTTTTTATTACCATTCATGTGAGGCAATTATTTTTAATATAGTACCTATTCAAAATGATATTTACAATGTGAGTTGTCTTATAGCATTTATAATTGTGATGTTAATGTCGGTTGTAGTTATTCATACACTTCATCTTTGTGTTTATTAGCCCTGTATCATAAAACTTGACAGGCTTGGGGAGTAACGCAATACATGTAACCAAAGTACTTAAAAACAGGTAACTGTATGCCAGTGAAGCAACAGACAAAAAGATATAATTAGATTACAGACACCCTCAGTTAAAAAGGGGATTACTAACAAGATCGCAGTTCTAAAATAAAGGATGATATACTAGTCTGTCACCGTGCACACATGCTCACATAACATCGCTCCGGTCTTGAGTTAAAAGCGAATACACAATTGTGGATACTTACAGTATGCTCGTTATTAAGGCTAAACAAAGTCATCGTCTTGATTCTCGCTTTCTCTAGTATTAATTTGCATATGTTTGGTATTCAAGTAATTCAAAGGTTATGGAAAGTAATAAAGTTCCATTACTTTAATACTGGATAAGTATTTGGATAATGTTACAGACTACATTGTTAAACACACTTAACCCAGCCAAACCCACGGTACTGACATGCAGTCATGCATTACAGATGAAGACAACGCATGACCAGTAAGTTACCTACAATATCAGTACACGCCCCAGCATCACGAACAGACTCCTACACAGGTTATCCATGTGTGTGTTTGCGTGTGTGTTGTGCTGCAGTGCTGAGGTGTTGAGGGCCTCCATTGGCCGACTGCAGAGCCCCGTCAGAGGCCCTCTGGGTCTCTTTACCACAGACCCGTCTGTCACAGACAACCACCTGCCTCCCACGTCTATAGCCCACGAGCGCCTGTGTTCTTCTTCGCTCTGCTCACATCAAAGCAGCTCCACACTCAGATTGTGCAGCGTCCGGGGTCTGGCTGCAGATGTAGCTTGTACAAAACAAGAAAAACAACGGCTGCGCACCCCAAGGACGGGGCATATTTCTTTAACAGCAACAAGGCTGCGTCCCCTCCGTCATACATGATGCAATTTTATGTGGCATTCACATTATTCAAGGGAGATGTCCTCTGTTCAGCCTAATACTATCTGAAGGTTTAATGTTTGGCAGAGCTGTCTGAAGATCCCATAGGGTTCATGGCAATAGGGAACCAGCATTAACCAGCATTAATACCCAAGAGAGGACAGTAAGGCACTAGCGCACACTCACAGGTCCTGTTTTTCTAGGTTTTCTCTAAAAAGAAACCTATTTCACAAAATATGCCTCTCAACTACAACTACTCAGACTGTTTTATTTTATGCTATTCTTGCAACATAGATAGCAAATCATGCTAAAAAATGTTTACAGTTCAAATGGAAGGATTTTGGTAAACATGATTTACTGGAAGGCATTTACTGAGTCCTCAGAGTTCCTGTGTTCAACCTGAAATGTTTTGGCTTTGCGAGCAGATTTTGGATGGCATATCAAGTTATTCACTCTCAGCAGCACCACCGATCGACAATAAATTATCTTGTGGTGCGACACTTGCTGGGTTTCCATCTAAATGTATCGCACATTTTGTGTATTTATTTGAGCAATGCTTATCCATATCGTATCCATCCAATATATATATATATATATATATATATTTTTAATTTCTGCATTTGCACTCAGCAGTTTTATATGTGAAAACACTGAGACAGGGCACGAAAGCAGGTGGATGGAAAAGTACCTAGTGGCGAGCAATGTATGTCCGTATGTCTTACCATGCGCTGTTGGGCTGACACCAGGCTGTCCCAGTCGCTCTCCGGCGGTACACTACTGAGCGGCTGCATTTCATCGGGATGGGCTTTTCCATGGAGCAGACTGTGCAGGGGCAGCTGTGGCGTGCCGTGGGCCTCGGCGCTCTCCTCTTTCTCCCAAGACAAGTGCTCCTGACTCATGGCATCATCCCCATCGACTACAGAGGCGAAAGGAGACGTGGCTTGCTTGGAAGACATGACTCTGCTGCGGAGCGAGAATAGAAGCGAGAACAGAGTCAAGACAGAGAAACCTCACAAGAGTTTTTCAACAGTACACAAGGTCATGTTCCCACGGGTGTTTTATGGGTGACAACAGCCGCAGACAAGTGGCTGTCACGGCCTCAACAGTGATTATGAGTTGTGCATCTGAGCAGTTAGTCCTGAGTGGGCTGAATGCTCCACCTGACTGTCGCATGTAGCTGCTGTGGCCTGTGGAGTTTGCAGCGGGCCATGAGGTCCCTAATCCTTTGTTTAATGCAGATGGATGGCTTGATCTAGGGTTGGATCTGTGCCTGCTTGGGTCCTGGGCGAAACCCCAAGACAGTTTCTTGGGCAGTAGGTCAGCCAGGCAGTGGAACAACCATCGAGATATAAAATGAAGTTCTCATACACAGAGATGTATAACAAGGCGATAATACTCTTGTGTGTCAAACATTGTGTTCCATGTGGGAGGTAGTTTCCCTCCTCAGCAGTCAAATACTAAGAAAAGCCAAACTCGTCTTCTTTTGTTCCCGCCAGTCAAATTAGGAAATTATTAACATTTTGGTGTGACAGTGTTTCCCTGAGGCCAACAAATCCAACATAAGCAGCTTAGGAATAAAAAACAGTGGAGGACTTAATTCACAAATCTGTCACATGCTTTCATGAATATTACAGTGAAGAGTGTACTTGACATATCAGGTGCAAAGGAAACTCATGTTAATTCAATTTTTTTCTTTCTCTTCCATCCCAATTTCACAACCCAACTCTTTTTTTTTTTGCGGCACAGAATTTATACAACCAATTCCACTTTTTTTTTTCTCACAATTAATGAGGCCACAGTCATGCTGTGTGCTACAATGAATGAAATTAAACACTGTGCCGGCTAATCTTATTATGCATTTGGTATTAAATTAAAAAGAGGATAATATGTGCTGATCTACCAATGTGAAGTGGAGAGAAGGCGCTGTAGCATATTCAACTCCTAATGTGCTTTTAACCCTGGCTGTTGTTCTGCTTACTTTTCTCAACTACAGGACATTGACCATTAAAACCAGAGTGTTTACTCAGGGCTCAATCTTCTCTGTAGGACGACTGTGCGTGAGAGGAGGAGGATAGGCAAAAATCAGGGGTGTCAAGGTCTGTGTTTGTACTGCTTGTCGCACATTTGATCACTGATCACCATCTGCCCCGTTCTCCTGCTCCTCCACAGGGGTCAGTGTGACTCACTTTAGTTCCACCCTCGGCCTGCCTGAGGGAGGTGGGTGCTCTCAAGGTTGAGGCGGGCTGTGGTGCGATGGTGTCCTTGCACTTTCAGCTGAGAGCTGGCCATTGAGAGACAGGGAAGGATGTGTTCTGTTTAAGAAAGGCTTTTATGACTCGGCGTCTGATAGGTCCTATTCAGAGAAGACTTTCCAACGAGGTTCATCTACACACTTTCAATTTTGTTTTTGTGTTTAGACATTCTTGCTGATATTGTTTGATTATTCCTTTGCAAAAGGCATAAAGGAGAGAAGGAAAATACAACAAATTAGGTAATTAACCCAATTATGATAATGATAGGTACAATAATAAGAGATAGCTACAGTGTGAAGTTAGAGTAAATTTGCAGTTCAGAAAATGCTTTTAGTCTCAATTTAGGAGAATCTGTAGTTAGAGCAGGGCTCAGATCCCTTGACATTTATTCCAGATAAGCAGCGCAGAGAAATTAAAATGCTGCGTCAGCATGTTTTCTTTTAACCCTCAAAAACTAGTGAGCGGACCAAACCCGGAAGACTTGAGAGGTCTGGAGGGAACTAATGCCAAAGCAGATCAGACCTAATTCTGTATTGAATTATTATTCAGAGACGTGCGCTGGTATATCCACACCTTCTCTGACTCTCACTAAAACACACACTCACACTGGCACAACCTCAGGGACCTAAACAATGGCAGACTTAGTTAATCTCATGTGTCGCAGCAGCTGTACAAACAGGGCCAGTCAGTCAGGTAGCTGGCAGGGCAGGAGTGTCTGTCCGTCTCTTTCTCTGTCTCTCAGCCCCTGTGCCTGGATGTGTTGTCAGCTGTGTCTTTAGTGGGACTCAGCCCTCAATTTTTAAATCAGCCATTAAATTGTTTCCTGTAATTAAATCAAATAGAGAGCGATCTCAAAATTGGGTGCTGGTAATTGAAAATCAAAAGTCAGAGCAAAGTTCAGAGCACGTGCGTAATGGTAAGCAGAGAGGGGGCAGTAGCTGGGTCGGAGGGTTGGAATGGGCGCGTGCTCGGTTGTGTGTGTACGCAGATTCTGACGTATTTTTTATTCATGCTCCCAAAAAGCCCGGGCCTCGAGCGCAACAAGCACCTCGTCCTCAATGGAGTGTGAGAGTAAAACAAAGCACTGCTTTTGTATTACACAGTAAATCAAGTGGTATTATTTTACCACTAAAATATTCAGTCTCTCAGGCACTTTTACTTTGGTCTCCAACCATCAGTCAAACTGCTGAGGCGTGAGCGAGAGAAGGGGGATAGAGAGAGGGAGAAAAGCAGCGATGGAGACTCCATCCTCCTGTAACATGTGTCTACAGCAATCTTGTTAAAGAATGCAACAGATCTGCGGCAGGCTCCATAACAGTATTTGTCAGCAGGAGTTAATAATTTATTAGCAGTGCTGGGAGGGCTGCGCTCAGGCAGCTTAAAAGTGCGGAGAACCCCCTCTGCCCCACCCCCACCTTCGACAAGCTCCATACAATACTACCTCATATTATTGAAAGGGGAAAAAAGAGGGGAAGCACGGCGGTAATTCTCTGAAAATATCTGAGGGCAACCATACAGTGTTTTATTCCTCATATTTGGATCACACAGCGCAGAGATCTAAAGGGGTTTGTGTGAAATAGATCAGCGCAGACACAACAAAGATATTTGACGAGGAGCAAAATAAAGAGCCGAACTCGGCTGAACGTGGGTACTACCGATGCGTGTTGAATCTGATCATATTTTCAGATGGAATTACGCTGTTTACAGTTGTGGTGTGCGTGCTCGCAAGGATAAAATCAGCAAAAACAGCCTGCCTTCTGGTGCTGTTGAAATAACTTAACTCCCATTAATAATTGAATCTGTTTCTCTGGAAAATAAGCCCTAACTGTGCTTTTTACATACTAAACAGTAAAAAAAAAAAAAAAAAATGTGGCAAACTGGAGAGGTAGCTCGTGAGCTGCCCTCCTTCATGCCCGATTACACAACAACAATGGAAAACTAACAAACCGGAGTGATCAATAAGCACATGAAACGCTGCCTGCTTTCTTCAAGACAAAGCCCCAGTGACTTTGAAGACTCGAGGCAAAGACGAGGGAGGGTCGGTCAGAGAAGAGAACTGGTCTATATATAGCTGACAATATTGCGCACATTTGAAGGATTAGGACTTAAGTTCTCCAGCAGCCGGCTCATATGGCCTGGAATGCTTTGAGTCATGAATTGTTCCCTGCGATAATGTTTCATCATCGTGCAAAACAACCTCCACTTAATTGGCGAGTATTAGTGGCGCGTTGTGCGCTGCTCATCTTAGCGGCCTTGTGACTGCCGGGCCATGTGTCCTCGGCTATCCCGTTTCCTCTTTCATCGTAAAAGGGTCTGACCGACTTTCACCCGTCATATCTGTTCTGTCACACTGTTTACCTTTTATAGACAATGGTGATAAGTAACTCCACACCATCTCCCCCGCCCCACCGAACACACCCAGCCCGCCCAACACTGACGTCTTGCACCTTCAAGACGGGAGAATATTACACTTTCTTCCTCCCAGTGTTATCAGCAGACAAAAGGAGAGAAGATCAAACAAATCATTAAAGGCAAAACTATCATTCAGAAAGAAAAATGAGATGGGAAGGCAGGCAATAACAGAGAAAGTGCTCTGACAAATGGTGTGCGCACATTTACAATCAAGTTATGTTAAGAATAACAAACAACAATTATGATTATGAAAATGTGTTTTTTTTTCACATAACTGAAAGTATTTAAAGGTGCACTATGTGGTTTTGGGGAACTGAATAAATTGAATGGAAACAATAAAAAGGACAACACAATTTCATGCTGTGTCACTTTGTTTATATGTGGCGGACCCTGCCACGTTTCCAGCTTCACACAGTGTTCTGGGGACCTTGTTTTTATCCAAGAACAGCCCATTTATGTAGTAATAGATAAAATAAATATTTCTGTGTATGTAGTGTTTCCTCATTAACATTGTAAGCATTCAGTATTCTGATTGTCTAAAGCATTAAAAAGAGCAGTTATCATATGAGATGTCTGCATGAGATCTCTTAATTGAGCCAATCAGCAGAAGGTGCTATGACTCTGTTCTTTCACTATCCCTGTGTATTGTACCGAAGGAGCTCTTACATATGTGCACTTGGTGTGCATTTATATTTAAAAATAGGGAATTTGACTGCGAATTTGGAGGAGTAGAGAAGAGCTTGAACATAATTGCCATTACCTTGAAAGTAAGCAAGATAAATTCATTGTAATGTAAAATAGAAGTAAAGAAAGAATATAATAGTTTGAGGGCTTTAAACCACGTGTGTGCGTACGTGAGTGTGTGAGTGTGTGTGTGTGTGTGTGTGTGTGTGTGTGTCAGACAGCGAGAGAAAATCGTCTGTGTGTTTCCCTTCAGGGGTTCCTCCTGTTCTAACAGGTGTCGTGGTAGGGTTCCTCTGGGTTCTTCACCTGCCATAATGAGATATTACTACCTGACAGCTCCCAGCTGGAGGAGCATTGACACGGAATCCACCGTTTAGCACAATTAAATTATCACCCTCCATTGTGATTGTGCCATGCTGTGCAGCAGCCAGGTTTCTGGATACATAATCAACTCGTAACACGGGCTGTGTACTGCACACACACAGTCTCTCTTTCCACGCATACACACACACACACACACAAACACACACTCAGACAGAGAGTGTGCATGCATATACGGTACACTTCTACTCTTCTCTGTTGCATAATTTAATTTTAAAGCAGGTAAAAGAGATTGCCGGAACATTTTTCTCTGCGTCCATGATACACAAATTGATTTAAATCTCTTAAAGCTGAGCCGACAAAGTAATTACACATAATGATATTAAAATATAGTAAATGGTTGGGAAAATACAGATTTTCCAACAAGGCTGTACAGCGACTGGAGAGTTGTCAAAAGGAATTTGTTTAAATTGTTCCTCCATTATTGTTGACCTTACCTTGCAAAAAGTCAACTCAATTATGGCGCCACTTCATCCTCACTTCACGCTCTCTCCTGGTGCCTTCTCTATTAGAAACTGCCAGTTACCACAGCTAAAATCCACACTCACATGATAGCCACCCCAGAGCAAATTAAGCAAGCCACCTGAAGTGCACACTTTACATATTGAGCAGAGCATTGATAATTACTTTGCAGGGTAAATTATTTGCAATAATATGCTGCTAGAGGAACTGCCTTGTGTCTCACTTTAAACACTTGTGCAGCTGCCATGACAGCAATGTTGGTGTCCTTGCCCCCCACGCAACGCAAAGGCAGATGCAGGTGTGAGAGTGCTTAAGTGTCCCTGTCTGTCTACTCAGGAAGGGTCGATGAGCACTCACACACTGAATCCCTCGTTGCCCCCTCCCACTCCTCCCTCTCCTTTGGTTCCCCCCCCCCCTCCCCGTGCCATTGGCCCTCTTCCTGATCCCAGGACACAAGCTCGGAGTTGGATGGCATAACAGCCTCTCAGTTCCCCAGGACACACACACACACACACACACACACACACACACACACACACACACACACAAGTTCACTCATGCGTATGCTTTCACAAATGAAGGATGGATGTCCAAAAAAATTCACCACTGGCCTTTTTTTCTTCCTCTTCTTCTTCCCTGGACTCACATCATTCTCTAACAGAAATTATCCACTAAAAGACGAATACTGGCTGTTGTGAGTCAAACCCGAAGACACACACACACACCATATGATGCTAACAGTAGCAGAACAACAAACTCATCAGCCAAAACTGTTTCCCTGCCGGAGAGGGGAAAATAAAACAGACAAGAAAAGCTGCTTATTTTCGAAGCCCTCTTTCATTCTTTTACTTTCCTTCCCTCTGTGGGATGGAGTTCCCAAGGAGCCTTCTGCTGCTGCTGCTGCACTAAAGCAAACCTCACAGCAAGTCGAGCCATCAACCAACACAACCCTATTTGCTGAGCAACAGTGGAGCTTTGTGGCTTTCCTCATAGTTGACAGTAAGTTATGAGCCCTTTGTGAGCAGGAGAAGGAAAACAGAGATCGGAATTTGGCAGGAACATAATAATACAGAAATCTCCTGTTCATGGAACCTGAAATTTTCGTGGAAACAATCGAGCATTGTTGAAGGAAAGAAAAGCAACAGTGACAGATGAAATATAGAGTGGGGCCCCCTTTTTTGTTAAACAGTAAACAAAGCGCCATTCAGGCCAGGTCCATTCTGTCATTTATAAAGATAACGTCTTCTGTGCACTAGAGGGTCTGCAGCAAATGGCTGCACTTCAACAAATCGAGTGTAACATCTCTCACAGATGCCAGAAAAGTGAGTTGAGGAGCTGGCCGGGGGGGCGCCAAGCAGAAGTGAAGGGACGCATCCCAAGTTACCAAAGAGATGAACAATAAGTCTATAGGGAGCATAGAAATCACACAAGTGAGAGAGACAGAAAAGGGCCACAATCTTAGACTTTTCGCCAAAAACTCAAGGACAGAGGCCAATTATGGAGGAACATTTTCGCGGCAACAAGAAAAAGTATGAACACTGGTGATGGTGAGTGGTTATGAAAGTGTGTGTGTGTGTGTGTGTGTGTGTGTGTGTGTGTGTGTGTGTGTGTGTGTTGGTGGCGGTTGGGGGGAGGGGGTTATTGTACTGTATGGCAGGGAAACTATGGGCCTCAGTCTTATGTCTTGCCATCATGAGGTCATAATTGGCAACTTTAGTGCCCAGCAGAACTGAGGTTGGTACAACTGCCGTTGGTTTGGACATCTGGAACATCGACACACAGTGGCCCACTTTCTCCATCACTATCCTTGTTCTTTTTTCTTTTTTTCCCCCCTCTCCTTATGTAGAAAAAGGTCCTGGTCACCAAATGGGCAAATATCTCCAAAGTCTATAGAAAAATAATTTTGTTCCCTTTCATTCTCAGCTCATAAATGGATTTATGTAACTAAGGGAGAAAAATCTGAACATTACCTTCAACGCCGTCGTAATTAAGCTTCTCTATTGTTGCTCGAGGAGCTCAGGAGGGACAAAAGCTCATTAGCTACAGTTAAACCCAACTCTAATTCTGTAGTCTTCTTTTTTTCCTTTTCTGCTATTCTTTTTCCTCCATCTGAATAAATTAATGGTGCTCATTGAGAAGGCTCACACAAGGGAAGGCGCAAATGTCTCTCCCCTTTGCAGCGACTGGACTTCTTTTTTCCCTCTTTGTCTTTGGGCCCTTGTATGTTTTTTTTTTTTTTTTTTTTTTTTTTAAGGACTGTGAGAAGAAGGGCCGGGATAGAATTGGGGAGGGGAGAGAGTAGCCACGTTTCATGTGACACGTCAATTGGAAAATCAAAACAGGGGTAGTTCATTTGCTCCACCCAGATGAGGCCATCTAGCAGGGCCATGATGAATAGGGGTCAGGCAAGCCACACCTCAAAGATTTATGATTAAGGCTTATTATGTTGGGAAACTGACATTGATTGCTGATTTAAACCAGTGAAACCAATTAATTTGCCGGTGCTGAATAGAAAGCATGGTCAACAGTGTGTGTCATTCTGACAGGTTGGACGGGAAGAAGCCGGGCAAAAGCGGCGGACTAAGTGAACGGTTCAGGCTCTGTTTGGAGGTGGTTAAAAGTTACCGCGGGTGATTGACAGCTGATACAAAAAAAGGGGAGAAAAAGGAGATCTGAAAGGCAAAAACCAGAAACCCCAGCCACTGATCTGAGTAATTGCCCAAAAATTTGGTTCACAGAAGACATGTACCGCTGCTGTTTTAGCAATGCTAAGATGGTTTCATTCATGGGCCGGCACCGAGAGAACCTGAGTAAATGAATGTGAAACTAATAAAATCAGAAAGCTGACAGACATGGTTGAACAGAAAAATGTGCTGTATTTCCACTCCAGGGGAAGCGGGCACTGTAGTGGATTAGACGCTGACTAGAAACTCAAAAAGCCTCAGCAGCCTGCTGCTAACCATGTGTCTGACCACTCATACTGTGCTTCAGCTCTTTACTGCATTTGTCAAAAAAAGAAGAAAAAAAAAAAAGAGAGAAACAAGTGATATGCCTACCACAATCTATTACCCAAGTGATTTCTGCGCTGTGTTCACAACAAATGCCACATTATGCTCAGCTGCATGTTATTTTCTCTGTGGTTGTCGGGGAAGCTTGTGTTTACCAATACCTTTTTCCCCCGTGTTAGCTTCTCCTTTATTCTTCCTCTGGCTCGCCCAGTGGACGCATGCATCATGACAGTGCTTCAAAATGAAATCATTAACTAAATTGCTTTCTTAAAAAGCCACAAGTGTGCGGCAGGATTTGTGTGTGTTTGTGTGTGTGGAGTGTGTTTGGCGGTGGGCCATGGGCCTCTGGTTCCCAGGCAGCCTCTGCCCCAGCTCTGTTGTGGTTCCCTGCCACCACACTCATTATGCTCAGCCTCAGCACAGCACGGTGCAGGGCTGCGGCTCGCCTCGCCTCACTCACTGGGCTAGTAGGAAATAATCTGGTAATCTCAAACTACTCCTCCATTTCAACCGGGGCCCCATTCACACAAAGAGACCCTTTGTCCTGAAACATTTATGACCACTCTTTGAATCTCAATCAGGGAATCAATCAAAAGGACATTAAACAAATATGGTTTTATATTTGATGTTAAAAGCTTAAAAGGGAATTTTCTGTGGAGCTGACCTGATTTTATACTCCTCTGGTATCAAACAACGATCCCTGCTGTGGCATTTCAAAATGCTAACAAACTTCAAATAATAGGGGGAAATATCCATATCAGCATCAAAGATCTATGAACACAGAATTAAAGTAAAGTATGATTAAAATATACTTTACATAGATAAAAGCACACAGAAAGTATGTAACAAAACTATAACTTTCAGGACACTTTATCAATCTGCCTGAGATAGATCTCAATAAACAAAGTAAACAGAATGGAAGGTAAATAGGGAGTGAAGGCCAGACAAATATTTGATAAGAGGATGGGGACTGTAGCTGAGCTGTATGACAGGTTAGCTGAGGGCCCCACCTACCAACACACACACACACACATACACACACACACACACACACACACGCACACACACACACATGCACACACACACACTAACCCTCAACCCTGACTGTCTATCTGCTCTCCACTGAGCTGAGGATAGCAGATGTGTCTTTCACAGCCTGTAGAGTGTGTAACCAATCTGCAAACAATAGCTAGAACTTGACAAAGGTCGCTGCACTTGCAACACACTCTTTACAGTAAAGGGCAGTCAGATCCCATTGGCCACTTAGGTAAACCATGCCCTTTAGTTTTTTTTTTTTTTTTTTTAACTTTTCAGACCACTAAGCACAGCCTGTAAATTGTGTGTTTTCTGTTGGTGTCTAAGCCCATTAGTCAGCCACTATAATGCTATTTGAGTGGCTATGTAAGCCCCTTTACTAACTTTAAGTCACCTCTCTGACCTTTTGTTAAGCTTACAGTTAGTGTAAACATGTTCAATCCTGTTGAACTATACATGGGTCCAAGTGCCATGAGATAGAAGCCCGTTCAGAGTCTTAATTACAACAGACAGCCATCACAGTTGACAAAGATCCGGCGTCAGCCACGCTTTCATGTACCTGCCATTGTGACCGCAGGATGTGGGGCTCCTGGAGTCAGGTTTCAGCCCACAGATCAGTGTCGCTTTTATTTTGATACTGTCGAAAGGTCATTTAAGGATTTTCAGTTTGATGGCTATAATAAACACATTTGAGTGGGAAATGACAAAAATGTAATTCTCATGAATAAACCAAACACATAGAGGGAAAATGTGTGCCTAAATTACCCACTGACTGACAACAACTTGACTCCAGGCTCACCGAGAAGTGGTGCCAGGTGCGTGTAGCCAAGGTGAGCTGCATCATTATATAAAAAAAAAAAAAAAGACCTCAGCCCTGTCAAAAAAAACAAAACAAAAACATCTCCTAATAGAAACGGGGGATTGATTTCTTTGATTTGTAAAAAGTCAAATATTGTGAAGGAAACTGAAATAAAAGTAAACATTTTTGTAGTAGGTCCATTGTGTGAGGAACTTACAGAACATGTCATTCTGGAGACTTAAATATAGATCATCAGGCAAAGAAAGGTGGTAAGAGGCAGCTGGTCGGGTGTGTTCAAAAAAAGCCCCGAGAGTCTATTAATGTGATCATGCACACACGTATATATCAATGTCTATAAGTGCGTATCTGCAATTTACATACTTTACATCTATGTGCAAAATATAGTGAAAATGCCATCAAATACAGACTTGATTAAAAAGTAGCACATAAAAAAACTACAGACAGCACGAAAACACACAAAGGAAAGCTTCAGTATGTTTTCTGCTGCTTTGTAAAAATCCCCCACATTTCCTCTCCTGCTGCACATTTATGTTGCTCGTGTTTTGCTGTTTGCATTGACTCTTTCAGATTCAGATCAGATGGAGACCAGCCTGCACTCACAGATCACCGTGTCACCCCATGCCACAAATCTTGAAATATAAAGATATCAACCTGTCGTCATCAATTAAAGATGTCGCAACAGATGTGCATTTAGTTATTTTAATGATGAATGTCCGTTAATACATTTAATATTATGTGGGCTGTTTAAGTGAACACTATGATTTTTGAAAAAGCAAGTGTACTGATTTTGTGCCTGCGTGTCGGAGATTGTGTTGTGCAGAGTTTGTGCAGTCTATAAACCCTCCTCTCTGGTGTCAGCAGGGCAGCCGTCCAGCATCAGCCTGGCATATCAGCTATAAATGGCAGCTGCATCACTACAGCACAGGCTAAAAATACAGGACCCGGTTTCTTCCGTTTCCCTGTATTCTCAATTGTGTGTGAAACTCAAGCTGAGAAACCCTGTCAGTCTAGCTTTATGTGGAAAAAAAATGAGTATTGGTTTTGGACGCATTGAGGAGCGAATAACAAATCCCCAGTATTTTGACAGCAAAATGCAAAAAAACATTATAGCAAGAGAGACCTTTTTTTTTTTTTCTACTTTGCTTTCGAGCCAATTTTTTTTTTTTTTTTTTTTTTTTTTTAAAAAAAAGCTCTCTAAAAGCTATGAAAAGTTTCAAAATTTTCCCACAACCCCCTCCTGGGTGTGCCTGTAAAGTGCTTCACTCCCGTCTCTCGAAAAGCTCCAAGGGATTGCATCATGGGACGGGGTGTAAGACGATGGTAGCAACATACTGTAACATGGAGGAAATACCTCATGTTGGTTGATTCATAAACACCTTGTGCACCGGCTGGCTGGTCTCTCAGACTGGTCTGCACTGTGCTGGTTGCAGTGGTAGAGCTGTGCTGCACTCGGTGCCAAGTCCCTACACTGGCCTGTATGCAGTGTATGTAAGGACACGCATACACACACACACACACTCTTAAACACAGTTGCACAGATTATAGCGTGGCTCTGTTGTTAATTGAGTCTCAGCCTTTGTGGTGTCTGTTATCTCTCACTAATAGCATACATTGGCCCTCTCTCATTATCAGAGTGGGTCTTTATCAGAGACCCTTGTTTGATACAGTTAGAGTCGATGCATTATGAACCGCACACCAAGAGTCAACAGTGATCTGCATATTCAATAACTTCCGTAATTATATGCGCAATTCATCAGATGGGATGTGATTGCAGGGGAAGTGGAATAGAGTGGAATAGAGAGGAGCAGAGAGGTCTGATTCCTGGAGGACTAAAGTCTAATCACAAAACTAACATGATAATTGAAATCTAAATTGAAAGGCTTAGCTCTCAGGGAGAGTATGTCAGACATGGAGTGTAGAGGCGCTAGTGAGAGTGAAAGAGAGGGAGAAAGAGTGGCAGGAAGAAATGCGGTTTAAACTGTGCGTGTACTACACAAGCCGCTAACAATACACCGAGGGAAGAAAAATATTATAACAAGCGCCGAAAACATTAACTCGCTGGAGGCTTGAAAAATAAAAGATCATGAAATTTGAAAAGATTTTGACGTGAAGTGACTCATAAAGGGAGCCACTTGGTTACTGCTCATTTCAGTTGTGGTGTCATTTCTGTAAAATAATGTTGAGTTACTTTCAATTCGTGGCTCAGATGGGAACTCCTGTACTGGCTCGTCAATTTGAAAATGTACTTCTTTTATTATTGCAAGCCTTTACTAATGACTAACGGTAAGTACAAAAAGGAAAAGAAAAAAAAACAGCGTATGTATATAGATATATAGATATATAGATATATAGATATATAGATATATAGATAGACATCTAGTTTTGCTCAGCACACTCATAGCCTAGTCCTGGAGAGTGTGCGTCAGAGGGCTGTTCAATAACGGCTCAATATTCCACACCCTCACCATCATCCCTCTTTGCTTGAGTAAACTGCGCTACGTGGCCTTTGCATTCCTATTTTCAAGACTTGACTGAAGTCACTGCTTAACAACAATAGTGTGAAACGTTGCATTGAACAGAACGGTCACCGTGTCTAATCACTTTTTGCTGCTCATTTATCCTTTAGCCATGAACAGAAAACAAGCCCAGCCAGTAGTCTGCCTTTAGTTTAAGATGATTCTCTCCTTCCACACTGGGATTTTCTAACTCATTTCAACAAACACGCTCTGCGACACAATCGCATAAACAATTTTCTTTTCAGATGCATCTAATCAAAGAAAGTATTGTGCTGTGGCATTGCACTGAAACAAAGCTGTCCTCCATTTCACCTCAGAGGCGGCGCAGCCTTCACATCCACTTCTCCCGTTTTACACAACCCAAAGGAAGAACTGCAGAAAAGTCCACTTTCTCGACCCCCCCCCACCCCCTGCTCCCGCACCCCCCCCCACACCCCCCAACCACAGGATTCATATTCATCCCTCAATAACATTTAATTAGTAATGCCAAATTCATTAACCTGTACTGCTGTTACGCTGGCCTCAGCCATAAATTAGCTTAATGTGAGCAGACGTATTGCAGCTGTAATAAGGGACATAAAACTCAAAGAGAAACACACACTGTTCCTCCGTAGTCATGGATCATTATAACTCAGCGGTGTTTTAGAGCATTCCTTCTCAGAGTAGCAGCTCTTTAGCAGCTCTAGACGGTACGCCCGTCAAACATTTTTCTGTTATGCCAAAGAAATGTGTTTTATGCTGACTGAAATGTAAAGAATATCATAAAAATGCACTGGTCATGACGACCAGGATTTTCATCACCACTTCTCATCTCAGAAATGTTTTGAATGCTTCTTGCATGTAATATCACTGAAGGTAATGAAAGAGGGAGAATTCTAACTCATTTTAAATCGAAAAAGAATCGAAAAAGAACCTGAAAAATGTTGCTATGCAGCCGTGAGTGCGAGTCAAGAGTGCATTACTTAAATATCAATTTTTTCCTTTAAAGATTCGTGTAGAGTTCATGTTGTTTTTAGCTGCGCTGAGGTGACAGAAGCTGATGCAGAATTGGCCGTATCGGTAAAAGAGATGCAAGAGACAATTCTAACAGCCTCTGACAGCTCCGTCTAATTGGTCCAACACTTTGGCATCTTGTTTGTGTTTCTTTAATCAGCTGAGGGAATGTGTACATTTTGGCTGTGGGGCATGTTACCCACTTTACTGTGAGGAGATATGTTACTATTAGCCTTTTCTGTCAATCTTGTTTTTCCTATAAAATCTTCCAAACATACAAACTTGTGGTTTTGTTTCCTGGGCAGATAGATGGATTCAGGGAAACAACCTGCTATTGTAAAAGCCTCGGACGACCTTCACTGTCCGAGGATTACACATTGACCTTCCTGCCCCCTCCATCCCCCAGTGATCTCGCCTAACAACTCGCACCAAAGAGCCTATTAGGCCTGGATCCCACTTTGTTGTTAAAAAGGGTCTTGTCCTTTCAGAACACTCACTTCCTCGCTTTCTGTTTTTTCAAGCATAGGTGCTGGAGGAACACAAGTCCATTGTTCCCTCGCAGATGGAAGTTGGAGTTACCAGGGTAACAGCTCTAATCCTCCCCTTTTTTTTACCACTTTTTTTTCATATCAACAGTCTATCGAGTGCTACCTTTTAAGTCACAGGCAAGAGCGCTCGCTCACTTCTAATTAGCTATGATTCTGTTTGCCAGGAGACAGCATGATGAGCTAATCGAAAATTTACGAAATAATGACGTACCGCGAGCAGCTACTTCTTTCTCCTGCGGCCTGCACCAAGAATAACAATAATGAGGCCATTATCGAGGACTGCACTTTAAAACGCTGCCCTGCCACCAAAACAGAGGACATAATTGTTCTGGTGTTTTCCATACAATCAACAACCCATTGTTGATGACTTGAGAACTAAGGGAGCAAAGAATGGGTGCCATAATGATTGGTCTGTGCTGCCATGAAGATCCTGCACAAAGTGTCCACTGAGGAAGGACCTTGATAGACTACTGATTTGCTTGTAAGGGCTCTGGATGAAGACAACTGTCTGGCTTTGTAAAAAGAAGAAGGAGGAAAAAAAAAAGTCCTTTCTGCTTTTTGTCTGTCTTGCCGCTCAAATAGCCCCCAAGCCGCATTAGAGAGTAACCATTCATATGGTGAAAGGCTGGGAGTCACACAGACTCATGTGAAGGGGCCACATAGTTGCTGGAGAGAAAGTCCATTTATATAACCTCTCTCTAATCAGAAGAAATATTGCTGGTTTTTGGTGGAAGATAACATAAGGTGTGTTTGTATCTATAAGAAGACCAGACAGCGTGGAGAGGAGAACGAGTGCTTCTATGCACATACTTAAAAAGTCAATCTGGTTCACCAGTCATGTGTCATCTGAGCTTTATCTAACATGTCAAGATAACAAGACAACTCAATTAGATAATTGCATATCAATGCTCCAAAACTAACTGCATTACAAATGCAGTGCAGCCATCAGGGAGTGAACGTTTCCCGGAGAGAAATTAGGATAAATAGGCTGGAAGATAACATATTTTGTCAAAAAGTTCCACATCTAAACTTACCGGGTGAGAGCTCAGCGGGTTCGCACAAACACGGTGCTGCACCTATTAGCCGTGCACCATTGTGAAGGAGTGAGAGAGACAGAGCTCGAGGGCAGGAAAATGCTAAGTGGGCCCCTTAGCCTAGTCAACCTTCAGTGGGTTTCATTTATCTTCATCTTGTTAGACTAAATTAATTAACAATCTCAATGTTACACACTTTCTCCTTTCATTACATCAAATAATGGCAGAAATGTAGGGGGAGGTCCTGCCCACTGGGAGCAGACAGAGACTGAAGACATCTCTCCCTCCCTCCCTCTCTCTCTCTCTCTCTCTCTCTCTCTCTCCCTCTCTCTCTCCCTCCCTCCCTCCCTCCCTCTCTGTATTCTGTCTCTCTTCCTTCCTCTTTCTCCCCCTCACACTCGCTCTCGTTTTCTCAGTCTCTTTGACTGCGCAAACAAAAAAAACCTGTTAAACGTCTTCCATAAACATATAAAAAATTGATCTGAAATGAAAGCACATCCTTTTTTCAACAAAGAGGAAAAGCTGCGAGGCTTACAGTAACACGAGCGTGAATGGTAGTCTATTAAAGACACAGCGGAAGCTACCAAAAGTTTCAAACTACAGCTGTCTGTACATCAGATTTGTGTAAACTTTTTTTGTGAAATACTGAGAGTATGAAACTGAGCATTACTTTTTGTGTCATGTGCGTAAAGTGTGAAGAGTTTGATGTATTTTTTCATGACGGCCACACTACGGCTATTAAAACTTGAAGCGAAGTGTGACTCAGAACCAAACTCGTGACTCATAACAATAATGAAAAGGCCCATCCGGTGTGCGACTGAGATATAACATACAATAGAAAAAAGTCAATAACATCTGCACATTTGTTTAGAAGTGCAGGAGCGTGCTCAGAAAGCCCCTTTGACCTAATTCAGTTGCTTGGGAAAAAGATACTGGGATCCTTCACTGGAGGAATGTCTAACTGCCACATCCATCCACCCCTGTTTCTATCCTTCGCTCCCCTTTCACCCCTACCCCCACCCCACACAGCCCACTCCAGGACACAAGTCTTATCCAAGCAAAAGGGCTAACCCTGAAGCAAAGCCTGCCTTTAATCTTGGCCTGATTGTTGAGGCCTCCAATCTGCGAGCCAGCGTGTGTGATATCTCTCTACTGGCTCTTCTCCTTTAATTAAAACAGACACTGACAGAAGGATGTGGATTAGCGGCGCAATAATGTGTTTACATAGAATGATCACTGTGTTTTCTCACAGCTACGAGAACAAAAGGAAATTGTTGAGAAGTAGCTGAGGTCAAAGGTCTCGCTTTTTCTTTTTCTTTTTCTTTTCTTTTTTTGTCCCCTCTTTCCTGTTGTCGCCGTAGAATTGGACGTCTTGGGTAAAGCTGAGATACGCTTCTGCCAGACTTTTTCTAGCACAGTTAGTTATCCACCAAACTAGTCTCAACAGGTGCTGAGAGTAAAACGCCACTATTCACTTTGTACCGTTTACTTTGTGCCATTAAGAAAAGTGGAAACGAGCAAAGGCAGAGCTCTCTCTGAAATGCAACATGCTGTATGCCTCAATATCCTCTATCAAACCACAGCATAGCGCCTCGTCATGAAAGATAAAACAGATACTGTACATTTTTGCATTGCATACTTTGCTTATTGCAGCGAACAGCATCTACGCATATGCAGTAAATGATAAAATATGCAAATGATAAATAAAAAGGAACGGACTGAGTCAGCGGTCATGGCTAAATGTGGCTTATTTTTAGTGTGACTTTAAACGATTGAATTCTACAAAGGATAAATAAAATAAATCTAAATGCATGTGGGATTATCCCATTCCCTTTTGAATTCCTGAAGGACATTTACACTAGCCAGAGTAATGGTATCAAATCGTCCTTTCTTTTTAAAATGCCCCCCAGCAGTTCTGAGAGGGGGGGAAAAAATGCTGTTAATTTAATCAAATAAGTGACCTTTTGAAAAAGAAATCAAAGAGGATTCATTAGCTTTAGTAAAGTTTGGCTGACAGCAGCTTTGAAAGGCAGATGCTGCTGCTGTGGCTTCTAATGAGCCAACCCTAATTAGGGAGCAACACTGCAGCCTAGAGAAGGTGGTTGACTAGGAAAGGAGCCAATGGTAAATACACTCTCTTATTTACTTCCTCTGTGTGTGTAATGACAGCACAAATTTTTAATTAGAATCACAGGAAGGGTAAAGACAAAAAATGTAAATCTTTATGGTAGGTTGAATACAAACACGGAACAAAACAGGAAACAACAGTACAGCACAGAGCAGATATGCCAGCCTCACCCCAGCATCCCTGATTAGGGTGGTTATGGCGAGGGGAGGGCAGCTGGGTGGGGTGGGGGTAGGGGTGGGGGGTCAGACAAAAGCATGCAGTGTACAGACACAGAGAGCCTGATCTGGTGGGTCCTTTAAGCCGTGAAAGGGAGAGGGAGGCAAAGAAAGGGCGGCGGTGGGGGTTAGAGCTCATCTACATGTGTCCCTTAGGTTGTTGATGTGTGCTTTCAGTCTGACTGGAGGCTATCAGGGTGAGCATGCCAGTCAGCCGCACACTTACATGAACACAATCATAACACACAGCTTGGGTAAATATGTCAGAAATCCACGTTTGACAGTGTTCAAATATACAGACACGTGAACGCACACACACAGGACAAAGTCTAAAGCTAACAATGTGTCAAAAAAAAAAAAAAAAAAAAAAGCTTAACCCCTGTTAGCCCACTGTACCACCCCTTGGCCCCAACCTGTGATCCTAAATGGCAACAACGGAAATGAAACTAACCTCAGTAAAAAGCTGCTACGAAGAAAGCCCTCCATGTCAGCGTGTGGGGGTTCTGGCAGGAGAAAATCACAGAGAACCATTTTTTTTTTTTTTTTACTGTGAAACAAGTGATAATCAAGAAGAAGAACAAGGGGGAAGGAGGGAAAGAAAGCAAGAGAAAAAGGAAAACACACAGAGCATACATCTTCATCCTATAATAAGGCATGTCTTTAATTAAAGCAGAAATATGGCTACGAACCCATCCTCTCTTTTTTCATGAACTGACATCATTAATTATACCTCTTTTCCATCGAGGGAGTGGATTTGCATACAACATCGGTTTGCAATGAGAGCCTGATGATATGTTTGCATCAAATAAACTCTGCCTACTGATCTCCATACAGTCTTTTTTCCACGCCTGTGTGTAGATATGCATAAACATGTACATCCAGCACTGTGACCACAGATCCCAGAGCAGCCCTGGTCTGTTCAGAGCAGCAAACGGTGGTCCAGCTGCAGCCCATGTGTGGCCGAGGGTGCTGTGGCTTCTGGGAGCCCCGGCCGCAGGGGACCCGAGCTGGGACTTGCAGCGTCAATGAGGCAAAAGGATGTGGTCATGATGTCACCGCTCGTAGGGGTCGTTCAGAAGCCTTACCCACAAAATAGCGGAGACACATGGCTAAAAATGACTTACAACAGGTTTCCATTAGCCTCTGTTATTGGTCTGTATCATATTCACTTTTATTGTGTTAGGACTGGATGAAAATTGATTGGGACCTCCATGTGCTTTTGTTTTAAAAACGAGCTGCGATTCCAGAACACAGATTTGTGAGTGGGACTTTTGTCAGCGGTGGAAAATTTAAATGTCTCTCAGATCTCGCAGCTTTAGCCGTATGAAGACACCCAGCCACTGAAATATGGCAAGGATATCTCACGGAGATATCTTCAGCAGTAAAACAAGTCATTTCACTTCAGCGTTTCTTCACTCAAACTTTAAAAGCCGAGAGCTTTAAAGTCTGCAGATCAAAATGCCTGCTGTGAGAATCGCTACTTTTTTCTTTTTTTTTTTGACGCCAAATGAAACACTCTTCTCGGAGCTTCCTCTGTTACGATACACCCTCGTGCACATCACCCTGAACAACACAAAACACAACGGCAAATGACATCCCAGCCCCTAAACACCTTAAGTTTTCGTGACGTTGGTGTAATTTGGCGTTTTCTCCCCTCGCTCTCGTCGCTCATGAGACAAAGCCTCTGAGAGAATGGAAAGAATGAGCCGGGCCCAAGGACACTGTGCCTTTCAGTCTGGCCAGCACTTAGCGAGGCAGTGGATCCACAAGGCCCAGAGGGCTCAGCCGAGACTTTTCTCACAATAAGGTGTCTGGGGAGGCGGGAGTGGCATAGCTAGGGGCGCTGCAGCTCTGCTCTTTTCTCCACTCAGCTGGGCCCAGAGCACATAATACCATCACCACGGCACAGCACACCGAGCCAGTGACAACGTGAGAAAACAACCGTCAAACAGTGCAGAGCAGATCAAGCGTGTCTCCTCACTTCTCTAAGTGCAAAAAGCACACATACTCTGAGGCGGGCACACACAACCTAAAACAATTACCGACATAAACGCGAATTTGCCCTGGACTTACAGTACACGCAAAACAAATTCTAGTACACATTTTACATACTGCAGAGCCAGAGTTCAGAAACTAGGAGGAGGAATAGAAACAGGTTTTGTTATCTGAATCTGTGTTTATTCTACACCTGAATCCTTCAGCAGACTTGCTAAAACAGTTAAAATGCAGCAGAGAACATGAAATAGATTAGGCTGCGCTCAGTTTCTATCTTTATCTCTGGTCTTATTCCACAACCCTTGTTCTTTCACTCTCTGTGTGCTTGTGTTTCCTCAGCTGTGCCTGCGGTCAGAAACAACTGAACTTAGCCTATGGAAGCAAAGGTGCGGTTTGGAGCGCAAATAACCAAACTCAGGAAAAAGTGACTGAGCCACATTGTATTTGCTCCTCTCCGAACACAAAAAAACAAGAACGTCTTTAAATTAAGGCTAGGCTGCAATTCAAGGGCAGGCTCGTTGGTGGAGGGGAAGAAGCCGAGAGGAGGAGAGACATCACTAAGTTGGCCTGGGCCAGTCCGAGCAGCACGGCAGCCCTTTCGAAGAATGAGCCTCTGCCAAAAGCTGCCTCTGCCTAACCAAGTCTCCTACCATCTGCAACAAATGTGCTCTATTAAAGCAGTACCATATGGACAACAAGCTAGCTATTAACACGGCTTCAGCACATCCCCTTAACCTAGCCCAGATTTCAAACTTCCAGTCAAATTGACTGCTGATTTAATGCACCGCCAGCAGCCATGTGGGTCTTGGCACGAGACGGCACTCTCAGCCTTCAGTCATTAACAGGCTCACGTAGCGCGCGGCGCGCAGCGAGACACAGAAGTTAGCTACACACATCCCACCAGCAGTTATATCCCAGGTAACATGGTACACGCTTTTAACCAAACCCATATTGACAACACGTCGAAGCGTAGAAATAACAGTCTGCACTGATCCAGGAACGCCACCCTTCTCAAGACAAGTAAACTATGGCTCAAAACACTGTAATGTACAGTGTGGAAACAGGCTTATGAAGGAGATCTACCCACAGCGCTGCTGCAGTGGCAGCCTAAGTGGTGGCTTATGTCTCAGTTCTTCCACAGTGATGGGGAGTGCGTTTGCTCCCTCTGCATGGACCCAAAATGGCAGTGATTAACCCTGCAGGGTGTGTGTGGGGGGGGGGGGGACACTTTAATCCCTGTGGGCCGGGCGGCCATGTTGACGCCTCTCCCGTTTCTGAGTCATGGGGGGACCCACCCACCGTTCACAAAGCCATGCTCTCTTCTCCTCGACCATGACGCCACAGCTATGAGCTCTCTGTTCTACAATCCAGAGACGCCACACACACACATGCACACACACATTAACACACACACCAAATCAATTACAGTTCTACAGATTGAACCCAACTCCAAAGTTCAGTAATTTTGTTTATTTTTTCTGCTCCTGTCTCAGCTGATAATGTACATTATTAGAGTGGAAACACATTTCCTCTCCCAGAAGCATGAGCGTACAGTACACAGAGCTGTGGACTTAGTCAAGTCTGAATAGAAGTTTGTTTTTGTTTTTGAACCTTGCACATTATTAGCTAAGTTCCTTCTCCATGGTAACAATCATCTGGTGATAATGACTTTTTACAGCTTGAAAGTCAATCAAGAGCTCAATATAAAATCATTGAACACTTATTTAGAGATTGTTTGGTGTAGACAGGAAGCAGTCGATATCATCCCCCACCCTCCCATGAAAAATGAACAATCTTTGACTTAATTAGAAACTGAAATGAACATCAAACTCAAAATAATAAATGCCTGAATAAATATATTATTTGGGGGATTTTGCTGTGGGAGTTCCCGTTATGACTAGCGGAAGCAGCGCAGCATTGGCCACTCAGGGACCAACTTTCTGTTGATATGACTGAACGGCTTGCAAGAACCTTTAAAATCAGCCAAACAAACGGATTATCCGCCCTCTAGCATTATCGGTTTTTACTGTTTTCATTTTAAGATTTATCCAAATCATTTCTTTTAGATTTTTAAACCCTTGAACACGAGACATAAGATCATTGCTCCACAACATCTCTGCCAGCAGTGTCCCGATGCAAATTGAAGTGATAGGCTAAAGACTGCCTGATGACAGTCTAATTAAATAACCCTGGCAGTGCTCTCACCAGCGCAATGGGATGTGTGAAAAGGTACTGTTTGTTCGACAGGAGGGAGATCCAGAGAGAGGGAAAAGAAAAAAAAAGCTGTCCAAGCAATCCCAACATCCCAGCAGACAGCTTTACGCCAGCTCAACACCCAGACACATGAAATATGGTGATACCTGGTCCAGCACGTGTCCACACACACTTCCACTGTCATATATGCATTTACACCTACAGCGTGGTACACAGGCGCACAGACACACCTAATGTTACCTTCACTAACGGCAATAGTGTCCCATTGAAACCCCCACCGCCACCCTCCAACCTACACACACACACACACACACACACACACACACACCTCCAAGCACACACGTACATACACCTCAGTCAGAGCTGCCAGATGAGTAGTGAATTAATTTGTGTGAGCCACTCCAACATTAAGAAGGTGTGTTGAAAGGTGTCTGCTCATGTTTCAAATTAAACGCGCTGCTGGTCAGCATTAGCACCTCGCCACCCGTCGGCAACTGACACTTAGGGGGCTGGGGGGCGGGGGGGAGGGGAGCTCATCCGCCGTTCACACTGGAATAATTAGAACATGTCAGGAAGAATTAATTTCCTCATTTTTCAAAAGGATACACAGAAATTACCATGTTATTATATGACAGGGTCCCTGGGAGGATTGGATTAAATTTGATTTCTTGCGCAGCCCACACAACAAATTAAAGTCATAAATAAGATGGAAAGAAGCGGGGCACAGAGCATATGTTTATGGCAATGAGTGAAGCCAAGGGACCAGAAACAACTATCTTCATTTCATTTTATTTAAATCAGGCCGACACCGTGTGTCTGAATGACAGCAGTTGCTAATGGGTTGAGATTAGAGGCTCCTTGACATTAACACAGAGATCAAACCATTTCAGGTTCTGAAAAAAAGTGCCAGGAACGTACAGTGTGTACGCTGCTCGATGAGCCTACACTGCACAGAATGACCAGCTCGTGCTTGACCTTGACAAAATATTGTGATCATGAATACCTCAGCTTTTCTTTATAATATCACACAAGCCACAACATTTCACTGTCCAAGTCTGTCGGCCGCCATTCATCATGGAGTCAGAAAGTGTTGGTTTTCAAGTCAAAAGTGTCACGAGATAAATGGGACTTTAAAACACGCAAGAAACACTTTTTGATGTTTTTTAAACTTACTTTGGAAGTACATTTGTGTAGATTTTTTTTTTAAGAGTTTAGAAGCAGCATCACTTGCGGTTCAACCTTCATGTCGTATGCTTTCCGAAGAGATGAGCGCCAATAAGGAGATCTAGGATGAGCTACATCCCATTTAAAGAGCATATTCATGTCCCAATTTAACAACACAAATGGTGGACACCATCTCATCCCTCTCGGTGCTCAGATTACACTTGTTAGCTTACTGTTACAATTTAATACTAGCCTGCCTGGGAAGAGTTTTTCGACTCTTTCAAAATGGGCTGTCATTAGAGCCTAGCACTCCCCTGGGTGCCACAAACTTTAAATAATTTGCGAATCAATTAACTGGCTACTCTCGAGGCAACAGGGATTTCACACTTCGGGGTCGCGGTGCATTATCAGTTGGAGACGATTCATGGCGTTTTGGGAGAAAAGTTCATGGTTGAAATCATTAATTCATTTTACCGGACTTTTAGTTATGCATTACTTTCCACAGCTGGGGTAGCAGGAAGATTAACAGCGTGTTCTCTGGTCACGCTGTATAGAGCTACGAGGTGAAACTCTGTCCTACAGTTCAAGGAACATACCTTGAGAACCAGGTCCATATTAAGTTTGAATTCTTCTGAGAATTAAATAAAATCCATGAAACCTGTAAATAATGACAACAATAATAATGATGATAATACGAATAAGAATAAGATTAAGAATAAAATCAGAGGTTAGGTCCTTTTTGTGCAGTTAAATATGGACCATGCATAAATCTATAGGCCATTTAAAGTTAAGTAATTCATGACTTCTATTGATTCTTCTCTATCTACTGTTCTATAGTTGGTTGTTTTTTCTATGCAGCACTGTGTGACCTTGCTCAAAAAAAGTGCTTTAGGAATAAACATTTTTAATACAGATGACGGACGATGTTCAAGAAGGTTTTCTACACAGGTAAATGAATGACATACGCAACAATTACTTTTCAACATTCGCACTGGGATCCTCGACATAATTGAGGCCGATGACATGAAATCTTTGTTGGGCAGTCTTTTTTTTTTTTTTTCCAAGCGGTCTCTGTTTAGCAACATGTTGACCATAATCACTGCAGGGTCAGCGTACTTAAGAGGCCCATTTGATAAATAATAGAAGAAGAATAGCCATTCAAAGGTAATTCATTTTCATTTCACGGTGAAGTGCTGTTTATTTAATTTCTGACAAAATGGCTCCCCGACACCCACCCCTCGAGAGGTGCCATCGACGGTCTGCGGACAGCTCTGACTGTTGCTTATTAGATAAACGCAGTAGATGGTACGCATTAACAAAGAGTGTATATGGTCGGATCCTCAGGTGTTTCCAAATGAGACTGCACACTTGTTATTAAACTTGTTCTCCAGACATAAACCAAATTACTCTCTGTCATGTTTGGAGGATTAATTAATCCTCTAGGTCAAAGGATCCAGATTGTATGAGGATCCAATTTAATGTCTCAGAAGAGTAGGATGGCACTGAATGCTCACACGCTGGGGCTTCGTGCAGTATTTTCTTCTATAACAAGCACTGACAGGTGTCTGATAACATCACAGCGACAAAATAAAAACATACTCTTAAAACCTCAGGGGTGAATTTATCGTGGAGGACCATTTTTTTAACTGGACCAGCAGTGGACTCCGCCAGTAACAGGAAAATGAAGCTGTCGGTAATGTTAACAAAAACTGAAGTTCCACAAATGGCCACTTGAGGCCGCTTTCAAAAGTGACTCAATCCCATTTGAGAGCCCCACTTAAAGATGTCCAACGTTACAGCAGAAATAAAATGCCTTTATAGCCTTCGGACTCTATAGCTACTTTCCCTGTTCATGACAGCTGTGCCTTCATTTAAATTATGATGGGGCTTAAATGTATGCATAATTAAAGGCTTTCAGTGACAGCTAGCTGCTAGCGATCAAGCTAGCTCTCAGTAGCCAGGTATTATTCCGCTAACCTCTCTAGCCTGGAATTAGGCAGAGTCAGGCACTGCTAAGATGGCCACAATCGGAGCCACAGCACTGAACTTTGCAGCGGCTCTTCAGGTGACATCAACAAGGCCGGGCTCATATTTTACACAGTCTAGGCTAGCGACAATTTTAAATTTGGTTTAATATTTCAGAACAAGCATGTGGCTCATCAAGTAAGCTTGTACCTTTAAACTGATGCAGTCAATTCTTAAAAACACTGAAAACGAAAATCTGTATTATCTAATATCTAAAAATCTGTATTAATACCATCAGTCAACAATGCGTGCAGTGATGTCTTTACTGAAGTGTATGCTGAGCTTATAATAACTTTGATTAATTGGCTGCTCTCACTGTCTTCATCAGTCCCCCTCTACATGACTGACTGGCTGGAGCTGGTGAAATGGTCGCACTATGCCATTCAGCTCGACTCAGTGAACCTAACATGCAGCAGCAGCAGCAGAAAGGGTAGGAAGGTAGCCAGGTGCATGTTCATCTGAGCAGAAGACAGTCAGTGTGTGACGTGAAACAGCATGATTAAACAATGGTAAATGGCCATGAACTTTGAATTGAGGGAGACATTTCCCCAGCTGTTATTGAAGGGCTTCACATGCACATTAATATGACTCCCATGATATCTCCAACTGACATTTGGAAGAAAAGAATAATATCAGCTGTATCACCTTTATTTGCTTAATATCTATGATACAGTTTTTATTAGAAAACCTGCAGGAGCGGCAGCTGAGCAAAGATTGTTCAAGCGATATTTGTATTGATGGGGTATTCTTGATTCTCTGTTTTTTTTGTTTTTTGTTTTTTGCTTTTTTTACAGCAAAAATGAAGTAATATATAGCAGCTGTCTTTCCTGAATTAGCTTAAAATCACTTATGCCCCTTTTCAATCTACAGATTTTGGAACGCGAACCGATTGACTTGGTTTAATCATTTAATGTTCTATTTTAAAAGGATGAATGTGCGTTTCTGTATGTGTATGTGGTTGAGATTGTCTGTTAATGTGTAATTCATCTTATTTTTTAAACCTCAGTGACACATCAACATGTGTGTAGACTTTTCATAATGAGACCAAATAAAGTTTTAGTCATTTTATTCCAAACCATTTAAAAGGCTTATTCTAATTACTGATATTCAAGGTTTCACAATTTTGACTCATGTCACCTGTAAATGACTTTTCTCAAAAAGTTTGCACTAGTGTAAGTAGGAGTTTTTTCATCCCCTTTTAAGGTTTATATAGTCATTTAGATACAATTACAAGTATGCATAAGATCACAATTAATGCATACTATAAATATGACCTTAAAGCTCCAACGCAAGAAATAGGATGGTAGCACAGAGGAAGCAACAGAGAAAGGAAATAAAATGAGTAACAATACTGAAACGGATCAAAGTGCAGGAAAGATACGTTGGAGGATCTAATGTTTAAAAAAGGTCTGTCAGTAACTTTGTGGCTATATACGTGTCTAATTGTGCATACATTGTGTGCCTACCCAATTGTCCACCTCATTTGACACAGGTGCTGAGTGTGGGTGAAAGACAGCAGGGGTGTATGAGACATGTGGCAAGACAGGAAAAGCTGAAGAGGCAAATTGATACTTACAAAAACTGAAAGACTCAATCCCCAGCTCCCAGCGATCACTGGTTGGTTGATTTTGAATTCATGTAAAAACCTGAAATGTAAACATGAAGAGAGAGAGAGAGAGAGAGAGAGAAAAGAATGTTTTAAATGTAACATTGAAATATCGTCATTAATGAGTTTAAATAGCTTTTATTTGATTATAAAGCACCAGTGAATTTTTGTGTGGTTATTGTCAACAAGGGTCTTAGATAACTGTATTTACCTACGCTGGAACAAATAGAGACGGAGCTAGAGGAAGAGAACTGGGGCCGTAGTGACTGTTGGCTGAGGGTCAGAGTCTCCACAGCTGAGCTACTGTGAGACAGCTTTGTTAGTGTCTGACCTCCAGTCCTCACAGCTGCCTGTCAGCAACGGCCATCCGTCCTAGACAATGTTTGAAATCTACTTCTCCGCTGCCTCATTAATCTGCCTTCCAGTCGACAGATTCTACTAATAAACAGCTTTCATATAAAGCGGTTGTTTTATTTAATTTTGCTTTCTTTCTTCAAGCGCTGCCTTGCTAATGATTTATTTAAAAGGGGGTGGGGGTGGGGGGCATGTTCTGCTAGTTTCAGCATGTCTTGTTGAAGTCCTGCAACTCCAGAGCTTTGTAAGAGAAAATACCAAGAAAACTCTGGCACAGTGTGAGCGCTTACAGTTTCAGGCATCACCGACGGCACATTTCACCCACAGTTAAGAGGTAATGACAACAGGGGGAAGACAATCCACTGATCGGACCGTCTAGCTGGAGGGGCGAAAAAGCCGAAAGCTCATTCATGTTCATTTTCTCACATTATCTTGTGTTCCACAATACGGCAAGATCTCATTACCAGCTGATTTATACAATTAGCCCGCCTCAGCACTGCCAATTAAACAAGGCCAAGGGTTTTTTGAGGTCACGCTTAACTGATCTGTCACTAATTTGCACTACAGCACCTCCGTCCCCCCATCGCCAGGGCCAATAAGCCACCAACAACAAGACCAGATAAATGTACTGACTATACCGCTGCATTGTTGCACCGAGTCTGCCATGTGGGAGGCTGCAAGGTTAACAGAGCTGGCGTGGAGGATAAAAAGCGAGCGTTACAGAGAGGTCTGAATGTGGCGACCTTGAGGCTGGAGTTGACAATGGGGGAGAGGGGACCCAGGTGACCCCAGCTGAATGGGAAGCTGTTGCATGAATAGCACCTCTGAGTTTAAAGTCTTCTCCTGCCTCTCAAATAATGCTAAACACACATGAGTTCACTGTTCTGAACCCTGTTCCAGCCGCAACCACCCACTACTGTATTCAGACACACACACGCAAGCACACACGCACATGCACTCACACAAGAGATTAACTTGTATTAGTAGCTATTCAGTCCACACAACAAACCACATATTACATGGATGGGAATTCAATAAACCAGCCTGTGTCAAACATCTGACTATAGGATTAATTCCTGTTGTGAGGTAATAAACGAGAGCTCTTATAATTACAGAGTAGACGTTAACAAACCTTTGAATTCATAATCTGATGATAATTTAGAACAACGAGGTAAATAATAAATGGGGAAATGTATTCCTCTTCGTCGGTTATTTAAGTTCATTATTTGTCGGGGGGGGGAATATAGAAAACAAAAGAATTTATAATTGCAAATAACGAGCGAAACCCAAATTATATCATAATGAAGCCAATGCAGTTATCCCTGTGGTGTAATAAGAGTCAGTGTCAACAGGCCCATTGTAGCTGCATGTAGCAGCTTTTTTTTTCCTGCTGTGCATTAGACCTACAGGCAGGAAACATAAAACAGCCACTCTCCATTGCTAATTAGAGGATGGGGGACTTATTAAACCCAATCGCAGTCAACCCTAAATTCAAATTATCAGTTTGCTACATTTTTATAAAGAAATTGTCAGCACCACTTAACCGATACACTTTCTGTTTTGTTTTTTGTCGGAAACAGAAAAGTGTTGATTTGAGAGGAAGCAATGCCAAGTAAATGTGGCCCAGAGAGAGCAGTCAGAACAAGGCACAAAGACTAGTTTGCTGGTGAAATAATTTCCCTTCACCATAAATACAGTTAGTTTATCTCTTGGATACAAAAAGAAAATCCAAATAGACTGACGGAGCTGACATCAAAGGAGCAGGGACCGAGACCTCACAGCCACCTGTGGCATTTCTGTCAAAGAGTGGCCTTTTCTCCAGCCTCGGCCGGTCAGGGCTACCTCTGTGTCGCACACACACACAGGCAGATGCACAAGACACACAAAAGAAACGAGCGAAAATGCAAACATGTGCACGCACACACACACACACACACACACACACACACACACACACACACACCAGAGTCGCCACTTAAGCGCTAAAGCTTTCATATGCAGTGAAGCGAAGTCGAAAATTGTAGCATCATTTCCAGCGCTGAAATTTGCAGGGGAATTCACACACACACACACACACAGTGTTGTAAAAAGTACCCAAAAGTCATACTTGAGTAAAAGAAAAGATGTCATGGTAAAATATTACTTTGAAAAAGGTGAACGTCATCCATACAAATAGTACTTGAGTAAAAGTCTCAAAGTTTCTGACATTAAATGTATCTGAGTATCAAAAGTCCATGTAAAAGTAAATAATACATATATTTATACATGTCTGTGTACTATGGGTCAACCAATTACCTGCCTAGACAATATTATCAAATCTGACATTTTTCTGATGGTGTGTTTTCTTTTGTTTGTTTGTTTGTTTGTTTGTTTGTTTGTTTGTTTGTTTTTAATCTCAGTGTTGCACAAATGAATTGGTTTAATATGAATACTAACTAGTAACTAAAGTTATCAAATAAAAGCAGTGGAATAAAAACTACAAAATTTGCCTCCGAATGGGGTGAGTGGAAGTTTACAGTACAGTACCTGAGTAAATCCATTTAGTTTCACTCCATCCCTGCACATACACGCAGTGTTTTGGTACTTTAGCTCAGCAAAAGACAGAAACCAGTTGGCTGGTGCTTGATGAAATTGCAGTGAAACTAAATCTGGGACAGAATTTGTCTCTTAATTGGGTGAAGTAAAGACACACACTCCCTCACACACAATTTGTTTGGGCACAGAATCAAATTCCACATTCCTGCAACGATACGGTGGGCAGAGTATGGAATATTAACGTTAAACTTTTCACTCGAACTCAAACCTCCCACGTAGAAACTGCTTGTGCACCTCCACATTACACATCAAACATGCAGCAATGTGTCCCCGGCTGGAGCTGCCATTAGAGCTGCAGCCTCTCGTGCAGTCTGTGAAGAATACAGCCCGGAAAAAAAGATTCAATTTCAAATCAACTGAACCTTCAAATTCCAGACATGTGTTCGTGTACGGTGTGTGCCACGCTTGATTTAATTTCCCCTGAACATAACAGAGAGTTGTGTTTTTTCAACCATCATGTGACAGTGGCTCAGTATCAACAGACAACATCGCCACAACTGTACGCAGCACAGGGGGAGACCAACCACCACACAGCCATCCCGACCAGATTCAGGTTTTATGTTTCATGTGCGTCAACTCTGCGCCACGTTAAAACCCACTCAATGTGGGGCGCGTTTAAAATCGCATGCATGTGCGCCTGCGCCCATCACAAATGTATGTTTTGCCCTGTGTATTTTTGTGCGGATAATGCATGAGGCAGGCCAAAACTTGTACTTCAACTCCTGCTCGAAATTCATCCAGATCTGCAACATGTTACAAAAATGTTTTTTTTTTTTTAAAAATACACTCCCAATCCTCCTCTCCAAATCCTCACACTCCCCTGCGTCCAGACACACTGAAGTGAGAATTCTGCCGAGTTAGTCATTTTGACAATAGAGGTAATCTATGCCATCAGCAGGCTGCTCCCCTACCTGGATGCTGTGTGGTTATCTCTGCAGAAGCAGCAGCCGCACAGTCAGTCAGTCAGTCAGTCGGACTGGGGACAGGCGCGCATGCGGGGGTGGGGGGGGTGAGCTATAACAGCCGTCCCAGGGGGAAATAGGGAAATGGGAGGGAAAAGGAGGGGCGCCGGGGGGATGGGTGAAGCGAAAAAATGTTCTGGGCACAGAAATGTCTGATAGAGTAATTGAACACATGTGATTGTCTGTTAAATATCCAGTTCCACAAAGTCAATCCTCTCTGCAGTAGCATCATCTGTGAAATATGAAATGACAGCTTCCATGCGGTGAGTAATCACCTCAGCCTGGAATGAGAGGATAGGGAACAGCCAGAGTCTAGGTGGACTGTGGACGCTTACGCAGGTATTGATAATTTCAAAGTATTGTGGAGATACTGTTTGCTCGCTCGTGTTTTCACTTCCCACTGGCGTAGATAAACAAAAAATAAAAAAGTCCAGTGTGTGTTCTTAGACAGACAAGAGTGGTATTTCTGCAAGAGCCCCACCATATCATTGAGTTATTTGGTGTTGGAAACAGGTCAATCACGTGCAAACAGCTGTTTCATGCTCCAGCACACTGTTAACTGTCACATCCTGACAAATCTCCCTTTTCTCCTCTTTTTATCTTTTACCCTCTGTCTCTCTCAAACTGCCCCGTTTCAGTCAGGGCTGATCCTGTCCTGACACTGAGCTGCAGCAGACTAGACACTCACAAAACGTCTCACACCGACGTGTCAGGAGGAATGACTAGCACAGCGTCACTCCGGTTAAAACGTCTTTGTTGAGAGTAAAACAGTGACCTGTATTTTGGCAGAGCTGGAGTGCAATAGTGTCAGATAAAGCAGATGAAAAAAAAAAAAAAAATCTGCTACTGAAGAGCAGCTATACTGCTCGGAGTTTGTAACAAGCAATAGACTGATACAGATACAGTTCTGTGGCTGAACCAGGCTTTTTAGTGCACTGCTCGGGAAAATGCATTATCTGTCATTTCCTCTGCGTCAAATAACAAGAATAAAAGTCTATTTACTGAGCAGCCGGGTTGAGGCTGGGTGAAGGGAGAGAAACGACCAGGAAATAGAATGTTTTCCTCCACGGTGGACGGCATTCAGTCCCCGGTGCTCCTAACAGGCGGGCGCGCAACCTATCAATTCTCTTTGATTCCCCCTTACATATTCTTCACTCCACAGACTGTAAAGACAGAGCACACAGAATAGGCTTGTTTTTTTGTTTTTTTTGCACACTGATGAGACCTCCTTTCTTAACTTCCAAGATGCACGCACATATTTTCTGTTCCCTTTTTTTTTTTTTTCTACCATTCTCTCTTTCTTCCTCGCTCAGTGTGCGGTTTGTATTTGTGTATGTTGGGGGCAGGGGTATGAAAACAAGTCTCTCCCTCTCTCCCAGGTAATGTGTTTATTTTCCCGGGCCCATCTTCTAGTTTACTGCGTGGTGGCGTTTCTCCCCTCTTATCGCCTGGCCCTCACGGGGCACTTTAGCCCCTCAAATCCTGTTCACCACATACTGGTTTTAGAATCTGTGAAATGAGTGCTAGAGAAGCGTGGCCACAATGTCTGCCTGTGTTGCTACTGGACTCAAATGGGCTTGGTGCTTTTTTGTCCAGGGAGATGCATAAATGGAAGTTTTTAACACCTCAAAGGAGGCTGGGCCTTTGTGGAGGCACACTAGAGAAGGCTGCCAGTCTCCCGAGGAGGCAGACACACTGAGTGCTGCAGGACAAAGAGCTAGAGGAGCAGAATCAGCAGGGGCATCACTCTGCTTTGGGCACCAAGCACACACACACACACACACACACACACACACACACACACACACGTACACCCGCATATACTGTACAACCGCACTTTCATGCAGTCGCACACAAAAAGCTGGAACGCCATGTTCAAACTGTCTCAAATACCTCTAAACACGCTATCTCAAAATAAGACATGTCAGATATATCATAACAGCTGCATTATCTTTCCAATCACTGCGAAAAAAAAAACAAAAAAAAAAACAAAAAAAAACAAACCTACAGCTTTTACTGATGTTCTAACAACCGGCACTGCAACCTCATTATGGTACAAACAGACTGCAGCAGCGACTGAAGAATGAAACATAACTCATCTGAATATAAACACCGTTAAAGCCGGTAAAAATACAACATACAGTAGCTGACTGTAAATAGATTCACATGTGATTGTGCAAACACGCTCAATGAAAATGACAAATATAAATAGCATAACAAACGCCACCATTTCCTACTTATTGATTTCAGCTCCACTGTTTGAAAATGATTTCCTCATTTCCATCCCAATTTTCTTTATTGAAATCCTTTTTTTTTCTTTTTTTCATTCCCGTGTACAGCCCAACAGCTGGCATTTACAATCAGTCTTTATGCTGTTTAGATGTCTACAATAAGCATTTAGATGCAAATATCTCTGCCTTGTACAAAGGAGTTGCAACTTCTGTCAGAAGCAACATAATCAACCTGCAATTGTCTCCTGGCTCCGAGTGGTTTCCAATGACAAGGCCTGAGCCGTAAGCATCTGTATTCAAATGATTCCCTATTTCAGGCGCTGTTTAGTGTGGATATTTTCCAACAGTACCGCACTGAAAATCAATCACATGGTGAATTAAACCAGAAAGGAAACAACTGATCCATAAATGATCAGGTTACAACAAGGCATTGGTGTCCGCAAATTATTCTGTGTTTTTCCTTATTTCGAGGAGAATCAGCGATGCGCTGTTTGATAGTTTCCACCAATGACTTGCATTACCGGCACACATTTTTTCACTTTTGCAAAGGCAGGCTTAAGATGACAAATAATTACTTTGAGCGGCGAACTCGGCACAACGCAGGGAGAAAACTTTAACCGATGACGTGTGAAATCTCATAGCACGCGACAGAAAGACTTAAATAAGCTGCATTGTTCCCAGAAAATCAGGGACTACAGTTAGAAAAAAAATCACTCTTCACCTTCCATTCATAAAACCCAAAACCATACTGTACAGCACAGCAATGCTTTTAATTGCACGTTCCTCTCCATCCTGCTAACAACTGTCTTTCTTCTCTGCTGGAACTTTGAACTGATAAAAATGTAGCACACAGATTATTACTTGAGAAAACGTAGACTGAAATCTTGATTAAGATGTTAAGGGGTCATATACATATAAAAAAAAGAAAAAAAAAATACAACTGAGCCTATTCTGGAGTGTAGTGACCACTGTGTAAATCTGATCCTGATGGGATTATATGCTTTGCTTTGGCTCCACTGGCCCCTGTGCAGCCATTTTCACAATTAACATTTTAACCTCTGTTTTCTCTTTTTATTTACAGTTGCAAAGGTCATTTGTCTTTTTTTTTTTTTTTTTTTTTTGAAACCCACAATTAATAGCAGCGTTTGCAAATGCAAATGAGTCCATTTAGGGGGAGGGAAAATGATCAGTTTGAGAATATTTCTGCCTTCTTAATCTTCTTAAGAGGGAAATGATTTAAAAGGAGGACACAAATCTCCAGTGACATGGCAGGAACTGTAGGGCACTTTCCTCTCCCCTTCCCCTCTCTCTCTCTCTCTCTCTCTCTCTCTCTCTCTCTCTCTCTCTCTCTCTCTCTCTCTCTCTCTCTCTCTCTCTCTCTCTCTCATCTCACTCATGTCTCCCTCCCTCCTGCCACCCCCCATCCCCATTTCTCTCCTGTCCTAATTTACTCGCCCCCCCACCCGTTGGCCTGTAAGGGTGGAAGGGCCAGGAGGAGGAAGGCACAAGGAGGTGGGAGCAGGGCTTACACTCAGCTTGTCCCCCCCAGAGGAAACAAATGTAGTGTTTGAGCCACTGATCACTGGTATAATTGAGTTTAACACTCCTTTTCTGGATTAAAAAAGAGCCTTTGAAATGAAAGGTCAAATTACCTCCACAGTCAGGCAATAAATAAGTCAAACAAGGTAAGCGGTTCCTGCCAGCATATGTTAGTGGCAAATTTAATTAGTGGGAAAACAGGAGGCTCCTCCAGTCTATGCTGCATCGAATAAAAGCAGTGTTTGGTTGTACGGCAAAGGAAGGAAATGTATCAATCATCACTTAATTCATCTCATCAGTTAAAGTTTCACAGAGCATTTTCCAACTTACAAAGGATAACCCATCATTCAAGAAGTCCGGCTTTAATGGTGTAATATCAAAATATCCACAGAAATCTTGCAAATGATCAAATTTCACGGGGGGGCTGAGTGCAACATTCTTGGTCATTAGCCTGCAATCTTTTGAGTGCATGATTTTGTTTTTCCAATTATGTAAGGTATCCTATAGGCCCATTGTCCATTGATTGCGGCACAAGGAAAGAAAACGGGCATAAAAGTAAGGCTGCAGTCTGGACTGGAAGCACAGAAGGTGGCCGAGCAATGCACAGAACAAGGGAAACGGAGAGAGTGCGAGAGAGAGAGAGAGAGAGAGAGAGAGAGAGAGAGAGAGAGAGAGAGAGAGAGAGAGAGAGAGAGAGAGAGAGAGAGAGAGAGAGAGAGAGAGAGAGACAACACTGCTCTAAACCAGCTACAATGTGGCCTTTGTGACATAATGCACTCTGCACAGCAGATTGTGGAAAATAATCCAAAATTTACTGGTTCGCATATCCAGCAATAACAAGTGACATCACAACCTGTACCATATATCCCATGTTTCTGGGCACATTTTTACATTTAGTGGAGAATGGGGGGGGGTAAGAAAAACATCGTCAAGCAGTTATTATATTCCCATCATGTCCTGGGAGCCCATTACAGCATGGCACAAGCAACGGTAAAACTGAGAAAGTCAGCAGGCGGAGGCTGCAGGCGGAGGGCTGGGCACAACTCACACCCACAGTCCAAACCTACAGCACACTGTTAACTGCTGGAGAAAGATGGACTTCAATCAAACACTTTGCACCTACAAGATTATGTGTATTTAAATGCTGATCGTCATAAACGTTTGGTTTTTAGTTGGCTTCCGTGTGCTACCATTAGCTCTGAGGCCAAGAGCTTTAAGGTGTCCTTGCGAGGGTAATGAAGACGAGAGACCGCAGCAGAAGAGCGGGAGGAAGAAGCTCAGTGGCGTGGCTGTCCAGACGATATTAACATGGGGTCGACTGTACTGAAAGCACGACAGGTGGGTCACATGAAAGATCACCATGCTTTTTCTTTCCACTTTCCCAACACATGCTTCTCATTATTCTCCAAGAAAAACTGACACTGCTCCAAGCAAAAGAGAGAGGGCCACTAGCACTCACCACAAACTAGTTTTCAAGTATATCTTACATTACATGTGAGTGTACATTCTGAAGCTGTGTATGCTTTGAGCTGCTCCATCGGGACAAAATGAAAACGTAAATAGATTAAATTGCGTGTCCAAACACGCAGTAAGTGCTGCAAGGTAAGTATGATCTATGTAATAAAAGAAAAACACTTTCCAGGATTTCACTCGAACGAGCCAAGCAGCTTTTTAAATAAAACAAGCAGACAGGTTCCCACAACCTTTATATATTTTATTCAGTATACATTTTAACTCACGTTCCTAAATAAATGTGACTTCCATTCAGCTGTAAAAAAAAAAAAAATAAATTTTAAAAATCCACAGCTGTACCATTTAAATGTTTAAATGGCAAAAAAATATATATATATTTTCAAAGAGCAGGCATGGAGTGTGTTAAGTTGTGTGTGTGCGTGGAACATGTGCTTGTGTCAGCGCATGTATGTGTCCATATATCCTGGTGTGTCTCCACAACAGCCCCCTTAATGTGGGTTTCGGGCCGACTCTGGCCCTAACTGTAAGATGTTCAAATTGGAAAAAATATTACCCTTCTTTCTCTTGAATAGCCAAGAGATAAGCACCCTTTAGCAATGAAGCCAGCGGAGTTTAAGCTTATTATGAATACTTCTCAGAGCGCAGAAGCATGTACTGTAGAAATCAAAGGGAGTAATAGGCAGGTAAGCCTGTGTCATTTTAAGGAGGAAGTCAGTTGTGAAATTGTAAAAATCGCAAGGCCCCTCTGTCAATCTCCTGCCCACAGAACACTCCCATAAATGATTTCTAAATGGCGGTGGCTATCACATATCTGTAAAAGTCAGAAGTTTGTGAGGCGAAAAGAGAGAGAGAGAGGGAGTCCAATGCTAATCTCTCCATTGATGGAGACTTATAACAATAAGACCGTTTATCTTTTTGATTAAACAGCACATACTCCGGAGTTCACAAGAATGTGTGGTTCTGTGCAAGCGCCCCTAAGCATCCCCAAGCGGACCTGGCTTTGCAGAACATTCCTCATGGCTTCATGTTCAATTGGCTGTGAAGGTCCGCGGCACAGCTCTCATGTGCCGGACTGAAATCCTCAAAAAGTATCTCAGGTCATCTTCGTTTTATTTTTTTTTTCTTTCTTCCTTTTTTCTTGATGATTGCGCCACAAAGAGCTGCTCATCAAATATCTGGATTCTCACACGAAGCAAGTGCGCATAAACTCACCAAAACCATCAGCTGTGGGGTTACAGTTGCACATTCGTTTGTGCATTTTCGGCTTAATAGCTTCAGTTGTAAATCTGCTGTAAAGATGATATCATAACACAACTGCTCCGAGGCAGCCCGGACTCTGTGGTGCTCCATATTCTACAAAGGCATACACACACACACACACACACACACACACACACACACACACACACATACACATGCTTACAAAACCCACACAGGCTAATACATACTGTGCTCTTTCTCCTCTGAATATTCATCCATGTTTCCACATCATCCGCAGGTCTCCTAATCACAGTCACTTCCCTTTTAATCACAGAGCTCTAATTAGGTCCTAATAAACCATTTTGCCATCCTCTAGGAGCGCCTCTGTGTCACTCACACATCAAACCAAGAAATACTATATTAAGGGGCTGTCAACCTCAAAGGAAAGCTCCTCCAGCAGCAGTGATACAGATACTGCAGGCACACCCTCTTACACTAATTGAAATTATCGAAAGCTCCGCTTACATGTGACACTTGGCCACGTCTGAAACCGTGGCCTGAAGTACGGCAGTCAAAAGAACGGCGCTTGTGCCAACACCGAGGCTCTACTGGGTTCTCTGATGTCTGGTAATTGTTTAAACCTGAGTGGATATGGCACGGGGCCTCATGCTGCCTGTTCTGCCAAGAGAAGGAAGAGAAAAAAAAATGTTCTCACTAGCACTTTTCTCCTCAGTTTCTTCTATTCTAATTCAGTCCAGCATGGTCTTCAGGAAAAGCCTCAATGGTTCCATGTTCATCTTGGAGAACCAGTGTTGGGGATGATGATCGCCGACCACAAGTTGATAATGATGACTGTTTAATTAGAAGGCTTTCTTTGGCCTGGCCGCAACCCAAACTCCTCCACCCTGCAGATGGTAACCAATAAATTTAGCTTTGCTGAGGATGAGGAGGAACATTGTACCTCCCGAGTTTACCCTCAACCCCGCCCCTGACCGAGGACATAAAGCCTTTCTTCCTCGATAACACAAAAAAAAAAACGCAACCATGGCCTCCGCCGCATGTGCCTCTATATGAGCGAGCGGACTTGTGACGGAAAAACTACAGCGCATGTTCATCTGCATCTAATTTGTAATCGTGGAATACGCTTTTAGGAAAATGTAAAGCCCTCTCATTAAAAGGTGCAGTTCATGAGAGCAAATACTGACGCTTTGGGTTTGAAGGTGGGTCAGTTTAGTTGACATTATGGCTTCGAGAGTGACAGGAAATGGGAGAAAGATAGGGGGAGTACATGCAGCAAAGGGCCACTAGCTGGACTCGACAAAGTACTCTGCTCTGTTGAGCCATCAGGGCGTCCCAGAAATTCTATTGTGTTTTTTTTTTTCAATCCGCGCCCTGTTTTTTTTTTTTCTTTCTATCAACTACAGTTTCCATCCCTCGCAACTAAAGCATAATTATGTTTCTCACGTTTATGTTCAGGCAACTTAAAACGCCTAGTTAGAGTTAGGGAAACACTGTGGTTATCGTAAGTACAGTATGGTTGCGGTCGGAGAACTCAAACACTTCGTTAAGGTCGGCAGAAACAACACGAGGCTGGTAAATATTTTTAAGAAGTCATCTGTGATGGGATGCAAACCCTCAGTCTCCAGCGCAGAAGTCCTGTGCCCAGCAGCCACCCACCCAGGCCTCCTCCTCCTCCCTATGACTCTGCACTGCGGTATAAGAACGTAACTCTGTGAGCAAGCTTTTGACAGTGGATGTAAATCCCGATAGCAAATTAGTTGCACATGAACGTAATGTGTAGGAGGGAGAGTCCTGAAGTTATTTGTATATATTTATATGCCGTCTGCAAGGTCATTAATTATGGTCATATATAATATTCCAACAACAGAAAAAAAGTTTTTTCCAAAATCGAAACATTTCTTGCTCCTTAGTACTTGTTCCACAATGTCATTCTGCTCTCCTCCGCAAAGTTCTTGTAGGCTTTATAGACTGTCCTGTCCACTGGAAAAAAAAAAAGAAAGAAGGAGTGTTACTGTTCCTCACACAGGACAACACCTCCCATCATCCTCTGGTCCCCCCTCAGCGTCGTCCTCACCCACCTCCTGTCAATCATCCTCCCCTTGGATGAGCCTTTCTACACCCGCATTGCCTGGCAGGAACGACACTCTGTGTGTGTGTGTGTGTGTGTGTGTGTGTGTGTGTGTGTGTGTGTGTGTGTGTGTGTGTGTGTGTGTGTGTGCATTGTATGCGGGCAAGCGGCGTGTGCCAGAGTGGCTATCCCCTCAGACTGTCAAAGAGGCTCATGGGAAATTTACTGCATGGGCCAAACCACAGGCTTTCTCTATCATTTCAGCAGATTTCTCTTTTTTAGTCCCATTCAAAAAGGTGACTATCACAGACGCTGCTTTTCTTTCTCTGATTCAGACTCTCTGGGCTTTCCTCACTGTAGCTGCACATTGATTACAAATGTGCGTTTGAGCCAATAAGGGTTTAGTGCCGTTTGAGACTGGGCGACATGTTTCCAGTGCCTTCAACAGTTGTTTCTAAAGCTGGTATGTTAATTTGTGGACCATTGAATTAACTTAATGGTTGATTAAAAAGTGAAAGTTTATATTTTCCAACATTAGCGCCTCTGGTATGGTAATAGTTATGTCATGGCACAAGTAGGCTGAGTGATGGATAAAGTTGTTCCAGTCCTCCACCATCATCGGGCGCTCACAAGCTGGAAATTGTGCTGTTTGGGAACATATGATAGGAGAAACGTGAACGCCACTACTGTGTGTATTCCTATTCCTATCCTAAGTACAATAAGTATTCTCAGTCACCTTGAAAATACTAAAATTCACCTTATATGGGTCAGGACCAAGATCAATTTATTATACTAGAAGAGAGCATGAGTCTGATCCACTTACTCATCATCAGGGTTTGAGGCAACCTGAACACCAATATCATATATTGTGCCCAATCTTAAATATCAGAAAAGTCTGCTCTTAGCCCATCTTTTCACCAACAGCATCTAAAGCCCCCCCCACCCGCCTTCTCAGAGAGTGGGTGAGAGAGAGAGGGTAACAAAGACAGCCAGAGAGCGAGAGAAAGCTTGTGGTCGGGTCTGGTGAAGCCATTTTCTCATAATGCACATTAAGGGCAAAGCCTTGTAACACGTCCAAGTCGGTGTAAAAAGAAATTATTCAGAAAGGAAACAAAAGACCTGGGCAAGAAGAGATGCTATGGTTAACTTCATCAAAATTTCAGCCGCAAGAACCTTTCCATCTATTCCCCCACCCTCCCTCTTTGTCACTTTGATTTATTTTTGGCACTGTGCGTTAGCGTTTTCCAAAGGAAAAACTGTTGGGAATCTGATTTCTGGCCCAATACGTCCGTTCTTTTCCATAACTTCCTCGCCTGTTATAGATGTCACAGTAGCTGCTCCATGATGCAAGTGGTTGATCAGTGTTTGTTTCCATCCAAGTGGGCTGACACGGACGGATCAGAGGACCTCAAGATTCAGCGGCAGCAACGGCAAAGTATGTTTTTGTTGTGAGGCCCGTTTTTGAAAATGTGATAAAATCAACAAGTCTGCACTTGGGTCTTCCGAATGAAGTCAAGTCTTGTCACTTGTCAGTCAAACTGGAGAAGCCAGCATGCATCGTGGGCCAATATAACACATCACAGCAAGACTGCTTCAAGAAGACAGCATCATGTGTTCACAACCCATACTCTCTCAAGAGTGTGCACACACACACACACACACACACCATGTATGAGTACATACGCAAATATGCACTCAGAAATGAAGTTGCCAATCTGATCTGAAAACAGTCGACAGCCAGCAGAACGGCTCCCAGCATCCTAAAGGCTGGACCGCAGAGTAAAGAAGCCAGATTGGCTGGCTTAGTCGCAACTATGGAGCATATTTTACATCTCATGTCAGATCAAGCTGGCAGATACCGAGCCGGCTGTCAACCTCCGCCGACTGGATAATGTCTTATCGTTCAGCCTTTTACAGACAGAGGAGACCTGTGCAACTTGGATACAGAAACAACCGCTCCCGTCTGAGACTATGGAGAACATACCCCAAGAAAACTGAATTATATTTTCTATCAAAAAGGCTTGAATGATCACAACCTTCACGTTGAAATAATTCCTGATGGTTTTGTTTCTGCAGTGTTATTCATAACAAATGAGAAACACTGCATGTATGCGCTCCATGCCTTAATTGCAGCGTTTCTCCCTCATCAGGGCATGAGTTGTTGGGTTTTTCTTTTTTTTTTTTTTTTTTAATGTCTTCTTTCCCATTATTTTGCATCAAGGCTCTGCTGTTGGCTCAAGTGATATTTTTCAGAGAGTCCTTTAAAGCTTCCTCCAAGGCTGTGGCTTGCCCATGAGACTTGATCCAAACACAATGGGGGGGGGGGGATCACAAGGAAAAGGCTTGTTGTGACGCTTTTGTGTGTGAGCAGCGCAAAAGCCCACATTACACTAATCTCTTTTCCCTTGTTCACTCACAAGACACAATCTCAGGTCTTCAGAGCTTCTTCAATTCTAGTAGGAGAGAAATCACCCGGGGCAAAAGATCACAGCTTCTTCTTCTTCTGTCTTTTCTTTAAATTTTTTTTTTTTTTTTTTTTAAAAAGCCAAGTGCCAGCAGCAAGGTCACCCACACATCCATATATAGACTTCAGTATCCATGACAAGTGGACACATTGATACATAGAAGTATCATTTCTCCGAGACTTGACATAAAAGGTTGACGTCAGTGAAATTTGCCACCAAGTCAAACTGAAAAAAAAAAAAAATGCATGACTCTCTCAAAGCGTAGCTAACAAAATGGTTGCCAAAAAAAAAAAAAAAAAAAAAAACTGGCTTTGGATTCTGCACCCAAACGCCTGCAAAAGGAACACGGACCGACATGAGTGTTTGTTTAAAATTCAGCTTCAACCACCTGCACTCTTTTCACACAACCTGACAGTTCTCAGCCTTGGTCCATATGCTGCGTGTGTGAGTGTGTGTATTAGAGAGAGAGCGCACACGTGTGTGAGTGAGAGAGAAATTGCGTGTGTGTGTGTGTGTGTGTGTGTTAGAGACCGTGCACGCATGTATGAGAGAGAGAAATTGTATGCTTGTGCGTGTGTGTGTGTGTGCGTGTATACATATGCACAGACTCCAAAATCCACCACATTTTAATTACTGCCCGGCTGCACTGTGTGCCTCTTTGATATGGAAATAAAGGCAACCATCTTCACACACAGCCACTGTACAAATCTTCATCTGATTCATAAAAAACAATGAGCCCGACTAATTCCTCCACCTGATTACAGTCCCCGGACCTGTGTGTGAGAAACACACAGCCACCAAGGCCCCTCCAATTAATTCTACATATTAATGTGCGATTTCAAAAAAAAAAAAAAAAAAAAAAAAAATCAACTACTTACCATAGCCGAGACTGTTGCATTTTGAAGTCAAAGTTAATTATGCACAACTATGCTATATGGACTAAAAGAAAATGTCCAATTATTTTGAGAAAAACATTTTCGGTGGGAGAGTGAATGATACAGATCAAAATGGGCCACTTAGGTTACTTGTGCAATTATGCAGCTCCTGTGAAGATACACATATTTAGATTTTTTTTATTTTTTTTTCTTCATCTCTAATCCTTTAATGTCAGCAATACTGTTCACTTATGGCAGCCAGAGGGACACAGAGATCTAATAGAGCAGAAAAAAAGAAAAATAATTAAAAAAAAATACTGCCCCTGCCCTCGTCGATGCTCACTAAGTGTTGGCATTGCACATCCTGTAGGTGCGATTAGTTTCTGAATAAAAAAAAACAACATGTGCCCAAGTTTAATCTTTGACTTTGGAGGAATTTGTGTTACATTTGTTACATTCTTTCCTATTAATCTGTCTGGCTCCACTTTCTCACAGCTTTTCAGTAAAGATGGCAGCTTCATGGAGGCGATGGCTCCTCTCCTGATGCCGCTGATTTCATCCGCATATTCTCCTCTAAAGGAAGTCACAATGGATGCCGACTGAAATTTCCTCCCGTTCGAGCACAAAAATCACCGACAACTGAAGGCGTCTGCGCCGTGCTTTCCTGTCATCAAGCGCCCGCTCTGCCCCACCAAACGCTCCCTTCGGTGTGCAGAGGAGGGCGAGCTCTCCGTCACTGCACGCGTTCTTTACACATAATAACTGTGCGGCTCCTAATCACGTTGTCCCGTGAAAGAAAAAATTAGGCATCCTGACAGAAGCGACACGCTACTAACTTGTCACGAACTTCTCATCGAAGGGGACAGATAAAAAATAATAATAATAATAAAATGTTAAAAAAAAAAAACCCATGATGGCATATTCCCATCAGTTTGGATCATTGTTGAAATATTCTACAGCACATTAGATAACACTTAGATAGACAGATGTCACAACATCTGCTACCCCGCCATCCTCCACCTTTACCAGGCCTGCTGTTGTTTACCTCCTCTCATCTTGTTTATCATCAGGTCTCAGCCGCTTGCCTCCAACACCACAAAGAGAAGGAGGCTAGTACCTGGGCACCCCTTCAACTGCTGGCCCCCCACCACCTCCTCCTCCTCCTCCTCCTCCTCCTCCTCCTCATCTATAGCCTCACTCTCCCTGCAGTGTCCTGTCACTTGGAACAAAATAGCTGTCTTCCTGCGAGACACAGTATATATATATATATATATATAGACAGAGAGAGAGAGAAAGCAACGTGTAAGATTTCAGTTACACGTTCGGCTTTTTTAGATTTTGACATTTCAAATCCAAATCAACGGTAGCGTTTGGAAAGAAAAGACAAAATCTCTGCAAAATATCTGCGTGAGGGAAAGTATACACTTGTGCCAATGCGTACATGGTTCTCAGACACACACACACACACACACACGCACACACAGGCACACTCACAGGCACACACACTAGACAGTTTTGCAAGAATTTTAAATATCAAGGTCCGGACAGACTGACTGTGGAATAATCTACACACATATTTTCTAACGTTGTCTGGAACGTTGCTCCATCTGTAAATGACAATACACCAACTGTTCTTCATAACCCCACCGCAGAACGATGTCAATATAAGGAACGTCTCTTCCCCTTCTGCGACTGTGAAATCAGCTTATCATGCGCTGGAATTGGTTGTAATTCTGTAAGGATTCTGTTTGGCAAGGAGACGCGCTGTGCAGGGTTGAAACTGCGAGCAGAAGAGCGAGGCCATGAAAACGAACCAGAGCAGCACTTCTCGTTTTTGCGTCACTTTGTGGTGTGACGATGGACAACATTTGATTTTTTTTTTTCAGCAGCGTAATGATGAAACACTCAACAAAGTCTGGACAGATCTGCGAGCCCAGTATGATAAAGGGACCTTGGTTTGTGTTTTTCTTTTGAGAGGAGTCACAGTTGTAATTCAAAAATAAAAAATAAAATGCACAAGGACAAGGTTTCTTTTCTTTCTTTTTGTCAACTGGAAATGACCCGATTCAACTCCTAATCAACCAAGAGCATAATCAATAATCAATATGCACATATCTCTTCCTCTCTTTCTTTCCCTCCCTCCATCCCTCTGGTCTTCCTCTTCTCTTTCCTGCCTTTTTCTTTGATCCCACTAATTGCTGGCACAGGAGTTTAGTTTAAACAAATTCTGCCTTTAGGACGAGGACATGTTGGAGTAAGTTTAAGTGGTGGCACTCAGTCTGAACAAATTCAAACATTTCTCGTCCACTCATTAAAACAAATAATAATATTAAATGCTCTAATCATAATAATAATAATAATAATATTAAAAACAATGATAATAATGATGGGGGGGGGGGGGGGGTATTCTGAGCAGCAAAGTTGCTCTTGCAACAGGAGAGACATTGGACTTGGACAGAGTGCAGGATATGTTTAGACAAGCCAGGTGGCTTCTCCCCCATTCATGCCAAAATGAATCTAAAATCTTTGAACTTACTGGCACATCAGCGTCAGAGTGTCTGCATCTTAACCCTGAGTCTAGGTGGGAAATTCTCCCTTTTCTCTGTCTTGCAAAAAAAAAAAAAAAAAAATCACAAAAAAGCTCAAGTCGACCCCGAGATCCACAAGCAGAAATAGAGAAAATGCTGAAGAGCAGACAATATGGAATATGATAAATATGATCTAACTGGCCTGCAGTCCTGTCAGCCAACAGACTGCCAGTCTTTAGTTTTTAATTAAGCTGACACAACGACTGCGAAATAATAATAATAAAAAAAAAATGGGGCACATGTGTCCGGGAGACATATTGATAAAACAAGCAGAAACTGTTCGAGGGGGATCACGCTGCCAACATTTTTTTTATTTTAAAAATGACGCACACTCTTTGCATTTGTCCAGTTATTTTTTAAAAAAACGCCACACAAAAGGTGTAAGGCGCAACAGCGACGTGGTGTATAAAAAAAAGAGGGGATGGGAAGGTGAGTGATTAGGACGCCGGTGGTTTTAATAAGTGAGGGGTGTTAAATAAGAGCCAAGTGCGGCTCTGTGGCATCAGAGGGGGGCTGCGGTGCCGCGCCTCGCTCCTTCCTCTCTGTGAGCGACACGCTGGGCTGAGCGGCACAACACCGTCACACACAAACTTCTCGCGGAGACAGAGCCCGAGTGTCCCTGTATAGCAATCAGGACAATGTGCTGAATGGGCAGTCTAATTATAAATGTGCCATTTAGACTCGCATTTGGTCTCCAGGAACCGCCTTACCTTATGAGGAGACCTGCAGCTCGCACTGCAGAGCCACTGTCCGGAGGAAAATGTAACGATTTAAAATGAAAATAATAATAATAATAACAATCATAATAATAATAATAATAAAAGCGTGCACGGCTCAGAGAGAAGGGGATGATTTAGAGGAGGGTGTGACGCTGCTGGAGGAGTGTAAAGGACAGGAGATAATTGTCTTTTCATTTCATTAATTGGCCACAGGTGTCTCATTTGTGCCACCGTTAAATAAATACGAGGAGGACACAGTTCAGTTAAAACAAATGTTCCTGTTGTAGTCACAGCTGAATCTCCTCTTCATGTAACCTTCCGCAGGCTGCCTCAGAGGGCTCAGGGAGTGTGTCTAGTTTTGGGGGAAAGCGCACGCAGAGAATATCACGTTCATGCACTTGATTTTTCACTCAGTCTTACATTTATGGAAATCCTGGGAAATGATTTATTAACGCAGTGCGACGTAAATATTTCCTAATGGACGATGCATTAATTAATTTATTTATTTTTTTACATGTAATGAAGTGATTTTCAAAACAGCTCAAAGTTTATTTTATATGTTTTTGTTTTTAATATAGCCAAACAATAATTATTCTATTTTTAAAAAGGCCTCGTCATTTATTAATTTTCTGCCTTGCAGCAGCGGATAGAAAGCGAGGAAACATTTAACCCTGATTAAGAACATTTACACTTTTCCACAAGAGGAGAACCTCTGTGTGAGTGTGTGTGAGAGAGCGTGTGTGTGAGTGTGTGTCTTGAGTCCGGGAGCGCCAAGCGTCAGAGCCTTCGGCTTAAATGGAAAACTGTCTGCTCAAGTACATCTCCTCTAAATGGACAAGCCTCCGCGATTGTTGAATTTAATTTATGGCTTATGCATTCTTCAGAGGTCGATTCCCCTGACCCCAAGAGAAAGTTAAGGAAGAGCAAATTCCCAGGCTGCACGGCGGCCAGAGGACAGGACAGGACAGAAACACTCACATTCAGACAGAAAAAAAAAACTGTGGTGGGTGAGAGGCAGTTTGGAGGCAAAGAGCATTTTGGGGTGTGTGAAGGTATAAAGAGAACCCTGAGAATAAAACTTGTCCACCTCACACGCGGGGAGGAAACGCAGCGGAGCGCGCGTCAGTGTCAACGAAGAGTACCGCTCTGTGGAGAGAAGTGAAACTGCCACCAGCGCAGGAAAGTTACGGGGAAATGTAAACACAAACACTTTCAGGCGCTGTCAGCCTTTAAAACATGTCGGATTTCAGTCAGGATCGGAACTTGTTGGCGGTGTGTGAGTGTGTATGTGTGTTTGTTTGTTTTTTGTTTTGTCTTTTTGGTTTTTTTTTGAAGTGAGAGCGCGGATCGCTGACAGCGGTCCTGTCGGTCTGAACGCAGCGGTTTGAACACGTCCGCTCGCACGGCTTCACGCTGCTGCAACAAAACAAAAAGACAGAGCGCAAGGTGATTTCAAAACCTCGGCACGATGCTTCGGCTTGCTTCGGAGTTGAAGTTTTAATCAAGATGGATCTGCGGGATCTGCCCACTCCAGAAAAAAAAAAAAAAAAAACGAAAAAAAAAAACCGAGGGCGATCCCGAGCGCCCTCCGAGCCAGCGCCGTCCGGCGTGCACTCCGCTTGTTTTGGTGAAAGCGACGCATCAGAAACACTCGCAATAACGAAAGTTTTGACGCTCGCTCTCCGCCGCCACAAAACCCACGAACACGTTTTCAGCTTTATCACACAGTAAACTTTTCTGGAAGAGAGAGAGAGGAAAAAGAAAGGGAAAAAAAAAACGGCTTCGCAGCGAGAAAATGCGCGCACGGTGCCGGAGCGTTTCTTCTGACGAGCGCGTTCGTACTTTTCAGGGAATCAGCGTTAAAGCACAAGGTGGAAAATGTGAGGAGAGCACAGGGGGGCATGTTGAGGGGAGAGGAGGAGGAGGGGGAGAGAAAAAGCACAGCAAATGTGTTGTTTACCTTGACGATCTGAAGCCGTGGCGAAGATATCTGTGCGTCCTTTTTTTTCCCCCCGGTGCGTAAAGACTGCCGGACGAGGGCTACACTGAAAGCTATCTGTTGAGCGGAAAAAAAAAATAGAAAAAAAAAAACAAAAAACTTCAAGTCTGCTCACACGGGGCCATGCGAGGGGATCCCGCACACTCTCTGTGAAGTTCAGCTGTCCGAAACTACAAGTACCTTTTGTTGTTCGCCTATCTGTTCTTTATCTCTCTGTTTCTCTCTCTCTCTCTATTCGCTCCCTCTCTCTATCTCTCTCTATCTCTACCTCTCTCTCACTCAGACAAGAGAAGACGATGGGTAGAGCTGCTGTCAATCTTGGCAATCAATGCGCGCAGCCATGTCGCAAGTATTCAAAGCATTTCCCGTCGTGCAACATCAGAAAGTGAGTGGCCAGGGCATTGATCTGAGGAAGGCAAAGAGGCAGGACTCTCCCCCCCACACCACACTCCCTCCCCCTCCTCCTCCTCCTCCTCCTCCTCCTCCCAGACAAGAGATGCGAGAGAGAGAGAGAGAGAGAGAGAGAGAGAGAGAGAGAGAGAGAGAGAGAGAGAGAGAGAGATTTGTGGTGAAATAAAAGTGGAGACAGGGAGGATGGTTGTAACTGCCCGCAGTTTAGTTGGTTTAATAAGCTTACTTAAATGAACATCACTTACAGGCACTTCAAAGTTGAGCGTGACTTTTTTTTTGTTCTTCTTCCTGTCGGTGGCACAGTTTTGTATTTTTTTGTTTTTGTTTTTTTTAAATCTATGTTCTCCGGAGACAAACGGCGCACTGACCTCTCCGACTTCTCTGACACAAAGCGTTTTTCACATTCAGCGTTTTTCTGTTTAGAGGAGAAAAGAAAAAAAAAAAAAAAAACGCGCTCAGCCTGACGCGAGAGAGCAGGTGGGAGAGAGGAGCCGCGTCACAGAGCGACCAGGGGCCAGTTTAGACTTGTGTCGTGTCGCTGCTTTTGTTTGCATACTTTATAAAAAATAAAAAAAAAAAAAAAACACAACTCAGCACCTCGAGTAGGACTCTGTCTGACTTCTTCTGGTTTCAAGTGATCACATGAGAAACTCCCAAAAATGAATGTTGTTGTTGCTCTGCAGATATCTGCCAGTTCACGGGGCCGGAAGTCACATCGTGCTCCTCAGCTTTCCTACATTTTAAGATAATTATTTTTGGCAGGTTATCATTGTTTTTCTTTTTTAATCTTTTCTTTATCAACGGAACACCCGTCTGTTCCTGCAAAGCGTTTGACACTGCAAGGTCACGCCGTGTTTATTTACTGTGATGATCAAATTGTCACATTTAAAGAACACGTAAAAAAAAAAAATATATATATATATATATAGGCTATATATAAAAGATTAGATGAATACAATTTAAAATTTAAATAAGAGGGGATTTCTGGAAATTAAAATATCGACTGATCTACTGTTCTACCATCGTGGTGTGGGCAGTGGTGCGAGAGAAAATGTTATTTTCCTGCGTCATATTTTAACTTTGTAACTTTCACAGTTACTTTTCACAGCATTTTAGTTTTTAGTTTTTGTATAAAAATCCATACGGGGTTTACACACAGAAGACAGTAAGATTTAATATGTGGCATCAGTACGTAAAGGCACACAGATTACGTTTAATCCAATTACATCAATTTAAATAATAAAAAAAAAAAACCTACATTATGGGGTTTTTTGTAAAAACAGATCCGGGAGCAGCCATTTCACCTCTGAAATTAAAAGCAGCGGTGCAGCGGCTGCAGGTTGACATTATTCGCCTCTGACAGTGAGACTTTTATCTCCACTGAATGAGCATTTGTTCTAAAATGACCAGCTGAGCTGGGGGAGGCCCGCACGAGTCAAACACGCGCAATAAATCACAACATGTCCGAATCAGAGAGAAATCAGAGCAAGGAAAGACAACAGGCGAAAACAACTTGTAATCTATGAATCAGCAGCAGCACCTCAAAAAAAAAAAAAAAAAAGGCACATACCAATACACACCATGACAGCACCCATCACCCACCCATGACTCCCCTACTGGGCACCCCATAAGTGCCCCTTAACGGGAGGCTATCATGTATGATGAGGAGACGTGATAAGAAAAAGGAAAAGTTACTTACAAAGAGGAGAGGAGACAGCAGGAGGAAATTCTGATTGTTAACTGCAGTCACATAAGAGCTAAAAGAAGGAGGGAGGAGAGGCAGAGAGAGAGAGAGAGAGAGAGAGAGAGAGAGAGAGAGAGAGTGAGAGAGAGAGAGAGAGAGAGAGAGAGAGAGAGAGAGAGAGAGAGAGAGAGAGAGTGAGAGAGAGAGAGAGAGAGAGAGAGAGAGAGAGAGAGAGAGAGAGAGAGTGAGAGAGAGTCATCCACAACATCAGCTCTGACTCTGTGCGCCTCACTGTCCCTCTCTTTTTGTCCAAGGTGAAGTAAAAACACACACACACACACACACACACACACACACACACACACACACACACACACACACACACACACACACACCGCGTCCCAACATCAGGGAGCATCAGCCCGCCTCACTTCAGCTCCTCTCTCTGTCAATCTGAAAGTCTGACTTACTTTTTTCATGCAGTGTGTGAGAAAAGAAAGAAAGAAAGAAAGAAAGAAAGAAAGAAAGAAAGAAAGAAAGAAAGAAACACTTACCTCTCTGAAAGTTTTTTTTTTTTTTTTTCTGGACTTCTTTTCACACTTGAACGCCTCCTGACATTTAAGCACGTGAAACTCTAGACAATAATCTGCCACGCCTGTCCTCTGAATTTACTCACACCTCCGTTTGGTGAAATGATCGACGCCGCTGTAACAATCTGACGGTGTGTTTCTTCAGATCCATGCCTGACGGTTCGCCTGGTCTCTGCTCCGGCTGCGGGAGCGGGACTGGAGCGAGGCTGGAGCTCGTGTTTCGTGTGTCTCATGCGCCACCTTTTGGTCACCGAGGGGAACTCCCACAGCTCCAGTCCTCCGCCCCCGCAGAAACCAGAGGACTCTAATAGAGACAGAAACACAGGAAACTCTATACACATTTAAATAATGAACGGCCTCTGTCCACGAAGGCTGTGTAGAGACTCATTTTAAAGCATCGAAGAAGTAAAAGATCATTTCACCTCAAACACTCCAGCGTTCTGCTCTTGGACTTCATCGCTGCTGCTTCCAAAATGACAGTCTCATCTGAACGTGGAGAAACTGTTGCAGAAATGTCTCGTTTTATTTGCTTAATGTGCAGTTAGAAGGTGATCATCTACAGCTGCGGGACACTTCTCAAAATCACAAATATAGATTTCTACAGAGGTGACTGTAATGGCTTCCTCTTTATGGCTCAGATGGCTGTGTGTGCGCGCGCGCACGTGCGCGCGGGGGCTGCACGAAGAGCAGAAAAGACAGTCCAACTTGTTGGGGGGTAAGGCAGACACATTTGCATACCCTGTGAGTCTTTGATGCATCTTGAAAATTCAAGTCTAGCCCATAAATATTTGAGAAGGAGAGTGCATGAAAATCAACATTTTTGTTACATTAAATTAACATGTGTTCTTCTCCTGTTCTGCATGGTTAATTAGAGGACGCCATTCAGCCAGTGAGTGAGGATGATGATGATGATGATGATGAGCGGGGAGGGGTGAGGGGTGAGGGGATGGGACGGGGGTGAGGGGATGGGACGGGAGGGAGGGCAGCTTTGATTACAGTGCAGCCGGAGAGCAGGAGCAGGTTTTTCAAAGGTGTGCGGCTGATTCATGCTCAGAGATGCTCCGATTTGTATTCTCCACGAGGATTCACAATTATCTGAATTATGGAAGGAGAAGACTGTAAGAGTCTGACTGTTTTTTTGGGAGGGGGGGGCGTGACATTATAGGATGAGGCCAACACAACACTTAGCCCTCTGTGATGACACACTGCGATGCTTGTGAGCAAATGAGGACATTTTCACATCTGGTCCTTTTAACAATAACGTCTCCTCTCTGTAGGCACTCTTGGACAAATCTGAAGGTGCACTGTATAGTTTTGGAAAAGAAATTCAAATGCAGATAGGTAAGGAATACAGCATGACAGTAATTGTGTTATGTAGTGTATTCCATCGTAAAAGTCCATCAATGAAGGTTTTTCTGCTCTGATTAAAACCCCAAAACCACACAGTGCCCCTGTGATAACACGGTACAACATGTAATCACATCTTCAGTAGTTTTAAATACATTCATAAAGCCAGTGTATGAATATCTTTGAACTGTTCATCATTTCAATCTCTGATATTAAAAAGGATGCGTACATGTGCATGATAACACTGTACATGTCTCTCATTATTATTGAGGGATATCCTTTATTCCCTACATGTCATTTTCACACTGAGGACAACATGAGGGACACGTCTGCTAATGCTGTACCAATAAGGTTTTTTTCTTAAACGAATATTTAACAGCTTGCACCTGAAATGTTAACAAACAAATTAGCGATTTTTCTACTCCAACTCCAACTCATTAAATTGCCTAAAATCACACGTTTATGACCGTTCAAAAAAGGTTCTCGTCATCTGAGCCGCTGTGTCCCTGTCACTATTTCACGCAAAGTGACGGCCTTGAGTCCTGACTAGTCTATGGAACATCTGTATGAATTATTGCTTCTTGATTTTGACTAATTTGCCCTTGAAAAGTCCTTATCATTTCAGAAGATGCTTGCATTTGCAGTAAAAATGTAAATCTTAATGTTGCTTTGCGTGCATTATCAGCCTTCTAACAGGAAAATCACAGATACCGATAATCGGAAAAGGCCAGTATATCCCACTGTCTCTAATTACAACTTAACTTGTGATGTGTTTCTGTGCGCACTGTAAGATGTTGGTGAGATTATTGTAGCCCTTATGTCCCCACTACAGCATGCACCATTGTTTCATTCATTTATCCATGTGTTACGATGACCAGAAACACCATTGTTGCGCACTTTTAATCATTTATGATGATCTTTACAAACAGTACTTTTTTGGGATGTGACAGAAATCCGCTGCATCTTAAACGTGTGAGAAAGTGATGCTGAAGAGACGACATCCGGCAGCTGACTTTAGCTGTCCAGAGACATTGGGACCTTCCTGCGGGAAAGAACATTTTGAACGGTTCAGCTTGACATTTAGCCCATGACAGTGAGCTTTTAAGATGTAAGGATGGATGCGACGCACTGTCAGATCTTCGACTACAAGACACGCCACGAGCCCACAGAAGCTTCTGCAATCACCCTGACCTGCCATCAATGGGCCGAGTCTGCCAGTGGTCAGAACCGCATCCACACATCCAGCACATCTTAGTCATTACCGAATGCCAAGTTATGCAATTAACTCAAACACTATTTGCATACATGCAAATCGTCTCCCTCCCAATTGGACTTGCAAAGTGGGACGCTCTGTTCTCATTAGTTGACCCAAATCTCTTACTTGTAACTCTGGATTTCATCAAAGTTTAGTCAGGATCTAATATTTCCTTTCAAGTTAACAGAGAACCACTGATTAATCATGTTGAAATAAGGAGTGCAACATGCCAATTCTAATTATATACTTATCAGGGACACCATCACACAGCCTGAGCCAGCATGGACTAATATATACACTGTAGTGCTCATGAATACACCTGATTTATTTACACTTTTATTCATGCCGTGTGTCGCGTATACTGACACATGAATCCATTTGGGAGAAATCTTCTTGTTTCTCTCGAAGGAGGGAAAGTTTTCGAGAATACATTTTTTGTTCCGCAGCTTCAACCATTGTGTTTGTTAGTACTTCATCACAATGCACCTTTTTTTAAAAAAAACAGTTACGACTGAATCTGACGGTTACAACTTTTTTTTTCCCCGCCTTAATTCGTCACCGTTGTGTCTATAGAAGTCGGGCGCGTCACTCGTCAGACGCTGCAGCGACGACCCACGCAGTCGACGCGTTCGCAGCCCTCTCATTCGAGTCTTTAAGTGTAGTAAATTTCAAACCGGAGCATCGTGTGTGTGTGCTGTGTGAGCAGCTAGATTAAAGAGGAGGCCCAGAGGCGCTTGGTTCATTTACAAAGCAATTGCTTTTATGTACAAAAAGCCCAATTCACTGTAGGTATTGTAAAAAGCCTTCCGTCGAAGGGAAATGAGATTAATTCATTGTTTAATGTAACACAGCACCTTCTTAACACACGCTTAATCATTCATGTCGAAGGAATTGTGTTCTCTCGCTCTTTAATATATTAAACCGGTAAACGTGCTATTCAATATTTAACGCTTGTGTATCGTCTCCCAGATGATGACACAACACAAATTGCCTCGCAATGTGAAAGGATCACACAAAAGGCAGTTGTTTAGTTGGTGCAACTAGTTAGGTCAGCGCGGTGCAGCGTGACTGTAATTCAGCCTTTCCTTTTATTCTTTTTATAGCAGGCGCGCACGTTGGGAAGAATATTCAGTGATTCCTATCTCTTCAATTATTCAGCAAATCACCATTCCATTTCTTACATATTAAAAAATGTACCGTATGTGGAGCTCGGAAAATGATAAAACAGCATAAAATACTCTTTTGAAATCAAAGCACCTATTGCATGGGCTTCCTTGGTTTTGTGTTTGTACAATTGGACTACAATCCGGATCCCCACAGCGCGCAAAGGAGGCGCCGACTGTGTTTCCACTGTAGTCTAAATCCTCAGACATTCACGGCGAAGTAACAATAATATTTATGTGATGGAAATAGGTATCGCTGGGAATCGCTGTAGGATTCCTCCCTTTTCTCTCCCTCCACCGGGGGAAAACCGTGAATACGTTAGAAAAGCAGTGTGAAGTGCGGGCGAACAATGCAGACCTGAGAACAAGGTCAGAGTCCTCGACGCGGTCTCGATGGGCTCTTCCTTTCAACCACACATCTGGCACGAGGCAGACTAGACACACACACACTCAAAAAGAAGCAGAATTTAAGCATTAACCTGTTTTTAATCATACTTCAAAAGGCAGTTTGATTTTTTTTTTTCTAATTTGAAAAGGAGACATTTTACTTACTTTATTATCTTTTTTTATTTACTTCTGCTTACAAACATCCCTGTCAGGGAGCTGAGCAGTATGTGTCTTAGCAGAGGGGGGAAAAAAAGCATTTCTGAAGCCAGTAAGTATTTAGTAAAAGGGATTAACGCAGGAGGCCTTGATTGCGTTTAACAGAACAGGACCCAATTAGCATAATAGGCCCTCTTTCATTCTCTTTGAAGTCCAGAGCATAGAATAACAAATGTATATGAACCAGCAGCCAAACGTCAATACATGGAAATGCCACAATCCTCAGCGGAGGGTCTTTGGGTGAATTTTTTTTTTTTTTTTTTGCAGGAGGAGGGAAAAAACATCCCGCTTTATTGCAACATAAGCAGAACAGAGGATGCGATGGGTCTTCTAGCCACCAGGGCCAGCAGGCGCTCTGGGGCCCCCCGCCCCGCCCTGCCCCCCCCACCCCCGATCCTGGAGGAGAGACGGAGGCAGAGAAGAGGATGTGGCTGCTGAGGGAGGTGCAGATCTCTCAGGTGTTTTTCCCGGGCGCGCCACGATGCAGATGAGTGAAAGTAATTACTCTCCAATTTAAGATAAAGATGTCACTTGGGAGGGAGCCGCAACGCAACGGCTCGCTGAGAGACACGGGGAGAGTTCATTAGGTGGGCGTCCTATCAGCGTGTCACGTATCAGGGCGATCTACGACCCACGCAACACGATAAATATTTGCGCTGGAACCTGCAAGATTTGCGAATAAAGGAAGCGTCTCGCTTCCTATTTAAAAGCATCCTCTCTATATTCTTTTCTTTTTGAATCAGAACTTCAATACACGTATTTCTCAGAGGTTTCTTTTACAATTGCAGCAGAGACACAGTTCATGATTTAAAGATATGAATTCTGTACTTCAGAATCCAGAGTTATTAGTATCCACCTTCTTGGTTGAAAATACACGGAATTAAAAATGCCCTTTTGAGATGGAAAAAGCTTTGAACTTAAGAAACATTTCAAGAAGCCTCTCTTCTTCTTCTTCTTCTTTTTTTTGTATTGAAACTTCACCTCCTTTGAGCATGCCATAGTTTGGTTCCCTCTCCAAATAATAGAATGAAGTTTAATAGGTCAAGGCAATCAATGAGGATGTTCAAACAGAATGCCGGAGCTGTGATGAGTGCACATTTTGTACTTTTCCATTGTACATGATTAGAATAAAGATACGGTCGATAAACGCTCCAGTGGCGTATTATAAAGAACAAAGGCTGTTCAGTAAAATTTGGCTTTCTTAGTCCAATTTCTTAATGAACACAAGAAAAGTGAACCCTGCACTTCAACCCGGCTCCTGCACAGAAAGTTAAGGACAATGACGAGTGAACTTGATGACTGTCAGACCAGACCATGTGGGATTATTTTGGTTTCTAGTGGAGCTGAGAATGACACATCGTCACCATTCAGTAAGTACAAGTCCACATGAGCAACAAGTACAACTTACAGCTTACAGACCACAATACAGCTGGCAGGGGTTGATTTGTTTGTTATCATTTGTGACTGTGAGGATGTGAGTACTATACTTGAGTCAATTATAAGGCACTGTAGCGGGTTTGTTTTTTTTAATCATTTAGAAGGATACAGATGAGTTTACTCTTAATGGTCCAGTGTGAAGGAATCAAGAGAATCTATAATCTATCTAGAGAATCAGAAAAGGAAACAAATATTCACAATTATGTTTCATCGGTGGATAACCACCTGAAACTAAGAACTGTTGTGTTTTTGTCATATCAACAGAGGAAGAGTCTGCCACGCTGCACCGCAACGTTTCTACAGTAGCCCAGAATGGACAAACCAACAGTGGGAGGGGCCTTTTGTGTCGCGTCTGACTGTAAAAATAGTGGACAGCGCTTTAGAGGTTTCTGAAGGGCGATGATGAATCTCAAGGTGGGTGGTACTGGTTGTTGTCATTTTGACAAAAAGGTGAAGCTGACGCGAGCACCCACCTTACTGGAAGTGACGAAACTCGAGAAGGTTAACAAGCTTTTAGTCTTCACAAAGAGAGCTAATTTGTTTTAGTTTCTCAAGTACTCTTTTGAGTTTGAACGCAGGTTTATTCACCCAGAACGCTTCACTGTAGCTGTGGTTTGTGTCAGTGTTCGGTCCAGTCTATGAATAAAGACAGCACTCACCAGATACTCCATTTCTTTCTGTTATCCAGTCTTTTCTTAAGCTCATGTCTTCTGTTTACATTCACAAAGTTAAGGTACATTTCCCTCCATTCCGCGGTCAAACAAGAAAGAATAACAGCACACACGATGGATTTCAGCACCCACTCGGCTCTCTACAGCAGGGGAGAGTGAAGATAAATCCACTTTTTAATCACAAAAAAAAAACAAAAAAAACAAAAACAACTTATTGACTCCCGATGTTTATTCCTCCAGAAGCTCCAGGCTCTGCTCCAGATCTCACTGGCTCCAGCAGCTGTCTGCAGCTTAGCGCTAACGGAGTTGCCCGTTAATCCAAAAAACAAATCTTTTCAGTCCGATAAGCCATATTATTTGTCCAACATCTGACTTAACAAACTCTCCAAAAGGTGTCAACATCACAAACACAGCTGCGAGCTGTGCGGCAACACCCTCGATTTGTGTAATTTTAGGCCGTCACCCTCATACAGTTGTCAGGAAGGGATACATACAGATAAAGGTGCCATAACAGCTTAGTGCACCAGGCTGTAAAAATGGTTTATTTCTGTTGTATAACTGGGAAATTTAACATAGGCTCCTATGGGGACTGACTCACTTTTGGAGCCAACCTCAAGTGGCCATTGCGAAGAACTGCAGTTTTTGGTACTTCTATGGCAGCGTAATTTTTCAGCCCTGGAGGTCGCCCCTCAGTTTTAAATGGCCACCATAGGAGAGGGTGAGACGGAGGTGTTCAGCTGGTTTTCAGATAAATGTGATAAGTATGAAACAGAAAAACTGAAGTAATGAAATAAATACATTTGTGATGAACCAGATCTTATGTTAATATCTTTAATATTCACATTGTTATAAACTTCCATTGTGCAACCTTCCCCAGTCACACAGAAAATATGTTAAAGGTTATTTTCATCCCGATGTAAGCAAAAATAAAATTCATTTTGGCAAGCTAAAAGGAGACTGGCAGTGCTATAGGTACATAATATGATACTTCAAGTGGTTTGGTGTAAGAACATTATCTGAGTTTTGACAAAAACATTACCATCATGAGACGTTTAGTACCTCCTTTTTTCCCCTTAACATTCTGTACCTGACGGACAAACAAAAAAAAACAAAAAAAACAAACACAAAAAACAAACGAGTTCCAAGTTTCCATCACACTGCAAGTAAAAGCAAGTCAGTCATACCTTGAAAACATGATACAGTGTACAATTCAAAGTGCAGTGGCATGTAGAAAATATTATTTTATTATTATCATCATGAGATAAACATTTGTTAGACACGTCCATAGTTAATAAGCACAGCAGCTCCCATCGCCCTGTCGCGTTCAGCAACTAGAAACACATTGAGTCAATGCTGCGTGAGCTTCAGAGAGCAGGTTAAATGTTTAGTACAGTTCTCGTACCGCTGTATGGAAAGGTGTAGGTGTTCGAAAATCAAACAAAATCCTCCTTTCTTGCAGAAATCCAGTTGTATGTTCTCATCATGGAATAGCACCTCAGTGTCCAGAAATAGCTTGAGCTGAGAAAAAGTGATGAGAGAGAAAGACAGTTAGCTCAAAAACAGTAGATATCAGAAAAGCAAGAAAACCATGACAGCGGAATTTATCAAAATAAACAAAACGGGAGTTTTTATTCCTTTTCTAGGTTTTAGTGCAACATGAATGAATCAAGGCTTTCAGTGTCTTTTAGGAGGTTGTTTGTATCCATGCACCAACCCTAACCCTAGTCAAATATCATTTTTTTCCCCTGATGTAGAAAAAACAAAAGTCAAGTACAAATGACACCTAAAAAAGACTAACTACAATACACCTGGGCTACTAAAAAGGGGCAGAGAATAAGAATCATTTTTAAGATGTTCTCACACAAAAGGCAGCTGCCATATCAGAGCCACAGAACTGAAAATACTGAGTGAACAGTACCTACATGGTGTACTGATACACTGACTGCATACAAAGAGAAAATCTCTCATCTCTGCTGTTCGGTGAACAGTCAGAAATAGAAAAAAATCACACAGCACAACATGCAGTCACACAAGTTCTCAAGGACTGAAGAGTCATGATACTGTAGATAATAACAAATATCTCAGTATCTGAACATCATTTTTGACATCACCTGACATAAAGGTTTCTTCACACTTCAATTCCAATGTCTGAATATTTCTAAATAGATCATCTGTCTGATATTATTTGCCGATTGTGGCCAATTGCAGACGTATCAGTACTGGCGTTTATGTCTAAGGTATATAACCAAAATTCCTTTTTTTCCCACAACATCATGCAGAAAAAGATGCTTGAGGAACATGATGATTATCAAATTCCCTCTGATGTTTACAGTGTCCTTATGTCATTTTGGACGATAACTGTCTGCTGAAAAATCCAAATATTTGACTTTTTTTTGTAGTTATCATGGCAGACCTGCTAGCACACTGAAGTCCAAAGGCAAACAAAGCTTTATATACACTTTGTTACTGTCTGGTGTTCATGTTATGTATATGTGCCCATAAGGAGGACAGTTTTTTAAAATCTCTATCCTGCAATTTATGTTGCCCTTATTTGTCCATGGGAAGAAATCAGAAACAAAAAAATCCAAATAAAGTATTTGTCAGTACTGGCTGATGCGTGGAGTTTTTTTTTAATGAGGCAGTAAACTGACAGAAACCCTTTTTTTACAGTAACAACAGTGATATCGACTGTTTTTTTTTTCTGACTTCTCGCTGCCAGTCTACAGATGGGGAGCTAATTGGTGCTGTGGAATGCAGCTGTGCTGACTGCTGATCTGTCAAGGTGCTAAATCAAAAGGTGTCTCTTTTGTTAATTACACACAATGCTACAAACAGTCATGTTCGTTTGAGCCCTTTCTTTCCTCAGCCAGCCATAAATATTTTGGCAGTGGTACAAAAAGAAAAAAAGAAAACAATTTACACACAATTATCACAGTGGGACGAGCAGACTGCCTGCAGATGTTTGTTTGGATCATAATGGGAGCAGAGGCAGGGCTTCCCTAACCCAGACAAGATGTGTTTCCTACAATCACAACAGAGCAGCGAGCATGCAGCGAGGTGCAAAGCACACAGGAGCCCCTCCGTTAGAGAGAATTAGAGAGGCCTCGGAAACATAAGCACCGTAAAACATGCAGTTAAACCTTACTTTATTTCTCGGATTAGACAAACGTGTAGTGAATCCCGTTGCTTAGAGGAGAGGGAGGAGGCGCCAGAGATACAGGAGGAAGAGGAGGAGGTGGAGGAGGGGGTGGGGGAGGAGGGGTGGGGAGGCTAGCCTGTGCTGGAACTACAGTGGAGAAGACAGGGAGGAAACAAGAGAGGGAGAAAACCACAGTGGCTGTTAGTCGGGTGGACAGTTCATAGGAAACAATGAAGGAAAGAAGTGAGGACCCCACAATGGGATGCAAGGCTGTGAACGTGTGTGGGATTTGTCAGCCACACAACCATAAATCCTGTGCTCCTCACACTGCTGACAGTGGGGGTGGGCCACGTGGAGAACATCTAATATCACTGTATACATGTGTGCTGTTTTTATATGTTGGGAGAAGTCTGTTTAAAAACCTTTTAAAATTAAAGTAACATGATGAGAATGTCTTGTGGTTTTTTGATAATCCACACCGATGAAGATTCCCATAACTCAAATGTGGCCTTGAAGGGGTCAAGTTGATGATCTGATCCACAATGACATGATACAAGGAGATATATTAAAGTGATTGCTGTCAGAGCCTAAGGTATAGCTGGTAAACAAATAAAATCAGTCCATCACTGGAAAATTAATCAGGAATTTTCATTGGTTGATATAAATTATATATAGTATAATTGCCTTGCAGTTTATTTAGCAATTTTAATAAAATTCAATATACCATAGAAAGGAAGGAATATATAGATTTTTCCCAGAGCCCAAAATGGTTTCTTCAAATGTTTTACTTTGTTTAACCATCAGTACAAAATCACCCAAATACTGAAGCTGCTGTTTTTCATATTTTTCATGTTAAAATAATAATATACTCCATCAGTTATCACTGTCATAGTAAAAGAGAAATGAAGTTTCCTGGTATCCCTTCCCACTTTATCCAATCAGGACAGAGAACTCACTGTCAGCAGCATCCTCCTGTCTGCTGCCATGTCTAGAGATTACTGCTGAGCGTTCTTTGTCATGTATAAGCGGTAAGTCATACATGACAAAATTGGCCTAAAATCCTTTCATCTGAGGAGCTTAAACCAGCAGAGGTTCAGCTTTTTTGCTTGAAAAAAATGAGTAAATCATTTCCAGCAATGTACGTACACGTGGCTGCAAACCTACAGGCTTTTTGGTTTTACCAGGTTTCAGGTGCTAATAAAATAGTTCTTTGTGAATTTTATGATGTCAACTTCATATCATTCGACACGTGTTCTTCTTTAAGAATCCCAAAGAGTGAACGCCTGGGAGGTATTTGATAAGAAGAGTGTCAGTAGTTAAAACCACCACTCATTTGAGGCCCATTGTGATCTGTATGCAGTGATGTGACGTGTGCTTCATTTCTTCATCATTTGAACATTTCGTCATCTTAAAAGAGGGAGAAAAAAAAGCAATGAATAGTTGAGGAGGGAATCATTAATATTTTGTAGATAAATTAGAGATTATTTTCAATATTACTTACAATTAATTACAAAATGCCATATTGAGAATAACAAATTCAACAATCAAAACCCCCTTTTTTTTTATATATACTGTACATCATTTCAGAGCTCATTCCTGCTATTACGCTGGCATTATTGAAGTCTCTCATGCATAATACTGTGGAAAAAAAAATGCCTTCTTTTAATTCAGGGATTTGAAAGTGCACCAGCATACCTCACTTTAACACCAAAGGGAGAGAAAGTCATTGATTCAGTCTCCACTGACAAGGTGCCACCAGTTATATTCTCTGACATTTCTCTATGCTGGAAATAATGTTATAATTGTTGACTTTGCCTCACTGTGCATATTAAGCTTCCACACATGCTGACAGCTTGAGTGTTACTGTGTGTGACAGATATATGTGTGCATGTGCGTGTGTGTGTGTGTGTGTGAGGCAGACAGACTGACAACCTGCTGCAGCTACAGTGAAAATGAACTTGCCTGTCTGCTGTAGAGTACGAAAAAAGATGAAAAGTGAGCGCAGTGTCTTTTATGCAGGTTCAGAGCTACGTTCAAAGCAGCAGCGGTGGTATGCAGAAGGAGAGTGGAGTTTGACTGGGTCATTGATCAGCACACAAAATGGCCTCATCAAGCGATTCCTCCCCCTGTCTGAAAGATTCTACACGGATTGCAATTAGAGGCTATCTGCGCTCCTAAGAAGGAATAACGTTCAGTTATTAGGAAATGAACAGCCTTATTGCTTGACTCTGCACCTTTACGCCCTACTCATCTCCACTCCATCAGTCCAGAATTCTGCCTATTATCCCCCTTTCATCCAAAAGATGTAAATTTGATGAGAAAATTTACTGAAACTGTCAGAACTGGTCTGCTTTTCATTTATTTATGCAGATACAGTAATAATTCCTATAAGTGTTTCTGTGGGATAATGATTTTTTTTTTTACTCCTTTATAAAGCAAAGATGTAAAAACCTTCAACAACCTACAGGCTCAAACTCACAGACGACCCTTTCAGATGATGTGAGTGACCAACCTGCGACTAGTTTGCTCTTGAGCGAAGCCTCCGAGGCGAGAGCGTAGGACATGGTGATGATCCTCTCCTGCTCCTGCAGAGCGGAGTCGAGTGCCCCCAGCCCCACCTCTGGCTTGTCCACAGGCACTGTTGATGCTAGGGTTTGCACACTGTCCCATGCACAAAGGACAAAAAAAAAGAAACAGAACTGACCAATCATGATGCACCAATAAGCTTCTTAATAATAATTACCACATTTCTCATGCACATTTCTGTAGGCAAAGGGTCTGAACCTACATTTAACTGGGTGTTCCTGAAAAATCAGAATCAGCCAATTATGAGCCACACTTAAAGGTGCAACAGGTTAACATAAGGCAACCTGTCAATTGTTACTCCAAACATGTAGGCTTAAATAAATGTGCCCGAGCTCTCCAAGACAGCACGTAACACTAGCCACGAAGTTGTTGAAGGCTAACTTTAGCTGTTGTCAAACGTTAGCTAATTTCATTTTATTTACCTGGACTTTGCCAAGATGCTTTTGATGCGCTCCACCTTACGATGGCGGTCCTCCACCTCCTGCGGACTGAGAGGCTCCTCGGGCTCTGAATCCACATAGCGCTCCGGAATCAACACTTTCTGAGGCTTGGAAAGCTACACAACGCAGACGTGGTGTGTGTTAAAATCGTAGGGACTTTATCATCATCCTTGTTATCAAGTCACCCCCCCAAAATAATCTGTCCATTTGAAGGATATGCAGATGTGCAATGGATATTCGATGTTTACCAATCTAAGACTACAGCGAGGAGTTAAACTGCTCTTGGACATTCAGCTACTAAAAAATATCTGATCTAACAATGCAGACCACACAGAATATTGCTGCACATAAGGGCAGACCAGTGTTTTATTCTACACATCATTATTCTGTAATTTGTTTTAAGTAATGTTAGATGTCCGTCAGGCAAGCACCTGTCAATGCTTTCAGTGTGAACAAAAATAAACTATATTCATATTAAAACCCCTTAACTAAGAGTCTGTGGACACAAATTAAGTTAAAGGTTAAGGTAAAGGTTATTTTTTCTAAACTACACTCGCCATCTCATGAAGTCAGGTTTATTTCTTGAATTTCTGCAGTTACAGAGTTCATAACACACTCAAATCAGTGAGATTGTTGAGTTAAAGGGAGCAATCAAACATTTTTTCCCCTCCATCTTCATCATATGTACATATTAACATTCAACTCATGTATTTCTTCTCTGAGACAAAGGAAACTCACCTCTTTGTTGAGATCCAGGTCGTACTCTAGAGGTTCCAGGTCAACCTCGTGGGCAGGAGGGGTAGTGGCCATGGAGCGGAAAGTCAGCCATTCGTCAGAGTGCGACCGGGGTCTCTCTTTGTGCTCGGGAGGTCTTTCCTCCCCCTGAACGCTCCTAACTCCCTGGGCCTCCTCGCCCTGAACAGCCCTCTCGAGCAACTGCAGGTCAAATTCCTGCTCTCTCTTCCACTGGACAACGCACAAAGGAAACAAAACATACTATGAAACAAATTACAGGATGCTGCTATCAAGTTGTCTCGTTCATCAAGCAGACGTGAAAGTTTCACTTGCCTTCACACATTATTTCTTAATGTAACAAGTACTGTGCCACACTCTAGTTATCACTATCTATTGGCTGTGGAGAGAGACACCGTGATGCGTGTGTGTGTGCACAGGTGAGAAGAAGGGAGAAACAAGGGAACATGCATCGATATGTATGAGAGTTGAATGCATGCTTTTAAGAGACTGAAAGGTCTCAACTCAAAGCATGCTCTGAATCCTCTACAGCAGTGACAAGAAGACAGCACAATGACACTGAAACAAACAGGACAGTTCATTCGTACCGATGACAGTTTCGCTAAAAAATATCGTAACTATATGATGAATAAAAAAAAACATTGCAAAATGATTTCATTAGAAAATAATGTTTATTTATTTGCAAACATTCACATGTGAAAAAAGGAAGGGCTCTTGTAACTAACATTTAATTAGCAGATAAAGACGCCGAGCAATCACCGAATCCAATATATGAAATGCATGTTATACACATTAGTCCTGTCCGAACAGAAGGCTTCTTCTCACGGAGACTATGAACGGTGGCTGGGGTGACAGTATGGCCCCCCGATCCACTGACACTAACACCATCTTATCTTCATTTAAGTAAGAGACAAAAGAAACATGCCATGATTAGGTTGAGATGATGAGGATTATTCAGGCTTTGCTGAGTGTATGTCAGTGTTTTGGTCAGTATAAAATAAGAAGGCACTTTCTTTCTCTTTCTCACTCACACACACACTCACTCATACACGTCAAAGGATGACTTAGAGACAGCAACAGCGCTTAATTGAAGAACAGCGAGCATTAGTATGGAAATGAGGAGAGAAATGAGGTTTCAGGTTAACCCCGCCCCGTGTTAACCTGAAGTTGTTAGATAAAGCCCGGGTTGATCAGAAGTTGCTATGTTAAATATATATTAGAATTATTTACAGAGCAGCTACAGAATTGAGCTTAAGAACACTGTTTTTGATTAAGTGACCTATTTACAGAAGTTTTTTTTTTAAACTTATAAGCTTCAGCTTCAAGTATGGATATTGACACATTTAACTCAAATGGTACTCGAAAGAAATACAATATCTGTACTTGTGCCTGCTCAACTCTAAAAACTACACTGTCAGAGTGAAAGCAATCATAGCCAGAGGCATGAAAAGATCAGTGAGGAGTGATGAGAATGGATGGAATAAAATGATGTTAGGCTCCATAACTACTCTAAAAGATGATGGATATGAGGTGTACATGGCACTGAAGTGTGTCTGAGGTAATTAGTGTGTTATGTGTCTGACAGGCAAGTAAAGATTTTGAGCAATAACAACTCTCTAACCGATGTAAATGTAATTATTTTCCACTTCGTAATAAACACCTTTTTGACAATTATATTGTATTATTGTGCTACAGTTAAGTGTTAAGTGTAAAGCAGAAACTGTTGTTCACTTCTCTGTATCGACCTTTTTCACAGAGGACATTCTGACACATCACAGTTGGAAAATCGCAGATGTAAATACCGACATTAACGATGGCTGAATTCCATTTAGTTACTTCAGTCTTAGGGTCAATGTTTGCTTCACTGTCACAGTCTTATGGCTTACTGATACATGAGAATGAAATGGAGCCATTGCTAAATGAAAGGTTCACCCCAAAATTAAGCAAAAATGTTTTCCTCTGTTGGGTGTTATGAGTAACACCTGTCCTTGTCTGACCGTGACACGTCTATGCCTGCTGTAAAACAAGTGAAGTCTGAAAACAACAGGCACAGTTAGATCCAAACAGTGAATTACCGTCTTGCACTAATTTAGCTTATTACTATCAACACTGTAACGTGAGGAGCAGAGAAAAGACGGACTACACTGAGTGAAGGCATGCATGACTATCGCAGATCGCCACTCTCGGTTTGGTTGTCGTCATGCATGGGAGTGTGACGTGTGATACTGTTCTAGTAACATACTGATCCCAGGTCTGCTGAGAGCGGGCGCGAGGACGAGGACGAGGGTCGCGGCGACGGAGAAGCGTGGCGATCTCCGTGACTCAGGGTGCGTTTCCGCTGGCGGACGAGGGCCTTCTGGTGCCTCTTCATCCTCTCCAGCTGCTCATCGGCACTCATCTTGCCCCGCTGCTGCTGCTGTGCCGGGTCCCCAGAGTACAGACGCTCCAAGGCACTTTTTGGTCTCTCCTGAGAGGAGTGGGAGGAAAGGGGGTTGATACAAATGAGCAAGGAAGAAAATGAAAATACACCTTAGGAGAATGTAAAAGCATAGCTAATGTTAATCGGGAATGAAAGAGGAGCATTTCACAATTCAGTTTTCACAACTGAGACATTTCTGAGGTTATAATTGGAGCATACAGGGAGAATCAGTTGCTCAATGTACATTACACCACAATGTTTATTTTTCAAACCCAAAACATGACACGTACTACTCTATCTGAGCTGTCACTCCACTGATACAGGTTTGACTTTTTTTGACTCAGGGAAGACTTTCTTTTATCTTATTGATTCTTTGTTATCTTAGAGCCTCACCTTCATGCCAACAGCTGATGCTGCTCTTCGGAGGGTCACATATGAGGAGATGCTCGAAGACTGATTTAGCCTCAGTGCAGAGCTAGCCACTCCTGAGGGAAAGCCAACAAGCATTAAAATGCTGTTCCTGACTAACAATACAGCCAAATGCTGATGTAAAGATTTTTGCTGACAAAATAAATGGGGTCCAGTTAAATAAATCTGTCCTACTGGCTCCGTCATCTCCGTACCTCTGCTGCTAGGTAACGTCTGGTAACCGTCATGTCCGGATGATGCTATGGTGATGTGGCTGGAGCCGTCTCCAGCTCCCATCAGCTCTGGATCGCTCAGGAAAGGCCGAAGTTCCACCTGAGACGGACAGACAGATTAGAAAATGTAGATCTTTCTGCTGCTTCAATCTCCGAATTTCACACACTGTCCTCACCTTACTGTCTCCGTTAGTGTACTGGCCGATCTCCCTGTCCCTTTTGCGTTCATCTGACTGTCGTTTGAGGCCGCGTACAGAAGTATGTCTGATGACTGTTGTCTCCCGGGGCAACGGGGGCACAGCAGGGGGATGTTCATCCGGACTGTAGAGATGAGGTAGAGGAGGTCTGGGAGGCACATCATCCTCACCCTGCATACAGGACAACTGTCTTTCTTTCACATTTTTTACACACAGAATTATATATAATAATTATTATAATTATTTTCTGTTTTGTTGTGTTGTAAAGAACCAGCTGAAGTCCCGTGGTGGGTGGTCACTCACCCATTTAAACCCACAAGCGATGGTTGCAGAGTGGCGTAAAGGCTGCTGGCTCGGGCTGGAGGAAAGGGAGGGTGTGTGGCTACTGGGGCTGAGGTGGGGGCTGTGCTGCTGCTGCTGCTGCTGCTGCTGCTGATGGGACAATCTCATCTCCATAGCAGACGGGCTCCCAGACACAGAAGGCACTGATGACGCCGACACTGAAGGCACAAATTTCCTCTCTGGGGAGTTCAATGAAGACGAACATGTAAGATGAATACACACATGCTGTAAAGACAGTACGTTCCTGTCCCATGGGAAACGTTCGAGGCATTAGTATTGAGTATATGATTAAGAGCTTTAATGGGGAGATACGATGGCGTGACCACGTTGCTATACATTGCACATCGAATATCATTTACTTTTTTTTTTTTTTTACACATGTAACCTCCAGGTGACGTCGTCTCACCTGGGTTGGTCACAGAGGAAATCGTGACTTTGTAGTTGGCTTTACTGGTGCTGAGGCCGGCGATGACATCCTCAATCCTCCACAGCTCTTTTCTGATCTGGACTTTTTCTTGCTGCACACGGAGAAACAGAGAAACACACACTGTGAATTACTTGTATGCCAAGGCAACGGATCACAAATATGATACAAGATACAGTTTTAATTTTAAGCTAATATGTGATTCTCTGAACTGATCACACTAAGGTTGGGAATCTTGAGGAAGCTGATAATTTGATTCCATTTCAGAGAGCTACGATGCAAATGGCTTAACTTCCTCTCACTGTGCGACTACCTGATACTTTTAAAACATAACGGGTGGCAAGACTCGCCTATAAGGACTTTGAATCAATTGTATGTAACTCACTCCCACGCATCACCGTCTGTTGGCCTGAATGACTTGCTCGTATGTGTGTTAACAGAGATCCCTCAGCCACAGACCTGAGTGAGATCGCTGCGGCTCATCTGTCCCTGCAGGGCCGACTTCAGCCAGTCCACATCTCTCTCCAGCCGGCTGTACTCATTCCACGCGTTCTCCATCTCCTGCAAAACACAACAGAGCACACTCCGAATTTACGATGTAAATTAGACATCTCATGAGGGTTCAATCCATTATACAGATTTGCAGTCACTCTTGGCCCACACGTGATGAGATGCAATTTGAAGTAGAGAGCAGGTGTCTTGGGTTACCTCAGCTTTATCATGCTCACTCACTTGAGGTTGAGTCATTTTTTTTTTTTTATTTGAATTTCTTGGATTTGATCTATTGTTTCCATTGTTCAGTCAGTCGTTTACATATATTGTACACAGTCTCCATTGAGAGTCCTGAACACACCCAATGTGTTTAGAAATGTCTAACTCTTGTTTACTCTTGCGTAATCTGTTGGGTTTTTCATTTACGTTCTTTTGAAACTCATCTATTTTCATTTTATCACTAAATATTTTGAATACTGCCGGGCATTCTGACTAAGCATCTTTCTGAGCGGTGGTGAAATGTACTCATGAGTACCTTTGTTGCCTCTGGTTTCGTCCCTGAGCACTCATTTTGATAGTCACAGTCAACCCGAAACACTGTGCCAGTTGCAGAAACCATCAAAAGGGAACAACTAATAATAGAAGTGAACATCTTGTTTCCGACCATTGAAAACTTATTGCGAGTGTCAGCATGTGCTTAGTGATAGTGGAGACGGACTGAGTAGTTTGACTCAGAGTAACTTACAAATCAGAACAGAAGGAACAACACTTGGGGAGCGTGAATGTTGCATATTTTTACCTTCACAAACACATGAAAGAAGCTGTATTTTTCATTATTAGCATCATTGTGTCTTACTGTCGAGACTTTGGAGATTTCAGCCCTGATGTGCACGACATCCTCTTGTAGTAATTTCTGCTGATAGGCAATCTTCTCTGCATGGGCTGGCTGATCTCTGTACTGCTCCATCTGCTGGTGGGAAACATCCAGCACAGACTCCAGCTTGTCCTAGATAGGAACACGAGAGACGCAGTCACAACATAAGAGGCGTTTATGGACCACACCAGTGCAGGCTGACACAGATATTGTACATATGAAAGTCTGAAAAGAAGCTGATTTTGTGAATGTATAAGAGAAAAACCTTGTCCTCCTTCAAAGTGCGTATCGTGGCCTCAAGCTCCTGCAGAATCTTGTCTTGCTCACACAGTCGACTTAATTTCACCTGAAGTGAAAAAATCATGAGAAAAAATAAACAATAAAGAAAAGACAAAGGATAAAATCTAATCTCCGAGTATACAATCAAGTGTAGACAAGATGCAACAGAGAAAAAAACAACAAACGGGGCCGACGAGATCCAGTATCTGTTGACAACAGAGAGGTCGACTGCTCCATTCTTGTCTTCGACGCAGCAAAATGAGACGAATTGATCGTCTACTGTAGTCCTCGCTGTCTGTAAATATGTCAATAAGGCTCATCTATGTGAAAAGCCCAAAGGAATTCCTCTCATCAGCACAGTGAGAGAAATATCAAAAGGCTCTACGCTGTCTGGTTCGGGGGGCAAGATCGGGTAATACCCATTATGAGTAATCATAATCAAAAATCCATATTTTCAAATTCACTTTTGGAGAAAAGCGTGTTTATTGAGAGTGACAGATTTGTTTTCCCAGAATTGGGTTATGTGTTTATGAAAACAACATAAGACTGCCTTAGTTCACAGTCTTCCTCACGCAGTGTATTTTTTTCCCTCAGATCTATTTATCATTCTGTTCAATTAATAATTAAGCTGTTTTTATTTTGCTGCCGTATATTGTTGTTTTTAATTGCATGAAATATTCATTGTTCAGACAAATTTACTGGCAATTTCTTATAAATTGTTAAAGTGGAACAATGCTAATGATGAAAAGCCAGGACATCCATCCTATTTACCTCCATTCAGCGGAAAACAAAGAGTGAGAAAAGCAGGATCAGGCAAATCAAACTGAAAAATTTAACAGCTCAACATCTAAAACTCCCATTACATGTATTTTTCCCTTTAAATTGCAGGGAGGAAAATAAAAGCTGTGGTCGATACTCTCAGGCCCTCACTGTGCTGTGTGGATGGGTGTCCCCACAGTGTTGCAATGTACATACGTTCCCTTCCCTCCACAGCCTCTGTTTACCACAACTTGAGAACACACACACACACACACACACACACACACACACACACACACACACACACACACACACACACACACACACACACACACACACACACACAAACCACACTAAACCACACAGTAAAGTCAGATCTTCTCTGTAGTTTGGATTGTAAGAAGTCGGAAACGGAGATCTTAAAGAAAAGGAGAGACGGATAAACAGGGTGATTATCCTTTAAGTCCTGAGAACAAAATGATTCACTTACATCAGCATCACTTTCTGCTATTTTCACAGGCCTTGATGGTCTTTCTGTTTTTAAACTTTCACGTCCAGTAACCTGAAATTCCCAACAGCCACAAGTGAAATAAAACCTTCAATATCAATAATCCAATGAAATATTTTTGAATAAGTTTACTTTAAAAACTTCCAGTAAACAGATAACAACAACTTTTCTTCATACAGTGACACTGTTAGACAAATCAAACTGGATGGGTCTTAAAAAATAATGAGGAAAAAAAATGTGTACAAAAAAGAGGCATGAGCGTGAGTTGCTATAACAAAACTTTGTGCAGAAGCTAAGTAAAAACATCTATGCAGAGAGAGTTTCTGCATTTGTGTGTTCAGGGAAATAATAACCCCCCCAAAGCTGCTCTTTCCTGGCCACTATTACTGTAAGTATGTTAAATTGCCAGTAGGGCTGGGCAATATATCGATATTATGTCATATCAAATATTCCCAATAAAATAAGACTATGTGTCATCATATCGTGAAATAGCTCCAGTGTTTTCTTCTTTTGGTTTTAAAGGCAACATTACAGTACTAATAAAGACTATTCTATTTGTTCTAATGTTTGCCTTTTATACATGTAAGTCCTTAGCACACCAAGTCTGTTATTTTCACATGCGTCGTTTTTAATCCACCCACACATCACATCAGAAAAAAAACTGACGGACGAAAGTCTCACAGTCAGTGTTCAAACATGATTGACAACTGGGGGCAATTTTGAATGACAGACTTGATGTGCAAATGTCTTTAGTCATTAAATCCACATACTGATGGTTATTTGCCAAAAATCTCTGTGAAATAACCAATAGCAGTCCCTACAATATTGATCGCAAATACAAAATATCGAGATATTTATCGTGTATCGCCTTAAAACATTGCAACACTATTTTAAGACCATACAACCCAGCCCTGATAACTTGGTTAATTTATATGAACCATTAGAGAGGACAATGTTGCTCTTCTGATTCAGAAACATTGTGTTTACAATGGAAGGATGTGAGCTACAGCGCGTCACCTGTAAATGTTTAACTCTGTTATGCAGGCCTCTAATTTCACATGGTAGACGACAGTGTAAATTCCAGTTCATCAGTGAGATCTATCGGCCTCTGGACAAACAAATCACAACTGCCTGCAGCCAGAGAGAAATCTGCCATCCCCGGAGACTAGCCCCTAGCAGGGCTAAAAATAAGGGAATGCTTCTCCTTCGCCACTAAATTAGTACTTAAGATACTGTAGTTGCTTTTTAGTTAACCAATTCCATGTGCATAAACAGTAACAACTGGCTTATTCTTGAAATATGCTGTTGTTGCCTTTTGTATTATAAAGATGTAATATCCTGTTTCATTCAGCAGGATTGCATTAGAGATTCAAACATAGTACAACAAGTACTGAATCAAATCATTTTATTATTTCAAGGTCTGTATAATCCAGTTATATCCCTATATCTCAGAAAATATCTGAGATTAATATACTTTGTTCTTCTATTCTTGGTTTTGGTCATTTATAACGGTATCAGTATGATGATACAGGGGCTGCTTCAGATAACGGGCTGAAGATTTGTCTTCCAGTCTTCTGTCACAGTCAGTAATGCATGAAGCCAAAAAGTGTGGGTGGAATATTCATAAAACACCCACATAAGGATCACCACACCCAACACGGCGGTATGTACCAGCGCAAACGAAGGAAGGCTCAGTTAAAGGGGCATTCTACCTACTTTACATGTCAAAGTCAATTACCCGTCATGTGAAGCGCTACACGGCCTGTGAGAACAGTTTTATAATGTATTCTGTGGTTCTGGAGGGAGCTTTGTCAAGGCTGGGAAAATTAGTGATCACCAGGATATCTTAGCTTGGGCTATGAAACAACATGTTTTTAAAGGAAAGCCTGTGTTACAGACCTAAGACACTGATTTTTGAAAGATACAGATGTTTACCAACTTAATGCAATATAATTCTATTAATATATATTTTTGTATTAACCCTATTTTCATATTTTCATCTAGCTCCTTTTATATTTTTATATTCTCAATTTTTTATTTGTTTTCATATTGCTCTTTTTACATTTTTGGATAGCTCGGAGTGCCATCTTTGTTACCTCCACCATAAAGGTATGTTTGGGTCTTGGCCCAGATTAGACCCCATCAAATTTTGTTGCAGATCTGGGCCGAATCCATCAGACTGGTCTTACTTTCTCTCTTTCTTTCTTTCATTGCAAGATGTTTTCGTGAACTTCTAAGGGAAAAGAGCATGGATCTTGATGCAGATCCAAATGAAAAACTGGAACTAGAGGACTTGAATATGTTTTATTCATTATTGGATTAGGCTTAAAGTGAATTAAAGGGCATTGTTGGGATCTAGTATTGTTGACATTAACATTTTTATTTAAGTCCTCTCTTAAAGACTGCTAAGTTTCTGAAGTACTCCGCGGTGAACACACCTCATGTTGCTGTCAGTTTCTGCCAGTTACCACAATGAAACTAGAGGCCCTAACATTGTCAAGGCCACATCGGAATCACATTGCCAGTCTGTTTCTTAAAGAGCACCATTGGGTCATCCCTTACACTCTAACAGGCAAAACAAAAGCAAAGTGAAGACATCATGACAAACATTCAAAGCATTCAGAAATGCTTAACAGCATGCGAGGAAGCCCTCTGACATGACTACTTCCTTTCCATCATCTCAAATCTCACAGAGCACAGTGAATGATCGGATCAAGATATCCATGAGCAAAATCCTGCATAGGTTCCAGGGATGCATCACATTCCTTTTTGAAAAGCAGTGAAAAATGGTCTGTTTTCACTTTGTATGCACACCATCCTTACATTCCAAAAGTACCCAAAACTCGGAGTGGAGTTTTCAAACACATTGTGTACTGAAACGATCATCGGGTCAATACTTTGGATCTGTTTTGAAACGAAGGAAATGGAGAGGAGTTACAGTACATCGTTGGATGACCTCCCTCCATTCCAAAACACAACCCATGTTTCTGATTAATTCGTTGGGGTGTTATACATACAAATTAGGATCAAATGCTTTGCACAGGTGTAAATGGAATATATGCCAGTAGCTGGCTACATGAGACAGACTGCTAAAGAACAGCTGTAATAGGCATTTGCAATGATACTATTTCTAACACTCACAAAGGAATTGGAGGTCACATGACACAAAGAGTAAGGAAATCCAACCATGTGCTTATAAAAACTACAGGTGTTACTGCATGTGAAAGTACAGTCCTATCAATCAATGGACAAACTGAACATCAGGACTTCAATTTAAGTGCAAGAAGCCAAATATTTGTGTCACTCTATGTCATTCACATTGGACCATCTGTTGGATTCACCAAGACTGTTAAGGCAAAATTGTTTCTTATTGTCATAAATATAATTTACATAATAGGAAGGCAGTTAAAAGACATGATAATTCATTCATAAGGAGACAGTAGAAAAAAGCAGAGCGCAGAGCAGAGGACAGACAGGGTAAAAGGGGGAAACAGGGAGGCAGATGTTGGAGGCAGCAGCAGGAGAACAAGATTGCAGTCCACAGAAGGGAGATGGAGAAGAGGATGAAAAAGGATAAAGTGGCATTTACTTTGTTGGGGCCCACCTTCAGATCTAGATACTCCAGGTCCTTCTTCAGTTGTATGTAAGTATCATCAGCCTTTAAATGAGCAGTGGAGAGATAAATCATTTGAAATGAAGCTGCAAAAGGATAATGGGTGACCAGATGACTCCTAAGCCTTTTATTTTCCCGCAAACAGAACTTTAATTAACTCGGTTCTCAATTACAGTTTACTTCTACCTCTGTATTTTTATCCACAGCTAGTGAAGACAAACTGTAATTAAGTAATGGTGTCATTTTTGAACTGGTTTAATGTCTCATGTTTGACCTCATACATGACTGAGCAACACAGGTCTCGTGCATGACATGTGGTCAAAGTGAGTGCACGCATGGAGGATGGCCAGAGAATGGTTGGATGTTAGAAACTGGGTGGAGCTGTCATTACAGAGCACTGTTGCAGCTTCATTGTGGTGTGCTAGTCTCACAGCAATGCACTGTTTGCGAACAGGCTAAGACTGTGGCCCAATGGCTGCTTCAGAATGAAAACATCAAGAGCAAAGATTTATCAGAGCACACACAAACACACACACACACACATACGTATAAATGTGCTGAATTCATCACATATTCTTTTTGTGACTTTGGAAGGAAATGTATAAAGTGCAGGCACAAGCAACATGCTTCAAGGATGGCATATTACTTTATACAAATAGAATAGCACAAACCTCTGGAACGTTTTTAACGTTATGAGCGAGGTGGATGACTCGCACTGACTGAAAAACAGTGAAGCTTAAAGGCAGACTGGACAGTCTGGAGTGCAGCACAGCACAAGCCGAAATGGTTGAACAAACAAGGCAACCGAGCAATGCCGACAGACCACACAGCCTTATGAATGACAGAGAATTAATGTATGGGACTGGCTGAGGGACAGGGGGACCACAATGCACTGGCAGGGGTTGCAGTGTGTTGTAGAGGAAGTTAGGGAAGAACGGGGCCCCTGACCTGCATGCTGGGGCCTAGAAGGCCGTTGTGCTGGTGGTGCTGCAAGTGAGCGAACGCATCGCCGGGGCTATGCACACCAGCCATCTTGGCCTGGTGCCTCCGAAGCTGAATGAGGAGCAGAGTCAGCTCCTCTGGCTGAAGCCGAGCCCGGGTTTAGGCGGCCGGAGGCCAGTGAAAGGGCAGAGGGATGAGAGAAAATACTTGAGAACCATATGGGCAGTACATTAGCTGAGAAAGTCAAGCGGCTGAGAGGCCAGTATCCTTCTGCATCATCAAACTTAATATGTAAAAGCTGGAGCTGCAACATGTAGCCTGGGAGGATGGTTTATTGTTCTATCACAAACTGTCTGAAGATAAGAGTTATCAGAACTGATAACAACTGAACTGAAACTGTTATCACAATCAGGGTTGCACCGATTTTAAAATTCTTGGCCAAAGCTGGTAACAATTTGGCCAATAGCTGATACCAAGGGGGTTTTTTGTGGTTTGATACTTGATTTTTGTTGTTATTTATTCCAACTTTTAGGGCAGGAAAAGAACAAATTCTTTACCAAAAAAAACTAACTAACTAAACTGTCACTGAGTCCTTCATTACAATATCTTTGAAATTATCAGTACACATTTACGAAAGAACATTTAATTTAATCTTTTTTCACATTTAAAGATTCATTTGTTTCTGAAAAATGCCTGCTTCTATACATCTATCTGCACAATTTTCTTTGTACTTTTTTAGAGTCTTACAAATCGATGGCAGAGCTGGCCAGTCCCTCGTGAATGTGCCAGTACAAAACTGATGTGACACATAAGATAATGATCGACCAGTGCTGTCAGTGAATGTCATCTGATGTGCCGATAGAAGTCAACAAGGCAAATATCAGCAGATTAATCAGTGCATCCCGAATCATAATGGCTTAAAATTATACCAGGTTTATTGGGGTTAACAAAACCAGTCAGTCAGGTTTAGATATTCATAACTGGATCGACAGTCTTACTCAAAAAAATGATTTCACTAAAACATTGACTTTATTTCATTTTTCGATTACATATAAAATGTCCATGTATTTCTACTCTCTATTTAATGTGAAGTATTTCTATCATGTTGAGTCGATGCGAATAAATCAAAAAACTCAGTCTATTCAAATTGAGTTAATGCAATTGTTCAAGTCTTATACATTTAAAGTAATGCATTACAAATGGAATGACATGTGAATTTGATATGTAATCAAAATACATAAAGTCAATGTTTTAGGGAAATTAATATTTTTTTAAGTGGAAAACTATATTTTGAATATATGACAGCTACATTTGTTACGACCGCATTCCAAAAGTAGTTGGGACGCTGTGGAAAACATAAATAAAATCAGGAGGCAATCACAGACTGTGTTTATCGAAAAGTATTACATACATTTTCTTTGTACTGTTTTCAATTAAGTACACGTCAAAAAAATGTTTAATTAATGTTTTACACAGCATCACAGCTGTTTTGGAATCTGGGTTTCAATAAAATCGAGTGAAGTCTTGAATGTAATAAAGAGCTTCATACCGTTTTGCCGTGCAAGCTGGGCGCGCTGACGGTGTGTGTGATGTAGCCCATGGCTGGCATGGACCTTCTCTCTATTTGGGAAGTCTGTGGAGAAACAAAATTCATCAACTTGTTATTACAGATCTAATAGAGTCAAATCAAACAGAATGTCTAATTCACTAAGTAATCTTCAATAGAGCGTTGAAAGGGAGGGATGGACCACTCTATCACACTGAATCAAAGTTAAACCATTGCCTCCAAGTCTGCAAACAAACTTGACGACACAGCAGATTTATTTTTTCATCCGTGCCTTTCTCCCTTTCATCACTCCTACTCTTTTTCGAAACAAGGTGTTGCCCTGAGTTTTTACACGCTACAGGGCCTGGGAAATTTGACGTTTTTGCTTAACACACAGAATTAGCGAAAAAACGGGCCCACTACTGAACCTTAAAAGGACACAAACAACAAGAGATTTAATTAACTACACATAAATTATACTAAACCTGCTTTCTTAAAATAACATTTGTTTGCTACCAGCAAGAGAAGCACTGTAAGCCATTCCCTTTGAGATTCCCAGGCCACTATTTTTTTGCTGTATAATAGGTTTTTTATTTAAATGCGAGATCAGAAGAAAGAGACCGCTGCTGATGTTTGAGATAGAGTAGCGATGTTTATAGGGTGCTGAGGAGCCCTGGGCAAATTGGATTAGCTGCTAATAAAATATACTTCTTAATGATATTCCACAGAGGTATACAGAGCGCTATTACTGAAGCGCACTCCAGCCAGAGAGCACCATCAACCTCAAAGATGCTGGGCGCACCAAAACTTAAGTTCATTACAGACTAAATTTAGTTCCCATAAACATCGCTCCCTCCTGCACAGTCACTGTGGCTCCCTTTGTTAAAATTTATCTTCTTTCTAAAGGGCTCTCCATAATTGTGCGTCATTCTATTTTATGGTTATAATTAGTGTCCTGACACTCGGGTGAATGAGGGAGGAAACAGAGCATCTGCAACACTTTGTTTACTTGTGCGAGGCCAACGGGTCGGTCGTGAGGCTTGTGTGTGTTGGCGAATGTGGTGACGGTTTGGAGGGAGATCTTTTCACATGTGGAGGGTGTGGTAGGCAGACGGCGCAGGGTGTGGATGACAGGACGGCCCCTCGTTCCGTCTCCTGCGGCGGTGGCGGTGCTGTCTGACGGTTTGGGGAACGGCGGAGCAGCCAAACTTTCACTCGCACATGCTCACACCACCTGTGGAGTGGGGCCTGGGTGTGGACTGTGTGAATCAGCGAGCGATTCACATGAGCATCAAAGTTCGGAGCCTTCTCATGCTCCTCCTGCTAATCTTCCCATGGTGTCCTTGTGAGCTCACACAACATCCCACAAGTCAATAGATACCTCTCTATCCAGAGTTACCGTGAGAATGAGACTGTTGTCATTTGGCTTTCTGCATGCGAATCATCATATTTCAATTGAGTCCCATGCCAATGACAAGCTGCTGACAGTAACTTTGGGGTGAGACTAACCTCCATCTGTCATCCACAGTCATTTATCCTGCACACACAGCACATGTTGGGCAAAGGGACTCCATCTTTCGGGGTAGATGACACACTTCAACTGGTCTTACTACGAGTGTAACAGCAGCCTAATGCCACACTGGGAGGGAGCCTACTGCTACCCCTCCCCAATCACCATTACTCTTTGCCTGTTTGAAAACATCAAGGAGACACTGATCTGCAAAGTATGAGCTTAATGAATCAATTATTTTGCCTACTGAGTGTAAGAAACTAGTGAACTCCCAGGAGCAGAAGTGACATCACTTTTGTCCAACCAACAGTCTACAACTAAAAGATATTTTATTCATGCTACAGCCAATTCTCATATTAAGGGATCTAGAACCAGAGAATGATTACAAATGCTTTTAAATATTTATCAACATAATCAGTGATTAAAGAATAAATTCACCCAGAAATTAAAATCCAGTCATTATCTACTCAACCCTATGCATCTAGAAAGTCAGTGAAGTGGGTGGGGGGACTTGTTTTACACCTAATTTACACCCTTAGCCACCTGTGAAGCTTGCAAACCTTCCTCACCCTGGAGCTTAGCAGCTACAGTGAAGATTTCAGCTCTAATTCAATAACAATCAATCCGTCAATCTGGGATCTGAGGGTTTCTGTAGACTTGGAATACACCAGATAAGTTTTATAGGGCTCTTTTTTGTCAGTAGTTCCCATTTACTTCAATTGTTCAGAAGAATGCTGCAACGTTTTTTTCTACTGTAAAGGTCCAGAAATTATGTGTGGCCTTTGAAACTTCCCCCGATTTTACAACAACCAGATATTAATAAAACTTTTTTTAATGATTTTAGTTTAAATTTATGTTACACGTTTACACTGCTATAATAAATATACTACAGCGACCATGTTCACCTTAAATAAAAAAACGAATATGTCAGCGGGAACAGCAGTGCTTCATGAGTGTGTATCCTACCTGAGAGAGCTGGGCACAAATATGGCCGGGGGAGCTGGATCTTGTGCTGTCCCCGGTTAGGACTTCATCCAGGGGCCTGACTGTGCGTCTGTCTGATGGAGTGTGTGGCCGGCGTGGGGACAGGGGCTTGAAGGAGGAGGGGACTGATGGTGGGACTTCACATGGGGACGGAGGGACTGAGATGGAGCGCGGCATCTCTACAGTAACTCTGAAAGATGAAGAGTCTGTGAAGTTGGGCCCGGTGTAGATGGGGGCGGTGGGGCTGCCGTGACGGAACTGCTGCCGCTGCTGCCACTCGTACAGCTGCCACACCATTCCCTCCTTGGTGGCCATACGTTCATCAGTGGACATGCGGAAGTGGCTGAGGCGGTCGTGGGCGTACTTGTAGTCACTGGGCAGGTTGCATGTTGCTGGAGGGGAGTTGCTGCCAGACGGGAGACGGGGAGACTTTGGCAGCGACTGATAGGTGGCATCGGCTGCGCTGGCTTTGGGCTTTAGGGGAGGAGTCCGCCGAGGGAGGTTATACTCAGCCGAGGGAGTGCTGAGAGAGAAAAACACAGAGGTATTTCAAGGAATTTCATATCATCTGTTCACAATGAGAATTATTTCTCTATTTTCTATCAGCCTTCTAGCCACTAGAAGGCAGCATTTACTCAAGTTTTTTTTTTACTATCTATCTTCCTTCTACTATCTGCAGTCTGGTCAATTCAAACTGACTGTATAAAGTCAAACTGACCTCTTCGATGGGTCACCTTTATGAACTTTGACCCACTGCTCCACCTGAGCCAGCGTGTTCTTCCTCTGCACATGTTTCTCAGGGTCCGGCCGCGACCCAAATCCCCTCTGATACACAAGATTGCCGTTCTGTTCCGGTGCCAGAGTCACTTGGATGACAGTTTGCTGTCCATTCTTGTGGACGGCACCATCGACAGAATCTGGAGACAGTCTCTCTGCTCTCTCCTCCGTGGCCGACTGGCTGGGCCTCGCTTGGATCTCCAATCCGTACCTCACCTCATCTCCATGACCCAGTTGAACGCTTTTATCCGGAGGGTCATCTCTGTCTGTCCTGCAAAGGCTTTCTGGCTGAGGTGAGCTCTGGTTGATGTGGACATGGTTGGTCTGCGGGACCGCCTGCTGCACAGCCTTCTTTGGCTTCTCCACCTCTCTGTGAAAAAAGAGACAGGATGATTAAATGTATCAGCAAAAGTTATTCTGCCTGTGAACGACTGAAACAAATTGCTTTGTAGAGTATGCACTGAAGTGTTAAAGTGCTTCATTTTTTCAACCATTACACACAGCTACACTCTTCTAGTTATTCAGACGTCGTCTAATTCCACTCTTCACTGTATATTATGATGAAGTGCAGCACTGTTCTTTAAACAAGGGATTACACAGAATTAAGCAGTGGATAAAAAAAAAGCAATGGACTTTCAAATTAACCTTTTGTGACCTTAAAGGTAATTTGCCTTTGCTGAGTTTCTCCTGGAAAAGATCAGAGACCAAAGGGAGTAATTCAATAACCTTGCTTTGAGAATCATTCAAACCACGTCAGTGTCGTTTTAAAACTTAATTTTATAAAAACTGCTTTTAATTCAAGTATTTACTTGCTTAGGTTATTATTCATGTGTGTGTATATATATATATATATATATATATATATATATATATATATATATATATATATATATATATGCATGCAAGTTCTCAATGTTATCATCATTATTATGATTATTATAATTAATATTACATAGTCTCATGCTAAATGGCAAGTACTTACATTACACAAGAGTGGATAATAAAGTGATATTTATTATTTCTTCATTAGTGCAAAGCATTTAATATAAACTATAATAAACTAAGATTACCATGTGGAATGCAGAGTGCTTTCCAAAATACAAAAATGAGGAGTACTGACTCACATCGGCCTCTAGGTGGCACTACTGCACAGACCATTCAAATCATGCAGCACATTTGACAAATCTCACTTGTCTTAATGCAGTTTGTGATGCATTCAGCACAGAAACAAGAGTCACAGACTGTATTGCAGATACACAGCCATGAATATCTTAAAAGATTCCACATTCAAATCTGCTTTGTGCAATGTGACAAGTGTTATAAAAACTCATTCTGCAGTAGAAAATCTCTTAAACCTCATCTATAACAGACCCAGGTGCACTTTACACACACACGCACACACAACACACACACACACACACACACACACACACACACACAGAGAGAAAGAGAGAGAGAGAGAGAGAGAGAGAGAGAGAGAAAGAGAGAGAGAGAGAGAGAGAGAGAGAGAGAGAAACTGCAGACATCTCAGTGCCCCAGAACATACGGACAGGGTTGGACCTGCTGTGAAAAACTGCTCATGCGGATAAACTACCTACCAGGTAAAAAATAAAAAGAGTGAATTTCAGTTATGAAACTTCGACTGTGATTAACAGACATTATGGACTAGTCAACTGATGACTACAGAGTACTATTTGGTTGAATACTGTGACCCAGGTTGACTTTATGATAACTTCTCAGGACATGTCCAGTTCACAGAGACCTTTATGAAAGGGGAGATGTTAGTACTAGAAAATCAACCAATGGGAGAGGTGAATCCTACTCTGTAGAGCAAGGCCAACCTCTTAATGGTGTGACTCTGCTGCATCAGCGCAGCCTGGTTCATGGCCCGGATCCAACCATTCATGTCCTCCTGTGTGTCCGCACTGAAGAAATATGTCCGCATCCCGCAGTGTTCTGCCTGTGAGCCAATCACAGAGTTCTTATTGTAAATGTAGGAGCGCATTCCTGTATGGCTCGCCTATCAAAGAGAGAAAGGGAGAGAGAGAGAGAGAGAGAGAGAGAGAGAGAGAGAGAGAGAGAGAGAGGATGGATATGAGAACTTCTTACAGAGGACAGGAAAAATGTGTCAGGGAGGCTGATGAGTGGAAAACTTTGCTTTCATGTTTACTGAGACTGACAGCCGTCACCTCAGTGAGGACAAAGTTTGCAGCAATACTGCAAAAAAAAGAAGAACAGGGTGGGAGCAAAGTGCTGCAGCGGAAACAATGTGAATACTTACCAAAAAAAAGAAAAACATTTCACAGGTTATATTTTCCAACTGCTTTTTAAGAAAAGCTTATGCAAAAAAATATAAAATCCCTGTAGCACACAAATTAAAAGGCAACAGCAGCAAACAACCATAGAGTAGCAATGAAAAGGCATATTATGGGCATCTGTTACTACTTAAGTCAGGATAAACACACACAAAACACACATTTTCTTACCTTCTGTTACTTCTATGCGGTGGTTATAGATCAGTCCTTTGCACACTCTCATAGCTAATGAGTATTTCATTTCCTATTGTTTCTTCCCAAATATACATTTCTTCTTCCTTCACAGTCATATACAGAATGGTCTCAGTTTAAATCTGCAAAACACGTTGACCTTATTGACTATATATGCAATAAAAGTGTGCAAATGATTAGTAAGTAATGTTTTTTTGTTAATGTACCTGGTCTCATCTGATTGGTCAGCTCATACATGCCTGAGCCAGCACCACTAACGTCAACAGAGAAGCTGTGCTAGATCAATTCGTAGGTGTCAAATTAGCCACCAGGCATAAACAATGGTGACATAGTGTGACGTCACTGAGTCATGGACTACTGAAGAAGCATTTCAGGGGCAGTGTTTTCTGTGGGAGAAAGGAGCCTCTGTTGGTGCAGATGTTCACTTTTTAACTTTTTAACTAACTACATGCACAAGAACCTTTATAAAACACTGAAGGGAAACACACAATGAAAAAAAAGCTTAATAGTTCTCCTTTAATATGTGTACCAAAATGATTTTATCTTTACATGAGAATATGTGTGAAGCCACACACTGCTGTAAACCAAGTTAACAGCTTGTATTGTGGTTTCTATTGTTCAAGTATTGTAAGTACAGCAGGGGCAAATTGCTGATGACAACAAACACAAAGAAATGTTATGAAATCAGAGAAGAGTATGGGAAACCGTGTCATCCCTCTACTCAGATCATAATGAGGATGTGATAAGTGATATGGGGCCTGACAAGACAAATACCAGAGCCACTGAGCATATACATTTGTGAGATTGATCAAATGAGTAACCGTTGTGCCCTGACACTGTCCAATGATTGGAAAATATAAGAAGAATGATGAGTCCCACACTGAATGTGCAATTTCTGTTTCATTTAAAATCCAATTTACTGGAGGTTCAAAAAAGTTCACAGTGAAGTTGTTTACTAAACCTCATGGCACCCCAGTGATTCTGGCATTGTCTACAGATGACTGGAGTCATGCCTGTACACGATGAGGCTTCGATGCACATCTAGAAAAATGTGCATCCAGCAGATACTAGCAAGATATGAAACAAAATGAGCTGAGTATGGCGGTCCACTGATGAGGCTCAAGTGAAATCAAATACCTATTCATGCAAGACAGGAAGCCTGTGTGATTCAGGATGGCCGCCCCGCAGAGAACAGTACTCACTCCGCCCGCGCACACACACCGGGTCACAATGGGAGGCAATTGACCAACAGGGAATGAGAGAAACACAGTGAAATGAGCCAAAATAAGTGAACAGAAAACAGGAAGTTACAGCAGATCAGTGCTGACTCAATAAGAGAGGACAGAAATGGATCCAGCTGTGGTCGTGTGGCAGTCATCACAGAAGCAAGAATGAGAGCATCAAAAGTATTTTCGATTCCTCACAATCAGTCACACAATCACGGCCTCACGACACAGTATGAATATCTCAGATAAGCAATGTACCAACTTACGCAACATATTTTCTTGCATTTCCATTCAAGTGCTTATTGAATTGCTTTAAAGAATAACTCAAGTGTCACCATCTCTAGTCCGTAGTCGTAGTAACTGTGGTCTGCGATTCATTGTCTCTCAGTGTAGAACAACATCATGCGCCGGCTGAGCTGTTGTCAAGCTTACTTAGCAGTAACAGAAATTTTCCAAAGCACCTCAGATACGCCTAATGAATCTCCTGCTCTTTAATGCATGATGGCTCAGGGAGAGCCGAGGGGAATAGAGATCTCTTAAATACGGGGAGGTACAGCAGAGCCCTGGCTCATTTCCTCTAACCTCTCACACACACACACTCCCCTGCAAGTGGTGGGAGGAGACAGTGAATAGGCTGAATGTATAATTAATATCCCCCACAGCGCAATTATCAAACAAATCCGTTGTATGTAATATGATCTTAAAAAAAGATACGTACCACACAAGAACACGCAGTCACGCTCACACACACAGAATACAAGAACAAAAGCCAAAGTACAAAGGAGCTGAACGGATTGCAGCGGAATGCCCTGAAGCTGCAGTGGTGCATCAAACATTCAGGCACTGTTGTTCTTTGCAACAAGCTCCGTGTTTCCACAAAGGAGGAGCTGGATAATGTTAACACTCCTGCTGTAACCAAAAGACATGAATCCCTTTGCTGTCCTCTGGCAGAATTCACAGAGGAAAGAGCGAAAATGCCTTTTTGCCGCATGCAAGTTCTGTCGCACTTCCGGATAAGAATGACACTACTATCAAAATATGGGCTGGCTCTATTAGGTGCAGTATTACACCCGAGTTATGTGCCATTCATATTTCAGTATCAGAACAAAGCTTTTACACTGTGGACACTGTACTGAAGACTGCCCTGCTGCAGCCTCTCCGGCACAATGGTGGGGCTACTGAAACACAGCAACTGCTCACAATAAGTGAATGAAATCAGAGCAGGCACAAGTCTGCTTCACCTGAATAACAAATATGCACACATCATTGACTCTGTTGCACCAGAATACAGGTACCAGGTTGTGCTGCAGCCATCCTGTAACATCCACTACAGGGTTTGTGTTAGGGCTGCACAATATTGAAAAAAAAGTGACCATGTGATATTTTGTTCAAACAACCGAAGCATGTCCTGCTTTGGTTGATTAATCGACCAAGAAGGCTCAATGAATGTTTGCTGTGCATGCAAACCTGCATGTCACTCACAGGCAACCGGCTCCCATGTATCCAAGGACCCAATCAGAATAAATGATCTCATATCAGACAGACCACTTTTATAGATAAAATAAATATAAAATCCTTAAGTCTAAAACATCAAGTTCATTTGTTTAATGAAAAACTTCCTAAGGACACCAAATTATCATTGGTTCAATTTATCTAAAAATAGTTTTAATTCCTCCATTCTCCAACAAAGAAAATATGAAATTGAGATTTTAAATTAGCCAGACTTAAAGTTAAGGTTCTGCTGAATCAAATGATTTATGGCACTTGATGCTGACTGCTACAACAGGGGAGGAAGAACAAAATACACACAGGAGAAAATAAAAAAGAAAAGAAAAAAAAATATATATATATATATAAAGGAGGAATAAGGAAATCAGGAAAAATATCATCAAACATTAAGTAAAACAATGCTGACCTGATTCCAGCTTTTTGATGCTTGACTGTTTTTAATGCTCTGTGCTAGAGAAACATGTTGGCTGACACTCACGTACTGAAGTGCAGTGCGCAGCCTAACAGTGAATCACAGACGGTGTTCAAAGAAAAAAAAAACATGAAGGAGAAATCAAAATGCAACGGAGGCAGCAGGGAACCCCAACCAGCCTTCCTGTGTTACAGGGACCACAGTGGGGGTACCCAGCATGTGAGGATTGCTATCAAATGGTGATGTAGCAAAACTATAAATGAACACGCTTCACTGGCTATACACACATAGACATGACAGCTCCTTGTAGATCTGATTCAGTGCCACTTCAGTGTTACCTTGAACGCGTATTTGCGGTTTATGTGGTCATCAGGCTCGACTGGTGCAATGACATAACTGGGCAGAGGGATGCTGCCGAGCACCGACTCCTCTCGGCTGTCTGTGAAAACAAACAGGTACTGTTACGGTTACCTCCAAAACAACAAACTCTAACTCTGCCAAGATCTTTAACGATGTTTACGAGGGACTGCAGATTTATGAACAGCAGGAAAATTAGCGAGGCATAATTCATGGGTGACTCTTGTCTGGGAGAGGCCATGTGGCAGCGCGTGGCACGAGGCGGCATGTGGCTTATCTATTATTCAGTGTGATTAATGCAGCAGAGGAGGTAGATACTACAGCAAACATGGGCAAAGATTACCTCCCATAATAAGACACTCAAATGAATAAGCAGGGAGAAGAAGGTGGAAGAGAAAGCTGGCAAGAGTGTGAGATAGATATGCCAAATGTCTAATTGTAGGCTGTCATTGATCAAGGAATGTATCAATAAAAGTTTGCATGTCTGATTTCATAATTAAACTCTGACCAAGTGCACTTTTCAGAGACTCACCTTTGTAGTAAAACAAGCAGTAGTCTGATAAAACAAACCACTTCCTTTTCCAAAGTCGCATTCCAGAGCTGTCCTGGAGGTGAAGGGGGAAAAAACACAACACACGGAGTATTGAGAAATCCTCCTCGCAGGGACACATTTTAATTAAAAAGCGTAGTTTGGGAACATAGCACTCGTGTGTGTGTGTGTGTGTGTGTGTGTGTGTGTGTGTGTGTGTGTGTGTGTGTGTGTGTGTGTGTGTGTGTGTGTGTGTGTGTGTGTGTGTGCGTGTGCATGTCATTAGAACAATAAGTGCATTTCATTTAATCTCTTTCTTCGCAGGACTTGGCACAAAGCTGCAGCCTCATTTAACTCAGTTTTGTAGTTCTCAAACTCTGGGTTTGGTCTGTGACTTTTTGTCTTGTACTTTTTAGGATTATGAGCTCTCGTGAGACACTCAGGTCCAGATTAAACTGGTTTAATAGAGGCAGTGTGAGCACTCGTTTTGTAAATGTTAGAGTTCATAGAACACAATGTTCTTCACAAAATGATATTGTTACAAAGAATAAGAAAGACAAAGACCAGATTCGGGGAAGGAGAGAACCTCATTGAACCATTAACTGCTCACAACAATGATGTAAATGTTTATCCAACGCCTGCTCCACTCCAGACAGATGGACCATCTCACTTTCTGCAAGGACGGTAAACTTAATGTGACTACCGAGACTGGTCTGAACACGTGCGTGACTGTTTCACATGTGCTCCCAGATACATCACAGGTGGGCTCTTTTTTTTTTTAACTTTCAGACTCACCTGTTTGTAGAGCCAGCCTCTCACCACCACTGGGATGTTGAGGTTTCTTTTAATAGCATGATCCCTCTTGCCAAAACTGTGTACTTTCCCTGTACCTCTGGAGCCCTGCAGAAAGCAAAGGAAAACCGGACGAGTTCATTACGTGGAAGCTTTGCTGAGGAGAGTTGTGAGCCAATTTACTGTGCTTACCTGAGGTAACAGAGTGATTAATAGGGAGTAGTAGAGTGTACACCAGTGGGTCTCAAACTGAGGGCTTGAGAATTATTATTTTTTGGCCCCTGAGGGGGGGCATGACAGAAAAAGTTTGAGAACCACTGATTACTTACTTGGAAAGAAGAGAGAAACATTCTTTTGAAATAATAAATTGTCCTTCTTTCCTGGAACTTCCTTCATTGAACACCCACGAGGAAGAGAGGAAATACCAGCTGTCTATTCCTGTCGATGTGTGTATACATTTATAATCTGCCATATTTTCAGACAAGGTCATTCGAGGCTACATATTCTCTGTCAGGTGTGAGGGCACTTCAGTGGTGTGTGTGTCAACTTGCTGAAGGAGAGGAAAGTGCAAAAACGCAGCTAGTTCTGGTATATCGACACTGTCAAACATGAGAATTGAAACTGTTTCAAGTATTTAAAGTCCATATGAATTTTGACAATTTTCCTTTTTAAACACTAAAAGGTGAGTTGAGCAGTCACAAAATATAAGGGTTGCAATGATTAATCGATTAATCGTTTCAATGATCAAAGGAAAATTAGTTGCCAGTTATTAATCATTTAAGTCATTTTTTGAGCAAAAATGTCAAATATGTATTAGTTTAAGCTTTAATGTGTCTTTAATATGAAGATTTGGTGCTTTTCTTTTTGTGGGGGTTTTGGACAATTGGTTGGACAAATGAAGACATCATATAAGGCTGCAGGAAAATTTGAAAAGGATTTTTTGACATTTTACAGACTAAACTAATAACTGAATTTTTGTGAAAATAATCATCATATTCATCAATGATAAAAATAGCTGCAGCCCTACAAAACCACACCTCACCACAAGTGCATTTCTTTACACCATCTGTTGATCTACCCATCATTTACCCTAATCATTTGATTAATCACTTCAAAAGCTCTACACGTGTGTAGTGACGTCTTCAATTCTGCTTGATTTGTTTGATCAACAGTTCACAACCCAAAGATATTTAGTGTGTATAAGACAAAGAAAAGCAGCACAAGTCACATCCCAAGTACTTGAGACAGCTAATGTTTGGCATTATAAATAACTAATCAATTATCACAATTGTTGCTCGGCAATTAGATGCATTTTTACATCTACGAACAGGCTGTTCTAGTAGTTTAAAAAATTAAAATGGATAGTTGTTTCGAACATTGAGTTGCACTGAAATGTACTCCAGTATTAGGACATGTTGTTTTTGCAACTGTGAAAGTAAAGGAGGGACTGTGTGAAAAGTTCGACAGTGTTTTAGTTGCTCCCAGAGGTATCATTAACACTTTCAGCCTTCTCTGTGAATGTATTACCGTCCTGTGCTTCTGTGGCGTCTCCCACATTCACCGACAAAACATGTTTGCTGCAAAAATGTCCATGATCGCTGTGGAAACAACGGCGAGCCTAACACAACACGGCTCCCCTGCTCAGTCCTACGGGATGTGCGTTTGAAAAATGAATAAATTACTTCTCGTTGAAGCCATTAATCAGAATGAGATAATGTCCTCTGGAGTTTATTAAAGCAATTAATCAACATGAGCATTGACAGTTATCAGGAGCGCTCCTAAAGCAATTCTCCTCCCTCAGAAGAAATGTTTGGTCAATTATGTCAACAAGAAAACATGAAAACACATTAAGGATTAATTATCTCTTCAGGTGTTGTTTTATATTTCTTTTTATGCTAAGTCGCTTAGCAAAACTAACTAACACATGCTCGACATGAACTTTTGACGTCTCGACCAAAGAGAAACACTGACGCTCACCTTTGACCCTGGGGTGACCTCCACTGCCACTGAGGTCACAGCCTTGGATGACTCTGTGACCATGCTGGGGGATCTCTGATTGGCCGCCGACTTGGACATACGGGCTTCTATCCTACAGTTGAGAAGAAGGATATGAGAAGGATGAGAGGCGCTGGACTGTGGTATTCCTTCTCTCCTCTGACAAACTGAAGACACGGTGGGAAATGGAGCGTGGCCCTGTGCTGAGCTTTCACAGATAAAGGATATGACTATTTCCTGACACCGCCACGCGACCTGTCACAGCCAATGGCTTCGCAGTGGATGTGTTAATAGAGGAAGCTTCGTGTTCCAAACACTCCAGTGACACTAGGTCGGACACACACCCCGGGGCACACATGTTGTACACGCCCGGATAACAAAACAAAACAATAAAGAACCAAAGACTCGTCTTGAAGCTATAAACACGGATAAAACACAAGCTTCTTTTGATATTTACAAAGAAAAGCAGTGGCTGTTTCCCCCTGATCTGGGGCTTCAAAGTCAGCAACACTGTTGGTATAATTATCAGAAAATCTCAATCTGCTGGGGGTTCTTAAGCTCTGCAATGCCGCTAAGTCCAACAATGAGTGAAACGTAGTATTTTGAGGATTATTTATTACCTGTGTGCACAAAGATCTTCAGTGCTTTACATCCCTGCTGTGTCATTACCATACTGACCTCAATTCATGAATAAATAATTGTTGCGCTTGTTAGTGTGGTTAATTTAGCTGTGATTGATAGTGTTTGAATATTTGGCTGTTGTTTGTAACTGTAGCTGTTTTAGTTAAAGGAGGGGGAAATATTATGTTTTTTTGTTTTTTTTCTCCTTTAAAAAAATAGAGGAACTCCTAAAGGTTAATGGAATGAGGTGGATCTAACCTTCAGCACAGGATGACATAGAGGCAGGATACAAACGGGACAATCTCTCCTGACATTGAGGTTAATTACTGCGATATAACCTTCAACACCAACGCAGACGAAGATGGCAGTGTACTAGGATAATAATACAAATTTCAATATAAAAAGACAGAAAAGTGAAATGTTTTCCATAAATTACATCAAGCCTTTTCAGAGTGTTGCATCATAGAATTCCTCAGAGAGAACTTGGTGAACCAGAGGATCTGGTGTTCCTCATCTGAAATATAGAAGAATGTGACAAAAAAAGGCAGCTCAGCGGTTAGGCTATAGTTACAGTGACAACTACTGACAAACCTCCTGAGGCGTGAAGTCTCTGTATATGCCCCAACATTATGGCTGCTTTGAGTAGAATGGGCGTAGACTCAATTAAATGGTCAGGGATGCACTTTTGAATATGACGCTGAGTCCACGAGAAATTCAGGTTTGTAAGTGGCCATATTGGGTGTCCAGCCGTATCTTTTCTGTAGTTTTCACGGCCACAAGGAGATCCATCATAGGTTATGGGAAAACTGGAGACAGCGAGGGTCAATTTGATTAAACAAGGTCACAGAAATATTCCCTGCTCCTGAAATATTCAGAGTTTAAGGCAGAGCTGATTGAGTGATAAAAAGTAAGATTGTTCATCCAAAAATCCTCCAGACCCTCCGTTACATCTCATTTTAAAGGTGCTCCACTGGGTTAAATCTGGCGGCTGTGCAGACCACTAGATAAAAATAAAAAGTTAATGCCATGGTTACATAGAGCATTTTCCTGCTGTAAGAAGCGCTATTAAAATGAGGAAGCTTGGACTAAGACGAGATGCAACTGGTCAGCAACGATGTTATCGACGGCCATATGCTCTGTCCTTGCTATTAAACCACAAACACCACCATCCCATAGCACAACACGGGACAGGTTGCCATGTTGATTATGCCAAACTTTGAACCTTACATCTCCACGTAACTGCTAAAACTGAGATTTGCCACAACAGATGATATTTTAACACAACTGCTGGGGTCTGTACCAGAGAAGCTTTTTCCCTTATGTCCAGATAAAATACTTTTGTTTTTGGCTTAGGCATCTCTGTAGTGCCACAATGCTTTATTATTAATTTTAATATTGAACACAGGAAATGTTCATCCCTAGCTTATTTGAATAATAACTTTGCTAATATCCCCTCTCGCAGACCAAAAAGAAGGTAGGAGGAAGGGTCATTTCTCATCTGCAGCCTCGCAACTCACACTGTCCACTGCAGAAGAGCCTCTTCCTGACGGCAAGAGTGAGCTCACAATAGGAAACAATGTGTGACCTGTCTCTCTGATAACCACTGCATTGTTCCTCAAACGGGTTAAAAGCAGCACTAACTCTGTTGTTTTTTCCTGCTTTGTGTGCTGCACTACGCTGGAGATAATGAAAAGGAGATGAGATAAACGGGCTGAAGCAAAAAAAAAAAAGATGTAAAAAAAAAAGAGAGAAACAACTGTGAAACAAAACTTACAGTATTCACACTCAAAGTCTGGACTGCAGCCAGCCTTTTTACAGGATGTTTCTGTCGTATCAGGGGGACGGTGCTGTTTTATGTGAAGCTTTCATACTGTTTACCACCACTGTCACTGGAACGGTTCCCCAGGAGATTTGTTGTGGCATGTGGTGGAGAGGAGCGATATTTCACATCACAAAGTGTCGAAGGGGGAAAGACACTAAGCTCTGTCTTTCCCTGCCTTCCCTGCTTTGATGGAAATGAGGGCACATTTGACGTTTCTTAATCCTTTCAGGCAGCGGGGGGTACATGAGGAGAGTTGAGGAATTGATCAGAGTGTGATAATCCATAACAAAGTCAGAGTCTTTCAGGCCAGCAAAGCACATGCGGATCGACCTCTCCATGGGGAAGGGCCTCCTGAAGCTCTTTTTCCTGTTCTGCCCTCAATCCGATAAAGCTCTCCAGGGAACACACTGAGGTTCGCCTGACTTGGAATTCCTTTTTTTAAGATATCAGAGCATGCAGAGTGAAGTCCATGGCATCATCATGAGGGAGGACAGAAACGACATTTCGCATCCACAGCGAGGTCATATGCTTGTGTCGCACCCATTTAAGACCAAGATTGCAACCCAGCTGTCATGCTCTACACTAAACAGCATTATGAAAAGAAGGCCGAGAGAGGCTACAAAATATGGCAATAAAGTAAATAGATCTGGTTCACCAGATAAAAGTAACCTTAACCAGCAGTTAGCAGTGTGTGTACTGCAACACAGAGTGGTTTGAAGCAGATAGTGCTCTAGTTAAAATTCAAATTTACTCACTTTGTATTGTCTACATTGTTACTGAAGTGACCTACATCCATGTTAAAGCTGCCTTTTTAATATCTCCCCTCTTCTGGATAACTTTACACAGGACACACATAATTCTATTATGCAGCTGCTTCGAGACAAGGCCGTATGAGCTGACGATATATATTACGTGGAAACAGAAATACAACCATGTTTCATAGAAGGTGTATTATTCATTAGTTTGTCACACTCAAACTCTTTGTGACTATATTTTGTATTATTTTTCATGATGGACAGTACTTTGCATTCTTCAGCACTACGTGGACTCAGGCAGAACATTTGCATAAGGGATACACAAACAAACATGGAGGAGAGTGAACACGAGGACAAACAGGGGGACGACTCCGACCAGCCAAGGCAAAACAAGGAGCTTGTACCTAAAAGAGGGGCAGTACATCAATTTGTTTAGAACTATAGTTGAAAAGTGTTTTCTATGTGCCTTTTTATATCTGATACATCAACACTTCAATTTCGTTAAATGCTTGTGTTTTATCCGTGTTCTAAATAAAAGGAGAAACTTCTCAAAATTCTTCTCAAAATATAATGAGAAATAGGCCTTTTCCTATGTTTTCCTGTGTCATGGACCTGCTGATTCTGTCATCTTATATTTGGGTTTTGTGGCATATGTGAACCTGTTTCCAGTCTACTGTTGCTGTGCTCCAGTCTGCTCTCCGTCCACACCTGCACTGCATCTCCTTCATTAGCCCAGCCCTGTTCTCATTGTTCTTTCCAGCCTATCAGCTCCCTCCCTGCTCTCTTGGTTCCTCCACTCGTTCCCCCTCACCTGTTTTTCCCTGCCTCACTCCACCTGCAGGTCAGCCCTAGTTTAGTCTGTATTTAAGTCCAGGCTTTGTTGTACATATCTGTTGTATGAATAAAACTTCATCTATTGATATTCCTGCCTGCCATCTCCTGCATTTGGGTCCCTCTTTGATTAGCGCAACAATCTGGATATGAAGAAACCTTTATCAGAATATGAGATTTTGGTCAAATTGCACAGCCCTACATGAAGATTGTTGTGGTGAAACTTTTTTTTTTTACATTCATAGGATTGACTCTAGCCTTGCTTAGCACAAAGACTGGAAGTCAGAGTTAAGATGGATACAAGCTCAGCCCAAAATTGTATTGTGTGTCGTCCACCACATAAATATTGTTGAATAAATCGTTTTATAGGAGAGAGTTAAAGGCAGAAGAAGCTGTTGATCAGCAGATCAATACGCAGGGCATTGTAAATCAAAGGTTATATTTACAGACAACTCACATAATTTCATTATTGCTATTTCCTGGCATCTGTCTTTAAGAAAGTATATGTCTTTGGTTGAACTTCTTCAGTGTGTTAATTCTGTTTGTTCAGAGCACGTCTCTCTTATAGTAGTTTCTAAAACAGAAGTGACTGTTTTATGTATGCAACATTTTATTATTCTTGCTGTATGCTGAGACAACTTTTATTAACCTTGTGCTGCTTGTTTCATGACATCCTTGTCCTTGTCAGTAACTGATACTATTCTTACCATAGCTTAAAGAGATTATGAGTCACATTTCAAAGTAAAAGCATCTTTCTGTCACTGTTGAAAATATGCCGGTGTACAAATCCACGGCTCAACAGAACTGAACTGAGGATAACGGAGAGTTTGGATGCAGATGAACCGCAATCAGTTTTGCGTTGCTTTAAGAGACCGTCTCTTAATTAGTGAGAATGTGGGGATCACATTCTTGTCTCTGTGGAATCGGTGCTATGCATGATCATCTTACAGCCGCCAGCTTAAATACGATCAGACACCTGCCGCCTTATATTGCACTCTAAACCTGCCGTACAGCTTTGATGGCTTTGCAGGATGAGATTCACACAATGACATAAAACGACGATAAATCCAAATGCCACGCCGCCGTGACATGGACTGCAGTGACCTAAAAACAACATCTAGCATGAATCAAATTCCCAATCTTTCTGTGTTGGCAGAATATTTATGTCAAAAAAAGTTTCACTCCTAAAAAAGAAAATGTTCTATTGGTGTGTCAGTCACAGAGTCAGGTTTCCATTTTTATGACTTCAACTCCAATGAGAAAAAATATACGATGCACCAGAAAAAAGTAGAGCCAGCATGAGCATGACTCGGCTGATTGATGAGACGGATTCATGACTCCAGATGTGATATGAACACAGTCAAAAGCATATGTGAGCGTCAGCTTTCCATTACCATAAATCCTATTAAGGCAATTCTTTGAGGAATAATACTTAAGAGTCTCTGGGATCCAAAGCCACTGACAAGTCAATGCTGTCATTTATGAACGACGTGATGGAAATGCATTTAATAACATCTAATCATATTTTTTCTGTGTTTTGACTGTGCCTGCAGCTCATTTTCCTCACAAACTGCTTTTAGCTCTGCTTGTTACTGCAGGACCGACATCTCCCCCATCATGGTGATATGCTTTTTCAAGGAGGACGACAGGCTATTTCCCATTTCTGGACTCCCACTGCATGACCATGAACTAACCCATCCTGTACATCCAGCATGTTGTGTATGCATCATTCCCAGGGAGAAACAAAAAAAAATCTCACCTGTCCTGTAGTGTGTATTCTGTGTTTTCAGGCGAAATCTGTCCAGTCACAGGGTGCCGAAAGGATGTTGCCCTAAGGTTGTGGCTGCAGGACAGAAGAAGGAGGACGGAGAGAAATCAAAATTAGTGTCAAGTCTTTAATCACACTCCTTCCTGATCACGCCATGTATGCTACAAAATGCTGCTAAAAAATGTTTACGCCTCAGTCGACTGTAAAAGAATGTATGGTAGCACTGCAGCCAGGTGGGGAACCACAGCTCATATTCTTTAACACAAAGCGAAAGGCTCAGCACTCTGCTTTAGCCAGCTCACCAGGTTTTATTGATTTCAGTTAGATGGGGCCATTCATTGCTTTAACGAGAGCATGAATGCATGTTATTGTCAAAGGATAGAATAAGAAACAGATAAGTGGCTGCTGGTCCCGGTGCTGACAGGATTGAAATATTGGGCCATGACTCCATTTCTTTATGTTGTCATCTTTTGAGACTGTATATGCAACGATGCAAAAACAGAATCTGAGTTATTCTATTTACATTCTTACAACAAAATAAACAAAAAAATCACAGAAAATATCCAGTAAACACACACTGTTTTTCAGTATTGAAGGAAAGATCAACAGCCCTGGTTTGACTCCCAGACGCATCATACTGATTTACTTCTTCTGATGTTTCTTATGGCCTAAAAAAAGAGACTGAATCCATTTTTAATCACTGATGTAATTATTACCATGCCCAACCTTATCATCAAACCTTCGTGGCAGATTAAGCCTTTATCAATGTGTTTAGCGTTCCATTTAATTTAGTTTCTCTCACAAGTTGCTGAAAACTCCATGACTGAAACAAAGGTGTACAACAATCAACGATTGCTTTGTTTCCTCTGGTACTGAGCTCTTAAGTTCTGTAGAGACATTATACAGTGAGATGTTATGGAAGAATGTAAGGCATCAGTAACTCCTCTCTAATTACAAATATAATATTTTATAGTATCCAGTAGCCTGTGTGTTTTCTCTAGCTATAGTGAGGAGATACGTCTTCTTCTTATGAGTATGAGGACAACAGATACATAAAGTTCTAAAATCTTAAGTACTGACAGAGATGTGGACTCTGACGTATGTCGAGTCAAGTCAATTGAGTCAAATAGACAAAATTTGATCTGATTTGGAAGTTAAAGACTCAAGACTTGACTTGACTTGAGACATGATGAGTTGAATGACTTAATTTTATGTTTTAAGTTTAGTTTAAATTATAATACAAAACAAAAAGAATCGTTCAATTATTACTCAACAGCTACTGATACTTTTCTTTGTCTTTTCGATGGACAACTGCAGGTGAGACTGCCGTATCTTGACTTGAGTCACAAGTCTGTGTACTGTACTGCAATATTATGCTTTCATGTCCAGCTTTTGTTAGTAATGTATTTTATTCCCCCCAGCCCTGTCTTATCTTCTCCCATCACCATCACACACAGTGTATTACAGTAGAAAACACATAACACCCTTCAACAGCAGCTGTGAAATAGTGTGCAGTAAAACTGTAGAGTAAACACTGCTGTGCAGACCAAAATCCATATGCTGCTTTCTCATAAACACACACACAGGTTTCAGATAAACAGATAGCTAAAATAAACATGTTTACATCCTGAATGAAAGTGTACCGAGGGTAAATAAATGACTATATATTCAACAATGAGGGGTGAATCCCCTGAAGGACAGCGGCAAAAGTTCAGTACTATACAGGTGCAGAATGAAACAAACAGAAAGTGGAGGCTCACTGCATCATCATGCAGCAAAGGGAGGGGGAGCCAAACTGAGCAGGGCGGAAAGATTTATGAGTTGACATTTGAGAAAAGTTCAGAGGGTATATTGAACGGGAATAACACTGAGCGATTCTGCACACACAAACGGCATGATCGGCATCAAGTATAAACAACACATAAAACCTACACATGTACTCGTGTGAAAACAGTGATCGTGATCACGTATGTACGAACACACACACTCGCAGGCTTGTCCCTGATAAAACCTCATAATTTGCTGAGCTGCACTGGGCCACATACAGCACTGCACCAGCATCCCTTTTTAATTAGGAACCTGCATTCTTTGAGGCTTTTGTCTTAGCCGCATTACTTCTGAACTATTTGTCACGGAATTTGCTGCATCCCCGGTAAGCGTACACTGCAGCACAGTAGGGCTATTTGTTTGCGGAAAACTAGCTTCCATCAACGTTTGTGACAATATTGTCCCAGAGGGGAAAATGAACTCCTGCTGCAGAAGAGCTGTGGCACACTGCCGTCTACAGTAGACTGTGTACTGGGGAAACAGCTTTGCTGTCAGAGCCAGTGAGATGCAGTTACTCAAACATAGTGTCACAAAGATGATTCTGCGTAGTAACTTGACATGAATCATAGATTGTAATAAATCTTTCACGATAAAAGCAAAACCACCTTGATGTCCTCTCTGCTGCTTTTTGAATAGATTATATTGATTTGAGTGCAGTCGACCTTTAACTGAATCTTTTACAATCACAGACATTCTAATCAATAACTAGTCAAAAACACCGTAAGCGTACAGTATACGCAAAAATACCAAGTTATTACTTATCTCGACCTCAACCTCATAGGATGCTTATCTGTTATTGATAAAAATACATTGAAAGGAAATCAATAGCAGAGTTCTTCAGGTCATTTAGCTTCACATTCATTAAGTAACTGATTTCATCATGATCAAGTGTGATCATAGTAAAGCTACACAAAAAGCTACTTAGGTTTCACCCTAGTTTATTACTGCTGATTGTTTTTAATGCAGTTGCTTGTTTCTTTTATGAGCACATTTTAATGTTATTTGTTGTGTTGGTTTATGCTGCTGTCTTAGCCCGGGCTCTCTTGTAAAAGAGATTCTGAGCACCAATCCAAATATTCCTGGTAAAATAGAGGTACCAAAATAAAACAGATAAATAAATAAATGGAATTATAAAGTCTTGATCTTACTCCAATATCTTATACAACAACAACCACTGGAGACAAAGAAGGCTAATACAGCAACAACAAAAAAACAGTGCGGCACAAGTTTTGTTTTTTGGAAATATTGTTCACTGGGAGCAAAGACTGACACTGCCTCACACCATCAGCATGTTACAGGGCCCCATAACACTAACCATCAGGTCATATAGAGTTCCAGCTTCCATTAGGCCAGATAAAGACGAGAAAGAATGACTGGCATCTCAATGTAGTTTATATGGAAGCAGAAGTGATATCACAATGCCAACAAGACCAATCCTAGCTGAGCAAAGAAGAGTTATGGCTTGAAAATAACAGTTCAGGGCAGCAAATGAAGGACTTTCTATAAACTGAGTTGAGGTGAAGTAGGCAAACATGATCCTGAATGGTGAGTAACCTAAGAATAGCACAGCAACCTGGTTCTGATTTCAGCCAAAGCTTCTTCTAGAAAACAGCAGCACTGCAGCTCAAATCAGGTCTCTCAATGCTGCAACAACTGGAGTCCTGGCATGCCATACCCGTTTTTTTTTTTCAGCAAAACAAGAGGCTCAGAGTAATCCCTGTCCAACACAGGGGCTCAGTCTTGGCAGCAGGGGCAGCAAGGGGCACGGCTCTGTGGTTTGAACACCTCTCCCTCTCTTTCTCACACCAATAGAAATCACACAAAGGCTCCAATCTGCTCCGTAACAGACATCAAAGACAGGGATCACACCATCCGAAAAGAAAACTCTCCAAACTCCACCAGCACAGATCTCTCTGCCTCTGTTTCCTGCTCACTCTGCCTCTGCCGTATCATGCACACAGCGGAGACAGTCTCACCTGCTGTGAGAATCATCGTGAATCAGCTGCTAGACTCGCTGTGGTGCTGCAGGGTCATGGAAATCCTCTCAGAACAGTCGGGGCAGGTGGGAAGATGCGGAGAGAGGGTGTCGGGCGTCCGCACAGAGCAGAGTAGAGTGGAGGAATCAGGATGAGAGCAGGAGGGGGAGCTCTCTATCTCCGCTTCCTCCCGCTCAAGCGTGCTTGTCTGAGAGTTTCACCCCACACTTGCTGAACGGATGGTAGAGATGTTACTCCCTCCCATCAGGGGAATACCTCAGTCCCTTATCAGATCCTCCTCCCTTTTCCATTTTCTACATCTCTGTATCCACCTCTTGCTTCTTCCTTCCCAGAATGGAACTGGACTTTTTTTTTTTTTCTTCCAAGGAAATAGTTATGTAGCTGCTGTTCAGTCACTCAGTTACTCAGTTCAATTATCAAATATTGGTATCACACAGGTTTACCGCTGCTACCCTCCGAGTGATAGCGTTGCAGCTAGAGTAGTAAAGATGATAATTTGCATCGGCTTCCTGCTGTGCCTTCTTACTTTACAAACAACGCACTACATTGATGCTGAACACAAGGCAAACAGCGTGATGAGTATTTAAACCAGAATATATTTAATAATGTAAAACAGATAACTTGTCGACCCTCTCGGGCCCCTTCAAGGTCACTTTAGGTTCATCAGTGTCTACTTTTTGAAGCACTGGTTTAACAGTAACATTGACCTCCAACCTTCGCTAAGAGGGAACTGAAACTAATCCTGAGGAATGCAGCCTAGAGGAGCAGGTGGTACCAACGTACTGTTAGGCCCACCGTAAATATTGTATCAGATAGACAGCAAGGATTAGGAAACTGAAAGAGCATCTACTGAGAGAAGTTTGCTGTTTGATCCCACACACTTTTCATCTAGAAGCATTTTTAATTTCATGACAACTCTCTTTACTTTAAATACATTCAGACAATGTGATTAAGTTAAGTTCCGACCCACAGAGACATATGGAAACACGAGCTCTCGTGGCAAGCGATAATCTTCAATGATGTGAACATGAGCAAGAAGAGCCTCTTGTTTTCCTCCATGTCGCCTTAGTAATAAGCATCACAGTGACAATGCGGTGTCTGAAAACTCAAGGAGCAGGATGAATCACGAGGGTCTGAGAGCCGGTGAGAGCACCTGTGACTCCTGTGCAACCGAACATGAGATTAAGATTCTATCTGCATCGTGACAGCAGTATTTCTTTTCCTGCGTGCCATGGTTGCCATTTTTATACATTAACACACTTTTATTCTCAGGGTAGCTTCCTTGGGTAGTCGACCAATGTTGTTTTAATCATATGATGCTGAACAAAGTGAAATTATGGACATGTGGTGTTGAGACTCATGTCAGAGCCACGGTGGATAACAGTGGCAGCTACAGTGGTGAGCTAATACGCAACTGATGTCTTACGACAACAACACTGAGCGGACACGCTGCCTCAAAATCATAAATGATGTTAAAGTCTATTACAATGTTTCACTGTAGATATCACTAAATGCCAATTCAGCAGACATCGCCCAAACCTAATCTACACTTAAAACAATAAACATGAAGTGTCGATTGCAAAGTTATTCTATTCATGTTGAATCCATGTGAATAAATTAAATATCTTAAGTTAAGTCTTACATTTAATTAAACAAAATTAATCCAGACTTGTGCATACACATTATGTGTTTATTCAGTTATTACAGTTAAGGGGAACTTCAACATAAATACAATGTGTTTTTTCAAAGTGTTTATTATTCAAGTTTTATACATAACGGTAAATCATTCCAAATAGGTTAATGTGTCTCCAGTAATAAATCACATATCCAGTTAATACATTCCACACATTGAGAATTAGATGTAATACTTAAAATACTTAAAGTCAGTGCTTTATGAACAATGAGCACTACTCTGATATATTTACAATGTATGAACAAATAGTAAACTGCTTAAATAGTAACAGTAAGTACTTCATAAAAGGAAAAAGGAAACAAAACATTAGGCCAGGGTGGAATGAATATGTATATGAGCTTCATACAGAGGCTAAAGAAAAATAAGGCATGGCCCGGAGTTTGAACGTAAGATAAAAGAAAAAGAAAAATAATTTATCAGCCTTTTCAAAAACACATTATCGATTTAATTCAATGTGACAGATTTGTATCCAACATTTAACAAAAAATTTACAAAGATTATCGATTGGCATATTTAATGATATAATGATGTTGGAATGTTAAAATGGAACAAGTTCTTAAAACCTCTATAACTACAATGGCACCCAGTAGAGTATATACCTCTGCCAAGACCCACCAGCCACTTTAAATTCAATCAAGCCTAATGTAATATCAAATAAATACTATTTAAATCAACCAGATCTGCATTTTCAGTTGGATATACATCAAATTGTACTCACTCTTAGACAGCAGCAACCTGAATATACCTGATATTATCTCAAGAGTCATGAATTGCCTTCATCCAGATCCAGATTTTCGAAGTTTGATGAAAAACGGGTTAGTAGTTGTTGTGTTATTCTCTTGATAATCCAACCAACCAACATAAAAAAAACATAACACTGATGGAGGCAATAGCTCCCTCCATGATCACACTCCAAGATGTACAATATAGAATAGAGTTTATTGTATCTATTGTACAATAAACTGTTTTAAAAAAATAGATACCAAAAAGGCAACAATATCTTATTTTTCGCATGAAGAACATTTCATGTCATATTTCTGTGAGATTAATGTGACACGAACACAACTCTTTTATCCTGCACAACCCTATTTAAAACAAACATTAAGGTCCAGGCTGAGCTGACGATTAAGGCATCCACTGACTGTTTGAGTGTGCAGCTGAACACAAACTCATCTCATAAACCATCATAGTGTAATGAATGTCATATACTGTAGTCGCCTTACATTGTATCTCTGAAACACAAAATCAATGTTGTGCAGATAATCACCAGAGAACACACGATGGGAATCGTTTGTTTCAAGCTGGACTGCTGACTTCATTCTCAGACCCAATTCAATTAGCTGTACCAAATGCATCATTAATATCAGCAAGCTGTTAGCGAGCAGATGACATGTGTCTGCAGATTTCAAAGAATGAGACAAAGCTAATCAACAAGGAGCTGCAGATATAACCACGTGAGGTCAAATGAGGTTCCATGAACCACTGCTGAACTCACATTTCTGTGTGTACAACACCCCACCCGGGCAGAGTGGATGTGAGACGGGATGTGACATCGTGGGAGAGAGATATCATGAATCTCCAGAAACATCCTGTAGCATCCCAGCACCCAGCGGGCAAAATTAATTAAGCTTTAATAGGAGTTGTTTGAGCGCAGTATCTAGACACAGGGAGCCATTAAGGAGATAACATTCTGCAGCAGGATTTGCACATGTTGACTGACCTTTATCAGTTTCATAGCAGAGCACTGCAGCAGCAGCCTCGCTCAACTTCACTTCTCTGACATTTGTGCAGGAATCGTCCAGGCAGTCTCTACTAAAGAGTTACCGGGAGGTTCCACAAATGAGGGAATCCAACCAAGCACACACTGACTGACTGGCCTTTCCCTGTCACTGCACTCATTTACTACTATCACCATCATCATCTTCATTGTTTGTAACTGCAGAAACTCCACGCTGAGTTGACAGTATGACACACTTAATACGACCCCACTGGAGAGCAGTTGTGCCCCTCTACACACGCATGTACAGTCATTTAAAATAGCATCAATGAAAAACCCTCCTCCTCCTCCTGAGCTTTGCTTTTATGGAGCCGGTAGCCATCCAGCAAACCACTCAAGCAGCACTGCGCAAAGAGCAGTAAAGACGAGCTCAAACAGGCCCAGTGGAGAGCAGAAACAGGTGCAAGGACTTGCCAGGGTCTGTAACCCTGTCAAACAGAGGGTTTGGCAGAAATTGAAAGAGCCATCACCTTATTAACATTCAGCACACACTCTGGTCTGACACAGCACATTTCACTGCAGTCACAATAGTCCTTTAGGCCATGTTGCTCCAAAACATAAGCAAGGCAACTGCTAATTGTATTGCAGTGAATGCAAGAAAGGCCTCTGTTGGGCCATTAACAAAGAATCAAGACCCAAGGAAACACTTCTCTCCATGCACAGAAACTAAATCGGACAAAGAACCATCTCGCTGAATGAAAATGTTGGGAACTAAAACCTTTTTGCCAAAATAGATGTTGCACATCAGTTACATCTCGTTTTGTGTCTGCTTAACTGGTAAAGCTATTTTTCAAACGCTAAGGGGAGAGCAAAAAAAAAGACTTTGGTAATGGTGGATTAAAAGGTAAAGGTAACTCCAAAACTACACACTGCTGCTCACTATAGCCAACTCTTTGCTGTAGCCATTGTTGGCCGTGGAGTTAGGTAACTGAAGGGAATGTTCTCGCACCGCAACCCTGGATGATGGAGGGAGTCACCCCCAGCAACATGGCTCGGCCTCCCAGCGAACACTCCTGGACACCGGACTGGGACTGATTACAATCTCCGAGACTATCGGATGCCAAATTAAAAACAGTGGATGTAGTGTGGAGGGGATCTGACCAGGACTATGACTCTGAGGACAAGAGGGAACGGCAGGCAAGGACATGAGAATCATGTAGCAACACAGGAGCAAGAGTCTGGCATCAGCCGCGGGCGAAGATGACATGTGCAGTCAGAGTATTTTCACATCTTACTCTGTGAATTGGTGATTTATCTCGAACAAACCAGACAGGATTGTGGAAAGACAAACCAAGAACGTTTTTTTTTTTTAGTCTTCTTTATTTACGAGGAGTGAAGTGTGTTTTATGAGTTCACATGGTTCACATTAAGCTTGTCTTGGTTCAGTCAAAGAGATCATGAATACAGCTGTTGTTAATTTGTTTTATTTTAGTAGGAATGTAGGTGTAAAAATACTTCCTTTCTTGACATTTTGTGATTTTATTCTATTTTAAATGTACTTATTAGACTAATTAGTCTACTACCTCGTGTGGTACACAGTGGTATAACATGACAGGGTTGTTCGGGGCTAACTGGTTAGAATGCTAACTTCAGCAGACATCTCAGTAACACGGCACATAGATGTTTTGGACAATAAAGTCAACACTGTTGTTTCTTCACATTCTGCTGACGTTTTTTTTTTTTTTTTTTCTTTGAATGGTTTGGACTGAGATTCTAGCCATATCTTAGAAATCCCCCCTTTAACTTTAGCGTACAAACACAGGCCTTACAAAGAGCCAGAATGCCATATTCATATCCTGTGCACAAGAGGCTTTGCTATTTGTGGCCTTTCTTAAAGCCTGTTATGAACTGAAACTGATCCAGTAACTGCCTTCAGCAGAGAGAAAACGGCCTTAGCGAGACATGGATACCTACAGGACTGTGAGCACATCAGCACTTCCTCTGCTCCACTGGCACAAATTTAAGCTGACTGATAAATATTTATAAAGGTTGATTTGACGCAACTCATCAAAGAAATTGTGGTTTTATAATGCCTCCGACCACGACAATAAAAACTGACTTCCAAGAGCATTAATCTTCAGGGATCAGTAGCGACAGCGATGTGCTGCGACAAAAGGAAAAAAGTTCGTAAGTTTTCTGGAGCAAGCATTACTCTGGGGAATAAATCAATGAAGGGTCCCTGTAGCTTTAAGTCAATATTTAATACCACAGATTTATCCTGCACATCACTTGCTGAATAATGATGACCTGGAGCCACAAGGAGTCCTTTTTATTTCATCTCTTCATTCGTGCTAACAAGAACTGTCTGAATCTTCAGTGTGTGACAACTTCGCTGGTTTTCAACCCAGGTATTTCTAAAATGTACAGGCATTTATTCATGTGCATACAGATTTAGTTTAGATAAGACTGTCTTGGGCAGCTTCTGTTTGCTGTAATGTCTGGCTCTTCCCACTGTGCGTTCATGGGGTGACGTAGAGAGGAGGGAGGAAATTGCCAAGCACAAAACAGGCAAGAAGTTAGCAGAAACGACGACAACTGCTTACAGCAGCTTTAAGGTGACCCGGGCAAAATTTCCAGTTGTTTGTGGTGACAAAACCAGAAGACAGAAACAGGCCATTTCATGGCCACGTCAGCTAAGAGCGAACAGAACAAAACAGAATTGGCTCAGATCCGGCATCATTCCACCCAGTAAGTGTGCCAGACGAACACTGTAGATATTTTGGTGTTGAAAAAGTAGTGAAAACCTTAAAACACAACATTCTATCTTAGAGGCTCCATTATTTAATTGTGGACGACTTACTCTTCGAGGCCAAAGAGAAATATAATCATAAAACCCAATACAAATTCCCACAGTGAATATCTACACACTAGATGAAATGAGGGAGTGTGATACTCTTCTCTACTGCAGCATTGCATCTGAAGTCTTAGGATCAATCTGATAAACATAATGTACAAGTAACTTATACGTACAAATCCTGTCTTGTGTTATTTTAAACATTGCAGCAGCAGCATACAGTAGCTGGTTTGAGACTTCTGACATATGATCTTTCTCTTCTTTGGGTACTTTCAAGCTACGGGTGGGAAGATTTTGCAAAGCAAATGATCTTTTGCCAAGAAAAAAAAACACACAATCAGCAAAAGCAACACATCCTTGACAGTGCAGAAGAGATGAGGGATACTCTGCATCAGGGTAGCTGTTAGTCTCAACTGTAACCTTTACTTGCATACGGATGTTATTAGTGGAGCTCAAGTAATATAACTCAAAGTAACGGATGTAATTTTCTGATAAACAGACCATCTTAAAATGTTTAATCAGTAAGGTAAAGAGATGAACTGACAGAAAACTAATCTTCTTCTCACCACCTCTGAAACAAATGAAATGAGAATAGCCAATATCTGTTTTCTCTCCTGTCACGGTCTTTCGCCCCACTGTGATCAGCACATCAATAGTGACGGTTCAAAGGCACTTTGCTTCATTTCCCACACACAAACACAACACACACACTACATATACACACTACAGACACACCTCCAAAGCACTGACTCACTGACTTTATCATCAAAGGTCTCAGCCAATCTCAGATCAGCTTAAGAACAACATGAGCCACTTTCCTCTGGAAATCACAGGTTAATAAAGTAACATGTTGACCTTTGACCTCCATTCTCCAGAGGCTCTGTGGCTGCAGTGCATAGCTTTCAGCCACTGTAGGTGAGAAGGAGACGTAAAGGAATTTGACCATGAAAGATGAAGCATAGACAGGTCATCTCAGTGTACACGACCACAAAGTGAAAACAACGTGTCAGCACTCAGCAGGACAACAGAAACAGCTGCACGTCCTCTATGTCAGTGCACACTGGATCTATTAAGCTGCAGTGCTGCTGTACACAAAGCAAGCATTAGCACCATTACTGTGCTGTGCACAAAACAGCCAGGACTCACCCACAGTTTTAGTCCCAACAGCATTCCACAACTCCTCTTCAAAAACACTGTCTGATCAAGATATCTGAAAGTCATTTAGGGAAAGGCAGATGCAGTTTTCTGTTCGAAATCCTCTTCCTGCTATCATTGGAACAATGATTGCGTAACGATGTTAAAAAAAAAAAAACAGCAAAAAACCCCCCACAAATATCAAGTATAACATTTTAATCATGTAGTACTGTAAAGCTAGAATCATACTGCAAGGTTTTCCTTGTTTGTATATCACCCACACGTCATGGCATACTGTGGGCGGACAATAAAATACCCCAAATCAGACCTAATGCATGCGTCTCATCGGTTTAAAGGCTTATTTACTGTGGTAGCACTTTTTTCAACAAATATGCTTGGCTGATGTAAGCACATTTGTGGTTTTAATGTCATCACACCAATTTACTTTCACAAGCGGTGATACCAAACAGGCTGCACTTGCTGAAAACATGAGGCTGCAAATTGGATTTGACAGCAAAGGCTTTGCTGATGGGAGACAGGAAGTGATACTGGAAACGTGGAGAGGAGAATCCAGGGAAAGTAGCACATACAAATGAGGCATTTGAGGCAAAAAATATTTTGTGTATCGTGGTTGCTGTAGATCTTTTGATACCTAAACAAGCATCAAAATCAGACCATTCAGCATTTATAGAGGTATTTAAAGCGCAAGACCTTGGGTTTAATAAGGCAGAAAAAAAACACAGTCCTATAGAGGGTGAACATTTGTTGGTGATGGTGATGGAAATCAGCTTGTGATGAAGAAGGTTTTGACAACAAGGCAATACAGATGAAATGTTAAAAAGCAATCTGTGTTTTTGGATTGTGAAGTCATTTTGCCATGTTGAACCCAAAAGTTGAATTCCTCTGTTACCCTGGGGGGGCTACAGCTCAGTTGGTAGAGCAGACGGCCATTAATCTGGAAGTCAGTGGTTTGATCCCTCAATCCTGTAGTCCAAGTGTCCTGTGGGAAGATACTGGACCAAATATTGCTCCCGGTGGCTGTTGATTTGTGTGTATGAACGGTTATTGACCCTTGCATGGTAGTTTTTTGCCACTAGTATATGAATGTGAATGTGCACAGCTGCTCCTCTGACCAGAACACATGTCAAGCCCATCGTCGGTTAAAGAGACACCTTCAAACAGGTAAACCTGTTGTAATGGCAGTGTAAATCCTTGTCGCGCTGGGCTGATGTCCTGAATCAAACCGAATAGAGCCACAAAAAAACGCCACTAGTCAACTTAGTAGTCAGTCCAGTGAAGCAGGCTGAGGTCTGGGTCCAAGCAAATTACTTCAGGTCAGGTAAAAGTCGCCAGTTTCGAAGAAGGACTTTGTCTGACTCTGTTTTCTGAATTGATAAACAGGCTGAGGGAACCTGACAAGAATGATTCACAGATAGCAACTGCCAGCCGGCGCAGCGGGCTGGATGATCAGCAGTGGTCCCTAATTAGAATGAATGTAATCAAACTCATGTAATTATGTTCCATCTCTCAACCCAACATAATTTCTTGCCTTTTCTTTCCCACGCTGACTCTGATCTTCTCCTACTGACATTGTAGAAGATTTCCAGAATGTAATTTAATGTGTTATACAATGCTGTTATCCTCCTCAATCAGCCATTCAGATGGACTGAAATACAGTCCTCATCTGCCGATCTAATGCAGTCTGCAATACACACTGCCACAACCAAATGACCCTTTCAAATCGAACGAGTATGATACATCATGACTTTCTTCAACAACCTGAGACTGCACACTTGTGGCTGCCGAACTAAAGCATCTGCTTAAGTGTCCAACCCACACAGCAAAGCCAAACACAGCTAATCAGTTCGCTGTGCGATGTAGGACAGAAGGGGATGTGAAGTGTGGGGGTATGTTAAAGCTGAAAATGTCAGGCAGGAGATTGAGGGCTCAGGAACTGCAAGCTCCGAGTAGGAAAGACCACTGAGAATGGTGTAATAGTTCTGTTATCCATAGCTAAACAAAACAAAACCACCTTACTGTATAGCACTAACAGTAACTAACTGAATCTGGAAGCATTTAAAATTTTAGATAACCAAAAACAGTCTTTAAGGTGACCTAGGGAGAAAACATAACAATAAGGACCAGCATCGTGTGAAATTAAGACAAATAGTGTAAGTTTCACCACAAGACAAGAAGAAACTTTAAGTAGTTATTCATTTGAATTTGACCAACTCACCCTTGAAACCGTTCAGGGAGATCCACCCACGTGTAGGGAGGCTTAACTCGCTAAATGATCACCGCACTGTCAGCAGAATAAAAAGAAGAATATTAAGAGAACTTGAGGTTCTGAACGATAACAAAGACATAATCGGACGAGATAAAGAGTTCTGTCCACTCCTTCTACTCAACCATCTGGGTAACTTATGAGCCGAGGCAGTGGAAACAGCAACAGAAAGATCTAATTTGTTCCAGATCAGAGACATCCTGTACACACCCAATATTTCCAGTTGATTCTTACCAAAATATCACAGCACTGCAGTGTTCAAGAACAACAGAGCAACTGACGATTCATAGGACTCATGATATCCATATCTACTCTGGGAAATCATGTGACCTCCACTCACAATCTGTGTTTACAGTGAGACAGTTTATTGAACATTCACGTGAACACTTTACACATGCATTTACAGAGCCGGCTTTTCAGCTCATCCTATCAGATTAAATATGTTTCTCGACCATTTCTCTGACGAGTGCCACAGCAAACTTAGACGGGAAGGCCAAAGCGAATTCTGGGATAAAATCCTCCATCACACTCGCACTTAACTGCGTTCGCCATTGATATTCATACAAAGACACGCTCCTGTGATAACACTGCTTCTGCATTCCTTCCTGAGATGGTCCATCAGTGCACAGCCTCTTAGGTATGCTCCTAAAAGATGAGTGTGTACATCCACGTGAAGTGCCTACTTATGCCGCTGTTTAGGGCTTCGAGAGGATTGATTGTGAAGCAGCTTGTTGTGTATTCTGCAGCGCAGATGTCAGTCGGAGATGACACCTTCAGGATGACACAATAAATCACTCACAGCTGTCATTTAAAGAAGTAAAACAAGACCAGAATGCATAGTTGCGAAACAAAAGTGAAGACACTATCTGTTGGCTGTTTTGTCTGATCAAAACAACAAATCCTTCTATTCACTGGTTATTAGACCATTTGACAAAAAGCAGACAAAAAAAAGACCTTCTCTTCTAAACATAGTGCGGCAGAATGCTTTACTAAGCTAGTATGTTCACTAGGCTGAGCATCAACACCTCATTAGCCCCGGCACCTTCCACCTGTCAATCTTTAACACATATGGCACATAGAGAATATGTATTGAAACAAAGGTGGCCTACCGGCAAGTTCTCAGTGCCTGTCCCATGCAGCAGCAGTCATCATCTACCACACTAACTCCGAGCATTTTTCCTCGTCGTCAAGCCCGAAAGAACTGTCTGCTCCCTGGGGCCGTACAAATGAATGATCTGCAGCATGACTCTGTCTGATTCAGCTACATATTGGCAATCTGTCATACTACATACACAGGACACACACACACACACACACACACACACACACACAAATTGCATATGTTCGTGGTCAGATTATCCGTCTGATCTCTGATCTCTGATCCCCATAATCCCCAAACATCAAAAATAAATCAAACCTCACATAAAAACCTCAAATTATAATGGAACAGCATGACAAAAATAGGCCATCAATCTTTTTAGATGGCTACTCTAAATATGTCTGAACAAGAAACTGTCTGACTAGGTCAGAGACAGAATCTCCACCTTTTTACCTTGTGCTGTTATTAAAAGGGTAACTCCACCAATTTTCCACAAGTGGGTTTACAGGTTTACTACTACATATGTGAACAAAACAGTATATTGCTTTTTGTGGCTCCAGAGGATCGTCCATAATGAGTTCAACACGAGTATACAATGCCTACATTACCCACAATGGAACTTAGTTACTGAGTGAATCACTGGATGCAATTCATCATTTTACTTTGTTATTTACTCTTTTAAATCCAGTGCTGCATCTGAGTGACTTGCACTTCCAGTGACTGGGTGGGTAGGTCATTGGCTGGATACCTTTGATGACATCACATTTGTGAGTTTAATGGTAAAAGGAGGTGTAAAAGCCAATCATGGCAGAGCACCTTATCCTCTTATTAGTGGATCAATAATTGCACTTTTTGCACATCATTAAGATGCTCTTGGGACAAGACCTTCGTAGGGGATGGATTTTTAAGTAATTAAGCAATAATAAGCTCAACCACAACTCCTCTAATCTATTTCTCTCTAAATATAAAAAAAATGATATTATACAAGGATAAATGAATATAATAATAAATAGGTAACGTCCATCTCACTGCCTGAAGACACAGGGTTTTCACACTGTCATCCCTTTTAGCATGGGGTCTTTAAAATGGACAGAAACAAAACAGGACAGAAGTAGTTGATTTTGGTTGTGTCCTTAAGGATTACATTATCTGAACCAGGGTAATCCCTGGTTTTTCCAATACTGTTTCATGAAAGCCACGTCACATGCCAGCGCTTTTGTCCAAAGCAGAGGGGCAGATAAACAGCCACTGGATCCTCCAACAATCGGATTCAGCTAACCCTCATGCTGTGAAACATGTCTAAATCCCTTACACAATCATGTCAGAGGCATTATTATGTCATTCCACCGCTAAATACCATCCTCCTACCTCGAAACTTGGTCCGCCACACACATTAAGCTTGTTTAAACAAACTATTGTTTTGCGTGCCTGACACAAAACAATAGTTTGTTTAAACAAGCTTTATGTCAGTAAGATGACAGTGGTGGAATATATATATATATATTTCTTCCCAGCTGTAAGCATTGCTAAGACCCTTGATGATTATAAATGATAAAGTCAACACATTGAAACATACAGAGGCTACAGTATGAGAGAAATCTGATTAGTCTGGTAAATTTTGCTGCAGAGAATCTTGGCCCTGAGGGTGTCCGAGCTCCTATAGCGCAGCACACTTTACTGCAGCAGGCCGGTCTTTACAGCAGTGTTTGCATCAGTGTGTACAGTGTACAAAGACATTTCTGACTTCTCATACGGCAGGTTCTTTCTCCTCAGCCCACAATCAACTCTTTGCAGGTCTTGGAGATTGGGTCAGCCTGTGCGTGTGTGTGTATGTGTGTGTCTGTGTGGGTGTGTGTGTCTGTGTGTGTGTGTGTATATCCGTTCTCTGCTGGGAGCTAACTGCGTCCAGACCAGCTTCAGCCTTGCAGAGACCTCTCTCCTGCAGTTCTCATTACAGAATCCGAGCAGACACACACCACAGCAAAAGAGAGCAGTCACTGAACACAGTCCCACTGGGGAGTTACAGTGACACATAGGGTTAAGACAACACCGCTACCCGATGACTGCAATGCTGATCAGTGGCAATGAACAACTCGCAGGCAGCACACACCGATGCTCCAGTGGCCAAAGAACACACATCTACTCGGATGCAAACGGATGTTTTCAATGTCATTGTCTTGTTTTATTATGCAGTACAAACATGCTGTGCACAAAGCTATCAGAGCGCCGCAGGTTTCCCTCACAATCTGCTCCCTTTAAATTGTCTATTTATTCTCGGGCTTAGAACTCAAAAGCGCCTTTTTTTATATAGAAGTGACGTGAAATACCTGACCGCCACATTGCACTGCATTGGTTGAAGCCCACTCTTATCTGTCCCTCTTGGCTGCTGTCGAGCGCAAGCTATCACATCGTCATTTTCTCGAGGAAATCAAAAAGAAGGATTAAATGAATTAGGTGAGGTTCCACTTGGCTGGCAGAGGGTAACTGAATTGAGATGCTATTTTTAGATCTGCGTATCCTGAGAGTGTGGGACAAGCTCATGGAGACATAGGAGGCTCATTAAGTCAGACATCAGAGGAGGAAGGTAGGCCACATCTGGTGCACAGCTCTAAAGCTCAAATCGGCCAGCAGGATCGAACCCTTTCCTCGAATTTCTTTCCGACTCACAGAGAGGCTGATCTAAATCACAATTTGGGGAATTTAAAAGGTCACGATCTTAGTACACAGAGAATGTACTCCCTTTTAAATACCTCAACCTTCTGCTAGTCATCATCACTGTCTATTCTTAGAAATTTTAAGTCTCCCAGGAAATGTGCAGAATGTCTGTGGTTAAAGAGAGGTCTCCTCCTTCCTCTCTCCCCTCTATCCGTGGCTTTTCTGTCCACTGCACCAATTTTAGGTGTGTCATTTTTCAAGCTGAATTGGTATGGCCATTCCGAGCAGCACTTAACAAAGACATGACCTCTATTATCAGCTGAGCATGCAAATGAAGCGCTGTGTCTTTTGGTGAGATTTCACCCAGTGGCAGAGGGATGAAAGGGGAATTGTGATCTGGGCTGGGTGTGACTGGGCTGTACTCAGCCTTACTGGAACTGACTTGGTGAACTGAACACCAAATCAGATGTTATCCAACACATTGAGCAGAGCCAGACTGAACTGAAACTGTTACATAATCTATTAAAAACAGACCTGACTACACAAACACAAAAGAGGTGATGTTAGTTTAAAATGAACTGAATAATATTGACTCAAAACTTCCAACCTCTTTTACCTTCTCTTCATACTGTACATGTAGGTGAATTCTGCAGTCTTGTGTTGGCAGCCCCGCTGCCTCTGAGGCCTCATGCACAGCGAGAGGGCTGACCAATGAGGGAGCACATGAGGGAATGATAAATAAGCTGTGTAACCTTATCACTGCGGCTCACATCCAGACCCTGACAGAATGGTAATGAGCTTGATATCTTGTGCACAGATCAATGAATGCTTGGGTCTGTTTGTGGCATGATTTCCGTGTCACAACCCAACTAAAACTGACAGAAGAAAGCATAAGAGCAGCTTAAAAACTGGAGGTTGCCAGTTCATATTTTTGGACATCTGACAAAAGTTGCCTGGGTAAGTCCCTGGACTTTCTTGTTATCATAAAGCAACATATGTTCTCAGGTCATTTGAGGCTAACAGGCGAAATGTTCACATCTATGCTAACATGACATTTGGTCTTGCATGACTTCCAACAACACAGAATTTCATCAAAAAGCTAACAAAATAGCCCGCCAAAACACAGAACAGTGCACAGGTAATATGCAGCAGATGTGACATTGCATGTGTACGCCTGGATATATCTCTGTGGATCTGTGTGTGTGTGTGGACTGGGCCCTCATAGCAGCTGTGTTAAGGATTGAGAATCCATGTAAACACGTGCATACCTTTGAGAAGTGTATCTCTGGCTCACTGAGGGAAGAAGTGGGGGGGACTGCATCAAACTTCCACGATTGCCTAACCTATAGAAGCAAATTAAGCATGTATATAGAGGAGCATCACAATCAGCCAAAGAGATCACAGTTCTGCTGACATTAACACAGCAGTCAGTGACCTGTGATCATGAGGCACTGCAGTGAGCATCTCTCTCTCTCTCTCTCTCTCTCTCTCTCGCCCCCACTCCTTCTTATCATCTTATCAAGGCTACTCAATCAGTACACATTGATAACTGCATTCCTCAAAGGCAATTCAAAGGTCTGTAAAGGCAACGCGGCCGGCTGCTTTTTTTTAGCCACAAAAAAAGGCAACGGACACTTTCAGCATGTGTGCAAATTCTACTGCCTGCACATCCACTTTGTCCAAACACTTAACAGCATGCAACCAGAGGCACTTTATATCCTGCGGCTGGAGGAGAGCTACAGCAGACACACCTCCTGATTAGCTACGCAGCCGTACAATCCCACATACGTGCCGGAAGATGGGGCAGAGATACACACCTTTGAGTCGCACGATACACTGGCTGCCTCTTGTAAGGGATGTGCAAGGTTGACTGTCCTGGTTGGCCCAACATGTTAGCTGCAGGTCTGTGATTTGCTGCGCTCTGCTCTGCTCCTCTCACTGGTGCCCGTGTGTGAGTACTCCTCTCAGCTGGTAGTGCTGCTGCTGCTGACGTCCTCCGCTGTGCACCGAGGCGTCGATTCATTCAAAACACCCTCTTTCCCGCTTCTGCTGTGTCGGGGCTGCTGAGGTGGGGCTAAAATTGCATGCGATCACTGAAGTGTCCCCTTGCCTCTGAGAGCATTAGGCTCGCGATGGTTATTATTAAAGCCAGCCAACCTCCCTAATACATCATGTAAGAGGCCCTAGAGCAGCAAGTAAAACCACAGGTACAAAGCATTAGCCATAACCCATGTAATCATATTCTCTTCTGTCACATTCCCTCCCTGTAGTGGCACGCTTTCTCCGCTCACCTCTCCTCTGCTCTCTTCTAATGTATGCGTTTCCTCAGCAGAGCTCTGCCGTCAGAGCACTACCCTGAACTGGACGCCCTCTCTGCTCCATTCCCTCTGCAGTCATGCAGGCAATGCACAGCATGCACAGCAAGCCAGAGGAGGGAGAATGAGGAGGGAGACAGAGATTTTATAGTAGTGAGCAAGGAAGGAGAACAAAGATGAGTAAGTGATGGCTGAAAGGGACGGAGGGGAAGTGTTGCGACTTTAACATTGCCTATTATGTCATGATAGGTGACAGAATGAAGAATATACTATGTCCTGATTTTTACACTCAACTATTTGACAGTTTATGTTCCTGAAAACCACCGATACATCCATATTCGCACGTGTCATAGGCTATGTATAGCATTTGTGTAGTTACTGGCAACAAGGCTGCCAAATAAGAAACCATGGTTTGAATCTGGATTCCAACATTTGTAAGCCTTATACCGCTTGATATTTCGAAGGAGAGCTTGAAAATGTTCAGCCATGTCTGTGGTGACCAAAATATATATATTTTTCCTAACTCCAATTCAGTTTGTGCCTTAATCTAACCAGAGCATAAACATGCTGTTGTGACAAAAGAGAAACTGAACCTACAAACAAAAACTTGCAACATGTAGCAATGTAAAGATTTAACTTGGCATAAAAGGTACTTGGCTGACACTTATTCTGGCGATTGGCGATTCTGGCGTCATATATGACATAAATGGAGAATATTTGGGCTCTGGACTGTTAGATGGACAAATTAAGCATTTTTAAGATGTCACTTTGGGATCTAGAAAATTATGATTAAACAATTAATCGATTGATCATGAAAGTAATAAGCAGATTAGCCCTAGTTAGTATGCAACATATTTTGCTGCAGGGACTGAATGTATGCACCCATGAGTGTCATTATGGAGCATCACTTTGTAATTGCTTCCATCTACAAGCAATGCATGCCAATAGCCCTTTGGGGACAAATAAAGTTGAAGTTCAAATCTGAAAACTTCATAAATTGTCACAAAAAATTACCTCCAGGGATGTGCTACTGTTTTCAACAGAGATGATCTTGGAGCAACAGCTGCTACATTTACACTGCACATTGCATTGTGGGACAACTAGGGTGGAAATCACAGAATAACTCACGATACAATACAATTCACGATACGTTGCCCATGACAACAATAGTACATTGTAAGACAATCCTCAAAAAAAACACATCACAATATCTGTCCTGACACACTGTCTGCACCTTGTCCATGTCCATGTGTGTCATTATTTCAATGTGAACACAACCACAACCTGGGAAAAGGCTAAACTACATGAATGCAGAAAGGAAGGACACAACTATGGCTCACAATATTCTTCACAATCTGTCAGTGTGTCAATTAAGTTTACACCACAAGAAGTGATGACGTAGTGAGTCTGGTAAGTCAAATTGTCAGAGTAATCTGTTTAGAGCACCCGCATGTTTTAATAAAACATATCAATATTTGGCGCCAGTGTATGGATAATCATATAGCTATATCGATATTTTGTCCAACCCTTGGACAACGGTGTCCAGCAGCAGCTCAGCTCCAAAATATAGTCATTTTACAAAGCAGGATTGCTGTAAACAGCTTAAACAGGAAATGCTGTGACAGCAGTCGAATCACATGAAGAGGGGAGAGATTGAGTGTGTTGAGGAGACATCATTCATGACACAAGAAATGGAAGTAAAGACTGGGCTGTGACCGAACAGCTGGAAAGACTGATGACTACGCCATGCTACAAATGCCTTCTATCAGCTAATAAACAGACTTTGTGTGTGTGTGTGTGTGTGTGTGTGGGGGGGGTAAGGATTCCGGAAGTCTACTCACAGATTACGCTGACAGTACCTCCACCACACACACAAACACACACACACACACAAACATGCAGGTAATGTATCCAGCTGCTGTTGCCCTCTTCCCTTGAGTTTTATCCTCCGCTGCTCTTTCTCATCCATCTACTCTCTCCTACACATCTCGTTAGCATACCCCAGGAGTTGAAGGCACTCGCACTGCAAGTAAACACCTCTTCAACGCTGTGGAGATGATACCATGTCTGATAGATCTCAGGGTGTAACCACCACCATTTGAATTGTGCATTAGCCCTCCCCTACAGCAATTCACTCCACTGCATGGAATAGATCTCAACATGTACACCATTCAAATGGAATGGAACCTTACACCAGCAAACAACTGAACTGTAAGAAAGCAGCTGTAATGTGTCCACAGAAAAGAAAGGATGAATAACACAAATTATTCTGTAATCCAGTGGTTCAAACTAAACTCTGTAAAACGTGTTATCTGATCACTTTGTACATGTTTATTTTTAGTTCCGTGGAAGAGAGGGATTTAGGGTATACAATTTCCCTCTGTAGAAAATAAATGTGTACAAAGTACAACAATAGTAGATTAAATATGTATTAATTACTTGTTATATAGTTTTCATTTTGTACTTATAATATATTTGTAACAAAATTTAAATGAAAAACAAATGTTTGTAACTACTCGGAAATGAGGGAAATCAATGTGGAATTTAAAATTGGGATCAAAATTGGGATCAAAATCATAGATAATCAAGATGCAAATATACTTCCGTGAATGACTTGAAAAAGTTGTCCAGCTCCCTGACGTACAGTCCTGTACTGGTTTCCTGATTTATTTTGAATTGCCTCAGCCTGTCACCGTGGCTGAAGGCCCATGCACGATGATTCCATGCCGCAGAATGACAGGGAGATGAGGTTACCACCATTTAGTTTTTTTCTTTTACTCATGCATGAGGACCTTATGATTTATGGTTACTTATCTAAGATTTTGTTTTTCACCAAATAAAGCTGTGTGTCCTCTCTATGATGCAACAGAAATATTTATTTTTCAACAAAATGTAAGGTTAAAGTGATTGCATTATGTTTTAGTGCAATTTTAAGAGACTGTTTTGATGATTATCAACATATTGTGAATTGTAATTATGATGGACAGGGTAACTTTTTTTTAACTTATCATATCATCCCATACCTACTAGCTACATTGCCTACCTTGTTTGACATACAAAATGTGACCAGTTAAAATATAAAGCGTTGCTATAGATGAAACTACCAAACAATAGAAATAATCTAATAACTGAGTAATATTCTAACAATAAGAGAGAGAGAGAGCGGTCACTCTGCTCCAAAATGGTTAGTTTTACTTTTGATACTTGAAGGACATTTTCCCTGCACTTCATGCACATCTGCCAAAAACAACACTAGAATGACATTCAATAATCTGTATAATCACCACTGAAATAAACACATTCTGAATGGAATGGGAATGAAAAATAGAAGTGTGCTTTTCATCATGCTTCTGTACATTTAAATATAATGAAAGGAAATAAACACATAGTTAATAAAACCATTACACACTTAAGATACACTTTGTTGCGGTTTTGAAAAGACAAAGACTGAACAGACTGGAATTCAGCTGCAAAACAAGTCATTCTAAAGACAACAGTATAAACATGCATTTGATTCATCCTCCTCTTATCACTCTTTTCAGCATACTCCCAGCGCGTCTCTGATGGCTACTCTCAGTCATACAAGCTGCCACATTGTTACTCACCAGTGAGTTACAGGACGTCCAATTCAAAAGTCTTGAGCATTCAAATCAGTCCTTTTCCCGAAGCTGCCCAATAAGGAGTGTCCCTGTCTGTTCTCTTAATGTATGCAAAGCGATCCTGTTTTAACAGTGTGCACTGTGCTACGTGGGTGTGCTTGGAAGGGCACAAAGAGCGGTGTCAGATAGAAGTATAACTGCTGTTTCAGCCCTCTCTCTCTTTACTCTCAATCACTCAGTTACACTGCCAGCACTTACAGCATGTAGCTCTACTCTGCCTCTCCAGAGACGAATAAAATGATAACGCTCCATTGTTCAGTCGCTATATAGAAGATGAAGAAGGAGGAAAGGGGAAGGGCCCAACGTGCTGATAAACTCACTACACCGTTCTTCCTGGTGACCACAGTTGAGCAGTATTAACCTCGCTGTGTTGTCCACTCAACGTAAAATGCTGACCTTGGTCTCTGACTGCAACCAGAGCCTTCAGTCTCAGCCCTCTTTATCAGATCAAATCCCAGTCAACCAGGGAGAGAGGGATGGAGGATGGAGGGCAGACTATAGCTGAGTGACTGGCTCGGGCTGCTGCAGTGCCGGCTCGATAATCCACAGACAGACATATAGATAAGAGCAGAGGGCTGGACGAGGGTGGTTCAGGTCGATACGCACGATGGACAGCCAGGTCAACATTCATACTTCACTCTACTGCCTACTGCCACTGCTGTCCTCCTGGCTGCTGTATGGCAGAGTGAAGATATAATAACACAATTCCAGTCTGCTACGATAGGAAATTAGAAAACCGTCACAATTAGGAATAAGGCTTTGCAAAAATACAGCGTGCATAGTGAGCGTTTAGTTTATGGACTATGATTACTCAGAGGTGAAATGTTGTTGTGTAAGTATGCAGATACGACTTCTACCACAACATTTCAGCTAAATGCAGGAAAAGGTTGATACGACAGAGCGATGGTTAATGACTATATAATTGGAAGGTAACACATTTATAACAGTTATGAACTATACTTAATCATAAATTCACACTTTAATTAACATATCTTTTTGAGCCTACACAAAAAGAAAGATCTGAGTACCAGAAACACTTGGAGCATTACTTGTCTTGATAAAGAAATATGACAGAAACAAATAAGAATTTGCATCAAACTGTCAAATAGTCAAAGACTCAAGAGCAATATCTAGTGGCAGACAACAGAACAGCACTTCTCAACAAACATATACTGTATGCTGCACCACGTCTCAATGATGCACTGACAGATAAGGACACGCAGTACATCACCACTGAGACAAACTGTTACTACAGTGATCTGAAAACTTCCAAATATAAAATATGTTGTCAAAATCAGCATCTCAACACCTTTGCTGCACAGCAGAAGCTTCATCTCACTAAGACATTACAGACAGCAGCTGGCTGAAGCTGAACACTGAGCACAATTTTAATTATCAAATCACAAAGATTTGGAAGAGTTTTTTAAAAAGCAAAATCAATCAGCTCATGAATAAGGAATTAGCTGTGCATCTCTGCACTAAAGCAAATTAAATTGGATTGGCTTGTGAGATGTCACACAGCTGTGTGGTCAATGTGTTCAATAAATGCTGCAGTGAGTGAAATTGCCCCGACCAGCAGATCGGCTTTCACTGGCCAGACTTTTCATTTATCTTTTTCACACTTGATAGTCCATTAATGGGTGAGGCAATATTCAATCAAGTAATCCACAACGAGAAACATTTTCAGAGCTCATACATGAAATCTGCTGTTGAACGTAAGCTTATTGAAGTGTGAGGTCATTTAGACTTCAAAATGATTTACGTTAAGGAATACCTATAGAAAAAAAACACTGCAAAGGACAATTAAGATATGCCACAATATCAATTAGGTTCAAGGTCATCTTGTGTTAAAGGCATCTTTGATTGATCTCAGCCCTAACTTGACTGAGCAAGATGAAAAAAGCAGCAATCATTTCAACTTATAAAGTAGTGTTGAATTCCGTAAGCAAATACTTGTCTATTCAGGAATTCCAGCAGATGTGGAGGAACACTAGCAGGCATCTGGGGTTGTATTTCTGGTCACCTGATGAATTCAAGTCCTATATTCACTGTCTTTGAAGCAACACTGCTCAAAACACTTAACAGTGTAACAACAAGTCAGTTTAACTTCAGCAATATCTCCATCCATTTAGGAAGCAGGTGTGATAGTGACTCAATTTCACCTGCTTTTGTGCAAATGAAAGTGTGCAATGGAGAGGCAAAAGCTAGACAACCCAAAAAAGAGAGGGGTTTGCACGTGGTGGTTACAGACACTTGCTCTCTCTTTATCCTTCCTGACTGATTCTTCTCTAGTTTGTGTTCTGCTAGAGGCCTTGTCACTGCTGGCAGCATGAGGTGGTACCTGCAGCCCAATCAGGTTGCACAAGTAGTCCAGCTCTTCCAGGATGTCACATCCACATGGGTGGTTCATAAGAAGGTTTGCTGTGTAGTCTCCCAGCACAGTCTCAGTCTCAGAGCACTGAGGAGATACCATGAGATGGGCTGTTACACAGGGGGAGCTGGACAGGGCTGTAGAAAGACATCAACCCAGCAGCAGAGCCGGCATCTGCTTCTTTGTGGGAGGAGGAACAGCAGGATCACAGCCAGAGCCCTATAAAATGACTTCCAGCAGGTTTCTGGTGTATGTTTCTGACCCTAGTGGGATCTGTGCTCACAGTCCTGCACCGTACAGCTCGATTAGCAGTCCCAAGAGAAGGCCAGTATTGGCAGATCCAGCACAAAAGTAAAGGGGGTCTGTTTTGGACTGAAACACATCCTCCATCAAAGTTTGGTGGAAATCTGTTCAGTAGCTTTTGTTTCTTTTTTTCCAAACCAGCCAACCGGCCAACCAACACACACAGGGACAGCATAACCTCCTTTACAGAGGTGATCAACATTTACTGCATAATTGTACATAAGTCAATAAAGTAATTATGGTGAAACAAATATTAATTTAATCCATTGCTTATATAAAAATATTGATTAGTGCAGCTTTAATATGGCTGTTTATACTCTAAAAACAGTCATTCAGATCATTCTCTACATGTAGCATGTTTGTGATAGCAAGTTGTAGTCCCAGTTTCATTGTGCAGTATCTTACATTTTACCAGATTGATACAATCACACAACCAAAGCACTTTTCATCTAAATGGAGATTTTCTGTTCCTGCAGAACATCAATGCCTTTACACCTTCATCTTTGAGATTGTCTACTGCCTTTTATATTCATATTGTCTACTTCAGTGTTCATCACTTTTACACCCAACCCTGAAATCTTATGGACCAGATAAAAAAGCATATGGTATCTCAACAAAAAAAAAGGTCTCACATATTCTCTGTAGAAAGACTTTCTCTTTTTATACAACATCCATCTTCCACCTTCGACGCTGCTAACTAATCACATCTCTCCTCACCCGTCGGTGAGATGAGAACAGTGTGGGACCCGCACCTCTCCGCAGTGACTCCAGTCACACTCTGACAGAATGCGGCAGAAAAACTGTCATCTGAATTCAATCAGAGGGAGGGTACACAAACTCTTTCTTTCTTTCAGAGAGGAAGCCCAAACGACTCAGGTGCAGTGCTTCTTTCTTTAACAACATGTAGAAATATGCCAGTAGAAAAAAAAGTTTTTGTTTTACTATTGGATTAGATTTTTAATGCTGTTTCATGCTGTTTGCAGCATACCACTTGAATTTACATTTGATGTACATCATGGCATGTTATAGACATTTAGGAGTAAAACCAAGCACCTCTTTAACACAAAGACAAAGAAAAACTTCTCCTTTGATAACACCATCAAACTTGTGTTACCTTGTCTCAGTCTGCCTCTCCTCCAGCTCAGTAACCACCTCTGCTTCATGATCAGCCCATTCAGTCCCGTGGCCAAGGGGCAGGCAGCTGCAACAGTAGGTCCCCATCCCAGCTCGAGCATCTCCCCTGCCCTGTTTCTGCTCTGACTCCCTCTGCTCCAGCTCTGACTGGGAAACCTGCTCAGGCTGTCTGGACACTGAATGACTCATTCGAGATAATGTATATCATCACACAGAGCACACCTCAAGCCCGCAGCTCTTAATGTATTCACTCATTGCAGGTTCCTGGGGTTAAATATTGCAAGTCCAAACAAGGCCTGATGGAAAGCTTCCTTTCTGCTCTGCAGCACAAACATCCCCTGTACCACACTCACAATCTGCCCTTTGTTTTCATCCTCTTTATTCAGTCCACCGCTTTAAACTCCGACTCAATTTGTAGGCCCTGTCAGTACAGTACAGTATGTATTGTTTAACTGTCACACGCTTCGCAATCAGTCAACTCTGACATGATATTGACAACACAGCTCTATTTATAAAACTCTCTGGCCTTAAATGAAAGTTCAAGGCACCTCCAACAGGCAAGGAATGAAGATAGATGCACAAACACAAAAGCTGGACATGATTTAAACGTGATACAAGGATCTACTGATAATGACAAATGGTCAACATAAATCATCCCACGAGAGAGAGAGGACTCGCTACCTCAACAACAGCCCATTTGCAATTCCATGGCCATGAATCCTGATATCAATTTCCTTATCTCTGCATCTGCTGCTCAAGACGGTGTTCACATGTGCACTGTCTCCACCATCACAGGATTAATGAATCACGCCTCAAGGAGAGGCTGTGTGTCTGTGTGTTATGGGAAGTGAAGTGTTTCTCTCCCAGCACTTTCTTCCATTAAAAGAAGAAAATCAAAAACCCATTTTGAGCATTATTTTTATCATCGCCAAAGATTGGCAAAAGAGCAGTACATCTTGTTGCGCTTCTCTTGACCTTGAAAGGCATTTAGCCTGTTCATTCAGTATTTTCATTCCCTGCACAGCCCACATGGTGCAACGGTGGGAAGAGAAGTGAAATGAAGCAGCACACACTCAGGTGATGGTATCTTGTTAAAAACTAAGACTTTAATGCTGCAATAAGCATGACCAACAACCAAATATGTTTTCAGAGCATTAGTCTTTAGATAATTTGATCATTCCATTAGCAAGCTCTAAAAACGTGTGGTGATGAGGTATCCATTACAGAATAATGCATATACGAATAAACCCTTTGAATACATTTTCCAGCCAGCAGGCATTTTCAAATATAAATGGAGGAAGTCTGTCGGACTTGACAAAGCATTTCCTGCAACATGTTACTGGAATGCAGTGGGTTTTTTTTTAATCCAGTGTCATATAATAATGCCCCCCAGAATCAAATGTCTTTATTTTGCAGAGATAAGACAGGAGTAATCGGATCCATCAGGATTTTCCTGTCAAGAATGACAAAAACGATTTTGGGGTATCTATTTTAAGCTGAAGGTCACAGTCTCAATAAACAGCTCGAGGGAAGGTAGAGGAAGACACTGAATTGTGTTTATACACGAGCTCACACTGACGAGTCTGCAGAGACGCTACATTGATATAAAAATCACTGAGGGAAAAAGGACTTATTTATCTGATAAAGATGTAAATAAGAACATTTTATCATATAAAAAAATAATAGAAATGAAGTCAAGGGGATTCATCTTGACACCAAAGACAGTGTTGGGCTACTGGCTTATAATTTCTTATTATCCTGACTAATAACTGATTCTGAATTACATTTTGACTTTTGAAACCTCTGATGTGAGGTGTACAAACTGTACAATGAGCTCCTTGTTTCACACATGCAGCACCAATCCATATCATGTTGTTTACGGCAGATATTGTGTAAGTGCAGCATGACTGTTAAGATAACAAGTTTTGTGTGAGTATAGAGGAAGCCTTACATAGCTCATCCTCATCTGAATCAGTTTGTTCTTTACAGCAAACAAAATGTCCAGTACAGATAACCAATTACACCACGTTATGCGAGACTGCAAGATTCATTTTCTGTATAAAAACTGTGTTCCAGGCTCATTCCAAGAAAGAGGCCTCATGGAGACCAAAGTCAAAGGGTAATTCCTGATCAATCACTTGTAAGGATGATAGCTTCTCATGTAAAATTGTTTCCACAGAGCCAAATGGTAATCACAATATTGTACATATTAAACAAAAAATAAACACATTTATTAATTGGGCGTAAGTGCATAAACCGAGGCATTACATTTATTTGATAACAAACATATTGCCATTATACTGACAAATAATGCAATATGTAGCACTAATGGGAATGATCATTTTTCGCATCACATTGTTTTATTTTCCCTGAAAAAAGTAGAAAGCATCTTATGATGGGATCAGACCATCTGTGATGGCCATCAACATACTGACATTACGACCTTGGACTATTCAGAAGACATTAATAAATGAGTACTAAGTACTGATGGGTCAGACTACACACATCTATGAATCAGAGTTCATTTGAGTCTTTACAACACCTTAAAAAGCTTAATGACTGCATCAAAATGAATGTGGGCCAGGGGGGTAAGGTGTTCCTACCACAAAAGGTGTCCCCAGGACCACATTTTGCCATGAAAACACACAGACACACACACAGACTCACAAGGTGAAAACATGACCAGCTGATGTTGTCACAGTTGGTTATCATTATGATGTGACATCTTTTAGGGTCTGTACCAAACCAAAACTGTTTTCTTACATCTGAAGAACAATATTTGTGCATCATGGAGGCTCTAAAGCGTTACAGAACTTCATTAAAATGTTGTGTCAAGCATTTTATATTTTAACAATTGCAACTTGATTGCTGTGATTTAGAAATAGCACTCGGACATACTGCATTTTCAGTAATATTCAGAATAACTGTGCAGCCCAAATAAATTATTAAAGTTAGTAGGTGATGACACATTTTCAACATCGTGTCTGCTCTCCCAGAGGCAAATTCACACAAGATCTAATCTGAATGCAGCTTGGTTGCTAATTTGAATATCAACATGTGTATGCTGACGTTGTGCAGGTATCTCTGTTGTAAACAGAAACCTATCAGACAAAAAAAAGAATAAATTAACAAGAGCAACACTGTTTAGAATGTACAAAGACACACAATGCAAATGTTTACAGCCAAACAACAAAAGCCATACTTGTGTATCAAGACAGTTGAAGAGAATTATTCACACCAGTAATGCTTTAAAAAACAGCTGTTGTTCCTTTGATGCTTAACATCTGTTGTAGAAAAAGTGGATACTCGGTTACCCTACAATTCAAAGGTGCATTATCTAGAGTGAAAGTGATGTTATCAAAGTCTGACGACACTTGAAGAATATATTCCTACGGTACAGTTCAACAAGCACAGCTGGCCTTTGTGGACAAGGAAATTGCAGAGCAAATAAAGTGAGATCTGCAAGGTTTTCCGAAGCAGTTTCTCACAATAACCATTCCAAACAAATACACTGGGAAAGTCTAAGAAAGAGTGAAATTACTTGATACTGTGTCACCAAAAGCAATGCTGAGCCCGAGTATGAGGGCAAACGTAGAAACATGTAATTAATAGTTGCTCACTGGAGCACACATACAGTAGGAAAGCTGTTGCTGTTATGGGATCTTATTAAGTGACACATCTGTTCCAACTGGATGAACCTAACGACAAACCCAATTTCATCCATACCTTCTTGTCTCTAAAATCCAAGCATAGTTTATACACAGGCACTCTCAGGCAGAACAGCAGATTTATATATATATATAATAACTCCCTTGTTGGTATACACAGTGGACGGATGTGTTCATCAGAGAAGATGAACAGCTGCCTCACTGTGTGTGTCAGCCTCACCTCAGCTTTGCTGAAACAAAAGCATTTGCACTGATCCTGCTCCTGTCTGCTGCCTGTGGCGGAGAGCTCTATCTGATTGGTATTCAGTCATGTGTTTTCAATCTTTCCTCATTACTTACCATGACACTCCAAAACGATATGCAAACAATGTCCTTTTACATCTACGGTGAGCAAACACAAGGCGTACTTAGCATATCTAACACAGTCTTGTGTACAATACCCAAAGGAAATTTAGACTAATGTCTGTGAGTTATGTTGTTAAGCTTCAATACATTAGTGAATGATCAAGTTTGAGGTCCATTTTGAGCCTTTATCTGAGCATTGACCATATCTGATGGGATTCTGCTGCTTCTTTGCTTCTTTAAGGGAAAAAAAAAACATATCTGGACTGTCTTCCTGCCTGAGCCCAAAGGAGGGCCAGCAGGGAAAATACTTTAGAAGTAGTTCAAGAAAAACTCATATCTTAAATCCACTGTGGTCAAGTTGTCTCATACAGAACCGTCCAGCATAAAGAAACACACTCAGAGTTGCACCTCACTATAAAGGTTTCAAAGTCAGAGAGGCACAATATGACAGTGTGAAACACAGTGTTCCCAAATAGATCAAGCCAGAGTTAGAGTTACATATAAATATCTTTCATGATAAGAGAATCTAAGACATTGAAGCGCAAAGGTCGTTCTGAAGGACTTTGGGCTAATTTGTGTCCTGTTTTTGGGGGGGCAATTACGTTCTGATCCAAGCAATAAGGTATGGATTTGCTGTGTTTGCAGAAAAAAAGAGAGCTTCGTTAAGAAAGCCTTAAGATAAGGGCCTGTAGGGATATAACACTTCTTTTTTAGCCTCTATTAAAATGCCCCTCTTCAAAACTCCCAAAACACCTTGTGGCTAATTAACTCATACTGTCCTGATCATAAAATAGTCAGCTAGTTACAAAATGCAAGCACAACCTAAAACAAGCAGCAGAAGACTGGGAAGATGGACATGCATAAAAATCTAAGATGACAAAAAATATTGATGGGGAAAGGGAATGGTGACACTTAAAAATGATAATAATATCATTGTAATAATACACAGATGAAAATGTTGAGTAAATAACACATTTGCCCCTTAAATATTGTCTGTCTACATCTTGCTGGTTGACACTTTATGTAAAAAACAATTAACAGTAAACAAGTAAAAGATGATGATTTTTTTCACATCATTATCGTGAATTATTTAGGCCACGATAATTGTGTGGTGTAACTCTGATATCATGATGATCCTGAATGGGGATATTACATCTGAAGAGTGAATAAAGTTTTGCCTTTTTGTTTTATGTGAAATCTATATGAGTTTAATATCAACACTTCTTCCTGGACTGTCCCATAGCATTATGCGCCCCCTGAACAATGTGAACTGTGTCCTCAACAGGACACCATTGTACCTCAGTGGGGTCATTTCTTTCCCTCAGGGAGCTATAGAATTGCACATTTCCTATGCTCAGTGAGTGCCAGTGATGTGTGGAAGTGAGTACACCTCACTGAACTCAGTTTCCCAGCTTTTACTCAAAGATTACTAAACACAAGGTCATCTGAAGATTTATATATGACAAGAACAAATCATGAGATTACAAATACTCATTTACATTCTTTCCAACTGTTCTTCCAGTCATGACATCTGTTACAAACATATGTATTTACTGCCATATGAGTGAGTGCACTTACGTTCACAATAGTTGAGACCTCCTATTACAACTTAAGTGTGTTAAGAAGCTTAACATAGTTGCACTGCAACTTCACAACTGAACACGTGGCACTTTTCAGCCTTCTTTTGCTTGCCATAAATTGATATGCACCCATGACACATCGCACAGGCCTGTTTCATCTGTGGCATATCATCTGCAGGGATTGTAACTGGATGATTTTGGAAGATGATTTTAAAAATTGGGTCACTTCCTCTGAGACTTGCCAGAAGTATGACAGCCAGAGACTCTATTTCAATCTGAAGCTACAGATGACAACAGAACTTGCCTGTTAGTTTTGACACAATTCAGTCTATTGATGGGTTAATGTCAGTGTGTCACGCATTACTATAAGTAGGGCTGCCCAATAGGGTCAAAACATCATAAAATGAATACTGTGACATAAGTTTCACAGTTAGTGGGAATGTTAACTTTAGCATCACAATTTTAAAAACATGATGACGTGACATTGTGGCTGTGATGTGTACCAAACACACATCTGGAGAACAGAATTTGTAGACCAGGGCACTTCTGCAGCTCTACAGGACTTAATTATAATCCTGTTTTGTTATTTCACCTTTACCAAATACTTGTAGCTTGTTGCGCTTTGTATATTGCATGTAGTTATATGCCGATTTTGCAATTAATTGTGCAGCAGCAGCCCTAACTATAACTTTACTGAACTTAAACCAAACAAACAAAAACTGCTCACAAGCTGCACGATTTCAATGATATTTTATCATATATAAATAATAATAATCCTTCTTAGCCAGAGCTTTGATGTTGAAAAAAGCTTTAGCCCTCCAACTGCTGGAGCAAAATGAAGCACGGCACACATCTAACAGATAGTTCAGGTTGGTTGAGAATGAGGTGTAAATAAATTTGAGATTTGCCGCAGCAGCAGCGACTGAACAACCCTTCCTTTGTACTCCACCTCGGCTAATTTCCACCATCAACACACAACCAGATCCACTGACCGTTGTCACGGCAGCACCATGCAGACCTCAGTCCAGCTTGAGTTTGTTGCTGTAAGACTTCCTGGACAACTGGAGATGGACAAAATTGGTTTAAAAAGAAGCTTCTTGCTACGTGCTACAAATCTGATCTGCTCCTCATAATGTCTGATGCTTACATGAAAATGATATGCCTGTGAAACCAAACAAAAACTATTATGATTTGAACCCTGGGGCAGAGAAATAAACTCACATCAACTCGGTGCTAATTGGAGTTGTTGATGTAGCGTTAACAGGTCTTTTAAAAGGTTGGGTTGTAGCCAGTAATACACTAAAATCTAACACGTGTGATGATTTTAATAGTCTAAACTAGGGCCACAGTCCAAGTTGTCCAGTCCCTTTCCAATTTTTCTAATGTGATCATAAGGATTAATCCCAATGAGCTGGAGCAATCTTCACTGTCTCCCTTTAGTGATTGAGTTTTGCAAGCTAACATTAACAACCCAAAGCCGCTAAAATATTCCATGAGTGTAAGCTGTTTTTAACATTAACATTTTAACACAATCTGTCAGACTAAATTGTGTTTTTAAGAACAAAGTAGTAATAAATTAACAAGGCCTGCGTATTCACTCTGAGCTTCATTAGCTGAGTGATAGAGCAAAAAGCCAGGTGAGCTCGACACATGTGACACCTATAATTACCCAGTAGACACATGGGACAAATACAGAAACCTGGCATCCAGATCTGCAATAAATCAAATGAACCACCTGAGATACACTCCTCCACAATGAGAAAATGACACTACTCCATCACAAGGGAATAATAAACAGTCACATTCACATTAAGATGAGCTGTGCACCAATCAGCTGTTTCTCAGACTAATGATCCATATGAACACTAAACTTCAATATGAGACTAGTCACACTGCTTCGAGAATTAAACAACTCCAATCCATTTGTCATACAGTATAATAGTTGATGGTTTTTAACAACATTTTCACACCTGGGCCTGCTGATATAGACAATGTTAATGCTAGAGCTCGCATCAATATGTTGGCTTACATAATATCCGAGAGGTAATTCAAAATAATGATATCCCCAGCAAGTCAACTGTTTTAGCACAGTGATGTCATTTGAGACATAAACTTTCAGAACTTACTGCTAACTTACCGCACTGTCACTGTAAAACATCCTGCCCCCATTACAAATCTTTGGCAAAACAAGAGCTGACTTTTATTTTGAATTTGAATAGACATTGTTCAGCACTATTCTTCAAAAATCAACCATGCATTTACAGAGTAAAACAATGGCCATTATCAGCATTTGAGACACTGTTGTCACAAAATGCAGGTAATGTAATCAGTGTACGCCCGACCACCTTCTAACACCAGCAACACAGACTCCTGCAGCAAGCTTACAGCAGATGTATTAATGTGGGCATTTTTTACTCCTTTATAGATGTATCAACATAAGCCCAAAACATTTGGTTGTGCTGTAGCTAATACTCTGATCATTACTACAGCATTGTCTCATTATCAATGTGTTCCAATGATGTCAGATAGTTACATAATTAAAGTCACATGATTCAAGCTTTTTTACCAGAGCTGACAGGCAAGATAACTTTGCACTGGCAATTTTTCACAATACAGTTAGGCTGTATAAATAATCACTCAGCAGTTTTTGCCCACTCTGGCGAACACAAAATGACTTGACTTTCTTTCAAGCACCAAGAAAAACACATTGAAAGTTGTCAGCTGTGCTCAAGACAAGACAAACGGTACAAAATAACAGTCTGGGTGTGCTCCTGACCAGCATTTGACACCAAGAAATTAGCTCTCGAAAACAAAAGAAACAAGCCAGGAACAGGAGAGAAAACAGGATCCTTCCACCGAGCCAGCTGGGCAACAAGTAGTCGACTGATTTAACAGCCTTGACATTTAGGCTACCATATATCACACAACCTCACTGTTGCATTGTTCTTGCTTCTTACAGGGAAAAAGTGTGAGAACAAGAGAAACAGCAACCGCTTTTATCCCGTGCACAATATAAGTGCCATTGACAACAAATGTGTTAGTTGGACCACATGGTTGGATGCCAGAATGCCTTTAGATGTGGCTTTTGGCACAGTGCAGCCTGTTTGTATAATTTGTGATACATGTTTTTTATAGCATCTGTTTTACCACACTGTTTTATACGTAATTCTGAGTGCAGGTATTTCCTAAGATGAAGAGCGTATCAGGGCTCCAAACTGGTGTCTGAGCATTGCATGTCGGTGGGCCAAGGCCTCTGATTCGTAACTGTCAACCCCAGAAGGACTGCAGCTCTGGGGATATAAAACCTGACCATACAGGCCTTCTGTCTGGAACAAATGGGGCAAACTAAAAGGGCCACAACAGGACTACGGGTAGTGGAACCACAAAACCTTAAACAAGCTACAGGGGGAGGAGTCAGTGCAATCCACAATGATGCAGCACCAATGAAGATTCTGTCTGCTCTTCGCCTTACAGTAGGCTTTCTGTCCGTCACTATTAGCCAGACTTATTTGACTGCTTTCAGCATGACTCGGTGGTGGCTCCCGAGTCCTGGGCTATTCTCAGCAGAAACCATCTGATCCAATCAAAAATCCTAGTACTGCAGATGGAAACGCAAATGTAATGCACACAACCCTTAAGTCATCCATGCCTCAACGTGAGGGGGGAATGTGTCAGCGACGGCGTGCTGCCTCTCGCTCGAACCTGACTCCTAGAAAATGATGATGTGTGAAGGGCACGTGCGAATCTGACAAATAAACTTCAACACCGCAGTCTGTGACTTTGTAGATCCTCGTCCTCATTGCTTCAATAACGCAATCATGCTATACATCTCTGTCACCAACATGGTCACACCCCTCTCTCCTGCAACCTTTACAGTCTCTCTATCAAACACACACACACAGATTGCCACACACATGCACACCGAGGCGGCACACCTATCTAATAGAGAGAGTAGAGGTCCTGCATGGAGGATGTGAGGAGAATTTTAATAGCCTTCCTCCTGTCCTGCCCAGCGCTGCCACTCTCCATTCACTATGCAGCCAGAGGTAATTGCTTTCACCTATCAGTTGGGACCCCCTGTGTGTTAAATCCATATGCTGGTGCGTTTAAGTGTCGTTTGTCATTTGCATACTGTTTTTTTTTTTCTACAGATTAAATGTCATGTTTAACATAAAGCAGCTTAATCTAGTTTGAGTGACGTGTCAGAACCGTGCAATGAAAGCACTTTTTTTCACACGAAACAAACAGCTAATGGGATCACATTTCACACGGTCAAGCCAATGCAACAACGCTCACGAGCCACACTCACTTGATGAAGTAGCTGGCGCCTTCGTCCGTGAAGCCCTCTTCCCATCCTCTCGGCAAATCTATAAGACGGGACAACAACAAGAAAGAAGAGAAACCCACACTGACTGAACGACCGAAGACAGAAAACACAGTGCAGCAAGAAAAAGAAGAAGAAATGTCCTCCCGGTTATCCCACAAATCTGATAGTTTGTCGCGTACCTGACCGGATCATGTGTCCCGAGTTAACAGGTTCACCAGTCCGTGGATGAAGCCAAGTAGTGCTGTGAGTTTTATCGCTGCAAGAGAGACACCTGTTACTGAACGGTAATAAAACAATAAAACAAATAAAAGAAAACCTTCGCTTAAAGCCTCGACAGAGAACCAAAGCGTCGAGAAAGTAAAGCCACCGCTCACTTAATGAAGAAGACCCGGCCATCTCTACAAACTCCGTACGACCAGTGGTCAGGTAGGGTGTCCCGTCCGAGCGGTGCCGCCATGATCTCTCCGACTCGGCTTGTCCCCCCCCTCTGGCTCCCTCTCTCCCTCTCCCTCCTCTCCGCAGACTTTTCCAGGGAGCCCAGATATTAACCACCGCTAGGGCTGCATAGTTTTTTAAAGGGGACGAAGACTAAACTCACAGCACTCCCACCTCTCGTGTGTTTTGTTTTTTTTATGTAATTCGAGCACACAAAGCGGTTCCCCACAAGGCAGGAGTCTGGCAGATGATTAAAGCAAAGAAAGGATAAAACGTGAAGTCCACACTACGGAGGGAGAGAAAGGTAGGGTGGAGCCCCGAGGGTGTAGTTGGCGAAGTGCACCGGATTTAAGATTGGAATTTGTGACCGGGACATTTCAAGACACACAGCAACACAGAAAGCTGTCCTGTTGTCCTACAAGTATTTAGGGGTTTGGACCACAACACATGGAAGCAAGAATGTAAATCGTTTAAGGGATAATAAAGGATTACAGTATTGTCTAAATTAAACCAATATGGTTTTGCATGTTAAATTTTCTCCTTTAAAAATGTGGGATTGCAGGAATATACTCCCAAAATATATTTTATTACAAGCTCATAAGGAGACTTGGAAATGACAAAGTAAGAAGAGTTTCTTTTTAGTTTGTAGCAGCTTTTTTACTCCTTTATTTGGGAATGTTTGAGAGCAGCATTAGTGTAAGCTAGAGTGGTGTTCAGTAGAGCGCATCCCTCCACAAATTCTCCACAGTTGACTTTAATTCAATAAAGATATATATATGAAAATAATTTAATAAACCATATCTGGATTTTTATTTGGTGCCATAGATACTATCTGTGAGAAATGAGCAAAAATGTTGATTAACAGCATGATCTTTCATTGTTAAAGAAAGTGAAAAAAAATAATAATAATCTGTTTCCGTCCTTAAATCTGGATCCGCACCAAAAGTAAATGGGGTCTATTCAGGATAGAGACTCATCCTCCATCCAAGTTTATGGAAATCCCTTCAGTAGTTTTTGTGTAATTCTGCTGACAAACAGTCCAACCAAGAAACACACACATGAGCTGAAAAACATAAGCTGCTTAGGTAATATCAGCAGAGGAATTGTCATAGAGGAAGAGAAGAAATTTGGTTTCTATGACAATGATAAAGTAACCACAAAATAAATTTGGGCTCAAGGACAACCAGCTGAGAGTTTGGTCTGGAGGCGTGCCTGCAATTTAAACCAGGCCACATTAATATAATGTGGAGGGGTGTTAATCAACTTTGTACCAAGTTTGAAACCTCCTAAAGGACAAGTTCACCCCAAACTTAAAATTCAGTCATTATCTAGTCACCCCAATGCCAGTTTCTGAGGCTTCACAGTAAAACAGTGTTGCAGCATTCTCATAAACAACTGAAGTGTAAGTCTTCTTCAAAACAAAGTTTCATCAGACACTTAAAAGAACGCAGGCAGTACACAATATAAATTGTTTTGCTGATGTACATTTGAAAAAAAAATGAATTAAAGGGGGCATACCATTTTCATTTATGAATATTACCTTGAGACAGAAATAAAAAGCATCTGAGTGGTACAAGGTCTCTGTAAAACCATCTGTGTGTTTGTGTGTGTGTGTGTGTGTGTGTGTGTGTGTGTGTGTGTGTGTGTGTGTGTGTACATGCATGCTCAGTGTGGGAAATGCCTTTTTGTATGCCCGTGCATAAATTATACTGGAAGCTTTAAATGAAGCTCGTCAGCCTCCCATCACCTTCACTGCAGTCACGTTCTGAGGACAGATAGCCTTCCTGACCATGACACATTACAATAATGCTTACACTGCATCAAACAGACCTGCCCAATTTACCAAAGCTGCCCATAAATTTCCCTCGCATGAGCTATGTGAGGGCAGGCAATGTTCAAAGTCACAGTGGTGTTGGCACTAGAGTTATTTTGCTTAGCATCAGGAGACAAGCAGCAAGGTTTCACTTCATCATGCCATGCTCTCTTATATAGATGCATTGTCATCAATACTACACTCTCCGTGATTTAACTGCTTTCCAAATAAATCTGTCAAACAATCAGAGAGACGTGCGGGACATCTTGTGTTTTTCGGTGAGGTGTATGTTTCAGTTATCTTTATGTCCTTTGTGAGCGGGGTATACTACTGTATGTGGTGCAGATCAGTGAGCAGAGGGGCAAGAAAACATCTGTCAACAATATAAATATTTGATCCGTGATTCCCTTTTGGGGATGCTTTGTGGAAACTCCAGTGGTTTTAAGGGAGTGTTCTTCAAGGATAGTGAGAGATAAATCATTTCCTCAAAAAAAAGAAAAAAACATTATCGTACTGCCGCTGTGCAGAAACCAATTCACTTTAAGTCTTATCTCCTCGAATGAATAGTCAAAGAATAAAAGGATTTTCCCTGCTCTCATATGTTTCTCGGCCCATTGGAACTTGTTTTTCCACTGCACAAATGACTTTGACTTCAAATGCACATGGAATCTATACGGGGCACAAGGGGTGCCAAATGGTTTATGAGTTTTAAAATGATATGAATCATATGCTTTGCCCTTTACAATCACCATTTCTAATCCAAATTGACAACCTGTGGTGGGTGTGATAGACAGGGCCCTCCAATGCCATCAGTCTATGCCAAGGATCATTAACCTGTTTTAGCAGCTCATAGTGACCCAACACCGTACCAAGACATCTATTATGTACGTCGGTTTTTCCTTTAATTCCACACTCATCTGTGTTTTTTTTCCTCAACAGAGCAAACCACATGTGTGATCCATAAAACACATCATTACATCTGTATCAACATGAGAGCGGCTCAACCCAATTACAACAGATTGGAAGAAAAAGGCTGCGCCGCATTTTTGGGAGCCATTGGGATAGATCTGCAACAAGCATAAATACTGTCCGCATTAATCAATAACAACGCTGTATTATTGATATTGCTGTACTTAAACTTGGTGTAATTTCACAACCAGTCTGCAAAAATGAAGCGCATGCAGGGTAGCTGCACATCTTACATTCTGCAGTGTAATCATCTGGTATCCTCACTCAGTCGCTGTTATTTGACCTTGCTATGATTAATCATCATCCCTGCTGCACACACGCACACACACCCATTTATACATAGTAATTTACACACAAATGCACACGCAGTTGATGCGCAGTCCTGTGCAGCTCTGCAGTACGATCTCTGCTGCTGCTGCTGCTGCTGCTGATTCCTGCCTCTCGGCTGCCAGAGGCTCACAATGCAGCAAGGTGACTCAATGTTATTGTCTTCTCCTCAGAGAGCCTCCTCCTGCTGAATCACAGCTTACTAAAGGTGCTGAGCAGAAAATATAATAAAAGATTTTCTTGTTCTTCTCTGACTTTTCATCTTGGAATAGTTTGGGTCATAATCTGTCCGGCAGAGGCTCACACAGAAAATCAATAGCGTCTTTTCTAAATGCTGAACAAGTAATCCTTTAATGTTAGCAGGGTAACTTACATAAATGAGCGTTCACAGGTGCCTCAAAGGGTCTTAATTATTAGCCGCACGCAGTGTAGAGTAATATTAAGACAATTCTCTCCTGCTAATAATGTGGCATGTTTAATTATCTTACATTTGCTGATGAAAAAGGAGTGCTGATCATCCACATCTGCTCAAAAGCTTTCATTCACTGTTCATGTTAGTTATGATCAGAGACAATGATTAATTGCCTTCCAGTCCATTGAACTAATACGCCGACACCTACAGGGCAGGGATGTTATATTTAGTCTTAAGCCAACTGATCCAGATAAAAATTAGATTCATTGTCTTGCTGTAACTGCCAAGGTTCAGAGGTAGACTTTCTGGACTTTTATTAGCACCCATAGTTCAAGAAGAGAGCCAATGTTTTTACGGCTCCTGGCCGACAAATTTATGCCCTTTTTCCAAGCTGGTCCAAGTAGCTGGTAAAACAAGAGGGCATCTCATTGGAACTTAGTTTAAATCTTTTTTACATCTGTACTTTTATTGTTTATAATAAAACTCAATGAACAGAGCAACAAAGTGAATAAATATGTTGCAGATCTAGCTTGAATCCTCATCTACTGTGTCTTCCAACATATTACAGTTAAGCTAGAATAGATGTCAGCTCTTCAGTTATGCATGTCTTATATACAGTACATGTATCATATATCTTAGGCAAAGCACTGTACATGGTGCTTCTCATTCAAACACAGATAGACACTCATGGCAGAAATCCGGGTTCAGTGGAGAGAGAGCAAACTGTCATCTCTGTGATCAGAGGATGACCTGTTCTACTTCCTGAGCCGCAGCCACCTGATCATTTATCAGTGAAAACATGAGGGACTAATTGCTGGCGTGGCTGCACTTGCACAATCTGTAACATTAACCAACTTTCACTCTCTGTTGTGTCAAAGCGCTTGTGCCCCCTAATGACTAAATAGGGAGCAGCTATTTGATTCAGGTCCATTTGATGACAGTGAAAGCTGTCAAGTGAATTTGATTAATTAATAAATTCTCTTGAAATTATATTCTTAACTAACTGTTTCTTTGAGATTCCAAGACCTAAATACGCAGATAATGTACATTCTACATTCTATATTCTGTAGAAAATAGAAGTGTACTCTACTTTAGGATTGCTTACATTCATTATTACAATTTCTTTGAGGGTCTTCAGAAAGCTTACAGAATCTCTGGTTTAATCTGCCTGTGTGGGCTGCAGAGTGCAGCGAGAAGAATACAATCATCCATAAGTACAGTTACGAGGTTCCATGTAAGATGTCCCCATGAGCACAGTGAGCGGTGCCGGGGTGAGAGGTGAACCCAAACCCATTAATCACAGACTGCTGCTTCTTGAGCTGAGTCAAAAAATGTTGTTTTTACTTAACTTTACTAAAATCTAGTGCTGTACACATACAAGTAAGTGCAGCTTTCAAGTACTTAAACTTTTGCCATGTATTTACCTATTATCCTCCCGTAATTCTACTTTTCTACATCTACCTGTAAGTCACAAGCTCTACAGATTAGGATTTTACATACAAACAATTGATGATATAATCAGCTTCTGAAACACTTTCTAAATTGGTTAAAATTAGCTCCACCTTGATTGGCTACAATAAAAAAAGCATTTATGCATCAGTACATTAATAATCCAGTATTATAATGTTGAATAGACTGGCAGCTCGCATGCCAAATGCGGCCCTACACCAACCTCATTCTGGCCCTCTCATCATTTTTTTAGTTCACGAAAACAGTCTTCTATCATTAAAAAGTTTAAAGGCTGTTTAAGCAGAAGATTCAAAGTGACATCCTCTTTCTAAGTACATCTGGCAAAGTGAATTTACTTAAATCAAAAATTGAGGAAACAGATTGCCTCAAAATGACCAAGTAAAGCAAATGAAATCAAGTAATACATTTAGGCTCGTAAAACTTAAATTCAGTAGTCCTTCTTTAACCTAATTCTGAGGTAATGGGATTCCTGACTCTTCTCAAAGTAAAGTCAGCCTTTAAGATTTAAAGTGTAAGACAAGAGGGAATGATAAAATCTGGCCCTTCAGCACTTCTTCTTTTTTTTTCTTCTTTTTTTTAAACATCTGGCCCTCCTACAAAAGTAGTTATAATATAATGTATAATACTACTAACAGGGCCAATAAAGTGTAACTTCAAATAAACTCTACAAACCGGTAAGCAACATTTTGATTGTAAGGCTTAGAATTTGAGTATAATTACTTTTTTCTTTATCTCCTGTGATATCACTATTTTAGTATAGTATTCTACCACCACTTGTACAGCAAAGTTATACTGGATGTGTTGTACCTGTAAGTCAGTTCAACAGCATCCTTTATTTTCTCCACAAATGGAGTATGAAACAAGACAGATGTGCAGATAATTCGTCATTCGTCTCTACTGAGCTCGATACATAAATTGCTAATTGATCAAAAGAAATATGATGAAAATCATTTGGAATGAAAACGGGGGGAAAAGGACAATGATAGTGAGGAAAAGACTGTCCACAGAAACCCTAATTGATTTTCCAGCATTTATGCTCTCTCTATCACAAGTATCCTGACCTTCACTCTTTCAAATTACTGTAATTGATTCGATCAGAATTAGGTGGGAACCGCCCACCTGCTCTGTCGTCATGTCGCCACGTACGATTCGGTGCAACGCAACTTGCTAGTCGGTTGGATAGAAAGCTAAGCTGACCACTGCGGTTAACGCACCCCCCGCTCGCAACCTACCGTGCTGACTAGCGAGCTAGCTGCCGAAACAATTCCCAGCTGTGAGGAAGCGACGGGAGTAAAGCAGAGCTTATGAGGTCCGGAATTCATAATAAAGTGAGTATACAAGAGACACATGTATATGTTTTACTACTGAAGGAAACGTTTAACAACACCTTTAATGTCGTGGACGTATAACGTTAGCGGCGGTGCTCAGACTGACAGCAGACATGAGTAGCTCTGGTGCTTGATTCTCATTAGCCAAATCTGTCAGTGGCAGTGCTAATGCTAATGCTAACACCAACAGCTTCCTCTTGAGATCATTAGCTAGCCAATAATGGACAACAACATGTAGGCTAAAAGAGCTGCTTTCAGTATGGGCAAATGGGGAAGCTGGCCACACAACGATCCTTGAATACCCAGAGACAGGTTGACTAGTTTTCTTCACATAGTGTTGAATGTAAATGATACTGTAGCTAATGTAAACGTTTATGTATCTCATTCCCAGATGTGCTGGAATCGGGCCCTTGTCACCGGCTTGGCACTGGTGCTGGTCCAGATGCTGTGTTTAGAGGGAGTCCCCATCAGTATTGATAAGACAAAAGTGAAAGAGCCAGAGAAGACACCTGAAGAGCCTCCAGCCAGTGTGGTAAGAAGATACAAAATGTATACACATCTCTGTGTGTGGTTGAAACCTGATCACAAAGCACACTTTATTTCCTGTTCTCTTGTGTCACAGTCATGGCAGGTACACTCTACATCACTCTGCCACGCTGTTTTAGGAAGGGGCATCTACATTCTGATCCAGTGGATTAATTGTTACATGACCACAACTCACATATTTTTGGTCATTACAGCTTCTCAAATATATTATTAATTTCTGGCCTTTCTTTTCTAGATCTTCATTTTGAGTACTTAATTTTTGGGGGCAGCTTGAGGTCAGAAGGAGTACACAGATTCAAGAATTTGTGTGTTAACTTTTGATTGCTATTTCTGTTTTTTTATAACGTAGATCAATAGGCAGTACTCACAAATTACTCATCAAACATGACTTGTCAGGCCAGCCATGATGCTATGCAGTTATGTCGCTGCTATCAGCTGTTTCATGGGCTGTAAACAAAAGAGAGTTTGTTAACAGCACTCTGTTGGATTGAAATGCGAGATGGCCTGATGTCTCATTGCGCCAAAATTGAATTGCTTCAACCAGTACACTCAAAATGTTATGATCCCGCAAATCTTTGTAATCACCAGTTCAACAGTTCTAGGTGTTGTAGCAGTTGTGCAGGATTGGAATCTCATAGTTCTGCTGCAGGGGAAAAGTTTGTCCATGTTAAATATTGACATATTAACCTGACAGAGCTAAACCAAATATCATCTAGATTTTGGTTTGGGGTGAGAAAAACATTTAAATGCAAAGTTTTATTGGAGGCAGAATTCAGTTTGTAAACGTTCATGGTAAAAACATGTCATCTCTACGTCAAACATCTGGAGGGTATATTATATTTGTCAGCAGACACGTTTTCCATGCAAAATATTCTGTCAGTCAGTCATCAGTTTTATATAAAGTGACACAAAAGTCATGATCATTCAAGGATTACTTGTTTGTCATCTGTGGATAGTTTACAGGAGGAGTTTTTATGTGATGTTTAATTTGTTACATTTTATAGGACACTGGACTCCACTATGACCGCTACCTCAGGGAAGTCATTGATTTTCTAGAGAAAGATCAGCATTTCAGAGAAAAGCTCCACAACACAGACATGGAAGACATCAAGGTATTCTACCTCTTCTCTCTTGTTTAGTTTAATCAGCACTTTTTTGCCAGCATTGGGTAAACTGTTTGTAAATCAGTTCACTGAATGATGAATTAAGGGCGTTCACTTGTCCAAGAATTTGATAAATCTTCTGGGGAAACTTTTGGGTGAATAAAAAACAATCTACCGATAGTTTTTCTTCTCCTTTTTTATTGTGTTTGGTCCACTGCATCATTTATTTTAGGTTTGCAGAATGCTAAACATCAACATTATTTAGTGAAATGTCTAATACATTGATTTATTCATCACATTTACTATTACTATGACCATAACTGTTGAATGACACTTACTTTTCCATCATTCATAAATAATACAGCAAGGTAAACTGGCCAAAGAGCTGGACTTTGTCAGCCATCATGTCCGAACTAAACTGGATGAGCTGAAGCGGCAGGAGGTGAACCGACTACGGACTCTCATTAAGGCCAAGCAAGACCTTGAAGGTGGAAATGGTATGTTTGCAACAGAATTTATATTTTGTTTTGATTGAGTTCAATTCTACTGCTAGAATGGCACATTAGAGGTAAATTGATTCCATCACAAATGCTGCTATGTATCAGTGTGTGGTTTCATCTTTTTTTTTATCAATTATTCCCTGGATAGACATCGCAGTGGATCACCAGGCTTTGTTGAAACAGTTTGAGTACTTAAACCACATGAACCCACACACATTTGAGGTGGATGACCTGGATCGTCTCATCAGATCTGTAAGTCTCACTGCTAAATTATGCCATAAAAATGTTAAATCTAAGACACAGGTACACTATTCCAATTATTTAAACTACCATTGATTTTTTGTAATAATTAACTGGGCAACACTTATAAGGCAGATTTTCAGAACAAACTTAACATAAACGTTGTGGACAATGAAGTGTTCAAGTATAGAAAAGTTCAAACTGGACGTTGCACAAATAAATGGCAAGAGAACGACCACAAGTTGTTGTTTTTGTTTTTTTTTTAATTATACACACTCAGTTGCCAGTTTATTAGCTAAACTAATAGAGTCAAATGCAATCCATTACAACTGATTAGTCACAGGGTTAGATTTACAATGTAAAATAATGGTCAGTTTTGCTGACACTTTTAGAAGTGATAATTTAAATATACCAAGTGTTTTAGAACTGTGGTCATTGTTGGGATGTTGTTGTACCGGGCTGCATTATATTTCATTGGTGTTTCTGATAGTCTGCCTCCCTCGTGTGTTATAAGGAGGACACTAAATTAGACACCACCTTAAACTGTGACCTCAGCAATCTAATTTGAATTTATGCATTTCTAGCAATGTCAACAAAATGTAAGTTTAGCAAAGATGGATGTAAGATAGCAAAAATGCTATTCAGTTTTCACTGGGAACTGTTTGAATCTTACATTTAGTAAAATAAGAGCAAACACATGTAATGTAGAGCAGTTGACCTGGATATTCCAGATGTTGGAGTCTTCCATGAGCACATGCTACATTTGACCCCCTAAAGAAACTGAAAATAAATGGAGCCTAAATAAACAGTACAGTGTGCTGAGTGTAGGCAGTAAAGTAAGTTTAGTGTTCAGGTGAATGCAACATCATAAAATAGAGTTGCATTTGTGACTAGTGCACTGAACTAACTATAGACTGAGTGGATTTAGTGGAGGAGGATTTAATTTGTTTTCTCCTGCATCAAGGCCACTAAAGATCTGGAGAACTACGACAAAGAGAGACACGATGAGTTCAAGAGATATGAAATGATGAAAGAGCACGACAGACGGGAACACCTGAAAACACTGGATGAGGATGACAGAAAGAAAGAAGAGGAGCACTATGAGGAGATGAGGAAGAAGCATGCTGACCACCCTAAAGTCAACCACCCGGTTAGTCTGATTTACACACACGACATGATGTGGTTTGTTTAAGCCAGTGAAGCAAATGTCTCTGTCCAATTTCCTCTTGCAATTTTTTGTTGAGATTTTTAGAAGCTTAGTTTGGTTTTAGTTTTATTTGTAAAGCTATAATTTAAGTGTGATTTTGCTTCCATGTTGCAGGGTAGCCAGAATCAACTGAAGGAGGTGTGGGAGGAGGCAGATGGCTTAGACCCTGAAGATTTTGACCCCAAGACTTTTTTTAACCTGCATGGTAAGACATTTAACAGCTGACATTTAGCAGCTCCAGCAGCAGTCCATTCATTCAGTCCTCAGTCATTTAACAGATACTGGTGTATTTGTTAACTCTTTATTAATAATGCAGATACCAATGGAGATGGCTTTTTTGATGAACAGGAACTGGAGGCACTCTTCACCAAAGAGGTAAAGCCAATGCCATTTGAAAAAAACAGTCCATCAAGTTTGAGTTTATGGTATTTGCACTGACTGTTTGTTTCTTTGATTTTAGTTGGAAAAGATTTATGACCCCACAAATGAAGAAGATGATATGGTGGAGATGGAGGAAGAGAGGCTACGTATGAGGGAGCATGTCATGAATGAGGTACAGTTATACGCAGGAACCCATTCTTACGAAATTACATTTGTAATAGATTTCTTTGCTTAAAGCTTGCTGCTCCCGTCTCACTCACAGGTGGATTCTAACAAAGACAGGCTGGTCTCTTTAGATGAATTCCTGGTTGCTACAAAGAAAAAAGAATTCTTGGAGCCAGATAGCTGGGAGGTAAGTCATCACATATTTTTAGTATGTTGAGGTTATTCAAGAGTAGTGTAATCCTAAAGCCATTTTGTTTAAAGGAAGTAGTGTACTAGTACATGTCACATCCACTTTGTGCGTCCCTCAGACTCTGGAGCAGAACCAGGCGTACACAGACGAAGAGATGAGAGAGTTTGAGGAGCATCTTGCTCAGCAGGAACAGGACCTCAACCTGAAGGCTGTTGACCTCCAGAAACAGAGGGATGAGCTGGAGAGACAACAGGAGCAGCTTAATGCACAGAAAATTGAGCTGCAACAGGTAATGAGGGATACACTGTTATATTTTAGTTGGGGGCAAGGTTTGCCACTGTAGGATTACTCTGATGCTGTAGGTTTATAAGAAAATAGCAGTTCTGTCTTCTAAATAAATAATGAATAATCAAATAAAAAATAAAAATAAAAAAAAACTTATTGTTACAGGCGGTTGAGCATATGGAGCGGCTGAAATCACAGAAGGTAGAACCCCCTCCAGAGGTTCATGGTAAGGGTCGATTGCACCATTTTGTTTGTCTTTTGATAGTCATTTCATCTTATAGGCTGATTGCTGAGAAAACAAAACTGCCTCTTTGTTACAGTTGACAGAAATGATATACCAGAGATACACGACAACCAGCTGCAAGTTGAACCAGAGGCCCAAGTACAAGAGCATCAACCTGCACAGCAAATTCCTCAGGACACACCTCAAGAACACCATGAACAGCAAAATCAAGTCCTAGACCAGCACGGTCTCCCCCAGGCACACCAGGATCTGCCACCAGGCCACCATGAAGCTGCACAAGGCGAGCATAACATGCCATAAACAAAACTTGAACCTCCACCACCAGACTTTTGCAGCACCTCCTCCCCTCCCAACGTGCAGAGGAGCAGTCCCTCCTGACTATTAGGTCTCTTTAACCAGCATGATGTGGGGGTTTGGAGGATACTTGAGATGGAGAGCAGCACAAAAGGAATCCCTGTTGAATGACGCTAGTGTTCGATAATAACTGTAATCCTCAGATTACATTCCGGAATTACAATAGTAAACCGACTAAGGACATGCATCTTTAAAATGTTAACACAAGCATTTAAAGTTGTTTGATCAAATTTCGAAATTATTAAGAATGTTTGGTAAAGATTATACAAAAAAATATAATCTTGGTGAGCTATGATGTCCTGCTGTTTGCTGTTTGAATTACAGAACCTCTAAGATGACATCAGCCTGAGCCTGTTGGAAATGTGCAGTGCAGCTATTGAGTTTTAATTTAATAGATTTTGATTTTCAGACCTGATGACTCAAATTACCCCATACATCTTTTTTTTTTTTTTTTTTAAGGATTAGTTTACATGTATGATTTGTGGTGAAATTTATTTCACTGTCAAGTATTTTAGAAATTGAGTACAAGAGACATTTTTAAAATCTATCAAAGAAGCACTCAAGTCATTATAAACAGTAATGAGCATTTAATTAAACCATTTCACTTAAAACAAGTAAGGACTTCTTGATGCAGAAAGGTACAGTATCTCTTTACTGTAATCCACAAGGGTTCAGTCAGACCTTTGTTGTAAACATTACTATTTCAGTCATCTTCAGCTGAAGTCATCACCACATATTAGGATCTTTTAACCAGGAGCACCCTCATGAAGCCACGTGGTTCAGAATCAAGAACTCAACCAAAACTTTTTCTACTTTCTTAGTGTTGATTCTGGTTGCTGTAATAACTGTAAGTCGGCTGTTTACCTCTAATGAAATGTCTTTTCATTGTCATATAGTCACGTAAGACATCGTGTTCAGTTCTACAGAAAATGGCCATACTGGGCCACACTGCAGCTGCTCTCATCTGACTTTGATGTTGGAATAAATTAAGGTGCTCGGTTCTTCAAATACAGAGAAACATAAAGGGAATCAATAAAGTTTCCCCCCATTCAACAAATATTTGACTTGAGTTCATCGCAGCTCTTTAGATGCTCATGTTGTGGTATGACAGGAAGTTCAATTTTGGTCTGTTGTTCGTGCACAAAATGTGTATGTAACATGTTTATTTATGAGTTGATCATAATGGATCATGATTTTGAATTTGTTAAATAAAAGTTTTGAAGATGTAAGATGTTAAAGCTCATTTTATCAGTTAAGGTGTAGATTATTACTCTGCTTTTCAAAGTGGTCTGTTTTAGTTACGTTAATCTAAAGGGGCAAACCTCAAAGTCAAGAGGAGCTGCATCCGACATTGCCAGTGTCTTTTTATTGTATCAAAATTATATCATGGATTTGCATTCAGTTCACATCATTTGATGTGTTACTTGGTCCTTATTTAAGGAAACATCTTTGCATGGCATATCTTTTCCCCCAGATAACCACTTTGGTGTTTTTCCATGTCACATGGTGGTTTCCTCTAGCTGGCAGATTGTGGACATGGCAAACCGCTGTTGATTCATTGGCACTTTGTATGGAAGGCTTCTATTGCATTCTGTGAAATAACAGGTCTGCCTTATTATGGTTTTATCTTCTGCATACTTTTAGACATGGAATACATACTGTTGTGTTTTTGCAGTGTCATTTGATTTCTGTGTGCCAAGTGTTCCTTTGAGATAAAGCTGCATCATAATTTGCACAAAACTTTACAGTGTTCTCTGCTGACTTGCTGATAGTCATTTGACAATACTGTACAACTCAGTTCAAGACAATAAAACAAGTCATGACCTTTCAGTTTGTGTAACAGATTTCATCGCTTGATGATTGACTCAAACTCTTACATTACAATGTAAAACAACAGTTAAATACAGACAATCCATGCATACATTGGCAGAAGACAGACTACTGGCAGTCCTGTCTGTCATTGGTTTGAAGTGGTCAGTGACATACAGTACCCGTCTCTCTAAACCACTGCCACAAACCTGGCATATTAAATCATACATAACTGAAATATGCGAACTTACAAACTCAAACACTAAAGTAGGAAGGTAGTATCCTTACACAGAGGGTAATAGAACACAACTTTATTGAAACAGTCTCAACCAATAACATCAGCGTACAAAGAGGTGGTGGTGCAGGAGATGACAGAGGGGTAAAAAAATAAAATGAAGAAGAACAAAAAAAAACATTAAATGGATTTATGAAAATTAAAAGATCAAGAGGAAAAAGTGGCTGACAGCACAGGGCAGAAGAAAATCCTTCTCATGGAATCAGATCGACAGTGGCAGGGTATTTTTTGCATTTATTTTGTACAAAAAATAAATTAATGAAATCTTTCAAGTTTACAGGAATATCTATTTGTTGTTTTATATCACACAGACTTGCTGATAATCCTACATGTGGTGAAGTTCAGCATTTTTGTGTTAAAACATTAAGAGGATCTAGACAGACCAAAGCAGGCTGAATCTGATAAGTAGGCCAGGAGTTAAAAAAATAAGATTACCAATGAGAAAGGAAACATTGTTATAAAAGTGAGCTGGGGCAAACACATTCAAAGAACCTGAATGTTAAACGTGGCGCAACTTGACGGCCTTGAGGACCTTTTAGGATCGCATTGCTTGAGCATTTCCTCGAGACAAACCTCGAGGTCCTTGGGCAGCTCCCCGCTTGTAGTTCTGCTGATATCCCTCCTTGAAGAAACAAAAAAAATTTACAATAACTACCCTTTTATTCTTACAAAAGAAAAAAACAATGAATAACAGGTAATAAGATATTTGATCTTTTTTGGGTACATAAAATGTATTTACATTAATTAATAATGAAAGTTAATCTTACCCGCTGGTAGGTGTTATTGGAATAGTCCCGGGACGTGTTAAATTGGGTTTGACCATAACCACTGCTGGGAGCATTTGAGAAGGGGGGGCGATAGCCTTCATATCCCCCTGATGACAAGAAGCATCTGAATCAACAGTGTGCTACATGGACTGTATCATTACAAAGAATCATGAGGCAACATGACTGTCGGATCTCTGTGAAATACTGCCTAATGCTTATACCTCTAAATCCATTGGAGGAGCCCCGGTATCCATTCATCATGCCGCGGCCAGTCCTGGGTCCACCCCTGGGCACAGCCCTGCTGTTGTAGAAGGACTGGCCCGGCTGTCCAAACCCTGCAGCTGGAGAGGGATCTTCATGGCCGCCTGCTGAGGGCATGACGGGGTCTTGAGGCTGGAAGCCGCTGACAACTGGACGAAAGAAAACAAGACAGAAGATTTTGTAAGTATAGTGTTTCATTTATTTTTTATTATATATTCTTATTTTCATAAAGCCAACCTCACTAAAAGTCAGACATTTTAGTCTCATAAATGCAACTTGCGGAAAGGGGCTATTGATCAGATATGATCAATTTTAGGAATACACCCAGAGACATTTTGATACAAATCATGTACAAGTCAAATCCATATTGATGGTAATGTGAAGGAAAAATAAATACAGCATTTTATGTCACCAAATACATTGAAAATTAGCGGCTCAGCTGCTTTTGTGAATGACTGCAAGTCGTAGGCTGTCGGGACAATGTAGAGATGATGCCAAGCAATCAGCCAAAGCTGTACCCTCACCTGACTGTAATGTCTCCTGTGGGATCTCAGGTGGGTCTACAGTACTTTCTGACTGGCTGCTAAAGCCCGGTCCATAGCCACCAGGGAACTGGCTGGGTTGCTTCAGAGGATCTGCTTGACCATCAGTGACTGGAGGTACAGGTGCATTCATATTAAATACCTGAGGAGGGAAACAAAAGTTTTTGGTGTGTCCAAATCAAAACAATATCCTGATTTCTATACAACATGCTCACAGTTTCCAAGCAGGGTCACATTCACATTGTTTGACTGGACCCAAAAAGAAGGCGTACCGCTTGAACTGACTGGAAGGGTGCTGCGTTGACATTGATGCCTCCAGAGTGGGGGGGTTTGGAGACAGGTGGGAAGGCAGAAGACAGGGAACATGGGGCGGGGGACTGCTCAGACGACAGAGACATCGAGCCCTGGGGAGGGAGGTAGGAGGGAAATAACAAGGCAAGGAACCTAGGACTACAGAGAGTTCGTGGGACAGAATGTCTGATTTTACACCTTAAAACTTGCTCCTACCTTATTATCATATCCAAATGAAATCAAAATCTCCTTTTCATACACAGTATGAAATATCATGACATGTCAGAGAACATCACATTTACTCCACCAGCAAAGCTTCTAGAAATGTAAGAAATAAGCTGTACTACTCTTTTTATTCAGAGGACACGATGCTCTTTCAGCCAAATCAAAGCAACCAAGTCTGTCCAACCACTTGGTTGCCACACTACTTACTTGTGAGGATTCTTGTGGTCCAGACACTGCACTCGTTGGGGGAAGTCTGGACTCTGAGAGGGCTGCTTGGAAGAAAATTTGAAACAAAGAGCAAAGTTTAGACTTTAGACGCATCTTAAGGGAAAAAAAAACAGATACAGGTATGCTTTTAGGCTAATATATCAGAAAACAGGGATCAGATCCTACTCTGTAGAATCTGTGGGAAAATCTGTTCAGAGTCATGATAAATGAACTGTCACTCACTTGGAGGACATCCCATCTGCTGTAGGTCAACAGTCTGCCTCGGCTTCATCGGCTGGGCGGACACAATGGCTGGGTCCAGAGCATGGCCGTCAAACTCCAACATGGAGTCCTAGGAGAGCCAAACAATAGTAAATGTACTGTTGCATCAAGCATTATTTTACAACAAGTGGGTCCACACTTAAGAGTCCTTTCTGTACCTGACCTCTATGTGAAAGGAGATAGTTTTCACTAGATGAATCAATTAGTTATCTACAAGTGTGAATAACACATTTGTAAGTAGTAACAGCACTAAGCTGGACACTACTGTATCTGCTGGACCTCTTTACCTGCATGAAGTTGTACGTCCCTTGCATCTGGGCCATGAGGTCTTGCACTACCTGCTTTCTGACCACTGGGTCACTGGGTGGATTTGGAGGGCCGTGCTCCACAGTAACAGTTGGTTCTGTAGCCAGCTGGGCAGGGGGCTGGTGCTCGAGGGAATTCACCATCTATTCAAAACACAGACACAAGCGACAATCACATTAGAGTACATAAATACAAGGCTTGTAATAAATATGTATTAAGGCATAAAGTACTATAGTAAAGCTGTACTGCAGCACACCTGAGCCTCCACTGTCCACTCCTCCACTTGGTCTTTGTCTGTACTGCTGTACGTTGTTTCTGGAATGAACTGTCTGTTTACAAACTATAAAACAAGAAAATGTATGAGAATTAGATACAACAGGAAAAAAACAGCTCTTAACTACTGCCAAATTGCGATTTATGTAAGGTTGTTATACATCATATAAGCAACACTCAAAGAAATCTCACCTCTGTGGTTTCCACTTTAACTGGCTCAGTGTATTTTTCAGTAGCTGTTACTTCTGGAAAAAGAAGAAAGTGTGAGGGGAGGTTTTGAAAAAGGGTCAAAGACATATCTCACACGTGTGCTGCCAATGTGCTGTTAGTTACCAGGTTCTGATGGCTGCTTCACAGCCTTAGTCTCAGCCACCACTGTCTGATCCTCTTTTTCCTCTTCCTCCTCGCATGTCCCATTCTGATGAGTTTGTGCTCTGTCAAAGTAACCACTCAGCAGCACTTTATCCAGAGTCTCCTTCAGTGACTTGTCTGAAACAAACACAAGGTGGCAAGTTAGAGAGGAAAGGCATAGTTTAACGACATGCATATACTGTACAAGGATCAATTGATTAGCTGTGTTTCTGAGGTGGGGGATCAAGAATTGTAAGTACTTACATGTGGTCCCTGCAACAGCCTTGTCTCTGCCCTCAAGCAGTTCCCACAAGTGTACTGAGGCCTCCTCGTATTGATCAGTCAACCTGTATGTTACACAACAGGGGAAAAATATAATCGGCTGCTGTCCTGTTGGTTGTCTCTTCTATATGTATATACAAGTTTATTCTATTTCTTACCTTTTTAATTATATATATTTTTTTACTATTGTTACCATTTTTTTGTAATATTCTCTAATTTGGCTGCTGTGGCACACATATATTCCCATTTGTAGGACAATAAAGGAATCAATATCCTTACACAATGAACAGTTAAAGACGTATGCAGACTTAAATAATAGAAGCACAGGCAGTCTCATACCTGACATCATAGTTCCTATCAGGTCCCACCAGTTTGTAAAACTCATCCAGGGATGTGAGGTCAGCCTCAGTGAGCACAGGCGAACCAGTAGCATCGGGCCGTTTAAGCTCCTGCCTGACGCTGTCCTCTCCCATCTGGTCCAATAAAAACTGAAGCTCCAAAACCGTCTTCAACCGCCGCTGTTCCCCCTCCTCTCGCTGCAGCTGTTCCCGTCTTGCAGACTTCTTCACCGCCTTTTGAACCTGAACACCGCAGTCAGATGTGTTTTGTTCACAACGGTTTCAGAACAAATCACAACCCAATCATCTGATATTACAAGCTTTTCTGAGGCACTAAGTATTCTGTGACTTCTTGTCATGTGGGGTTGTTAGGATGTGCAGCCACAAGTCTTGTATCACATCAGTTAGAACAGTTAGTGATAGCCAGGATATTTCTAAGCTCTTGATAAAGAATTTGCTTTTAATAACACTTAGGACTAAGAAGGAATAAAGGGTTTCCTGATGTTTGGCAACTAAATGTTGGTAAAGAGTCATATAATATTTATAAAACTTTACAAATGAATTATAACATCACATTCAGCAGGTTATGAGAACAACAGTAAATCAGGACTCACCTCTTGGCCCAATGCCAGGAAGCTCTTCTGCAATTCTCTTGCAAATTCAAGATTGTTGGATATCTCTTGGTACTTTGCCAAGGCTTCCTACGGTTGGAAATACATTTTGATTTGTAGATCATTTTAGAAATGATTTCGCTCAAAGAGAACATCACAGAGTAATAGATCCAACATGTGACATAACACTGATAGGATTTTGAAATGTATTTTCATGTAGGTGTGTTAGATTGTAGTGTATTGAACTCACAGCAGACTCCAATAAAATAACTGATATATTGATTTCCGCTTTCTTGGCTTACCAGTTGATCTTGGTTCAGTCTTTCTCCCTTATCCTTCTTTGCCTGATAGTCGTCCAGTTTGGACTGTAAGAATATTGAGAAATCAAAGTTTTAGATAAGATATAAAACAACAGCCTAAAAACAAATCACTTCCTCGATTAAGAGAAACTGATCTTGCAGACATTCGGGGCTGAGCAAGACATAGTTGTCAATGTGCTTTTATATGTGAAGTAGAATCTACTTAAAAAGGAATCAATTATTTTCCAGACACAAGTTATGGTGATAAGTACAAAATGGAACCTAGACAGACAGAGAATTGCTGCTGTATACTATGTGTATCAAATCTGAGAAGACTCTGTTGAGTCTTGAAAATGAGATGCTATGTTTTGCCAGCACAGAAACCAGGGACAGGCTTAATTCTGTTCACTGAGGTGCATTCAGCATATACCTGAAGGAAACACTTAATAACCCACTGGCATACAGTACCTACTCTCACATTTCTCCTCTAACAATCAAAATGTGGTTAGATGCTTTCACCTCTGTTCTCCCACATCTTTAAAAGGGATAATCATGTCATATCTTTTGCTACAGGAAAACTATCAACTCTAACCTCCTGCTTAAGCAAAAGAAGACAGTAGGATGACACACCATATTTTTTATGAAATACAGATACCTTTTTCTTTTCCATGTTGCGAACCTTCTTATCGACCACGGCAAGAACCTGCTTCATAGTCTCACAATGATTTCCATTTCCCAGCTCTGGAGTGGCAGACTGGACAGCACTGTTTCCAACCATCGCTGAAGGCATCTAAAGGGAGAACATTTTTAAAAATTAAATTTTTGGAAATGTATTAACATTTTTGTTCACTACTAGAAGGAACAAGCAAAGGCAAATGTAACAACAGATCTTAGCCATGGTAAAGACTATATAATCAGAGACCCATCTTTTGCATGGACTGCTCTATTTCAATTAAGGTTATAGGCTGCAGTGTGTGGACAGTTGATCCTTTCAAACAACCAGAGTGAAAAGGCAGAAATCTAGGTATCCAAAATACATCATATGAAATATCTCTGATATCTTTCTGTAATCACTTTAGCTGTAGAGGCAGGTGGAGGGATTTTGAATAGGTGTGCTAAAACGGGGCTCCAATTTGGGTATTTATTACTGATACACGTGGCAGATACATATATAGACATGTCTGGGTTATTTAAATCAGAATGGTAAAATTATCATTGCTTTACAAGCAGTTTGTGGCGCCCATGCAAGGTGACACTGAGATCATCTGATTTTTATAAAAGCGCATTTCTAATGGAGCTATGGACGTCTGTGTGTCTATACATGTTTCTGAGGCTAATGAAACCCTAGTAATGTCTTTTTTAATCGTAAAAAAGCTACTCACGGCTCGATTTCCTTTCCTTTCTCTACAATATTACCCTTTCCTTTTCCGTTTTATGTAAACATTACTAACTATTTACTCTAACTGGGACGACAGCCACCTGACGATGAACTGATGATTCATATAAATAGATCCGATATTGAGGTTAGCGAGGATGATGTTGTGCACTTTCAGCAACACTGGTGTGTTTCCCACGGTGCTGGACTCAAACCGACAACCCCGGGCCATGGGTAGTGATAGTGACGTGTTCGAGCAAATGTCTCTGATTTGAGCGACGAATTAAAGACGGCATAAAAACCGATTGTGGCGAACTGTTCCCCCCCTGCGGCATGAGGAAATGTTAGCCGCTAAGTAATAACATGCTTAGTTGGGGTTACATACATATAACGTCCGTGAAGTAGCGTGAAATCGGGAATTTGCCAGAGGAAGTTTGCGTTAACACAAGTTAAAATGTCGGCCTTGTATTCAAAGTTAAAACACCATAGCTCCCTTGGAGACATCGGCTAACCTTGTTGACGGATGCTAACAATACGCGACTAGCTAAAGTAACAGCTAACGTGTGAGTCACGTACTGTCAGCTGAGGCTGTAAACTCTTCTTTTGAGGGGCTTCATTCACCAGCTAGTTCTTCACTGGTGCAAGGCAAACGTTAGCTAGCAACAAAACACCAGTTTAGCGAGCGGAGAGCGCTGGTCCTAATCTCCTTTTCCCCCCATTGTTAGCTGAAGAGCTAGCGTGCTCGTTAACGTTATGCGGCTAATGCCCTCAGTTAGCCGGATGTCAGATGAACTAAATCAACCAAGAACAGTTACTTTGTGTTCAGAAAACGATATGTGGTTTCAAGATGTTTATAACGGAATAACAAAGGGCAGCTCGGGACGCTGCGACAACTCGTTTTGTTCAGTCGTCTCGAGTAAAACATGACTGAGGATGATTAACTGAACAGATAACAGAGTAAACATTCATTCGTTAGTGATGACACGAAGTTAGTACCTTTATACTCTTTGTCTTCAAAGAGATTTTGGCGTATGGGAGCAGTCCGTATCTTTTACTTGCAGTGGTATTCTTCTAGAAGGATGCTCAGGTTCTCACCAGCTGCTGCTGAGCTAATGGTAACGGCAGCGGCTACAAGGACCCCTCTGCTAACCTCAAGAATGCCTGTCAGTAAAATATGTCCTAAATGGTCCAAGGCGTCATCACCCTACTCTTAGATCTGATGATACTCCTAATCAGCGCGTTAATGAATTACTCTTTTTAATTTTGTTGCCAAACGTGAGACTGAGGGTTTTTTGTTTGTTTTTTTTTTGAATAGCAACATTTTAGAAATAGGTTTTAATTAAGCCTCTTCTCCCCAACAACAGCTGCAACATATATTGAGGTATGAATTATTTATTCATTAATTTAATATTTTATGTAGTCTGTTAGCTGGGCAGTTATATTTTCCTAAAAAAAAAAAAAAAATGAATCAAAAAAAAAATCCCAGTATGAAGGTCTACACTGCAGCCCCTCAGGGCTGTGTGCTCAGCCCCTCATATTTCACACTGTGCACCATTGATGGAAAGAATACCCACAAACTATACTCAAGTACAAGTAAAGTTACATTACTGGAGTATTACTCAATTGCAAGTAAACACTACTAGAAATAAAAAGTACTTATATTTGGCATTTGTAAGAAAAGTTGAATGACTGTCCAACATCCCAAAGCGTCAGTTTTTGATCCAGAGCGTCACTGTTTGATGAGTTGGAAAATCCACTTTTCCTACAAATGGCGCATTTAAGTAAAAGTACAAAGTATTCTTCTCAAACTCAGGGTATTACTTATTATTTAACATTGATGTTTTAAATGATCATCAGTGGCAGGCATAAAAGGGGTTTCTCTGTTTCTCCATATCTTCAGTCTCAATTACTCCCAGCCTCTGCTCTTTTCTGCTCAGTGGTCATGATCACCTCTCAGAACCTGCGCCTGCTGCAGAGCTTTGTGTTTTTTGTCCGTATGTGAGGGTTTTCATTGTCTCGTTTGTGATCAGACAGCCTTGTTGGTGACGAAACGATAGATAAAGGAGGGTTAAGAGATGAATTCAAATTGTACTCAGTACTTAGTTATGATTTAAACAGTTGTTGATTACACTGTGTAATACATCAGTTATGATTTAAACAGTAACTAAGTTGATGGTGTAATACATACATAGGTATGAGTAAAATTACAGATTTGAAAAAAGTAAAGGTAATGAGTTACTTCCACCCTTGCTGTACATCCACGACTGCACTCTCAGCCGTGGAGAGAACTCTGGTGTGAAGTATGCAGATGAAACAGCATTCATCTGCAGCTTTACAGTTTATATCATCTGACCCATATTTTGTCTTGTTTTGTTGTACAACCCTGTGTTGTAGAATGATAATCAAATGAACTATGAATCTTAAACACTGATTCAAAGCCTTCTCCACACTGTCATGAATACGATTTGGATTTATTTATTTTTTTCCTTATATCCTTGTTAGCTAAATGTATTCAGTCTAAAAATATGGAAATCATCCCTTGATACCCCCACCATATTCCCCGAACACCTACATTCTCAGATTTTTAATTGTAAGTGGATTCACACACATCATGAACCACTTATTTCCTTAAAAACCCTGAAATGGTTCCTTCAGGTATTTCTGCATAAAAAGGGTGTACGATCTGAACACAGCTGCTAATGATCTAAACAGAGTGTAAGCTTGAGTTATAAAGAAGAAGGTCAGACTGAGATTTAAAAGAAAATCCTAGCAATGACAGAAAATGAACAGAAGATGGCGCAGGTGTCCCATAAACTGGAAGGTTGCTTGCTGAAGAAAACGTCTCCAGGCATAATCCTATGCTGCCTCAGATGGCCCTCTGATGTGTGTTCACTGTGGTGTTGTTGACATTTCAAATTGATTTCTCTCGGTCTTTTCTGTAGTTTTTTAGTGGGCAGAGAGTGTCCAATGAATCTGCAACCATGTGGTGATGTGCTAAGTAGCAGTCACATAACTCTCGAAGGGAATTTGAAGGGCAAAGAACAAAAGCAGTGAGCGTCATGAGATGTTTGGGTAGTTTACCAGACTGACTGTAATGAGCAGGTTGTACCACAGAAAGAATACCAAGCAGAAAGACAATACAGTACACGTGTACTAACAGTGGTGGTGCTGATTTAATCCTTGTTTCTTAAAATCAACGCTGCCAGTGTCTCTATGAGTCAAATCAAAAACACAATGTTGGAAAAAAACGACGTGTCATAGATTAAAAATGTTGTGAAATGAACAAACATTTGTTGACATGTTCTAAACACACAGCTACAACTTTGTTCCAGTTTATTCCATTGTGTCCATGAAATAAAGGCCTCAGAATATCAGCATTAGCATAAGCACACATAGCTTAAATTCAGAACATCTGCTTTGCATATTACAGTTTTTTTTTTTGCATATTTTGGATCTTGTTGCCATCAACTTAATGGAAGTGTGCCCTTCAGTACAAATCAAGTCAGAGCCAGGATAAATGGCAGAGATCAGTGTATTGTAGCCAGCTACATGTTGAGTGCAGTCAAATTATGAGTGCAGTGAAAAAAACGCTGGGTAAACTTATAAATGAAAGTTTGCATTTATAGACAGGCACAAGTAATGTGTAGTGACGGCTTGCTGAATAAGACTAATAAGGATGGAACATTGTTATTGTTATTCTCCACTTAATTGTACCAAAACCCACAAAATCTCAAACAATGTTATGAACAACTGAGGATGCATGATCAAATATCTCCTCTAACATATATTGTGAAAGATCCAATCTCTCACACTTGGCATCATATGGGAAAGATAACAGCATGAGAGCATTGGTATTACCAAACCTTCAGACATTCAGACCTTTTCAATAAACTTTCACACTCAATTTTCACACCTCCTTTATGATCCCTGCGTCTGGCTCTCTGTCTGATGACGAATATGTCTATAACTGGTGAGGTGGGGGGGGGCATGTAGAGATATCGGGCTCCTTTCTCTGATGTGGGCTGTTGAGTAATGGCCGTACATCCTTCAGTGCTCCTCTCCTGCAGCACATCTGACTGGATTAAATATGTGCAGAGGATTTATTGGCTGAAAAACCACAAGAGTCCCACAAAAACTCCGGCCCCAGACCACTTGTAGAGTGTAGGCCAGGCAAGCGCAGGAATTCATCTGCAGCCCCTCTGGCTTCCCTCGTCTTCTATTTCTATCTCAAACTTGGTATCTTAACACATTTTCATCATGACCTTTTTTTTTTTTTTAATAAAATGTTTATCTTAACTATTCCATTACACCAAAAGTGTTTTAGTTGTATGATATGTCACTAGAAGATGAGGTGAAATCAGGATCTTGGGTGTTTCCAGATTTTTTTCAGGAGGTGGTGGGGGGCTTTTTTCCACTCTCAGCCTCTCCTCAGTTGGTTGGGCAACATTAATAATTCATGGCCCACATGTGTTAGAGACAGATTACAAGCATCTCCACTTAACTACCATCATTATCGTTATTACAGCCAGAGAATTTTACTCACCATCTTGCAATTTGCAACTCATGTGACTGAGGTTTGATTTCGGAGTGTGGTTCAAGGGTGGATTTGTTTACAATGCAGTCCTTTGGGATAAACTATGATGATTAGTATCTCTAGTCCTTCAAATTCAAAACCAAATTCACCGGATTCTCACTGCAGTGCATTTACAAGACCATACCAGTGAATGCCTTTGGTTCTGTGGGTATTCTCAAAGCTGCCGCATGACGTATACCGAGAGCTGCTGTGAACATGCTATGCATTCATGCTCACATTCTTTTTTTCTTTTTGGAAGGTATTGGCTTAGTCACTGCAAGCCTGGTGCTCTGTAAATCTAGGGTTCTCATGCTTTGTCTGCTCTGTGTGTAGATTCAAAACTTGTAACTCTCGAGTTATCACAGCAGCTGTGGAGGAGCAGGGTGATCCTGTTGGAAATGACTACGGACAATCATGTTACACATCTGTCCATATGCTGTCTGGCACGGAGCCGGATGCTGGATGGCCTCTTCATCATTTATTATTTCTCTTTGTTTGAGCCCCTTACAACAGCTCAAGCTATAACCTAACCTGAAACACAGTATCACAATAGTGAGAGCGTCTCATCAGCTCCACACTGACCTGAAATCGATCAGATATCCATCCCTCTGTTAGAAGACATACACCTGTATGTGTACAGAAAAGTTTACCTCTCATAATTGGAACTACACAATATTTTTTTACAGACCATAATCACACAGCAGCCATTTTCTCGCTCAGGGTGGTAAGCTGAAATGCCGGGATAATGTTAAAGCTCTATTCCAAAGTTAAATATTTGATACCCATTGGGCTAAAGTGATAGTCCAAATACGTATGATTCAAATCCAAGCTAACATTACATATGATTACAGTGTGTTTCATTTCCAAGCTTAAATTAATGTGCCCAAGATGTGTGTTGATGATTTAAAATGTATAATTTAATGTAATACTGCACAATACACACACAGTAATTTTAGCTTGGAAGTGGTTGAATCCTAACGTCAGCTGATGTCTAACAGAAGCTAATGTGATATTGAAAATGTTGTTTTATCCTGAAATATGGCCTGATGTCCCTCCAGATTTTCACTTTCTATTGTCTTTCCAGTAGCTACTCAATCGTGAAGTGACACGATGACAAGAACTAAGATGTTTGTGGATCTTGGAACCTGGAACACAGTAATACAACATTTGAGCTTCCCATCCCGAGCCTGATGTCAGATGAAAATGGCCGCGTGTTAATATGGTCTATTGGGTTATCCTCCATAACCTCATGGCTTCAGAGGAGGACTTGTCTCTAAATCAGCCAAATTGGGTACAATTATATCTTGTACAAAACAAATTGGATGGTACACATATTATGACATTCAGGTGACACCTGTAACAGGTGAAATCAATTATGATACATGTAATTAGTTGCGCATCTGGCTATAATTAACACTCCAGTGTTTCAAACATAGAATTGAATGTCATCAACTTAGTACATTTACTGTTTTACCACAATTGTTGCATTGTATCTTACTGAAGCCCAACACACTGGAGTTGTATGTGTGTATACAGTAGTCGAGTACATGGGCCATTGCTTATTGTGTGGTGTGTAGCTTTCTATTTACTAACAGAGAATATGTACATGTCTGACAAATATTCATTTTATTTCTTGCTACTTTTTAAGATGCCAATATGGTGCCCGACATCTTGTGTTTATTTCAAAGTCAAATTGGTAGCTTGTTTCCACAACAACAAAACAAAGTTGGTAGCTTGTATACTTCATACGTTTCAGCTTTCAGGTTGCTCTTCCAAGCTGCAAGTGTTCCCATTTTCCACTTGTTTGCATGTTTAGGTCTTCTTTCATCACAATTCCATAATCTGCATCAGAAAGCCACAAGGAAGTCACTGAATTCAGTCAACCCATTATAGACATCAGGGTTTGATATGCGTGACAGATTCTTGAAAAGTGATTACGTTGAGTGTCAGTTCACAACATCTGCTTTTCATATTACGTACTTCAGTTTGCATATTCTATATCTTGTTCCTATCAACTTAAAAAAAAAAGTTTGCACTTAATATAAAATATTAAGTCAGAACCAGGATTAAGGGTGGAGATCAGTGAAACTTGCATTCTGGCCAAATTTGTATTCGACACAAGAAGTATGTAGCCATGACTCACTGAATTAGACTAGAAGTAGTTGCAGCAGACAGGAACATTTGTTATTCTCCACTTAATTATACCAAAAATCCACATATTCTCCATCAGTGTCACTGGAAACTGGGATGAGAAGAATCTGGCGTATTTAAGTGGCTGGTGTCTGATGCAGATTCAAATGAAATTTTGGATCTAGTGGGTTTGAAAATGTATTATTTCAAAACAGATGGCTTGTTTGAATTTAAGGGGACTATTAGCCCTTGTGCCATTCTAGTTTGTAATGATTTTTTTTGTCCTGTGTGTGTGTTCCAACATAACACATATAGCATCTCAGCAAAAATCTAATATGTCTGACTGAAATATGCATTAGACTCATTCAATCCAAACCTTGGCTGAAAAAGCTTTCAGAGCATCAAAAGTAGTCTTATTAGCTGTGATTAAATGTCATGGTTTCAAACTACTCTTGCTCTCCAATACTATAATACTGAAACATCGTACATGCACGAAGAGAAGTTTGTTTTGTTGTTGTTAGATCGTCAGCTATCCCCACAAGGACTGAAGTCAGTGAGACGGTGGATGAAAGGTAAACTTCGACCTTTGACTTCCTGTTCTGCATTGCGTGACTAGTGTTGGCTCCTGAAGCCCAAACTTTGGTACTGGGTCAGCGCTAACCTGGTCTGCTCAGTAACAGGAATTCAACGCACAAGCTGATCTTATCTGACAGTGTGAAACCAGAGCAGACCAGGCACTCCTGTCCCACAGAGGCGGGCCCAGAGGGCATCATGGGAACTCATGTGAAGCCAGCTCAGGGATGAAACACCAACAGCGATTTACAGACCTTCGACCACCTCAGAGATTTAGAATAACATCTGTCAGTCATGGACATCGTGATGGCAGCTCTCCAATTTCAGCCATATGATTATAAAATGTCAGAAGTTCCACCATTTTGTAAATGCAGGAGAGATTAACGAATATTGCACAATAAACCTGAAGTTCTTTTACCTGAGTAAAATATTTTAAATGAAATTAAGGTCCTAAAAATTAATTCTGGGTTATTTCAAATAACATTTTCAAAGAATACTCATGAGCAGGCATGTTAATGTTAATATATGTTGAAGAAGGAATAACGGGTGATGACAAGATGTAAAATAAGTTAACACATATGAGCAGACGTGACAAGCATAGTGTATTATGATGCAGTCATGATGCTTTATGGCAGCACTCATAAACACACAATACTTTCTGATGCACTAGATCACCATTCATCATAGATGTGACTTAAAATGATTGATATGTTCAAGTGTCTTATGGAGACCCGTGACTACATTTAAACTTGAGGTTGACTAAAGGAGTTTATAATATGTTCTGACTACCTATACTAACTTATAAATTATAAACATCCAAACAATCAACTCTAGTATAGTAACTATAATAGTCTGTGCAGTATCACAAGTTATCTTTGTATGTGTTAATTGAAGTGAAGTACATATCAATGCATCATGAGCTGTCATTGTTGGTGGTCAGTAAAATCAAATGCATTTTCATTAATTTAAAAGAATCTATGCTGCATCATAAGTGATTATTACACATTATTATGTATTATATAAACTGCAGAAAAATACAAGTTAAATTTGTCTGATTTCGGAATGCACACAGAAGATTTATTGATTGGTTGACTGATTGATTAACTGATATTTTTCATTTGTAGCAGATAGAAAATAAAAGGGGTATATTAGCACCTCATATCAATATAAACATATCAGTGATGCCAAATGTTATGCAATTTTTTTAACTGCCTTATTATTCAATTTTTTGGTTAATCATGAATATGTATGCATATCTATGAAACGTGTTGAACGTTTTGAGATCAGAGAACTGTTTTGACCATGGACATGATATATGTTTGATGCAAAATCAGAGCAGGCTATTTAAGTAGTTAAAAGAAAAGAATAAATTTACTTGAATGATAAACTTAACAACACAAACTAATTACTTCATTTTAATTTCCCAGCTCATGTCTTTCCTTATTCAACTGGACCAACAAAGTCCAACCCATATTGAGGCTACTAAATGGCTAAAATGTAATAATGTCAGTCTTCTCGTCATTTTCAAGTAACAAATTATTTGTGTTTTAATTAAATACATCTTCTCAAACCAGTATTTTATATCTTATTTAGGTGTATTTAATAAGCAAGTACTTGTAACAAGATACCTTCGATGTACTTTTGCCCACCTGATCATCAGTCAATAGATTTTAATCAGTTCAATTCAATTCAATCAATGAATGATTATCATTAACATCCCTAACACATGTATATACATATATAACAAGAATAACACAGAGGCTACACACAGTCAAAATAGTAAAAATAGACAGATGCCAGATTGAAGTAGATCCTCACCAGAGATGACAGGAGATGACATGATCTGAAATTCATATATTGTGCACCACTCAGAAACATTTTTTTTTTGTTAAAACTCAATCCATTTTTGCTGTAAAGCAGATGGAATGTGTCGTGTTTACTCTGCGTTTAGATTCAGATCAATTTGGATGAAAATCTAAACCTAAATTCAGAGCCAAATAACTTCCCCTGTCAGTCTGTGTATTCCAAAGTTATAGCAGACTCTTGGACTTCCACTGTTACCTCGGGTGAAATCCATCCTCGCTCAAAAACCAAAACAAAAGCGATGTGGAGATAATAATACAGCATGTTTCATCCAAGCAAGTCAAACTCGAAACATACTTGGATGTAGCCTGACCGTGAAGATGGTATCAACCACCAACTGCGAATGGCCACAGAAATGTCCGACCTCCGCGAATATTAGCTCAAATCAAACTGCTTATGTTTCAACAGTAGAAATAAGTCAGTAAAATCTTAAGTGAAGGTATTACTTCAAGGTATAGAAACATAACTTTCAGGTCAGGACGAGAAGAGGCTCTCATAAACAGAGCTTCAATAGCAGGCTTAAATCTAATGTCTGGATAAATAAAGAAGCAGACAGGAGATGAGAACTTGTACAGAAACAGCCCATATGACTGGCCTGGAAACATGGAGCCTAAATGAGAAATATAATACACATTCATCATGTGCCAAGTCAGAGCTTAGACAAACAAGTACAGACCTGGACAATGACAAATGTGCGACTGTTTTAAACGAGTGTGCGCGGAGCTCTGATACATGCACGATTGTTTCCCATAAGCACTCGTGCCACATCAGAACACACAGACGGTTGACGTCTGGTTTACATCCTCAACAGAAGTGTGTGTCACGACTGCCCCGTATCCCAGAATCCACCGTGCTTCTGGTGAGACTTTTGCTCAGAAAGAGAGAGTATCTGGACCCTGTCAGAATTTCCCCAAAGACCTCAATTATACAGACTGGCTAATTAGATCAGCTTTGATTGCTATTTCAAATGACAGGAATAACATGAAGCTGTGTGTTTGTCATACACACCCGTCTCTCGCTGCCGTTGCGCCGTGTACAATTCTGTCCGGTTCCATGTCTGTCATGTCTGGAGCTGGTGAGCGAGTGGGCGTTGTGCCGGTGATGAATGGCTGATGTGGCAGGTGCTCTGCGGATGGTCTGGGGTCAGACTCTGGATTGAACCTGAAGAGCTTTTAAGGAAAGGCAGGCTTTATGTCATTATGCACCCGGCATCTGTCACAGTGCGTGGAGCTGTACAGACCTTTATAGTACACCACAGTGACCAGGACTGAGTTTGGTCACCCGGAGTTCCACAACAGGTCTTCATCTTGGTTATATCCGTGTGCATGTGTACAAGAGGCCATGTGTTTTTGGTCTAACAGTAAATACACTATATGTTATGCTGTGTTCTGTTTAGTTTTGCTGCCTGCCTTATATGTGTAATGAAGACGACAAGCACATGTACTACATCAGCCCAGTCGCCAGGAGATAATGTTGGCATTTAATGTTTTTGCACACTACTGATGTGTTCACATCTGTAGGTGTCTTAGGCTACATACCAAACTGACATCTCTTCAAAAAGTATCGGATCACATTCACATTAAATGTTAATGACCTGACCTTCATACTGTGGAGACGGAGGGGATGGTGGTGCCAAGCCACTGACCGCAGTTCAAGACTGCATTTTAACATTTGTAATTGTGACATCACTGGATATTATTTAAGAGGACCTCGGGACAATTTCCAGTTGTGTTTGTTCTGACAAAAAACTAAAACTTTTCTGGCAGTAATTTCGGGCATTTTCCAGCTATGTCTGTGGCAAACACATATTTTACACCAAAACATAAGAAAAAACTTAACCAATCTTTGTGCCTTAACCTCACTTGACATAAGCCACAGAAGAGTAAAGTTGCAACATATCCATGCTTTCCAGAAACATTCATTGCCAACATTTATTTCGGCAATGGGTTTTGGGCTTCCAGCAAGGGTATGAGATGAGGAAAACAACACTATTGTGCAAATATATTGGTATTTGTAGTTACGTATTGTTAGTACTGGATGATAATCATTTAAACACAATTTAGTGGTGATAGTTACACTGTGTATCTTAGATTACTTTGGTATTCGTATTAACTCATTCCACCAACTTTCCAAGACTATCAAAATTGTTGATGTATAAATCATTTAAAAATGTGCTGTTAAAGAAATGGCACATGGTATTTTATCCGATATGTATTTGTTGATCCTCTGCTTCAAACATTGGACCAACACTAATTAAAAGCACACATACACAAAATACAATTGTATATCAAACTAATTGTTAATTCTCATTTATGAAACATTCAACATGGATTGGTGTGTAAAACAAATCAAACAGACTGTGATCATTTGCCAATCTGTTTTGACATAATTGAAAACAGTAAAGCAGTGTTCATGTATATTTCTATATTAAGGTGTTAACCTTTCATTTTGTTATACAACCGTGTATTGTACCTTGTATAAAGACAAGCTGTAAAGCTGTTTCAAAACACAATGTTTTCCATGCTATTTACTTGTTACTGTACTTTTTTAGTACAACAGTTATAGTCTTATATTTAAAAGTGTTCCTGCTAAAAAATGAAATAAAATATCATATCTTTGGTTCTTGTTCATAATACAGTAGATACTGTAGATGCATCAAATACATGTTTTCATAATAACTCTATCCTTGAATAGAGACTGTGGATTGAGATACAGGCAGGGAACCAGTGGGAGAGGGAGACAGTGTGTGACTGACATCTGAGGCCAGCAGTTCATTATGTAGTTAGAGCTGCAGATCAAGTGGTATTGGTGGTGGTGTGACTATGCATTCATTGTGAGGCAGCTGTCTGTTACATCAGGTAGAGAAAAACAGGCCACAGAAAAATTGAGCTTGGCTGCGTTCCCATCGTCAACCATTTAATTGAGCTGGTTTATTAAATCTGAGGCAAAGATACCGTCAGCGTTTCATTTTAAAACTGATAACAGAGCAGATCTTACAGAGAGCCGCCCTGTCCTCAACGCCCCCTCTAAAGCAAATCATTTGTGTGCGGCAACCATCCTGAATATGAATTGAGTTGAGCTTTGGGGTTAAAAATTTTCTTTGAGCAAGTGACCAAACACTACATATTTCTTTGACTAATTAAGCCCACTAAACTCGATACAGATGTCAACAACTTTGGCAAGAATAACCTAAGATAAGTGCTGCATACGCAAGTAAGAATGCTTGGAGGAGACATATCACACTCATTTTCAGGCTCGTTATTTATTTAATTTTGGGTCACCACTAGAGTAGGTTTTCATAATCTAATGCTCAAAAAACTAATCAGTTTTCTTAAACTGTCCAGTGCTGCAGCACTGTATTCCCCCTTCTGCGTGAAATGCTTTATTTGAATCATGCGAATATGGGACATGTTTACACGGTGTGGTGTCAGGGAGTCACAGAATTAAAGAGACTACTGATGAGGCGTTTAAGGTACTTCAGGAGCAGTGTTTTCTGTGGGAGAGAGGAGCTTCTGTTGGTGCGGACTTTGACCTATTTAACTTAACAAAACCTTCTACATGCACAATAAACTATATAAAATACAGGGGTGGAAAATGAAAAAAAAAGCATTATAGGTCCTCTTCAAACGAATGAATAAATAACTGAACAAAGAAATTAGGCTTTCGCAAAATAATATTTTTCCTCGTCCAACTGCCCTGTAATGTGCCGATGGGAGAGCTGCTTCTCTCTGGCTCGATAAACGGCTGGCTGTGTCACTAACCAGACCAATCATCACGTATCGCTGCAGTAGCCTCCATATGTGCTAACCGTATGTATCTTGGTCAAACTTGACATCTGCTTGGCTTGTCTTGCTTTGACTCGTGTCAAGCTGCGGCTGAGCCCTCCTGTTGTTCTGTATCTGCATGGTATAGAGGAGGCTACAGAGATGCCTGGGTATTTTGCACAAGCTGAGGCCTTTGATGTCCTTAAAATAATTCTTTATTGTTTATTCGGCGATTCTTTTTTTTTTTCTCTTGATTTTAGCCTCCAAAAATGAACTGTCACTCTCACTCCTTCTCTGTTTTCCTGCCTTGACTCGGACAAAGAGAACTCTTTCTTTGCAGAATTATAACAAAGCCTTCATCGTGCCCACTATGTTCATATCAATAAACATTTAAGGGGGTCAGGGGGTACGCGTCTGGGACCCTCAGGATAGGAACAGAGCTGTGGTTCTGGTTTTAAACACACTGTAACTACCACAGGAGGAACAGAGAGTTCTTCAGAGAACGCAGACTCTCCTGTCAGTGAAATAAGGCCAAGCCATGCAGATCGCCAGCAGGGCTTGTTTCCCCCTGTCAGTGAAGAGAGGAGGCCATGAGCAGCGTAAATACAGCACTTCCTCCTCCTCATGGTTTTCATTCTCGGCGGCATTCTCCTTCCACTCTGTGCATCTCCTCCCAGATCCTACACAGACAAAAAAAAAAAAAAACAACACCCACCAGATATATATGCCCACGCTCCCAATTAGGCAGGACGTTGTGTTCCCTCTTAAGAAAGACATGAAAACACAGTCCAGTCACATGCTGACGGAACTAAACCAGCGAGAATTAACTTCACATATTTGATGTGTGCATTTTTTGGGGGGACGAAAAAAACAAAGCTATCTCCTCCATAATTAGGATTGACATTGTTCTGCTGCAGTGTACTTCAGGACAAAACATGCAGTAATTACAGTGACCTTCGAGATGCAATCAGGAGCCCAGTGTCCTGAAGCACTTCTCTTCTCTTTGTTCCACAAGACCGTCTTAAGCGCTTGTGTTTGCTGCTTGTTCTGCAAAACAAACAAAGACAAGCAGAGCTGGAACAGTGATTAGAGAAATCAACAAATCCTCGACAGGACATGAGCGCATGGGCCTCTGGGCCGGATCGGGTTCTTCGGAAAGGGTGAGTCAGTGAGGTTAAAGGACGAAGGGTGAGAGAGGAAGGGGGCGCAGGGGGGAGGGGGGGGGACCAGAGGTGTGAACAGAGCCGCCTCTCTCAATTCAGTTTACCATATCCGTCATGGGAACATCACCTCTATTTTCTTTTCATTACGAGACCAATCTCCTCACAATCCTTCCAAACAACACTGGAATAACAGCTTATTTTCTCTGTGTGGCCTCGGTCTGCAGGATTCTCTTTGTTGTCGCTCTCAGTGCGCGCTGAAGGTGGAAACAATCTTTCACTCATTGTGAAATTTTAATTTTTTTTCCGCAACGGCACTCAGCGATTATACAGGTGCACATGATGCTGCAAAGAAAACAAATAAACAAGCAAAATAGAAAAAAGGAATAACTAGAGACGTGCAGTGACCGTGATTTCAAACACAAAACAGACAGTAAACAGGCAGCAATAACGATATTACGACCATATTTTTGTGATTAATGCTCGCAGAAGTTAGTGATGCGACGTCGCAGCACAAAGCTAAAATAGACCATGTTTTTGCTGCAAAGCTTCAAAACCCCCCCAAAATAAAACGGGACAGACATTTTTGCCCAGTTTGAAAACATGAGCAGATGTTTCCCTGTCTCGGTTTATTTGGCCAGACAGGTGAGTGATGCATTATGCCACGGCTTGGCACGCCCGAGCCTGGCTCAACGCTGCCTCTGCCTAATTGTCCTTCCCACACATAGCCTGGTTCAGATCAGATCTGACAAGAGTGTGCGCGGCAGACATACAGAATCCCTCTCTGCGTACGTGTGAAACACTTTGGGGTCTGTTTAGAGTTTCCCTGAGGAATTGTTTAAGATGTGTTTAACTCTTCAGATGGCCCTGGCTTTGAGGCTGGGTGGGGTGGCTTCTAGCATATCAAAAGAAGATAAAGACGATGATGGCGGCATATCGGTTGTGAGACAAATGGCGCCACTGAAGGAGTCTGTGGAGCTGTCAAGGATAGGATAGGACTGACTGGTAAATGTGATGACAGGCCTTAATGCCGTATGGAAATTGCATCAAAATGAAGGAGTTGTCGGAGTCGAAAGCCTCCATCAATACACTCCAAAGATCCACCGAAAATGGATTTAAATGAGTTAAAGTAAGGGTGACATTCAAATCTGTAGAGATAAATCTCCACATGATCAAAAGCGTGTGTTCCTCAGCGAGTGTGGTCTGAAAAAGTTAATAAATCAGTGCCGTATTAGAGGAAATACAATAATCCTTAAGGATGGTTTTTCTGTGTGATATCCAGTGCTTTCGCTTGCTGAACTGTGTACGGTGTATCTCTGCCAGGAGTCCTTGAGATAGTTTCCTGCCATGTGTGAAAAAGAGGAACATGAACCGCTCATTTTGGAAATCACGTTAACACCAGAGTGGAACTGGAAAATGTCTGTTTTGAAATAATAAATCCAGGACTTATCTTATGAGTGAATCAAAGGCATGTTTTGAACATTATGTCTGCAATTATTGTCTGCTGACTGTGGTGCTATCCTGCTATTCAACGAGCCAGACACTCCGTGTACCCCGTTTTTGTTTTTTTTTCTTTTTTTGTCCCGGCTTAGCTTTTAATGTAGCTGCAATCAACCACAACAAGATTTTTGAGGCCCAGCATTCATCCCTCAGAAATCCCACCAAACGTGAGTAGTATTGGAATTCCGGAGCACCATGCCAACCGTGAAGCCTCCCTGCCTCACACAAGCGCTGCACGGAGGGGCAATTTTCCTCCGGCTGAACTTCCCAAAGCTGCCTCACCTGGAACCAATCTGTAACACAATCGAAGGGTCCTAACTTGAAAGCCCATTCCTTCCCTTTGATAGTCTCTTCTTGGTAGCCTGCGCGGCGCTGGAAACAGGCCTTTTGTAATCGGCAGATACAAAAGAGCCAGGGATTCAGATGAGTATCCACCCATCAAAGTGCATTATGCAAATAACGGAGAAACAAAGCTCAGATGCCCTCCGTGTTTTTCTGTCTTTTTTGCCGGGATGAGGGTGAAATTGGGCTGGCGTTTGGCAATTTTCAGTGTAGCTGTCGTCCACTATTTTCCCCCTCTTACAATTTCCTTTAATATCAAAACTCCTGTGATGAACGACGTTGTGTGGATGATTGTCAGCGCCTCTCTCTCCTGACCTTTTAGCGACAGGTGTTAGTCAAGCCGTGAACTCTTTCAGCAGCTCTTCCTGCCCACAGTAGCTCCAACATGTACTCCACCAGGGCTCTCACAGCTCTACCAATTGGCAATTAAACTTTAATAGCTGTCCGTTTATGCCTCCAGGGAAATTTAGTCTTGAGTCAACATGCCAAACCTTATTTCCTTTTTCACTTCCTTCAGTGTAAGCCGATGCTCCCAAAAGCAAAACTGTATCAAAGCCTTACTGAAGGAATTTGTGGCTGCCCTAGTGTCCCGTAGTCTGGGGAAATAAATACAAATTAGACTGTTTTAGACTTGATAAACTACGAACTTTCTCGTTAAGACGCACCAGAACCCACTTCTTTCTCAGCCATCCGAGGGAAGTAAAAGTTATTTCTGTGCACAAGCCTTTGAATAGGTTATTTACTTGCTCATACATGTGATTGCAATTGAGTGATTAGCAGCAATTGAATCAGCAGTGTACGGGTGTAAAAAGCATGAAATGAAAAGGACGTTTGTTCAAGGAGCCGTGCTTCCACACAGTCACAGTCACTAACTTTGACAGTCAGTAAGTCACAAGCTGGTGTCAGCACTCGGCCAACAGTCTGCCCTTTGCTGCTCTACCCAGAAAAGAAGTCGGGCTAGATTGTACACCGCTTTGTTCATTCAGCATAATCAACTTATTCCGTCCGCCTTTCATGTTCCTCGTTCTCACATGAGAATCCAGCACATCTGTCATTCTCTCTCATACCAAAAGGCCCTAAACTTACAAAATAGTTACCATCTCTCTGTGGGTACAATTTGTGTTGATTTGACATGCTGAGGAGTGAATGTCTTGAATGATGAAAACGAAAACGGCACAGAGTGTGTCTACATGTGCAGCAATAACCCATTAGGGTCAATTTTTCGGAGTGTCCCCCGTTTGTTGTTGTTGTGTATGTGAGTATCAGATCACAGCCCGTCCCGTCCGAACTGTTCAAGCAGCGTAGCACAACCCATGTTTGTGTTTATTGTTAGTAAAGTTGTCAGCTCTTGTTGTTTGGGTGAATGGATGATTCAAACAAACACAGGGCTGCTGTTCATGTCCCGCTGTAAACCAGAAGTCAACGGTGAGTGACATATTGTGATGTAACCCAAGGTGTGATCTTTTTCTAAACTACCTATGACTAGGTGTGGATGTGTGTTGATCAGAGTTGTGATTAAAACTTTGTGTGGACCCCAGAGGATATTCCGATTTTGAAATTGGGCAGCATCTCTCTTAAATGTTGGAATGGCTGTGTTACTTGAAGTAGGTGCATTACTTTAATTACCCTCAACCATGGTTCTGGTCATTTTCTGCCAATGTGCGTGCATCCTCAGCACACACTCTATAATTATAAGTTAATAAAAAGAACATATATACATACATATACTTGGAAATGATGTTACAAGGTTACAGATGCTTAAATAAAAGTGAAAATCTATGTTTTGTTTCATTAACTACCACTGGTCAGCTCTGGATTTTGCTGTTGAATTGTCAAATTGGAATCCATTTTTTTAATTCATTCCGTAAAAAGACCACTAAATTAAAACTTGACTGTAAAATTACAGACAAAATGACACCAAAATAAACTTAATGAAAACACAATCCTAAAGAGCAGTTGACCTTGGCACTTGCAAACATTTTATAAACATGTCAGCTCTGTACAGAATAGGCCCCAGCTGGCCGTTGGAAGCTGGATTCTTGATTTGTTTTATTGTGTGGCAACTGGGCTAACCACCGAGCCACCATGCCATTCATATTTTAGAGTTACAACGTTGGGAGTTCGGCTGCCAACAATAGAAAACTAACCCTGAGAAAGTCTTTTATAATGACCATCGGTGCTGCAATATGTCTAGAAAAATCCTTAAAATGTATGTTTCAAGATAGCCATAGCCTATTTTGGGGGGGAATCTGCAGTAGAGCACAGCGGAGCTCATCTGGTGACACTCACTCTTTGTGAATTGAAATAGCACAATTGAACCCTTTGAGATGCCCTGCGCACTGCATGTTTTCACTTGTCATATAAAATATATGTTCACGAATGTTTTCATCTCTAACTAGTTCTTTTTGTGTTTGTGGCATTTTCTTGTCTATGTGACAAATGTACCTTTGAATCTGTAAATCCTTTAGACCTTAGATTTAGCTTTATTTTGTATCACTGCCACTGAGCGGTCAGCACTGCGAGGGGGAAGATGCAGGACTTTGACCAGTATATGCTGCTTTGTTGTGTCATTCATGTAAAGGCACAAACTCTGAGATGTTATGGCTACAAAAAGTGACACAGCTTCATGAGCAATAGTTCAAATGAAGCTTGGACAACAGAGCGTAATGATAAGATTCTGCCAGAGCATCTGTAAGCTCCATTTCTCAGTGCTGTGTATGTTTTTTTTTCCTTCAGGCACTCTAGACTTTCTCACAGTCAGAGGAAGCCATATTGTATAAAACAATAAAAGATTTGATTTGTTTTCCTTTTTTTCTGCCTCTGATCAAGTTCGCTGATAGTGTTTGAGTTCCGTTCAGTTGGTCGGTCTCGTTTTCTGTATTTCAGAGGCGGAAGACTGGCAAGCATGGCTGTTTATGCATTTGGTGCTGTTCCTTTTAAGCATTTTAAGCTGTAGGGGCACTGCGTATGGAAATCAAGTAGAAAACGTGCGTACAAACATACTGTGAACATTGAAACGGACTGCTTTAATCGCCCGTGTTGAGAAAAGAAAAAACAGACTCCAGTCAGACTGATCCAAGGTTCTGCTCTCTACCAGTAAGATCAGACTCATTCAGGTTTGACTTGCACGACCCCAGCCTCAGTAAACAACACATGCAGCTCTAATTGGAATCACTTGGTCACCCTGAAGCGGGATGAACAGGGCTTTGTTGTCAGCATGGCAGCTCCCACAACCTGACGTGCATATCTCCAAAGATATGTTGGACCACAGAAACCATATGGAGGTCCTACCTATGCTCTCAACAATCCTAACCTGGAGCAGCACTTATAGCACTACTGCTTCTACTGCCAGTAGTAAACGTATTACAACTAATAAAGATCAATGTTGATATCATGGGCATTACTTATATTTTATTGACACAATTATTTTATTCTTCAGGCCTCTGACCTGAAATGTACTCCTGATTTACAGAATACATTTTCGGAATAACAAAAGGAAAGCATGTCTTGTGAGTGGTTGAGGGATCACTCAGGAGAATTATAGGATCATTCATCAAATAAACATATAAATAGAATTTTGATTTTCACTGAGCTATAGTACGAGAGACGCCAGGAAAACAATGCAAGACTTTTTTTTTTTTTTTTTTTTTTTAAGGGAAAACAATGACACAATTTTCCATGACTAACTCCACGGAAGGATGTTTTCAATTACGATACGCACTTGCTGGTAAAAGTGGACTGTTACTTAAGGAAATGTTTCCCTACTGAAATAATGGCGCAGAAGAAGCAGACACAACTGAATTTTAAACACAATTTAAAGGTTTAATCCGTGTTGGATGTGGACCAATCTTTATGCTTTTCAATAAAGGTTTTACACAATGTTTGTGGTTTGTGAGGCCATATGTGCATATGAATAATTACATATATGCTACATTATGATAGTCGTCATATGATAGTCAATTCAAAAGTCTGTTTAGGTGCAACATTGTCTTAATTAACATGTTCAAATCACCTTTACACACAACAAAGCCTGAAGAAGACGATGAGCTAGGCAGTACTTATAATATGATTTGATTTATGAAACACAAAAGGAACACGTGTCTCTATTGTTATTGCTGCTGCTGATGCATGTGTAGGACACAATGACACACAATAACCTGGGCAATGTAAGAAAATACAATGGAGTAAATCATCACTTGGTGAAGGTTACGTAATGTGTGTTGATTTTTTCAACTTATTTCAGACCAGTGACCTCTAAGCTGATGGCGATGCAGAGCAGGGACCACCAACTACATATACTGTGTAAAATGATGTTGCATATTAAATGGAGCCTACGATAATGGGTAGCTAACCGGCTATCATGGCCAGTATATTTTTGAAAATGCATAGTTAGCCACATGATCTCATCCCAAGTAATCCAAAAACAATCAGCCCTTTGGCAGCGATACACACACAGCCTCCCTGCGCGAAAGCCTCATGGAAGACGACAAAATCTCAGTATTTGACACCCTGGGAGCGAGCGCGACCTGAGGATCTGCTTCATCTGCCTGTATCTGTTTCACATCGTTCTTATCGTTTAATTGAATGTTTGGATCCACTGCAGAAGAATAAGTTAAGTTAAGTTAGGAGGAAAGGCCTCAGGACGGACTTATGAACACTGAGACACCATAGTGTATGTGTGGCAGAAAATAGCAGCCATTCATTCTCTTATGATTCCTTAAACTTCCTTAAGTTAATAAATGGAATGGGGCATCTGCGTCTGTGTGACTCAAATCTCAAATTAAATAAAGAACATGACTCTGATTAAGACCCTGTTTGAATGCCGCGCCCCCCCCCCCTTCCAGCTTCCAGGACATTCCAGGATGTTAGACCAGTGAGTGAGCTCTCTGTTTTCTCTTGCTGCTGACCTTTGCTCAGAAGGTCACTCGGGTTTCACTGCTGGTCATCGATGCTGTTTCCCCGCTCGATGTCTCATCAGCTCAACAATGCATATGACCACCAATTCTTGTCACTGACTCTCGTCAAAGAGGAATAGATGCGCTCAACTGATGGGAAGCGCTAAGAGAGATTTTGTATCATTGGAATTAATTTAAAGAAACAGGGTTTCTTACTTCCTGTGGATGACTGCGTAGGGCCTGGTCTCATTTTGTGGCCCCTTTTTTTGAGTTGAGCATCAGCACGGACATGAACGAAGCACACACAAAATGCATACATTTAAAGCATTCAGCGCAGTCATGCACCTCTTAACGAATTCTTGTTTTTACTAGACCATGATAGACGGTGAAGATAAAGCGTACACACTGTAGATAAAAGGAGGATTTCCTGATGCAGCTGTAAGCAGAGCTTCTGACATGGCATTTTTATGAGACAGCATAAGCTCCACGACTCTAACGATACTGAGATATAAGCTTTAAACACTGCCTACCTTTTTTTTTTTGGCGGGGGTGTGGGGGGGGGGAAACTTCAGTTCTGTTTTTCCATTGGACAATTCATGATTGTTGAAAACGGCATTTACGTACGTATGTTTTCCACTTGTCGCCCTGGTATTTATGGCCGGACAACTTGTGCTGCCTCTGGTGACTTTTTGCTCTTGTGATACTTTGTTGAAGCTCGTGATTCGTTTTTTCGAAATCTCCTATCATTCCCGAGCCCCTGCTACCTCTGAGCTCCAGCTCCACTGCCTTTCTGCTGCCCAGCCTCCTGCACCTCTGCCGCCAGACGGAATTTCTCCGTGGATCCACCTGCGTCTCACTCACCTGTGCCTCCGCCGCAGCCTCGACCTCCCAGTGCTGTGAGCCCCAGCTACAGCCTCTGCTGTGCCACCAGCCTGAGCCCTTTATTTACAACCCTGAGCAACATAAATAAATACCTTTCAACCTTTCCCCTGTCTTGGTGTTCGCTTTTGGGTCCAACATATAAAACCTAAAATTTGTAACACCATCATACTCATGATGCAACAGAAGAAACCAAACCAATGACATTACAGTGACTCTTTTCCTCTGTTGTTTGTAGACTGAATCAGCTCCAGTAGTTGCCACATAAAATGTTTACTGTGCCTCCATGCTTGTTAAACCAAAGTGAACAGAAACAGCCACCATGTCAAAGCCTTTGATAAACACTCTGTGGCACCATACAAGTGCTTCACGTGGAAACCCTGTGTAAAGTTATAGAGAAAACCCTTTCAACCTTCGCCCAAAGGGTACTAATAGACAACACCCACCACAGCCAGAGCCTGTTCACCCTGCTGCCGTTCAGAAGTATCCTGACGATGGAGTGGCTTCTTTCACCACATTCAATTCATCTTCATCTTCGGCCCACCATAAATAAATAGAAAGGGTTTTGTTTTACCATTCATTCATCTATTTACGTACCCAAGGAGACTACAACATAATCATATCATTGTCTGGCTAGTTGCCAGGATATAATGTTAGACGTTGATGTTTCTGCAAACCACAGATACATTCAGGTTTAAGGCTACATACCATGCTGACATTTGTGCTAAAAGAGTTGTGAACGTCAAGGCGGCAGCATCGCACCACCGGCTATTTGTAAGGTAAAATGAGGAACTGTTTGTGTCGATCAGAACTGGATATTTCTGATTGGAAGTCTGGCAATGTCTCCTTTTGTTTGTGGTGATAAACTGTATGTTTCTTAAGGAGACATTTGTTGCGACCAAAACTTTTCACAGGAAGTCATCACTAGCCGTGTTTGTTGTATCAGAAATCAGTGTTTTGAAGGAGACCTCAGGACATGTCCAGACATGTTTGAGGCGGCCAAAAGAGATATTCTAAGTCCAACCTTGACATTAAAGCAAAGCATAAACATCAATTGAACAGAGAGAAACTTACACTTGCAGCATAAAGAAACATACAGCTTGAACTTCTTGGTTTTACAGAAACTTGCTTAGCTTAACATTGATTCTATCGATTGGGTCGATCATCATACAAGGCTGGTTGTGTAATCATAATTAAACTTTCCTGGTTGTTGTGTCAAGCAAATAAACGGATCAACATCAAAATGCAATGCTGGTTCTGTGAGTTCAAATGTTCACTTTCATTCAAACACAGTGCTGTCAAGTGACTCTTTAACGTCAGCGTCCCCCATTTCAGGCTGCTGTTTCAGCTAGATGGTTACTCACACCTTCACAACCAAAACTGCACGAATTCAAAGACAATTCAGTGAAGCTATTTCTTGACATCTGTGCATATGTGCAGCAGCAGCCCTGCCCTTTGACCTCTTCACTGAGCATCCCACATGCTGCTGTGGTCCTCTTCTCTGGAGTCTTGGTGATGTCCGGCGGCCTGAGGTTCGTAGGTCACGGCGATGACAGCAAGCACCTTGCTGGGAGACTCCTATCTGCCCACCAAAATAAACACAGCGAGGCCTGTTCCAGCCCTCCCACAACACCCCCCGCCCAGAACTGACTGAGCCTTAGACATTAAACGCGCAGGATCTTGCCTCCTCTAATCCAAATACTGTCAGGGCCAAAGGTCGAACTGGGAGATCACAGTCAACTTTTATCCCAGCGACATTGTTCTGGAGAATGGGGCCTTAGTCTTGGGCTGTTTTTCTTTCCTGGACTCCCGTTTGAGGAGCTTTTCAACACAACCTGTTTGTCTTTCTCTCTTTTATCTGCTAGTACACAAGCAGCCAGTGTGCCGCATGGAAAAGGTTAAACATGCATTGATGCATCATCATCATGCGGTACTTGATGGTCCAAATCAGTCACTGTCCTGAAAAACATATCAAAAACAGCCCTGTAACACATCTGTAGCATGTGTCACTGTACTGTCAGTGAGCCAATTACACCAGAAAAGTGGAAACACAGTAGTACCATGTGTGAAAAAAACACATTCACATTGAATTGATCTGGCAAAAGATACAGTGACTGGATGAAGGTAAACCTCCTCAGGAAAAACTGAGAAAAGTCCAAAAGAGGGAAACAACTTGGCTTGCTCTCACTCCCCCGTGCACTGTCACCTGTAATGAAACACCCAATTGTCCTCACACAGCTCCAGTGATTTTACAACTGACTGAACTGTTTGCCTCTTCTTGAATGAGCTTGTTGGACTTGTCACACAGTAAAAACAAATAATAATAAAACAAGACAACGACAGTTACAGTGCAGTTAAAAACTGATCAAAGCCTTAAGTATCTTCAGCAAAAGGCTGCATCAAACAATAACGTCTTCGGAATTGATTTAGAGGAGGTGGGAGTGGGAGCGAATATCTGGTGGGAGTTTGTACCAGATATGTGACACAAATAACTCAAATCAGAGCTGAAACAAATCAACACCCTTGGCCTTGAGGAACACCTGATATCTACTGAAAAGACTTATTTGTAAGGGCTGCTGTCCTCCACTGTCACCTGAAATGAAAAAAAAAAAAATTGCCCTCACACATTTCCAATTAATTTTGGCTGACTGAGCTCTCAGCCTCCACGTGTGTTAACTTGGAAGACTTGACACAAAGACCAGATGTCCTGTGGAGAGATAAATAATGGAACATCCAGGGTGCAAATTGAATCAACTTGGTATTAAATGGTCAAATTTCATTCAATAGATTATCATTCTTTCTGCTCTGTGCTCTGCAGGGCTCAAAGTAGACAAACACAGGGTTGACAGTAAAGGTGCATTATGTAGTTTTTTGGGGGGAATGAGAGAAAAGGGGAAGAATACCATCAGTCAAAAACACAGTACAACTTCAAATGTGAGATGGAGGGTTTTGTTGGGCATCAAGACATGGTTTTATGACACCTTTCCTTTGGTACTGTCCTGAATTTTCAGTAACAAGGTTGAGGATTGTACGAGGCAGCATTATTATTTACATGTAAAAGAATGAAAGTGATAGAAGGTTGTTCAGCATGTGAAACAAACCTGCATAATAAAAGAAGAGCCAGTGAAACCAAAAAGCTGACAGCATCAACCAACACTTAAGCATCTGGACATTTACCAACACAGGGGTGGTAGGGAGGGAGACAACAAATTGCAGGTCATTTGTGTAATTTATTCAGAATACAGTGCCCTCTAGATTGCAGCCTGCAAACTATTTGCACAGCATTATCTCTCAGAAGTGGTTGGAGTTGGGTGAGGTGCCAGTACAGTGTTCCTGAAGTATCTTCATACTGGTGCACATTAGTATCACATGTCTCTACTGCTTGGATTTTTTGTTCGTTTGTTTATTTCATTTTTTACATAGTATGAACTTAGTTATATATATATATATAGTTATATACTTATTTATATATATATATATATATATATATATATATATATATATATATATATATATATATATATATATATATATATATATAAAGAAAAGACAGTTATCTGGGAAAATGTCCAGTTCACGTGGCATTGATTTATTTTCACATATTCAAATTTAAGTTCTTCACACATGAAATAAGCAAATTTCATGGGCTTTTTGAATGTGTGAAAGTGGAGCAAAAGTGAACTTGTGATTCCAACATGTGACATTTTCATAAGACAGGGTACGAGTTGACCAGTTCTTGACAATACACACAGTAGCACACACAATGTGATAGCAACACTGCTATCACATTAGTTGCAGCAGAATCACCATGTTCACGTGTCAATATCCTATGTGGAGTCCTGTGGACATACTTGTGGCAGTGGTTTTTCAGAGATTGTAAAGGCCAAGTGAAAACCTCCAGAAAAGCTTTCTGCCCTGTAGAGCCAGCATGGGTGTTCTCGGGAACTAAATTATAGGTGGGGGAACGCTAGGAACGAGAGGATACCAAACATGCCAAGCATCAGACATAAATACTGGTGGGTGATTGCAGAATTTGATTAATGGGAACAGATTTTTCTGTCTCATCTGTTATTAATAGCTTTTTTGTGGTGTATTCCAAGACAGCAGTCACAAACAACTGTGTGTTCTGTGGCGGGAGTGAGCTGCAACATGGTGTGAAGGCAGCTACAGCTCAGGTGGAGGGTTCAGTCCTGCAGTCAGAGCCAGATATCAAACCCTAGACTGGTCCCACCGAGCAGGGGAAAATAAATGCTGCTCGAGACAAAAAGCATCTGCTGAATTTATGCGAGCCTGATGTGAAAGCTGGGCAAGTCTTGACCTATCTTAATAGTGCCTTGTCAGTGCTGGAGAAACGCCTGGCTGCACCAATTACCATTCTAGCGAGGGGGGCAAGTTTATCTGTATGTCTTTAAACCAATCACAGTTGTCTTGGGCGGGGCCAAACCCAGGATGTCCCTGCAAAATAGTGCTGGAGAGAACTTATCTGCCATGTGGGGAGGTGTGCCCTGACATTGAAATGGCTAAATCATTGCAAAAGAAAAAGTCTAGCGGCCAGCTTGATTACGTCCATACCATTAGCAACCAGGTGAGTGTACATAGAAACTATTATCAGTGTGTAAGCTGCTAGGATAGAGGTTGCTGTTTTCTGCTGCAATAGGGATGTTGAAACAGTAACAAGCAGACAGTTGAAGGCAGGAGGATGTAGCCTTAAATTGGTGCCCAATGGCAGGTTTATACCAACAGTCTAACTGGCTAAGTCAGACTTTAATGGCACGCTACTAGGAAATAAATAAATGATTATGATGATCACTTCCTCAATCTGCGAATCACAACAACATGCCTGGCAGCTCAAAAGGTGCTTTGAAAGGAGGCACATTTAAAGCTTGATTATATCACATAAAACACTTTAAATCAGTCAACAATGCCACGGTTAAACCAAGGCAATTGGCAGCTTGTAAGCAGCTTAATCCTTGACTGCAGGCTTCCATGTTTTTCTCATCTTTGGAGATCAAATGCAAAGAGGCTATAAGTCAAGTTTTTCCCACTAACAGCTTCTCTTCTTCAAGCACAAATGAGCACAGCAACAGTGCAGGATGGCACAGTGGACAAGTGAACATACACTCTCCCTAAATCTGCAACCTACTAACTCAGAACTAAATAGTTTTCTGCTCAGAGACACACACACACGCAAACCTCCCTGTGTGTACGCTGTGTGTGCCAGCCCAGCTGGGTGTGCTCTGAATTTGATAAAGCAGGATAATTCTCCCAACTGATCATATCACCGAAGGAGGAATCCCAACATCAGCACCAGATCGGGGGGGGGTATAGTCACATGTGGGAAACATTTTTTCGAGATCCTATTAAACTTTCATCTGTGGATTTTGTGCATGTAGAGGGTCTGGATGGGCTGGGCACCGTCTCATGGCCTCCTGCGAGTTTTGCAAGAGCCTGAAAGTCAAGATGTTTTCAAGAGGGAAGATTGAAAATAACAAGCTGGAACATACACATGCATAGGAGTGCTTGCACACACTATAAAAACAGTGTGTTTGATGGGGGTCCACGATGTGGTAAAAAGTCATACTGCGATTATTTTGACAGATAATGCTTTTATGATATGATTCATGACTAGTTACTTCATTATGAAGCTTTTTGTCACACATTGTACTATACATACATTATTTTATGTCAAAATTGCAGCATCTTGTGATTTGGATACTTCACGTATTGCCATTTGATAATATTTTAATTCATGCCTAAACATGTAAGACAAAGGACAGAGTGCAACTGAATGAAAGATCTTAAATCATGTTATGAAAAGTGGTGCCCTCACATTTTCTTTTAGATCATATGTGCATTTACTGAACCACAAGAGCACATTTGGAGATCCAGTTGTGTGCCTATGACCTAGAAACACGGCAGTCCACTGGGAGTTTACCTGTTCTAACTTTGAACCTGCCATACATACAGCACCAGATGTTGGAGCTCCTCCACAGGAAGTCAAGCAGATGTTTTGCTGGCACTGTGAGCAGTGGAGGTGCAGACTGTTGCCCTGACTGAGCACCTACATTACACACCAGCCAGACACTCAAAGTGAGGAAGAAGAAAGCAAGACCAGATGATTTTTTTTTTTTTCCTATCTCTGCCTCCCTGGGCACTTATATTAAATTCAAGATAAGTGCAACCGCTGGGTCGTTTTTTGTTTTTTGTTTTTTTACTTTCCCTTCTTTCTTCATTTAATTTGATCAGAAAATCTGCTGATGCAGTTCAATCCCCCGCTCATGTGAAACCAATTTCAGCAGTGCATAAAAGTCTGCAGCAGTGCCTCAAACAGGCCGAGGCTCATCTCATCACAACCCAGAGGACCCTCGGTCAGACTGGGCATGCGTGTGTGTGAGCCTGCAGGTGTGTTTCTTACCACCGCTCACCGCAGGGGTCAGAGAGAGGGAGCTGAAGGCGTGGGTGTCACATGTTGAGTAAACCCCGAGTTTATTGCAAAATCTGACCCACACACGAACACAAAGCAACAGTGAATTCAGTACGTCTGGTGTCACGCAGTCAGGGCCACAGAAAGACGATACTGTGGCAAAGACAAAACAAAAAAAGAAATCTGTGTACCACTGTGAAGGGGAGACAAACCAGACCACCTACCAGATTAACATGACACTCACACACACACACACACACACACACACACACACACACACACACACGCACACACACGCACACACACACAGAGCACTATGGATCTCAAAGCTAAAACTTAGGTCTGAACAACTAACAGCACATGAACTGTTGCTTATTACCATTATTACCATTACTAAAGTACCTGCACTTTCTCCATTTTGAAGAAAAATATTGTACTTTCACTCCACGACATGTATTTGATTAACTAAAGGGATCAAATACTTGTCATGTTACTTTGGTAGTGTAAGTATGCATAATTTCAAACTGATTTATTTAATAAGCAACTGGATTTGAACAACTAATTCAGATAAGAAAAATGCTGAATATTGATCCAATAACCAACTGACCCATAATATGCAGTGTGCTGTATACATACATGTAAATATATATGTATTTTTTAAATTTTACTTAAGTCTACTCAATCAGTCACTATTTGTACGGGTGACTTTCACTTAGACCGAAGTAATATTTTAACACAATATCTCTGACTTAAAGGGAGCTTTTAATGATGCTGCTTATTGCTCAGCAGCTTTTCGGTTTGTTGAGTTTTTAAAGAAAACATTCAAATGTGCGAGACCTTAAAGTACACAGAGAAGGCAGCTGAACTTTAATCCCAATCAGAAAACATTCATTTGCTGCAGACCCCTTTTCTTTTCTCATGGCAGTAAAAAGTACAGATAAAATACTATTATGAAAGGTACGTACTGGACAAAGTGCCCTGAAATAACTGCTGGTATGATCTGGCGCCACATAGATAAAACTGACTTGACAAAGAGGGTGGCTGAAAATGTCTGTAAACACATTTCTATTTGTGGGCAGTTTGTTTATTTGAAGTTAAAAATACGTGTTTTAATACAAGTTCAGCTTTAAATGGTTATTTGGATTTGGCCTCATCACCCACCAAATGAACATCAAATGATGTTGCAAATACACAGAGATGAAAGACATTAAATTCAAAAATGTAATTCATTTTATCCTTTCTTCTGCTTGCTTGTTTTAGGAGAACTGAATCAAAGTAAGATTAATATTCATCTATCTGTGTTTAATCTGGTGAATCAGACAGCTTCGATTGTGATCTATTGTTCACTGATGTACGAATCAGCTTTCATACAGCTGTGTGGAGTTTTCTTTCTCTGACATTCATCAACACACGCAGCGTGTTAACGCAGCCCGTCGTGCCAAAATCCACAGCGAGCACTCACACAGAAGCACAGCTGAGAGTCAAAACTGAAAGATATTGACACCATACAAATATGAGTGCCGTCGCAGAAATGTGGTCACATGCCGATAAAGAGTCGGTTCCCAAAAGTTACTTGTAACTTCTGGCTGACATCAGCGGCAGTGTTTCACTACAGCTTCAGTATTTAAAGCTGCTGCGAGGAGCTTTCATTTCCGTTGCCTCTGGCGGCCCCTGTGGACAAATCTGGTATGTGAACTGCTGCCTCCTGTAGAACTTGACCTGGCTAGTGTGTGCATTTGCTTTTGACACAAGTAAAAGAAAAAATTATTTTGATTTGTATTACTTCTTTAAACACAGCTGAGGGTGTGATGTAAGATCAATATCTGTAATATGGTGATAGTTTCAGTTATGTTACCATTTATACACCTGAGCTACAGCTAAAGTTACCAATATTCCCTTATGTATTGATGATTAGCCAAAACCACCATACAGCCAGCTTGCCTCCCCCAGTCTCTTCAATTCATCCTCAGCATGCCACCAAAAAAATCCTCTTGCTTGTTTGCTTATTTAGCACAGAGGTATCAGTATTACATTAAGGATGTTTCATAACCAGTTTGAAACTTGCAGTATGTTTAATGTAGAAGAATGTAGAAAATATAACATTTTAGTATATTTGGAGAGTTTGATTGAGCCAAACTAAATGGAATTTTGAAAGTGACAAAATCTCCAGTGCACTGTAAAACATTGTAAGCTTTAAATGTTACTTTAGCCAGCTGCCTTCATAGTTAACTAAACTAACTAAACGTGAACGATTACTTCATCGTCTGCTTATGAGTTGACTGACTTTTATTCACAGGGTCTGAGATGAAAACCCTCAATGAATCTTCTCACACACCAACACATTTTATTCAGACTTGCCCTCCAAATTCATTGTTCTAGTTGTTGTTCAGTTGCTGCAGATGTCTTACAGCTGTGGCAGGAGAACGACACATGTGGCCGTTGATTTTAAAACAATTACTGGTAGAGATTAATATGGATTCCAAACGTCATCATGGTTCACCTTCATCAACACTCAAACAACGCACGCTGGGAAGTCTGTGAAAGTTCAAATAATGTTTTCTTTTGATCCGTGTTTCAACGAGCGGCTTGGAAACACAGCAGCGAATTCAACCAACTCATCATTCAGGTCGAAAGTCTCAGATGTTTCGATTGGCTCTGATAATATCAACTAGACATTATAATTTGACATGATTGAATCATGTTGACGACAAAAGACGAGCAGATCCCAGTAAATCCCTGCAGGTATTTCTTTTGAACCCAATTTGTGTCATAGAGTAAAATCACATTTAGCATCTTTATCTGCACTATTGACAATATGACCACAAACAGCATTGTTAAAGTTCATTTTGTTCAAATGTAATTACCTCTATCTTTTGAGGTCCATGTTGTGTTTGTTCTCTGCAGGGTGAGTTGTTAAGAAAATATGAGATTCAGAGGTCTCTGCTCTTAATCCTCAATTCAGAGAGTCTGTCTCAACTGACTCCTTCACAACCTCAATCTCTAACAGTGTGTTGTGTTCAACTTTGGCTTTGAAAAAGATTCTAGATTCACTCTCATTAGAAATCCCCCCGTGCCGCATCCATAACAAAGCACGAGACGTTCATGCAGTTAAGGCCAAAGCAAGAAAATAAAGATGGAAGTGTTCATATGTCAGAATACACGTGCAGTCAAAAGATGTTGGAAATGGATTGTAAAAACAAGCCTGCGTTGAAAATACAAGAACTGGTTTGACTCAAGCCGTCATCAAAGAGTCCGACGCTCCACCACCGCAGCGCTGTTGTTCCACACTCAACAACAGTTTAAAAGGATATGACAGCAGGGTAATCTTTGATTCAGTCAGACACACTGCAGATATTTGCATGTCACGAAGATGAAACACTTGAGCAGAGTTTAGCTCATTCTCCACACTGTAAAAGACAGAGAATGTGGTCAAGACTAATTTACAGATGTTTTGCCTGTGGGCAGGGCCGTCTGTCATTATACCAGGTAGTGGCTCCAAACTCTCCTGATCTGGCCAGCGCCACTGACATTTCTTTAACTGCCATGTGGGATATGTTCAAAATGGCCCAGCCTGTGCTTTTTTGGCTTCATAAGCTAAGCTTAACAAATCTCTGCTGTGCATACACACACACTCACACGCACACCATATACGATCCCCAGTATGTTGAGGGAGTCTGAAATGCCCAAACAGGCTCTGTGAAGATGGAATGCCTCTTTTATGTGAAATTAAATAAGATCAGCTTGTGGGCCTCTCTCCTTCCTTTTCCGCTTTCCGTTTTATGTTCACTTCCATTCCCGAACAAAGCCGTCTCTCCACGGTGTATTAATGCCCATCAAAGGCCTCAATCAAGTTGCTTTGCCACAGGCTAGAGCCAAACGGCAGAGGCTAAAGTTTAATGTTGTCAGTGCAGTGAGGATGTGGGCTCATGTCTCCTCCGTGTCCTCCTTGTGTTTTCTTTTAACCCCCATATGCGCAAATATCTTGCATGTTCACTTAGTGGAACCCTGGCTGTGACAACAGTCTTACCCATTGTGCCGTTAGGACAATGTCTTTATGTATTTCACTGGGAGGAAAATTCAGAAAATAAAACATAATTACACACGGCTTCCTAAAAAATTTGTCACGGCCGTGAGTCAATAGGCTCTCAGTTCAGAAGTTTCCGGCGGTGAGAAATATTTAGGAAGACGCTGACGACTGTCTGCTGACATTTTCTCTTCTTGAAAACTTCCTTTGCACTTATTAACCCCGTCTATTGTGTGCTCTCACCAGAGGTTTTCTAAACAGTGCATGCACAGTTTATGTTTTTAACAACAGGGGTAGATTTCTTTTTAGTAGCAGATTCCCTTTTTTCCCTTCATTGAACCGGTAAACTTAAAATCTTGTGAGTATAAGTCATGGCAAGAAATGCTAAAAACACTAAACATCACTGATGATCCATTCAAATAAAAATGCATTAAAACAGTCAGAGTCCTCAACCAAGCAGTCTGTCTTTCTGCTGCCAATGAATGTTTAAGTCTTCATAATAAAATTCAGTAACATGTATCATACGGTCCTTGTAAACTAGCAGATTTCAAACTGTTTTTCTCCTCACAGGAGAATTAACAGTCAGATTAAATGTACAATTTTATGTGACTTCCAATCACCACAGTCAGTGAATTTAGATATAATAAATCTGTCATGAATGGTTCCTTCTTTTTAAAGGAATTTGGCTGAAAATCGTCTTTCTCAATGTAAAATATGATCATGTTTATTTTCTTTGTGTGTATGCATGAATTAATGCTGTGAGTGTATATCTGTATGCGTGTGTGTGTGTGTGTGTGTGTGTGTGTGTGTGTGTGTGTGTGTGTGTGTGTGTGTGTGCGTGTGTGTTTTAATGCTCCCTTATTCACTGCAGGTGGGCCTACTACTGGGAAGCTTTCACCCACAGCGCCAGAAAACTGACACGTAAATAATTTTTAAATAGCGAGGAACACGGTCCCTTTCTCTCTCTCTCTCTCTCCCTCTCTTTCTCCCTCGCTGACCATCCCTTGCTGAAAAGGAAAAAAAAAAAAGGAAATCGTGGATGGTTCTTATAACAAAGCAATTACAGCCTGAGAAACTGGGGACACATTTCCCTGTGAAATAAAAGGAGATCAAACCGTGCTTGTGGCCAAAGCATGAACCACATTCTAAACATGCCAATGGAAATATAAAGCACGCTATATTCCATCTTTATTTACAGCGGTCGCAGACTTCCTGGAGCTACACTGGAGATAAAAACAGACTGGACGATATTCAGGCACATACAGCGTTTCAGACTCCTGCTGCACTTCCTGCTCGATACAACGTTTAACCTATAAAATGACTCATTAATGACCTTTCAGTTTAGGTGGAAAAGAGTCTTTAAATACATAAAACCACACCAGACAAAGGCGACAAACATTATAAGAGGGGCCTTTCCGCTTTCTTACTTAAATGGTAAATTCACCCAGAAATGAAAATTCTGCCATTATCTTCTCGACCTCATGTTGATGGAAAACCGGGTTGAAGTTTTTTTTCGTCCACGAAACATTTCTGGAGCTTCACCGCAAGACAACATCGCAGCATTCTCCTACACAACTGAAATAGACGGGCTATGACTTGGTTAGAAATGTCAAAAAAGCAACCAGAGAAAAACAGGAAACTGCTCCAAACAGCTTGTCTGCTGTAGTCCAAGTCTCTGGAAGCCTGGAGATCCAAAACTGAGTTGAAAAAACGTTATTTACACGCTTGACGTCAGTCAGGCTCATGCACCTGTGTCAGATTGGGTACGCGCTAACGCTTTTAGCTTAGCAGCTAGAGTAAAGTTTTGGCTTCAAAACATTGAGCAAAAACATATTTTTTTGCAAACCAATTTGAGAACTTGGAGCTCACCGAGACTGAGCCAGTGAGCTGTATGAAGCCATTTTATGATTTTGGTTTTTTTGGCTATTTTTAAAACAAGAGCCCATCTCCAGCAGTTGTTTTGAAGAGTTCTGCGACACTGAAACGTTTTGTGGACGATAAAACAAATCACCTGACTCGAGCAGATAATGACCAAACGTTCCCTTTTTTGGGGTGAACTTATCCTTTAACAGGTACACCTGTGTAACATTATTACATGACATCATCATTACCTAACATCCGCTCACGGCTAAGAATAGCACAGACAGCAGAGCACCGCTCCAGCAGGTTGCAAACTTCAGCTAAGTGATCATTAAGTCTGGTTCACTGCCATAAATCATGCTGCTGACATTAGGAGAGAAAGTTCAAAGCAATTATATATTTGTTCAACTGTATTAGAGGAAACATGAACGGATGTGAAATTTAATTTAATTTAATTTAATCCCCCCCTCTGCGAGACAGTCACTCTACTGCCGAACTTGAGCCAGTTTTTTTTTTTTTTTTTTTTACAGAGCATGAACATTACATCAGACGTACAAGTATGGACACCTTTCAGCCTGATGGACTTCATTTGAAATCAAATTATGCAAACAGAGCAGACTTCTACTCCTCTTCCTCTCTGCTGCTGCTGCCTTCCTTTCCTCTCGCACATGTGCTTGTATGTGTGCATGTGTGGACCATGTGTGCATGACTGCACGGATATGTTTGTGTGTTTGTTGCAGTGCGTGCACGACTATAGCGCACCAGAGTCTGTCACTCTTTTCTGCCGGCTGCTTTAAAGAGTGTGTGAGCGTTACGGCGGATCTGCTCATTCTCCAAAGGCGGAAGACCAGCCGGTGTGACAGGGGACGGACAAACACCTGCAGCACGGGAAGGATCAAACTGCTCACTGTTTAACTCTCACGTTGTCAATCCAGAGTTTTAAAAAGTCTGGACGAACTGACAAGTTTCTGAAATCACAGTCACCTTCAGTCCCTGTACACACTGACAAAATGTGTCTGAATGCACCACACAAAAAGATAGATTGCTGCGTGATCGTGAAATGTACTCTTTGAAATAAACAGAGGATTGTGACTGTAGGCTGCCTTTTATAAATCAAGGGGTGTTTTGCAAGTGTGGTATATCATTTTTTTTTTTTTAAATTATTATTATTGACTGATGCACAGGTCAGAAGAAGTCAAGGCAAAAGGCAAAACTGGTCATTCAAATTAAGACTGAATGATTTTTCACTGCACATTGAACATCGTCTGAGTTTCACCTTATTCTCATTATATTTCTGTCCTCTTGTTATTTTTCTGACTGTTTAACTTTTAACTGGTGTTTTTCATTGTAAAATGTGTCTTGTGCTGTTTATCCTCATTTTCCCATCCTTTTAAATAACATTAACTTTCTCTAGATTAAATGGACTATGGGAGTCTTTCAGGAGCCCCTCAGAGGGTTTTTTTTCCCTTTTCTTGCATCTCTGGCTCACATCGCATGCACATAATCTGTATTATTTCTTCTGTTGTAATCGGTTTTCTTATGATCTGCTCTATCTTGTCTATTTATATTCTTTAATCAGTTTTGCTGTTTGAATGGCCTGACGCTTCATTTGACCTCACCTGTTCAACACTTTGTGAGCTTGCTCTGTGAAAGGTGCCATTTCAGAATAAACTCACTTGTGTAAGTGGAAACCCAAAAAGGAAACACATTACAAGAAAAGCGTGTCTTCCTTTAGTTTACTGACGTTAAAACTGCTTTCAGAAACAATTGAAAAACAGGTAATTGTGGCATTGTGTCGATTTGAATTGCACCAGTTCACCTACTGAACATGAAATGCCCACATGAAAACTGTAAAAAAAAAAAAAAAAGAAAAGAAAAAGAAAAAACAAACAAACAAACAAACAAAAAACTCTGGATTCCAGTTTTTTTTAATATATATAAAAAGCAGAAAATAAACTGATCATCCGATATCATGTGTTGATGCACGTTTCAACTTGTCTCTTGTTATTATCCAGTTAACTGTCCCTCAGCATTATCTCATTATCTATAAAGGTAATCATTCGATTTTTCGTGGCAGGGTGACGTCACCCTTTCACTTAACGCGCGACGTTTAGGCTCCAAACAACTTATTTCAATGGCTGCACGTGCAAAACAGTATTTACACATAACGAACCACCTCAGCTGTAGATTCACACCGATCATCTCATCTCACGACGACTTCATGTTGCATTTTTGAGATGATTTGCCGTCGGTCAACAAAGATTCCCAGCGAAAATATGTTGGGAGAGTCAAAAAAAAAATGATATCATTAATTGATAATCGAAGTCAAAATACAAAATAATTTCAGTGACAACATTGTCATTATTTTATGAATATATCATACAACCTCCTTTGTTTGGCATCACGCCAAATGATGCTTCAAATCAATAATTGGTATGCAAATGAGCCTAAAATCCGTTTCAGATGATTATTATCAATGTATTCAAAAGATGTTGTAAACGAACTCAGTTGTGTTCGGAAGCCACACAGTTGGCGGCGGGGACACAATCGGCTCAGTATGGATGATTTGCCCCTGATGAACCATCGCGAATGAAGCGTGAAATCGTGCCCTCTCCGCCCCAGTGCCATCACTCACGGGCTATATTCATATCCAAATTGCATTAATGTCATGTGTTTAACCCGCCCCCGCCCCAACTTTGCGAACTTTTTTTTTTTTTTTTTCCTCCCCCACCTAATAAGCGACCTAACTCGTTCATGTCATCAGCATGACCACTTGGGAGAAGTCCCGCAGCCAGCAGATCTCGGTCCCCTTTCCTCCGAGGAGAAGACGGGTTTGTGTAACTCTGCTCAAACCTGAGGGGGAGTTCGGAGTGTTTGGTCAACGACAGTGGTTCCTGGAAAAGATCTGAATCGTTTTATAACCAAAGCCAGCTGCGGTGTGGTGTGCGCTGCAGTCTCTGCGTGCGTGCGTGCAAGCGTGTGTGTGTGTGTGTGTGCGTTCATCTGTATGAGGTAGAGGAGAGGAGAGGAGGGGGTGTCTGCGCTTCCCTTTCCAAGAGAGAGAGAGAGAGAGCAAGAAGAAAAAACTTTGCTCCTTTTTTCTCCCCCCGACTCGTTTTTAGGCATGAACGCCGAGACCTGCGTTTCATACAGCGACATGACATCCATGGATTCATATTATAGCCCCTCTGCAGCGCAAGGTAGGGATCACCACGCGGACCACTTTAGGACATTCCCAGCTACTGACACCAAATACAGCCCCACCGCCTTCCTGCCCAACAAAGGTCAGGCTTACGGAGAAAAGTCCCGGAGCCCCTTCCAGCAGGAGTGCCAGTCATTGGATGCCGCCGCAGCTGGGCAAGGCACTTTCAGCAAATACCACCTCTTCATGCAGAGGTCTTCTTGCAAAACACCCCCCGAGGAGGGCAAACTGCACCAGGAGAGCGGACACAACGGAGCGCTCGTCCCGTGTTATGGTGAGTTCAAAAAAAGAAAGAAAGAAAAAACGCGCAGAGGGGATTGAGTTACAGTCCGGGGCTGTTTTATCATAAAGGAGACGAATAACCGTGAAGATATCAGCAGAAATGTCCCATAAAGATGTTTCTCTGGAGCTGCGCTGTGTCTGATATTCTCTTGTACCTGCGCGGATCATTTTTTTTTTTTCAGCCAGCCATCGCTCTTCTCTGCTCCACTTGTTACCACAAAATCCGCAGATGTAGCCAGATTGGTTTGGAAGTTTCGATGCGTAAAACTCGACATTGTGGTTCCAGAGCTCAGATGCTTGATCCCGGATGGTCTCTCTGATATCTGACTGTTGAAATTGCACTTGTTGCGTGTTTAGTGCATTAAAATAAATAAAATAGAGTAACATAAAGTTTAAAAAAAAAAACTTTCGTGTTGTTTTCCTGACACGGGAAACCTCCTCCGCGCGTAAAAAGGCATCAGGGCATCCCGGCTCGTAACGAGGCGGCCCAGCAGTCATGTGCGTAACACAGTTAAGAAGAGGCATAATCTTCCCGACTATCAAATTGGCCCTTTGGCCATCAAAATTAAATTAGGGCGCATTTAATGCGATAATCTGCATTACAATCCTTAATATTGGAGCTGAGTCGGACAATTGAATTAACAGGTTTTCAGATGACACAAATAGTGAGCTCCAAACTGATAATATTTTCATTTCATTGCTCTGCCTGATTGGCCCCACTTAGATTTAATTGCGCGGGGACGCTGCTGTAACGGCTGAATGATGAGGGTGTAAATAAAACTTTGACCCTCGCGAGGCAGGCGGCCACTTTGAAGCAGCTTATTCCTGTTTTGTTTTTTTGGGTTTTTTTTTTCTCAAACACACACGGCAGCAAAATGAAAAATGGAAGATTTAAAAGAGACGCGTAAAAGGCCTTTAAATAAAAAATGGAGGTTGACCTTCAACTGCATCCCCTCCTGCTCTCTGAGGAGAACACACACACACACACACACACACACACACACACACACACACACAGCCGTCAGTCTGACTAATAAATGATATCGTGAGAGTAAATTCGTTGTGTTTTAATCCAGATTTGACTCGTCTTCAGTTTTGAGCCACAGGTTGTAAAGCTTAAGCGACAGAAATCAAAATAACTCGATCTGATGCGTAAAGGATGAGGAGATACATGCTTCATCATCTTCATTTCATTCGTTTCTTTGTTTTTAAATGAAATTTTGCAAAACGCACGTATGCATCTGAAGTCTGAAAGTGTCGCAGTTTTGAGGTTTTGTGCACAATAGAGCCACTCTGGACGTGAATGCAGCCACAAAGCCTCCGGGCCTGTTTCTCTCACACGCTCTCTCTTTACATTTATGAATGAATTCAGGATACCTCACATGTGAATTTAGCCCACCGAGGAGTACATTTTTGTAAATAAGAGATTAAAGTAGTGTTTTAAAAAAAAAAAAAACATCGTCAAATTAAAATCAGATCAAGATCCAATTATGTAACAAGATTAAAAAAACTTTAAATGGTTTGTGTGACCAACCAGAACAGGAAGATGCAGTTACAATAATAATAATAATAATAATAATAATAATAATAATAATAATAATAATAACGTCATTCTGCCTTTACGCACGGCGTTATCGCGCCATCGGTGTCCTCGATCTGTCCGTCTGTCTGTCAGTGTTAAACTGAAACGGTTTAAATATGTTTTGGCAGTTTCTGGAAATCGGCCTTAGCAGAAAAAAAGAAAAGAAAGAAAAAATAAGTTCATTGCTCCAAAAACGTCAAGAACGGTGATCAGTCTTCCCCAAAGAGTCTTTTTTTATAATGGCTGTTAAGTTTTTATCACCCATTAACCCTGAAACAGATCCGGTAAATCCAGATGGAATAAAAATGTTATATCGTGTTGTAAATAAACCGCAGTTATTAGACTGAGAGTGAGCTGACATTCTAGTTCGGACAATGAAGAAAGACAGAAAGCAAACGAATTATTATTATTATTATTATTATTATTATTATTATTATTATTATTATTATTATTATTATTATTATTATTATTATATGTTTTAAATATCGGCTCTTCCCAAAACATAATTTAGAGAAGATAGAGGAAGTCATGACTTCGTGTTTGGAGCAGATTTTAAGTTGTGAGTTAGTTAAATTACATACAATTTTATATTTTATGTCATTTATAAATTTTACTTTACCACCAGGGTTGGACTCCAGGATGGGTCAGGTTGTCCTTTTACAACAAAGACCCCTTAATAATAATGATGATGATGATGATGATGATGATGATGATAACAATGACTGGATCCACAGTGGATAAGGCAGAAAAACAGCTCGGTGCTGCAGACAGCAGGAGCTCTGGCATTAATCCGACTCAGATGTCCACTTCTCTGTTCTCCTGCTCAGTGACTCGGCCCGCAGAGATAAAACTCCTTCAGCTCTTCAGCCTGGGATCACAGGAGACGCTGTTTTTGAAAAAAATCACATTTTTAGAATTCATGTTTTTATCACCTCGTATTCGACACATTTCTTCAAAAACTAAATTTAACTTGTAAATGTGACTTTGAGACTTTAAAAGCCAGATAGAACTTGAGAGTGGTGGCAGTTTTCCTCTCACTGGAGTCTCCAGTTAACTTTATCTTTTTACTGACTTCTACAGTGACGACTGGACCTAAATTGAAAGCAGCAGTGAAATATGCTGAACGCCCAAGCTGGGGAGAAAAATGATAAATGATTCCTGATGTGTTTATTGGCGAAAAAATTCTGGTGTATTTTACTTCCTGCCCCATTTCTTTTATCAGCCCTGTATTTTACACAATCAGCGGGGAGTTTCAGATTGTCAGAGAGCGCTTCCTTGTTTTAATTTGTGGCTTGATCCCTGCAGTCAAAGGTGATGTGATGGCTGGTGTCAGAGTTGTCAGAGGTTCGGCCTGCCCACACTGTGACAGAGACATTCCAGGTCAGGTAAAAAACAGAGCGTCCGCCTGATAAACATTTACATACACTGGAGTGACTACAAACACATCGCCAATCACGGTGTTATGTGAAATCAACAGGGCAGCTCGGAGAGTGAGAACAGCTCTCAGCTCAGCTCTGACAGCAGCAGACTGACTAGAAGTGAGAGAAATGTGACGGTGTGGTTCAGAAGGCTGTTGGTAGGATTCCTAACATCAACAGCGATGGAGGTATTAGAGCCCAAAAAGCAGCAAAGGTTACAGATTGATGAAGTGCTCAGACCTGTTTCCTTCAATAAAACTGGCAATACAACAATGAAAAACTACTTTTTATACAAATGAAAGTCCGGCGTTCATCATATGACTTCAGTGTCTAACATTTAAATATCAGAGGCAAAACAAGCAATACAGCCATGTACAGCTCCTTTAATATAAATAAAAGTCCTGTATTTTATGTTTTACTGAAGTGAAAGTACAGAAATATTACCGGCAAACTGTACTTAAAGTATCAAAAGTAGAATATGCTATATAACAAGATTAAACTACTTTATCACAAGCAGTGTTGTAGAAAGTACTCACAGTCATTGTGTTAAAATATTACATCAGTAAAAGTGGAAGTCACCCGTATGAATAGTACTTGAGTAGAAGTTCTAAAGTATCTGATGTACTTCAGTGATGTATGTATGTACTGTAAACTATGAGGTCGGTCATCTGATCTGATACTCCGCATGTCAGAATCAGTGTTTTTTGTTTTCTTTTCCAATTTCTCATGAAATAAGTGAACTGAAAAATGTGCTGCTTTTGGCTCTGTTACGACATGTAATCAGCAAAGTAACTTGTAACTTAAGATATCAGAGTATCTCAATATTGTATTTAAGTACGGTACTTGAGTAAATTTGATTTAGTTCCGTCACTGATTACTAGTAAAGGCCTATTTCTGACATATATGATTTTACATTAGTGAAGGTTTAACATTAAAATATCAAAAGTAAATCAAGTAATACAACAATATTGAACTACTTCATTACAAGTAAATGTCCAACATTTAACATTTTACTAAAGCGAAAATATTATATTAAAGTATACCCCTCAGAACACTGTTTGAGGCTAGCAAGGTGGCAGGGTCCGCCACATATAAACACAGTAAAACAGTGTGACAATGTGCAGTCCTTTAACGTCAGCACAAGGCCATTTCTGTTGTTTAGGCATAAAATCAGTCAGTGAAGCTCTTTCTCTTCTGATTAAACTGAACAGTGCACCTTTCAAATGAAAGTATAATATTTTCAGCAAAATGGTCTTAAAGTCTCAAAAGTAAAAATGCGCGTTCGGGAGGCCCATTTTAAGTACATGTAATTTGGGATTATCATTATCACTGAGGCACATTTTCACTAGATGATAAAGTCACTTGTAACTACAGCTGTAAATAAATGCAGTCATTTAAAAGTATTTCTCTCCTGAATGCAGAAGATTAAAGTCATATCAAGTGGGAACATAAGTAAAAGCTATATTTCAGTTAAAGACACCAAATAGTAAAAAAAAAGAAAGAAAACATAAACTGTAAAATGTAAGCTAATGCATTTACTGTATCAATATAAAACTGGTTGAAATGTAGAAGGACTTCTTCGTTGGATAAAACAGGCCCCAGAGAATGACTCGATCAGCCACCTTCACGCGTCCTCTTTTGATGTGTCCGTCTCTTCCCTCAGCGTCCGACCTTTGGCTCGGCTCTCCTGCCCCCGTCTGTTTGGAGGGCAGGGCGAGTTCCCCGGCATGCACACAGCAGAGAGAATCCATTCGAAACCCTCTGATTGAAACTCTCCGGTGTCAAGGTCGAGCCCTTTGCAACATTCGGGATCCAGTTTTACGTTGTAAACACTCGACTGCACCAATAAGACGGAGGACGCTCCTTTGTTGTCGCATGGGTTTTAAATCGCAGGTCTAACTGCAGCGGGATCGTGCCTTTTTATCCCCTTTTTTGTGTTAAACGGCGACTGATTTTGTAGTGTAATGACATCTTAGCACCACGAAACACACACTGCTGGTGGAATTTGAAGACATAAAAGGCTGCAGTTTATTCCAGTTTAAACCATAATTTATCTTTAGGGCAAAGCGAGAATTCGATCCAGCTCTTCTGCCCTGCATGTGGAGATATTACTTTCCCTGCTGGAGCACTGAACGCACCAGTATTCAGGACATGATTGCACTGGCTTGTAAGATTTTGTCACTGCCATCCCCTGGCTTTTTTTTTTTTTTTTTCTTGTTCCTTCACCATCTTTAACCCGGCACAACCATTTCAGCCTCTCGTAATGGCCGTCTGTGCTGATTGGTTCGAGCAGGGAGTAATGGGAACCAGCCATGCGGCCCAGACAACTGAGGCACACTTCAGCCAGTCAATGACATGAGTGGAGGTGACAAGGACTCAGGATCATTTTACCATTTAGCTTAAAGTTTGGCAGGGCAATTTACATTAGGCTCGGCTTGCATGGCCGAGTGAGAGCAGCAGGGCAAAAAAAGGGCTCACGCGGTCCAGGACTCGCTTTGGTCTCATTGACACCGCGTCATGTAAACCGAACGGCGAGACAGAAACCAACCGTGGACGACTGATCACAGTGTTTCGGTAGGTTTCTGTGCCCCGTACAGTCGATGACTTTCTCACTGCACTCACTTGACTTTAATTGGTGTGATTTAGAGACTTATATTCTATTTTCCTCGCCAGGCTGAATTTTCTTTTTTTTATTTTTTTGGTATATGCTCATCAGTAATGGCCCGACATCTTAAGGTAATACCTCAAAGGTTTCTCAAGGCCTTGTGTACAGTCACCAAAAAGCTTAATCACTTCTTGGTTTTAGTACAGCTGCGCAATCGCTTTGACTATAGATTCATCTTAAGATTGTTTTCTTTGATTTATCTAGTTGTTGTTTTTCTTTAAAATGCAAGAAAATTGTTGAATATATCGATCTGTGTTTTCCAAAGCCCAAGATGGCGTCCTCTTGTTTTGCCTACAACCTAAATATATTCAGTTTACTGTCACAGAGGAGTAAAAGAATTTACATTTAAAATGCATTCACAATTCACATTTTCACTTTATTACTTAAGAAAATCACTCAAACCAGTCAGTCAATTATAAAAAATAGCTGACAACTAATTGATTGATCAATTAATTGTTACGACTCCAGTTTCTAGTAGACAAAAATGTTTAAACACTGAAGGCAATTGATTTTCGAAACTTGACTTTTGACAAGTTCAGTAGTGACTCGCCTGACCACTTAAAACAGGATCGGATTGAATATGTCAACTAAAGATACACATGATTACATTAACACAAATGGATTTAAAGTTTCTCTTCAGCAACAGTAATACTGATTCCTGCAACTATTATGTTCAAAATGTTTCCTCCTTTGTTCAATTCTGATTCCACCAGTAGTTGGACAGATATGTATACTATATTACTGCTAATATTTAGTGTTTTGCCACTAGTTATTGGCAAAACACGTAAGTATCTGATATGATATGTATTGAAGTATCATGTTGTTTCTATGTAATTATTGGATTTGATATTCAGCTGTTTTCTCAGTTGCATTTCTTTGACAGTTAACATTTCTAATCCATAACTATGAACTCGACAGAGTGAAGAGTTGTGATTCATTCTTAGGACTGACGTCTGGAAATCTTGCATTCTTTTTTTTGTTTTGTTTTACGTGCGTGCGCACGAAATACGTACTCTCGCAAGTTTTTCCCACTCGCATGGAATGTTCACTTTCGATCAGACAACAAAAACACAAGATGAAGGAGATTCTGCTCCAGCAACGTCTGAGAGAAACATTTGGAAGAGAGCGGGAGGGAGCGAGGGAGGAACGGAGGGAGATACAGAGGGGGGAGAGCACAAAGAAGACAAAGGGTGCGTGAGAGGTGATTTATCAGTCCTCAGCTTTATGGGTTTTTTTTTTTTTTTCTTTTTCGCAGTCTGAGTTTTGCGCGGCCTGCTGAGATGGATCATCGCAGCGCTCAGTCAGCAGAGTTAAATTTCAAAGTGAATGGCAACCTATCAGATGGTCACTGAAGAACATTTTTCGTAAAGAAAAAAAACAATAAATGTGATGTGCTGATGTCTGCTGAGGTTCTCTCTGGGAGACACATCGACTCCTCTGTGTGGATACGCACTTTGGCGTGAAGGGCAGTTTGTGTCCGTGTGTGTGTGTGTGTGTGTGTGTTTACAGTATACAAGAGTGTGTATTGTCCAAAAATGTTTTGATGAACGCACCTGACACCACACGGAGCAAGAATAGTATCAGGCTATTTATAGTCATCTGATATCTGCTTCCAGAAGAGACGAGAGTAGATTTCACGAACAGAAGGTCAGAGAAACTTTGACTCCGTCTTCAGCTGTGATGGAGGAAAAACTGAGATGCTTTACTTAGAGTGGCTATAATAGCTGATTTTAGAATATCAAGTAACAATATGAGCAACAGGCATGCAGAGAATTATCACCTGACTGAGCAGCTCCCAGAAGCATTACTAAGCTTATGGAGAGTTTCAGCTCATTGTTTCGCTGTCTGGATGCAACTTTACTGTTTGGCTCTGTTATAGTCGCTTGTTTTTTCTACCTGTTCATCGCCAGGCAGCAGACGGATGATGTTTGCGGTGATCATAGCGGAACATTTAGCAGCTGAAAAGCCAGACACTTCCCTCAGGAGTTGGTGGGGACCAAAAACAGAGCTAAAAGAGAGTTAACATAATAGCTAGTAGACGTGCGTTCATCAGGGCCCAGAAACAGTTTTAACATTGCACTTATAAAGTTGCCCAGTAACCGCGGGATGTCAAATTAAAATGTGACGATGAGTCGATGGGTTTGCATCTTGCCCCCAAAATGTCCAAAAACTTGCCAATGTAGAAACACATTTAAAGTCCTGCTTTCTGAAGGTAAATAGACATGTTTTTTTACTTTAATGTATCATCATGAAGTCAATTTTAATTGCACAATATAATGGATATAAAATAATGACACTGTGACACTTCCACTGTGCAATCATGCCAGCCACAGGCTGACTCCTGATCCACCATAGCACCATTTATATCTGCTTTCACGTCTCCATTATTGGCTGAATGAGTAATAAACTCGCATCTTCTTCTGCATTGTTGGTAGTGACTACTTTGATAAAAAAAAAAAAAAAAAAAAAAAACCACAAAACAATCCGGTTGTCTTTGCAACAGTGGCACCAAAATAATACCAAATGCTATAAGGGCAGCAGCTATCTGTTTCATTAAAAAAAAAAAAAAAGGTATTATCAACAAAATAAATATAATGATAAAAGATAAATAATAAAACATTTTAACTACCTAATAATTACTCTGTAACAATAACACCAGTCTTCTTGAGCTAAAAATTTGTAAAGAAAGAAAGAGTATAACTGTCAGATAAATGGAGTAAAAAGTACAATGTTTCCCTCTGAAATGTTGTGAAGGAGGTGTAGATAAACAAATACAGCAAAAACAATTACATGCACATAAAATTGTTCTCAAACTTCAGATGTCATGTTTAGCATATCAATACTGCCTTGGCTTGATTGTCAGGTCCACAGAGTGTCAGGCGAACTGTAGATTATAAGAGTTGACTTTCCTTCAAAAAATCAGGAAACCGATTACCTCAGAATGACCAAGAAGACTATTACATTTAAGCTGCACAAGCTGAGGAGCTTTAAAAACCTAAAAAAAAAAAAAAACATTGTTGAGTAAAGTAGACTAATAATTTTTACGTACGATCGCCTTGTCAGATTTTACAGTGCATCAGTGTCGCGGCATGTCTCTGTCTCTACAGCCGAGCAGGACTTAAGAGTTATCCACTGTTCAAAGCTCCATGTTACGTCCCGATCCACATTTTTAAGTCAGTAAAACAAATCCCAAAAACATGTACAAATAAATACTCTGCTCAAACACCTCTTCTCTCCTCTCTTCTCTGCGTTTCGTTTACATCCTCTCTCTTTCCTCTCCCCTCTTTTCGCTCCGCTGTTTATGTTCCCTCCCCCCCTTTTCGGATATTTCTCCTTTCAGTTTGAGCAACATGTTGTTAATCTCTCCCAGTCGCCGCGTGGTGCGTAATTTATAGTGTTTCCTCTTAACACCGTGAGCTGACCCCAGTCATCCCAGTCAATAAAGAGGCAGGGAAGGTGCCCTGTCGCTTTACAGCCAGTTAAACTGCACTTTGATGTTGCCCCCTCGTTCTCAACTGTGAATTAATAGCTGTCCGCGCTGAGTGTCTGCCCCGCAAGGATGTCATTTTGACTCCATGATCCACAGGGGAAGTGCCACGCGATATTAAAAATGAGGTGCGACGGAAGGTCTTAAATCAAACTTTAGATTTGATGTCAGTGCCAGCAATGACATAATAATGTGTAAAAATAAATATTGCCTCGGATGTATGTTTTAACATGAATTTTCTAGACTCGGGTGGAAATATTCACACGACTCGAGCTCGAGCTTGTTCCGAAGAAGTTTTGGGTTTTTTTGTGCGAGGAGCTTTTCTCTGAGCGGCGGACTCTCTCGCTCTTCTTTCTCTGTTCGCTGTAATTGGAACAGATGCTGAGCGCTGGATCCCTCCAGAGCACTCGCTGCAGTGGAAATAGAACATTCTGTGGTTGCAACTCAAAACATTTTGCATGGCGTGTTCGCCTGAAAAGAAAAGGAGAAGAAGAGGAAAAAAAAAAAAATAAAGACTTTTGGTTTGTGAGTTTGCTGGATGTTTGTTGGGACGTGCTTTTTGTTGAAAGGCAGAAGTGCAGGTGTAAGCTGAAGTTGTCATTTGTGTGATGGAAAGGGAGCCCGGCAGAAAGAGGTTTCGACGTAGCGTGTGTTTCACAGATCATTTCCTGACATGCTCGCGGAGAGACTTTCTCAGTTCTTCATACATGTGGCGTTCGCTGCAGGGGGGCCCACTGCTGTTCACCTTGGACGGCGTTGGCGCGATTGTCACAATATCCCTCTCCTGCAGAAAAAACATCAGCGACATCCGATATAAACAATGTGCTTTGATCAGCGAGAGGCCTCATGGTTTCAAACAGCTCCTGCCCTTGTGGGGACTGCGGGTCCAGGCCAGGGAAATATGATGAAATAACCAGAGCGTATTTACGCTGGGATAAAACACGTTTGCTCCCTTCGAACCTAACAGGATGTTTTAGTCATGGACAGCAGGACGATGTTTCAGGCCTTTAGACCCCCCGGCGAGCAGCCTGCCACCAAAACGCGGCCTGAGATCGAGGCTCGGCGAATCTGCAGGGCTGAAATGCATCCGGTCTGATATATGGTTCTTTAATACCATACAACAGAATGCACTCTGTACGGAGAGACAGGTTTTATTAATCCTCTCGCAAGGCTGGATCAAATAAAGTCGGTGTGATAACTTTATTTTACAGTGGGCATCTGCAGGCTCTCCTCAGCGAGGCTTCAGTTGGATGGAATAAAAACATGAACCATTTCTCGAACCCTTGTACTGTTCTGGTACTGAGCAAAATGGGATTGTAGCACTGAGGGTCAAAAAGTGTCAAAGCTGTGTCAACTACTGAAAGCTGGTATTTATTTTCCTTCAAAAAATGTGTCCATGGTCTAAAATGCTTTTTTGATGGGTTGTTATTCCTCAAGACAATAAGGTATAATTCGTCTCATAAAGTATTAACCCATTTTGGTTTCCTTAACTTGGGTATTGTTTTGGCTCTGGTAGCATAAATCTTCATGCAAACCCAGCCCTGACCACTCAATCACAATCACAAGTCCTCAGTGAATTCATAAAATAAAAGTTCACTGACATCAGTATGTCTAAAAAAAGCATAATTTGCCACCCACCAGTGATATGCACTGTCAATCTGTGCTTGAGTACAATTTTGAGGTACTTAGTCTTCTCTTTCATACTTCCACTTCACTACATTATGTAGAGGAATGTTGTACTTTTTACTCACAGCATTTATTTGTTAACTTAAGTCAACTAGTTACTTTGCAGATTGCGTGCTCCATCAGAGCCAAAGTGAGGCACTTTTACTCAGACCAGCATACTTTTAAGTATATTTATTGATAAAAATGACTTCTGATGGTTTGACTCGAGTACTATTCATATGGGTAAATTAATTATTTTACTTTATTTTGACTCAACATTTTACAACACCGACAACAAGTTCACGTGACACTGGGCCTCTGCATTCAAGCCTTAAAGGAGGAAAGAGGGTCAAAGGTCCCATGATGATGATGACAGGAAATAAAACTAAAGAATCCCCAGAATATAGCCACAAACAAATATATGCCTAAAAATAGCCTACATCTGGGTACTTTGATTTATATGATGACATCACTAAGAGATGCACTTGAAATACACTCATCCGTGCACGTTTCTGTGACAAACGCTGTCAGCCTATGACAAGCTATCCATTCGCCTCACCTTGCAGCACATTACCCAACATGGCAGTGGACTGGGGGTCACCGGCTGTGTGAGATCTCCTGTGCTGACTGTGCTCTCCTGTGTACTGAAAATCTGCTCACACCGACGCACACACCTCCGGGTTCTAACCTGACAAATCGCTGGATGGGCACATGAGCGGAGACGGCCTCCATCCTGAAAATAACCTCACCTCAGATGGTGTCGAGGCAGCGGGAGCGTGCAGCGCTGCGAGTCGCCACTAGACTGAGCCAGAGAGAGACGGCCTGCAGGATGTTGTGGATGTGTATTAATCCAAAGATGTGTGTGTGTGAGCTGGATTGACTGGCGAAGGGAGAGAAGAGCTGCCAGCTTAGACAAGAACACTGGCAGGGACACGGCTGTGGAAATTTATAATCAGAGAGCTGCCTGAGGTTTTACAGTTAAGCTGCAGCCATGAAGAAAACAAGTGTGTGTGTGTGTGTGTGTGTGTGTGTGTGTGTGTGTGTGTGTGTGTGTGTGTGTGTGTGTGTGTGAGTGTGTGTGACAGGGGAAGAAAGAGAGAGTACAAAGATGGGTCTTTCTCCCGTTTTGCATGCTTTCAAATCACTCCCCAGTTAAATTAATTGCGACAGTCTTGCTGCCAGGTGACTCTGCAGCCACATGATAGACCTCATCCACATGCAGGACTGATAAACAGCTGAGTGGAAGAGAGTGTGTGTATGTGTGTGTGAGTGTGAGTGTGTGTGTGTTCACAACTTTTTGTCAGTTATGGCCAGGATGTCACAAGATGATCTACGAACTACAACTGGATCCTGTAAGCAGTCAGTGATCCAGGCCATCCATTACACAGACAGACAAACAAATCGACACATAGTCGAGAATGTGTGCCAACGGATTTCACAACTGTTTTCCCTTTGTTCCATCCTATCAAACCCCGTGAATTATTATACCAATCCTACAAACAAATCTCCAGTTGTGACTATTCTGCCAGAGGCAAGCGACTGAATATTAGAGACCCAAAAATATTTTTAAAATGTGTTGGCTTTCTGAAAATGAATGAAAATGTCTCTCATTTTTGACAAAGAAAGAAAGAGAGACTCCTCTTTCAGCGATCTCGTTTTACGATTTAAAGGAGACCTATTATTATTTTACTCCTTTCTTTCAGTGCTCCTCTCTCCCACAGAAAACACTGCTCCTGAAACTCCTCACACATGGTGACATAGTGTGATGTCACTAAGTCGCGCCTTTTATTCCGTGACTTAGTGACATCACACTACGTCACCATGTCACACATTTGCTTAATTTATGCTTAGTGGCTAGTTTATCACATAAGGATTAACTTAGTAAAACTGCTTTATTGTTATTAGCAGGTGGCTCAAGCCTGTGTGAGCTGACCAATCAGAGCAGACTGGGTATTTTGGATGGGGGGGGGGTCTTAAAGAGACAGGAACCAAAACGAAACATTTCAGATAGAGGGGAACACAGTGCTGCAACACTGGACAATATGTGAAAATCAGTTGGTTTTTTTTAATTTATTAAAGCATGTAAATCTGTTCTAGTAGTATCCCAAAGTAAAATGATGTGTCTTTAAAAGCAGTATGTTGACAAACTGAAAAGTGAAAAACAGCTGTCATTATTTTTGACTAAGGCACCATGAGTTGAGAATCTTTGTAGTCTGACTATCAACAGCCTTCCCAGCTCATTTTATCACCTTATTCATCTGAAGACACATGACAGCTGAAATCCTGAAGAATAGCAGTAGAATGTAAGGCCTTAGATAGGCATCTACCTTCGTTTAATTTTGTAGGCTAAAACAGACAGATTGTAAAGTGAAATAACAATCTTACACTTTTTTCTGAACATCATGTCATGATCTTCAGACTTCTAACACATTTACAGACATCTATTTTGAATCCATCCTGAACCTCTTCTAACAGTTTCCATGTCCTCCCTGTGCCTACAGGTAAAGACAGTTCAGGCTTGACAGACTCAGACTTGGCTCCAGACTCCGACCCACCTGGGATGGACACCAGCTACCTGGCTGTGAAGGATCAGGGCGTGAAGGTTGCCTCTGATAGGCCACCGGGCACAGACTTGTCGAGCCCTCTGGACAAGGGCGATGGGGGCGAAAGCAACAAGGGCAAGAAGAGGCGCAACCGCACAACCTTTACAAGCTACCAGCTGGAGGAACTGGAGAAGGTTTTCCAGAAGACGCACTATCCTGATGTTTATGCCCGGGAGCAGCTGGCGCTGAGGACTGACTTGACGGAAGCTCGTGTGCAGGTAATGAAGGACGCTCAACAACAGTGTTCTGGTCAATCTCATATGCAGCTTATCAGGCAAAAACACGGCTGATAGCAAAGAATAAACGTTGCCGCAAAACCACAGAGAAGCTCAAACTAAATGTTTCTTTATGTTGCAACTTGATGGTTGTTGAGGCTGAATTTTCTTTTTCTCTCCTGTCACAACTCCATGTCCTGTTGTGATATGTGGCTAATAAGCACATAATGAGAACATGATATGCCACACTTGGCACGAACGTCAACCTTGGAAGTATCTGTGATTTGCAGAAATCTTTACTGTTAACATTAGATAAACTGTCTAGAAACACTCTTAAGAAACACTTGGTTAGGGTTAGGGAAAGATCGTGTTTTTGCTTAGCTGGTTCTGTTGCCACAAGCATGTTTAAATTACTAGTTTGTTGGCTCGAACATGCTCCAATGCCAGCTGAAACGCTGACTCGTACAGTGGTCCCTCGCTTGTCTCGCTGGCTGTATGAACATGATATGACACGTATTGTGGAACTGTTGATATGGTACACATGAAACTTACAACTATAATACATCTATGGTTTGCGGAGGAACGTACAATGCCAACATTTTTAGTCCTGCAACTGCATCTCCGGCAGTGACGTGCCTGTCCTATCCACAGGTAAAAAAAAGTCGCTTCGTCACAGCAGAACAGACGATGTTTAAACAACATAACCTCATGGATCCTTCAACATCTGCAGCTCGGCATAGATAACGTCACTCACAGAACAACATGAGAGATTTATCTGGTAATGTGGGAGTGGAGGGGGAGAGAGTGGGGGAGTGGGAGCTCACAGAGGCCAGGGGGCCCATGGGGCTGAGGTTTGAGCTGCCTGGGCCTCATATGTGCAGTTGCAGGAGAGCAGACTTTCATCAACATGCGAGGAGGCTTGTTTGACTGTGCTGTGTGGGATCGATGGGATTGTTTCCGTGGCCTTTCTCTTTGTACCTGTAGCTGTTTGGTTTCCTGAATTTGTGAGTTCAGTTCTGCCGGTATTAGCCGAGCCTGGGGCGTACAGCACCACTCTGACTGAACCCCTTCCAGTGACCTTCTGGCCCAATTTACATACAATTCGTGACTGCCGCTGTAATGCATTCCGGCAACGGTGAACATAGACAGGCCTCCGCCATTTCTGCACATATGTGTGGTGTATGTGTGTGTGTGTGTGTGTGTGTGTGTGTGCACCATGAACTACCAAAGCCCCTGGATTTTCTGTGTTTTTCTTTCATTAACATCCTGTTCAGACAAGAATGTGTCCCTGCTGTGGCGTCCAGGGTGGGTGTGAAACCTTTCCCATGAGCTTTGAGCAAGTTAGCAACTGAGATACCGAGTCATATCTGAATTTCGTGCATTTTAGGAGCGCGTGATGAATTCTAGTACGCTACAGTCCTTTATATTGCTGCAGTGCTGTACACGGGATAGGGATAAGAACCACGATTAAAGCCAATCTTTTACATGACAAGCTGGAACGGTGACCAGAAAGTCTACGCAGTGAAACACAGGAAGTCTGTGCAGCCACAGGGTTATAACTCAAGGGTATGGTGCTCTGCTCCGCAGCTCACACTATCACAGACCTGCCCGCCTCAGATGGATGCAGCTTTACAGCCCTCGGCTCTCCCAGCGGCCCTCTTAAACACTCAAGTTAAAAAGATAAAAGACACGAGATGCCTAGTCTGTCAGAGGACGGGGTTCTGTGCTCTATTCGGGTCATTCACAAGCAAAGGACTCACAGCTCATGAATTCTGTGTCTGGAGGAAAAAATATCAAGGAACCTTTAAAACTTTAAGCATATTGCACTTAAAACCAAAAAAAAAGAAAAAAAAAGTCTATGTGAGTGTAGTTCTGAGGAGGGTGATATTACACCTCACTATCTGATGGTTCTCACACAAAAAAACAACTTTGAATAAAAAAAAGGGGAAAAAAAATGTCAGGGTCTGGAGTTGTTTGCTTTTTCAGTCTCAGTCTTTCAAAGGGAGAAAGTAAGTTCAGATCCGAGTCATATGCACTACAGATACATGGGAAGGTCAGGGGTCAAGGGTCGGGGTTTCAACAACATCGCATTTCTCAGATTTGGCGTTCTGTTCGCGCAGAGAGCTGAGATAGCGTCTGACATGTGGAGTTCAGCACGCAAACACAGGTGTCCGCCAGAGTTTATAGATCCAAACAGTTAACGAAAGATTAAATAGCAGGAAAGCCTGATCGGACCAACGGGGAAGGAGACGATGGTTCCTTCAAACACCGGATTAGATCAGCTTGCAGATAGAAAAAAAGGGTCAAAAATAGTTTGAAATTGATAAAAACATTTTTGAAAACCAAGAAGCGAGAGGAATCATGACGAAGACCATCATGAAGACTAAAAATACTACTGAAACGTGCTTTAGATATGTATTATAACACATTCATAAAGTTTTAGACATTTAGAAACGAATTGACGTTTCATAAAAATGTCTATAACCAGCCAGACCTCTTGCTATATGTTGTTGGATTTGTGTGCTCACATTATAAACAAATGTTTCCAACAATGTTCAACCCCCCAAAAAGTTATTCAAGGTAATGGTGTTTTTCATTTGGCCGCCTGTTGTTTTAACTTCCAGGAGAGAGTCAGGAGTGTGAGGAAGGAAGTCGGCGAACATGACTAAATGTAACATGAATAAGAGGCAAAAGACTAAAAGATCTCACTGTGAACATTTTTGGCCTGAGTCACTGGTTGTTAAACAATGAAAACATCAACTCTCACGATCCAGCGTGATTTATGGCAGAAATTACATGCTGTGTGTTTGACATACTACTATTCTAAGTTAGGAATTAAATTCATTGATGAAGTCATCATGATATTTGGATAATATATAAATCATTTAAGACATTTTACGAATAGTCCCTGGTGTAAGATTAAGTGCATCTTTTTTTGTGATACTGCATGGATTATTTTTAAAGGGGCATGATGTGGTTTTGGAAAGGAAATTCTCAAAACATTCAGAAAGGTAATATTTACGATATCAATAAGGTAATAACACAAAACTCATGATATGCCTCCGTAACTGAGAAAACAATTTTCCTCTGGTCCACAGAATGCTGTGTCCAGTCCAGTCTACTCAGTCATGAAAATCAATCAATGAGGATTTTTCACCTCTGATTAAAATGTTACCTCCCAAAACTACGTAGTGCACCTTTAAGGTTTGAACAGTCGAACAAAACCAGCGATGAAGACATCGCTCAGGCCCGGGGGAATGTCCTTTCTATGAACATGTTTGGACAATTTATAGACCAAAAAATTGTAATCAGCAGTGAAAATAATTGTTACCTTCAGCCATTATCAGATTGTCAGGAACGAATCAGGGTGAGCTGAATATATAAATGATTGGGCTGTTAACAACTAGTGGAAATGACGACGGCAGCATCAGGGGAGGCAAACCAGTCAGACTTTTGGGGACCCCACCAAAGAAATTTGAAAAAAGAGGCCCCTGATGGCCGCTCATACTGGCATATTTTACAATAATAGAAATACAAATCTATCAACCCCCTGAAACATTCAATAAAGACACTATACTCTGCACTGCTGCTGCCTTCAAATCAACGCTTCATATGATGATGATCACTTACAGCCTTATAATGTGGCATATTTACAATCTGACAGTTTGAGTATCAGTTGTTTTGGTTTTTAAATACAAATGTTATTAATTTTTGAGAATCCTACTAATGTGAATGATGGAAATAAAAGGAAAAAGGTTTGAATTTCGTGCATTTTGTTTTTTCAATTTTTTCACTGGTGTCAGATTATTGATAACATACCGGTGATGAACGATGGTTGGAGGAGCCTCCGGGGAATTTTTATGCCTCGGGTCCCAACAGACTCAAGGATCTCCACCGGACAACAGGTCCATATTACGTGCACGAAAAAACTTCTGTGCACCATTTTGCACCGTGTGAATCTCTTTGTGTCGCTCCACTTACCTTCAATTGACAGGGAAAATAAGACATTATGTGCTGGGGGATTTTGGAGAAAATAGAACAAACCTTGTTTAATGAACAACAACAGCGGTCAGAGGTGTTTCCATGATATTTTTAGTGCTTTGGGGGTGTTGGAAAACTGAAGCCAGGCTCAGCCTCGGATTTCTTTTTTACTTTGGTATGGAAGCTGACATGAGTGACAGCAGAGGCGGGTTATCAATCCTCTGAGCCGCTCTCTCACTTCAAAGTGTTTTCAGCCCCATACAGCTCTCCTGCTGGGGCCAGTATGGCATTTCTCTGCTCTTTCTCTCTGGGGCTGTAACATAAATAAAGCCTCATTGAAAGTCCACCAGCTACTTAAGCTGTCAGGGTCTTTACCAATTACTGTCACGACGCAGTGTGTGCAACACAAAAATATGTTCTCCCTGTATAATAGCCAACAGACTGGGCACAGGGTGGAGAGAGAGCAGATGAGAGCTGCCGGTGCCACCGTATGAAGAGAAATAGAGACACCGCACAAGCATCTTTAATGTGCAATAATCATAAAGCAACTCAGGAGCGATGTTGTTCCAGACAGCGCTGCGGAAGATGTATGAAAACATCAAGGAAAGAAGGATTACATCCTCTGGCCTGTGTGCTTCTTTAACTTAGGAGGAGACAGCATCTCAAAGCCAAGAGCTTCAGGCTTCAGGAAATTAAAAAGGAAAATGCAAACAAACCCCGGTTCTAATCCCATCTCGCTTTTCAATTTCCCATAATACCTCCTTAGACTTACGACAAAGTGTGCGAGCAAGGAGCAGATGAAATGAAATTAGAGGAATCCTATCAGAGAAAAGTGAGAGAGAAAAAGCTTTCTGTTGAGTAATTTGTCCGATCATCAGTCCAGTCGGGGGGCAGTTAAGGCTTGTACAACAAACCATTATGTTTTGATGTAAGAAAAGCACAAGTTAATGTATTTGGAGTACCCTAACACTCTCTGATGGTAATTTAAACACAATAATGCTTTCAATAAACAAAAGTTTCAGATTTAGATGTCGATGACGATTGCAGAAAACATCGGTGGGGAGAAAAAGTCCCTCTCTTGTCAGACAACAAATAGTCAAAGGTGAGGGGGAGGAGATCTGATTACACTTTGTTGAAGTGAAGCGAAGGTTGCGGCGCACTGTTTCTCTGTTTTGTTTGCTCTCTCAGCTCTGTAATGACTTAATGTACATCGCCAGAACTTCCACTGCTCTCTGAATTGTGTCTGTTCGCGTGCACCGTGAGAAAAGATATTTGATGTGCTGCAGATTTCTTGATATTCAACCTTCAGTCTTCTGGCTGTGCTGCACGGGATCATTTTAAAGGGAAAGTTAGATTTTTATCTACAGAAAAGTATTTCCCCCAGATTTGGTGGAAACTTCCTGTCGAAGGGTTTAGGTGCTCCATTTTCCCTCCTCTTGAGTTTTAAACCTCACATTGGCCCAGGACCAAGGCTTGGTAGGTGAGAGTACAGATCCTTCATTCTTTCAGACAAAACGATCCTGCCAGTTGTTGTGACGTTCACACATCTTTCTATCTGCAGGTGTGGTTCCAGAACCGACGGGCAAAGTGGAGGAAAAGGGAGCGTTTTGGTCAAATGCAGCAGGTCCGGACACATTTCTCGACTGCATATGAGCTGCCGCTTCTGACGCGTCCTGAGAACTATGCACAGGTATAAAATTATTATTTTTTTATTTCTTTCAACCCAAGCAAGAGCAGATAAGGTTGATTGTCCTACTTACTTCCTGCCTTGCAAATTTCATTTCTACTTGCAGATTGTAAATTTAAAAGAGCTGGTTAATAGCCCACTTTTTGTAAAAAGTAAGTCATTTTATTATAGTGTAATCATGCAATTATCAGCTAATTTATGTATTTATTTGAAAGGAATGTTTAAAACGTTGGGAAATATGCTTATTTAATTTCCCTCCTAATTGATATGACTGTTATGTTTGTACCCAAAACATGAAGTTAAGTTCATTGTCCTGCAGACAATTAGCATAGCTTAGCACAAAGACTGGAAGCAGAGGGAAACAGCTAGCCTGACTCAAAGGTGTGCAAAGGTAACAACATCTGCCTATGAGAATCCCAAAAGCTCAGAAATTAACTTGTCAGATGCCTTGTTTGTCCAATCTATAGAAAAACAGAACAGAAAATAAAATATTAACATCACATGCCCTCTCAACTGCCTGGCAATCATCATCTTACACTCAGCAAGAATGTTAACACCTATATATCGAAAAAGTTGAATTATTTTGGATTGTTCAAGAATTTTGCTAACACATTATGGTGTGATGTCTCATAACTGCGAAACCATGCAACAGTAACAGAATGATACTGGCAGACTTGCCTACTCACATGGATTGCTTTTCTAAAGCAAGTCTGAAACCAAATGGAAAAAAAAAATCCTGCCAGTGATAAACTGGCTCAGATTTGACCACAGACCTCAATCTGATAGGAATTTTGCTTTAAGCTGTGTTATTACAAGAAGTGTAAAACCAGTAACCAAAATAGTCATCATGTCAGCAGCTGCATTTACATGGAGCCTAATATTTACATTGTAAATGGTTTAAAAGCATTAAACGGAATAATAATTTTTTTAAAAAAAGCTCCATATAAACACCTCCAAACCAAATGAAATTTCGATCGGTTGCAGACGAGAAGTTTAACTGTGTAGTGACGTTTGTTTCTTCACTTACCAAAGATGGCGGCTTCTGAGGAGAGCTGGTCTGCTGCGGAGAGTTTGTCTCTAATACAAACTCTTAGAGAGCCTAACATAATAGGATGCCTCAGTGGAATGTATGACGTAACGTCACTTTTGCGCACGTCACACAAACTGCTCCGATAACAATGGCTGTTGCATGTAAACACCAGACCCCATTAATCCCATCACATGTAAACAGTTTACCCCAAATTTCAAAGGAAGACATCCATGAAAACAAGCTGCTGTGTTATCTACAGATAATCTGTGACAGTAAGCGAAAAGTGAAAATAGATTATTGCACTGCCCCTGGATCCCACTTGCGGCCCTCACATTCGACACCACTGATCTAGTGTATACACAAGTTGTAGTAGGTTCCTCTCTGTCTAGATGAAACAGAACAGTGTAATATGTAAGAAACCAGTGGACCTAATGCCAGTCAATGTTGATTTCCCATCAATATTTCAGATTCAGAACCCCTCCTGGATCGGCAGCAGCAGCGCAGCGTCTCCTGTGCCGGGCTGCGTCGTGTCCTGCGACACCGTGACGCCCTGCATGACACCTCACCCCCACTCTGCCAGCGGGGTGTCTGATTTTCTCGGCGTGCCGAGCCCTGGCGGCCACATGGGACAGGCTCACATGGGCAGCCTGTTCGGAGGATCTCCCGGCATGCCTACGGGCATGAACACGTACGATCTAAACATGGACCCTGACCGCAAGTCCTCCAGTATCGCCGCCTTGCGCATGAAGGCCAAGGAGCACAGTGCAGCCATATCTTGGGCCACATGATGTGCTGATACCTGCTGGATGGGGGACCTTGTCGGCCCCCCGAGATGTCTGCAAACACCCCAGCGTGGGGTGAGGGAGGACTAGACTGGAAAACTCTAAAGGCAACAGTGACTACCTTCATAAATGTTGCAATAAAAATAATTATGTAAATAAACGGATGGGTGAGGATTAATGGAGGAGAAAACAACGAGAGATCTTGCAAAAGATAAGTGATGTGACACCGCCATGTTTCTCAACCCCACTGGTGGGAGGGTGAGCTCTGTGGAGAGCTGGTGGGAGGCGATGCTGTACTGTATTAGATGTGTTGCAGTGTAGAAGTGATGATAGGAAAGGAAAATGTTAGGAAAAGGTTAATAATTTCAAACAAATCCATGCACTTATTTGATAAAAAAACAAAACCAAACCAAAAACAGGAGATTTTGTTTGTACAGTGCTTTCAGTGTCATAGTTTTCTGTTCAGGTGCTGTTTTATTCCTACCTTATTATTTAAATTTTGAGTGTTTTTTTTGTTTGTTTGTTTGTTTTTTTGTCATTTTTGTTATGCAAGCATCCTTAAAAAAAAAACTGAAATTCAGCTTTATTCGTTTTATGCTTTGTACATATTATTCTAAGGCAATCTTTATCAGCAGTAGTGTGTGACAGTCTATCCTGCAAATCTGTTGCATCTTGAAGCCTCTCGGATTCAACGCAAACATTTCAGCTGCAAAAAAAAAAAAAAAGAAAAAAAAAAAAAAGCTAGAAGTGGTTGGAACCTGCCGGCACTTAAAAGTCAAACAGATTCGCTGCGGTTTGTTTCAGCGCGGTCGGGGTGAGGGATCCACCTGCCGCACTGACTCAGCCTGCTGATGGCCAAGCGAGAGGAAGGGATGGAGGGACGGAGGAGGAAGTGGTGTGTGGGAGTACGAGAGGGGCACAGCGGGCCTGCTGCTCTCGGGGCTGAAGAGCCTGGGAGCGCCAGCCCTCCGAACAGAGCCAGCTCTTGTTTTCAGGAGAACATGACTTCCAAGTGGACATGACTGTGCCCCGTGCGTTTTAAGGTCTCGGGAGTTTGGGAGAGAGAAGTGCCTACTAGTCAGTCGGGATTCTGCCAGAAATAACAGCGAAAAACCAGCAGCAGCCACCTTTGAAACAGAGGAGGCTGGCGGAGTGTGTTGACACTTTGAAGCACTGAAAGGATGTCAGTGTTCAGCAGCCCCCCCCTTTTTTTTCTGGACTTTAGACCCAATCAGTGAATGGCAACGAAGCGGCGCTGCCGTGTTATTGTTTTCTTTCTCTCATTATTTTCTGTCAGATCCAAACCAGAGGAAGACACCGACCGGATGACTCAGCACAGGCTTGAGAAAATACCAGCTTAATCTTCCATCTTCAGACACCCTCAAGTCCAGTCTTACCACAAAAAAACATGCTTCTGTTCAAACGGTAAACCATGTTGGACGGCAGATTTCAACTCTAACGAGTGAGGAAGAGTTTCGGCGGGGTTTACGTTACAGCTCCTAGATTTGCCGTGCGTGTCGGCCGATTTTTGGTTATTTGATCACTTTAACGTTTGTTTGTGAATTCACACCACATACGACGCTACGTCAGCTGTGACCTGCAGCGCTGCCAGATGGGAAATGTTAAACTACCATGCCGTGCCATTAACCCAATTTGGGGAAAATAAGCATATGTGAGTCATAACCTGGAGAACAATTAAGGGGGTGAGGGGGGGATCAGATTTTTTTATCGACGCGTTGTGTGTTCCTCGACTTTGTGTCTCCTCGGCAGGAATTCGTCGGACCTGTCCCGTTTGATCACAGTATCATCAGCCTCGTAAAAAAATAAAAAATAAATGCTGCATTATTATAATGTGGCCTGATCTTACAAAGGAGCCATGTGTCAGAATCTAGTTTTACAACCTTCATTATTTTTTTTATTTCACATCGTCCTCACATGGTGTTTGATGAACTTACTGGACCACAAAGTTATTCCCACTAAAGAAATCTGGGAACAGGGAATATTCAAGTGTAGGTGTACTGGCCGGTTTCTGGCTCTCGGGGCGAAATGTAATGAAGCCACTCTATAGCAAGCTGTGTGCACTGTCTCTGAGGAAAACCTGGAGAACGCCTACAACCAGAGCTAACCCCAAACAAGTTAATCCTGCCATGTTTACAGATAGAAACTTTGTAGACACAGTGACTATGCAGGTACTGTCCCAAAATGTCATCTGTTAGAAGTTTGAGCCTCTACTGGAGTGATATTTGAGCAGGACCCGTTTTTTTTCTGTGAAACCACGAACATGACAAGGTAAAACACCATCAGGAATTGTCCCCCCCGTCCCCGCCCCCGTCCCCGCATCTTCCTGTTTACCTCTATCAAGGCCTGGAACAATATGCCTGTGTTTGTGTCTCTGTAGAAAGAGGAGGGGGCAAGGCAGAGGTTAATTGAGCTGGACCCAGCCATAGACCATCTCTTCGAGCCCATATCATTTTCTTCTAAACACAACTGTCCATCATTCAAACATTGAACAGTAACGCGTGTTTTTCCCCCCTGGGTAACAGTAACTGCCTCCTCCGGTGACAGAAATAGCAGACGAGGTTTACTTTGAGGTGATGCATGTTCTTCCTTTGTTTCCAGGCCCTGATTTAGGCCTTAGGCAGAACGAGGGCTGTCATGGTTTTGGAAAGCCAAAACGAAACCTTGTAGTTCACCTCCAGGCAGAGCAACCATTGCTAATTCTCTAAACTGAACCACATTCACCGCCCTCCTGGCCAGGTAGGCGACGCGGGGCGCGGGCTATAACCTGTCAGCGGAGCAGATCACCCCGGAGTCCTCCAAATTACATCCAGAATTACATCCAGTTTGACCCAAATCGAACACATGTGCATGATCCCTGCTATTGAGTGCACATCTCAAAACTGAGAGGGTCCCCTCTCTAATGTGGATGCGGGGGCCCCCAGTGCTCCGGCTGAGGGGGCTGGACGGAGGGCGAGCCGCGAGGGCGTCTGCTGTGTTCCGGTGTTCTGGGAAAAGGACAGTGCACACAGCTGCGCTCGGGGGGTAAATGCAAAACAAACATGCCTCACACATGCTTCCCTCTCAGCTGTCATGGCTCTGCTTTCAAAAAAGATCCTTCCCCTCCTCCTCCTCCTCCTCCCGACCCACCTCTACACACACATACACATTGCACTGCGCCTCTCCCTTTTTTCGCTCACTTCCACCACTATAGTCCACCGGCTCAAAGCTGCAGGGTCCGAGGCACAGCCGTGCGGGCCAGCCCAGGAAGGCTTTTTAATTAACACTGAGCCGTGTGGAGGTTCTGGACTGCAGTATTGTGTGTCAGGACAGACAGGGCCGCCTGTCTTCTTGTTGGCTGCGCGCACATAATGGCATTCGGTAGCTCAGGTTTACACAATACAGCTCGCAGTTTTGGTTTTTTTTTTTACTCTTTTTTTCTCTTCATTATGATCGAATTGAAACATCTCCAGTGAACAATCACACGAGGTCCGTTCACCTAACGATTGCCTAGAAAACGCTTCTTCCTCCAGAATGCTGTGTAACTCCATCCATAAGTGATGATCATTATCCTCCTTTTCTCATTTTTCTAATACTACTGAAGTCGGGCGATCAGTATAAGAGTAAATATATGATAAATGCGTGTGCCGTTGTGTGCATGTACAGTGTTGTGCATGCAGAGTTGGTTGAAGTGTTTTTAAGACTCCTGGAAATGTTACTAATTAGATGTCACGTTTTATTCTGTGAGACAATTTATCAAGTATTTGAGTGCCTGATCCCCCTCCCCATCATGTTAAAATTGCATTTCCAGTTGCGTTTGAACATATTTCTCTCGATATGTAATTCTTACGAGTTTCAAAAGTTTGTTTTTTCCAAGTTTTTTCTGTGGCTTCAAGCCGTCTTTTGAAATGAGTGTATGAATTTTACCCATGCCTGTGTTACATTTCGCGTGTGATTAAAGTACAATAAGTTATTGCTCTTCTACTCAGAATCTTGTCCCTTAATTTGTTTGGAAATTTTACTCATGCCTGACATGGTTTATACAGCAAAAGCCAGAGTTTAAAGGATAGAATTTCGTGCAAGGTAATGGTGGTTGCCTCCGGCTTTCTCTGAGACCACAGAATTCTGAAACCGCCGTTACCACACGGTACAGAGTAAAAGCAGGACAACTATTCTTCTATTAGTATTTAGAGGTCACTCAAGTCACTCCCAGTTTCAAGAAAAGCCTTTCAAATCATCAGCTAAACATACTGGTCTGGCCACAACTTGTAAAAAAAAAAAAAAAGTTGTCTGCTGCTGCTAGAAAACCAATGAATTTGCAGCGTCTTATTGCATCGCTCCACCCTGCCAAAATATTGTGTCATCCCTGCAGTCGCATACTAAAATCCCCACGCATTTCAGTGCCTTTGAAGGGACTTGAGTGGTGAAATGAGATCGCACAACCCGCAAGAGTATCACACTAATTGAAGCTGACAAAAATACGAACTGCGCCCTTTTGAACTGCTGACATTGAACAGGGAGGATTAAGCAGCGTATATTAACAACAGGTGACAGGCTGGAGGGAACAGCGGAGCGTCCGTGTCACGGAGGGTCCACTCCGGACGGGTTTGAGGTTGGACATGACAAAAAAAGAAAAAGAAAAACGTCATCTTCAGACATATTAGTGTGGTCTTTACTTATGTATTACAAAGTCATATATACACTTAGATACATAAACTCAGTCAAAAAATTTAAAACAATTTCCCCGACCTTATGAAAAAAAAAAGAAAAAAAAAAAAAGAAATTGGGCAAACAAAAACACCACGAGGCAAAGTTAACATGTCAAAGACTGCGCTGCTTTCAGTGTTGAAGCCTACATACCAGAGATGGTGATGAAAAAGACAGAAATATAAACACACACACACACACACACACAGAACAGGCATAATGGAGAGAAAAAAAAAAAAAAGCATTGCATCAACAGTTTATACACGTGTTTTGAAAAGTGTGGATTTGTCCATTATTCCCTGTACATTATGTTTTCAAAGGCATGGCACATAACACTTGTTCAACTCTTGAAATGAAAAGATGGATGCTTCAATTAGCTCCGCTCCTTTTTTTAAAATATATATATTAATATAATGAAAGGCTTGCTCAGGCAGTATAAAATTACAATTCAAGATGTTCCAGTAGCTTAGCATCAACATTTCAAAATCAGCAGTTACTCGCCCTGAAAAATAAGATTTATGGCGTCAGCCTGGCCCAATCTGATTGTGTAAAACAGACCGTATGTGAGACGTTCACTGTACATCATCTGTTAGCCACCATGCTTGGTTTTATCACATTAGATAAAGCCCTCATAGATATGTCACTGAAGCATTTAATATATCTCATGTGAATTAAACATTTATTACGTTTCCTTTTCAGACAGTACAGCTAAAAGAATCAGGTCTGTGTCAGCTTTTGAAAAGGAGAGATAGAAAGAAAGACAAAAAGACAATCCTAGTTGGTGCATCATAAATTATAACTATTATACAGCACTGCTGCAAAATACAAATATATACACTGTATACGCTGATTCCAGAGCAGCTGGAGCACAAAGTTTCCAGCTCAGTAACAGTGAGGGAGCGCAAGACCTCAATCAGTCAGCCTGTCCATCAAACTTCAGACTCCAGTAGCAGTTCATGTAACTTTAGTCTAGGTATTGGCATTGGTTAACCTTTATAATAAAATCATTTACTTTAAGCCTAATTATTCCCATCACACTCACCACCATCCCTAGATTTCAACATCCTCTTTCATTCAAGATTTCCTGTACAATGCGTTTTACATTCATTTTGGAAACTCAAAAAATCTAAGTAAAAGTAATTTGAGCTGAGAGGGGACAACACGCATGCACCACTTTAGTCTGAATGTTGCCGTCCCGATATGAAAGATGATGTTGGTGACGAATTTTGAAGTCTTGAGGCTGTGACGAGGTCGACACATCTGTTACAGGCTGGTCAGAGGCTGCCGATGTTGGGGAAGCTCTTGAGCTTCTCTGGGAAGTCGTCTTTGTAGAGTACTGGGTCTGCACGGTGTTCCACCACCTTTAGAGGCATTGTACCAAAAACTGAGGCAAACTTGTTGATGCACTCAGATCTAGGGGTGAAAAAAAAAAACAATTTATTCAATTGAAAAGCAGGAGAAAAACATGGATTTATTTGGCAGCTTATGACTAGTAATGTTTGCAAGTGTGTAGGTAGATGAGGTGTTTTTCTTTCTTTTTAATCAATGTAAGATGCAGTTTTTCCTCAAATACAATTTCCCACTAAAATATTCACGTCTTTTACAGGCATGTGGAGGCTATAACCAGGCAGTGGTCTTGTGTGTTTATATTTGCACAGCTTGTAGATCATTCCCTATATATATAAATCATCTAGGTCTTTAATTTAGTGGTTGCATCTAATGGTAAAGTTGTAACTAGAAAAACAAAAAACTTATCAAGGTGTAAAAACTTTTTTTTTTAGTGTATGTCCCAGATTAATACTGCAAGTTTTCTTTATAAAAAGGGAGCAGATTGTTTAAACACAAGACACAAGATAGTACTGACTTCAGTTTACTGTAAACAAGGTTCTCTTGCAGTGAATATTTTCTAATTATATAAAGTGTCCAAAAACAAATGGTGGGGATAAATGGAAATGCACAAAGATATATGTGCAGCATTCCTAAGATATGATTTCTACTCTGTTTTTCACACAACACATTTAACTGATTATAACATGTTTTAGCATCCAGATAAAATTTTCATAAGATAAAAAGAAATTTATTACAAGATTTTTCTACAACTAAACCTCTGCATAAACCCAAGCCAAAGTAATGTCAGAGGAGTAATACACATACAAGAATGCTTTAGCTACAGACAAAGTAAAAAAAATAAGGAAACAAAAAAAGATTATTGTGCTCCTTTTATACTAGACTTCCAAAACAAGTGTCATACCTCTCCACCATGTGTGTCTGATCCAGGGACAGTCCATCAATGGCAGTACACTCGGGGCACTTGAACTTTTTCCTGGGGGTCACCTACACAGAAGCAGAACAAAGTCACACCAGTAACGTCAGCTCACTCCTGTGTTAAAACCTCAGCAACTGTCCAGTGTGATGAAATGAGTCTGTGACATCCTACAACAAGTTTTGTCAAACGCAGTGTGTGTCTGAATTATCATCGGTGGAGATGGAGAAAGATGATGTATGGCTTTCCTCTGTCTAACCTCCGTCACATCTAGTATACCCCTGACACATGCCTGGACCAAACGCTCTGAACCTGTGAATGTACGTGTGTGTGGAGGAAAGTGTGAGACACAGAGAGGAAAGACAGGGATGGCTGGAGACGGTGAGTGTTTCCTGAAGGAACCGGTTGGAGATATGGTGGGAGGTGGGTGCAGGCGTAAGGAAGTGAGGAGCTTGTGATTTGATGGCAGGGTGTGCGTGAGCCTCAGTGAGCTTAAGAAAACACACTCAGAGGGGGAGTGCCAGTGAGTGACACCCAGATAAGGGAGGTTAAGGCCAGGCTTTAGCTCAGGCCCCTGCACCTGGGCACAGTCAGCGTGATGGGGAGGAGGGTTAGGGCCGAAGGGTGAGAGCTGATCAAACCCAGAGATGCTGGTCCGCTCTGTCAGGCTCTCAGCCTCCCCCGGTAAGCTTAAAGCACACAGGCCGATCAGAGCCGTGAATGTACCTTTATGGGGGCTTTGCCGGTGATGTTAGCCACCAGGAAGTTCATGGCAATGTCCTCGCAGTTCATGTGAGCGTCCACCCAGTTCTTGATGTCTCCAGGCATCTTGTAAGTGTACAAATAGTTGAAGTACTGGAAAAGAAAACAAAACAAGAGATTACAGGGTGTCATATAAAGAGTCTGAAGAAGCGTTACGTACAGACACTGTCAGAAGAGTATGTAGGAGGAACCACTGCGCTAGAATTTTCTTTGAACTTAAATGAGTGTGTGAGGTTTAAGAAGAAGGGAGATAACCTTGCTCTGCCTTTGACACTCTGCTCATCTATCACTGCAATCTCCACATACCCAAAACAGAGGTCCTTCATTTATCTGATTTATACATATTGAGCAATTCAGGGCTCAACAATAATGATTGACTGATAGCCCAGAACATGTTGAGTGCCACTTTGGACTAATAATTCGATTGCTTTATCTTGTATATTTTTGTTGTACATATTTCTTTTTACGTTTTTGGCATTCTGTGGACAGCAAAAGAAGAATTTCATTGTACAGGGAACCATATTTCCTTCCTGTGCATATAACAATAAACACTTTGAATATTGAATCATTCAAGCAAGTCACTTGTCCAATCAGGACATCGGTGAAAAGGAATTTGACACATTATTTTTTTCAAGGGCTGATAATGGAAGTATAATGTGGGAGACATCTCGCTTGCATCTAATCTCTGTTGAGAACTGCAGATGAGGCACTTGTGAGAATATGAGAGAAATAGACATGACTAAGCTAAATTGCAATCAAACATTTTAATTATCCTGGAATGAGGAATTAACATTTGTGATTTGCCAGAATGTTTTTTTTTGCATCACATTCTTGTTGATTCATCTACTTCAAGATTAAACATGATGATTAACATTAGCCTTTGTTGTTACTTGTTAACTGGTAATAAAACTGTTTGCACTGGTACAAGTAAAAACTGCCATTGGGCAACAACATTTATTTTCTGAATTGGCTCTGTGTCCATCATTATTTATAAGAAAAATTCTAACATGAGCCGCTCTGAGGGAAAGAGTGTGAAAGTAGCAGAGCTCAAGCAGCAAAAACTACTCAATTTCAGCCAAGCGTTTTCAGGTCACCTTGTGGTAGAAGGCGGCTCCTGTTAGAACCATGGAGACCTCGTTGGTCCACTCTGACTCATACTTCCACTTCCCCATTTCATGGTCCCAGAGGTGCAGTCGGCCTGGGTAGCCCACCAGCCTGTCTGGGAACTCCCTCCACACCTGGAGCAGGACAGATTGTAGACGTGTTCAGGAGAAACAAACCAAGATAAGAACTGGTGGCTTACAATGTGATCGGTAGATTTACAATATCTAGTCTTGTGTTTCCAAATATTTCTGAATATTTTCACAATACAAATTCACATGAAAATATTTTTATTTTCAAGTAGCTTTGTGATTGGCTGAATATAAATGGCTCGACACCAGCAGCCAGTCTGCGGCACTGTCATCTATTTAGACCGACAGCTCCTCCATCCCGCCTGCAATTCCATGTAATTATCCTTAAACTGAGCACAATTTTATTAAATGGCTCCTAAATGGATTCAGGTGAATGTGCTGAGCTAAGTGGGGCCGGGCAGGTATGTTGGCATGGAAAGCATCAGCTCTATACCTGTCATCATTCATCACACATCAAACACATTCAGCCGGCAGTCAAATCCCCGTCTTATGGAGAATGAGCCTGCAATCTCCCTGAATGACTTTAAACACCGGGATCAACCTGAAATGGCTCCCTGCCAACAGAGGAAGGACGGGTGAGTATGTTTTTTTAAAATGTCTTTTTCTCACCTCGTAGCCAAACTGTAGTTCATCTGATGTCAGCATGATGATGTCATCATCGATAGCTAGCACAGCCTCCGTCTCGATCTCGTCGTAGGGGAAGAAGCGGTTGCTCAGCTTGTTCTCTTTGGTACGCACGACTTTGAGAGGAACACCGATCTTCGGCCAAAGAGACTCTGCCAAACAAATAACAATAAGCAACCAAATCTCTACACACACAGATCTAGAACCTTAAATTGTCAACAATTCTGATAATAAACCATTTTTTAACAAATAATGTGTGAATTGTTACTTTTCATAAAGTATTTTTTTAATCAATGGATTATATACCTTTAGACATGTTTTATTTATAAATGACCAGTTGACAAAAAATGTGTGTCTTTAAAGTTTTCAAATGTGAAATTTAGTAGTTGTGATTGTCATTTATGAATTTATTTAGATTCTGGACTGTTTTTTGAACAAAGAAAGCCATATGAAAATGTCACCTTGGGCTCTGGACAATCCAAATGGCATTTTCACTTTGTTTCACCTATCTTTCATTTCAATTACTTAAGAAAATAATCTGCAAATCAACTAAGTAAAAATTGTTTTCAGTCGCAGCCCAACATCAATACATTTATACAGTATGCAACACGATGATACTCATTTTTCATACACTTTTAGTGGTTTCACAGGATTATAAATATGGCCACTTTCAATGTCTAAAGATGGGCGAGAGATTATGATGTCATTCACCACTGACAGAGACATTTGAAGTCTCTCCTGGCAGTGGAAAATAGTGCTCTGAGAGTTTAACTTCACTCACTGACTCGTATAGCTACGCTAACCTCAAGCACGTGCAAATCTAACCACAGTACGATTCATGAGGTAGATCAACAAAGTCGTTTTTTCAGGGGAGCATTTCAAACATCTTGGGCAGTGTCCATGGCACGGACTATGGCACAGACAGATCACACACACTGTGTCCCCTCATTAATGGGCTAACTGGGGCTTGGCAGCCTATAAGAGGAGCTGTGGGTCCTTCTAACCACGTCTGAGGTCTCCTGTCAAAAGCTATTGTCAGGAAAAGTGCTATGTTAAATGCCCAGATTTTCTTCTTTCAATCCATCCATGTTGCTGTCATCCTTTCTTTTATTTCCAAGGTTGGACAGAGGCAGTAGGATTTAGGGAATTAAAGGCTATTATCTTTTTTGAAACTTTTGCTCCACTTTGGCATGGGTCAAATCACAGCTATGTTTTTAGGAATACTCTATGGCTGTTATGCACGACTTCTGCATTTACAGATGCTCTGTGGCAGTTAATCTTGTCAACACAATTTAACAAACATAATGTCATCTGAGCCTGTTACGCAACATATTTAGACTCATGAACACAAAAATACTTGATTGTGTTAGAAAAACATTGTTACTTGGTCTTTATTGTCTTAAAAGAAATCCAGGAGGAAGTAAAAATAGGAGCCTGTAAACACATCAGATCAAGGCCTGGTGTGAATGGGGAGGAACTCTGCCTCCATGTTGGACTGAGCCCTGTGAGTCTGACCCGTCAATGGCCCCTTGTTAATTCTAATGGGTCACAAAGCTCCAGCCAGGCGCCGCTGATGCCTCTAATGAAAAGGCAAGTCACAGCCACGAGGGAGCACTTCAAAGTCCTCTCATTACTTCATTACATTATCCAACTCTTACAGCGGCAGGACCGATTTAATTCCTGGTGCAGAACAGTCTTGGTCTGAGTTAAGCCATCAGTGGGGTATGGCACGATGAACTGTTGTGTACTTAATTGCAACATTAAGGTAAATAATTACAGTGCAAGGTGCAATAAATAACCACTAATAAGAGCTTACTAACTATGACACAACTCTGACAGACTACCAGTGACATGGACAGTAATGAAGACAGAAAAAACATTGACAGACAGGTAACAAGGAAAATATGTGAGACAGATCTGATGGTCAGCCAGAACTAAGACCTACTGATGGCTTCTTTGGATTTTATTAACACAAATACCTTTAGTATGGATACATGTGCTCAGGGTTCCTAGTAAAGTATTTAAATCTAAGCTCAACAGTACCACAACCACAGACAAAAACATTATAACCTTTTCAAAGGTAGGATTTATTGTAGCATTGTGACATGGGACTGCAGAGGTTTCATCTAATTTTGTTAGTTTAACCTCATAAACTGGCAAAAAAGTGTATATGCAACCATACATTTTGTAAAAAGTTTCATGAACTTGCATTATTTTTTTCGATGAGAATGTGTTATACTCACCCTCAGGAGGACTCTTGTTCTGGTTATTCCACACCACCAGCAGCTTAGCCAAGCTGGGCACCTTTGAGATTTCTGTGATAACCCGGAAGAGACTCTCAACGCGATCGTAGGTCAGCACCACTGCTGTGAACCCAGGTGCCCTTGGTGGGATAAGTGGCAAGAACAGAGGGCTGTTCACACTGGACCACTTCTGCATGAGACAGGAAACAAAGGAAAAACACGGTGGTTGTTGAGGCCGCAAACATCTCGTTTCATTCATTCCTTCAGTTTTTTCATTTTCATGAGTAGAGCTAGCGTCATGTCTTCTATGTCCACCACTGTCTGTCATGTTTTCCATGATTTAATACACTATAATAGTGCTTCAGTGGACAGTGAGGTCACCTGCAGTAATTTCCAGATGATGGATTTTATTGTGGAGCAAGAATCATTCAATAATGTGTCTCAGGGGCTAAAAGAGCGACGAAAGCTTCCAGTAAGAAAGCCAAGTAAACCTTACTGAAGCAGCAGTACAGAGGGATAAGAAAGACCACGAGGGAGACTGCAAACAAGACGGGCTGTCTAGCCTCTTGAGTCTCCTGCCCCTGTGATGTTATTATGATGAGTCTTCTGGGATGTAGGAGAAACAGGAGCAGTGAGGGAGTAAAGTTTGCAATGTAGTGAACAGTGGCCGTCTGTCGTCAATGTGGAACTTGGCTTTTCTGTCAATGCTCCCCTTTAAAAAGTCTCATAAACCCTGGAAGCTGCACTGACTTCAGCTAAGATCGAGTGACACCGTTTAAAGCAGAAATCCACAGGAGATGGTCTCTGATGGTCTGTGTGTGCTACATACAAAACACAGTCATCTGGATCAGAGGAGACAACTAATGTTAGTCTGTAGGCAGCAAAAACATTTTTCTTAGGTGAAGTAAAATTAAAAGACAAAGTGTGTCTGTCATTTACGAGCACATGCTACTGTAACACTAGCAGATATAGGAGCATCAGGGTTCGTAAGTGTGTTAACTTCATCAAAGCCTCTAAAACTGTTCCACCCTTGTTACAGTGACAATCTGAGAAGGGCAAAGACAGCATATCTAACACAGTAAATCTGTGGGCTTCTTGAAGTACATATAAAACCTGTGTCTCCTCTGGTCCCAGGTGGCCACACAGCGATTATGTGGCTCCTTCCATAGCATCAACACAAGTCTGTCAACACAGACACAGCCGCTGCCTTTTACACAACATCAGTCACTCCTCCACCAATAAAAAGTCACTTTATTGGCAAGTGGAAACTTCCTTGTGGTCATTCTCACATTGTCAAACAAGCGAAGGGGGAAATAATTAAACTAACACGTATACGCAGCAGAGGTGCATTAAAACAGACTAAAAAAAGGCAGAGACCACTTAAGTCATTTGTCAAACTGAATAAACGGGATGAAAAGAAAGCCACAGCTCAACGTAACCAACAGATCTGAAGGAGTTTATACTTTACACTAAGAAAGAAGAACCTTATCTGGTTTTTTTAAATGCTTAAGTGGTTCTTTAATACACTTGAGCCCCATCAAAGATATGTAGATTATAAGCAAGAGAAATATAGAAGTTAAAAAGCCTGTCTCTCCTGTCTTTTTATCTGTATAAACATTTCTACATTTACATTTTACGTTAATCTTTTAACAGCACACACAAGTACCACTATTCAGCCAACTGGATTCCAAAAGAAGTGAGTGACTGTAGTGTGAAGTAGACCTTGGAGCCCAAATCAATTCTATAATATACAGTGCTATGAAAAAGTATTTGCACCCTTACAGATTTCTTTGGTTTTTGCTTTTTTGTCACACTTACATGTTTCAGATCATCAAACAAATCATATCAGACAAAGATAACCTGAGAAAATACAAAAAGCAATTTTTAAACAATAATTTCATTTATTAAGGGAAAAAAGCTATCCAAACCAACCTGACCCTATGTGAAAAAGTGAATGCCCCCCCCTTCTTAAATCAGGAATTAACTGTGATTAACCACATTTTTTGGAGAGCCGAGTTCAATTTCACTAGCTGAAATCTGTCTGACAACATAAAGTAAGCCACAAGATCTCAAAAAAGCAACACATCATGCCCCAATCCAAAGAAATTCAAGAACAGATGAGAAACAAAGTCACTGACATCTATCAGTCTGGAAAAGGTTACAAAGCCATTTGTAATGCTTTGGAACTCCAGTGAACCCCAGTGAGAGACATTATAAACAAATGGAGAAAACATGGAACAATGGTGAATCTTCTCCAGACTGGCCAGCCCACCAAAATTACTCCAGGAGCACATCGACTATCATCACTTGCCTCAGTTAAGGTCAGTGTTCATGATTCAACAATGAAAAAGAGACTGGGCAAAAATGGCATCCATGGGGGGATTCCAAAGCGAAAACCACTACTGGCCAAAAAGAACACAAAAGGCCCATCTAACATTTGTCAAAAAACATCTTGATGATCCCGAAGACTTACAGGGAAATATTTTGTGGACGGACGAGACAAGAGTGGAACTTTTTGGAAGGTGCATGTCCCGTTACATCTAGTGTAAAATTAACACAGCAATTCAGAAAAAGAACAAACCTGTCAAACCTGGTGATAGTAGTGTTATGGTCTAGGGCTGCTTTGCTGCTTCAGGACCTGGATGACTTGCTGTAATTGGTGGAGCCATGAATTCTGCTCTCTACCAGAAAATCTTTAAGGAGTCCAGCCACCAGTTTGTGACCTTAAGGCCAAGTGCACTTGGTTTATGCAGCAAGAAAATGAGCCAAAGCACAACAGCAAGTCCATCTCTGAATGGCTAAAGGAGTGGCCTAGTCAAAGTCCACACTTAAATCCGTGGTGAATTAAAACAATACTGCGAAGAATAGTGGGCCAAAATTCCTCCTCACTGATGTGAAAGACTCATTGTCAGTTATCGTAAATGCTTGATTGCAGTTTTTGCCGCCAAAGGATGGCACAACCAGTTATTAGGTTTAGGGGGCCATTACTTTTTCACATAGGGCCAGGTGGGTTTGGATAGGATTTTTTCAACTACTAAATGAAATCATCATTTAAAAACTGCATTTTGTATTTTCTCAGGTTATCTTTGTATGATATCAAAATTTGTTTGATGGTCTGAAACATGTAAGTGTGACACAAAAGCAAAAACCAAAGAAACTGGTAAGGGGGCAAATACTTTTTCCACAGCACTGTATGTTTCATCTTTATTTTGACGGTGTTCACATTCACATCTGATGAAAGTCTGCACTGTGACTTCATAGCAATACTTTTCATTTTCAAATCAGATGTGTATGATGAAAAAAAAACAATAAAATCCAAATACTTACAGACTTCACCCAAACTGTTAAACCAGACATTGATAAAGTAAGATTTCCATATGAGTGGGTGCCAATCACCACAAAATGTTAAACTCTGGCACCTTCATAGGTCTGATATGCCTCAATTCTTGTCATGTAAAACCTTGCAAGTATGCCCACTACCTACAACTCCAAAACAAAAAGCAGCTTGTCCCTTATTCTGAACCCCCGTCTTCCAACGGCACCAGCAATCCTGGGAAATGTGCTTTCAATTACCAGCCTTAAGACTACAGGAGGAGAGGGGGAGAAAAATGTCTGCCTGATTTATTTAGTGCTCTGCGCAAGTTCTTCTCACCATCCATTCACTGAATCCATCGAGAAAACACTTCATCTCCCATCCCAGGCAACAGTGGCCAAAGGTCTCTACCCTAACACAATTAACCTACTCTGGGTCTGGACAAACACTGAGACCTGAGTGATTCTGATTGACTGGCCTGGAGGTTTGACACTCTGACAAAACATTTTGAAATAAGTGGCCAATTACAAGTGTAACTGCTGATTAACAAGCTACCTGTTCAGAGTAAAACAGGCAACCATGGTCAACATTGAGAGCCTACTTGACTATAACCCTTGTGATCCTAAGTAACTGTACAGTTTGTAGCAGAACTGAAATAAAACATCAGAAAACAGCACTCGGAACACTGATTTGTTTTGACCGCCATCTCTCTAATCTTAGCATTTCAGTGGAAATTCAAATTTCAGTCTTATAGTGGGATACTTCTAGACATTTGACAGATCCTTTTATGCATCCACACACATTGCTCACATGCACAAGCCTCTACCCCACAGGCTGAGGATGGAGGAGCCTCTACATCAGACCCGGCTGATTAACAACTCCTGAGAGATGGTCGCCCAGCCAAGCTGTCTACAGCCACAAACTCCCACAACCGCAGGGATGCTTAACACACACACACACAGACACACACACACACACTATTCTTCGCATTGAGCGCACTCTCTACAAACACAATGACTCAGACATGCAAGAACTTATTTTTCACCACAACGGAGGAATCCTCCTAGTGCAGAACTGCTGACACAAACTGGCTGCCTCAGAGCTAGCTGGGTGTATACCAAACTGTGAAGCGCAGCATGTGTGGCGCGCTTCAGAAAGAGCAAAGGCATCTACTGTCACTCTTCCACAGAGGCATGGATTTACAAGGCACAGGAGAGTGGAATAAGCTTAATGTGGCACTGTGAGCGTATGTATGGTCAAAGCTACATAGTGTCAGATAATAACAGACAACAAATAGACTTCTAGGAATACAACTGAGTGGCTCAGCACAGTAGAGCATAGATCTATACAGACTGTATAGATTATGTGGCTGTTTGTAGAAAGAGATCAGTGCTGGGGCAATAAATATACTTTTGAAAGACAACAATGAAGGGTTAGAGTACAATAATACAATAAATAATGTTCAGGTTCAAAGTTTAAAACAATTGAAAAAAAGCATATCAACACTGAGTCGAAACAATTACATACCACCACAGGTGGATTGTTCCACTGCTCGTACGTGCGCGCAGCGTATGGGTAGATGCGGTCATTGATGATCTGGAGTGTTGTCAAACCGATAGCCTTCATGGAGCTGAAGTAGGCCTCCCAGAACCAGCGAGCCTGTGGACAAATGGAACAAACTTGTTTTATACCGAGAAAAAATCAAATGGGCAAAAAGAAAACGTGATTTGAGGACCAACACTAAACTGCTACTGTAACAAATATTAACCACACATGCTTTTTTTTGCTCAACTTTCAGAGATATTTGCTTTACAGATAGTGATAATACGGAAATGCAAAGTTGGATATTTGCAGTGATTGATTGAAAGATTCCATGACAATCTTGTCATTACCACAATATGTTGCATACAGGTGTAAGAGAGCCCTGTTGTTAATATCAATTACAAAGTAATACAGAACAATTTAACTTTTTATGTCTCCCCTGACGGCAATGACAACATTTACATGAACTACATTAAATGATCTTAACTTGAAGAGGTTGGTATTTAATTTAAAGGGACTCTGTAACAAATTGTAAAAATTAACATGCATTAACCACTCTTTTTAAAGGCCATATTAGAGAGAATTGTACCGTGACATGAAAAATGACACCTTCCCTGTTTGTTTTCGTGGCCATTAGTAGTCTGTGGGTGATTTGTTTGACTTGATTTGTTTGATGCTGCTGGACTGTGTATTTCTTTGTGAAGGACTGAGGTCAGATATCCGTGACAGAAGGATGTGACTTTATGCACATTCTCGGTCTCGGTCTCACTGCCACTCTCTGCTCCGCTAGCAGAAAACAACAGTAGCTAACAGCTTGTTGGGAATCCAATAACAAACTAACAACTGGCTTTCAGCACAACTCACAAGTTCCACAGAGCCCCCTTAACTGCTGGCCTGTTGTTATTGCTTTTTTAACACCATTTTCACAGTTTTGGAATTTTTATTTCATGATATAGTCATTACACGACTGAAGATAACACAGCAGTGTGAAGTCATGACTGTAAAATCCAGATTTTTTCCCTCCGGTCCAACTCTTAAAAGCCCACTTTGCAGCTCTCTTCAAGCTCTTGACCTTCAACAGCTCTTCTTCTGAGGCTCTCTAAAATCGCTTTTGACAGTGCCTGTTTCACTTCAACAGAACTCTGATGTGAAAAGCAGACTTTAATGATAACTGAACTCTTAACCCATAACTTAATGTTATCACATTGGCTGCTGGGATACCAATCTCACACTGCCTTCATTCGTGGTTCATTTCACATCGTCTTTTCAGCTGAGGCCACAAAGATGAAAGAGAATATGTACACTCAATTTGTTTAGTCAGTTGCAGAAAATAAGAAATTCAAGTTGAAGTTATTGCAACAAACCTGTAAATTCTGGGGTTCATTAATTCCTTCTCACTTTTTGTACCATAAAACACAAAAGTTACAATGACCTCATTGATCTAGAATGGTGTTACTGACCAGAAGATATGTGTCTGGCCTTCTTGCCTCCTGCAGGCCACTCTTCTATTAAGCAACTTCAAGGAACATCTTAGGGCAAGAGAACCCTATAAGAGTTAATGAAGCTTCAAACAACATTGTCTCCTGCCAGGAAGCACCATGTTACACTGACCCGACTCTAGCTCCTCAATGGCCAACAGTTCTGGGGGGAAGAGGATGTGAATATCTTACTTGTTTGAGCTAAATATCTGTCTCTTATAGAAACGAAACAAAGACAGCCCTTAGTGGCACATGACCATATGACCACTGCCTAAATCACCCATGTCTGATATATAGGACGGAGCTTCAGAGATGTACAACAACACAAACACAGCATTTATTTTTACAGAGGGGGTGAGGAGAATCCAAAAGGACTTTACTAATCTCAGGGGGGAATCCCAACGGCCCATAAATCACTCAGTGATGAAAGTTTCTTTTCTGACCGGGAGGCATAAAGAAAACTGTGCTGGCCCGAGGGCTCATCCCTCCACCCTCCACCCTCTCCCAGCGCCTGCAGGAATTTTTATGAGCAGGGAAGAAGAACCGGCATTGCTAGAGAGGAAGAGAACCTCTTACTTCATCTTCCAACAGCAGCATCTAGTCTGCAGTTAATTCTGACCTACAGGATCCACAAACTATCTAAAGTGTAGTTCACCAAAAAAGAACATCAAGTGTAATTTAAACTGTAGCTGTAAATATTTGTAGAGAAATATTGCAAAACAATCCTAAGACCAAACTGGGTCAGAAATCTATTCCTCTGTAAGCCAAATGTACCAGTCATCCAATGTAATGCTTGGTTAAAACTACATTAACTCATTTCCTTCTAGTTTACATATCTCGCCCAGCAACTGCCACTCTTTAGCGGCTGAAATTCAGTTTAAATAAAAAGGTCAAACAGATGATCAGAAGCAGTTTAGATCACAGCAGTCTGCCTCACTTTCTTTAACTCAGTGGAAGTTGTCAAGTGCCTGATAGATGATTCAACCTATAGAGCAGAATTGGCAGCAAGTGAGCTGTGGACAGAACCAGGCAATCATTAGTGTTTCTGACATAATCAGAAACAGCAGTGAAACCGAGCCCGCTTCAATCATGTGGGCTGCTCACTGGGAATATTGTTTTGCTCGAGATTTATTAGCACTTTACTTTTAACCGTGATCAAAACATTTCTACACACACACGCGCGCGCTCACACACACAAAACAAAACTTGCCCAAATAATCATCCTGTCTCCAAGGTGTAAATCGTCCTTATTAGAGCGGCTTCAACAAAAACTAGCAGGATTTGGGATCTTGAGGATCTTCAAGCTTTAGCAGCAGGTTTCATGTGGGATTACACAGTCTTGGTACTACTGAGCCCCAAGGTTTTCTGGATAATGGAATACCTCACAGACATGTCATATTTTGTGTGGCTCTAAAGATTCTGCATTGCAACATAGATGCACATATACGTACACTCATATTTAACTTTAGGCTGTGATATTCTGACAAATCCTGCCTTTGTGAGGAAAGAGAATTGTTTACTTCTGTATAGGAAGACTGGTCTGAAGAGAAGCAAAACAACATTTTCTTTAAATCAGCTGCAGAAAGTGTACAGTTTTGCACAGTGGAGAGCTGGGGAGACTACAACAAAGCTGAGAGGACAGGTACAATCAAGAGACTAAAAGAAAAAAAGATGGCTGTCCGGTTTTAGTTCAAGGCAAGAGTAGCAGAAAGAAAGTTGGACTCTCTCCTCCCATTTTCTACATTATAATCTAATAACAGAATGGATTTGGCTGTGCTAATCTAATAAATGTGTCATATTTTGAGGGTATGACCCAAACAAGGCTCATGAAAGTCAGTACACAAACACGGGCTCAGCGGTCTCATCTTGCAGCTGTTTACTGTGCGGCCTTTTAATATTTGACCTAAATGGAGGCTATTACATCATCTCAAATCTGAAAACGAGTTGTGCTGTCTGGACCAAGTCTGCTGACTACTGATGGAGGTTCAACAGTAGTCTGTCACAATCTGACCTGCTCTCTAATAAAGTTAACCATAAGTTCTGTCTCTGCAGGATGAACTGAATACTTAACTGATGAAAAACACTGAAAACCACCTTTTTAGGTTTGTTGTTTTTGTCGATTTCTAGCCTCAGACAGGTAAAAAAGTAACTTTAATTTACTTCACTAAAACCTTAAACTAAAGCAAATACATATGATATTGCTCTTTATTACATTGCATCTGTCTATTTGATTTTTTTTTTATAAACTACATGAGAACGAAACAAAAGCAAAGACTGTTGAGCCCTCTGCTGGCTAAACCAATGAAATTCATCAGCTCAACCACAAAAGAAATCTTTGTTAAATTTTTCCTACACCAGCTGCTTGGAAAAACAAATGGCACTCAGTAGGGATAAAAATGTTTTTCGCATGAAGACTAGAGTATTTTACAGAGTATCCATAAGGAACATCTCCAGATTTATGCTGGCAAGAGTACAACATACATCAACCAATCCTTATAGAACTACATATATCTCTATATTTACATTTTTATATACATTTCTGTCCCTGCAGTGTGCTCTGGTAATAAACAAGTACTTCCTAGGCCAGGAAAATACTAATACATAGTCAACTTAATAAACACTTGATGCAAACCTTTCCTAATACTGCTTCAAAGGGCATTCAGAGTTAGGTCTATCCTACAATTCACCACTGTTTACAACACCACATTAGATTAGCTTGAATATTATCATTTGTGTTCAGACATAAACAAAATTAAGGCAGAACCCCCACAGAGGGTTATCATGTAATAGCAATAATCTGTTGTTATTTTGTAATACCTGAGTGATTCTAGATAATGTAATTGCCCTAACTGAGTCTTTGTTTGCCATCATCCGATTGTAATTAGAATACCGTATGGTTGATTGCAATTATTTGTTTTTATTTGTTTCAACAAATCATATGAGCTTCACTGAGCCATGTACGGTAATTGTACTTGTGTGACTGACCAGATGTTTTTAATCCATCAAATGGATCCTGGTGAGCCTCGCTTGGAGTCTTAGCACTTGGGAACTGTTACCAGAAATGTGTGACACGTGTGTAGGTACTTGACTACTAAAAATTACTACGAGCGCTGATATTATAATAGACCCATTATCTTCAAGAGATAGATCTATAATGAGGGGTAAACAAGCTTTTAACATTTGGATTCATTTTTAACATGAAGTGCTCTGTAGGCCCATCAGGTCTATCATGTCTTACAAAGTAAAAATAGCATGAGCACCTAGCTTTCAGTTTATGCAGTGCATTTATCAACTCGTGCTCTTGCAGTGTGAGCTTAACATTTCCATCTGTTCTAGTCTTACTATTTCAATAATAAGCTATGTGCTGAAAGGAGAACACACTTTAATGCTTTTAGTGTCTGTTTAGAGTGTGACCTGTGCACAACGGTACACAGTGATATAATATTACTTTCACCAAATTCATAGTACAATTATATACGTCGAGAAATGTCTTGGATAACAATCAACTTGCAACCAAGTCAATCCATCTGTAGACCATTAAAGCAGGCAGAGGAGTACTGTGATCAACAGAAAACAATATAAAATCTATGCTACCATGTTAGCTGTGAGCTACACACAGCAGAATACAATCCCATCTACAGGCTAGCCATGTATTTCAGCCTGTCTGGTGTAATCCAACCCTGAGCCCATCACTGAGCCCTTGGCCTAAAATGTGTGTTTGGGCAGTATAATTAGTAAATGGACTTGAGTTGATACAAGGGAATGAGGAGCAGCTGAACCAGTGCACTTCTCTCATAGCTGCTTTCACTTTTGTTTATTGTGGCTCAGCGCAGATATCAAATGGAGAGCGAGGGAGAGCAGTCTTCCGAGCATTTCACTCAAGCTAAAATCAACATAGTTGAGTCTTCTGAAAGCTGTTTAAAATCTAGACTGCGCAATGGAGGACATTCAAACGTACTAAAAGTGAGGTTGGTGTCCAAATTTCTGTCTTTTGGACACATCAAATAAAATTTGTTTCGGCTTCCACACACTTGATTTATTGGTTGGTACAGGCATAACTTAGATGTGACATCCAAGCGCGCTAACCCAACTGACAGCACCTCTGACCACAGAGTCAATCTAAGTCACAATGTCACTTAGTGTAAGACACTTGAAATAAGCTGTACTAAAAGATGTTTTTGTCTTCAGATATACATTGTGCCTGTTACCTGTCTCTGCATCTCTTCAACCTGTCTGTGAGGAATACTCTTTAGGATGGTGTACATCTCTGACAGCTTCTCCTCTGGAATAACCACAGACGCCCTGTGCAGGAACAGAAACTTTAAATCAGTCAACTGAAAAGGGCTGTCAGACTGTCAAACCGTTTACTTGTTTTTCCCACTGCTCAGCGATTTTGGCAGACCTTTTCCAGTCAAGTACTTCAGAGAACGGCAGAATGTAGGAGTCAGCGAGGATAACGGGGACACAGCCAGCCTGCAGCACGTCACTGAGGGCAGCCTGACCCAATCGTGCCCCCCGCAGAACCACACAGAATGAAGACTCCTGAATGAGGAAAAATGAAAGATTGAACATTTACTTTTAATATTTCACATGAATCACTTGCACATGCAGTTGAAATAAATGGTTTTTAATGCAGTTGTGCTTCCTACCTGCAGGATCTGAGGGTAGTCATACACCTGCCCCTTGTAGCAGCGTTTTCGTGCAGCGGCGGCACCCTGTGAAAGGTTGCTACACTTGTCCAGGAGGAGCAGTGCTTCTCCATTTTCTTCCTTCAAGCGCTCCAGTTCAGCACGGTACTCTCGGTGGATGGCAGTTTGAGAGGACAGAATAAAGTAGCGTCTTGGCCTGGGGGAATGGAGACAGGAGATATACAGAGGAATACTTCACTGCTGACTATAAATAACTTCTTGATAGGGATTAGCCTAAAGAGTGTTGATAAACCACAATTATTTCCACAGTCTGTGAATACATTAGATAAATAAACTAATGTCGGCATGATGTGATCCTAAAACAAGATAATGGGAGATAATGTGCGAGAAGTGCTCACCCAGGCTGTCTCTCAGGCAGCTCAACATCTGCAGAGAGGGGGCTGTACACCGGGATGCTGACATCATAACCTTGTCTGTAAGTCCATGTAGAGAAACCACCTCCAGCAAGCAGAGCTCTGAAACAAATACCGGTAGACCTGGTTTATAACAATGCTTCAACATACTTGGGACTCAACAGAAATGAGCTGCAAAGAAAGACTTTAAAAACACAAAATCATAAATTTGTTATTTTTCTTCCTTTGAGAACTTTTGCGATGGACAATGTTGATGTGGAGCACAAAGTGACATCAAACAAGGCTGAGTGCCCTGGGTAATAGAGCCCATATAGTCCCCTAAGTGGCAAAATGTATTTTGGATTATATTCTACTCTCAGGCAAGGTGAATATAAAGTGGAAACACACTGTCAGTCAAACACACACACCTGGTTCTGATGAGGCTCCATGTCAAATGGACTCCAGCTGGATGAGCCCAGGAAATTCCTTGCAGCTAAAGATAGTGTTCATTGTCTCAAGGCTGCCTGTTCACAAACCCAACCATCACTCCATCCTACAGGACATCTTGAGACATACAGGCTCTTTGCTGGTAAATACAACCAGATTTGAAACGTCTCCTCAAGGACTTTTGACAATATGTTATCTCCCAATTGCTTGTAAATATCTCTTTCATCTTTATCAAATAATCATTCTTAAAATGAAAGCTCATTCCAAAATCAAAACCCCATGTGTTCACTCTAACCTGTTGTGACATTTATCAGTCTAGATCGAGTTGCTGAATTTTTGAGATATCGGCTGTAGAGGTGTCTGCCTTCTCTTGAATATGATAAAAATAACAAGAGATTAGGCTAACTGAGCTCGCAAATGTTAAGTTCAGCAGTGGAGGATGATGTTTGCATTCTGCGCTATTATGAGCGCAGGATTCTCGTCCACGAGTGGATAAATACTTCCTTCTGCGCGGTAATGCAATTAAAGAGCTGTAGTTTAGTCCCAAGAAAATAGTTCTTACATGCTCACAACAAGGCCTATGGATTATCTCAACTAACTGGATCATTCATTTTTGAGAGGGAAATTGGTGTTGAGGTTTTCAAATGTACTTTTTGGCACCTCATGCACCACATGACGAGTACTATCTTGTTCCATTATAATCAAGAGAAGGCAACTCTCAAACTCACACCAAAACAATCTAGATGGACAAGAAGCACATAAGATAATATTTAACCATGCATTTTTGTTCTTGGGGTGAACTGTCCCTTTAACACTTTGTGACAGCACTTCTGGTAAATGCTACTTACTTTTAAATGATCTATTGTAGCATAAAAAATAATTTATTTTGTCCAACAAAAACGAACATAGTTTATCCTTTTGATTTGTAACTACTCATTCAAAGTTGCTTGCTTCCCTCCTGTCTAGTATTAGGGACTAAAGTTTGCAGTTTCAGATCATTTTTAGACTGGAGGTGTATGACAGCTGATCAACACTATCTGGTGGTGACGTTTACATTTGATCTAGACATGTTTGTTTTTGTTTCATATATTTCCTGCACCTGGATTACTACAGTGTACTTATCATTTATACAGACTACACCATAGTGGAAGTGTGCTACTTCTGAAGATTTTAGATGTGACAATGATTCAAATTTTAATGAACCCATTCTTAATCAACAGGATAGCTTTAAGGATGTACTGTAGCTACCTGTCTCTGGGCACATCCAAGGCAGTGTTGTAGTCTGGAGGGCCTCCAGGTAACATGTTGAAAAGTAGATGATTCATTCCTTTGTCCCATCTACAAAAACATACACAAGATTTGATCAGTTAGTTTACAGAATAATTGAACAAAAGAAAATTAAATGACGGCAGTTTTGCAGTTTTTGTGTAAAATTGGCTTCTTTTCTCTATTTCTATCTCCATTTCTCTATTACTAATGTGTATTACAAAACATTGTGTGTGTGTCTTAGTTTTTGTAAGCTGGCCAGAAAATATACATTTCAAAGCATTACTTTGGTCTCTTGTGACATTTCCATCTTATACAGGCAGTGGCTTTTATTTCTGACATTTTAGGATGTTAATGATGAATTTATATATTATCATCTGGTATTCAAAAATAATTGTTCATTTCTATCCTACACAACTATATATATATATATATATATATATATATACACGGTGTGCACAGCAAAGTGTCAAAGCTGTATAACTTTCAATAATGTTTTCATGACTAACCTGGGTAGCAGTGCCAGAGCCTGGGCAGTCTCTCTGATTCGCAGGGAGTTCTGATTCAGCACATCAATAGATGGGATAAAAAGACAAGCCCGGGTGACATCATCGGTGTAAAAGTCACTGTCAGAGATGGCACTGAGCAGGTCATTGTATTCTCGAGACAGGCCGGTGCTGCTGATGGGAACCCCCAGTTCATCCACAAATTTCTGCAGAGGGTAGATATAGACCTGCCAGAACAAACATGTCAACAGTGAGCCAAAATTTCACCCGGAAATGAAAAGCTGTACAGGCTTGCTCTGAGAGTCGGTTACCTTGATTCTGTTTTTGGGATTGTAGCCACATCTGTACACATCAAAACAGGTGTGCATGCGACAGCCCAGGTCACCCCTCTCAGGAATGGGACTGGACACAGGCAGGCGGACCAGAGGTGCGTCGTGAACGCTGCGTTTATCGAGGCTCCAGTCAGCTGCCGACTCTATGGAGTGGGGCCAGAACTGAAACATCCCTGTGGCAATCAGTCCCAGCAGCACCACCGAGAAGAGGGTGATGTAGTAGATGCGGTGCTTGGTTTTCATCCGCGGGATAAGGGCTGGGCCCCGAGAGCTGTACTTCCCAGTGGCGTACATGCCTGACACCTCTCCTCAACCGGTCACTGTACATATAAAGCCAGATTTTGAATCAGTGACAGCTCAGGATACTGTTTATATGAGGAAGTGAAGAAACAGATGTCCCTACATCAAAAAACAATCGTTGCCTGTAACGTTAATTCACAAACTAGATAGGTCCATAAGCCACGACACAAATCTTAATATGTGCGATACATCATTTTAAGTTCACACTAATCGATTTTATTAATACAACATCAACGTTACTAATTTCAACGTATTCGCTGTCAACGACTTGAATATCTAATTCGAGCTAAAATATCCTTAGCCGCTATTGAGCCAATATCAACAGCGGAAATCCCCCCAAAATTTATCAAAGCCCGTAGGAAATATCGCACAAATCGTGCAGCTACCTGTAAATTTCCAGGTGTTCTATAAGAGCAGTGATGACAGTAGCTGTTTTATCTTAAATGAACAAGGAAGCTAACTTGACTAACCGCAGCTCACGTAGCAGTTAGCTAGCTAAACCAGCTGTGTAAACACTCCTGCTATTAGCGCTTAAGTTAGCTTACTAATGTCAGTTGGCATAATCAAACGTTATTGGACGTGTTCAAAATAATACAATTATTCTGTATGTTTACTCACCGACACGTTTAATTGAAAGGGGGGTCGACAGTTCGGTCTTAATTCATGGCAACGATTAGAAAACAGGCAACACTTCTACATACAGTGTTAATGTTAGCCTAGCATCAAGCTAACGCTAGCGTCCCAGGAACTCTTGCAGTGATTTCCGGAAGTCATTCTTCTTCACTTCTGACATGTTTGTGACTCCTGTGTTGATACACTGCTTCCCTCCAGTGGAAGAGTTAGGTACATCTTTTATACGTTTCTTTCTTTCTTTCTTTCTTTCTTTCTTTCTTTCTTTCTTTCTTTCTTTCTTTCTTTCTTTCTTTCTTTCTTTCTCATCAACGGTTTTGAAAACATTTCATGTAATTGAAGCTGAGGTCCTCTTTTCTGATCTTTCAATCACACCTCGTGGTCTTCCTCAACACCTGACACTGGTTAAAAATGTTACATTGTCAAACTAGCAAGTGATTTTGTGATTTCTGGAATGGGCTGATCAGCCATTATCCTATATTCAAGGATAACTCCCTGGAGTGAATAATCTTGTTTTCAAATGGGGTCCTTCCTTACTAGATCCTTCCTGTGATATTTTATTGCAAATTCAGTGCTGACGCTATAATTGGGGTCATTAAGTATAAGTTATTCCCTAGTATAATGTAAATTACTGGCAGTAAAACTCCGGAAGTGTAGAATAAATTACAACAAGTTTTACTGGTCTCTACGCTGCAACCAGTCCTCACATCATCATGTTTATAGTTAACTAAAACAGAGATGTTACTAATCTGCACTGCCTTGAGTTGGGGAGTGATAAAGAGATTTCACAAAAAAATAGCACATGTGAACAACACTACTTAGTGACACAGGGCCATCCGAGGTTTGTCATCTTAGTCATCAAACAGACACCTCCCATCCACACTGTGTCTATTGACCCCTGACACCTCTATAAGGCTCAACAGTAGATTCTGATCACCTGCTGCACACTCATCATACACCGCGGCACCCACACATGGGCTTAAGTATAGCTCTGGACACCTCATGCCACCTTTACTCAAAATCCACCTGCACTCAGCAGTTTTAAAACTCTTCTTTACATCTAATCTAAAGCACAAATGTTTTCAGGATGGGTTTATCCGGCTTATATCCGCAGTACCTGGCAGAATATGTAATACCTTTAAAACTATAATCTTTCAGAAATGAGTCTTTTCATTTTAGGAATTCTAAATCATTCCTATATTTTCCCTTTAACCTACACAATCGAACCTTGATTACACATTCATAAAAAACGCATTTATAGTCTCATTACAGTTTTGAATCTCAGGGTATGTGGGAACTGAAATTGGAGCCATGTCATGTTTTTAAAACAAGTCCCCATCTACCTTGGTTGCTTAAGAGAATGCTGCAACTCTAGCCCATTTCACACAGGAGAAGAGCATTATCTCCGCAGCGGTGGTTCGCAAATTCTCTGCCGATGGTGAGATGGAGGCGGGCAATTGCCGCATTAACCCTGCATCCAAGCGCCAGTGTGAACGGGGCTAATGTTTCACAGTGAAGCTCCTGAAAAGTTTTGTGGGTTACGAAACTTCACCAGACCTTCTGTCGGCATGAACAAGAGATAATGCCTACATTAAATGTTTTTGGGTTAACTTGTTCTTTAATATAAACTACATCAGTGGCAGTGAGGAAAACAAGCCGACCAACAAAACTGACATGAAAAACAGTTTGTGGCTTATTTTCAATGGCAGTCATCAAAACGTTGACAGAATGAAATCAGCAGTGAACATATGACATAAATTCATAGTTATTTTCGTAGTTTGCAGTTTATTCCATTACAGGCAGGGCAGTGCGGGGGAGGGAGTAAATACATTCTCATTGTGGGGCAGGAAAGGAGGGGAAGCAAACCAGGTAAACATGGACAAGACATAGTTGAATTATTTCTCTTTCAATATAGACCAATTTGTAATTCTGCCAATAGTTTGAATAAATAACTTTCAGATGAAATATCTGCTTTTTTTCCTATATGTCAATACTGATATCTTTTAATATATTCTTTATCTCCTTATTGTTATATAGTTGTTTTCTACATGACTCTATTGGAATTCATCTTTTTTTTCCTTAGACATCTGCATAAATAATTACACATAGAAGATGGTGCTGTACACATCATGGTGGAAAGTATTACAGTGTTTTTTTTTCCCCCTTCCAGCAGTGTTTAGTGTATGACCGGCTGCGAGCAAAGCTACTGAACGTAGGAAATCGCTGGCCCAACCTTAGTGTATTTTGTGAGAGACTACTGGGACAGGCAGCATGATTTGAGCAGTGTCAGACTGTAAACTGGCTGGAACAGTCTGCTGTGAGTAACCACAGCAAATCTTATTCCAAATAGAGAGTGAGCAGATCACTATGGTGACTCCGGGCTTGACGGTGGCGCTGCACCAAAAAGGTCACTGTGAGCAGGCTGTCACTCAGCAGCATGTCTCACCACTAATGAAACATTTGTAAAAAGAGCATATTGTCACCATGCCATGGCAGAATGTCAAATAGTTTTCCACTCGGACAGAAAAAAAGCTGAAATATATAACTCCTTACATTTGGGAAAGTCTTAAAAAGTTTTGCCACACTGTCCCCAACAAAAAAAAAAAAAAAACTGAGATAAAAACCACTGACATCAAACCAATCTGTTGCAAGAGCAATAAGGATAATAATACCATCAAATATAGCAATAGAAGTGATAACAACATTAATGGTAATAAATAATGCAAACGGTGAGCCACCTGTTAACACCCAGAGTGATATGGAAGATTTGGATGCCACGTACAGTATTTAGAATTGGCTGACGAAATGTTCCAGCCCATATATTTGTTCAGTCCAACCTCAGAGATGTTCCAGATCAACCACATTAAAGGGAAGCAAACACCTTGACGTCCAAGATGACGGAGAGCACCTTGAGAGCAACAGAAATGATATCCTGGGACACTTTTAGGATATACAGTTTGGACCTGTCTGGTGACATTTAACAAGCCTCTCCAGAATGGTTTGACTTTACATATAATATAAATTCTGGACATGTTTAGAGCTTATTTACTGTAATTTCATGACAAGACTTGTTCTATACCAGCCATGCTACTCTGAAAATGCATAAAAGCATGCAGACCTTGACCTGGGCACATTGCTAATAGCTCTCTAAAGAGAAAAAGTATAGTAGTTATGAGTCTCGGACAACTATTAGCAAGTTCGTTATTGGTTCAAACCCAAGGTACAGAGGTTGTATTTTAAAAAAATGAAAGCCATGGCAGTGTTTTAAGGTCAGGATGGCATCTTCTCTGTGGTGTTGCTGTGTAACAGTCTATATGGGAACCAACATAATGGCTAGGGCAAGAGATAATGAACTTAGCTTGTGTTTAAATAAAGCAATATCCATTTACATATACAAAAGTACATCTCATAAATACATTTGGCAATACAATGTATTAAATTTTTTGGCAAAGGGGGGGTAAATTGAGCAATATGACATGTGCAAGAGTATCCGAATGTCAATCTATGTGGCTTATTGACAATTTCTCTTTAAAAATAAAAGGAGAAAAAAAAAAAAAAAAACTTTTTCATGCACTATAAAGAGTAACCAAAAGACTCAAAAACATCCATAGGCGTCTGTAATAACTTTTGTCACAATCACTACATTTTTAAGACACATGAATTCTCACCAATGTAACACACTTACTCTCTTTCTCAAAGTCAATTCATTATAGACCTGAGGATCATTTCATAATGTCTTCTCACTTCTACTGATTGACGAACATGTCCATCTTCACATTCCTGATTTTTTTTTCAAAATAAAAAATATAAAGTAAAAGCTGGAGCTGCTGAGGGTGCAGGAAGTTGTGCGGTACATCAACCGAGATGCTGATGTGCCTACGCTAACCTCGTCTACAGTGTTAGTTTTTTTTGTTTCCCTGCTCAGTTAACTGTTCTCCCTTTGATTTTGTTAAGTCAGGGAATCGATGTAATGCTGACACGTCCCTACGTGGGTGAGACGGCATTGTTTTGGAATGGCATTGTGAAGCTACAGTTAGATTATATTCACCCAAAAGCAGTACAGCCCCCTGGCATGCAGAGAGAGGTATCTTTTTTTTTTTTCTTAGTCATTGCAATAGTGTGAAAATGCTATAAACAGCGTTCGGAGGAGACACCTGAAGAATGGAAACAGTTTGTGAGTTGGTCCGTAGAGTTCTGTCACTGGATCTCTGATGAGTGACTGCATTCCATCGCATGCACATACTGTGATATGTTTTTAAAATTTGGATGACCGCACCTCTTGATTTAGAGCAAAAGGACCCGCTGGAGTCTCTGGAAGCACACTACACCATAGACGATAGTGTGTTCTCTTCAGGACAGTGGCAAGGGGGAGATGTTCGTAGGGAGTGTATGGCTGGCGGGGCTCCCTCGCCGGGGGAAAGGTCGTTGAGCTCCTCTGACGATGAGAGAGGGAAGGATGGGGACAAAGAGATGCCCGAAGAGGGGTCAGCAGATCCAGCAAAAGTGCGTGGGGGTTTGGGGACGAGGTTAGGCTCCAGTGTTGCTCTGGCCAGGAGCTGTTTGTCATCCAACTGCTGTCCGTCTCCGAGACACTCACCCTGCCCAAAGGAGCCCCGGCCAGACTCGGACTCCCCGTCAGACAGCTCAAGAGGCGGTGAGCTGCTGCCGTCCAATCTGAATAGAGAGTCTAAGTACTGGGCGAACTCCAGCACTGCCTGGCTGGGGTTCCCATTGGATAGTTGGGGCGGAGGAGTAGAAGCCGGTAACTGTTTCTCTGCTGTCTCCAGCTCCCAGTCATCTTTTTCTCCATCGACTGGTCTCAAACCTGCTTGCGGGCTGAGGGGAGCGTTGGGAGTGCTCCCCGGGCTGTAAACACCCGGCATCTGTTGGTGATCCCCATCAGGAAGCATGTTTGGGTTGGCGTTAACCTCTGGCTTGAGGACGCTCTGGTTTAGCAGAGCTGGGGAATGGTTTCCACTGTAGCGAGGTGTGGCGGGAGACAGCCGCATGGGGTAATCCGGGGTGGATCTGGATTCCACTGGGGTGAAGAAGGGCCCGACCTCACCAAGGTGCTCTGGTGTTGCCGCGCAGAGGCAGTCGGCAGCCAGGAGTTCAGTGCGAGAGCTGAGAGACGGGTTCTCCTCTGGGATCGGCGCATCCAAAGGGAACGGGAGGCTGCTCAGCATTGGTGAACCCCTTAGCGCCGCAGAGGAGCGTCGGGAATCCAGACTATAGAGCGATTCGGCGTCTGAGAGACTCTCCATGACGGCCAGCGGAGCTTTGCGGTCCCTCAGCTCCACGGCCAGCCGCTCCCGTGCTCCACGTAGCACTACAGGCACTGGGGGAGGAGGGCACTCAGAGAAACCATCCAGAGATATTTCAGACTGGGCACATGAACTAGAGGAGAGTAGAAGAAGGGGTTGGAGAGCAGCGACAGGGAAAGGAGGGGGAGAGGGGATCCAAAACACAAGACAGACGTAAAAAAATGGGTCAACACAACTCATGGGGGGGTTAAAGAAGGGAAATGGGTACTTGTTAGTATTTCAAACATATCTAGAGTCGACAGACTAGGTGAACACCGGCAAAACATAACAGAAATGGAATAAAAACTGACAAAAGGTGAGACTGGGAGGCCAGGAGTGAATCCTAGTAACAGTTTTGCTCTTGTATTAGCATCTAATACAGGAGAGGTAACATCATAATCCAGCCATCACTACCAGGAGTTCACACTGACTTTGGACAGGGGCTAAACCAGAGAGGGCGAGGTGGGAACTGAATACTACCATACGTCGCAACTGCTCTGTGGTCAGACAGCGTGCATGCGTGCATGAGAGAAGGGAGCACATTATGCAAAATTAGTATTGGCATGCTTTCCTTACCGTAGCAATGTTTTTTGTCTTGTTTTTTTTAAAACCAAACAGAACAGACAGAAACGATGATTTTGAGAAAACAATAAAGTAGCAGTTAGTAGCAGTCGTATTGTTTAGTTGTGGCTAGATCATTAAATAGAAAATAGACATGTCCCCATGATTATCCCTACAGTTAAGGCAGAGATTTGCTCCATCACATGTTAAGTTAGAGGGGGAACCAACTATACAGAGGATCAAACAATCTGTTTCATATATTCTTGTAGGCTCCAACACACCCACAGTGGTGCCTGGTGTACTAACCGAACACTACTGTTCCTGCGGTGGTGGGTTGTAGGCGTCGGCTGCTGAGAAGTTGTTGATGCATCCATGAAAATGGACTCTGGGTTCAAGTCCACTTCTGTGGGGCTCACCATGATTTTGGCTGCCGACAGCAAAGCCGTTTTCCCTTTGTTATAGTTCTCCAGCACCTGTCACAAGCACAGAGGTATACACAGACACGTGACTGGACAGATAGAGGTACAATGATCGCAAGAACGCAGGATGATGAACAGAGAAACGATGCACAAGCTCAGTTCTAAATGGAAAAAAAAAATATCCAACTTTTATTGGTTTAAATTCTATTACTGCTGCATTAAACAGACAGATTTTGCTTACTAGTTGATTATTTTTTACCAAAACCCCCCAAAAAAAAATGTAAAAAAAAAAAAAACAGATGTCTATGCATCTCAATTTACAACTCTTTCGAAAAACAAGGTTGAGAAAAATCAAGAGATCAATATCTAATCCACTGGCCATTAACGGTTCTGGAACGCATCATCAACACACACAGTTTTCATGATTAAGACACTTGTGTCAAATGTCACAAATGTCTCGTTATGCATTTGGACCACCTCTGTTGAGATTATAATGGTTTTCAGTGACTTTTGCCAAGAAACCACTACATCTTTATTCAGCTGCAGATATGATTACAGCTATTATTAAAGTGCAGCGACTTTCAGATAAATGTAAGTGCAATCTAAAGGTGAGCTTACACCTACTCCAACTGACATTTAACACCCACGATGGAGTCATAAAGCCTGAGCGAGGACCAACACTATGATAAGGAATAGTAAAGCATAAGCCAACTGCATGTGCAACTTCAAAAACATTCAAGAAAACAATGTAACCCACTCATTTCTTTTAGTTGTGTTAATACATAAGTGAGGAGAACAAACACTAACACCAAATCACATCAACACACAATGACATATATTTGGTTAACTTTAATGAGTTGAAATACTTGGTGGAAGCACAATGTGATATTAAAACAACTGGAACAGTAACGGGACATGAAAACACCCAAATAAACATACAACTGATGTGTCACAGGAACATGAAAGTGTTAAATTAAATGGAAATGTATGTATATTTTTATTATGTTTGGAGTTATGCAGATGGTTGTGGATCACAAATGAAAACATGGCGATGTTACATGGATGAGTGTGAAGTACAGAGGAGATAGACTACAGAAGATATTTGGCACAAACAATATCAAACATTTCACCTGCAAGTGTAGGCACAAAAAACACAAACTAAACTAAAAAAACTCTGCACCCAGAGAGAAAAAAATCGTTCTTGGAGTTTTGCATTATGCAATAATGTACTGCAAACCCCTACAGCCAAGGATTCATATGACATATATAATTTATGAAGGCACATCAAGAAATGCACGATGGAAGGCATAAAAAATATATACAATTCCAGTTCCCAGAGTCTCGTTAATAAAAGCCCTCCACTGTAACAAATCAGTAATAAGAAGAAATTAGAAATTTGTCTCTGAGCAATTTTTCAGAATTTTTCAATTGAGCAGAGTACTCTATATTTACACATTTGTTCCTTGTGCCATTCCATCTGCTGCTGATGAGTAATTGACTATTCCTTGAAGGGATTGAAGATTGAAGGAAAAGCTGAATATGCACTCACAAAAAAAAAAAGAAAAAGGAGAAGAGCTGCAGCTACTGAAACACCCAGCCAAGAAGGAAGAAAGAGCAGTTAATGTGGAAGAAATTAGGTTACCATGGAAACCTCGTGAATACAAAGAAAACTTGTTAGCTCGAGGAATGGGGTTAGCAAGTTCATGCCACAGCACTTGACCAAATGTACCAGAGCTGTGAGATGGATGGAAGGAAGACTGAAGGGTTGATTTGAGCAAATTCATCATTAAGGGGAGAAAGAATGCAGGTGGGTTTGGACTCATCATGCCGGGGTTAGAAAAGGCTTCTCTGCTGTACTCTAAAGTTTAACACGATTGCATATCCCTGGTCTGTTATATACACCTTTAACCTGTGAAATGTACCACATCACATCCATTGCCTCAGCTTGCTTCCCTGAACGCCTTTACATGGCATTCAGTGAGCTTGTCTGGACATGCTGCACCCAGCCACCAGCTTTATGTGCAAGTGGAAAGAAAGCCAGGAGGAATTCTTAATGGCAAGAGAGAATGTTTTTCCAGAATTTCCTCAAGTGCTATACCAGTTGTGCTGCTTTGCATCCCGGTGTTTTGTGGCTTCTTTTAGAAGTGGAAAAGGCGCCGTTTCCGCCTCTATGATGACTTATTAAATGTCCTTACCAGTCTCTTAAAAAAAAGCCTTTCAGACACCCTATCCTGAGTTTTACTGAAGAGCAATACTGAGTATCATAAAGTCTATGCAAGAGAATAAGAAGGACTGTTTGGCACTTCTTTTATAGAGCTATGTGATGTTACTATCTCAAGAGAGGGATTTTCTATCTGAGTGCTGTCCGACTCATCAGATACGATTTCAGAAAGAGGAGCAGCAATCACATCGACACAAGAGTGAGAGTTGGGTGGGTCTGACTGGGTTTGTGGTGGTGAATCATCGTGAACTGAAAGTGCTGCTGGCTGAGGGTCGGAGGGACTGTTAGAAAGTGTGGGGACAGACACCGAGCTCGGCTGTGAGGAGGAAGTAGAGTCTGACAGAGGAGGAGTAGGAGGAGGAAGATCAGACCCAGTGTCTGAAAGAGAAGGAGAAGCAACGACAGTCAAAGGCACAGAGACAGCCTCGGTCTCTGTGAGGGAGGTGACGGAAGACTGGTCGTTGTGTGTGGGAGCCGAGGAATCAGAGGGAAGAGGATGAGAGTTTAATTCGGTTTGTGAGGTTATCAACATAGTGGTGCTGCTGGCATGATGATTGACCTCCACGTCCTCTGGTTCTGAGCTTTCCTGCTCAAACAGGGGACAAAATGGTTCCAGTACCTGCAGAAACACCAGAGGTATCATACTACAGACTAGGCACAGCAGTCAACAACGCACACACACACACACACAAACTCAAACTTAAACAAGACCTATTATGCTTTTTTATTTGCATAATTTATGCTCTGTTGTTGTTAGCAGTGCTGGCTCATGCATGTGTGAGCTGACCAATCAGAGCGGACTGGATGTCCAGGAGGAGGGGCCTTAAAAAGACAGGAGCTAAAACTGAGCTTTTTAGACAGAGGGGGAATACAGTGCTGCAAAACTGGATGGTATAAGAAAACTGATACGTTTTTTGAGCATTAATGCATTTAAACCTGTTCTAGTAGTAACACACAATAAAATTATGATCCTGGAAATGAACATCACATGTCTCCTTCAAAACATCCATCCAGACACATACTGACAAAAGGACAAACAAGTGCAAAAATTAAGTACAAACACATTATACACACAGAGATGAACAAACTTACAACATTAACTCTTCATTCACAAGAAAAGTGCAATTCCCAAAGTGAATCTGCCACATGCAAACATACACATTAATACCCAGTTATCTGAAGAGATGCTCAATGCTTGTAATTCATACACTCATAAAGACCAGAGGATACAATGAAACCACCTAGGTGTGAACATTTCCCATGCTTAGAAACCGAAGCAACGTGAAGAAAACAAAAGGGTGTTTGGTAAGTTGTATGTTAATGATTGGTCCCATGCAAAATTAACTGGATACAATACTCAGATTCAATCCAAATCATTCAAAAGATATTCTTTAACTGAACACTTAAAGGGCACAAAGTTTTTCCTGTGCCTTTACAATAGTGTGTTTCCACCAGAAAAAGTAAATAAATCACTACAATGAATCTGATAATGGTCTTTTTGAGTTCCAATGTGCAATCAGGAATAAGAAGCTTCGTAGGCCAGAGTAACAATAAATTGAACAGCCTTCAAATGAGTTTTCTCTACAAATGACAGCAGGCCTTCCCTTCAATCACTAATATTAACTGGAACTCTCTATAAGAAAACATATCGATAAATGCAATACATTTACATGAGCATGTAGCTAGATAACCACAGATTGTGTCAGTTTCTAGTTTAGGATAAAGTTTTTTTAAACAAAGTGGATCAGTTTCAATCTGTCTGCATTAGTTCCTACTTCACACAGTACAAAATGTGTTTTGGTATGGTGGTATGCCCCTCTATGAACAATCGTTAAAAAATATTTGTGAATGCATCTGGATTTTTATAGAAAGAGACGTTTCACATATACTCGTCATCCATCAAATTCAGTTATCCAGTGGTGGAAATCAGGGACAAGATTTAAAAACCATTTCACCAGCATTTCAAAAACACCCACACCCATCAAATCCATGCACACGCATAAAACAGACCTTGTTTAGGCCCTCCATCACCATGTGGGGCATGTGCTCATTAAGCATAGCGGGTGATATGATGACCTCATCGAAGGCCTTGTTGTCCCCCCACAGGGCTGAGTAGGTTGGCTCCTCCTGGCTACAGCTGCAGGGAGGAAGAGATAAGGTCTGTCAAACATGGTTGAAGACAAATGAACACACATATTGATTGATTTTCCCTCATTTACAGTCCAGTTCATGTGACTCTATCACGCCAGACTCGCAAGTTGGGGCAAAAAGCTCAGTAGCTAAATATGGTAAACTGAAGAATGACTCAAATCTGATCAGATTGTTGCACCTTCACCCTTTATTCAAAAAAGAGAGAGAAAAAAACCACTCTTCATTTGTGCTGCTACACATGGGTTGCTACTCACATGGGTAGCTCATTCTTTAATGCACTTCATAGAATTTCAGTTTGAAATGACCATCTAAATAAAGGCTTCTTTTTTAACCTTTTCATCCCACCTTTTGGATTTTTCTCGTTTTTGCAGGTGCAAAAAACAAACAATACTAAAAATAATCAAAAGATATAATAAAAATATAAATAGGAGTGTAAATATAGTATAAATAGCATGTGATTGATTTTAAATAGGTGAAGACTGTCCAGATTTATGCAGTAGTGCAAAATCTTTGACCTGGATTATGCAATGTCACAGTAGAGATGGATATTGCAATGTGCAAAACAAGAGTGTCTGGTGACTAAAAATCACTTGAATGTATTGTAGGTGAAGGAAGCCACACAGAGCTAAAATCTGACAGTGATATAACTTGACAAGAGCATAAGGTAAGAAAAATAAAATCATTTTCAGATGCTTAACAACTGTATCACAGATACCTCTTTTATCTTTTTTAAGATTAAGAATGACATCCATCTGTTAGTCATAGGATCTTTGAATGTATTCTGGCCTTGGATTACAGCTCAGTTGATGGAAGATGTGTATGTTTGATAACAGTGTCAAAGAGAATCTGGAAAATGTTAATATCTCTAAACTCTCTGAAAATATTTCCACACTGCACAAAATTAAAAACACTAGGTATAAAGAAACAGGCACAAGAAACAGGAAGACTATAAAATAAAAGATATAAGACAGTGCTGCAGAAGGAGGAGGGCAGCGCCACGTGAACACTTCAAACCCACACTGTCCCAAGTATTCAGTGTATACCTTTTCCCACTGAGCTGCCAGCTCTTTTAAGTCACAAGTGTGAAACAAACATAAAGATTTGCTTTGAGGTAACTGTGTCCACGCATCAGTTACACAACCGCTTCAGCAGACAGCAAAACAGAAACAGCCACAGCTTTCAAATCAATTTCCTCACCATGTCTCTGGAGGATGGTTGTGCACCACGTGGATGATCCTGCCAGGAGGGTAGAGGGGGGTCGAGGCTGAAAGGGCAATGCTGAGGTCACTGGGGTGGAGCCAAAGGCGACTACTTGGGGGCGCTGCTGGCTGAGACTGAGGATCATCATCCTCGAGTGGAAGCTCTGATTTTGGGATGCATTTGGTGCCTCCCGCAATGATCCTCCACTGGTGCAAAGAAAAACACAGTTTAGTTATGCAACCTAACTTCTCTAAATCTGTCTTGTGTAGTTTTATATGTATAGATTCAGCAGCAGGCTGGGGTTAACTAAATTATGTTTTAATTACAGCAGAGATATTCTAATTGCAGTGTTGCGAGAGGTTGTTTGGAGGCCTGTAGTTTCTTCTCATCAGACATTGCAAAACGAGTGTGACGGTGGTGGAATTTGATGATTGTAAATGCAACCTGAACCTGATAACTACTCAATCAATCATTAGCACAAAGACAAGAGATATGACTTTTTACCCATAAACAATTCCCCCAAATTACTGTGAGACGGCACAGTGTCAATTTCTTTTCTTTCTTTTTGATATTTAAGGGTTGATCCGACTCATTATGCAAAGTGTCAAGAGATGAAGTCACCTTTGGCTTGTTACTTTTCTGTAAGACTTCCAGAAGGTGGCGTCGGAAACCCTCCAGCTGTGACAGGCCGAGCCTAAGAGAGAGTAGCAGCAGATGTGTCTATTATGGAATTACTGCAGCAAGGTAATGTTAATCACAGTGTACTATATATATTAGAAGAGATACCTTGGTACCAGGTCTTTTCCTAATACCACAGATGTGACAAACTCTTTGGAGTACTCCATGGCCTCCTCGCTGGGTAAATAAAAGAAGAACACAGATAATGACAACAGGACATGAGGGGAGATTAAATGATGTGAATGGAGAAGAAACCATCTTCTCTGCACACATTTCAATATATATATATATATATATATATATATATATATATATATATATATATATATATATATACATATATATATATATATATATATATATACATATATATATATATATATATATATATATATATACATATATATATATATATATATATATACATATATATATATATATATATATATATATATATATATATATACATATATATATATATATATATATATATATATATATATATATATATATATATATATACACAGTAAATGTATTATGTGAAGTAGAGTAGCACAGTCTATCAAAGAACTTTTGGCATTAGTTGGCTTCTGGTTGTTTTGAGTTTTGGATTAAAACAGGTGTCTTTATATATATATATATATATATATATATATATATATATTTATATATATATATATATATATATATATATATATATTTTTTTTTTATACATAATATATATCTATATATATTTTTTATATATATATATATATATATATATATATATATATATATATATATATATATATATATATATATATGTATATATATATATATATATATATATATATATATATTTATATATATATATATATATATATATATAAATATATAAAGACACCTGTTTTAATCCAAAACTCAAAACAACCAGAAGCCAACTAATGCCAAAAGTTCTTTGATAGACTGTGCTACTCTACTTCACATAATACATTTACTGAATATATCCACAATAAGAGATACAATATTGGAAATTATTGACGGAGGAAAGTGCAGTAAAATAATTACTGAAACCCTGCCCCTGCAGAAGAAGTGGACCCTCCCTTCTAATTTGCTTGTGTCATAACAAAAACAGGTGCAAACAGCAAATAAATTTCCACAGGTGATTTGCATTTGAACAGAAGACCTGAAAAAGAGCATCAAGCGTGATCTCACAGACTTTGAACAAATGATCAAGGGCGCCTGAAAAACAGGTTTAAGCGTTGCTGCTTTTTGAATGGGGCAACCAAGAAAAGAGAATAATGAATGCACTTGAGCACAGAAAACATTATCAAAGCTTTTGCTATGTAAGCAGTGGCTGTTGATTGATATATATGGGTAGCCACAGCACAGTGCAGCTGTGGTGCACAATAACAGAAGCATTTATCTTTTGCTTTTATGGCCTCTAACTGTTGATGACTGAAAATACGTTGCCCTGTCTGATGGATGGGGCTGCCACTGTACCACTTCCGCAGCACTGTGTGTGCTATAGAAGTGGTGCAGAAGTGGCCTATTAATACCAAAGATTAAAGTTTTGATACCAGAGTAAACCTTAACATCATCGTATACACGAAAATGGGGATTGTGAATAGAATAGTGTTCCTGGATCCAGGATGTTACCTGATTATAGTATGTGTAAAAATGATTAGTTTCAGTATAGTCTGTTCTGACTATTCTGATAGTTCCTTATTTTTTTCATCTTTTGATGATGGAGAGTCTACCTGATATCCACATGTTGGGGTTGATCCTAAAAAATAATCAATGTTGCTACAGGACCACAATTTGTACTTAGTAGTCTACTTTTTGACAAAGCTTCATTGCCTCATGAGTTGAGTACAGGCCATTCACAAAACAGAGTTTCATACCACCAATGGAACACGTCATTATACTGTTCACTTATCATTTTTACGCCAAGCTCCCTTACTTTATGTTTCTTTTCAATTATCTGTTGCTTTTTTGGTCAGATTTGCCCAACAAAAAAACTTCAAACAGACCCTTTAACACATTTAACACATTTGACAAAGGACAACTTAACGTAAATGCGTATTTTGCATCATCCCTCAGTCTTAAAGCAACATATTACAAAATTGTGATTGTTCAGTTTAAATTATAGTCCTGGATAAACATTTATTATAATGTTCCAGGAAGAACACGAACACAGGGATATCAGATCGCTGCTTAATCTGAATTTGTTATGGTTCTCCGCTGATTTATTATTTACATTCTTTATTTTGTCACTTACCTAGTATTGTCTAATCAAAGCCTGACAAATAATATGTCTTAACTTTAAGGAAACACCAAAGGTGCACTCAGGATGCAAATTAACTTTTTGGTCCACTGGCCAAATGGCTAGTGATTGTGAATGTTTAAATACTGATGGCCATTCACTAGATTATCACTGTTTTTTTTGTGAGAGAAATCTACCTGCTACTTGTATGTGCTATTGTGCCAGTATTTGGCTGGTGGCTGTTGCAAATTTTGAGCCCTTGGTGCACTGCAGCATTTTAGTTATCTCTTGGTACAGGCTCTCTTCCAGCATGATTTGCATAGGAAACACAGCTAACCACTGCAGCCAGCTGTATGGCAGGGTGTTGGATTGTGCTCAAGTGTGCTAATGAACTCGGAACCACTGGACCAGAAATAAACTATATTAGAGAAATAAAAAAAGGAAAATGACAGTGCACTCCACAGCTTGTGGGGACATTGTGAGGTCTGAAACACACACAAAAAAATAATTACTCCTGTTTAGTCCCCAGATTAAACACTGCAGGGATCATTTCTGATTAACTTAACATGCGCAGTTCTATTGAGCAAAAATATTTACACAAGTGTGCTTGAGGTTTAGCTATGCTGTGTACTGAGAAACAGATACAGACTCTGGTCTTTAGTAAACAGTGGTGACCAAAGTAAACCCGCAACTGCAGTCTGATCTGAAACTTAAACATAAACACGGGATTTGTGAGTGAAAGTGGCAAACAGGTATTCAATAACTTCCTGCACAGTGTACTCAGCAAAACTGACTGATGCTCTCCTGTAAAGTCTTCTGTATATACACACACACAGATTGACTCACCTAAGAAGGCCACCAGGTGGGGAGTAAGAGTAGCAGTGAAGTGTTGGGTACTGAGGTCTCAGCAGGAAGGAGAGGATAGCAGCAGTGCCTGCACCGAGAGAGTGGCCGACTATCACCAGCCCATAGTGCATGGTGCCCTTGTTCTGTGAGAGACAGCAAGAGTCATTTCACTTGCAAAAGCACAACTTTGTCACCACAGTGAGCATAATCACTTCAACAAGTTGCCTCGACTGCTAATTGTAGAATTCTTCTCATACAGTAGGAATAATGTGAATAGTGCAGCCTTGAGTAATGGACTACAGTGGTGTTGACACAAATTCAAAGTGCAAATGAACAGAAAATGTTATTATTGAGCCCACTATACTTTATATAATATATTGAGTCTTTTACCAAGTCTCTTCCAAATGCTTGTGACAAGATCATTTCCTGCTCCAGTTTCTTCTTGATGTATTCTGCTGAGTAAACCATCCCCTGAGAGAGTGGAAAGAAAGAGAAGTGAGTGGAGAGAAGGAAAGAAAGAAATACGGACAGGAAGTCTGTGTCATTAATCTCTTATTAAAATACCCATGACAATTACTCTTCTATTAGCAAGTGAAATGACCTTTGGAGTCTGGTATAATGTTACTTGTTGAACCTGCACTATGGAGAACATGAAACCTAATAGGAAAATCTAAGTGGAGCATACTGTGCGTATAATATAGTGAGTGGTTTTAGACAGTAAGCTCTGACCTTATGGCCGAGCCAGGTCCCATGCTGCTCCTCTACAGGCAAACGTTCAGAATCCCCCGTCAGATCAGTCAAGGCGTCCTAATACACACGGGACAAATTTTGTTAAGACAAATCCACAAAGACAGAAAAAGTGTTTGACTGTCATATGCACACAGTGCAATGAATGAACAATTACAGTGAAGGACAGTCGTAATAACCTTTTTTCTTTGAACGATATGTCCCAGAAAAAAATAATATTTGTCACTTTTAAATGTGCAAAGATCAGGCACAGGAATCAAAAATAACATCTATCATTTCCAATGCAAATTTGTTATTTTGTGTCTACTACACCTGAACTGCTGTACCAAGAGCTAGAGATGATGTATACATGTCTTATATAAGAAATAACCATTAACAATTCCAAAGCATTTGGGAACTACTCCGCTGCCACTTGAGGCAGTATCTTAGATTTATATATTCAAATCTGTAATCTAATTCTTCTTTAAAATATGTACTCTATGGATTTTATAAAAGTAGCGGCTTTCTGTACATGTGATGTTGCAAACTGTTTGTCGAGTTGGTAGCTAAACATCAGCAGTCAATAAGATGAGAATTAATTGTCCTCTTGTAAGACATTTTCCCTTTGTTAAAATGGCACGATTGGTTTGATCGAGTTCTCAAACCACTACACAAACTTCTCACATGCTTATGTAAAAAAATGGAGAGGACATTTATTTCTAGAAGTGGACAGTCATGTTTCTGCTCTATCTGTGAAGGGTGTAGGAGTTTGAGTACACTGCATTAAACTTGGATAACTTCACCTGCTCTGGAGGTGTTGGTGTTGTGAGGGACTGAAGGGAAAAGGGTCAGCTAATGTTAAGAGGGAGAAAAATTGCTGCATACACAAGATCAGAAAGTTAAAATTCACCTTTGGCGATAGGGTTCCTCTGATACTGATGACAACCTTTTTTTTCGCGTGATCCACTGCCACAAAAAAGGGAGTTTCATAAACCTGTATGGAGGAGCGGAGAGTAAATGGAGGCTAGAGAATTAGAGGAACAGTGAAGGGAGACAAATGCTAGTTTATCATAGTTTCACTTCCACTTCTTAAGTATTTGACGTCAAACCTTTCACCACTTGGCACAGTATGCCACTGTATAAGTCATTCCATGAGAGAAATTTATAGGTGGAAACTCAGCGCTAACCTCACTGAGAAGTTCTTTGCTTTATAATTCATCATGTGGCTCAAGTGCAGGAGTGAATGCTATGGAAACTCTGTATAAAAATAGTTATTTAATATCCACCGTGATATGGAAAAGAGTTATGTATGATTGAACCACTTCAATAATAAAGGTACTTAAATGCTTTTTTTTGTTCATTTTTTATGATCATTAATTCCATTTGTATTTTTGACCATCATGCCAACCAGTTCGATATTTACACACTGACATAATTGCCTGGACACGAGGATTCAGCAGCTTTACTAGATACAGCTTTACAACAAAAGTGGACAAGGCAATGTTAAGGTAAGGATACATTAAATCATGCAAGCAAAAATAAAGACTCATCAGGAGGTGAAATCAAAAAGTGAATGAAAATGTCTGTTAAAAAAAAAAAAAAAAAAAGCAATACAGTTTCAACTTCTTTACTCAAGTAAAACTAAGGACATACAGGCTAAGTAAGTAAAAAAGTAAAACGTATTCCTCTAAAGGTCATTTTGACCAGCCATTGTTTCTTTGCGATGTTTCGTCTTTCTATGTCTGCTGTGCGTAATCACATTAAAATCTGTATTGTGATGTTGTGATAGCGGTCTGCAAATGTAAGGTGTTGAAAGTAAAAGTAGTAAGTAAAGTACAGTTACCTGAAAAATCAATGTAAGCACAGGAACAAAGTGTTTGTGTGTGTTACTTTCCAACTTTGGTCTTATTGATAACTCTGTGATCATGAATTGTTTTTGCATGGACCTCAGAGGACTAGCAACCATTTTGTGGAAGCTAATAGGTTTCCACGAAGAATATAAAGAACCTATATGACATTCTCATGGCTGCTGACAATGCAACAAAAGCCAGCAATACTGAATCAAAATTTGAGAGCAGAAGTGGGCCATCTCTCCTCTTCAGCTACACCTTAAGATTCTGTCCATGACTATCACAAACAGCCTTGGCGGAGTCCGACACCTACTGGGAACAAACTTGACGTACTGAAGAGGATGTGGACACAGCAATTTGGCAACCCATTTCTCAGCAAATAATCTGGTCAATCAAGTGTAACCAAAACAGATTAAAAAAAATCAAAATGACACAATAAAACCACAGGCTTCTAGTTTGTGGATGTGCAGCACTGCACCACACTATTGTGTTAAGTGAAGGATTATTGTCTGGTTTTCAGTCAAGGAATGAGGAAGGGACAGGGTAAGAAAGGGCTGTATTGTACAAAAGGTGATATACATTAACAATTTTAAAAAATCCTGACACTGTTCCTCAGACTCCTCCACACAACCCATCCTTTGTCTTATTCAGGAAGTAAAGCCAAAACTCCTCTAACAGCATGTTAGCCAGTTGTCAGAATACTCACAGCATCGTGGCAGGAAGTGTAGACAATGTGGACCTGCTTGAGTTCCCTATCCAGGAAGTGTCTTCGTATGGCCAGGACATTACAGCCGCAACAGTTGTCCTCCTCCACTGTCACAGACTGAGACAACCGAGAGCCAGACACTGATGTACACCTGGGAAGGGGATTGGGAATGCAGATTCTTATGTAAAAAAGCAAACATTAGAACAAAACAATGAACAAGTAAGACTACAGAGATTTAATCTAGTATTGCAATGCACGAAATCTGGATGAGAGTTTGTGATTAATTTTTGCTAGTGTCAGTGAGTGAGACTAACTAGAGTGTTATTGTCTCTGTGGATTACCACTTGGCAAGTGTTGACGCATGTGAAATCTGATCCGCACTGAAGAGGCTCAAGAGACACAGAAGCCAGATAGATCAAAACTGTGCGGGCGAGTGTTTGAGTGCTTACGGGCAGGAGCTGGCGAGGCGGCACAGCCCACAGGCAGGCTTCCTCATTAGGTACATGGGCCAACCGTATGCAGCCAGGGCAAAGAGCATGTAATAACACACATCCTTGTACATGTTCATCTCGCCCTGGGAGAAAAGCGAGGCAGACAGACGGACACAAGTGTCAGAACAACTGAGGAATGAGAGTAACAACAAATTTAGAGATCCTGAGTAACTCAAATCTGCAGATATCTGCTTGGACGAATACATCATTAGTTCTCATCAGATCAAGTGGTGGCTCTGGTTCACTACTATTGTTTTGTTTGTATGGTGTGAAATTTACACAGAACAGCTTTGTATGGTGCCAAACACAATTGATGTTCTTTTTTAGAAAAATAATGATGTCCTTTTTAATTGTTGTCAGCTACAAGTAAACCCTCTCCTGGTGTATTGTTTGCTATAATTTACCACACTTTAAGCAATAAAAATGATTAAAAGAGCTTTTAACAATTAGATTTAGAATGCATGCTGTATTTTTGAAATCCAGCATTTCATTGTTAATCTGAATTTGAAACCTTTCAACTTCCAGTCCACTGTTCATGTGATTTAGCATACAGATAAAACCACCTTGATTTTACCCATTTGTCACAAGGATTAAAACTCACCGAGTTCTTAAGGTCCAGGTATCTAGTGTTACGAGTGACAGGCATTCCAGATAAGAAGGCCAAAATGTCATTGTTGGCCTTAGAAAGAGAAAACAAAATAGCAATGTTATTTTCATCACAGCTGCACAAACATACAGACATCAACATTCTTTTCCACGGATAACGATACCTGGTCCAGGATAGAAGATCTCTTAGACCTCTGTCTCTGTCGGAGAAGCACCAGGCCAGCAATGATATCACTTGGCACAATGTCCAGATCTCTGAAGAACTCTGCAAAAAGGCTCGCCACTTCTGAATACGCATCCTGCACAAGAGAGTAGCGTAACAAGAGTAACAAGTAGTAGATTTAATGTTTCTACTCCCCTAAAATGCAGTGTTCTAGGGCTTATAGGTTAGGCTTACAAACTATAGCTATAGTTTGTCATGTCCCCTGGATTTGAACCTACTCACAGAGGACTGCATGCCTTGCTCAAGTCTCAGTTTTAGGAAAATGCACTGGGTTGTTGGCTAAAAGCTGACAGCAAAATTCAGTTCTGCAGTCTAGCTAAGTGAATGGTGAAATGTCCATGGCTGCAGTTGTGCTTTATTTGTCTGCAGACAGCTTATAAATGGAATTAGCCTCCAATGAAATAATTTCCCATTCATATTTTATATGAAATTCTTTATGCTAGCAGTAAGCAGTTGAGCAATGAGCTCCATTGTGTCACAGTTTTGATTCATCCTGTCAGGGCCTATTTTAATGACTCGCTCACTGGACGTTATGCCTGACATATTTCTGGTTTCAGTCCTTTTCGAGTTTACTTTCAGCACAGAGAGGAAATGGGTAAGCGTGTGCTGTGACTCACTGATTGTGTATCCTGGGCTCTTGTGCAGCACATGAAGAATTTTAGTCTCCTGCTCCAGCTGCTGGCTTGGCCTTCCTCTAGCCTGTGTCTATGGAGAGAAAAAGGCAAAGAATACTGTTAAGACTAAATTTGTTTGAACAAGCCTGGAAGCTGTGTTTTTATCTGACACAAGGTAAGAGAAAGAGAAAGAAACAGGATCCATGAACCCATTAATACCTGAGTGTGTATGTAGTGAGGTTACGCTGGCGCCGACGGGTGGCTTTCAGTTTGACAAAAGTCCGACCCGTAGGATCAAAGGTGCACATGAGGGTGATGCAGACGCTGAATATCACCAGCCAGTTGCATGCAACAATTCCTGCAGAGAACATTTAAACATATTTCAAACTCAAGCATAAGTTGAAATGCCTCATTCCCTTTATATCCTCTTGCACTCACCCAAAGCCAAGTTTTTGGCAGTGACATCAGAGCACGGCTGGTAATACTGGACAAGCCAGGCAATTCCCACCACAGCATATACCAACTCGACCAACAGAATAGCTACAGAGAGTCAGAGGGAGACGGGGTGAAGAGAGTTATAATCAATAACTGTCCAGTCAATATAAACAGTATTCCAATGATAACTGGGAGACACAGTAAGTAATCCTCACAACCACCTCCTCCAGTTCTCCCAAATATCAAGAGGTAATCCTGTTTCAAAGAGAGCCTTAGACAGAATAGTGAATCTCACCTAGCCGTATATAAAGGACATACTGCACAGCTTCTCTGGGCTGCGTGTACAGAATGCTGCCTCTCATGCTCAGCCACATGATGGCGCTCTCACAGATAAGGCAGCTGACCAGGATGCCCAGGTACCCTCGGCCATGGTCAACCAGCGTTACAGAGCAGGACTGGTCTGAGCCATACGGGAGACCGAACAGAACCACGGACAGAACCACCAACCTGAGGATGAGAGTTAAACATGTAATCGTTATTTTAGAATAAAATATGTAAATATGAAAAAAGGCAAAAAAATTGTACAAAATTCAGACTCACCAGACGCAGTGTAATAGAAAAAGGAAGAGGGCGGGCAGCACCAGGTCATCACTGCCTACTGACCAGCGCCGCCGAAACATCACCATGCCAGGCATCACTGCCCTGTGGGACGACCAGAGGAAGAAAGAACTTCAGAGACATGATTTAAAATCTTTGCCTGAAAAGTCATTATAGCTTGATTCTGCACAGGTGCATGTCCGAAATCAGCTGTCAGAAGGTGTGTATGCATTTGTACACAGTTACATAGAAGTTATGTGTTGTTGCAGTACTCATGTCTTTTATTCTGCGGCTGTGGCTCAGGAGGTAGAGCGGAGCAATTGGGTCAAAAAAGCTCCTGATGGCTGTTCCATTGGTGGTGTGAGTGTGTGTGAATAGCTGAGAGCAAAAATATGGTTAGGAAGCGCTGTGTTGCTCATGTTGAGCAGGTCAGCACCTTGTATGCCTTTGAGGGGATGATATAGAGGCTACATAAATGCTAGTTCATTTACCATTCACAAATCAGTCCGGACCTCTACAGCAAACACTTTCATTAATAAATGAAATTAGTTGTTCAATTGCTTTCTTCAACACTATCCACTATGTCCACTATGAATCTATAAAACTGTAATTTCCCACCTTATCACACCCTGATTAGATTACTACAATCTGCCCTATTCCTGTCTCACTCAATACAATCTTATACTACTACAACTAGGTCAAGATGTTGTAGTAAGACTACCCAGAGAGAATTGAACAGAGTTCACGTAACTCCTCTTTTAGGATCTCCGCATTGGTTACCTGTTTGTTTTAGATTTGGGGTCAGCCCCTGATTATATCACAGACCCCACAATGCCGAAAAGAAAATCAGGCTGGCTAGCTCTGCTTCTGCTTTTAAATCTCTCTTAAAAACACATCTTTTCAGAATGGCTATCTCCTCAATTTCTCTCTTCCTTTTTTGTTTGTTTTTATTATGTTTGAGTCATTCTTACCTCACTTCTTATATCTATTCTTTTAACACTGTTTAAATTGTGCTATTGTTTATCAGTTTTCTGTTATCATTCCTGTTTTATGTCTTTGTAAAGCACTCTGTAACTACGATAGTTTTTGAAAAGTGCCAGATAAAGTTATCATTGTTACCATTATTACTATTATATCATCATTATTATCAAAGTTCTTTCCTTATCTTACATGCAGTTGAGCTTCAAAACAACTTAAGAAGTACACATGATAATGAACAAACACACTCCACTGATGCATCAACTGGTCGGATCTTGCTAATAGCTTGGCATCATCAGGCCAATGTTTCACTTTCTGTTTAAACACATGAAAACTGAGAGAGGGCTACAGGGATAGTAACGGAAATAGACTTTCACAGAGGACAACAGTGAAAGATAATGGGATGTGGACAAGATGAGGCTAAGTGGGTGAAGGGATGCAGAGAAAATGCACCACTTAATGAACAAAAGAAGGAGGACCAGCATCCATATATGATGGCACCACACTGGTTATGGTCCACGTGATAAACCCTCTTTTACGTCACCATGTTGGTTCTATTTTTTGCAATAGCATTGTGAAGTTGCCTGTGGGTGCAACTGAAATGAAACGTAAAAGGCATGTGAGGGAGGAAATAGTAGGGAGAGAAAGAGCCACAGAGATGCTGATGTGGGCCTTATGGTGCTGATACAGGCTGATACAGCCTTTACTGTTAGCTGCTCCTACATATTTGCTGAAAACACAAGGACACTTTTTGTTTTACTTTTGGTCAAAAAAGTATGCCATTCATCTTGCCAAAAACACTGTCTAAAAAACATGAACCATCTCGCCATAGGGTGATAATGAAGTAGGACAGAGATGAGTTTTGCAGCAGACGAAGCCACTTAATTTCAAAAGTTCTCGCTGGTCATTATCCAGCACTCCTCTGCTTTTTAGTCTAGTTTCAGAACACTTTTTCACATTTTTTTAGTTATCAAGAACCTGGCAGCACCTTCCCTGTTTCGCCCTTAAATACCACACTCATCAAAGTTGTTAAAGTCTCACTCTGCATCGTGCCTGCATAAAATAGCACGAGGGACAGTTGCATCATTCCTCAGTGTGGTATCATACTACACCAAGAATGCAGTATTATGAAGAACTTCCTGTTTAGAATGGATAAATACCACAGCGAAGGGGCAGTGATCTACATTTCCACAATGGCCGTAGCTGCTGAGGCAATATCGTAGGTGTTAACTACAGTGGCAACTGGTCAGATTGGACCGACATAGTCAAGTACTGATAAAACAACTTGGAGGTGCAGAAAAACACTTCCCTTGGCATTCATTTGTTTTTCATGTTTTGTTTTTTTTGTTTGTTCACACTTCTGTTCCCTGACATTGTGTGTCTTGTTTGCGTTGAAAGTCTTACACCGATCTGTTGAAATTACCTGGACTAGAATGTATGATTGTGTTGTCTTTTCCTTGTGCATGTCAGCTAGCGGCCAGACAACATGTGTACCATTCCACTTCTAGTGTGAGTCTAACCAGTGACGTACTCTTTTATAGGGCGATACTGTAAGGTGAGAATGCAGCTGAACAACTGTTGAAAAAAAGCTGTCTTCAGAACCTGTGGTCCTTGTGATTTGTATTTCATGATGTCCTGTGTAGTGCATCCTTTATGCATCAAACAACAAAGAAGATCATTTGCTATGGGTTTTTCTGGGTAACTGCGAGCCTCAATAGTGATTATAGATGCCCAGATGACAGTCTTTGAAAGCACTCGCTTTTAAGCAAGATAACAAGTGTCCTCATCGCCCTACACGAACATGAGTAAGAATTTGAAAAGAAAAAGCATCTGCGCTGCTAATTATAAATGATAGGCTAACTGCCAAGTTACAGATCAGACTTTGAACAGACCAAAAGGAGCTTCTCCTTCAAATATCCACATAAGACTTCAAATTCTTCTACTGCTCTATACCAAACCATGTATTGCATGTGTCCAAAATGCTAGCTCAGCACCTCTTCATAAATTAAACGGGGTCTAAGGTTTCTTTAAAAAAGGACAAGAAAGGACAACACTCACCCGCACTAATCTAGAGAAATACCCATAAAATATATAACAATTCTTGTGCAGAGAGTATACTATTCCCAGTTTGTACTTCAACAACATTGAACCTCATTACCTCTGAAGGGAAAAAAAGAAATGAAAACATTCATTGAAGCATTTGTGCTACCACCTACATGGCTCTCAGCAGAGACGTGTGAGTATTACAGAAAAACATTGGCATTTCCTCTGTGCAGATCTGGTGGAGAAATACCTTTTTACAAGCCTTCTCTTTTCTATCACTAGTCACACAGAAACGGAGACCTGGCTTAGAGCAATGATCTAAACCTCCCAAGTTCACTGTTTTTTTTTTACTTGGAACAAAATTCAATAGCCACAGTCCTAGAGCTTTGCATTGGCCAAATATAAGTCTTAACGTCATGTAAGGTCTATAAACATGTTAAATCATAACATATATTCTTCTTGAATTTGTACCCCACATGTTTAATGATAAACATTTGGAAAAATGTGTTGTGCCAGTTCCCTTAATTCTCCAGAGGGTGCTTATTGAGCATAAACACCTGCCCTGATTTGCATTTTGTCTAAAAACAGACCGAAGCATTTCCCTGGTTGTTGGGTTCTTCCTGTGACTGTGACTTTTCTCTGTCAGACCTATCACTTGATTTGGATTGACTATGACCAGCCACAATTATTTTTTCACAAAACAAATGTGGGCCTGTTTGGTTCAGCTTTTCCTGTTTTATATCTATATGTGCACAAACACAAGGTGATGTAGCCTAGCAACATATGCTAGATGTATGGTTCTTCCTTCACACAGATCACAAGCAGTTTCTGACAGCTATGTGTTTTGCGTATTGGAGAAGAGAGGACAAGAACAGTTACACAAGTTTAGAGGGAAGAAAGACAGGTTTTTAATGTTCTGGCTACTGATGATTTGCTTTGATGATTGCTTTGTCGGTCCTAACAGTCGCTTGATGTGCTCTTCAGAGCAGTCTTTGATGAACAACTTAATAACTGTGTCTACAATTACACAGTATATTGATTATCTTTGCACTACAACATAAAAAAATAAAGGAAAAATATTGAAAAAAACATCTTTTGTTCTGGACTGTTATTTAGGCAAAGGCCAATAATAGCACTATGGATTTTTCAGGTTGTAGTGAACCAAGAAAGTCTGCAATTCACCAGCAAAGTCAAGGAGTACTACACAGACGTAAACAATAGAGGTTGAAAATTGTTCGAAATCTGGCTTCTCGCTAGTTTTATCGAGGAAGAAAATGCATTAAATGCAGTTCTTTTTTTCTATTGTGATACTCAATTGATCGTTTAAACTCTTTTTAAAGAAAAAACATCCACACTGTTCGATTTCTGCCTCTCAAGTTTCTTAAGTCTTATGGCTATGACAGTTTATAGTGGATCCTTTGGGTCCTGCATGCTTTGGGGGGTGGGGCCTCCATGGATTGAACTTGTTCTGACATGTCCCACAGAAAGTGAATCAGATTTTTATCTGGGGAATTTGAACGCCACCTTGAGCTCTTTGTCATGTCCCCTGAGCCATTCCTGAGCAGTTTTTGTGGTGTGGCAGGGTGCATTGTACTGCTGGGGTGGGTCAATGTTACATCACCTGTTAGTGGTTTTAATGGTGTGGCTGATGGGTGCATATGGGTTGTAGACAAAACAAAAGGACGTCTTCGGGTTTTGGGAAACACTAATCAACATCTTTCACCATATTCCGACATTTAATTAACAAACTAACTGATTAATGGAAAAAATTTGAACAACATATTAATCAATAATGAAAATTGTTAGTTCAAGGAAACCCATACTGTCTTTTGGTGACAAACACTGAATGTAAATAGGCCCTCGTAAACATGAAACATCAATATGACATTTTTTAGCCATATTACCCAACTGTACTATTGTGCAGCACTGAGCTTGAAATTAGTAATGGACTTAATATGCACACATGTATTATGGGTCTGGCTGGGTATCATGACAAATTATGCATAGTCATGAGCTAAACGTGAATCACAGATAATTGGGTGACATGCACTTGGCAATTATCATCCCCTTTTCTATTCTACTTGAAACAAAGAAATGACTGGTGGAACATTGCAGGTTGCAAGCATTCAAAAGAATCAAAACTCTCAACCACGGAAACACGCACGCAGTCTGTAAACAAGCCACCAGGACTTCTGTAAACTTGTGATGTCACAACTATACAGTCACCACCTTCAGCCATGCCTCCAACATGGCTGTGGTTGCAAAAACACAGACAGTATTTGACACGTCGAAGCTCAGGAGGTAGAAGCTCAACAGTAATGAAAAATCAAACTCCTCACCTTCTTTGAATAATGCACCAGAAGGACATGATAACACACCAAGAAACTGTGATTTCACAGAGCAAGCCCAAATATTAAAGGACAATCTAAGCTCAGTAACAGCAAAATGTTTCAGTGTTTTAGTAACACAAAACTTGTTTTCACAGCAACTTAGACTGAGTGGTGTTGGCAGGTGATTACAACTGGCTAACTGTGTCAAAGGCAGAGGGGTGAAACCATGAGCAGTGTGGTGACAGTATGAAGGTTTTCCTTCCAATCAAAGCACCACAGCTGGCAGGCCAACTGATTGGCCTCAAAGAGGCAGGACAATGAAGTGAAATCAGCTGCAGGAGTGTTTGGTTGAAGACAAACCTGTTTACTCTCAGCACTCCACAGCAAATGATTGAATGCCCAAAGATAAAGCTGAATGTTTGCTGTTATTATTTCTAAAAAGCCAATGCTTCAGAGGAGGCTGGGATCCTGAGGAAACACTATAGACATAGAGCAACTCTTTGCCAACAGATTCCAGATCTTAAGATTTATCCTACTATGCAGCTCCTCAGATTTAATGTAACATGAGAGACTTGAAGAAAAAAAAAAAAAAACAGGGATGTGTGAATGGGTTCATGTGACTGAGGCCACTTCACAGCTACTTGTAAAACTCTATCTGGGTTGGAGTGACATTAAAGAGGGCAGTAGAAGGAAGGAAGAAAGAGGGGACAAGAAAAGAACTCCCCCTCAAATCTCATTAAGGCCAAAACCAATCAGGCCGGGGAAATCAAGCAGATCTCTTAAATGCAGAAGGCGTGCATGCACCAGACCACCAGGGACACTCTTATCAGCACAGTCCTTCAGGCCTGTTGTTACAATATGGCTAAAACTCCCAGCAGAGACCGGAGAGAACAGTGGAAAAAAACATTATGACATAATTATAAATTGCTTGGGATGACCTTGTTGTTACAGTAGAAGTAAAAAGTCCACTGCCAGGTCCCCCCATCTATCCATACATCCATCTCTGACACCTACCCGTTCAGGATTACAGAGGACCGAGCCTATCTCAGCTTCACACTGGATGATTTATGGTTTCCAAATTAAGATTTTTGTTGCACGGCAAACTGCCTTGTAACTAACTGTTGCCCAATCCCTACAACAAAACACTGTTGGAACAGATTATCTTGTCACTTTTTAAGCAAATCATTATTTTAGCTTGTACTAATTTACACTACTGTCCAATCTGTCCAATATAATGCAATACTAATTACAACTTTGCATTATGTAAACATACATATCAATTCAGTTTTATCAGTGCTGAGCAGGTTAAGTCATTCATAACTGCTACATTCATGGAATCAGGACCAAAACTTTGGCTGTAGTATAGTTGTATTACAAGACGTCATGACTGATTCATCTGCAAACAATTTCATATTTCTCTAATTATTTGGACTGTGTCTTCCTCATTAATACCTTCTATTGGTGGCCTATTGTTTTCCAACTTTTTTTGATTAATGGGTAAATATTTTAAATGCCATGACAATTATCCAGATCCCTCAGTGATGCTTTTAAGAAAGGAAGCATATCTTCATTGGCGCTGCTGTTGAATGTTTTATGTTTTTGCTTAATTAGACAGTGACAAAATCAATCAAAAATGGGAGATTGGGATTAATCTACCAATAGTTTCTGCTAATATGAGCCACTTTGTAAATTGCTTTGAGACATGAAATATTATAACCATAATGATTGTAATTTACAACCATTATCATTGTCAATTTTCTTTGGTGCAATGTAATCAATAACAATCAAGTTAATCATTTTTAACACAACCAGAAGCAGGCCGGACTATGCTACATTTATTTTGTCTGTATTCTCGCTTTTTAGGCCTGTGTCAATAGACAACGTTAACCACAGATTCTGAGGTTGATCAATACTTCTGTTTCATTATTCCTGAGGTTCAGAGTAGATCAACGTGTGAAAAACACCTAAAAAAAGTGTACCAGTGAACTATACTTATAACTAAATATCAGTGAACTATCCACATCCAGCTGCAGAAGAATTGGATAAGCACAACAATTAACCTTGCTTTTTATTTCTATTTACAATAGATTAGTACACTATCCCAACAATCTCAGTATCATGAATCTATCAGGTTGCACAGTGACGGAGACACATTCCAGCCAAAAATCAAAATCAGCTCTTCTAGCCTGAATTTACAGAGGAAGACTCTGGCCAATTTCACGGAAGAAGGCTCTGGCCATCAGTACACGTCTCCACCCAGCATCCTCACTAATAGCTGTTGCCTCCTCAAGGGCTTTCCCATCCATCAGCCCAGGGAATGTTAGCCTATTAGTGGTGCTGTTTAGCCTCCACTGTAGACATTAGGAGAGGCACTTAGACTTTTGATTGCACCACAGTGAAATCCTAACAGATCACAACGGCATTAACAGTAATGCACTGACATGTTACATGGTTGTAGTAAACTCCCTTAAACCACTGATAATTTGTGACCAGGAAGGTGGAGATATTTATTCACTTAGATAGATGTTTACAATCAGAAACTGCATATCTTCATAAAATAAAGACAATGGGTTTAAGAGTAGAATAGTTTGCAAGTAAGCCTACCTACTATCTTCAACCAATGACACTTAAAATTAAGAAATAGACAAGAATGCTACCAAATCCAATCTACAAAAAAGATTTCTACATGTTTTTTTTTTCTTTACAATGTTTAATCGAGCCAGCAAACACCAGAATACACACTTTCTGACAGACTAGCTGACTAATGCTGTTTCAGCATCCATCCACTTCACTCAAAGAGCAGAATATACACAGCTTAAGTTGGATACCTGACACTCTGAACTGGCTTTTTAAGACATTTTGAGAGGCATGTTTGTTGATGTTTTAAAATGGCCCGTGTCTCCTGTCCTACATATTAATACAATTTATTGTCATCTGTTGATGTTAAAGGCAAATACTGACCCTCTGGGTTAGCGACTAATTGAGGCCACGACCCAAAGCATCAGAATTTGAAGGGGAAATTAAAATATCGGGTTATAAACTATATCATGTATTGCAATATAGCCAAAACATATTGTAATATGATTTTCGAGCCATATCACCAAACCTTCCTCTAAAGCAAAGAATACATCCAGCACCTGAAGCTGGCCCACACCACACACCCTGCTGTGTTTCTAACCTGAGATCAAAGAGTGTCTAAATGCTTAAAACCTGACCTTTAGGGCAACTCGGCTACACAGACAACTCCAGGAAGCGCTCCTGTGCCTGACTCTACTATGATAGTGCTTTCTGCATACGGCATGAGTCATGCACACTCTTGACTCTCAATCTGAGCTAGTGACTCTGTCTGAATCCAAAATGACATGTGTTCTGTCAAAAGAGTATGACATATTCCTGCATGTGAGCAATGCTTTTGTGCTTCACACAGCGTGCTACTGTGTGCCAGGCCCAGGCTCGTACCCACGTGGTGCAACAACAATGATGTAACAACAATGACAGGGCTCCCCGACCGTCATTATGGCTTTGTCTTTGACATGGACTTATTGAAACAGAGGCACAGGCATGCAGCACAGCCTCCAAAATGATAATGCTTTTGAACTGCCTGCTGCATCTTCTACACATGCTGTAACAGCAAAATCCATGATAATCTGATTTTGTCTTGCATGTGGTCTGACTGCTCTCTTATCTCTTTATTCTGTTAGTGGACACTCTAATCCAACTATGCTTATAAAAAGTTAAAACTCACCTGTCTCACGGTTCAAAGGATTCCACAGAACATCTTCAAGAGACCAACACACTGTTTCTGAGGTCTGAAACTAATATTTGCACCAATGGAAAAACTCGGCTCCCATCTGAACTCAACATATATTTCTCATGTTACAGACAGCGGGTTGCTCTGATTTGACTAGCAGCAGGTGTTTAAGTAGTCCCACTCTTCCATCTCACTTGCAGCAAGCGTGCTGCAGCAACAGCAGCATGAAGCCAAGCTGTGTCACACAGCCTGTTGGTTATAGCTTCTTTATTTCCATCACATTCTCTCCCATCCATCACCACTGTAACTGAGCTCTGGAAGAGGAATATTTACATTCTCAAACATATCCTTTCAACACACAGGAGAGAGAAAAAACTGGTTTAAAAACAAACAGGTGATCAATTCTGGTCCATTATAAGACCCAGCTCTTACAAGGGATTAAGATGTTACTGCAATATAATCATTTATCTTAAACTGTTATATTTACATTAAATATGATAAAACACTGTTGTCTTAAAAGATAATTGTACACAGTGCTTCCTCAACCTCAAATTTGACTTGACTGACTTTGTTAGTTATTCTTGATTCAAAAAATATCAAAGTTTTCTATGTTGGAAAAAGTAAGGACATCAAAATGTCCATATCAACCTTCCGAAAACAATCAAGAACGATATCAGAATTTTGTAAGCATATTTTTCTTAATGAACTGGCAAAATAAGCAGCTTCTATAATGAATTACTGCCCCTAAAAGCTTTGAAGCTGCTTGAACTCTTGAGGTTATGCACCATTGTGAGCACATTCATGGACAGTCAAGTTTCAGCAAGTTTCTAGATGTTTTTGACTTTTCTTCTGCTATGAAAACCACTTGACTAACAAGCAGCTTTCTGGCAACAGGTACAGATACTCAAGACAGATTTGGGGTTGAGCACCCCTTCTAAAAGCTTTGGACTTATTATTATAGTTCAAACATATTTATGCTGGTACAGCCACCAACAAACAACAGCTGTCTTGCAGGGAAGCAGTACCAGTGTAGGAATGTGCAGTCTATTTTGTAGCACTTGATTAAACAAACATGAAACTGTTCCCCTTTTGCTTTGTCAAGTGGGTGATAGTACTACACACCATTCTGAAGCTGTGTGTGTTTCCGTGGGTGTCCATCTAAAATAGGGATGATCTGCTCTGATGCAGTCAGCATGAATTGCCTAAGGTGTGCTTCAAAATGCATCACATTTTGACCTCACTTCTTCTCCAGGAATCATGCATGGATCAAAAAGGTTTTCGCAGAACATTTCAAACATCTATTCCATTTCTGAAATATACAACTGCAGTAAGGAGCTGATTAATCAATTAGTCTAGTGGAAGAAAAGTTGATAACTATTTCAATTAAAGATGAATTCTTTGGCATTTTTCAAAATAAATGTGAAGCATTTGCTGCTTTCAGCTTCTTAAATGAAAAGATTTGTTACTTTTCCTTGTAATTCATGCTTTTAACTGAAGAGACTTTTTATACATAGATTAAATATAAATCAATTAATCATCAATATAGTCTGCAGATTAATAACACTGAGGTGCATTCCCTTGCATACGACAGAGCTACATTTCTGAATTGTCTTTGACCAACGGATACAGAAATCCTTGTGGACATGTTTAAGTAATCAATAAGGATGTGATTCTTTCCTCACAAGTGCCACTCTTTCCACACTCTGACTCTAAATGTCAGTATTGAATACTGAGGCTTTCACTCACAGCACCCTGTAGGGGAATAGATCATCTATGTAAACTAAGGTGTGTCTGACAAAACACAGGTGAACAAAGATCCGGAATTTACATAAGCTTCTGAACACATCCTTGTATAATATACATTTAGTTTCTGCTGCAGATAGGGATGTCATGTGCTGATCTATGGGGTTAGAATGCCAACATAGGGCTTTTATTTTCAAAGTAGGAGTATGTATGTATTTTTTATGTCAACGTCATGGTGTCAGTACACATTATACTGACAGACCATGTGCAGATGTGAGAGTCAAAGTTCAACCAGGACTGACTCACATCAAAATACTGTGATAAAGGGTTATAAAACTGTATTAAATTGTACTGTATTAAACTTTCTTGTAATTAAAGGAATTAAAAGAAAGAAGAAAAGCTTAACAGATGTGTGTATGTCCACATAGTGACTTCCCTGTCTTCCCCTATCCTGCAGGTAGCTTGTTATGGTGTCACGATCAATAGGACTCAACAAGGAAGGGGACACATTTGCTCGGTGGGGTTAAAATGATGAGGCTATGCCGGGGTTGGCGCGGCTGCAGCACAGTCCCAAATATCTCTGTCTCCTGCTCTCTGTCATACATCCATCTGTTCCAGTCTCTCTCTTTTTCTGCCTGGGTCAGTGTTACACTCAGCTCGGATCAAGATTGTCTCCAGCATTTGTCACATCCCTGGATCCGCTCCTGCTGTCTCTAATGATCCTGTCTCTCCCTGTTCTGTCACACTACGGCAGTAATTCTGTCCATCCTCAAGAATGTCACCCTCTGCTGTCTCCATCTCACCTTCTGTCTTTCTCATCTTCTGTCTTCCCATCCTCACGCTCTCTCCTCCTTCTCCTACCATCCACACACACACGCTCATTCAGTATTCATATTTAAGAGGACATTTATGAGCATGAAACCGAGCATGTGCATCTGCACCATTTTCAGTGCGGGAGAAACCTACATTTTCTCCTCGAGCCTTCCCTTGTCCCCTTCCTCTTCCTTATCTAGCTAATCCAGATTCTGGTTTTGGTTTCGTGTTGCTCATCTTTTTTTAGACTGAAAGCCATGTGCCACTCACTCCTACTCTCCCTCTGCCTCTTTCTCCATCTTTTTCTCCCACTGCCACCCACTCAATCCCTTTCACCTCTTCCCACTCCATTTTCTCTTCTTTCAGTTGATGTGATAGTATGTGCACTGCAGATTGAATGTCTGTGTTTGTGTATACATTCATGTGTCTTTATACTGGGTGGTTAACATATGCGCTCTGCCAACCTGTCTGTGGCTAGCTGCCACTAACCATGTACAGATCTGTATCTGGTCAGTTGCTGAAAATAACTGCAGCATCACACTACTGCAGCCACAGGTTTTCAGCAGTGTGCTGAATGTATTGTGGTACTTGAACAGCTTTCTATTAATGGCTTCGCTGTATAATCACATGATTTCAGTTCTGCGGCTTATAGATTTTGCAATACGTGCACGTCTGTCAGGGAGGGGACATGCACGAACACACTCTCACTTGCGAGGCATCTGCCACAGCATCAATACTTTCTCACGGACGTTATCAAGACGTAATGCCATTTTCTATATGGCTTTTTTTACCCATGATGCACTGTCATACTCAAAAAAGAGCAAGTCTGAAACTATGATGCATGCAATGACACCTACATCTCCACAAGCCAAAGCAAAGACCTTACACAAATCATTGGACTGGATAGAACACAACTGTAAGCGCTGTTAACTCGGCATGCTATCTCTCATAAACTTGCATATTCAAGCTGTCTGTCTGACAAATGAGCACAAATTAAACCAAATTTTCAGAACAAACTATCTTTGCTGCAAGTTTTACAGAAATAAGGGTTGCTTTTCATGCTGACATGTGTTCAGCACACAGACAATCAAATTATCTTCCGTTTCAAGGGCCTGTGGCATTATATTCACAGACTACAAGAATATCACATTTTGTCTGAGGTAATTCTCTCAGACAAAGAATTACATTTACACCTGAGCTGAATATTTGCAGTGTATCTATGAGTGTAAAATTTTAATGAAATCACTCCTCAGTTTAGCTGATATGTGTAAATATATCAATTTAGTAGAGGCATATTTCCCTGAATGAGGGAATAAACGTGTCTTGGTGTTTTCCTATATCCATTCTCCTCTCACGAGCACTCACCTACACATCATCACGACATGGCACGACAATAAAGACAGTCTGTTGAGGTCATACAGGCCTACAACTTTTCCAACAAAACATATGCCCATTGTTTGTCGATAAAACTGCAACTTATATTCTTCTACATGGTGTTTGTTACAGCATATTCACGCATATACTGTGCATCAACATGAGTTTATGATTATTGAGACTTCACATATACAAAGACAACATCCACGTTGTATTAAAATTTATATGATGGTCAATGAAAATTACAGTACGTGTGCATTATTTCCAGATAATTGCACGGCTCTAATGGAGTGTGAATTATTTTCTTAATAAAAATTAGACCCACTCAAATTGTACAAGTAAGTAATTTCAAGTTACAATTGCAAGGTACAACAGCAGATTTTAACAAAGTCTTTGGCCTTTCAGGCTAGAACAACATATATGATAAAAGGTGAACTGAGGACGAAACAAAAATTAGAAAATTAGAAGAGAAACCTTAACACAAAACAAATACCAGCCCAGGCAGCATTTTATCACAGGACTTCTTTCTTTTTGAAGCAGCGACCTCACATCTGCAGAATGATTATATCTAAATCTTAGGCCACAGTGTAGTCGTATTATACTCTTTCTAATCCCACTGAAACAGGTGGTTCTGAAAAGCTGCATTATGCCATGTCCATGTCACATACCTCTGGATCCAAACTCTTATCATCACTGATGAACACACTCAACAGGATTTTAAAAATGCTTTTCAGGGCTGTTTTCCAAATTGCTTTTATTTTAGATTTGCTCCATCATTTTTGATACTAGTCACTGCTGGACCAAAGCATCACATATCGCAAAATTAATTATTCTGCTGCCGCTTCATCCCAAATCAGTGCCATTCCTAAACTACATGATGTGGATGGGCAATATATCCATACTATATTTTCATCAAGATATAAAGCTATATATGGTCTTAGATTTTGCAAATTTCTGTATTGTGATACAGTGTTTTATTTTCCTGGTGTTGAAGGCTGCAATACAGCAAAGTGATGTAATTTTCACCAAGCTGTTCTGATACTCAGTGACCCACTACGTCATTATATCCACATCATTGATGATCATTTATCAGAAACTGTATTATTTCCAGTACAAAACAGTCATCCCTACAATGTTGTTGCAATATCAGTAGAGGTATTCAGTCATAAAATAAATCTTGTCGCTTGTGAAAGTAAGATCAGTAGTCTGTCATTTATACATCCAGTCGTAGCATCTGTGATGTGCTTTTCAGGAGATTTCAAAGCATTGACACACATATTGCATATCAACATATAGCCTAATGATATTGTAATAATATCTTAAGGCCATATCGCCCAGCCTTACTACCTGTTAACAGCCAAATCAAAAAACCCAAAACAATAGGTAAATATTTGAGCAGAGGAGAAGGTTGCCTGGCACAAGAAGAGGTCAGACATGCACACTGCAGAGGAAAACAGAAAGAGAACACACTGTATCTGCTAGCACTCCCTGGAGGTTAATGGTATCCACTAGGGCTGAAGCCTTCAGGGAAACCAGAGAACAAAGCGTAAACACTGGTGTTGATTGGCACTTTATCAACGGCTTGGCTTGGATTGATTTTTTTTATATATTTTATTTATCATTTGCAGACATCCATTTTATTGTACAAGACTTAGGGACATAGTCCCCTACTTATCTGTGTAACATAAAAACACCCTTTGCTCATAACAAACTTATCCGGTGCCTCATCATATCACAGGAGACCACAAAAGGTCTAGACTACAGTTTGTGTAATGACTGACAATTCCTACTGTTCCACATTCTTCTTCCATGAACTCACCTCTTGTCAGCTCTTGAAATACCATATCATTCATGGTGTCTTATTCCTCGTAGCTCTTAGAGGTGTTCACTAAAGGCGAAACACTGCTTAGTGATGGCATTTGCGCTTTGGAGCGGCATGAGCATAACGACAACAGGGAAAAACAGTATCCACAACTGGGAATCGTGAGAAAAGGAGGGCCCAAGTTATCAGTGAATATATTCTCGGTGTGCATGATAAACAGGTGTGACATTCCCCTTACTGTCGCTGTGCCAGCTCCTTCATTTAAAAGGGAGGCATGTCATCTATTGCATAAACCAAGAGCAGAGAGTCCTGATCATGGGAAGGCTATGGTTTATGTCTGGTTTGTCAAGTCTTCTAGTGATGTTGACTGATCAGTCACCTAAAAAAAAGAAAGAAAGAAAAAAAAAAGGGTTCACACCTATATTTACTCATTCATGTGAATGCTTGGGGGTAATGAACTGCACATCAACAGGCCAATAAACTGCCACATTACTTTAGACTCTTGCAAACTTGTGATTGGCATCTGTCATCATTATATCCTGTATAATAACTTACAATTACACAATAACTCAGAAGAAATCGTAGTGAGCTGCAGCCTGGGTGTTTAAATGTGCAACAGCATTCAAATGTACGATTCCGACAAGTCCGACTGGCAGCAGCGGCAGTAGTGTCTAATCTGATTTAAATCAGGACAGCTGCTTAAGGTGGCATCCTGTGGGCCTAGCTAATGTGGATGTGGCCTAAGTAATGTGTCTCAAACGAGCGCTAAAAAAAAAAACAAAAAAAACGTGAACGGAACGGGAGCCGGGTCACGCTGTCCGTGCCGCTGGCTTGCCCTGCATGTGCACAAAACTACAGGCAGGTAATCGCTCAGATCCGTCAGTCTCCGGATCCGGTAGCTGCTGCTGCTGCTGCTCACCTGAATTTTGACGATGCCTTGCCAAAGCCCACTGCATTGGTTCCGCTCGCTCTCCCATATCCTTCCGACTGCCGACCCGCCTCAGCCTCGCTTCTCCCCGACACCGGCTCGGGGTTTTTTGGGGGGAGGGTATGAATTCACAAATGTCTCACGGATAGAATTATAATAACCGTACAGACGTCATTACAACGGCGGGATGAATGGACCAGGAGACATCAAAGAGCCGGGGCTTTCCTCGGTTATCTGTCGGGTGTCAGGCAGACCCGGTACATGCCATCAAGGAGCCGAATCAATCACACGGTCGCTTTTCAAACCGCCGGAGACTTGACGGCTCGCTCCTCCGCTCAGCGGCAACACGTCGTCGGCTGCTGGCAGTCCAGCTGAGTACGGGGTCGTCTTCAAGTCCCTCCGTCGGAGCTCTGCATAATTTCTTGTCCACAGAAAGATGACAGTGCCTCGGGTTTGACGAGCAAGACGAGCCCTTCGGTCTTCACGTAGTAGTCAGTAGCTTGTGTGTGTGCCATCAGCCGGACAACTCCCGAACCTCCGCAAGGGTAGCCTGAGCGGAGGGAGCATTTCCCGTGAAGCTGACCCAACCCCTCGGACGTTTGCTCCCGACAACAAAAAAAAAATAAAAAAAATAAATACGTAAGAATTCTCTGTATCCCCCCTTCCGTGTTTGGCTGCGCAAATCCCATACAGTGTTCTGTTTACGCACACCTGACTCCGTCTTCGTAAATGGCAGCCCGCAGACACTTTGGAGAATCCTGCGGAGAAAGGGCGCCACTGGTGGTTTGTGAATATCAGGGATTCGGTGGCTGACTCAAAGAGAGCAGTGTTTTTCGAGAGGCTGCCGCTCCCCTTTGTGAAGTCACCCAGAGAGACCCCGGGGGGATTTGACGGCCTACTCTGCCTGTTTGTTCGGTTACTTGAACATTTTAAGGGAGACGTCTGTTTGTAACACTACCTATCATTTAAAAAAATGAATGACACTACCTTAAATTCAAAAACAAATGTAATCGTGTTTGATGTTGTGATGAAATGCGCATGCGCAATGGAGCATTTTATTACAGAGGTCGTTGCCACAGCGACGGAAAGGCGATGCATGCAAAGATTGACTCGTGCGGTGAGTAAACTTGGGTTTTTGGCAGCATTTTGTACAAAACATTTACAAACTATCGTTACAACTATAAAAAGAAAAAAAAAAAAAACCCTCTATGAAAGTCCCATCAGCCACATGTATAAGCTGCCTTATATTATCTCAAAACTAAATCATTTAATCAGCCCGTTCTCCATATTGTCTACATTTTGTTCACAGCCCTTGTATTTTCATCTTCGTCACACATTTTCTCATGCGATATTACACACGTATATTTCAAGGGTAAACATATTGACACACACAAAAATAGGTTCGATTTTGATTGACTTTAGAATTCTTTTCGACACTGTGGGGCTTCCATCTCGTCTTAACAACTTTATTCTACTTTATATAATCAAAAAATACATTTGGGAGTCCCGATGACTCACCGTGGCAGTGTGTTTTACGTCATCCAGCAAGCCTACGCGTTTGACCGTCAACTCTATCGTCATTTTACCGATTACTATCTTGGCATTACAACGTTCTTTGGGTCTGCGTATACTGGGCGTGGATCTGCGTCACGTCATAAAATCTACACATGAAATAGGTGTAGTGTCATCTGTCAGAAATGCGGGCGAGCAAGCAAATTATACGCCAACAATTTCATACAAATATAGATTTTTTTTCTTTGTTGTAAAATCAGAGAAAAAGAAACCCTCATCACAAATCTCGTCCTTACATTCGCAGGGATTTCTCACTTTCACATGACCTCCTGCTAAGACTGCTGACCTCATGGCGCGGGGTTATGTGGCACGCATCTGCTGTCTGCAAATAGATTGAAAGCTGCCTTTATCTGGTGTGTCAACAGCAACAAGATCCATTTTCTATGATGAATCCATGAAATGATTGTTTGTGGAAGGAAAGAGTATAATGTCACAAACAATTCAACATTTCCCACAAAATAAAGCTGTTTAAACAGGGGAACTATGATATAGAATGGATCCCCTTAATAGCTAAGATTAAAACATGGCTAATTTCCTTATAACATGACCTAATAAGTTTTATGGGAGGATGATGGTGAGTGGTGTGCCTGGGGTGTACGCTGTTGGGCTGCACATGCCCATTGCATGCTGGGTATAGAAAATAAATGCATAATAGAGAAAGAGATTTGCTTTTATTCATTTAGCACATTGGCTTTGAAATGCAACAGCGAGGCTAAAGTTCTGATTTTCAGCTTTAGTTGAGAGTTTACATCCACAGATGAGCAGTATATGACCTGCAGCCCTGTCATTCTGCCCTTTAGCAGAAAAGTATGGGATTGCGTATAAAATTGATTGATTCCTTCACATTCCTTCCAACATTGTGGACCCTTAAACCCATCCAGGGGTGAAGGTCAGCACTTAAACCTCAGCAAAAACATGAAAAATGTAATTTTCTGGATACTTGCTTCTTCTGCACGATACCTCAAACATCACAGTGCCAACTTGTTTTCACATAAATCAAGTGTAACACGTATTATATCTCTAAATTGGAAAGCTAATTGGACAAAAAGGCTTAGCCATCTTTAAATAATACTTTCTCGTTTAAGATTCAAGAAGGCTTTAAAACCCAGGATGTAATCAAAGAATAGTCTCCCCCTATTTTGTGGACCAGGTGGTACATCCCAGTCTCTCCTCCACTCCCTTGCTCATTCTCCTCCCTCCTGCTCTGTGTCCTCCATCTATTCGCTTTCCCTCATTTTCTTATATTAAGGACATTCTCACTCCCAGAGACCACTGCAGTTCCTCCCGTATCTGTTATCCTTGTCATCTCTACAGAGCTGTTGGACAGGTATGTAATTCTCATAATTTTTCCTCTCAACACATCACTGCAGGATTTAGTGGGAAGCATTTTTATTTAAAGTCAGCCTACATTCTGGAAAGTGCTAGCTGCTATAAATGTCAGCAGTGCATACTTCTCTTCATTCTTTTTCCCCATTTGCATTTATACTGATTTCCTTAGTCACCACAGTCCTTATTCTCTCCTCCATCTTGTCCTCCATTTATAGCACAAATGACTCATGCAGTTTTTACAGTGAGAGAACAGAGCGCAAGACAGAGGAAGGGCTCTGTTTTTTCTCCCTGCATGTTATTGCATCTGGATTACTTTCTTGTCGGGGATCAAAGAAATAGAGATTCAGTTCTGGCTATGTATACGGTCTGCAGCTGCAATACCATTCCCTCTTCCTCCTTTACAGATCTAGCAATTGAAAAAGCTTTACACAGGAAGCTGTTGTAGCATCTTTTTTTTTTTTTATCAGTGGAGGTTATGTCACAGCTGCTGTGACCAAAATAAACAGTTCCTTGTCCTCTGAGCATCGGAGTGTTCCCATCAATGTCATCTTTTTCCAAGGTCACATTTAAGGCCTCGCTGCCACATGACTGCTTCAGTGCCGTGCAGTGATTCGTGGATTTCATGGGCTCGCTCCTATGTCACTGTCTCTACATTCAGCAGAGCAGATAACATGAACATGAGCCAAATTTAGTGGGATCATCTGGCTGTGTCTGTTTGCTGTTTTTCCTCAGTGAAGCAGCACAAAGCTAACCTTATAAAGACTCCTGCTGACCAGACCACACCTCTGTCCCTGAGTCCATGGAAGCCAAGGCCAAGACCGGGGCTCCAGCGCCCAAAGCAGCATCCAAAGCAGAGAAGCCGACAGCCCCACGCAAGTCTGAGCCTGCCCCTGCAGCCCCCGAGCCAGAGAATCCTCCTCCCCAGGATGGGGAAGCAGAAGCTGAAGCAGCAGCAGCGGCGGCAGGTGACGAGGCTGCGTCCTGCTGCACAGACTCTCTGGAACACCTGAAACCCTTTCTCATTGGTGGTGCTGTCATTGCTGCAGGAGCCATCTTGTTGGGAATGTTGCTACTGGTGAAGAGGAATTAAACCAAACCATTATCTCAAATTAAAGTGTTTATTGGTTGATTAGTTACAGCATCATTGTTGAGTGGTTCACAGACTATGATGGTACACATGGGGGATGGGGAGCCACTGTGCAACTTTTATTTTTGACCTGCTTTCACTTGTAGTGAATCGAACCATTCAAGTTTTGATCAAGGCTGTATATGGAGCATAATTACACATAGTATATGCATGAAGTTGCTTCAGAATCGCATCTGAATTGTAATAATCTTTAAAAAAAAAAAAAAAGCCTCACACTGTAGTACTGGGCTTAAAAGCCTAAACTCTCTAAATATAACTTTTCCAACTGCTTTATCTCTTTTAATCCAGTTTGCACAAATATTGATACAAGCTTGCAATATTTGTGCAGTCTCACACTGAAAATGAGCTTGGTTCACGATCATGAAAAACTGTATAAACTTCATAATACTGAAATGTATCGATATTAATACTGGCAATTAGGAGTTGTAGGTTTTATTTTACTTTCAAATAAGACAATTGAAAGAGTATGCCTGAAAACAGGTGGGAATATGCATTGTGAGGTATTGCACATTCTGGCCACATCATTGCCAAAGTGAAGGGATTTCACTTTCTCTTTTTTCCCAAAGTACCAGAAGAGAGACACTGAATCCCTGCATATCTAAAAACAAAAATCTGATGGAGAAGAGCAAAGTGCAATTTTAAAAAATCAACCTTTTCTGAGAGAGAAAATATTAGCATGCAGTGGTTTAGGAAAGGTACGTAGAGGACTGTTGGAGATGCAAGTGTGCTGCAGAGAATAATAGTAAAGTTAGTTATTGCTTTAGAATAAGAGAGTTTTATTTTATCGTCAAATGATGTCACAAATCAATAACCTTTCATGTCGTACAACAACAGCCACAGTTATGCTGGTTTGATCTGTTTACATCCTACAGTCGATGTAGCTGTAGCAGGCTGAACGGCCATTAGTGTTGCAGTATCAGGTTTAAAGCCTGCTGCCAAAACATTAGAGTTGTTTCTGTCTTCACTGTGTTCCCCTCATGTGGTTTTAGGAAAAATCCTTGTTTTTAAAAACCTCATTAATAACTCAGTACAACTATAATGTAATGACAGCATCCTAGGGCTGTAGGGAAAGTGGGATGTAGATGAACTACTGTTGTGTAGTTAACTCAAAGGTTAAAAAAAAAAAAAAAAAAAAAACCTGAACTAGTCACGATGCTGATGCTGCACACACTCAACTGTACAGCTGTACACAATATTGTCGACTCATATGTAAAGCTCATGGAGACCTTGCATAAGTAGATAGCGGAAAGAGAGCTGACGCACCCCATTACTCGATTTTAGTTGTAAGGGCGAGTATGAATTTTACCACGCATTACTGGCCAAATATATTGTACAAACATAGCACATTCACCATAGTCAACACCCCAAACACATCCAAAAGATAGTATGCCAACACCAAACAAACTTCACCTCACATTGTACGATACAGTTTACCAAATGAAAAAAAAAGAAAAAGAAAAAATCCTATTTTCATAATTTCAACAGCGTATAAATGCAATAATTCAGATAGGACTCCTCATTTAGCACATGTGCTGTAGCAAGTTAAATTACATTAAACATGTAATAATACTGTAGAAGATGATGTATGATGTTGTTGATGGCAATGACGGCGATGTAAGATGATGATGATGGAAATGGTTATGTTTTTTTTCATGATGACTGTAATGATGATAATGATTGGTTATGATATATTTTTGATATATTTCTAACATATTTTCCTTCTGCACACTCCCCTCTGCCCCCAAACGCCGAAATGTAAAATGTAAAAAAAGAAAGAGGTTATAATCTTACCTTTATTAAAGTCAGTGAACCAGTGACTATTTATTGTCTAATAATTTTCAAATTAATTAATTTGGCATCATACCTTTGAAGACAGAGCCTCAGCTCTATTAATCAGTTGGAGGTAAAAATGTTTTTCAGTTACACTCATCAGTCATTTGAGTTAACATGATTAATTTACACCAACAAACAATTCCCTTTTGGAATTTTTGACTCAATCTAGTTTAATTATCTGTACTCTGTGATTAATGGTGAGTGCTTTTTGTTGTTGTAACTACATCTCCAATTTTGAATTACAAAGGACAAGTCATACCGCCATGCTGACAACCATTAAATCTTTTAGAGTTGGTAATTTTTATGTATGACATTTTACTGGATGGCTCTTAATAAACCTTTCTCTAAGCTTCAAAAAAATATTTCTAAAAAAGCACAATCCTCAAAACTCAGCTGAAAAGTCATAGTAAATTATAATTAGGGGTGAGCTGAATTCGTTTATTTTTCACAACAGTTTGTGATTTAACTTTAATCACTCTTTAATGACCACATGTGAGAGATACTTGCTAAAATATTTATGTTTGGTCAGTGTGGGTATTTCTGTCCTCAATTGTCAATATGTGCTACGGATGTGCTGCTCTACTGTGCTCTACCTGAAGAGCCATGAAGATGTTTCTTTAGTCTTGATGATAAGACTTTTCACTTGGGAAGAAGCTGTGTGAGCTATGCTTTTCTGAGGTTGAAACTTTTAAACTCCCATTCAATACCTTTAGGATTTTTTTGTGTATTCTCAAAAGAATACACACAAAAGAAATCAATAATATACTGGCCTAGACTTTCCATGACAGGTGCAGCAAAACTCAGCGATTTTTCAATAAAGCATGCACGGTCTGTATTATATACTGTCACACTTCTGAGGTGTACTTGGCCAACAAAAGTGAGGATTGCACTCCTGGCAGGATTATTTGTTTGGTGACATCTGCCAATTATCATTCTACTTAGCATATTTACAATGTGACAGCTTTGGGTAAATTCCTTGTGTGCCAGATTTTAACTCAATTGCCTTTTCAGTAGTTACAACTGTTTTAAAGGATTTGTTAAATGAACCTTATAGTGATTTGGGAGGCTGTAGTTAAAATGTATTGCGTTACACTATAAGCTGTTTCAAATATTTTGTCCATCCAATCCAAAACAATGATATATAATTTGGTAAACAGTTCAAATATACTAATAATATATTGTGGAAATAACGCTTTTATTCTGAAAGATGTAGACCGGAAGTATTGCTGTTGTTGAAACTGGAGAAAACGAGGGAAGCTGCGAGAACTCTCCCGCAGATAATTTCATTGAAAATAACATAACATTTAAGCTTTGGTGACGGTGAGTAAATACAAGTCGTCGTTATTGTAGCCACTGCTTTTTGACCGGCGAATAACATTACGTCAACTCGTGGAAACATGCAACTAGCGGCTAACGTTAGCTGACACTCTACTGTTGTGCTAATCTCGTGGCTACAGTAAGGGCTAGCTTGAAATTGCACCATGGGATTTAGCTAACGTTACATGTTAATCCGCTGTGAAAAAACAGCTTTAAAACCCTCCTTAGTATAGCAAATCCTGTGAGTAAAGACTTACGTTGGGTTTATCCTTTCAACAAAAACAAGTTGTAGAACTACTACGCAGAAAACATTTGGCTAGGTAGCATTGCTAGCTAACAGACAGACGTTACCACAGCTATACTTCCGCTCGTTTTACTTCTAAACGTGAACACATACAGTTTAAACATGTCTATATGCTAACCTCAATGGTACTTTTGGTATGGAAATCAAATTAGTTGTTTTGCTAACATGAATTAACTAATTGATGCCAACCGGCTGAATTAGCTACTGTGAAACTATACACTTGAGTGTGAATGTGAACAGTCTGACGTGCCTCTGTGTCCAGGTGTCCGACAATGATCATCCCTGTCCGGTGCTTCACTTGTGGGAAGATCGTGGGTAACAAGTGGGAGGCATACCTCGGTCTACTCCAGGCAGAGTATACTGAGGGGTGAGATGAACATCTTTGGTTTCTGTCATTCTGCTGGTGGTAGTGGTTCGTGGCAATGTAATAAGGCTTAGCCAAGTCAAAACCCAAACAGTGTCATTTGCCAAGGGTGAAGCTGTGCCAAAAGAAGCTTCTAGGAAACAGTACACCACAGAGAAACCTTTTATCCTGTTCAGCTGTCTCAAGCCATGTTAATTTCATCCACAGTTTAGAGTTGTCTAAATTTAGACACAAATAATGGTGATTACCTGCAGTAACTTCCATGGCCTTTGCTTCTACGTATTCATTCGTGATTTGTATCTCATGCATTAGGACTAACATTCCTTCCTCTCTCGCTTTTTAAGAGATGCCCTTGATGCCCTTGGCCTGAAGAGATACTGTTGTCGGAGGATGCTCCTATCTCACGTGGATCTTATTGAGAAATTGTTGAATTATGCTCCACTGGAAAAATGATTCTGACTAGCCACCTTCAACTATTGCAAGGACTTTGTGGGGCTGTGGCATGGACAGATTAATGTTATATTATTGATGTGCGACAACAAACACCGACTACAGTGAAGACGTTTTGAACAATTATGTGTGCACAAATGTCATGTTTTGTTTTTTTTTCTAAATAAAGCTATTAAATGAAATGTGTAACTTGTTACTGGTTTGTCTATTTATCACACATTTTTCTCCAGAACTATGAGGTGAAAATGACCTCTCTGTTGCACCTCAAGTCTTGGAGAAAATTACTGCAAGTAATTTCACATAATCTCTGTCTCGGGATCAGACTCTCTGAAAATGAATTTATACTGAGTGTGTCAATTACTGTCTCAGATAAAATGATAAAGGTGTAAGAATGGTCAAAAGTATTAAGTTACTGGGGTGTTTCTAACTGCACTGACAATACCATATCAGTGACGTATAAAAATCAAAATTTGGATCATTATTAGATAATCCATGAAGGTGCACTGTATAGTATTGAAAAAATATCAAACTCAGAAATTGTGTTGATATATTTTTCTATACAAACAAGCTGTCTTTGAGGGAATAAGGTTGCCAGACAACTGAACCAAGAAAGGTAGCTTTAGAAGGCCCCTCAAAGTAAAACCGTATGAAATGGTTTGTTCAGTTTTTTTCAGTCATGAAAATCAAACTGTGAAGATCTTTCTCCGTAAAAGTTTCTTCTCAGATACTATAGGGTACCTCTAATGACCTAAATGTCTGAGTAAATGAAACACTAGAATTACATTGTCGGAATGTTTTTTTTAATTTGTAATTTAATACAAAAGAAAGTGATGAAAATGTTACACTACATTACATAAGTTAATCAGCAGTGTTCCTGTGCATGCAAGCATTGGATCACATGTGCCAGCAACAGGTCTACAACCACATGTTGTCCTTGAAAGTCCCAGTATGTACAGATGAACGAGGAACAAATAACAGTACACTTTAGGCTGTTGGAGATACATCTTCAGTCTCACAATTTATAACTCCAGATTTTACAAAGTTTGATGCACAAACAAAAGGTCCTGTCTTCAGTCTGCTTCACAAACACTCGATCAGTCTGGGGAAAAAAGAAACATACTTTTTAGAGCAGTATTTACATAAATCATGTGGACTGTATTGGCCATCAACTGAGGATGCGTCTAAAGTATCCTCAGTTTTTTTTTAGCATTTCGTGCAGTTAATGTGACTTAAACTAGAAAACATTATGAACCTTTGTATTGACTGATAGGCTTTCTTTAATATATCACTGTAAAGTTCCGCATACGCTCCATCTCATGATGTATATTAACAAGACCCTCCAGGCCAGGTCTGTTCATCCACATACTGACAAGGAGACAAAATGTGGTGATGATGATGATGATGATGATGATGTATTAGAGTCTGGTGACATAATGGGTTGCTGACTTTTAACAGTTCATTGCACATTATGAACTTTGTACTAAAAATAAGCACTTGACTGACCTTCGGTTCATGAATGGTAATCTGTCAAAAAGGTTTGGGATGTGATGAAATGTTCTTTTAACGGTTTATCCAATAGAGCTTAAAACTCTAATTCCCAACAATCTGCACTTTTGAGCCATATAAATAAATATATGGAGGACTATAAGATGCATTATTGAAATTAATCACATGCTAAAAACTAAATTACGGTCATTAAGTGACTTAATATATATGTGTACAAAACTAATTTATTCAGTCACAATTACAAGATGATTTTAACCAAGACCAATTCTCTACCTCACTGACTTTGTGAAATACAAGATGAAACATTGTATCACGTTTGTTGGGACATTTAATGAACATTTGGACTTATGCTTAGATCCAACATCTGTAGCAAAATTATTCTATAAGTGTTACTTAAATTCTGCATTATTGGGGTGACCTAGCAAGCAAGCTAAAGGATGTTATGTGAAACACATTAAGCAGGGCCAGTAATTACTTTTACCAATCTTTAGGCAGTCTCTTCTGTTGTGGCCTTAATGTACTTCAAAGCACTAAAACATATTATGATGTAAACAAAACCCAACAATAGAACGGACAATAAAATGCATGCCAAAAAATTAAATGGTCTGGTGGGTGAAAAAGTTTATAAATAAGAGGTAAACTTACCAAATTAACGGTAACGGTCTCTGTGCTCTCTGTGCTCTCTGTAATCTCTGTGCCTTTCCCGTTCTCGTGAGCGTTCCTTGTCCCTCTCCCTACTCGAGGAGCTTTCTTTGCGTCTTCGACTTTCCCAACCAGAGGAATCTTCCCTGTCGCGTTCTCTATCACGCTCTCGTTCTCTGTCACGCACCCGGTCCCTATCCCGGTCCCTATCCCGGTCCCGGTCTCTTTCTCTTTCTTCATCCCCAGAACGACTGCTGCTTCTGCTGAAAAATGTGTATATTTATTTTTGCATGAAACAGACTGATAAGAAGAAGCAGCTTATGCCACTTTTTGCATAGACAACAAGATCCATCATGTCTTGGGAGTCCTGACACATCATTACATTAACTGACCTGTAGCCGTAGTTGCCCTGGATAGAGACGAGACAGTCTTTGAGTGAGGTGACCAGGGCTTGGCAGCGTTCATCTCCAAACACTTTGGACTGCTTTATGATGGCGATGGCAGTTAGAAGAGTCTCCATAGCCACCCGCAGTTCTCCTGCATTAGCAATTGCACAAATCAGTTATAAATGAAAGTTGCTTTATGTAGTTAAACACCCCAGAGCTCACATTAACACCAACGACAAGTCTGGACATCAATATCAGTAATTAGTTTTGATTCACCATATTCCATCACAAAACGCTGATAGCCAATTTCAATTTGTTTCAACCTGACAAGATTATACACCTGTCATACCACACCATTGTTTTTTAGAACAAAAGTACTGCATTTGCATCCAGATGTACTCTGTTACCATTTATTGTGAGGAATTTGAGAGTCTGGTTTAAGATGTGAAACATCTACATTCTCCTAAACTCAGACATCCAGAAAAGATTACTATGCTATAATCCTTTCAGCCTTTATTTGAACATCTTTGCCACATTTTATTGTTAACTCTAGGATCTTGAAAGCTTCATGCCTGTGTACATGAAGTCTAAGGAACCATCTGTAGACTTCTGAGATAACAACTGTGCCAAAGCACAGGATCAAGCAAAAGCATCAGTGTTGCGAGTAGCACACTAGGCTCATGTAAAACCAACTCTGCAACACTCCATCAATCAAGTGTTAATGGTATGAAACTCAGCTAAGGCCACTCTGTACCTCGAGTTTGCTAAAAAAGTAATAAACAGACATTGACTGCCTACTCTTGTGCATTAATGCCATACTATGTGAAAACCACAACTACCCGTCATCTGTCTACTATAAGTCCTATATTTCATTGGAGATTTTCAGTGGCGAGAACTAGAACTTTTAGGATTACAGAAACAACACATAGGAACAAAGACAAGGAGGTCTGTTACAGAAAGCTGCACCTGAACACACAAAACCTGGACTGGAGTGGGACCCTTGACCATCGCAGTTTTGCAAGAGAGAACTGAGGCATTTCCTGTTTTGTCAGAGTGATTCTCTCTGGTTTGACATATTAGAATTTAGTAACATTTGAATTAAACATGATGACAACTGTGGGGTTTTCTGTTTGTGTTTCTAGGCCACCGACTATCAAATCTGATCAAACCACCACCACATAGTCCTGGTGAAGCAAATTTAGTGAGTTTTTTGAGTGTTAAGCTAAACGTGACAACTACAGATGATTATTTCCAAATTTTACTTTTAGATTTTTGCTTATTTAGTTATGTTTTCAAAGGCTTTAAGTAATAGTAATAGTTCACTGAATAAAGAGTCGGAATACTTATGTAAATGGGAAAGTATTCTACTATTGTAAGAACTGTGTTTAAAATTTCCATTTAATATACCGTTACATAAAAAATACCACAAAATGAGGCTACATGTATTTACTTTCCAATTCCATTGTAAGATTAATGAGGAATAGCTTTTTAAAAATATTTTGCCACATGCCTGTCAGTCACAGGTAAGAACCAGTTCTTTCTCCACATGGCTTATTAAGCTCTGTGCTGTTTCTTCCACTTCACTGAATCTGATCATTAGCTGTACTTACCAGCTGTTGCTCCAGACACAGCCTTGGTGATAGCAGTGCTGGCAACAGCTCGGTTTCTGTTCATCAGCTCCTCAAATTCTGCATCTGTATGTGTGTGTCTGGAAAAATACACAGATTGTTATCAGGGATAGAATTATACAAGCATCACAAGCTCTTAATAAAAATGTCATTTAATTGATATGGCAAAGATGCTGAATAATGTGTTATATTATGCATAATATTTCAATGTGCTTAATTATTTGGGTATGTCTATTCTGTTTATTACTCCCTGTGTCTTGGTGTTTTGAGTTTCATCTTATCTCATAAGAAAAAGATATATTACTGTTTATGGTTTGCAAAAGTTATGAATATAAAAGAATCTCACTTTTGTTGGCTGTAAGATTTGCTGCTGTGACCGTCTTGTGCCGGATTGACCAATGCTGGATTCGTATGCAGACTGGGAGGTGGTTGGCCAAGAACATGAACTGGAGGAGGAGGAAACAAAGGGGGTGGCAGTGGTGGAGGGATGTTGGGCAGCATATGTGGGAAGAGAGGAGGAGGCCGACCAAGGAAAGGGCTGGGTAATGAGGGAAACCTGTTTGATGGAAAAAGTGGAGGTATAGGGGGAGGGCTGGGCTCCTGCGATAATAATGAGGGAATCTTTTCCAAAGGCTCTGTGTCGTTAGGGTCTTTGGATTGTGCACGCATGGGTATACCTGCAGAGAATACATTGTCTTTGTGAGAAATGACAATTTATATTGATTATTCGCAGCATAGCGTAAAATGAAGAGTATTTTCTCAACATCATGATGCTCTTACGTTTATTAGCTGTGTCCTCAAACATGGTGAGGTTCTGGCGAGTGGCAAAGCGACAGTCTATCCTTTCCCCATGGAGTTCACAGTGGGGTACTTTTTCCAACAATATTTTTAATGACTCTTCTGAGGTTACAACCACCTCTGCATATCTGTATTATAGAGTAGAAGAAACAAAACACGTGACTACACACACAGAGTGATACAAAGCTTGGAGAAATCAAACACAAACTTCAAAGATTTCTCTAAATCGACAGCTACTCACCCTCTTGACTGGCCATTAATTCTGTTCTCAGCAAATTTGATGTCTATCATGTCCATTACACCCAACGTTTGAGCCATGCTAAGGAGGTCCTTATCAGATGTCCACTGGAGGTAAGAGCAGTTTTTTGGGAGAGGGGATGAAAATATGACAGGAGGGTAGATAGTTACTTGTGATATTGGTAAAAAGGACCTGAAGAAACAGATATTGAGCTTGAGGAAACAAATGTATCTATTAATTAGTAAAACTTCTCTTTGTTAAGGAGGAGAGATTGTTGAGGATATATTTCAGAATCATTACTGTCATTAAAGAATATTAAGATATCCCTATTTAACTTTTGGCCAAATGTCAGTTTGTGACATGGCCTTTGAAACAAGTTGTGTTGCTAGAGATTCTTGAGAACGGAGGAAATTCATTATATGTAACCAGGTTCATCAAGGTATCTAGTTAACTATGGAAAGACCACTGGATGAGCTTCAATTCTATTTTTCATTGGTGCTCTTTTTAAGGCAACTCAAGGCATAAGCAACTGTATTAACACAAGTGTGAAATAGAGAATGTCTTGCCATTCCACTAAATAGTGTTTAACAAACTCCCTAAAACTTGCATTGAGTTAATTTTGAGAATCCCATTGTGGTGTAAAAGAGGTGCACATCTGAAGACATTCTGAGAAGCGTTTGAAGGATTTATGCTGCGTCATGAAAACAGACAACATACTACTACAGTGCCAAATGTATAAACAAATGGCAAGTCTGGTGGATTGTTTGATTTGACTTTTATTGAAATGAAATGACTCTACAGATGAATCTGTTTTGACTGGGTGAGGTAGTACATAATCACATCCAAGATATTTGAACATGTTTATTGAAAACAAAGACAGACAATGTACATTTCTTTAAATGTGTCATTTGTCAAGTCTACCTTACATGTTGAAAATGTATTTTCATGTTGTTTCATGTGAAGCTGTGTTATGCATGCCCGTATATACATGTAAACATGAAATCAACATTAACACAGAAAGGGTGGTACTCACCCAGGGGAAATTTCCAATATACAAAGACAGCTTCCTCAGTGAATTTCCTGCTTTTTTACAATTCTCTGTTGTTGTTTTTGCCTTCTCTTGAGCTGATGTGTCTGTCGGAGGTGCCACATTTGTTGTAACTTTCTTGTCCTGATTGACTGCCCCCGTCAGAACTGCATCAAAAAGTTCATTTGCTTCAGCGATTCTGTCCAGTTCCTGTGAGGGATAGGAAAAAAGCAACCCAGGCATTATATACTGTCACCCCGTGAGTCTCAGATGTTTGTAGAGCATCAGTGAACAAAACACACTGCCAGGGGAAATGTAAATACAAGCAAATGCAGCAGCGGGAGGCAGTGTGAAGTGACAGGGGATTGTTCCCATATTTTCTAAAAATCCCTAAATACTACGGGAGTTTTGACAGAAGAAGAAAGAAGAAAACCTGATTGATTCAGTTAAGTTTCTACTGGGGGTATCTGAAGTTGTCAGAAAAACTATAACAACAATCCTGGATGAAAGTACATTCACTTTCACTCAAAGGCAAGTCTCGAACATGGGAACATATGATATCACAACTTTTCTGCTAGACTTGAGTATTACCTGAAGCAACATATGCCTGAAAGACACAACGTGAACTAAATGTACGGTCCCTATTCAGTAAGAGACTGAAATTTTTAACATCTGATCAGTTCGCAAATGAAAAAGGTGCATTTAAACTCCATCAAGGGCTGCAGACTACTTTACATCGCGGACACACCCCTGCATTGACCTCATTGATGCATCTGCAGCGGTGCAAAGACCGTCAACTTCAGACTCACCTCGTCGGTGTGATTCAGATCACCGTAAAGATCTATGAGATCCGTATTGGAGGTGCTTGGTCCAGCCGCACGTCCTGCAGCAGCCATCCTGCGGGCCTAAGATGATCCAGTTGATGGCACTGCAGTTAACCTAGTTAGTCTTGTGTTTTTAGTGCAACTTAGTGACGTTACACTTAGCAAATTACCACTACCAGTAGCGTTACACCTAGCCAAATATTAGTGCATGCCGACAAGTGCATGGTCAACATACAGCCATTGTTGTTGTCGTTACGCCTTGTTTCTATCGACAGCTAACGTTAAACAACGTTCCGCTCGAGACCGCTAAAATAACACCGTTACTAGCTAGGACAGGCAAAAATGACCAACCGAGAACACAAGCGGACATTACTCAGGCCATAATGTTTTAATTAACACGTTGATAACACGTGCACGGTGTTTCGTGAGTGAATGCTCATTTAAATGGATTCGGACTACCATGGGCTCGCTCTTTGATCTGCTAATGCTAATGTAGCTAACCGTTGGCTACGTGAACATTGCGGTGCGTCAGGGATATGTTACCGGCTTACAACATACAACATTCAGTTCCTACGGTCGAGCCCCTTCGAATTCTGATGCGAGGGAATATGTTGAGCCAACGCACTCATTATATAAATTAACTGAAAATACTCAAATTAAATATTAACAATAATTATTTTTTTTGCAGCTTAACATTACCTTTACCTTAACGTCACGTGCGCGCTGTTGTGTATCCGGTCCCCGCTCGTTAGTGCCCCGTGTGCTCCTGTGTGACGTGAACCGCTTGTGTAAGCCCTGTGTTATGTGTTTGACTTTCAGACATCACGAACATTTCTTTCCACGGCGAGGAAGCAGCTCATAGCCCAACTCCCAAACGTCCCAAGAAAAAAAGGTTAAAATGCTGTCGTCTATTGTTGCAAGAAGAGTGAGTAATCTAGCAAACGTTGCATTTATTTGTACATGTCTTGGTTCAAGTTTGAACGCTGCGCCGTCTGAATGTTAGAGCTCTTCGAGGACTTTCGAAAGCTCTGCCTCTAATTTGATCTATTTAGTGTAAGAAAACGATGTAGCAGCCTATTAATGTTGCACATAACTACTCGTGACAGCAGCTCAGTCTTTTGGTGTCGTAGTGTTGTCTGCTGAGGGACAGGAGTAGCTGAACAGAAGCGTGCGATATTATTATGTAACTCCCCTCTGTGTCGATCCCTGTTTTCGTCTGTGTCGATAAATTGATCAAATATCTAAACTTTGTGAACTTGAGGTTATATGTTTGATGAAAGAGACTGTGACCTCCATTAACGAAACGAAGACGTAATAATTTAAAGAGGATTTTGTACGTTGGCGTGATGTTAGGATACATTATGTATGTAAAGTATATGTGTTTCTTTCTCGGTTTTAATTAATCTATTTTTGTTGTGCCAGTCAGCCATTAGCCAAATCCAAGCCACAGACATTTTCCTCTTCAAGATAATATAGGATATATTACATGAACTGTATCTTATCCTAAGATCTTATCCTTTTACTAAATATCTTAAGGAATCAATGGATTGAGCAATATAAAGAATAGTAGAGCCTGACTGATTACGTTTTTTTTTTTTAAGAAGTTTTCAATAAGTGCATATCAGACTAAAAATATGGCAATGACATTCTCATGTTCTCATAGACGGTCATGATGAATATAAGAATACAACCCTTAAAACCGTCAAATATTACTCATTATAAACCATTAGCTTTATAAGATTTGAACATTTAAGACTTAAAATGACCTTCACAGAGTCAACATGAAGCAACATTCAGGCATGCACTGTTACACAAATATGACGATTGTTAAACATGTTGATCTAATGTTTGAGTAATGATGGATGCTTTAAGGTAAAAGTCCAAATGGTAATACAAAATAAAAGCAGTGTTTTAGAATGTAACTTGGACAATCAGATGTAGTGACAAACAAAAATGGGATATATCAGTTCAAGAACAGCACTGCCTTTCTTTAACAGACTTTAAACATATTCCTCAGTTATTAGTTTAACTCATCACATTTATTGGATGAAATGCTAGGAAAAAAAAGGCTATCTGTTCTAACATGTATGTTTATTGCTTGTCAGCTTGTTACAGGGTTACACCGGGCAGCATGGAGACCAGCGGTCACAGGGCTGGTATCATCTCGTGGTTACCGTGGAGATGCGCCCGATGACACCAGAGGTGACCTGATTGAGATCCCTCTGCCCCCTTGGGAGGAGAAGCCCAGCGAGCCCATTGACATCAAGAGGCGCCGCCTGCTGTATGAGAGCCGCAAGAGGGGGATGTTGGAGAACTGCATTCTGCTCAGGTTGTTCAACTGCACTGTGTTTGTCTGTGTGTTGGTGACAGTTTTTTCTTTCATCTCATGTACACACTTTCGAGCAGTGGTACAGTACAGGTGTGTGATCGGTTTTCGTGACAAACTCTTCAGGTTTCATTTGTACAAGATTCTAGTTCAAGTACACAGTGTTGAATAGGCTGGGGTTTGTGGGGGGGAACATTGGAAAGAGCAGGCAACATGTGTGTGGATACGGGCCCTAAGAATCTGATTTCGTAGTCTTCTCAACACATCTTTTTGGGATTATATTATGAACAGTGTCAAGAGTGATATCAGGAATGATAAAACATGTACTTGTATCATGTAGGAAGTATGCATTAGAAAAACTGAAATGTCTAGTTGTTGTTTTCACAACTACAGAGATTAGGATTCTTAGAGATCTGTGTAAAAAGTATTTTAAGATATGAAGGTTGTGTTTTTTTGAGTGCCACCAGATGGTTTAAACAAATATAGAATAACGGGACACAGACAAGAGATTAAAACCAGGATGAAGCATTGATGCGATATGAAGGAGCCCAAAGAGGAAGAAGCTCCTAGCATGCAGCCCATTCACCAGCTGCTCAGATAATTAACAGCACAGCTACAGCTTTCCATTTAAAGAAAACATCCAAATGAGTTCCCTGTCTCTCTTGCAGCCTTTTTGCAAAGCGATACCTGAACACAATGAGTGAGATCCAGCTGCAGCAGTACGACAGACTGATTAATGAACCAAGCAACGACTGGGACATCTACTACTGGGCAACACGTAAGAGAATTATTATTATTCTCTCTTTATTTTTTTTTCTTTTTGATGAGTTTCCCCTCTACATTTGAAAATTGCCTGTAAAATCTCATCCAGTACATTAGATGTAATATGTTAAAGTCAGAAGTTAGTGGCCTGGCAACCAGTCCATAGGCATTTCAGACACTGAAGGGAATGTAGGTACACGTTAAATGTTAATATTTGTACAAATTACAACTAACAAATATTTGGTTTTACTTGTTGTTTTGTGTTAAAAGCAAGAAGAAGTCAGGTATTCTAATTCATATTCAGCCTGCAACAAAATGTGAAAAAGTCCCACTGGCATGATAATAATAATATATATATTTTTTATTTTTATAACTGGCAATCACAACTTATGACTCTGAAATAATGAAATCCCAGGTCTTCTACCTTTCTTTGCTCACCCTGGGAGCAACTTCAACGTCCCAGTTGGACCTACTATTTTAGTCTTCTGATTTCCTCTTAATTTGATTAAATTACGTGTCTGTTTTGTTGCGTGCAACAGCCGAGCAACAGAATCTGTGTGAGAGCGGCACAGATCAACACACATCCAGTTGGCAGCAACACTCTTGAAAACCAAACAAAAAGCAGTTGCATGCAATCTGACTTTACTGAAACAAATACTCATGGTGTTAAGTTATTAAGTGTTATGAATAAATGAGCCCTTTATTTCTTAAGTTGAGGGAAACTCTTGCTCTTACTCATGCTCAAAGTTGCCTTATCCAGTTTCCACAAATGACACAAATACAAATGTTGATGTCCATTTTCTTTTTTTTTTTATTATCATCAGGAGGGAAATATCATGATGAATCAGCTAACGTCAGCCTTTCACTTTTACGTTGTCAGCTTGTCCTAAAATAGACCACTGTGATGTCAGAAGGGCTCCCCTCTGTGTGCTCATTGCTCTCCAGCCATCTGCCTCATCATTAATCCTCTCAATGAAATAAAGAATCTGAAATCTAATTGTATAATTATTTTTATTTACTTACACACATAAGATTAGATAAAATCAGATAATCAAAAGATAAGAGATGTGTGAGAGAATGTCAAGAAGCCATCAGGATAATACAATGGACCCCCCTCCCTTCCAGTGAAATAAAAACAGTAAAAACCAATCCATATACAAAATTTGACTATGTGAATTAATATTAGAAGCTCTTAAAGATGTGTCTTTTATAATTCCTTATTTGCACACCATGATATGTAATAAAGGGGGGACTGGCCATGTTTCCTTTTATAAAAAGGAAGGTGAAGACGATCAACTTAGAGGCCTCAATATTTAAGATTTTAATGGTCATGGGTTGGAATGTGAAAATAATTAATTCTGTTTTTCTTTTTGCTTACAGAAGCTCAGCCTACCCCTGACGTTTATAAGGGCGAGGTCATGGACATGCTGCAGGAGTTCACAAAGAATCGAGACCATGAACAGAGGTTGGACGCGCCCAACTTAGAGTACCTGGACAAGGAAAGTCAATGAGGTCCAAGGCCTTGCCGACCTTCTCAGAGACTCATTTTTGGTGGAGCGCTGGGCTAAATATCAGTGTTATAACCCACCTCAAACATCTTTCAGAAGACAGCAGCTGTGTCTCTCCAGTAATATGCAGCAGAGTGTACAAAATATTAACCATCCATGACTACGGTACATCTCTCTGTGAAATATTCTCACCATCAAAGCCTCTGTGCACTGCTTTTTCTGTTATTATAGATTTGCGGGAGCTGAGGGACATTTGCAGACTGTGAAAAGTCGAATGCAAGACAATATTTGGAAGGTTTTTCCGAAGATTGTACATTAATTTTATTGTAAATTTGTGATTCAAGACTGTAAATGTAAACTATGAGACACATACTAATCAAGACAAGTGTTGATAAATGGATACATTTGTTTCTAAACTTCACAAGTGAATAGAAATGCATTGAGTCACTCATTAGCGTAACATGTTGAACTGTCACGTTTTGGCTGTTGATGATGTCACTGTGCCTATTACAGATATTATGGGTTATTTAATAAATGTTGATGCTTGGGAAAAGCCTTTCATTAATATATTAACGTATAACTAAGGGTTGAAAAGACACGCTATGACTGACTGTTAACTTTATTTATTACACTATGACGATTGCATTGCGTGCAGTATCAGCTCACTGACACCAGATGGAAGCAGATCACCTTATTTTCAGTGACTCAAATTCAAGCATCTGCTGATCACCTGTAAACCACATACATCTCACATTCCTCTTATTTCAAGCAGGATGCAGTGTCAAAACATCAGCCCACAGCTGGTGTATTTATTCAAATGATCATTTGCTGTGGATCTTTCAAAACCAAGGTGCAGCTTCCTGACAGAACAAAAATGCTCAGTGTTTCTTCATGATTGGATTTATGATGAAAGGAACCGATGCCATGAGATGAGAAGTGCATTTTTTTAACAACTTTTATGAAAGAACACATTCATTCTCTCTGAGAAACAGAGTTTCCACTTAAACCGCATACATTTTTTCTGCTTAAAGCCGTGCCAACAAGGTCATAATAATCTCCTCCACCAGCAGATCAGTGTGTTGACTGCGGGGAAAATATCGTGCCTGGCTGTGTGTCATGTCGGTTCAGTGGAACCTTGTACTGAGAGCAGGAGGGAAATGCCCTCTGGCCGGGAGATGTGCACAGAATCTCAAAACAGATGACAAGGCTGCTTGCGTACGCCCATAGAATCGTAATGTACACATGATCCACCAGCTGGGTGTTACACAAACAAGGCAGTTCCACACATGGGAGACGAATGTTGATGTGTTGTTTGTTTCTTATCGCTTTAAAGGGTAAATATGTCGAGTAAGAATCCCAGCCTTCGATTTTTATGTCCTAAAATAGCCTGGGGTGATGTCAGAAGGGTTCCCCTCTGTGTTCTTCGCTGCTCAGCCATCTGTCTCGCCATATATCTTAATCAGTGTTATAGTCCATTACGTTTTAGAGGAAAGTATGTTTTTCACCCTCCTGATGTTTTTACACACATTTCTGCTACTAGTTAGTTGAGATATAAAGATTTGCATTATAGAATATTTGAAATGCTTATAAAATACAATTAAACTAGTGGCTCTGAACTTTTTAGCTTTTATGATCCTTTAAAGAAAAGCAGGGTATGATTGGTGCCATTTGTGTCTATTATTTCTGGGTAGTCAACCAAAGTGAGATGAGATTAGTCTGAATCCGAGTCAAAAAGATGAATATAAATATATAGCAGAACATTATTTTTCTTTTTTTCCTTCTCCACCTCCCCTCAGAATTACCTTGTGACATAGACCAGACTTATCATTATGTACTTTATAGCTCTACTTGAATGGCTGCAGTAAAAGTCTGCGTACATACTGAAGCCCCTATTTTACCCTTACCCCTATCTTATGACAGCTCCATTTTTACACATATCAGTCATAGGTGTCATTACATGCAAAACGTGACTTTAATTATTTCGCCCAGTTTTACCTATTATGTTGCAGGTCAAACCGACCCTTCTTAAGGTTTAACAATCTCGGAAACATGTTCAAGTATTTTAGCTGGATGACACGTCTTCTGCTAGCCTTAATTGGTGTGAAAATGATGGTAATTGCACATCTCATATATTTGCCGTTCGGGTCAATTTGACATGGAACCCAAATTATTCCACCTCCTCTTTCTCCCTATTCTCCCCACCTCACCTGTAAAGTGTGAGAAAGTGCAGATGTTATTATGACTTTGATGGGAACCTTTTATCTTCTCATGGGAAAACTGCCCACACAGAGCTTCAGAGGGGCGAGATAGACTAAAGGGTCTCTGCAGCATTACTCTCCGCTGCTACATACAGTATACTCACTGTCAGGGCCTGACAAAATGATTGTTGATCTCAACAGTGAAGTAAAAGAGGATGTGTCTGAAGATGGAAACCATCCTGACTTCACTTCACTCTGATTTTAAGATGAGGAAACAGCTGTTCCTGTTCCTCCAACCAAGACATTCATGTCAACAAATTGTAAAACGCAGCACTTCATCATCCACATGTCTAGATAAGACTTTATGGAAACTTCTGATTCACTCTGAACATCCTACAGGTGAAACATGTAAGAATTTTAGTTTAAAACATCCAGTAAACTCACAACTATCTAAAATTATCATTAGAATGTAAAGAAATTACTATTAATGTACATTTGGTGTTGCTGAAGTTAGCATGCTAACCAGCTAGCCCCGGGCCTGAAAACCTATTTCTCCCAGCAGTCCAACACTCCTTTGCCAGCAGTGTAAACATCATCAGTAGTCCGATTAGCTTCATGGCTAACTGAGCTAACAAGCTAACTGCCATCTTTTTGTTGGGGGTATGAATTCAGCAGGTGGCCAATTCTTATCTATTGCACCCTTTAAGTTGTATGATAAACTTTAACATTTAAATGATTGAAGTTTAATCTAAGACTTAATTTACGTCAACGTTTTTCACATTAAATAAATAGTTGGACGTTATTAAGACAAGTGAATTACCCCAATGGAACCAGGATCTGTGTGAGCTGAGTCACACAACTGCACGGTTGAAAATTTAGTAACAGTTTAGAAATGAGGTAAACAATTTTATTGCACCAGGTCAAATCAACCCACGAACATCTTTGCTGCCAGCCAACTGACCATAACAGGACGGTAAAATACACGTGGCTGCTAATACTTACTATTTTCTTCCATTTCTATTTTGTACGTTCTGTCTTGCTTGTAATTAAGTTATTTTGCTTTGTTGCGTTGCTACATTTACAAGTAGCTAAATGATTTTAATATTTCTTCAGACACTGAAATGAATGCGGTGGTAATTTAAACAGTTTGAAACAACAGTCACCTAAGTGTAACTGTGTGAATGCCCTGCACTACACACGATCATTTATTTGACAGTAGTTGGACGTGATCCTTCCTCACTGTCACAACTTCCCGCCTTGAAGGAAAAAAAAATAAAAAAATACACCACCTGTGGATCCGACGTGGAGCAAAACTCACATCTTCATTGCTGTGAGGCTTGTTTAGAGTGTGTGTATTCATCAGTTGCCCACGCACACCCACTGTGCCTATCTGTAGCCTGGCGCTCCTGTCATCCTCCACCGCTGCTTCCTGTGTCGTGACAGCTCTCTGTTTTATCCTCAGCCCTGCCGTCACCCTCTGCTCCCCTGGAATTTCAATCTCATGTTCTCTTGTTTCCTCTTCCCACCACCATCACCAGCATCCCCAGCCTTCATCTTGTCTTCCCATGTCTGCTGGAGAGTCGTGAGCGGAGGAGTGCAAAGGGAATCAGCTCTCACCGAACGAGATGCTCCTGCCAGCTTCAACTTTGAGGATGTTGGAAGTTGGTAAATTAAACACGCTCTCTCAGTGCAAGCAGATATTTGCCCTCAGATGTTATCTCGCGACGAAGGTGCAGTGACACGTAGGGTGTAGGAGGCAGAGCAGCCAATTTCCTTAATTCTAGAGATCAGCTCCAATTCTAAAGATCCGCGTTAATTACCCTTAAAATCCTGGCCCTGTCTCCGCAGGAGCTGGAAGAGAGAGCAAATCGTCGAAAGTAAATGCATTTCCTGCGGTGGCTGTAATAACTGTGGCTTTATCAGTTGGTCCAAGTATTCGCAATTAAAGTCTCACAAAAGAAGTAGATGCTATCAACACCCAAAATCAGACTGAATTGGGATCGGAAGAGTTAGCAGCAAGTCTCTGTGAAATTTGTTTCTTAGATGAAAAACTGCATATAAGTCAGAACATTTACAGTCTCTTTGCTATCTTGGGTTATAGGTTGAGCCATGTGCCACTTACTGAAGTGTAATTTTCTTCACTAGAGTACTATTTCATAGTGCTTCATACTCCTGTATGTAGCTGCCCATCTGTTTTACATGAGATTTTACATGGCAGAGAAAATACAGTTATAAGCTTACACGATGGCACGTTTTCTTGAGGATTTCCTAACATCTCTTGCTTTTTGAACCCTTACAAAAAAGAGCAGTATGTAGTTGAGACCTTTTGATGGAGTTACTAAAATACCTTATGGTGTATTAGTTGCTAGTTAACCTATATAATGATCTAATGTTCACATTAAATAATCATTCAAATAATCAAGGGGAATTACTTCTCACACAAAAGCTGAGAAAAAAAGCATAAAAACTGTAGCAGACATTGTTTTTTCTTTGCATCCTGTCGAAGGAGGCCTGATTGTTATGTTGCCAACCATTCAACTAAAATACCTCACCGTGTAAAGTTGATAAAACTAAATGAATGATAAAAGTGTAAAAAGAAAACACACCCAGGGCCGTTTCATAACTTTCTACCTCAATTGTCTTTTGTCACTTTCATTACCTTTGTGGATAATATTTACGCACTTTAAGGATATTGTGAATGGACATACGTATTACCTGTAATAGAGTATTTGTAAATGAGAGTACTCTCATGGGTCTGAGTACTTCCTCTGTCTCCACCTTCTCATAAAGAATCTGCAGTGGAAAAACCCTTTACTTGTTGTCATACCATCATGGGTGATACTTTATAATAACAATCATTAATTCATGGCAAATGTATAGTTGATAAACTTTAGTTAATATCTAACTGTGAAAAAAACATGCTTCATAAGCCATTCATTAAGAAACTGTTAAGCTTTATAAACGCTAGTTACGACTGTATAATGGGCATTTAAATAACGTTATAAATGAACTACACAGTGTTTTTTTACCATCTACAAAGTATTACAGACATCAGTTGCGATTTTACAACAAACAACTACTACTTAAATGGTTTATAAAGCATTTCATTGTTTGTTAACAGTTAACTAACTGTTAAAAAAAACAATGAAATGCAGTTAACTGTTAACCACCATGAACTTACCACTTATGAATGATGTTTATTATAAAGTGTTTTTCATGACTGCAAGAAATGAACACTAAAACACAGCTTTCTGAAAAAAAATCATACCCACACCAGAAGTATCTTTGTTTTATATACACATTTATATTTTTTTATATACACTGTACAGATTTCAAAAAAATAAATGGTTGATATTTAACATTGTGCACCCCACAGATGTTTAACTACAAAGAGAAAAGGGAGTGAAAGAGGGGGGGCTGAGTGATACCAAGGACAGACATATCAACAACCCCAGTAAATACTGATGATTTTTTTTCTTTTTTTCTTTTTTTTCATACAGGACACTTCACACAATCATTTGTACAGTATATAAATTAAAATGTTGCTGGTTAACCTCTCTTTGCCTCAAGCAGTCCCCCAACAGAATGCCCTAAATCAGAAATGCGAGCTTATCCTGTAAAATTTGGCCAGTGCAGAGTGTAGACAGACAAAATCTAGCTCGATTTCTTACAACTAAAACGTACCAAACCCTGACTGTTATTTAACTTGCATCGATTTAATGTGACTTTCACCAAGCCTTTGGAATGTAATGCTTTGTCAGCAACACTCAAAAATAATGCCTTGTTTAAACACACCGGGCCAGCAGGACACGCGGATGACGGTGTCCCTGGTTATTTTGGGATATGCTCCGATGCTTTGCTCTGACCTGAGACGTAGCTAACAGTGATGCAAAGAGGTGATGATTATCTCCTATCTCACCTCCCCCCCCCCTCCCGTCCCCTCCCTGACACTTGGAGAGGGAGCACATATGGTGGAAGAGCAAGGCGTGGCAGGGTTTTTATAAGGCACACACAGAACACTTCGTGTCAGAAAGCATGTGTGCACGACAGGGGTGTTTCGCGGGAGCTGTGATGCTCAGGTGCCACCCTTCATTTATTTATTTTTTTTGGTCACGGTGAATCAGATCTGATAGGAAGGACAAGAGAGGACGAAATGTCGGTAGCTGCTTCTGTCTGAACTGAAAAAAAAATCTGTTGTATGATGGTCAAAGAAAAGGGGTTTTTATCTTGTAAAGTTTGCTTGTGACATTTTCCCTTTGACCCTCACTCTCACGCTCACGTACAGCAGATCTGCCTCGTCCTCCCAAACCGTACGTCTATGTTTGAACCACACATGAGGAAAAATAAACCCTGCTATGAAGAGAGGTTTGTTCCAGCATCGTCGTCAACGAGTGCAGTGATTCTTAAAGAAGTGACAACTGTTAAAAAAACACACCTCTTTGTACATCTGGATCATTTCATACGGAATAAAAACGGTAAACAATGTTGTTCTGTATTAAACTGGCAAAATAGAACTTAGTGCAGATATATACACACACAGAGGGACTCACGGCAAGTACAATCACACAACCTAAACTGCGATGACACTCACCCACAGTGCAAACACACGCACATACACACATCCAGTAGACAAAAACGAACAGTGGAATGTAAAAAGACCCCCCCTCCCCTCCCGTACAGGTATTATTACTCTCATTTGTTTCCATTCATCCAATCAGCACACGTCTGCATGGGACTTGGGGGAGGTCACATTCAGGCAGTGAATCAGGCAGTGAGGCTAAAAGCGTCTTGAGTCAACTCTGACTTGCATCTGGTTTAAAAGCCATAAAACAACACTGAAAGGTTTGATATCACCTTTGGACTCTGAAAAAATGTTTGCTTTGACTTTTTTCACCTACATCTGATTTTCTAAACACAATACCATCCATAACCCTAACAAAGCCACTAACTGCCCACATTCATAAATTGTCAGTCACCCCCCACCCCCACCCAAAAAAAATCCCCAAATATTAGTTGCATTTCAAGAAAAATAAAACTCAAGGTCCAGTTTCCCTCATTTTCCTTTCAACTGCATCTCATGGGCCTCCTCGTCAGTGAGAGTTTGCTGAGTTGAATCAAAGATCTCATAGTAGAAAAACCACTGGGACGTGGGGTGGATCTGATTGGTGCAAGGCCTCTGCAGGTGTGCAAGTTTACCATGTGACCATGGATTCAACTAAGCAAACTGTGGGTCGAAATCAAAAAGACATACCAGTGAAAAGCTAGTGAGGGGACAGTGAGTTTACTGCAAAAAATGTCTGTTTAATTTCTGCGGTGCCACTGAGAAATCTCTATGATGGAGGCAAGTGCAGGTTTGTTTGTGATGCTCGAGTAATCGATGTTGCTCAGGACAGATGCTGTTGTCAGATGTTTTCAGCGATCTTTTGTAGTTCCAATGAAAAATCGTTCACTAAAGGGTTTGTGGATCATCTGATTAACTGTTTTTTTTCTTTCTGGAAAGAAAATCTCCTGCTGGATTTTTCAGAATTCACTAAACCACAACGAAATCCTATTGATCTCTTTTGTATTTGGGGTGGCAGCAGCGATCCGAGGGGATCGAACCAACGACTTCTGAAACGATCTGCCTGGCCGCCTTAATGTTCGCCCCTTGTCAGACTTGATGATATGACATTTTGAACATTGTTCAGTCGGCGGTCAGTTTGAAAGAGAGACTGAAGAGAAAGATATTTTATACAGCAAACTGTCAGCTGCCTGGTCGGCACTGCGCATATGTAACTCAACACAGATGAGAAAGAAGCGAGATGTCTCACTCTTTAGCAACCACCATTATCAGCTCCATAAAAACATCATTCTATCTAATTTAGTTTATTGATTAAGACTTTTCTTAGATGACCTGGATGTAGTCCTGATCTGCTACTTTCTACTGATCCCTGCTTTCCTGGTGCATTTGTGACAACGGATGTGATACACAAGGGGATAAAAAAATACTGACAATCAAACTTATCTCCTGGCAGTGTGAAAAAGACAAATGCCTGTTTTTAGCAGGTACCAAACAAAAAACATACATGTAAATTTAGTGTATCCGGCTGTGATTTGGATGGACTGACCCTTTAACTAGCCTCTGTGACCTCCCCTGCATCTTCAGCTAACTTCAATATCACAAATCCCAACAATACCATCATTATCATGAAGGGCAATGATGTTTTCAAATATATCTTTAATTTAGCCTCTACAAGTCCAAAGTACTCCCGCTTTCTCTCTCTCACACACACACACACACACACACACACACACACACACACACACACACACACACACACACACACACAGGCATAGGCACACACACAGGCACACACACATCCATTAACCCACACCTCCACGCTTATGGAAGCTGGCTTTTTGCTTATTTTCTGTGTCTGGAAGAACAGGTTGATTCTCTTAAGTTCTTTTGAAAACCCAAAAAATAAAACACAACATTAATCACTTTACTCGTTTTTTTCTGTCCATCTGGATTTCTTTTCCAAGAAAATAAGAACGCCCTCCTGGACCAGCGTTTAATGTTCATGTTCATATCCTTTTTTTTTTTTTTTTTCAGTTGTTAGAGAACTCCATTTGGGATTACATCACATCACCCACAGCACGCACGGACAACGAAGGGTTCCAGCCAAGGGAGAATTATTACAGTGGTGCCAGAGAAAGGGTGAAAAGTGGAAAAAAAAACGTTTGAACATGGGTTGAGTGACAAGAGTCCAATTCCAGTCTAATTCCATTTCAAATACAGCACTTTTCCATCACCTGCGTTGGTCTTTCCGAATTTTTCAGGCATACTGAGGGTATGTGGAATAGTGACGGTGACGGAAAAATGGACGCGAGGAGCGGGGTGAAAGATTCCTCACCGCGACACCAGTTGAGGGTAGTAAATGGGTCGCACAGGTCAGCGCTGATCACACTCACATGCATGTTTGAACACGGCCCGTCTTGCCACTGCAGAGCGTGGATGGAATATCAGTTTGAACCCATTTTTGGTTGGTAGTTTGTATTCACGGGTGGCAAGAAAGGTACCGCTCTGATGCTTAACACTAGGAATGTTTGACAAGGCGGAGGAAAGACTGAGGGGTATCTTGGAAAAAAAAAAAGAGGGCACAAGAAGGACGTAGGTAAAGACATCAAAGACATTTTTTTAAGTTCAGACAAAAGGGATGGGGGGGTCATGTGGGAATGAGAACTTGACAAGGGTGAAATTTAAGGATGGTGTCACGAGGACTGAGGGCAGAGGATATCAAAGAGGCCTGAGAACAAAGAGATGACACACATTATCTGCCGCCCGAGACCCCGGTTATAACGGAGTAGGGGATGTGTGGGGGTTGAGAGGCGGATGCTGAATTCTGAGGAGAGAAAAAAAAAACACCGTGGGCAGGTCGTTCACTGGCTTCCTCAGGCCTTGAGAGCATGCCACTGGGACACGGCAGTGCGGGGACGACCCATCATGTCTTTCCAGTGTTTTACTTCCGCAGGGCCGCTCTTCCATGAAAGATAGATCTGTGATAGAGAGAGAGAGAGAGAGAGAGAGAGAGAGAGTCAGTGTAGCACATGTAATGCCGAGCAGAGACTGATGTAATGTGTACAAAAAAACCAAAAATAGTGGGGTATTAAGTAACGAAAAAAAAACCTGACTGCGAGTCTTAATGCTGGCCCTGCTCTCAACACTAAGCCTGCCACTCCAGTCGGAATTTAACTGGAATCCAAGTCGCCAAAATGAGCCTTTAGAGGAGGAGATTTCACTCTGAGAGAGGCTAATGCCGACGCTAATGAAGATCAGGCACTGAGTCTTGAAGTAATTCTCGTGTGGAGAGAAACCCCCTGAAATACTGTACAAGATTTCACTGTCCCCTGACCAGCTTCAAGTTATTTCTGGACGGGGATATAATAGGCGACATATTATTACCGCTGTGTGTGGGCAGATAATATTATGGTTCAGAGTAGCACCTGTAATTATTCTCGATGTGAATGAATGACAAGGAGCATAATAGCTCATCCATGTAGCGCACAGATTATTCTTGGAGTGTCTGAAGGAAAATGGACAGAAAGGATAAAATTATAAACCGTGAGAGTTCTGTGCTCCCTTGTACCTCATCTGTGCTTATAGAGACGCAGTTTGAAACAAACAAATCATGCACAAAGAACTGGGTCAGCTGTGGCTACAGTCGAGGTGAGTACGGATGTATGAACCAGTAATGGGATAAAATTGACGTAAATTAAATAATGGAATAGCGGAAACTGTGGCCATGTTTTGTTTTACGGTTCTGCAAGTTCCCAATCATTTTCTCTGAAGTTTCCCGAAAACGAACAAATTAATTTGGCAACAATAACAGCTGAAGCAGAGACGATGAGCTGGTCGACTTCTAATGAATTAATTCTAATTAATTCTTGAGCTAGCTTAGCCGCGGCTCTTTCAGTCAGTGCACAGAAGGTCAACAGAACATGCAAAAATGGGACGGTGCACAGGAAACCACACAGTTGAACATATTGGAATGATTAAGTTTCCAATAATGAAACAGTAATGAATGAAACTAAATGAAAACCATGATGATTTTCTAACCCTATCTGTATCCAGCCCCTCTATGCATACATCTAACCAGACCGTCAGCACGGCATTATGACGAGAGAAAAAGACCTAAACAGATGTAAAGTTGCAACATAAAGAAACATTCGGTTTTAATTTATGTGCTGTGCTCTTGCAGAAATGTACTGAGCAAACATTTACTCTGGCAACTGGATCGAAAACACATCAACACATTGACTTGGAATCAGCAAGTTAAACATTAAAGTTCATTTGGACTTGCCAGTCTTCTCCAAGGGGCATTAGATGTGTTTTTTTTTTGTTAGAGCCCATAATGTAATTAACAGCGGAATCATTACTGAAATGTTCAGGCAACGAATGAACAATAATACGATGTGCCTAAAATCAAAATCCAAAAAGCATATAACAGTTGGGGGCGGGGATGGGGGTGGGGGGGTGCACTACATACAAGTCCATGCATCATTTTTTTTTAAAATGTTGTGATTAGTCATTGGTGTAGTCTGAAGAAATGCAATTGTTCAATCTCGAAATGAAGTGTTTTCAATTCCTCTCATTTCTGCTTATTCATATACAATGCAGAAGATGTGTGTTCCAGCAGGGGTCAGTAGAGACTGGCTCAGCGACCACTTGCTGATGGTCTGTCACAGGGTCAGAAGAAGAAGAAGGAGGAGGAGGAGGAAGAAGAAGAAGAAAAGAAGAGGGAAGGGGATACCTTTCCAATGACATCATTGCGACTGAGCCTGTCCTTGTCCATGACGGTGATAATTATGGTGGTCTCCCTCAGCACGTGGGCAGGCACGTCGAAGGGGAAGGACTCGTTGAAAACAGGGTTGAGGCAGCGCTTCATCACCACCGTCTTCTTCTTCTCCACACGCTTGTCCTTGTGCATCAACCACACTTTTACATAGGGGTCTGCGGAGAGGGGAAATGTGGCAGTTTGCGTGCTGTTTGCAATATCTTATTCCTGTTTCCAATGCATGCGTGCTATTGCAGATTTCATGTCATTTTGTAGTGACTGGACAAAATAAAACAAAAACAAAACAAAAAGCCAAACAGTTTTCTCATTTTCATTTTGAAGCAGAAGGGCAGCAATGAAAGGACATGCAAGATGAAGGAGCATCTATACCAGAAGTGCCTCCGATGTCCATGGCTTTGAGGTTGCGGGCTTTGATGATGCTCACAGTGATGGTGTTGGCTGTGGGGTTGTAGCACAGAGACACCAGCAGATCCCCTCGACTCCCCTAGAGAAATTATAAACAACGACAGCTGAATTTGACTTTTTTTTTTTTTTAATCCCCTCTCTCACATTTTTCTCTGTTCTATTGCTTACTGTGTGTTTTTTTCCGGCTGCCTGTGTTCTCTCCCCCCGCCCCCCACGTCTACCTGTCAGCCTCTCCATATTCCCCTTCTATCTCTTCTCACACCAGCACGCTGCCACATCTCCCCCGGGAGCGTCAAGGCAGCCAGGAATGACATCACCCGTTACATTCTGTCCCATCTTCTCTGTCCCCTCCTCCCTCTCCTCCCTGTTCTGTCTTCTTTCCTCCCCCTTTACTCACGCTGCCATCGCTGCATGGTTTCAGCTCCTTCCAGAAAGTCTGCATGTTGGCCAGGTCCAGTTTGTTGAGGGGGATGGACACCTCTCCTATGGGGTCGTTCCTGCTGAAGCGGTCGTAGTCGAGAACCTGCAGGTAGAGAGTCCGCTGGACCACCTTCTCATATGGGAAGCCTAAGGAAGAAATTGACAAAAAACCCCCCAAAAAACTAAGACACAGCGATTCAAACACGTAAAGGTGTGGTGCCTGCATGCTTTAAAGCGGCGCCCTCTGTCGAACCTTCAAACAGGAAGGTCTCATTCCAGTGGGGGTTCAGATTCTTCCTCTTGACCTTGGTCTCCAGTTTGTGCTTCTTGTCTGGCAGCAGGTAGAGTTTGACAAACGGATCAGAGGTGCCGGAAAAGTCCTTCGCGGGCAAATCCTGGCCCTTGAGGATTTTGACAGTGAGGGTGGAGTCCTGAAAGCTGTATCCGACACTGAACTGAATACGACCCAGTTTCTCACACACTGGACCCTCGTGATCGTCTTCCTCCGAACCTGGAGACAACTAAAAGATACAGGTGGAAGAGGAGATACATTTTATTCATTCTTTTTTGTTGTATTATTGATGGTGTTATGGGCTTATTTCTCATTCTGAAGCAAAATAAGATATAAATCTGGGGTTGATGTAGTGTAGTGATGGGCAAACCACATTTCACTTGAGGTGAGTGCACTATTACACTTGCACTATGTAGTTTTAGAGAGGAAATTCAAACACAGAATGTTAATATTTGCAATATTAATGAGGTAAATAAAACAAACACATACGTATTTGTCTTTTCAACAACTAAATAAACAAGCTGCTCTCAGAGGAAAATCCACAGAACACTGTTTGAAGCTAGAAAGGTGGCAGGGTCCGCCAAATATTAACAAAGTGACACAGTATGAAATTATGCTGTCCTTTAAGGTCAACAAAGGTCATCAATCAAATGGAGTTTGCTTATTTAGTTTGTATTTACTAGATCCATTCAGTGGCTACTTTACTGATACATGCAGATTGTGGTGCAGTCAAATTATGTCAGTAAACTAGCAGGGGTTTCCAATATTTACTCTACTTTCTATGATACGTCTAAATGAGGTGGACAAAACATTAATTACACCTCAGTAAAAACACCTCTCAGAGTAAGACTAAACAATCGGCAGCACCAGCAGCTGCGGCAGAATAATTTTGAGATAAACTCAAGATCAGTTTACTAGTTTGTTCTAGAGCAGGGGTGCCAAAACTGAAACTCTATGATGGGCATAGGGCTGAAAGCAAGCACCTATCATGTTGTGTTATTTAGTTATAAAACTCACTCTGCCAGCCGGGCTCAGATTATGAAAAATGATCAATAATAAAAGGTCCCTAAATAACTAAAGAGCCCTTTTATCGCACAAAAGTAAAACAGCATAAATTATTATACACTGTAAATTAATCTTTCACTGTTCTACATCTGGCAGGCCAAACTGAGCCTCATGGGGCCCTCATCTTTGGCATGACTGTTCTAGAGCCTTTGAACACATCACACCCTCCTCCTGTCTGCAGACGTTCAAACTGTCCACGCCTCTCAGCAACCTCCAGGACTCATCCATGTTGATTTACGTCCAAATTCTTAGTGTAAAACGTGTGCGCTGCATTCATCATTCGCCCATTCACACACATTCACACACAGAGGCGGCCATGCAAGCTGCCACCTTGTCTGCGGGGCAATTTGGAGTTCAGTGTCTCGCCCAAGGGCACTTTCATACGTAGACTGCAGGGGGGCTGGGCATCGAACCACCGATCGGAGGATCGGTGGACGAGGCTATAGTCTTACAAATGCCATGTATGGCTTGTTATAAATGCAATGAAATACAGTTACGCAAGAATACATCTGTCAGTGATGAGGCAAAATGAGGGTAATTTCTTAGTTTCTACAGTCTCAATATATTAATCACTAGAGAGTGTCTGGAAGTGAATGAGGAAGTTGTTCAGAATCATGGACAGTTTGAAAAAGTCAAACTCAGTATCTTGGTAATGCCCGTGCGGTACAGTTGAAAGCTCCAGGGCCATACAAGTGAGTGGACATGAGTTGAGATAGTTTGGTCTCCTGCGGTTTCCAAGGACAAGAATAAACTGATACAGACTCAGCAGAAACTGACCATTAAAACTTTCATGAAGGTAGGTTAAATGCAGGATTGTTATATTCACTACAGTTTCCTAGTTTAGCTCATGAGCTGGGGTGTATAAAGGTATACAAAATCTCCATATTGACAGCATATTCACACACAAGAGCTGATAGGTCGCCTCACGCTAAATAGAAATCTTGGGCTCCAGTCCACAGGGGGCACTAATTCTGCAAAACCCTGCTCCTAACTGGCAAGCTAGCATAATGTTATGTCACATGGCCGCTGTCTGCTGCAGGATAGAGGCAGAAGGCGTCCATGGCTCTGTGCAGATGAGAGTCAGATAATCTGTTGGTAGACAGATCCTCTGACTGATGGTGACGTGGCCCAGAGGGAGGGAGAGAAATCCAGTTTAAAAGGTGCTATCTGATGGTGCAGGAGCCAGAGGCATTACTCAAGGAGCAGTTCCAGAAATTTAATATCCAATTCTATATTCCCTCACATATTTCTGGAGGTGCTGCTCAGCCTCATTCTCCATGCTGAATATGATCACTTTTCATTATGCCGGTCCTCCAACCAACAACTGGCCTAAATTGCTTTTCCCTATTTTTCCGCATTGGCCGCTTTCTCTTTATTTCCCACCAAGCGTTCCCCCCTCTCATTCATTTCTTAAATTCTGCTGACAAATTTCTATTTCTGAAATCAAAACATCTCACGTGCACTAGATGCAAATTCTCTAAGAGCACAAAAGACTGGCAGAGTACATCTGATGAATCAAGTTTAAAATGTAGAGTCAGACACTTCTTCTCCCTTTGTGCTATTAATAAACATTTTTGTCCAGAAAACGCAAAAATTGGCCACAGTGCTGACATATACTTTCATTACAATAAAGTATGAGCACTTTGAGTCAATCCCACATACACCATTCTGCTGCTGTAAAGAAGCAATAATCCACAAAATGTCTATCCATCCGCAGCTGAAAGTAGTCCCCCACAAGTTCACCACTTGTCGTTCGAACAATGTCTGTTGAAGGCCACAGTGTCTGGCTGTTCAAGGGAGTTATTCAGCCTTTTTTTGAAAATTGAAAATATATTTCACGACTATTTTTTTTTTTTTTTTTTTTTTTAAGATTTAGAGATGGGAACAAACAGCCTTGGCTGGTTGGCTGATTTAGTTGTTTTTTCAGGGGATTTGGTGATAGTGACAAAAAACAGAATACCTTCCACCTTATCAAACAAAGAAAGCACACATAAGAAAGCACACATAAGCTCTGCAAAGGTGTGGATGTGTGAGGCAAAGATGCACTCACACCACGCTATTCACGGCATCACAAAAAAAAAAAAAAATGGAAGCGGTGTCAGAGTACATCCTGATAAGAACCACGTGATGCTGACAAGACCCCCTCCTCCCCCAGTCGCTATCACCTGAGACGCTTCAGGGGGTTGGATGTATATATACTCTGATCCTCGGCATCCTTTCTTCTCATTATCGTGAGTGTGAAATAAAGTCTGCCATCGCTTTTTACAGCAGCACGAGTGGCACAAAAGTACCGGATGGGTATTTTCAGCATGAAAGGAGGGTTGTGTAATATATAGACGCCTTTGGCAAAACTGTCCAGAATGAGTATTATCATTAGGCACCACCACTGTGAATTCCACAGACACACCACGAGACCCACATAATTGCACACTGCTCATACCCATCGCCGCTATATTCTCGCACAGCACCCACAGCACTGCTTGTTCCCCCACAGCTAATTACAGAACCTCGCCAAAGTAAAGGCGCACGGCCCCTCCCATCCCAGTGTCTCACTTCAGGGTGATGATTACTGTATGTTTCAGATACTGTATGGCAATAACTAGCTGCGATGCTCCACAGGTGGGTGAGCTGAGCTGAGTGGGATGAAGACAGTACTTTGTGAGGAGGAAACACTTCTCCTCGGACTTCGCTCAATTGAACTGATGTGTGTAGGCTTTCTTTTCTCACTGTCCTCTACAGAACCAACACAACAGTGGATAATCAACAGTAGATGGTAGACATAAAGATGTAGATGCACAGGACAAACCTGGTTATCACAACTTTGATCTTATTTTTGTAGCCAGTGAATGCAGTTTCAGCATTTGTTAGTGTGACACTACTGGATTGTTTTGAGGAGACCTCGGGACACCCATGTTTGTGGTGATGAAAAGAGGTAATTTAAGCCAAAACATGATTCTTCTTAACCCCAAGCACAGAGCTGTCACAAGTTTGAATGGAAACTAAAAGAAATGTAAAGTTGCTATGTATCCGTGGATTGCAGAAATGCACACTGCACACTGCACTAACTCTGGCGACTGGGTTGCAGGCTCATTGGGGAAAATCTACAGTTCTTGACAAGGTACTGACCATTAAAAAATGGTAAAAAGAGATTTGGAAAGTCTCTGCTCTCTGAATGGGCTCTTAAAGAATGTGATCATAAATCACCATTAGCAAAATGAACGACCCCGGTTGGAGGAGAGAGCTGCGGCAAACAATGTTGGCATGAGTGTCTCAGCGGTGTAGCAGTGATAAGTGTAAGGTCACGATGGCTGCACCTGCACGAACACGGCAGGATGTTACTTGCCACAGAGCTGTGAATGAGACAGCCATTGTGAGGCATGTATGAAACTGATTTCCCAATATAGCGCTGTGACTGTGGTGCTTGGCCTGAGCTGAAGCTTCATTTCCGTGCAAACCCCCCCATCTGCTGAAACACTTTGGACTTCGAGAGGAGATTGTTTGGTCAGCTGCTGTTTCCAAGGTCAAGAATCAGCTGTCAAACTGCATCACGCAGGAGGATTAGTTGCTGTGAAACAAATACATGAAGCATATACGCCGCAATATGTGCTGCTAAATTCTATTGAGGCTAATACAATCTGCTTTTATACCAATGTTTACAATGGTGATTAACTTAAATAACGTATGGTCCTATTTTGAGTTTTGTTTTTTTTAGATTATTTCACCCATCCGTTTGACTCGTCTTCGACATCTTCGTATCAGGGCCTCCATGCAACTTTCATCTTAGATTAGAAAAGATGAACTGGAAGCACCATTCAACTCTTTCAGCCATCTCATTTATTATGATTTAAAAGGCTTCGCTGACAGCAGTGCTCCTGCTCTTAATATAGATGAGTTCGGCAATGCGGGAAAGAGACAGAGCACGGATGAGTTAGTGGCGTGTCAATAAAACGCGTCTCACGGAGCTGCAGCTATACTCTGTTGGTAGTGTGTGTGTTACCATGAGCATGTCACTGGTGACCGAGTTGGCCAAGTCAGAAACAGAGGAGTTGGCGTCGTGGCGGCGACCGGTCTCGTCTGGGGTTTGACCTCTGGGGCTGCTGCCTGGTTTGTTACCTGGAGTCCTGTTAAAACACACACACACACACAAACACACACACATTCACATAAACATGACAATCTATGTTGAAAATGACCTTTTGGACTATAAAGAAATGTCCACCCCCAAGTTTGGTGTGGAAGAATTCAACAACACATTTTGGATGAACTGGAACACCGATTATGATCACAGGCCTCCGACATCAGTACCTGACATCTCTGGTAGTCTCCTGGCTGAATGGGAGCAAAATGTTCCAAAATGTTGGGTAAGAGTTCATTTTACAAATCATAGCTGTGTTGATGGATTGCTGCAGCCTGCATGGTAAGGATTGTCTGACAGAAGGAGGCGTGTAAGTCGCCTACTTTTCAGTAACCAGTCCTAGCGAGGCTGTTTGTTCTCTAACAATGTAAAAACAAGGCCAAACTTTTCACAGGGTCAAACACAAAGAGAAAAAAAAGCTGCTTCTGCTCTTTAAGCTCTGCAGTGTTAGTTTTAATAAAGCAGTATCTTCTTTCTTTGAGTCAGTAAAGTCAGGGTTAGGGTTAGGGTTTGGGAAGTACACTTATTTATTGCCAAGAGCTGAATATGTAGCTGTAGCCAGCAGCCTGTTAGCTTAGCTTAGCATTCAGGCTGGAGAAAATGAAGTCTCCATGAACAGTGATGATCAATTTGACATAGTGGCCAAGCCGTATTATAACAACATCACATGACACACACCAGCTCAAAGATATTTTTTTTCCTCATAAGCTCACATTATGAAAGAAGCAGCAGTAATAAAATAAGTGAGTAAATATTTTAGAGCATCTCAACAAAGACCATATTTCACCATCAGAATTTGGTCCATTGGGTGTAATAACATTTGGAAAGTCTAGAGGAGCAGCACCATTAAATTGTTGTATTCCCGTTCAACTTAGCAGAGGGCTAAACCGGAAGTTAGCCACTCGACCAGCAGGGGTCTCTAGTGACCTAATCAGCTAGCTAAACTTGCCCTGTCTTTAAGTACCACTTTGAACGAGAGGCTTTAGTCTGATACATTAGTTCAGGCCACCCCAGGACTCCAAACTCGCAGTCCGAGCAGACTCGAATAAGTTAACAAAACTGCAAACTGCATAGCTAACTGAGCTATCTAACTCATTGCAGTTAGCAGTAACTCTGGTGATATGCTGCCCCTATTTCTCCAGAGTATGCGCTTGACAGGAGGCAACATCTTACATATTGCACCTTTAATAATATATTTCCCAAAATGGTGAAATGTCACTTTAATGTCCACGATTTGGGATCTGGTTGTTCAAATGTCCACATACTTCTGGCAGCGTCCATAAAGCGACAGAGGCTGCGATAAACCCTGCTGCTGGACCGCAGCACTAATAAACATGCAAACCATCATATGGAAACAATTCATTATAATTTAAACTGTCAGCTAAAAAACTAGTTTACACCACGAGGCCTCTGGAAAGAAACAATAATACTTTCAACTGATGAGCCATGAAACAAAAAACATTAAAAAAAAAGGAAAATACAAAATTTAGCAAAGGGTGGAAATTGCTCACGGTTCATATTATGTAACAATTTGGTGAACAGGGAAAATACAGAGATCTGATACCGGTCTAGGTGTATTGACAAATAAGACTAATGAGCACTTATCGCTGTGCGAGAGACAGGACCGGGAGAAAAAACAGAGGGAATCAGAGAGACGGAAACAGTGAGCGAAGGAGCAGGTGAGCTGTAAAACACAAAGGTAAAAGCAGAGGTGAGATTAGATGACGGTACTGTGGGAAAGATGATCCGAGAAGCAAAGATAAATTTGAAGACTTATCGGTGCACGGGGGTTGAGAAAAAGTGAAGGAGAGGATTTGTCTTTGTTAAGACTCGGAGGATTAAAAGAATGAACAAAGTGAGGTTACTGACTCAAATTAATGTGAGACTGAGACGTCGGCAGACACACACAATAACACACACAAGCGTTATCTGAAAGGGAACTGAGCAGAGTGGGGAGATAAAAGCCTGGAAACGAAACAGAGCAGATTTGGTTCTGGGGTAAAGAGTCAGATGCTTTAAAGCAGAGAGGAGAGGAAGCGAACTGACACATTGCATGAGCAAACTAAATAGAAGGAGGCTGGAGAAGGAGGGAGGAGAGATGGACAGGGCTCGTACAGCAAAGAGACAAGCGAGAGTGAGCAGAGAAACCGAGAGGAGGAGAAAAGGATACGGTGTGGAGGAGAAAAGAATTGATTCGTCACTCTGCGTTTATTTCCTGTGATCTGCAGGTCGGAGCAGCAACAATGCAGCGCGGCCTTAATTTCCAAATGTAATGGTTTCTGTTTCAGAGGTCTGACGAATGCAGCTCGCTGTTTTATGTATCTGCAGATAATGACATCTGAAACATTATTTCTCTGACCGGTCAAAGTGACGTGTGCGGAGGAAGCTAAAAATGTCCAGCTTCTAATATCAACTGCTAACATAGCAGGGAACGATGTGTTGTACTTGAAAATAATTACATAACACATGGCAGTCACGCACATAACACCTGGCGGTCTCGCTGTGACTTGACTCCCACCTGAACTGTGGTGTTCCGCGTTTGAGGGCCTACTGTTTTTGGCTATTTTAGCTCTTTTGCTAAAAATCATCTAAACTCTACATAATACCGGATCACTGAACCTGAACATACGGGGAAGGTTAGATGTGTCTTTCTTTCAGGCAGCCTTCAAGAACCAAAATTATACTTTGCGCTGCAGCAGAGGGCAAACTAGAACAGCAAGCAACATATTATAGGTCAAAGCAGCCAAATCAACTACAGTCACCAGCAGAAAGGAGATGAAGAGGGAGATAAATTCCCCCAGTTTCCCTGATGACATTGCTAATTTTTGAGAGTTGTTGAGTTAGGACTAAATTGATCAACTTTGTATAACATTCACATGTGAAAACTCCTTAATTATGTCCTAGCCCACTGAACTACTAGAAACACATTGTTCTTAAATGTAATTATTTTGTTTTTGGCCTTTGTTCATGACTTAATTTTGATAGTTTAGCTGAAAAGAGACAGGAAACAGGATGAGAAAGGGGGGGGGGGGGACATGCAGGGGAACATGCAGCAAGATCCAGTTTACTATCACAATCACCTTTCTTTAATTACGGTATTCCATCCCTGTTTTTATATTCATTTTATTTCTTTTGTATGTAAGGCACTTATCATCATTTGTTGTTGCTGTTGCTGTTAGGTATGTCTGTAATTTATTCTGTTTTTGCAGGGATTCTTACTGGAGGCTTCCTGAATCACTAATTCTCAAGGTCAAAGCGTTCAACCTTACCGGTATCTTCAAGGATGAGATTTCGCCCCAGCGCAGCTCTGTGTTATCCATTTATTTTCTTCGGAATGAAAGTCAGTACGCAAACACTTAAAACATGCTTGTAATCCAACAGTCATTTGGTGACTTTATGACTCTTTTCACCACGATTATACCCGGTTCGTTGTTTATCCTCCAGTTAGATTCACGGTACAGCAGCCGCCACCTGAAGTTACAAACTTTTTTTGTCGAGATGAGAACAAATGTGTTTCCAGCCCCTCCAAACAGCAGCTCAGCTACATGTAGGACTCTTAAGAGGCATTCCCCACTTTGACTTTAGAGAACATAATATATGCCTGTCAGCTGGGTCTCTATCCAAAGAGTCTATAAACACTTACTTGTAGGAGGTGTTGGCTCAGTGACAGCCCATTGAACCCTAGTAAATCACCGGCCAACACACAAGACAGAGACCACATGAATCTTGAGAAATCAACCTTACACAGACACAGTCGGGAATTCTCTCCATTATTTACAATGGCGGTCTGCATTTCATTCTCCTGAGCTACTGTGAATATTTCACAACAAATCATCTCAGTCATGAAATTCCTTGACACAGTGCATGTGAAAACTCTTCTAATTAATGCCAGCCTGCGTGTGCCAGTATTATGCATCTTTTTTTCTCTCCTGTAAACATATTCATGCCTCTGTCTGCTAACCAGAACTTCTGTTTTTGTTTTTTTTTTGTTAAGTCCTTGCTTAAAATTGTGAAGACTGTCAGTAAAAGTAACCACATAAAAGCTAGAGAGATTGTTGTGAGTCCAGGAAGATAAATCAGTCTAATAAAACACATATTTCAACACCCTCCATTCCAAAATGATACGTTTTAGACAAGTACGGTTGTTGTGTCTGTTTGTCACAGTCACCACAAATTCATGCACGGTGAAATGAAAAAGCAAACAAAATCTGCTGCGTCGCAAAGCATCCTCCAGCCACAGCCTGGGGGTTATGAGACCACCCAAGTGGGGTGTGCATGCAAGCAAAGATGCATATTTATGCACCAATGTGGCGACTGAGAGAAGAAAAAACACATAAAGGCCATGTTATACAATACTGATTCCCATGTTTTGGTTCATTCCGCCTCTTTCTAGTTTATGGCAGCAATGGAAGCAAAACAAAAAAAAAACTAGAAATATCATTGAAACAGTAACGGTTAGGGGGGAAAGCTTTATGCAGAAAGGGAGACAGTACCATTAGTAAATACAAAATGTCTGGAGTGTGTCTTTAAATCATGCAGTGTGGGGAAATCTTAATTCTGAAACTTTTTCAATGGGGTTTGGTACATTTTACCTCTGGGTGCTATTGAACCAAGTTGTCTTTTACATTTGTGGTGAAAGCCAGTGATGCGGTCTGTGGGTGTTAGTGTCCACCTGCTCACATGCACAACTGACATGCAGGAGCTGTAGTTGCAAATCTACCTCTAAAGCTCTGTCACTGTGCACTTCATGCTTTGGGGGGAACAAAGGCAGGTCTCATTGAAATGTGATAATGACTTGTATCTTGCACGCATGCAATAGTGTGTTGATTGCACAATATGGTAAAACGTGGCCTTGATATATTGTTTGTTTCTCTCTGTGGCCACTCCAGGCCTCCATACATATTTACTCACTGCACACACACACACACACACACACACACACACACACACACACACACACACACACACAAACAGATACTAGGGCTGCATTAGGGCGCTGGTGCTGCTTAATATCTCAACCAGACATGATAACGTCCTCAAATTAGCCTTTTGTTCAGAGATAAAGACAACGTGCTGCAGAAACATTCCTGTGAGGACTTATTCTTTTTCCACTCGATAAATTCCCACTGAATTTTTCTCACTGCATCGATTCACTGACGACAAAGCACACAAACGAAACATTTAAGCCATGGTCAGAAAGTAAAAACCAGTGCACATGCGTCGTGGTGCATTGATAAACTTTGGGATACGCCCGAACAGAGGGAGAAAAATATCTGCAGCTGTGAGTTGCCCCCTTTTTTTGCCTGCTTGTGACTATCTCGTCTAAAACACAACACCAGTTACATAATTCATTCTTTAGAGGTTGTTGTAACCATGACTACTGAAATGTGTGCTCCCACTTCAGGTTGTACTCACTACCATCATGTATTTTACTCGGGGGTTGCAGTAACCATGGTAACAGGAGCCTTCAAAAGAGGACAGTAAAAATCCAAGGAAGTTCCACCGAGAGGGGCATATATTGAAAATAGCAAAAAGCCCACAGGGTGAAGGGACCAAACATTGAGAAAAGCCTTTGAAAACACACTCCTGGAACGCACTTTTTTTTTTTTTTATTGGCTACTTTTCTCATATACCTACACTTCTCGAACCTCAGTTGACCTTGCAAACACACCACAGCACATACCACTGGGTATGTGTGAGCTCAGGCAGAAAATGGCTGATTCATAAATGCCAAAAAAAAAAGAAGACAAAGGTGCAGAAAGACCTCCAGCCATGATACTCACAGCGAGCAGCAGCAGAAAATAAGCAAGTATGGAGTTCGCATTCTTTCCTCTGTGAATCTGGATTATCAGATTGACAAAAGAGGTCGATGGCGAAGGGAAAATGCCAATGACAAGTCTGTAAAATAAGACAAATGATCACACGCACACACATGTGCAATCCTCCTCGAGGTCGAGGGCAGCGTCCCTTAGAGAATAAACACTTCGATCTGATGTATAGAATCTCAAAACCCCGAATTTTGACCTTATGACCTCAATCTGGCAAAAAGCAGTCGTTACATCCCAGGGGGAAACGCAGAAAAATCTTATCTCCGCCTACGTCACGCGCGAGATGTCTTTTGGAAAGTCTGTTTAGCACCGATTCAGAAAACTGCATGCTTTGCTCATCCATTTGATATCATGTAAGTAATTACAGGAGAAGAGATTAGTGTCAAAAAACAGATCTTTACTCTGTGGACCATATTTCCCTCCTGTGTGCCTCTGCATTGCTCCGACACTTGCAACTATGGGATGCCTGTTGTGCACCCACATCTAACTGCCATCTGTTTGCTTAGAGAAAGTATCTGGATGCAAACTTTAGGAAGCAGACGTGGAGTTCAAAGTTCAATTTTCAAACCAATCTCAAGTGTAAGAAATACCGAACGCTTAGAAATACAACGTTCAGCAGAATAACCATCTGTCTTTAATTATCATTCATATATTTATAATTAGTTATACATGTACATGTTAGCACCGTGCAATGAGACCCTGTCTCCTACAGCTTCTGTTTATATACATTCATTTACAACAATGACTATGTTTTGGCTCATTGCATAGTGGAATTGGTCTCAATCCAAAAATGTAAATTGTAAGTCTCCTTCAGAATTGTTCCAACAAACACTGTAGGACTTGTTGCTGAACTGAAATGTGTCTAAATGTATCTATTATGCTGTATATGGCTCCCTGTGTTATGGTTTGAGTTTGTGGTGTAATTATTACCTGTTTTATTTTGTAGTTCTGTGCTTATGTGTCATGTTTTCCTTTTCATTTCGTCCCTTTGTCCTTTTTCCGTCTTTCCTCACATTCACCTGTTCTGTTCATTAGTCCTGTCGATTGAAACCCTGTGTCTCCTTTTCCTGTTCTGTGTCCCTGTGTCAGTCCTGTTCCTCGTGTTTACTTTGATTTTGGACCATCAGCTTATTACTGAAGCTTGCTTTATGTTTCAACATGCCCGCTCTTTTGTGTCATGTGTTTGTTTGCCTTTTGATCAACCATGACACCCTGTTTGTTTCAGAAATGATTTTAAGATATTATTGGTTGGCTGGCCTGGTTTCAGATTGTATTTCAGACCTTTTAAATTTTGTTATGAACCTGTGCGCAGATCATCATTCAGAGAACTTCTCTCCTCCATTGTCCAGGCTGAAAACTACAGGGGATAGAGTTTAAACTATTAGGGCCTCAGGGCTCCGGACCGACCTGCCTGAGGAAATAAGGACAGAGTCAGTGTCGTCTCTTAAGTCTCTTCTAAAAGCTTAGTTTAGCTGAAAGCATATCTTGAGTTGATCCTATTTGCCTGCATATTTAATGGGTTTGTTTATTGCTTAAGATGTTAGCTTCTTCTATATTTCATTAATTCATTTCATTTCATCTATGTAAAGCCATTTGTAATTTGGTTTGATAAATGCTCTAATGTTTAATATAATATTATCAATTATGTCGCAATTTGCATTTAAAATAGCCAACATGATGCGACTGATTTGTTGGTCACAACCTTTTTAACTAATTTTTGACCCATGCAATGAACCCTTCACAAGCTTGAGTAAGCAGTGCCACCCGGGTTACATTACATACACACAGTACTGACTATCGACATGAGGGGGAAATGTTAATAAACATGATTCCTACAACTCATTTCATGGCTTTGTTAAGGGAACTGAGCACAAGATCATGGTTTTGGTGTATTACAAAACATCAACAGTAACTTGAAGTATGAGACACAATGTGTTATCATTAACTTTGAACTGAGACCACAATCTTGTTCCAACTCTACACGCCACACTGTGGTTTTGTGACAATACCTTCTTTGTGTTGTAACACTTGTCATAGGGAAAATGTCCTTGTAACTGTTGAATTCTTCCACAAGACAAACACTGTCTCCTGGAGTGAACAGAGATAAGTGGTTTGACTTGGTGCTCGTTCAGAAAGAATCTATGTTTACCCCGAATTCACAGAAACTTTGTCCTACTTTAGAATGTCAAGAACTAATCTATCTAAAATCAATGCGTTTCATCTAAGCTGTAGAAAGTCTGTCTTTGTGAAGCCGACCTCAGGTCTCAAGAAACAAAGCCCTGTGTTTTCAACAACCATCATACAGCCCGACTACCTCCTTGCGACTTACTTTCGGTATAAACACAAAAATGTTGCCCGCGAACACAAAGCAGCAATAACATTTTGTGTCAAACCAAATCAGTGGTATAAAAAAATTTACAGAGACGGGGGAATACTTTCACTATTTTTACCTCTGTGTGTATGAATTTAATAATAATAAAAAATAACTATGACACATGCGTGCAGTTCAGCTGTCCACTGTGTATGAGCCAACAAATACTGATCACCCAGAGAAAACTCAGCTTGTAATAGAAGTGTGTCAAAGTGCGGGAGCTATTATTGTTGGTATATTACCCTCCTTCAATTTCAGTTATCATTCTCTGAAGTCATGCCGAAATAATTAAGTTAACCTGCCTTAGGATATGAGATAACTTTTAAAGTGACAAAGATTTATTGCATGTATTTTCATAGCCAGTGAGGAGAACAATATGAAATAATATTGACTTCATCTTTTTGGTGAATTAAACAATCAAGAGACAGAGCCGAGACTGGGTGAGTATAAAACTGTGATGTGTTTCTAAAAACTTGACGCTCGCAGCTAGTAGAGACTTCTAAACTTAAACCTACTGACTGTGGTACCTTTGTTTTATCTGTTTAATTTTTCATGACTGTCAGTCAGTTTCTTCCTGGTGACTTCATTTTATTGTTTTCTGTTTCTGTTTTGTTTTTATTTCTTATAATATACCAATGTATCAGGGTCTTGGGAGACGCCAGTCAGAAACACCCTATTCCACCTATGCATTTTAAACAGATGGAGTCAATTATTGAGTTCATGTCTGACATTGGTCCTAGACCCAATTTAAATAACATGCAAAAATGTCAAAATGACCCTGGCTGGTTTTACCTGACTGTACCACAAATAACATTGACTTGAAGGTACTAAAAACTAAATCATACCAGAGCAGTATGGGGATGGTATGTAAATAAGCTTTAAAATGCATGTGTACCTTCTGCCGGGGGGCCACTCTATCTGTTTGTCTATCTGTATCTGTTGTGTGTGTGGACGGTGCGATGGAGCAGGAGGAATAGCTGCAGAGAATCAGCTGCAGAGCCAGAGCTTCTGGAGGAATAAACACAGATGTCAAATAAGATTCTACTCTGAAATGGCTTTTTCACAGCCAATACTGACAGGATATTTAGAAATCAAGGAGACTGAAAACCAATATATGGGGCTGCTATTCATTTGCAGCACAAATGACACATATTCGGTGTTTAGAGGCTATTAATCATTTAGTGTTACGCATCAGATATTGTTGTGGGTGGGACATTGTCTAAGAACATAGTGCATTGATGCCAAAGTAGCACGTTTTTTAAAATTAGCTCATTTCATCTGCATTCTGACAGAAAAATCACCCATAAAAAGAAAATGCTGAATAATTACCAAATAACTGGTCTACCCCCCACTAGAGATCACATTTTTAACTTTTTGGATTTAAAAAGTGGATTTATCTTCCCTCTCGTTTATCAACCTGACTGCAGCAGCAATCCGCGGAGGTGACCTCAATCTTTGGGTGTGTTTTTCACTGTAATGTTGAACACCGACCGGAGCTGGTGGGAAAATGTCCTTTGCTCGTGAATGTAACGTTACAGAGACAAACGTGGAGAAGAGAGAGAACCAAAATCTCTGGTGAGTGCTGAGATCAGTGAGAGTTGACCTGGATTCAAACACACAGACGCACATGCACCCTCAATGTGTGCTGTTGCTTGCCAATGTGAGCTCACGGCTAATACACAATTTTGTAATCTGGCTATTTGCAGCAGACATGTCTGTGTGAGTAATGTGAATAAACACAAACGATCCCATGGACAAGCTGGCTTGGTGTTGGGAAAACACACCATTAAACTGCCACCGGTGCTGATGAAAATCTATCTACTGTCTCATGTGCAAATGCTCATGAACAAGATAATGTCCTGGAGTTTAATACATGTTGCATTTAGCCTTGTTGTTGACTTTGAAATGAGACACACCATAAACCTTTTAAGCGTATATTGTCTTTTGGAACAAAGGTCATGGTCATTTTGACATTGCAATGCATAATTTCCACATATTATATATTTCAGTAATCATGTTGATTTTGAATGTATATATTCTATTTTGTATGGAAATTAACTGACACTCTCATGAAATAATACTATAATCATGTTTCTCTTTTCTGATTACACTATCATATAATAAATAGTGGATTGAGAGGTAATAAGTTAACATTTTGCTGCAATTGTTGTTTCTTACAGCGGTCCTCGGGACCCTAGCTGTCTTTTAACATAATGCGTCGGTAGTGTGAGGGGTTAAAGCTCATATAGGGATGTCACAGAAAGCTCACTGGCGTGTGAGCAAATGAATATACCAATGCATGAAAACTGTCCGCATCTTGGCCGAGCTGACAGTCATCTGCGCTGACAGAGGAGCGCTGACATCATCCCATCACTGCGCCAGTCAACAACCTCAGGGAACAGTGGATTAGGTGAATATGTAAATCACTGAATGGAAAAGAAAGAAGAAAGAAGAGGAGACAAACTGGCATAAAAAAGATCAAAATGAGAAAGAAAAAAACGTTTAACAGATGCAATTAAGTAAAGCGTTGGAGGAGCTCAGAGAGGTGGAGGGGGAATGAAGCAGTGACGGGGAGACAAAAATCTTATTGAGAAACAAAATGAGGGCTCCAGAGGGTAGAGGGGAAATTGATGAGAGGATGCGGAGAGGAATGGGAAGCGGCGGGCGAGGGGGGGAAAGTGGATGGACGGATGAGAACATGAGGGATGAGGGTTAGCAGCAGGGTCTGGATAGGAAGTGTGTCTCCATAAACATACTGTATCTGGGTCTTGCTGATCATACAATAGCCTGAGGAGACGGCGAAACACAATATAGGTCCCACGTCCCGTGATGGATGAGGGGCCAGGTTCCAGTGTCAGCCCACTCAGCGCTCCCCACCAACAGGGACAAATCACTGGGCCACCTCCCCCATCAACACGCTGGTTAATACAACTAATGGAGCCATCTACAGTGTTCGACTGGCTCCATGCTGTTTGAATAGACTTTTGCTTGTCCTGGAGATTTATCCACATGCGAAGTCGGTGTTTTTACACTCCGTGCATAAATAACCCGTGGTGATGTCATATCCTTTGCAAAAATAGAGATAAAAGTCAATAGAATTTGTTAAATGACTTCGAGAAAAATCATTTTTTTCTTTCTACCACCAATCACTGTCACCACTGCTGTGACGTCCTCCTCACTTTTCCTTTCATGGGCTCTCTTAAATCAGCTCCCTGCTCGTGGCCATGAGCAGCAACCAGGGAAATGGTGAATGAGCTCCAGACTTAGATCTGACAGGTTTTTTTTAAAAAAGATGCCTCGTTTGTGCTGACCTACATTGCTTTTTCCTTCCAATCATCTTTCCCCCCGGGCCACTGCCGGCTCCAGGGGCTGCCATGGGGACCAGAGGCCGGCCTGGAGAGTCATTAAGAGGTTTGACTCACTGTGATTGCTGGCTCGGACACACAATCGAAAAAGTCAGATATGCCAGATGATGAAGGGTGGCAACAGCTTCCTGCTTGATTAATACTGTACACTGTGGCGTTGTGCTACTCAGCGAGTGCAGTATAAAGTTACCACTGCCAAGATTAGAGCTCTGACTCCCACCAAGGACACCAGCAATGTACATTTACACCAGTTACTATAACAGCACCATCAAATGATCAACATATTGTTCATCTTTAAGAGTTTAATCTCATCCTCAAATAATCTACTCTTCTTAAGACTCAACAACAAGAACAATATATCAAATATAAGCTCCCACTGTCAGTGCAGTGAAGCAAACTGTTGATGCATAATTACCCACATGCAGCACTACGATCACCAGATAGTTGCTAACTTTGGTTGATATTTGGCGACTCGTTTTAGCTTATTATTATTATTATTCTCATAGTTTTTTAATCCATCCAAGAAAATCCATTCGTGATTGATTAACAAGTGGGCACACTGCAGACCTATCTGGCTTTGCCGCTCCTGGAGAAGCAGCACCAATTCTGGTAACGGTGGGAAAAACATCTTTAAACCAATCGCAGTCTTCTTTGACAGTGTTTTACCCAGAATGCAGCGATGGTGCTGCTGCGAAATGGCATCAGGGGAATCTTGGTTTGCACATGGGGAGATGAATCCTGGCATTAAAATGGCAAAATGCCCGCAAACGAAAATCAACAGCTGCTAGCTAGTTCAAGTTGGTGCCGTTAGCAGCCAGGTTAGTGTTAGATAACTCGCCGTTTCCAACATGTTGCTTCCAGGTTGGAGGTGGTTTGTTTCACCTAGCTATGGACATTTTTGAAAAAAAAGTTTGGGCAGATAGTAAAAAGAAGATGGGAAATGGCCCCCAATGATGGGTTTGGTGCCACAGTCTACATCCAGTCAATCACTAAACAACAAGCTTCCTCCACACGCAGCTCTCGTGCTGTTAAGACAATGTAATTTGTGGGTGAAAAAAATCCCAAACACGAGACTAACGTTGGTGGGAGAGAGAGAACACAGAAAGGTGAGGCAAGTCCCAGTCTCATTAAGTCTTGTTTAGTCTCATTACCAGGCCGCAAAATACTGACGACTCGGGAAAAAGTCTAAACCAAAACAAATAATAAACAACGATCATTGCAGTAACTACCCAGAAACAAGATAACAAAGCAAAGGGGGTGAATTCTGAAAGAAAGACGACATACAGTAAACAGCATCATATGCGGTGATAATGCCTGACAGAGGTTGTTTTAATATAGTTTTAAAAACGTTATGGTAATTGATAACTGCTGACAGGACGTGGGTGCTTGTTTTTGATATTTTCACTGACATATTCTCCGTGTGTGCATGTGCTTCTGCTGTGCAAAGCCCACTTTTCGTTCTGGTTGTTTAGACCTCGGCAATTTATTTCTCTCTTAGTCCTCGTGACATTTCTCGGAGATGATGTCAGCGAGGTTTGTCTCTCTCCTTCCCACCGGAGCGTTCGGCTTCTCGAGCGTACATTTTTTTGGTGCATGTTTCTTATTTAAAGGTTACGAATGGTCAACCACACTGAAGAGCAAATGTGCCACTCGGGCTTTATATTTACACTTTTCCCCAGTGTTGACAGTATAATATATAAACCAATACACACAGTGTGGAAGACCTCAGTATCGGTGAATTATCAACTGTGAAAGCAACAAAAAGAAATGTGACAGAGGATGACATTCTTGACTTTCAAAGTGATCCGCAATCTGCTATTTGAACATCCCATTATTGACAGCCTGTGCGATCGGCTTGTATTGAATGGAGGCGGGCTTTGGCATGCTCCATTTCAGAAACCGCTGCACGTTTTTGCAGCTTTTTACAAACTCCTGTGTCGAGCGGAGGTTTTCCGTGTCCAGTAAGCTCTTTTGGGTTTATTCATATTTATTTCCCTGTTGCGTCTCTCTGTGTGGCGAATCTCTGAGCTCATTAAGATGCAGCCCCTCCATGTGACGGCAGCTTTCGGAGATGATAATAACACAAACAGCTCCAGCGCTTCCATCACAGTTATCTGCAGGTGGGTGATTATGTCCGGCCCACCGCGGGGCTTTGGCTGGACTACCACAGTGACCCAAACCGACTTACGTAACAAGAAGCTCCACAGAAGAGATTAGAGGACCTTTGACTTACATCACAGAGTGAAAAAAAAACACTGCCTTTGTCTGGAGATAACAGATCAGCAAGAAACAAAAATGTGTCCTCTGACAATAATATAATTAACTGTAATCACAGCTGCATTGGTGTCTTATGAGATTTTATCTCTAAGATGTAATTAGTACAAGATGGGTTTTATAAGCTCCAAATCACAGATTAACATTAAACTTCTCTCACAACACACGGCTGACGGTGAACTAATATTAAATAGTAAATTTGTTCAGAGGTAATTTTACTGTGCGTTCAGCTGTCATTGACTAAAACCAGCTCTTCTGCAAACATTCAGTTCTTCTGCTTTAGATGAGTGACAGGCGGTAAAAATAGATCATATCTCGATGCTGCTTTGCAAGCTTTGATGAGCAGTTCTTAGCGTCTGAGTGCACACCACAACAGTATCTGCCTGTATATCACAGACCTGCAGTATGAACAGACAACTCGTACGTCTCTTCTCTTATTTAAGCAGAATCTCCTTTTAACAAGGGAAACGACGCTGCTGTTTTATGAGATAATGACGATTCAAGTGACAGAACGCACGTTCCCCGAAACAGCCGTGATGTAGATTAGTGACAAATGATTTCATCCACGAGTGATGAACTGACAAAGAGAAACCACCAGCTCTGCAGCTCCCCTCAGCTCTATGGAGCTCTGTAACATATCTCTCGCGGATATGTTGTGACAGCACTGTGTTTAGGATGCAGTCAGGTTAGGCCAGAAAAAAAACAACTGTTTAATACCTGTTTTTGATGCCACGAACACGGCAGGAAATTGTCCCATGGGCTCCTTAAAAATATTTTTATCACAATAAAGCAGGGAAGGTGGACCCACGTGCACGAGAGGGCAGGGAGTGCAACGGATTCAGTTTTATTCATGGTCACAGCAACAGAAGGAACAAGGCAAACATGAAGACACATCAGCGAAGCACAAGGCTCAGGGATACTCGACAGCAGGAACGGAAAACAGCAGCAGCAGGATCATGGAAACTCGGCAGGATGACTTGACATGACTGAACAAAAGACCGGACTTAAACACAAACTAAACTGATGAAGGGGGTGGGGTGCAGGTGGAGGAATCTGCTCAGTTTTTCCAAATAAAACACCCCGTGCAGACTCGGGATCCGCCGTGCGATATAAACAATAAACACACTTAAATCCCCTGAAAAATAACAAAATGATTTGACTTTGTAGCCTGTGAATAGAAGAGGACAGAAATCAAGGGAAAAAAATAGTAAATGACAGCATCAGGCTCTGCTTCTAAAACGCTCGTGGTGGGAGGCCTGCACATGCAGAACTGTTGCTGGAGATGTGCGTAGAGCATCCCAGTTTTAAAACTTGTTGCCACCGACCAAGTTGATGTGTTTGGTAAGTTGGCAGTGCAAACATGTTGGTGCCTCCTCAGCCAGTCAGGGACAAGCTGGTCAACACTTAAAAAAATAGCTAAACATGGAATATCTGAAGGGGTTGGTGGCTACATTTGTCAGATGTTGTCCTGTGACAGATGGTCGCGAACATGTTCACCACAACAACGCTAATGTTTTGTTTACAGTTTGTTTCTGCAGCCCCGAGGTGGACAAAAACACTTATCAGCTTTAATTATAAATGTCTAAATATCTAAAAAGCTGTTGCGTAAGGCCAGCGTGCCGCTCGGTCTGCTTGTTTACTGTCCATATTTAGAAGGATTGGCTGAACAAATATAGATTTGACCCAACACGCAGCGCACACAGCTTTTGCTTTCATCCCATTATTTCTCTATTATCAGATTTTTTTGGTGTTTGTAGATATTGGCGCTCCGAGCTGCATTTGATTTCATTAATAAACCAACAGATTCCCAAACCTCTACGGGCGCTATCTATTTTTATCGCGTAGCATATTTTCTCTAGAAAGCGGAGTGCAAAGGCTTCCCACTCTTTCTGTCTCCCTTTCACTGTCTTGACAGCGTCTTGTCTTGTCACATATATTCTTGGCCGGATCATCCTGTTCCATCGTTTTCAGTCCGCTGGGCTCCATGAAAACGGCCGGGAGCAGGCCAGCAGACGGGCCCAGGGAGCTTAGGGTGTAACCACAGAGACAGAGAGATGAGAGAGACGGACAGAGATGATGATGGAGAGCTGTTATTAGTTGTGGAAGGACACTAGACGACTTGGCCCACGTGACCCCTCGGGGTAGAGGCTCACTGGCTGGCTGTGATTAGAGTTAGGTGGCTGACAGACCTCCAGACAGTGAGCGGGAGAGAGGATGATTGGAGGGGACAAGAGGTAAGCAGGTCCCCTCATCCCCTGGCTGACCCCTTAAATTCAATTCTAAAGGCATAAAAAAGGTCATAATTGTTGCAATGAGATCAAAAACAAGACGGATGTGTCCCTCTAATGATACGTTCTTTTCCTGCAAGACATACTATTTTTCATCAAGCGCAAATTCACAGATGACCTAGTTAGAGCAGCACGCTCGAATGCACTGCAGAGAACTCCGTGCATTTCAAGAAATTTGGGGGGATTTTCTGAAAAGAAAGAAAAAAAAAAAGGCGGAACCCTCAACAAAAATGGATCAGCCTGGTGATCAGCCTACCAGTGATAAAACATAAGGTTAAGCACTCCCAGTCCCTCGCACACTGCGATGCGATGAGCGGGCAGCCACTTCAGTCCCTTTGTTCGCTGATGGAGGGATCGTGTTAGTCGCTGACAGTTGCTCTGAGATCACTGCTAGATGAGAGGTTAGCATATTTTTAGACGAGCGTTTCATGTGAGGAACCCTTTTCGTCTAAATAATGAGGGTGCCCTTCTCCTGTGCCTACGACTCCCTGATCAAGCAGTGAGGAGCTGCGGACGAGCAGACTTACAGAGGTCTGGATGGAGCGCACAGAGGACATGGAGAAAAAAGAAAGTGTCAAGAGGACCCAAAATGTGGAGTTGGAAAATAGAAAATGCGGCGAAATGCAAAAATAACAATTTGAGGAAACATCAAGCAAAATAAACAGAGGGAAAAGGACTGAGCAAGAGTTCTAGTTTGGTGCCGGGAGTCACTGAACAGCATAATGGTCAGAGAAAACCAACTAATAGAACATATGAAGCGGGGCTATAGCTGCCACAGAAGAACACCAAGGTCATGTCTTTTTGTATGGCTCACAGGAATGTGGAGGATTGAATGAACTGCGGAGGAGTTCACATACAATTCAATCAACGATACAGGACACATGGTCGGGTTTCAGAGACTGAGTGTGATTTCTTTTTCTTTTTTTTTTTTTTTAACTTGGTTTAGGGAATGGAAAAAATCCTTCACCAGAATATAACCCTATTTAAAGCCTCCCTCCAGTCAAAAATGTGTTTTTCCTGCAGTTGAATGTTTCAGCTACACTGTGTAGAGTGATGTACGTGCAGAGTTTGACACTACAATGGTGTTTTCACATCCGTCGATTAAAGTTGAAGTTTTTCTCTGTATTGAGGCCAGCCTATCAGTATTAAGAGTAGAAAAGCTTGATATGTGACAATGGACTTTGTAAACTTTTTGTGACGTAGGAGTCATCTCCTCTGAAGCAGTAAGACTTTTGAAATGACACATACTTGCATAATTACAGATTCAGAATTTTTAATTGCGGTAGAGGAAGTACATGTTATTTTAAGGAGTTTAATAAGATCCTCTCTTTCTGTGAATACTTTTGTCTTTTTATCTATATCTTGTTTATAATATGTAAATATATATATTTATTTCTATTTAAATTTAAGTCTGTCATCTTATTCTCTTTTTCAGTTTTATTTTCTCATTTAAATGTTATTTTCTTGGTGCGCTATTTTCTTGCACAGTTAACGGAGTGGTTGCAATTTCATTTCACTGCTGCTGTTCTTGTATAATTGCATGTGATAATTAAACCTCTGAATTGAATTGAACTGAAGATTATAGAACATTTTGTGGAAAAAACCTTATCAGAAATCACATTATCATTCAAAGTGCAGTCAAGACCCTGTAGGTTGCTCCGGGGAAAGCCATGTTTATATTACTGTGAATATTTTAACTTCTTTACTGATTGTTTTCAAACGTGACGACACAGGGAAACAGTATTTAAGATTCATATGCTCCTGTCTCTTTAAGGCCCCCTTCCTGAATACCCAGTCTGCTCTGATTGGTCAGCTCATACACGCCTGAGCCAGCAACTAAACTAGTCAGATGCATCAATCATGTGTGTCTCTCTGATGTAGAGAGATTTCAAAAAGTCACAGGATTAACGGCTACTGGTGCTTCAGGAGCAGTGTTTTCTGTGGGAGAGAGGAGCTTCTGTTGGAGCAGACTTTGACCTTTCTAACTGTCAAGATCTTTTACATGCACAACAGCATATATAAAATACTGAGGGAAGGGAAAAAACACAGTAGTTCTTCTGATATACTGGTGTCTTTAAATCCAACATTTTGAAACATTGTTAGTTATTAAAAGTTCAGTCAGTCCTGCTCTGCGTCCACACACAAACGGTCCTGCAACACTTCACGTCATTATCAGCATCACCATGCATCTCCCTCTCTCTCTCTCTCTCTCTCTCTCTCTCTCTCTCTTTACCTCTTTTCTGGAGTGGTGTCGTTCTCTTTGCTCGCCGGCGCTTCCTGCAGATCTGGGAGGTTCGCAAAGTCGTCCTGTTCAGCGAGCCCAATTGCTAGAGACAGAACAACCATCTTCCCCTCGCTGGACACACAAGACAAACGAGAAACATCACCAGAGCACACAGGTGTGACGACAAACAGGCACGGTGACACGGGGCACACAACAAAAGGCACGCTCGCGGGCGGTGACAGAGACGCACACAGCACACATTCAGTTTCGCGCACAAAGAGAGAGCGGGAGAGACGTCTCAGTCAACGCTTCACATTACAGTGCATCTTCACCTGTGTGCTACCAGGTGATTAAGAATACAATACAGACTTCATCAATCTAAGACTGTAGTTACACCTCACCGCAGGCATTTCTTTTCATTTTGAGTTTTACTATTTTAATTGTTAATGGGGAATTCCTGCATGTTCTGGTGCGTAACCGATTCCTACTTAGCAAAATCTTTGAAATCAGTCCAGTAGATTACCTCGGATGCTACGTATTCCTGCGGGGCAACTGTGACTGTCAAGTTATGTCAACTAAACCTGCCGTTTTTGCCAACGACATGCTGAGGTTGTCTGACAATATTAGGGGAACAAGTTCAACAGAGACAGACCTTTTTCTTAAATGAAAAGATCTGTTTTGTCATGGAGAAGTCTCGCTCTGGAATCTTGCGGGTTGTTGCAAGAAGGCGACGAGAAGTCGCAAGCACTCTTCTCTCCGACTCTGACTCACTTTTTGTGAGTCAGAGTCGGAGAGAAGAGTGCTTGCTGTTGCCACTGACAGGGTGAGGCTGTTATTCTAACTGTCATCATTACGGAAATGCTCACTGTGGAAGCGTACGACCATATTTTTGTAACTAGGAACGCAATTCTTGTCAAGGAAAGTCGCTCTGAAATCTCGCAAGGGGAGCAGTTACAGTTGTTGCCTCATCTGTAATGTCAAAATCAGTCAGCTGTGACTTTGGAAATACAGTTTTTGATGGCAATTTCTGTAGGTAAACTCCAAAACTCTTCTCTCCAACTCTGACTCACATTTCCACGGTCATCCTCCCGCAGCAGCTCGCGGCTTGCGAGATCTCAGAGCAAGATTTGCGTTTCTGGTCACAAAAAGGATCTTATTACATAACAGGAAGGTCTCTCTGTGTAGGAATCATTTCCATGTTGTCAGACACTTAGAATAACAACTTCAGCCTGACAGCGGCAAACACAACCACTTTTTAGTGGATGTTACTTTGACAGTCGCAGCCGTCCCAGAGGATTGCATTGCAGCGGTGTTGCATCTGCCAGCCGAGGCGATCTACTGGACTGACTCCAAAACCTTTAAATGTGTAAATATGGAGTTCAGATTTGAAAAACACCAGAATTCCACTTTAACATAATTGAACATTATCACTAACAAAACATGTCAGTCATCGTTTTTGTGCACAAGAAAAACCATGATACCAAACACTAACTTACAAAGGCAGCTTACAGAATATGGATTTGAGTTTGACTTTACAACAGATGTTCATGGAGATTCTGCTTTACATGCACAGTATATACACAATATGATGTCCATATCTTAACACCTACATTATGTAAATATATGAAAGGCAACTGTTCATTTTATGGCTTGTAAAGTCATATTATGTCATTGCCATTGTCCTCATCAGTGCTGTCCACCCTCATTTTTTGTAAAAGCAAAATACACTTCATTAGAGGTCAGAAGAAAAATAGTTCCATTGTGGAGATCTGAAAGAAAGATGTTTTTTTTTCTTTCTGTACCTTTCTTGTAACAGACTGTGAGTTTCAGAGTGTGCTATTAAAAGACGCCCAGCCCTTTGAATTACTACAAGGTCTAATTCTCACATTTTGGATAATGTGTTGTGCCTATGATTACTTAATGTACCGTATGCTGTCAGATTAGCATGAGCAGTTTCTACCGGAGGAACGGATGATTTTGGTGCCAATTTATGTCTCACACGCAGGGTTGATTCTTCTTTTAGATAGTTAAAGCTGGTGTTAAATGGATAAAATTACAGTCACTCTGGCACTTATAATATCATTTGTTTTATATGATAAAGGATCTAATTACAAACACATAATCACTGGCTTTGTACACAACATATATGAGGTTATATAATGCATCAGGGAACAGTGTGTACCCCAAGCTCAGGGTTGCGTTCAATATCTTATGAGTGTTTTCTTTTATAATTCACTGTTAGTAGGCACAGAAATGTGTTTGACTGAAATTAGCATCATTAGCAGAGAGGCTGAGAACCACTGATGCCTCCGTGGCTCTATCGTTTCCTGTTATCTGCTTCCTAGAAAAAAAAAAGAAAAAAAAAAAAGAACATTTTAAAACTAGAAAAGCAAAAGCCTGACAGAAGAGCCTGGATTGTTTCCGAGAAGAAAAAAATAGGAGCAATTGAAAAGACATGCAGAAAAAAAACAAAAACGTGCCAAAATAACAAAACTGAAAAACCAACAGAAATCCATGAAAATCGAGGTGGCCTGAACAAAAACCTGCGACAGAGAAACATTTCACGTCGATTTTCTGCTGTTATTCTCCCACTCAACGTGCCAGAAGTAATTTAAATAATGTCTCACTGCAGCAGCGTGAATTCAACAGGCCGTGCTAACGCTGACCTTAACTAATGAACATTTGCCCACATGACCTTCCAACTCACAGTCACAAATGACAGCCCACATGAAGGCACATACTGAACACTGCCCTGACTTCTATGCCTTCTACAACACTCTCTCACAGCCTCTAACCTAGTGGTGCTCCTTCAAGGACAACCCGCATGTGTTTCCTTTTAATTCCTCAATGCTATTCTGACACATTTTTTTTTCTCTTTTCTTGCCTCCCTTCAAGGATAAGTTCACCCCAAAAAGTAAAAAAAATCAGTCATTACACTCAGCTTCATAGCAAAACAGAGTTGAAGCATTCTCCTATAGAAATAGAAAGTAGATTTGAGGGAGGAGATACAAGTTACAAGTTTGTGCTAATGCTCTTAGCGTGAGTAGCTACATTAAGCAATTTGGCTTAAACAAGGGTGTAAATAACGTCTTTTCAGATCAATTAGGGATCCCAGGACTTCCTGACACTTGGAAGCTTTATGGAGCCATTTAATTTTCTTTCTGTTTTTGTTTGGTTTGGAGTGTCCATCGACTTCAGTTGTTTAGGAGACTATTTCAACACGGTTTTTCTGCTCAAGAAATGTTTTTATTAAACTTTCCATCAGCACAAGGGTGAGTAGATGATGATTTAATTTTGGTTTTTGGGTGGACTTATCCTTTCATTTTCCCTTTGTTAATTGTGTGGAAATGTAGCTGTCCTGCTTTGGTTTGAATGTCGACTAATGTCAGTGGTTTTAAACCTGAGACACACCAAATACCCAGCCAAAATCTAAACAGAGAGAGAGAAAAAAAAAGATATTTCTTTTTATATTAGCCTCTGTGTTAGAAAATGAAAGTATACAAAGTGTGATAAAGTAAATTAAAATCTCATTTATTACTTCTTGCAGTAATAACCTGTGCTCGGAACAAAATGTCATGGCACAGCTGGACTGTCATCTAAAATGTCTGTATGTGAAATGGTGATCACAACTTCTTTCAACATGTAAATTGTAAGTTCAAGTGTAGAAATGTTTAAATCAAGCTTGACACTACTGCAGGACCTGAGTTCTAACATGGAACTGTGCACACAGTCGAGTGCAAACAACAATCAGCAGAATCAAAAGATTAAAAGAGTGTTGTGTCGTCCTTGTTTGCCTGCATGCTCTTTTTGATTTTTTATCGCTTTCATCTGTTTCTCCCCAGTTTTCCTCCTCTCATCTCTCCACATCTCACTCCTCTGATTTATTTTACCGGCCTGCGATCGCTCTCTGCGATGCATTCCCCTCTCTAACAAGAGGCTGTTTGTTGGAGCGATATCGACAACAAGAGGGAACACATTAGCACTTGAGAGACAGCGGACCACTGGGGATGTGTAAACAGTAGCAACATGATGCTCATCGATAAGGTGAATGGATCTGTATAGATGACCGAAAAAAAGACACGCGCACTCCATCGGGAGGGCCCTGTAATCATGACAACCTACGCTGGCTCTATTGATCTGAAATGTAAGCGGGGAGGCTCAGTTGCCTCGATGTGTGACAGCCGTGGAAGGTGAAACTGCTGCATTTGGTTGTTCACACCCCACTGATTACAAACACATGATATTCCCACCCCCCACAGTGTGTTTCCTTGCCCCCCTCGGGGCCGACGGCTGACGTATCTGGTTCCGCTGAGATTCATGAGGACGGGAGACGACGGCCGAGACCACCTCCCTATCTACTACGAGCCCGGCCTTATTTGAGTGATGATTCACATGGGCGGGGAGGTCACTGGCCCGGAGACACTGTTAATGGGGGAGACACGCAAAATAGTACAGGAGTGTAGAGCTGCGTGTGTGGATGTGTGTGAATGTCTCCGAAGAGGAGGGTTGGCGTTCACGTGAGGCTGCTTTGTGGAGCACATCATCTGTAATCTATCATTCAAGTCAAGCGGAGGAGGAGAGCTCTCCGTGCTTGGTGTCTCAAACAATCGGTAGCCTTCGCACACCAGCAGCCGTGCTACTGAGTAGTGAACAAATTGAAAATCGTTGACATATTTAGAACTGTTAAGGTCTTTGTAAACTATGACAGAATATTTCTTTTGACCATGGTCAGTTTTTGGATTAAGGTTATTTTAATTAATGTTGATGGAGAGAGATCAAGTCTGTAGACTGTATTAAAAAAAAGGCTTTTTACTCAACAAACTAAATCTCTTTTTAGGGAGTAGTATTCTAATAACTTTTCAATAAAGGGCACTTATTTAACGGTCCTTTATGTGATTTTGGAGAGACAGAGTCGAGTGTTGAGTCTCAGTCCGAGCTAGTGAAATACAGATGCTTTAAGAGATTTAAAGACTGATTGTTGTTCAGGTTAAACCACACTTAACCAAAAGAAATGTACACCAAATCTGTATTTGATGAGCTGGTAATGAGACTCAACTATCAAATATCTTTCTCCAGAATCATCTCTTGCATGCTGCAGCTATTTTATACCTCTCCCATGGTGATAATACTAATAAATCACTGCTGTATTGATGTACAGAAATCTAGATGATGTGCCACAGAGAAATTCATTCTGCACAGCTTGGATACATCAAATCTTTTCAAATCCTGTTGGAGAAATCCACTAATACATGAGCACTTTGTTAAAAACAAGTTTGTTTTTCTCAGAGTTAGGTTTTACAATTACCTTACATTACAATATACACAATACAAATATATATTATGGTATTCAGAGGTTATACCTTCACCTCTGCATTCAGCAGTGCTTTTTTAAAAACATTTTTTTACAGTGTGTGCAAACAAATTCACACCAATTAAAGACAGTGACACACAGAAATATAAATAAGGACTGAAAGGCCAGGAAAATAATTTTCTTGAATCAGTATCTCAGGCACAGCCTTAACAATAGCTAGAGTTCTGCAAAGGTCGTGTTTATTGCAGGGCTGCTTTACAGGATCACATGCACTTTACATATAGGCGTACATATTGTGCTGTTAATGAGATACAACTAGCTGAAAAACTCCAGCTGACTTTATTATCAAGCCTACAGTAAATCTTACCTTCAGGAAGATTGGCATTTCAGAGAGACTGTTTATCTACCATGATTTTTGTTTTAGCTGCTAATGACTGTAAAATAAGATTCAACATACAAAGATAACTTACAATACGCACTTAAGCATAAAATGTGTTGCATTGTAAGAGATCAACTACCAAAGTGCATATTAACAGCTGAGATGAGCTCCAACTCGACCAATGACACCATCAAGATGCTATTTAACAGTCCAGGTTCCTGGATTGAGAAGGATCTTTTATCAGAAAATGTAATATAATATTCCTAATTATGTTTTCATTTGTCTTTAAAGACTTGAATGAGCCCCTCTGAATATTTGAAGCGGGAGCGTGTACTATTCTAAAGGGTCGACTGTATTTCTACAGGTGCCCAGAGTGGACAAACCAAACACTGGCTCTAGAGCGGGCCTTTCACATTTTTTAGCGGCCACAGTAGCTATTTTCCTGCACAGTGCTTTAATGTTTTTAGAGCTACTTTTACTTAAGTAAAGCATCTAAATGCTCCTTCCAACACTGCCAACAACAACAGAGCAGCCTCCAAAATGGCAATGAGGTTCAATCACCCCTGCCATAAACAGACCGCAGGATTTATTGCAGTAGTGTTGAATTAGACTGCAATACGTTTGAGTTCCTAATAAACTGGCAGGTGCGTTATGTTGAAATGAAAAAAAAACAAAAAACGAGATCAGTTGTGCAGGATATAAATAATTAGGATGTCATGCATGCTGTGCCACTGATAAGAGAAACATTCATTCAGCAGGTTCATATTCAACAGTCTGATGTAACAGGGTAGAAAACTCACAAGAATGACTTGACATCCAGCCCTCTGTGGCGGATCTGCTCCACCATGTGATCCCAGCTGCCAGGATTTGACCTTGATCGGCCTGCCCCTCCTCCTCTGTACCGGGAGGCTCCAGCCGGACTCCCCCGGACCCCGCGCGGGCCCCCGCGATGGCCTCCGCCGCCTGGGCCCGTGTGCAGCTGGCCCAGGCTCTGTGAGGTGACTGGGGGGTCGTTAGGACCCGGCGGGGGCTGGTGAGTGAGGGGCTGTTGGAGGCTCTGCTGCCGGACCAGGGGCCGGGGGCGCGCCACAGCCGAGGACGGGATGTGCTCCAGGGTGGACGCGGTCGAGAGGGAAGCATCCCCAAAACTGAGCAGACACATGGAAGCGTTGAGGGAAAGAGAGACGGATGAAACAAGGAAGACATCGGAGTTAGAGGGGACACGAGGGACACAGGAGAGGACGGGGCAGGTCGGAAGGATCAAAGAAAATATGAAAGTGTGAAAAGAATTTGGGAACACGTGATCGTGTGAATATCAAATGGAAGACGTTGCGGATAAAGATGGCAAAAAAAAAAAAAAATACAGCACAGATTGAAATGTGGGAGCAGAGTGTTCGCAGTGAATATCAAAGGAAGAGACGCTCAAGAGAGAACAAACAACCAAGAAGATCAGTGGACGAAAGAGAGACAGGAAGGGAGACAGAAAGAAGAACAGAGTTTTGAAAAAGATTCAGATTACAGTAAAACATCTGCATGAAAACAACTGTGTAGGGCTTCGAGCTGATGCTGCATGACAGTGTGGGAGTGTTTGCTGGCATGCAGCACGTAAACATTCAATTATTCTTCTCCAACCCGGTGTAAAAACAAACCTCTGCTTAAGTGGGATTAGATTCATGCTCAAGTCAAAGTATCATAGTCACTGACTTGAATTTGTGCTCGCGATCTGCGGCCGCTAAATTGTTTCTGTGCGTTACCTCGCTCCCTAATTAGCCGTGACCTACTTCTACCTTCTCGCCTTGACGCCTTTCTCACTCCTACCAGTCGATCTCTGAGGTCCTTTTTTTCGGCTCCTGCGCTGTTTTCCCTCCCCACTCTTCCCCTTTACCTTCGTGCTCCTGAGCTCAACTGCTCTCCATCTCCTGAGTCCATTCATCTTTTCTACACCCTCAGCCCCTCACATCAATCTTTCTCCACACCATCCCCAGCCGCTGTTCTTTAAGTCTGCAGTCTAATTACCGGTCTGCTACTCTTACAATCATGTAATAGTGCTTCACCCCTTATCCTCCCTTCAATCACTGCCCTGCCTGATAACTGTAAGCTTGTGCTAAACAGCTCTGTCTGAAAGCTAATGCTGCGAGGGAGGATTTACTGCCTGGACTTGAGTTGTGTTCGCAGCGCTCTTAAGCATTAACTCGGCTCTAACTCTGCTGGAGAGCCAGGAGACAAACCCCCCTGTGGTCTGTCTCAGCCATGCTGGATCAAGTAAATACAAGGCAGAGCTCATATACATGCACTCATGCAGGCACGCATTCTCTCATACACACTCACATATTGCACGCCATTAGGTATTTCCCGGGGATGGGCTTTGATCAGAATGTTTATTTACTTGTGCATAAAATTTTCACTGAATTAATGAACCGACGCATAAAAGTCGTTTGCTGGATTTGCGTCAAACAGAAGTGTTTTGGGAGTTTTGAAGCGGGAGGAGGGCATTCTGGGGCATTTAGGGGTTCAGAAGTAAAAGTCTCATTTATGTTTTTGCATAGATAACATTAGGCAACTGTTGGTTGGCGCACCTCCAAGGCTTGGATGAAGCTCCAGTACGAACCATGAGAACAAAAGATGAGCAACTGCATTCAAAAAACATCTGGTTCTTTGATAAAACGCCGGCGGTACAAGCCTGTGTACTCAAAAAAAAAAAACCTGACTGGGGAAGTTAACGTTGAGGTGCATTTCATTAAAAAGAAAATACCCCAAGAGCTTAAAACTTACGTGAGCTGCTGACTGCAAGTGTAAACCGAGGTCTCCACTTCACTTCAAAAGTATGACAAATTCCATTTCAGCACAAAACAGTTCAACTTTCGGTTCCTTGGAAATATTGGTTGACTTGGGCATTTTGGACACAATGTTTCGTTTCCAAAAGCAAAAAAAAAAAAAGAACTGTTGCTGTTTCGCACCTCCTCGCCATAGAAACTGCACCCGGGGCTGTTGGGTTTTGTTAGTAGAGCCACTCACCAAAAAGGCACCCGAAAGACACAGTTTCTCAGAACCATTTCACTTCAGTGAAGAAGTAATTAGTTTTCATGAACCTTACACTGTTGTGAATCATCCAGGAGACTCTGTTGGGAAGCACTGAGGACATCATTAGAAGAAAACTGACAATAAGTCACAGCAGGGGGTAAAAAAAACTTCACAGCCAAAACCTCCTCACCCTGTATTAAAGATGTCAAAAATGTGTTCTGTCATTGGTGGTAGTGTGCAGTATTCATCTTCACGCTCACAGAGCTGTATAGCTTCAGCGGTGGAATGATAGATCTAGTTAAAGATTAAAAATCGATTGACGTCAATGCATAGTGAAAACATCGAACCATTTTTAGTTTGTGTCTTTATTTGGAAATTTCCCTGGCACACGACGTCAGCTTTGCCATCTAAGTGCACCTTCTTCCTAAACATTAGAATACTGCTAGTGCCACACAGGTAATGGCAAGCAGCCAAAAGAAAAGACAAAAGAGGATATTTACTCTGCTCTCAGGAATTAATCAGCAGTGTGGAAATATTCTGGACTTTGGAGAAAAGACGAGTGAACAGAATAATGGGGCATCTCACTCAGCAGTCTAACTTCACTAACTTCAGTCGACCTGTTCCAATAAAGCTGGGCCGAAAAAAATCGTGCCTGCTGGCTGAAACTCAAGTCTGCTGTTCTGTGGTAAGATAACAGAGACAGAAAGAAAGCTGAAATGAATAAAACATGTGATTGATGTGAATATATCAAAAGGTCCAGTGACACACGTAGAAATCTGGATACATGGTGGCATTAGCCAGACATCTGGGAGCCAGTCCACATGCTAATACATTTTGTCAGTCGGTGTCTTTTGAAATGTATTCATGAATAATTTATTCAGAAAATGCCAAATGCCACAACACAGAGTCCGTTCCTCACTGTGATATCCTTGATTCTTGTATCTCACTGTACATCTTTATTATCTCCTGTATCCCTCTGTACAGCACCAGCAGCAGTCATTCACATGCCCTGAGCGTGAGCGCTCCTTATCGGCTGTATCCTATTACTGACTTAGAGGGTTATTTTCACATTTCTTCGTGCTTGAAAGTCAATTAAGATGACTATAAACCTTGAATGATTTTGTAATTAAGGAAAATTGAGGAGGGTGAAAAACAAGGAGACAGAGTCAGAGAGAGAGAAAAAAAATACCAACAGTGAACAGTGAATGAGAGAGAGAGAGAGAGGGAGAGACAGAGCAGGTGGGAGAGAGAGGTTAATGCCCAAAAATAGAAACCAATTCCAGAGGAGAAATGGAAATACAGGTAGATCTGAAAGAAGGAGTAGAAAGGGAGCAAAACAGAAGAGTGACAGAGGAGGATAATACAGGAGGAGAAGTGAAATTCAAATTCTATTTCACGTCTAATTGTCATATTGCTTAAAAGCCACGCACTGTATAATTATAAGATTTATCTAAAGCTTTATGAATATCAGTCAAAAATGCACAGTGATTCATTCATAATGTGTGGAGGTGGTGTATAATGTCACACTGAGGGAAAAATATTAGTTCTGAAGGCAGAGTTTTGCTCTTTTGTTTCCCGTGGATCTTCAGTATCATGGACAGATTATCAACACAAAGCTGGCTGACAACTAACGGATGAGTCAGTGAATGAATGAATGGAAGGACGACTGTAACTGCTCCACCGTGCAGCTACACTCAACTTTGCTCTAGATTTACTGAATCAACTGTTTACGCAACAGTTAGGTTATCTGGGCTACGATTTACATATTGAGATCTTGTATCTATTATTCAGTGCGGCTGCTGCTGATATTTCCCAAAAAGCACCAAGCTCTCCACAACCAACTCATACATATGGGACAGATTTTATTTGAGCTCAGTGCGTTTAGACAGTTTTGTTTGCAGCATCTCGGCTCTGATCTCATCACTGCTTGGGAGAGGACGTTTAAAGTTCAGCACAGCTGGGGATCAGGAAGTGATGAGAGCAAACCTTTGGGTTATTTTGTTTTGCTCAGTGTTTGTCTGCAGCCTCTTGTTTACTTCTGCGATTTGAAGGTGGTGTTGCTAAAGGACCGTGTGAACTGTCTGATGTCAGTTGGGGTAAACCACGTGGACTGAAGCCAAGGCGCCCAACAAAGGTGTCCCAGAATCAATCTGGTTGGTTCTGACATGGTTAAAAACAGGTTGTCAGGTTTTTTCGGGGCCAGTCGTCAGGATATAATGTTGCCAGTTGCCGTTTCTGCAAACAGCACATACATCCAAGAATAACATTTGGACCAAACTTGGCATATCAAGTTCACATTATGTCTTTATTTGCCACCTTTCACATCAGGAGGTGGAGGGGTTGGTAAGTGGCATTATTACAAGCCATCAAGGCTACCCAACGGCTGATGGTAATTCTGTCCACACCACTTGATACTTTTAAGGACACCCGGGGACATTTCCATCCATTTTTGTATCGACCAAAACTGGCTGTTTTTCACAGGAGGTCGGATCTTTTAATCTGTGAACAGATATAATAGAAAATTCAGCTGAAACAAATGTAAATTTGCAACAATGGGAAACATTCAATTCGGGTTGACTATTCCATGATTTCAGAATTTGTACTTTTCATTGAAACGTGAGACTCTCCTGGATTATGTAACAATCTATAGGTTTAAGTTGTGAATGGCAGTTTTTATTACTTCTCTTTTGGTCATGATTTAGGCACGATGGACAGATCTGAATCCTACAGTAGTTAACATCTACCTCAAAGATTCTATGTACACAGGCTTGTACCTTCAACTTTTTATAAAGGAACCAGATACCAAAGAACCAGAGCAAAGAACAACACTGAGGATATTTAGTTTCATGCTTATCCGAATGCTCAAAGAAATACTTGGGACGTTTGTTTCAGGAATCAAGGGTCGGAAACAGCTCAGAATAATTTGCAACTCAGTTACCATTCCTTGTTGTTTAGTACATGTGTTACCTTGTGAGGCAGCTGGATTCGCAAGGTCACAGGATCAAGTGTGAATCCATCTTGCCAAGCTTCAAAATGTGTGCTTGCAGTGGTTTGGACCAGTCAGCGTCCTTTGGGGAAGTACTGGAAGCTTAGGGGTTAGGTGAAGTGACTGTGAGAGGCAACCGTTCGTTCAAAGACCAGAATGGCGACTTGTAAAGAGGTTAGCTTCTATAACATCAGTTAAATCTGTACTCATTAAAAGTTGGCCAGTGATAGACAGATGGTCATCCAATCATCTGCTATCAAGTAGTCTCTGAAAGTGCCTGCCCTTTCCAAACAGTTTCCAAGGACGACTTCTCTGATTATTCTGTTTAAGAAACCATCTGGTGTGTCAGGATAAACAATTGGCTGATTAAATTAAATATCAGCTGGCTCTACTGGTAACCAGCAGAGAATCCATTTGACGGACTTGTTGTTGAAACATAACTGCAGAAACAGCGCACCTTCTCGGCTATTTGCAGAGGTTGGTACACTGTGAACTCTGGTTGAAATGAAGCTGCACGGTTTTATTTGTATCGCTGGCCCTAATAAAACTGCTCTCCTGCTGTTTATGAAACCACCCACACTGAGTTTAAGAAGCTGCTACTTCAGATGAGCAAGCACGCCATATTTGAAGATTCTTCTGTGGGCATCTGTTTCGTTTGAAATCCTGAAAAGTGTCACAGCCTTCAGTAAATTGGAGCCTGCAGTGGAGCAGTATGACCGTGTGGATTCACTTTGCCTGAGACTGGCCTGACATCAGCTGGTGGAAGGTTGGCAGCTGACATAAAAATTGTTTTGTTGTGTGAGTGACGAAGCGCTCTGTAGTCAAGAGACTTCAACCAGTCGCTACTCATGCATCACGGGTACATTCCACAAAGCGGCTGCTTTCTCTTGCAGGCCTGCCGTGTGTTGTTTTCATCTGCATGGTGTCAAAAATAGCTTCCGCTGATGTCCATCTTTAACTGTACATGCAACAATGCCATTCATGGTGTCTTTCCAAACTCCTATTTGATTTCCACACCATGCTGTCGTCGTGCCCCTCATGCGTGCCCCCTGTCACCATGCGCCACTCACTTGCCAAACCGCAGGCCTCCGGCATGCATGTGGCTCTGGACCGTCTGCCAGCGCCCGGCCTTGCTGCCCCCCGTCACCATGCTCCGAACGCTGTCACTGCGACTGGGCCCTGCCCCAGTACTAGAGCAAGCACCACCCCCGCCGTCGCTGGCCCCTGGCGAGGGTCCAGCACCGCCCTGCCCACCCTTATCCATGGCCCCACTGGGGAGGAACAGTGGGGTGGATCGGATACAAAGAAACACCGACAGACAGAGAGGAGAGGATACAAAGAGGAGAGAGACAGAGAGAGAGAGAGAGAGAGAGAGGGAGAGGGAGAGAGAGATAGAGACGGACAGACGAGAGACAGACGCACAGACGTACAGAGCCGGAGAGCAAAAATTCATCAGTAAAGTTAGTCACACCAGTGAGTAAGACACTTTGTGAGCTCTCGATCCAGCCACAAGTGTCCTGTACACAACAAAAAACAGGAGAAGCCACTGCTGGTCAGCCAGACAGTCACTAAAACAGCAGTGAAGAGGTCTGGGCTGGGATTTACTGTGAAGCTGTGTGAGTAAATTGGACAGCACAGTTGCTTTTTTTCTGAGGACACTTGGCTTAGAGTAAAACACAGCTTCCAAGGTACAAATGTTCTGTTCAAAGCTGCAAACAGTTGATGGCCAACGAATTACTTTCCTCGCTGTATTGTGAAGCCCAAATCACTCGTAGTGCAAAACATTAGCAAAGCAAAGAGGCAGAATACATTTGTCCTTGAGGCAACTTCGTCTAACTGCAGCTGCTTAGTCCATTAAAAACAATTTCGTGAAGATCTGAAAATAGGCCACAGAGTACTGGGAGTTTGGATATACAGCAGGTCCAGCTTTCCACTCCACACAGGGGACAGCAATGACCAATCTGCTGTCTCCGTGAATTGCGCATAATGGCTGAGTAATGATGCAGATGCATCGTCTTCAAATTCTAACCTGCAGATGCAGGTGATGATAACAGAGCACTAATGTCTCCGTAATCTCACAGCAACTCACCGACAGCTCATGATGAAAACTCATTATCTAATGACTTTGTGTAAACAATTTTCCACGGTAAGATCCTGCAAATTATTTTTCATAATGCATCCTAACCCACCCCGGCAGACCTCGATTGAGACGTCACAGAGACAAGTGCAAACACAACGTCGACTCCAACACAGGGACCCTCTGCTGAGTGAGGACACACCATGGAACACACAGCTGCACACTGGAACAATGTCTTCAACAACATTCAGACATTTGGAGTAGACTGACGGTAAAATGAATGAAATCTCACTGAGCAATGAGATATTTTCTGGCTACCTTGCTTCTACTACCACTCGCACATTTCCACACCCCAAACATCTCTTTTGTTTAATTGTATTCATCTCTTCTATTTCTTTGTTGATTTGATTCTTCTTTTGAGTTTTTAATGGTCTAACGCATTGTTTTTGAATTGTATCTGAGTTTGAAATGTGACAAGCAAAGAACCTTGTCTTGCCCATATCTGCTATCCGCCAATATCTCGATAGCACGGGGAAATAAATAGTTGAATCACTGACTTGCGATTATTATTAAATTATTGCCATTATTATCATCTTATTAATCACACAAACTCCCTGCTGATTCTAAATAGTTTAAACGACACTGTTTTGTGTAGGGTGATGGAAGTTCATACGTAACTGATGTCTTACCATCCAAACACTTAACTGCTGTACTGCACATGATGGACAAATTTCCAATATCAATGGAAAAGGGCTCAGTAGACCAGGATAAGGACAGTACTCTACAGTACCATGGGAACAGTGACAAACACAGAGGGAGTTGGGAAAAGGAGAAAGGAGCAAATACACAAAGGAGCAAATACACAAATACACGACTTCACACTCACCAAAAAACACAACACAACACTGAGAGAAGTAGAACAGAGACCACCCCATTAAAAGAACAGTTGAACATTTTGGGAAATCTGCTTATTAGCTTTCTGGTGTAGAGTTCGATGAGAATATTGATACCACTTTTAAATCAGTTTGTTAAATATGAAGCTCCAGACAGTTGCCGTAAAGCTTAGAATAGCATAATGACTGGAAATATAACAAAACAGCTCTTTAAATGTAACACAAAAAAATAAAATAATTCACTGTGAAAACTGTCACAGCTTTTCAACAATATGATTTGGTATGATGTGACGCAATAACACACAGTACCATACAACACAGGACGGTACAGTTGTTACGACACGATGTGATGCAATACGATAGGATACGGCAGTACGCGATAAAATATGATACTGTATGCTGTGCAACAACACAATTTGGTATACTATAATACAATACGATACGATAGGACACAATAACATATAATACAGTATGGTACGAACGATACAATACAATGCAGTAAGGTACAAAATGATACGACATGGTACGATATCATAATATAGGGGGATGATATGTCACAGTACAGTGCGGTATGATACGATATGACACATTACAATATCATTTGATACATTACAAAACAATGTGGTAAGTTATGATACGATACGATATGTTACGTCACGTCACGTTACGATAACATACAATATAGCTTCCTTGTCATCGTTTACACTGGTATTTATTTTGCATCCAACAATGAAAGCAGTCAGAAAATATCCTATTAGCAACTAGCCCAGGTTCACGGTTCACACCAGAGCAGCCCACCAGATGTGTGGATTAAACAAACAAGACACTGGACAGAAACCAGGGCAGTTTATCCTTGTCCCCACAGTCTTTATGCTAAACTGAGAAGCTGCTGGCTGTAACTTTCAATTCGATGAAACAAAGTGAGAAATGGGAATTGATCTTCTCATCTAACCCTCTGCCAAAAAGAAAACAACTAAATACACCCCAAAATGTCAAACAGTTCTTTTAAACCAACCCATTCAATTAATAATCAACAGCAGTCAACCCTCTGTGGAGACCCTGATGTCTTAGGTAAGTCAGTGTCAGGCGAGAGCAGGAGATGTGAATGCTCTGAGTTGAAAGGCTGGCTTGTATGAAAAAAAGGTTCACGTGAAACAGTGAGATCTGCTCCCTGAGGGTTGTCCATTGCCATGGTAACATTCCATGGGCTGCAGGTGAGAGGTAAAAAAGGGTCTGATGAGGCTAGCAGGGCTGTAGGGAATGGGGCTATCAAACCTTTAACACCAAGCAAAAGCAAAATAATAATAATGTTGTTTCCCAGATTTTATTTGTTTTTGTGTTTGGGGTTTTCGTCTAAAAGAAACGTCTCTCTAGAATCCTCCTCTAACGGTTTGATTATTATTTATTTTATTTTATTTCTTTTTGGTTATCTGATTTGCAGTATCCACTCTTTCATGTCACAGCTGTCAGAATAACACTGTCTTTCTATCATCCTATCATTTATAAGATTACAGGTATAAGATTATAAGGTTGTAGTTTCTGTCAATGTTAGGGGGGAGTCCTATGTCTCGCAGTAATATTCAGGGATGGTGCTGCACGTCTCCATCAGGTGCTGCATGACCAGCGGTGCATACTAAACACCAGCTCACTGTGGATATGCCTGAAAGCAAAAACATGAGGATTACCAGGGATGAGAGGAGACTTCTGTTTAAAGATATGTGGCCAGACAGTGTTACAAAATGAGGCTTTCTGCCCCCCTTTAGGCTATTAAACACGACCTTTTCACTGCTCAGGGTGATACAGTCTGTTGATCCACTCTTTCCTGTGATTCTAAGTGTTTTCTGTGTTATTTTGTCAGGATACTTATGCGATCAGAAAGCCAAATTTAGTGTTTACTCGAATAGATTTGGGGGAGTTTTTCCAAGGTGCACTCGAGCCCCTGTTCATTACAGCCCTGCCCAGATAGAGGGTTCCCTTACCAGCCATGACTGAGACTCACTTGGGCGTGAGGCGAGGGTCTCCGTAGGGTGCGTAGGGAGACATGTTTAAGAGAAACTCCTTGGGCGGGTAGGAGCTCCACCTCTGTTGCACGCTGCTGCTGTCATTGTTGTTCCAAAAGTCTCTGTCTAGATCACTGAGAGAGAGAGAGAGAGAGAGAGAGAGAGATGGAGCAGTGAGAGCAGGGAACAATCAAAGGCAGTAAAGCAGAAGAATAACATGGCAAGAAGAGATAATGATAATTCAGGGAAAAAACAACATAAAAAGAGCAAAGTTAGAATACTGTCATTAATCTAAAGGTCAGGTAGAGAGTGTTAAAGGGATATTCCTGTGTGAGTTTAGTCCATGGTCTAACACACCGTGACACAGAATAAGACCCCCCCGCCCCGAGAGATCAAGTTTGCAGACCGCTAGCTTATGTAGTTTTAGCAACCTCAGAAAAAGACCACACGATAACAATACACTGCAGTATACGCCTCCAACAAGAAAGCACCATCAAAAAGCCACAAATAATGCTCAGAACAGCACCAAACTTCAGCAACAGTAGGTCAAGACATACATAGGTCAAGGTGTCAAACAACAGCTAGCTTCACTGGATTGCTATGGTAAAGTGAACACAACTCACCACTCTCCTGCCGCAGCTTACTCTTGGGAAGCCTTGATGAGTCGATTACAGAGCACGGTTAGAAATGCTCGATTCCGTTCTTTTACCTGTCCAGTAATAACTGTTAGGCAAGACACATATGAACTTTGATTGCATTTCCATGGAGTAATAATCATACATTTTCATCCTTGAGCTGCAGAAGTCTTCTGCACTCTGTAATCGACTCACAGGGCTTCCTTGCAACAGGAAGCTGCTGCAGGAGAGTGGTGAGTTGTGTTCACTTTACAATAGGAACCCGGCTTAGCTAGATGTTGTTTGATGCCTCGAACTATGTTCTGAGACCCTGTTTGTACTGTTGCTGAAGTTTGGTGCTGTTTTGAGCATTATTTGTGGCTTTTTGATGGCGTTTCTTGTTGGAGGCATATACTGCAATGTATTGCTATCGTGCAGTCTTTTCTGAGGTTTCTAAAACCACGTAAACTAGCGGTCTGCAAACTTGATCTCTGGGGGGGGGGGGGGTCTTATTTGGTGTAACAGTGTGTTAGACTATGGATTAAATTTACACTGGAACATCCCTTTAATAGTTATGAAATATGCGACCGTGTCAGTGCCTGTGATGTTATGTTTTGCACAGTGAGCTGTTCGTTGAGAACATAGATGCTGAATACATCTGTTCAGGAAGTACAAGGTGAGTGAAACACTACATACGACATACGCTCCCACGGGGTAAAAATGTGGGTTTAAAGATAAGTCCATTGTAATTTCTATGTCCAAAAAAACCTGATAGCAATGAAATGCTGGTGCAAGATAAAACACCGACAATGGAGAGGAAAGAAGTGACCTGCACGTTCTATCACTCTGTCGGGGATGACAAGTAAAACTGAGGAGGCAAAAAAAAAAAAAGTCAGTTTAGAGCAAAAAACAACAGGTTATTGTAGAACCACACATTGAATATAAATTGAGAGCATAACATTTGGGAGACAGCGAATTAAATACCAATAAAGAGTGATATAAATGACACATCATTAGCTGCACACCCTTCAGAACCACTGATCTGTAATAATTTTAATAACAACATAAAATCAATGTGCCCCCCAGTCGCCAGGGTAAAATGTTGGCAGTGAATTACTCATACGTTAACATTTGTACGTGCCATAGGCTTCGTACCACGCTGCCTTTTTTTTCTCTACAAAACATGTCATATCACATTCATATGACATGTTCATGATCTTACTTTCACATTCAGAAGAGGAGGGGATGGAAATGGAGTTGTGTTTGCAAGTGGAAAACCACTGGATATTCTTAAAGAGACCTTGGGAGCATTTTAGCCCTGATTCGAGGCAACAAAATCCAGATATTTCTGGAGCATCACAAGTCATATTTTTGGTAACAAAACCGGGTGTTTTTAAGGAGACCTTGGGATGTCTCCAGCCATGTTTGTGGTGAATAACAAAGGTATTTTAAACAAAAGCATGATCTTTCCTTAACCCTAACCATGTGTCTTTTTGATGTGACCATAAAAAAAACATAAGCACAGTGTTGTCACATGAAAAAAATGGAAACTGAACCTAAAGAACGTGTCAAGTTTCCACCTAGCAGTGATTCCAATGTTCATTCAGATGACTGGGTTTAAATATTACTGTCCAGAGTCAAAGCACTGTACCAATCAAACACAGCAGCACAGTTTAAGTGCACCGGCATTTTCAAAAAGACAGTTATAGTTTTGAATGTTCTGAATTTAACTCAACTCAGTGAACATACAGTGTTCAACATATATTTGTATATAAAAGTGTTTTCGAGTTGTGTTTTGTGTGCGACCACTGTATCTGACTGTTGGAGCCATGCCTGGATGTACATTTAATATTGAGCCAAAACTTATTTATCCGTAATCCAACCTCTGATTTATACAAACGGAATACACTTTCGCCCCACTGTGTGTTAAATTCAGCCTCTCTAATAAATGAAAACTATATAACACTGTCTCGGGGCATCATGTCATGCTGGAAATTTCGGGCCACGTAGGGGGTGCGACAAGATTAGCTTTCAAATCAGAAAACGGCTGTTAAAATGCAATACTATCACCACATCATAGATCATTTCCATATGCCTCCGTCCAAACCGTCCCTGACACCTACTTGATGGCTTTATTTTCCCCTCGACCTCTCACAGAATCTGGAGAGCTGGCAGCCTCCACCCCGGGCTTATTCCTCTTCCCCTGCAAAGACACGAAATAGAGAGAGAGAGAGAGAGAGAGAGAGACAGAGAGAGAGAGAGAGAGAGAGACAGAGAGTGACAGATTTTAGAGCAGTGTCTTGATCGTTGTGTACAAAGGCATTTTTGCAAGTGAAGTGCTCATTATAGAGGCTTGAGAACAGCATCAGGTTCCAAACATGTTGTAAAATAAGATAAATGAGGGAAAGAGCAACAGCTGGTCGGATGCCAGGACCACAGCCGGCTGCCGAGGATCAAAACCTGACGAGGGACCACTTCACTACAATGAGATGCAAAAACACACTCTCACATGCACCAACATGTCACACACGAACAAAGGAAACGCGCATGCTTAGACAGTTCGCTGAGCAAACTGGACATCAGACGCACAATGAAATCAGGCACGGTGAGACATATCTGCACATAAACTGTACAAAAATATGATTTAAATATGAAAGACATTAAAACCGAGCATTTAGGAGACTTAAATAAATATGTAGCTGATGCGCATCAGTGTAACCTCATGTCAGGGCTGCCGCAGCTACAGATACCGCTCAAGGCCACAAGAATACTTTGGCAGTGAGCGTGAAAGTTTCTAACGCTGTTGGTGATTGTGAAGACAACATGAAGAAGTCTCAGTAGATTCTTTCCTTTTAGAGACACACATCTATCAAAGCATCGTCTTCAGCTCACCACAGCTGTTGTTCTCCATCACAGAGAAAAGAATGCAAGCAGTATCCGTGTCAAGATTTACTTTATTGTTCCACATCGCAGGAGGCTTTGGATTGGGGCTCTCCCCCTTGCTGCATCAATAAAAAAAATACTCCAGACAGATATGAGACATGTAAGAGATGGGGATATACAGCTTCCCCTGAACGACAAAGTAATTAAATCATACAGTGCAAGTGAGTAAAGAGGCAGAGAAAAAGCATATGAAACACATGATACGTCACATGTGACCTGACTCATATCAGGAGATGGAGGGGAGGGTGGTTGAGTTATAGGTGAGACGGCTGCCTAACGAGTAGACACAGTTCAAGACAGCATTTCAACATTTGTAAGTGTGACACCACTGGATATATCTAAGGAGACCACATTTCCTGTTACTGAAGCAGGCATTTTTTTTAGCCACAACATGATCTTTTCCTATCCCATAACCAAGTGATCTTCGTGTCAGGTCATTAGTGCAGAATTGTCACGACATAAACTGGAAAACTGAACTTAAAGAAACTTCAAGTTTAAGTTTTAGTTTGAAGGAATGCACACTGCCAAAATGTATTCTGTCAATTTAGGGTTGCTGATATTCGATCGCTTTGGGCCCGTGTCCAAATAACATTTTTTTTTCTGAGTCCTTTTCTGAATCTTTTTTCAGTTGTTCCCAATGAGGAGAGAGTGTATGTGGCACTGCGCCGACGCATGCTTTCTTTTTCTTTTTCTTTTTTTTTTCAGAGCACTCCGCCTTGTTTGTGCGGCCGATCCAAGTGCCTCTAATTGAAAATCTCTGAACTTTTCAGAAAGGCATCGGGGATGTCACTGTTGCTCTGTTTCAGCCAGCCAATCGTATAATAGATCAGGTGGGACTTGTCATCCGTCACCCTGTTAATCAAGAAAATGTAGGAGAAGCTTGCTCGGGTCGTGTCTGTTTATCATTAGCTTTAGCAGACAGAAACTCAGAACAAAACAAAACATAAACAGTGCTACAACTGAAAAATCACCAAGAAATAAGTCAATCGCCAATAAACCAATAGGCAAATTATGTAAATAGCTGATTATGTAAAATACTTCAATCCAGCGTGGTGGACCTCATGACTGGGTGAAATCTAAACTATAACAAAATTGTTGTGGGTATAGTATCAATAGCAGGACTGCCACTGAACCATCGCGTCACGTATAAATCCAGTTTATGAACTGAAGAAAAGACACCCCAGGAGAAAAGAAAAAAGGACAATTTTTTTTACGAATCAGAAATCCAAATACATTTTTCTCAGAGCACACAAGAGACAAGAGAGCTCATCTGAGCAGGAACAAGATCATTAGGAGACAGAGGAAACATTAGATAAACTACATTTCTTTTGAAATGCACTATACGGCTTATTTTACCTACTCTCTGCAAACGTTTATCGCTTAATGGATGGCACTTTCAGCAGTGCAGAATACAGTTGTTAGATATTGACCTCTACGTTTTTATTGAACTCTATATTTACGGAGCTCTAGAGGGTGACACCACTGAGCTGAGTCACACGGATCCTCTCCTCTTACATAATGTTTTTTTTTTTTTTTTCCTCCATGGTAAACCCACAACAAGGACATGAAGAGCACATAGGCCATAAAATGTCCTCTCGTCGTTTCTCAACCACCTGAAGTGGAGTTTTATTCATAATCAAGGAATCAACATTCTGGACTTGATCCCGTTTGGACATCTCCGCTACATCGCCATCTGTTGCTGCGGGTAATTATCAACCTCATCAACTTGACTGAGTTTTAATCACATATGTCATATTTTGACTAAATATGCAGCACTGTGCACATGACTCCTCCACCTCAGCTACGAATGAGAAATATTACATCCTCTCAGACCGACTCAGATCTGAGAAACTGTGCGCCTGGACGACAGGAAACTATTTTGGTCACATTCTGATGAGTTTTATATAATATTAATTTCAAATCTTGCATAAGAGCTGTGTGATGAAAGGAGAATTATTTACTTTTTTTTTGTTACGTAAGCCATTATTGGTTTCTTCCTTTTTATAGCACTGAGTGGTGTTGTTTCTACACCCTGACGGGCCTGCTATAGTCTTGACTCCTTCGAGAGCTGTTCCAGTATGAAGGTGTGTCTCGTTCCCTCCTACACTCTCCACGCTGCTCTTTTTGATTTTACAAGAGCTGTCACACACACACACACACACACACACACACACACACACACACACACACACACAGCGGTCTACTAACTCATTACGTCACTATTTCAAGTGTCATTTTAACTCCTTCCCTCACTTTGCTCGAAACTGAGATTCTTCAGCTAGAAATTAGTCGCAAATAGCTTTCAACAAGGAATGATTATGCTAAATTAAAGCAAAGCTATTGAATGGCAATCATCATCACAAGAGGGAGCAAAAGAAACCTGTCCTTTCTCAGTGCTTTTATACAAGGCGTCTGTTCTGCTGTCCGCTATCAGCATCCGATGGTCACTTCAAGTCACGAGGGTCCGTTTTTATAGTGGACTCGCTTTAAAAATCCCCCTATTTTCACAAACCGGAGTAATATGCACATCCTGTTACACGACTCGTGCTTTTCTTGCAGTTTAAGGTGTTAAGCCCCTGCCTCAGGGACACTAAGTAGACCTTGGTGTGCAGTCACATCTTCTCTTGAATATCTCTTTCAAGCCATGCTGGAAGTGTTTCATATTCACAGGCTATTTTTAGCTCCCGGTCCACCATGACCTGCATGTCTTTGGACTAAACTGAAGAGAACAATACACACACACACACACAGAGAACATACAAATTCGAAACTCCCCCAGCTGAGCAGGGGGTTCAACCCAAGGACCATCCTGCTGTAAGTGCGAGCGTCCGTGTCACCACGCAAGAGGTGGGAGACAACATAAAGTCTGAAAACCAGGGCAGTCTGGCATCATGATTTGCCGAGCTGACTGGATTTGTGTTCCTTTAATTATTCACAGCATGAAGAGTCACAGAGGAGTGACTGTCAGTGAGCACAGATTCACTAAAGACAAGTATAAACCCAATCATCTGGTCATGACACCTTATAGGAAACAGTGATTTTATGAATGACCTTTATGGAACCCTTAACAAAAGCTGTTAAAATAAGAGAGAAGGGAAAAAAAACCAAGCACCTGAAGCAGCTTCTAGGGGACACGAGGGAGGTTTAAAGACTCTGGGTAGAATCAGGCACTTCACATATGGAGAGTCTATAATGCAACCTTATAAATATTTAAGAGCTGTATGAACAGCCTCGGCACAGATGTCTCCAGATGTACACGAAGAACACTAACAGCCTCTGGATTCCTCACACCTAAACAGACGAAAGAGGTCGCTCGCTGCTGTTGTCCACAGTGACCCACATGGCCGAAAAACAAATTCGGCACATGTTTCTGATCGAACACCTCGACGGTAAAGGTTTAAGAATGTCACATGTGTTCACATTTTTGAGAAAATAGTTGCGCGAGCAGTGTGACAGTCGGGTAAACATAACGATACAGTCAGTTGTCTTCAGTGTTTCAACAAACTACCAGCACTGTATATCTTCGTCCAGGGGCCATATCTCGATTTTATATGACCTCTAACATGAATCAGAATTACTTTATGATCCACCTGGGGAAAGTTGCGTATGTTACAGTTTCTCCTTCTAGCACAGAAAATATGACACTATAGATATATTAAATAAGATTTAAACATAGTAAGATAATAAAGTAAGAATAAAATATGCACCTCAAACTGTAATATGTCCTGTACTTTGTACATATGTTTCTTTCGAGATATATTCAAGACAACTTAATGTCAGAGAGAAGAGAGAGTAAGAAAGCACAGCTGGCACCTGAGTATCGATACTGCAAAAAAAATCAGTATGGACACCATTTCAAACGATCAGAATGAGTCTGTGTTGAAAACGTGTTTTTATTCCAGCACTTGTGTGCAAACGACCCACACCGCTGACTAGCTTTCTTTTCTTGCCCGGTGAATATGTGCATTTTAATAGTATGTTATTGGGAGTTGTTGCTGTGCAATTAGGGGGGAAACATTTTCAAATACCAGCAGCAGCAAATTAGTATATCGGCATGTCGAATATAAAACGAAACATTGTGCACCCCAATTAAAAACACTTGGAACATTCAAAAGGGGAAACCTTTATTTTTAACACGACTGACCTTCCAATCAGACGGCTTCATTTCTTCTCTTGTTGAGATATATTTGCCGCTCAATTTTAAACTCGATGATGAATGCAACTTCGTGCTCTTATTAAAGGGTTTTAAAGCATTGTGCAGCCCCCCCGGGAGGCTTTCAGACACAGTAGCAGCAGCACAGCGGTGACAGGTTGGCCTCTTTATGAATCCTACTGTATCTGTCTCTAATGCATCCACAGTGCTCTCTATTATTTATCATGTCACATCTCTCATGTGACCAAATGTGTACCTACACAACATCCAGCCGCCACCTTGCACACACACACACACACACACACACACACACACACACACTCACGCACACACACACACACACTGTGTATACACACAGGTAAGAATAATATTAGACTCAAGGACTCAGGGAAGGATAGGTTTCTAGCAGTGTAGAATATGCTATCAAGTGCAGCTCATCTATCATTAAACAGAATCATAAAATCTTGAGGAGGCTGGAGAGGAGAGGGTGGAGAAGGTACAATGTTGAGAGAGTGTGGGAGGATGTGAGAAACAGAAGGGAAGATCGAGAGGAGGGGGAGAAACAGGAGTACCAGCGACAGAGTAGGGCAAGTGAGCGAACAGGGAGAGAGAACAGGGTAGAGGAGGGCTGAAACAGAATCGGGAATAATGAAGACGCCGAAGCCGAGCAGAGCAGAGGAATGTGAAGATGCCAAATGAGACGGGCCGGCGACGTGATAGGGAGAGACACATCACGTTTGTCTCACACCCGGACCTTCAACAGCGACCAGCATCACCTTCTCCTCCCGCCTGTCTGTAAGCCCCCGTGGATGTTTCTGCTTCTGGCTCTCACCTCCTCCTCCTCCTCCTCCTCCTCCTCCTCCTCCTCCTCCTCCTCCTCCTCCCTCCTCCTCCTCCCGTTCTCTTCTCCCTCTTCCACTTCCATAAAACAACCAATGGAATGAGACCAGTTCCAGACAGCTTCATCCCTCCTGCAGCAATGAATCGTTTGTCTTTTACAGCCAGAAATGTATCACTAATATTTATGTGAGTCATCAAAGCCAAAAAGTGATTTATCTCTTGAATTACACACGCAAATACGGCTTCACCGACGCAATCTTTGGGAATTATGTTGATATATGACTCATTTGTTTCCCCCTTTGCTTTTTGTACAAAACATAATTGCTTCCTCAGTGATGCTCTCTGGAAACATCAAGGCAACCAAAGTGCTTTGGTTAAAGGGTAAGTTCCCCTAAAAATTACAGTTCAGTCATCGTCTTTTCACCCATGTGCCGACGGAGATTCAGGTGAAGTCTGGAGGTCCACAAAACATTTCTGGAGCTTCGTGGCAAAACAACTTTGCAGCATTCATCCTAGACAACTCAAGTTGCCAGATGGAGACTTGTTCTTAATCATGGCTCTATACAGCTCATCCAGTGTAATCCAAGACTCTGGATGTCATGGGATCCCAAAATGATTTGAGAAGACTGTGAATTATACATAGGATTTCCATTTTGTTCAGTTATGTTATTTTATTTCTCCCTGTTGGTGATCCTTTTCTGTGTCTTACATGATGGGTGAAATATTTGTGTATGTAGCAATATCAAAATGCATCTTCTGTGTGAGGTCATTCATTTTTCTTAACTGTTTTCTGACAGTTTAGATCCTGAAACAACTCCTCCGCACATGAACACATGATGGAAATAATAAATATTAGCAACATCATTCCCGATCTTTTCATATTCCCACTTCTGGCACATTGCTTTGTTATTTTCTTTTTACCTGTAGGTGTTTTTATTTATTCAACCTTTAGGACTGTTAACACAGAAAACAAACATAAGATGATAATATGGCAGATTAAAGAAGGAGAGACACGGGCTACAAAGGAGAAATTACAGTGGCAGCGGGGACAAGAAAAGAAGAGAGGGACGATCCTGGAAAGAAAACTCTGTGACATTCTAACAAGGACATGGAGATAAAGTGACAAAGAGACGAATACAAACCAGACCATTTGGTTTAAAGAAGGGGAAGGGGTGTGACACAAAGACAATGATAGAGACTCAGATAACACAAGGGTAAACAGAAAGATAAGAAAAGGGTTCGGTCGTCAGGTTTGGTGGGTTTTGTTACTCCAAAACCAACGATAGCAATTTGGATTTTATGGAGCATTTAACAAATAAATCTAGGAAGTGATCATAAATATTAAAATAGAAGTCATTTGGCTCAGCTTGGCTTGGCTTTTTTTTCTCGGTCCAGTTTATGCTCGACTTGCGTGCGTTTGATCGACCGCTGTTGTGCAGTCGCTCCTCAAACAGAGGGAAAACAGAGATGAGAGAGAGCGGGGCATGAAGGCGAAGGAGATCTGGACAGTGTGTAGGAAATGCCGGCAGATCAAAATGTATAGGAGGAATTACTGTCGCTCCAGCAGCAGCCCCATAGCTCAGAGTGACGCTCATTAGCATATGAATCATTAGCATGGCTCTGGAGGCCGGAGGCAAGCGGCCATGATGCACAAAGCTGCGAGCGCACAAAGCCGTGTTTACAGAGAGCACTAAGGTCTGTGATCATGTTTACTGTCATGGCCAAACATGCAGCCGCTCCCTGGCTGCTGCACCAGAGAGCACAGGCAGTAGGGAAAAAAAAAACGACGTTTATTCAACAGCAGCACGACAGAGCGGGCAATCACTGCAACTCACGGTCACAGGACTATACAACCTGACTGGCCACCTTCAATTGCAATGGTGTTCAGAGACATGGTAGAAAAGATGATGGTGGACTTTGAAATGTAAAGATGTGGAGGAAGATGTGTTTATAAGAGCCGTTTGCCTTCAGTTATAGAGACGCTGTCAGTGTGTTGAACCTCAGTGTGTTTTTTTTCGTGTCTGTAGCGCTCAGCATCAAAAACTTCAAAATACAGAAAGCTCACAGTGAAAGATTTATGATTCTTTGATCGTAAACGTCCTGATTTAAAACACAATTTTCTAATTGTTGACTTTATTTTATCTATGCAGAGTTCTTTTTGTGTTCTGTTCAGTCACCATTCAATGTTTTGAGTCTTTTGATGAGTGAACAGCCTGTTTAAGCCTTTTAAGGTCAGGTATCAAACAAGCAGTGTTTCTGTGTAGGATGCAACTTGATGTTACTCTGCTTACGATGGGCCACGTCTTGATTATTAAGTCAAGTATTAAATGAGTTAATACGTCTGCCCATCAGTAATTTACTAGGGTGACATCTTTAACCCATTAAAGACCAACAACTGTAGTTAATATGACCCACAGGATTTTTTTTCTGTCAGAAGCAAAACATTTCTGGTTTCACCTTTTACGCATACCTCAGTTGGAAGACAAAGTTGTGTGTTATCATATCATATCAATAGGACCAAAAGTAACAAATCTTCACACTGAAGAGGCTTGGACCAGGGAGTGATTATCAGATCAGTTGCAGTTCATGATGATTGACTAATTAATCAACTAATTGGTCTCAATGTAAATACAAAAAAACAAAAAAACAAAACAAAACACAAAAGGCTAAAAAGATGTGAAACCTGCAGAGTGCGTAGCAGGCAGAGCGTGGTGTAATTATGATTTGTCATCCAATAAAAGACAAGTTACTTTACGATGTGATATATTTACATATATTAGTTCATTAAGAAAAAGGGGGAAGTGGGTGCAAACTCTTATTTTAAAACGACTGAACAAGCTTATCATCAAACCCTCAGTGGTCAGGAGGTCTGAGCAGAATTCTTTACACTGGTGATCTTCAGTGCCTGTCCATGTTGGAGACGTTTACCTGGGTCGCTGTTGAGCCGCAACAGAGCTTGAAGAGACGCTGCTCATTTGAATCCGGTCTGTTGGAGTAGGTAGGGAAACGTTCGATGCAGGGCAGGGGGGGCCAGGACTGAAGAACAACTTTACAAGCTTCACATGATCAGAACTAAAATAACTGTATGGTGGACCCCAGCTCAGAGAAAATAACTTCCTCTCAAACATTTCAAATAACGTGTCATATGTGAGCAGAAATGTATAAACACATCAATAATCACGTGACTGATAAACACTGTGACTTACCAGCTTACGTTGACACCAGGTGCAGACGCCACACAGAGCGACCAGCCAGACGGCACAAACCACAAATGCAACAGACACCAGGAACACACTGAGAGACACTGAGCCTGAGGGAGGGAGACAGAAAACACATCGAGAGAGCAGCGTTAGTGCAGTTCCTGAGGTTTGAAAAGTTCACTTTCCGAACCCCACAAGCGTGTGCTCGAGTTGCAAACGTGTAAACCGCGACAAAACTCTTCACACAGGGGGCAAATGCCCTGTGATGTGCTCTCCTTCCTTCTTCCCTCCTCCTCTCCATTCATCCTCGTCATCTGGCATCTGCCACCAGTGAGCCACGGAGAGAAATGTACCAGGAGTGAGGGGGGGGAAATGACATAAAGGCTCTGAAAGCTGCTTCATGCTCATGTTCCCTGCATGTATCAATGGGAGATGTGCACATGTCAGGAAGAGATAATACCATGGGGCCAGAAGCCATGCAATTACCAGCTTCCGCTTTTCTCGCTTCTATCTTGTAAAAATCCCTCAGCAACTTTGTTCCCCGTCTTGACAGATGAAAAACTTCCTCCACTGCCTTCTATCCCTCCTCGTCTCTATTTCTTTCAATTACTGCCTCCCGATGATGCCGTTCATTCAGTTGTCTGCCACCTTCCCTGCCAAGTCATTTAAAATGCAATGGCACGCTCGCAAAACAATGTCGGCAAACAATGAGCTCATAACTGCTACATCCTCCCTCTCAGCGCCGCAGTCGATCTTTTTCTGAGTCTCTCTACCTGAAAAAAATGCGTCCGACTCCCCTTTCATCCCTCCGTTTCACTTTTCCTGGGCACGTTCTCAACATTTGCACATTTTGGGGGCCAATAACGGAGGAATTAGCTAAGCCAACTTAAACATCCTCATCCACCCTGTTCCTTCACATTTCATTACCTCCTCTCTTTGCCTCCTTCGGGTGTATTATGTACCTTTTAGGCAAAGTTTGCTTTATTTCTACATGCATCAGTCACACGTATTCCTTGGACTCACCTTAGTGCACAGCTCAGCAAAATATGTAACAAAGGTCTATTTGTTTTTAACATTTCTATGCAGAATTATCCCTTTATAACTGAAAACTAAACAGTGGTAACGGATGAAATAAAGCGAAAGCAAGAAAAGAGAAAACAATGTTAGTTGGACAGAAGTTTTAAATGCGCTGCTTGAGGCACATAGCATTCAATAACTTTTATAAGGTTTTCAAACATCATGATTAATTTAAAAAGGAGCTCAAAAGTTGGCTTTTTAACATCCTCTTCCCAAAGAACAAATAACAGCGAGGCTGCCTGCCGCATCTTCATACTGATCTATCCTTGTACCTGTCCCAGAGGCTCATCCACTTTGCATTTATGCAGAGGTTTATACCCTTGCTTTTAGCTGTTTGAATTCCTGCAAATATTAAAGTGTCAGCTTCTTTTTACGCAATAGTCACACGAATAAAGCCTGTCTGATAAGGTATCTGAGTTCAAATCGTGAAATGTATGCATGGCAGAGTACTGTGGCAATTAGGATCACAGGGTCGAGTTCTGAGCCTTTCAGCCTGGGAGCAGAGGCTCTGTTGTGGTGACATCGCCTTCAAAAGTGCTTCAGCGCTGAACAGATAAGTGGTCTCAATCTTACTGGTGTTCTTGCCAAAACATGCCGGAAAACAGAAAGCTCGCTCTGTTGAAACAGCCACAGAAGCTGAAACACTCTCCAGCTGGAGGGAATACAACCAGCTGGAAGGAAGAATGGCTCCTTTCAGACCTTTTAGAACTGCCAGACCTCCATGTGTGGACACACGAGTCTGACAGTTTTTCACTTGGTGGGGTGTCATCAGCAGGGGGACTTTCTGGATTTCTGGCACTAACCCACAGTCTTTTTTTTTCATACCAGTCAAGACATCATATAACCAACCCGGGCCAAATACTTTACTCGTACCCAAACGGTAAGATGGCAAATCATGATTGATAACTGCTCACAGTATGTGCAATACAAAATCATGTGTTATTGTTTTACATCCTGTAACGGCCTCTAAATATAAGCACAAAATTCAAATTGCCTACTCAAGTTCAAGGGAATCGTTCACTTATACGTAAGCTGCTTTTCTCGTTTATCGCATTTGTGACAGAGTCGCTGCTCAACGCTGTTCTGAGTTGTCGATACATTCAAAAGTAACTGTAGAAACTGTAGTTTCCTGCTAGCAAAGTTAGCTTTTTCTCTGGACCTCCACAAGGAGGAGGATTTAGACTCTGAGCAACAGAAGCCGGCTCGGCAGCTTCTCCCCGACATCGTGACAGAGGCGGGGAGGACGAAGACGATGTTGATGGAGGGAGAGGCAGGAAGCGAGGGTATCAGTTAGGCGATATTTGCCTCTGGCGACAGCTTTGCTAAATAAAAGGCCAAAGACAAACACCAAGCTGGACCTGTGGCTGTTGAATATTGTCACCAGTTTGCTCAATTATTGTCCTGTTCTGTTGATGTTTGTCTGTATTAGCAGAATCAACTTGCTGGTCATAAACTAAGTCAGCCTAGTTAAACAGAGGTCTGCTACTGCGACTCAACCCAACCTTGTTTTTGCTCTTGTTCTTCTGCCTCTTCCTCTCTGAACCATTGAGCTTTGACAAGTGATTTCAGCTGCAGGTAATTCAAACCTAAGTTCATCCGCTGGGTGCTTTAATAACTGGAGGAATCCAAACTGCTAAAAGCAAGGATACAAACCTCTGCATCAGTTTTTTTTTCACCTGAATGAGCCTCTGGGAGAAATACAAGGATAGATTCAATATTAGGTTGCACCGGCCTTGCAGTTAGTTTTCAGCTTTTATGAGAGAATGTCAAAGAACAACAAGAGATCACTCCCGAAGCCTCTCTGCAAATGATCTTTCAACAAAGGCCTCGAGTAGTGCTTTTCAAACTTTTCCTCGCGTTATAACGTTTTGAGGATTTGCTTTCTTCTTTCTCAACAAGTCGATTGGCAATTCTTCCTCTCCCTGTTATCTCACATGATACAATCCCTTTCTGCGTCAAAGGAAAAATAATGCTTAAAACAAATCTTCCCATGGACGAGGGACTCAGTTTGCCGACAAGTCCACCAGCTCTGCCCGGCGCATTTGCAGATTGAGATCCGATCACAGCGTGGACTGGAATGACGAGAACACGTTTTAATTACCAGGTGTAAATGCAAAGTCAGACGCCACTGCCCAGATAACGGATCCAGCAGCGTTTTAATTCTTTCAAGAGTATTTATAACCCAGTCGGACCACATTTCAGCACCACGGACAGCATCTGTGCCCACTGGCACTCCAGCTGCAGGCTGAAGTGAAACCTGTGCACAGACAGCCCTGCTTCATCATTCAGGTTTGATTGTAAGAATGTCAAATAAACATCAAGTGAAGTGCAAGTGTAGAAGTCTGAGTTAAAAGGCTTCCTGGCACTTGAGTCATGACAACTGCAGAAAAGAAAAAACAAACAAACAAAAAAAACAACGTACCTACTTGTTTCTGCCTTTATCACGGCAAATACAAAATGGTTGCTTTCAGGCTAATTGATACATAGGTTAGCGAAGTTTCACATGATCAGAATGAACAGGTTCACGTGAGTTGTCTGGACAGTTTGAAGGCCCTGACACACCAGGGTGACAGTCGGCCATCGGGCATTTTAAGGGAGTGTCAGTGGCTCTGGTGGTTTGGCATTAAACGGCCCTTGTTGGCAGCTTTTAGGCCGATGAAGCATGTTGAATCCGCGGCGGCTCATCCATGAGAGGACTCAGTCTAACTGGTATCACAGGTAGGCGGTGGATCAGCACACAGAAAGAGGACGGAAAATGAAAGGGAGAACTCCCTGAGCCTGTCGCTGTTATTTCCATGATTTCACCCAGTTTGCGTCTTATTTTTTACTCCTCTGCCTCTCCGCCAGTGCCATTTGCAAGTTTTTATCAGACATTTTCTCCATTAGAAGCATCTCCATCAGCAGGATTGGTGTCAAAAGGTGCTGCTTAAACATAACAATGGTTTGTATATTGGCGGAGAGGTTTTTGCTTTCGCTCAGAAGGTGCTAGCTTCTTGGCTGTCGGCTTATTCATGCCTAAATAACAAAGAAAGTCATAGGAAAGGAGAGAAGTCCAGTTCAACCCTGTGTGTTGAGTAGCTTTCAGTGCGTACGCTCAAACTTAATCTGAACTGATTGTTTTCGACTGCAATGATGTCCGGATCCTGAAACTGTATCACCTTCAAAGTGCCCTTGTTGAATCTTGACACAAACGATGATTGCAAAGACGTTTCTCATATAGATGGGCCAACGAGCCAACATATGGAGGTACTTGTGTTGGTATTCACAAACCTATGCATTCAAATTTGAGAGAGTAACCTCACTTAGAGTGTCTTTTGTCTGTGATTACAGACGAGGGCTGAACACATGAGGCCTTTGTGGTTCCGCTCGCACTTTGCTGTGATTGTTGGATGCAACTCTCGTGTTACCTCAGCTGCTGCGCCCCGCTGGCAATCTGTATAATCTCTTTCACCCTCACTTGAGAGCAAGATCTTTGCCAAGGAGATGAGCTCATACCCTCCAAAATCCACTACCCCCTGTGACCTCCCTCACTAAATGACCTCTGGAAAAATCTGCTGCAAAAACCGGCCTCATTAAAATGAACTTATCATTGCTGCGAAGCTTCTTTTATTTACTCTAGCAGTGACAATGGATGACGGTGGAAGTAGGGTCCATTTACGCCCTAGTTTCGCTCTCCATGCCTGACAAAGAGTGATATTTATTTTGATTTATCAGTTCCTTAAACTAGCTTTGACTCTGAGGTGTAGTTGTGTGAAAAAGAATCAAAAAAATTTTCCCATGCTTGAGAAACTAACCATCTGAGCTACCGATCAAAGTCTAGGGCTGCAGCTAATGATTATTTTCATTGTGGATTGATCTGTTGACCATGTTCTCATTAACAGAGAAGTTGTTTGGTCTATAAATTTTCAGAAATTGTCCAGTTTTTCCTGAAGCCCAAGAAAATACCTTGTTTTGTCCACGACCCAAAGATATTCAGTTAACCGTCACAGAGGAGTGAAGGAACCAGAACAAATTCACAGCTAAATAGCTGGAATCGGGACTTCTTTTAAGGTTATCTACTGTAAAAAGCCATCACTGCATTTGAAGTGAGCAGGAAATGATAAAATATGCTTTGAAAAATGAAGTCAAAGGAAGCGCCAAATGGACATTAAAATGTTAACACCTCGTGACAGGGCGAGGAGGCTCAGTGAACCAAGTGGACCTCTGTGTCGAGCAACTGCTCCTCCACTGTGAGAGGAGCCAGCTGAGGCGGTTCGGCCTCATGTGGCAAGAAAAACCTCTACTTGGAGTTGAAGTGGCCGAAACTGAGCGGAGGGAAACCTCAGGAGAGGACACACGATGGACATCTCCCATCTGGCTTGGGGGAGTTGCTAACTGGCTAGCCCAGGTGATTTTGAGCTAATTATGATGTAATCTAGATAGATTAAGCAGCTGATTGTTGACATTAGGTAATGTTAGCTTCACCAGTGTTCATTCATTCTGGCTGTGGCCTTTAATTGATGCATTTTGGTGTCGATTTCACTGTTTTGTCTGATTTTCATCGTCCTTGTCATGTCCTGTATCATCTCTTACAGCTGGTACACCATCTACTGCACTATACGGCAAAAATCATTTGACACAGCAACCCCCAACTCAAGGTCCACACACTGTCTTTTTCCAAAACTTCCAACTGTATCACACAATCTTCAAAAGTGTTTGTTCATTTGTCATGAAGGTGGAGAAGCTGTCAGGATTTTATCCTCAGAACTTTTAAGGCATCAGCTTTGGTTTCAGAGTTAGAGATCATGAGGTGCAAACTCCCTCCCGAGATTTAGACTGTGTGATGCATTTAATAGCTCAAAAATATACCTGGTTAGCACATAAAACCAGTTGTGGCTTCTCTATAGGTCAAGATTGAATTGTGATGCTAATCTACAGTAATCATTTCAACACAGTTGTAAAACTTTCATCACATTTAGGGGGAAAAAAAGCTTTTTTCTACAGATAGAAGCTAAAATGTGTGTTAGATGACTTTTTCCTTGGTGATCAATTCATATACTGTATGTCAAAATAGTCACCAAAATAGGATAGAATTTTGGTATGTTATGTTACATGCACATCAACGTTTTACCTTCAGATTACGTGTGTGTGAGCTTTCTAATGAGACGTCGGGACATTTTGCAGCACAAAGAGCCAAAACATGACCTTTTTCTAACCTGTACCCGCTACTGTGGATAAACCTAACCAGAAGGTAACCACATCATTGTCATGACAAAAACGTAAAGTTTCAGCGTACCCATACATGTATCGTAGACATGCTGATATGATACAGTCGGTAGCATATGGCCGTTAAAAGTTTCTCAATCAATCATGTTTTTAAGCTTCTGAGGTTGAACACAGCTAAGATCCGGAAAATGTGACGTGCGATGCTTAAATTCGGCAGGGGGACGTATGTCGGTGGTGACAGGAGACAGTTTTCTCTGCTGAGTGAGTTCAGTTTGATTGACAGTGGGAAATGGCGTTGACTATGCTGCTAAGCTAATGAGCAACTCCCGCCTTACAGCAGCACTGAGGGAACACACTGCTTCAAATTCAGAAATGCACATCCATCACAATATTTCATCGCTGACATTGTTGTATGCCAGTTCGACAGACGTCTCCCAGCCTTAATGATAGGTATGAAATATTATTTTTCAAATTCAAAATATCCATGGTTTACAGACACCAAAGATCACGTTCATTCTAGCGCTTGGGTTGGTAAGGTCTGAGCTAAATTTCACAACAAAAAAAAAAGGGCCTGTTAAAACCAGTCCTTAATGAGTACATGCTCTGCTGATGTAATAATATAATGTCAGGTCATGGGTGGTTCAATAAATGTGGATCACTTCCAGATGCAGCACCTACTGTGCTGTGTTTGGTATCATACCGGGCACCTCCCATGGCTCCGAGTGTAAACAAGAGGCTTGCAGTACTGCTCCCATCGCTCAAACTCTCTCCCTCTTGTTCTCTCTATGTTATTTTGGAATTACTGCATACATAATCTGAGATCATTTAGTTAATAATCACCAGGCACGATGCTAAGCCTGTTTCATAATTAATTACAAGCAGAAGTGTAGTTCCTCTCTCCATGTTCTTTTTATAATTGTTATTCTTGTCGACCATCTTCCTACTTGCAGTGTCTCTGCCAACACGCCGTTAGTTTCACTCACGTGGTAATTATATAATTTATAACACAACTGATTATAAGTGCTCATCAGAGGAGTAGCCTTCATAAAAACTGTTGTCTCTCTCTCCCCACACATGCGGCCCACTCTCTCCTCCCCAATCCCACGCCTGTTATTCCAAATTTTACAGCAATTTACAACACAGGCTTGATAAGACTTAAGTGCTATTAGGTGACATTAAGGTATTAAGTCGCGGTCCATATTCATGAGAGAGGATGATCTTGAAACTGAAACTGTAACTGCCTATATTTTGTTATTCTTAACACTAGACCACCTTGACGAAACTGGGAGGAAAATGAAAATAAATTCAAAATGGCTGACTTCCTGCAAGGTATAAGGTATGGCGACAGAAGGCTGTTTTGTAGATCTTGATGTGATACACATACCTACAAAAATTCAAACTTCTTGGCATAATATATCATATAGGCTGCTTTGCTGAATTTTCCTAAGGGCAGCTATCCTGCCATTCTGCACCACATATGCACACAACCGTTTAAAAATCAACTTCTCATGCCTGTGAAAATTTCTGTGGGTTTCTAATTATTAGAACCACGTGAAAAATGCATTGAAATAGCAAGAAAATGATGATAATAATCTTATTCAATTATATGTAGTAATCTTTCAGCTAAGTACGTTAAGTGCTTGGGACCTAACAGGTTTGCCACCAGGTGTCTACCAAGAAGTAACAATTATTGGCACTTTAGTCGTTTAATGTCATGTTGGCTACGAAACATTTTCCAAGCCACCTTTATGAAAACTGTCAGCTTCAATTTGGACCAAACAAAAAAAACAAAAAACAAAAAAAATAATCTATATATATATATATATATATATATATATATATATATATATATATATATATATATATATATATATATATATATATATATATATATATATATATATGTTGTACATGGGGATTCCGTCTGTACCTGCAGACATCACCTTAAGAGGTTGCACAAGGGTTTTTGCCAATGGGCCTTGAAAGCGACAGCACAAATAAAACATTGCATAGAGCGAGGGTATTACTTCCGATTGAGCGAGAGAGAGGTTGCACTTTCTGTCGGAGCCATACCCACACACACAAACGCTGATTTCCTAAATTAAACTCTGTCCTCCACCGGACAAGAGGTAGATAGAAGTTGCCCGCCACACTTTTACTGTAAAGTCTAAAACTGTCGGCCAAACAACGGGGATGTTGTGATTATTTACCTACAGATGTGGTCTGCGGTGTCCTCTGCTGCTTCAGGCTCTCTCTCAAACACCTCCCCGCGCTGTCCCTCCTAATCCAGTCCGTGCTCTCTCTGTCTTGTGGGCAACCAGTATCTCTCTCTGTCAAAGTGCCCCCTACTCTCTCTGCGTCTCCTCTCTTCTACCTGCTGTGCTTATCTGTTTGTGCTCTGTTCGCTCAGCTCCCGGTGTTAGCGCCTGGCACGACACAGAGAATAAGCTCTGCTATTCACCGGAGACCTCCGTAGGAGCAACTCTAGCCGCGGGTCGTCGCAACATGGAGAGGGCCGCCGCCACGGGAGGTGGCCCTTGACTGGCACAACAGAGGCGCTGCCAGAAGAGTGGCGTCCACTGGGAGGAACACGGACATCCAATTACACAGAAGACCAAAGGGAAGGAATGAGAAAAGCACCTCTCTTTTAAAAAGACTATCAAAGCTCAGCACGGATTCAAACGCAGAGAATGGGCGGGTATAGTTCATTAGCTGTGAAGATTACATTATTCACTCCTCGTGATTCAGTGTCAATGGCAGGAGTGAAGAAGAGGGAGGAAGCTGTGAGAAGGCTGGCAGGTGGAGTAGACAGCCGGCTCAATCTTGAATTCCCAGCTGGTGTTTGTTTGCCTCACCTGTAAGAACCCGACTGCCCAGTTGGCTGGAGATGAGTTTTGCTGAATCTCGCTGGCACGAGTACACGGTCGACCAGTCAGTAAAGCTTTTATTTGTGCCAATTAATCTTGACAAACGTTGCGAATCTGTCAATTTACATCTACTATAAGCTTTCTAATTGCAATCGAGTAAATAGATCGACTCCTTGATTTTGATCAAACAGATATATTTTCTTTAGTTTTACCTCCACTGATAAATCGCTGAGTGTCTAGCAGCTCTTGCTCCACATCTTTGTCCAACAAATACAGGCTGCCTGCGGCGGAGCTCATTCTTCCCACTGCTTCCCCCTGAAGTGCAGCCTGAAGCACAACATTTTTACAGGTGATGGAGGAAAAAAAGAAAAAAAAAACAGTTCTCTTTGAACAATCAAAAGACATGCTATTGGAGATGGAGGTTAGCTTCTTGCATTTTCATCTGAGAATAACTGCATTTTCAGACCTGAGAAGTTTCAAGTGTATAATTATGTATTCTAGGGTTTGACACTTTAAAGTTTCCTTTTACACTAAGTGGCAGGTGGCTGCTCGTCAAGACAACTGTACTTCTGTGGCCAACTGTGGTCAGGAACTGTGATTCGGGCAAATTGCCGGCAGTGTTTCTGTTCCACAAAAACAGTATCTCGCTGACCTTTACCACATGTCAGAAGTTCCAGCAAAATTGCAATAAGTAGTCGTCAACTCTTTGGTGAAATAGATCCCGTGTAGGGTCGTATTTCTTCATGTTTTAGGCATCATAAAGCAAAACTGAGCTACAAACTTGGCTCATTTATTCCTGCATGATCAGGGAGGGACATGAAAATTACGGGAAACAACAAACGCTTCTAGGTTATGCAGGTCTGGCACTAAATCAAAGAGTGACTTTACACCAAATGTGGTTCGTGCAGTTCAAACAAAAACTGTGGTGCAGCTCGTCTGTGGTGTGAAAACAAAGTGGGCCAACAACAGGAATCGGTGATGAGTAAATATCAGCATTGTTTTAGGATCTTAACTATTCATTTTGTCTGGGGATCGTGAACTTTTCGGTCTGAAAAGGATTTAGAGATTTTTGTAATAAACAGGTTGTAACTTTGAAATGTATATACTTATTCAACTATGCTGAACTGCTGAAGCTTCGGTAACTTCAAATTAACTCCCGAATGTGATTTTGCACCCTGGAAGTGCCCTCGGATGGGACCTCTTCAGCTGGGCTCACACCGCAGGACTTTTAAGATCCTCACCCACTGTGAAATCGGGGAAAAGGAAATTCACAGATGGTCTTCTCTCCCATCTTTAACCTGCACACACTGCCAGACTTGAAAATAATGCGGCACCACACACTACAGAGCGCTACTGAGACGACTGTGATGCAGCGCCTCACGTGATCTCAATTCCAGACAATTGGAGGTGACTTGCCCCCTCACATTAACAGATAATCAGGGCCAGCCTCCATGACAGACCAAGCTCTCGCCAAGATTTCTCCTCCAATTGTCCATGAGGGTTTGTGGTCTGAGCCCAGCCTCAGTGTCGACTTTTAGCAGGAAACAGCGGTTTCAGTGTTTAATGAGACACCTGACTATTGTGCTGAGACACAAGATACAATTTGTGAACCGTAATAAAATTATAAGGTGTGAAACAGAGCAGGATTCCTTGGTGTCAGTCAATGGAATTAGATTTTTTTCAACAAACACCAAAACAACTAAAAAATCTGTTTGTCAGCTTCTCGCAAAACAACAACATGGTTTAGGCATCATAACTATATGCTGAGGTTTAGGAGGACATTGTGTGTGGGTTTGTGCGTGTTAGAATCACAACATTAATTCAGTGACTTCCGTTATAATGTGACGTGACTATTACAAAGTTGAGAGAACTCCACTGTCATCATCACCATTGCTGTCCTCCACTGTCGCAGTGGATGCGAACCGGTCACTCTTTATATTACTCCTCCGTTATATTAAATACCACAGCTGCTACAACAAAGAAGAAGCGCAACAATGAAAGTAAGCGCGGGATGTTCGATTTTTCAACAAGCAATAAGAACGCAGGATGGCAGTCGCCGAAGCTGTCCAGTGAAACCATCCTTCCAGAAAGAACAAGAGCGTCGGCTGTTTCAGCAAATAGAAACTAGTCCCCAGTGGCCAAAAGAGGCCCCAAAAAGCAACATAGGACGCAAAGTGACCATATTGTGACAAATGTCCCTTACCTTCAGCGCACAGTGTGTCATTTCTGTCAGCAGGGGTGTCTCAATATTAATGGCAGCACCAGAGTTTTTGTCCCAACCATTTCCATTTCTCACTCTCTGATGTGTGGTCTGACGTTTCCTCCGAAGTTATAGTGACCAAATGACATGGACCCTTACCTTGAATGCAATTATTTATGAGGAGATATTCACAACTCAACATACTTTATATATAAAGACTTAACCCAACCAAATGTTAAGCAGAAGTAGCAGCAAAGTCATTTTGACAGTTCAGTGTGTTGTTATGAAGACACACTGAACTTCAGCTAAAAAAAGTACTAATATGAACGTGTAATATAAAGGACTTACTGAATGTGCATTATGTCAGCTGATATGACTTCATACTTACTCCTGTTGCTATAAATCAGCATGAACGCAGGACCGACTCGAACTAAAAGGCAATAGATGTCTGAAAGTGACAACAGTGTGGGTTGACTGTAAAATCTCACACTGTGAACGTGCGGTGGGAGCGCAGCTTACCTTAACACAGTCCGACATAGCTAGAGGGTGCCACACACAGTCGTTCCAGTCGAAAGGCAGGATTACACTCGGCTATTTTTCACATGTTCGTGAGGGAGACATGAATGAGGCAAATCCCACTAGCTTTCGCTTTGTTCACCGCGAGTCCAATTTTCCATTCCACCTGCTGTTTGTTTACCCTCCCTCTCAGGAAACCATACATCCCGCTTTCACATCATTCCCTAACGCACGCCAGCTGACTTCATTACACTCCTGCCAAACCATCACTGTGACTAACCCTGCAACTCATTCAGCTGAAACGTCAAAAACGCCCGCTCCGTTGCCTTCTTCTTACCCAAGCCGAGCCCCACAGGGGATGGGCATCCACAACACTGGCGACGTTCCAGTTTAACATTCATTTTATCTTTTTGAATAAATAGAATGTGTCTATCAAAGAAGACGTATGACTGCTGCTGGGATCGGGCAGAGAGGGAAACCTCCGAATGAACACTCAGAAGTTTCCCTGTTGATCGTTACAGTCACTAAACACGGGGCGCCATGTGTTTTGTTTCAGCACATGTGAAGAGCAACAAACAGGCTGCCGTTTGCTGTCTCAGAGGGCCGTGATACCACAGACCCATGACAGACTCATAACCTAATACACCTGACTGGCAGGTGTGTTTATCCAGGCACAACAGTCTGCAGGCTGAGCCTTTAAAGCGTGTTTCTGTTAGAGCTGCGATCTGTTGTCCGTAATGAGGAGGATCCAGAGTTGTGCTGTGTGCGACAAGCCAGGCTCTGGGTGAATGGGCACAGCTGAAGAGTCATTCTGACTCACACAGAGATGCTGAAGAGTTGGAGACAAAGAGGGGCTCTCAGGGAGGGTTTTTAACTCCCATAAAGAGGTGGAGGACTGCATGAAAGAAAGACAGAAAGAAAGTGGCACAGCGCGGAAACAGCTGCAGGACTGCGGCGAGGAAAACAAGTGAGTTTTGCAATCGAACTCCATCATCAGACAGTTTCACTAGTATTTCAGCCCAGTCCCCGGGATACAGTGTCATCACTTAACGCCTTTGCAAACCTCAGATACAGAGCACTGACGCTTGTACTAAACTTAACATATCACATTGAATGGTAAGCGTTAGTTAACAGGCTTATAAGCCCCTAATAATCCTATTGGGATGCGTATTGGCATTGATAAGATTGTATAGATAAGCATTAATAATAGCATTGTGAACAGATTCTAAAACACAACATGAGAATGTTAATTAAAACATTATGATTTTCCTATAATTGTTCATAACAGCATTACAAACACAACTATTGAGTGAAGCTAATTTACCTATTATGTCATCATGAAACCTTCACTTTAGTTGCCTCATTAAGATCAATACACACTTTATTATGCATCTATTAGCAGATAACTGTGCAATTATAAACATTTAACAGCTGTTTCTACAGAAACAATGCTTTATTATGGTTATTTAATCCTTTATTATGCACTTATTAACAGTTTTTATGAAAGGCTGGAGGCTACAGGCTGGAGGGATTCAGCCCTGGTACATGGGGTGTGCTCTCTACCAGCAGAGGTAAAAAAAAAAAAAAATCTTTATTATATTGTGCATTCTTTGAATGTTTACGCCTTCAGTAGGAATGTACTCAGACTAATAGTGCAGGGATGGTGGAAAGTATTACCACACTGACTAGCGCAGGAGTTTTTGATCTTTTCATGCCAGCCTTGGCCGTTAATGTTTTCTCTATAAATACTTAATTTTGATATGTGGTGGCCCTGAAGATTTTCTTAATAAATTTGATGCTGCCTCTGAATTCCAAATATCTCACCTCGCTTTTTATCGACCGCTGAAACAGTGAGGAAACTTGAGAGAAACTCTCTACGGTTGCAATTCAGGGATTATTGCAAACTGGACGAAATATTCGCAGCAACAATTTTCATATTTTACTTTAAGAGCCTGTGAAGTCACTCAACAACACAATATGAAGTCTTTAATCTAGTTTGTTCTTCATCAAATGGTCATCATCAGCATACCAATGACAATATATTCTGGGATTACGTTTTCTCAACTGTGCACTTTTTCTTCTGGGTAAAGCACAGACAGTATTTTTGAACATGGGCAGCTTTTCCCTCAGGCAAAACAAAATTACATAACGAGCCTCTCTGTGATATATATAAAGCTGGAATCACCTGCATTTACGATAACTACGATTATCCCTGTGGATTCATATGGTGTGAATAATAACTGCATCATCTCAACAGTTGTTATTTACCAAATTTCCCCCGATCCCGTGAAAATAATCCTGGATTCATCCTCCTTCATTCCAAATGAATTCTTTATGCGCCGTGACACCATTAAATAGCAAATGCTAAAAGCCTGGCTTTGCATTTTTACCACCTTCTATAAAAAAAAAAACATGTAAACCTATTTCACCTCTGTTTAGAAATTAATAAGTGGAATGGTAAATTTCCTCATCTTCACACCTGATTTCCACATTATCGCGCTCGTGTTAGTTGGGCCTGAACTTGTGGCACACTGGCTGCATCCAGTCCAGAACGAATGTCCCTGCAGTGCTTCGTGATTTGGTCGTTGTTTGTTCACTCTGGCCGGCTCAGCTGCAGTTGTGGTTCGTGTGAGAATAATTCCCTGTTGCACTCTTTGCTGACAGAGACGCTGCCTTCAGTGCCTCCAACCCTGGGAATGCAGACTTGTAAGCTGGCATGCTGCAGCCTACTTGGCCAGCCCGAGCTTGAGCCCATCATTTGAGATGAAGGAAGAAGCAGTCCCATGAGCCATTTTCACAGATGCAGTTTCACTCCAAAATCGCACACACATTTTTTTTTATGCTTTTTAGTCGGCGCTGGAGCTGCAGTTGATTTACAGGATGATGGTGACAATGATGATGATATCCTCGCTTATTGCCTGGGGCTGTTTCAAGAGCTGCTGCTGATTAACTCTTTGATTTAAACCTGCGTTAACTAACACTCCGGGGCAGGGGAAACGCGTGAAGAACACAATGTCGACATTGCATCGCCTTTTAAGTTGACACAGTGAGCTTGTTAACAGTGAGCTTGTTTCGCTCACCTGCTGAGAGTCTAATATCTTCCTGTTCGAGCTGAACAAGGAACCTAGAGAGGAAGGAAGGGTCATTACGTCTCCAACGCAAAATTCAGTGATGTAATGACTTTCTCTTTTGTAGGTTTTTTGGTGCTTAACAGGTAATGTCCAGTGGGTTTTTCGAGGCTCCTGCACAGAAAACGGCCGCCCGCTGCGGCTGAATATGACTATGAGAGTGGAGAGAGTGACCCGAATCACCAAAGTTGCATGTGATCTGAAGGCTGTTAAGACTTGCAGTAACTCAGTAAGCATTTAATCACAAAGCACTGCTCCCTTTAATAGACTCCTGGTGCTCCTGAAACTTATTGCAGGTCTTCTGGTGTGAGCAAATAAACAACAGATGTCAGAGTCGACGCCAAACAATACAAGATGTTTGGTGAAGAAATTGCATCTGGCGCCCGAGGTTCGGGACACATCAAATATTTTAACTGTGCTTAAGGTACTGGCTTTTTAATGCTAGTGTGAACAAAACATGAAGATTACTATGTGAACAGACGCTCACAGCAGCAAATAAGTGGGCCAAGAGCCTCTGGATTCTGAAAAAAACCAGTCTGAGTGTGAGTCTTTTTCATACATTTCTCTTAAACTGGACAAAGTCTGAAACAAAGACTAGATTAACAACACACATTAATGTCGAAGCATCACCTCTTCCCTATTCTTCTTCTTCTGCTTCCAGTTCACACTCTTATTAGTCCCTTGCTGTGTCCCAGTTCAGGAGCTGGATCTGAAGTGTCCATTTGGAGACATAATATGTCCAGCCGGTCTGAGTTGAGGGACTCCTCCAAAAGCTACTTGATACATCAGTTTCTCCCACAATCCCTTCAGTAGCAGCTATTGTTCATTAAACAGTCAGCCAGTCCTCGTCAGCTTGTAAATCCAGGAAAGGCCACGTTATGTATGTCACATTTGCAAGGCATATTTGACTCAGATGTTTATGATTCTGGTGTCATGTATGGATTAATATTTTTGCCTTGTAAATAACAGCGGCTGTGACAGTGACATGACAATGAAGCAGTTTCTGCTCTGAAAGGGGTCAGATAAAACAAGTGTGGAAATGTCAAGATGTGTGAGGTAGAAAGCCATTACCAAGATCATCACTAAGTACCAGACTACAATGGGACCTGACAGTGGTACTGCAGGGGTGCAAATATAGAAAAAAAAATCCAAAAAAATCTGACTTTATAGACGAACAGATACAATGAAGTCAGTCAGGAGCAAACATGTGCACCGCCTCTACTGTCCTATAAGCAGGCCTGTGCACAAATACATCAAAGCCAAATATGTAAGGTGACCCTGAAACTCAGAGAATTCAATTTTGAGTTTTTACTACACAAATCCATTTGCAGCCAGCGTGGAGAGAGTGCCAGGAGATGGAGCTGAATAAATTTCACTGCAGAGAGCCAAGTTTGAATCTCTGGTGAGCAGAAAATTTGCCTAACAGGATGGCTCGGCTTCGCCTTCGGGCCACCCGCACATTTCATCTGCGGGCGCCCACTGTTGTTGTTGAGTGAACAAATATTCTCTGTGATGAGGATCCACATGTCATTTCCACATGTTCCTCCAGCAAACATCTTGACTCTATTCAGAGAGTGGTCACAGCTCAGGGCCACACTTCCGCTGGTGAACTAAAGGAAGTCAGAGTTTTGTCCTGCGTCGTGTGAAAAACATCTCTTTCTTACGAGCTCTGTATCTCATTCCTTCTAAATTATTACATCATTCCTCTGCAGTTCGACTTCACAGTCCCAGAGTACATGTTATGTCAAGACACTGAGTCTTATGTAAAGCACGTTGTATTACCTTTTTTGTGAATGATGACATACATATAAAGATGCATTGCCTACATAAATACAGTGCATATATACATGGCTGTAAGTTAGGTTGTCTTTTATTTTCAATGGTACTTTTACTGTGGTGTTTTTCTTATTCTACCTTGGTCTGTTTTTGTTTGATACGGATGGCCATGAAGGTCAAAACAAGGTTCAAGGTAAAGCTTTATTGCCATTATACAAGATGGGATTGGACAGTGAAATGCAGCTGTAGCCCCGTCCATGCCACACACACAAACTTTATAGATACGACAGAGAAATTAAATTAGAAATAAATATAATAATAAAACGAAGGTGGCCCTGAAGGTCAAAACAACAACATTTCACAGAACACAACCTCTGTTGAAGACGATGTTTTCGATGTGACATGACATGCTGTAACGTTCAGGACCACCTTAGTCTTATGTATTTATTTTTTCAATTCTACTTTAATTTCTCTGTCTTACTTATAGAATTTCTGTGTGCGTAGCTTGGACTCTGCTGCAACTCCATTTCACTATAATCCAGTCTTGTACCGCGATGGCAACAAAGCTTTACCTTAAGCTTTTGATGACAAAACCACTGATGTTCCTTAATTATTCTTGCTAGAATTACTCGTTCTCTACTGTGAAATGTTATAGGAAATGAAACAATATTAAACTGGCAAAAGATAGCTTTTGTTCCGTTTTTTTTTTTTTGTTTTCCATTTTTTTCTGTTTGTACACATCAATCTGAAGTAAATGTTAATTGCACAATGTAATAGCTAGTGAATGATGACAACATCTGGCAGCACGGCCCAATTTCTATCTGCTCTAATGTCTTCACTGGAGACTGAACGAACAAATAAAGTCATGTTTTGTTTGTAGTTTCTTTCTCTGAGGAGAACGAAAACGACGCACTTGTCTTTGCAACAGCAGCAACAACAAAAGTACCACTTGTCACAGAACCACCTCACCTGCAGTCAGTTACTAAACTAGCTGCTCTGCATAAGTTATATAACGTATGACATGGTGACGTAGCATGATAAAAGTTAGGGAATTAAAGGCGGGACCACTGACGAGCTGTTTCAGAAGGCCGCTTGCATTCACATGAACCTACACCTAAATGTATTTATTTAAGATTTATTCCTGATTGCATGTGAGTTGGACCGTGTGTGGGAGTTTTTTCTGTTCCGATTTTGTCGACCCTTGTTCTTCTCCTACGCACCTGTCTATCCACAGGTGTGGAGAAGTTTTGCTCTGTAATTATTTTGTTTCACAAAGTCATGTGGTACCTGCACAATAATGAAACTGTCATGTTTGCTTGAAGGGTTTGCACTAAGTCGATAGAATGTTAATCGGCTGTGTGGGGCATAAAAATGGTGAAATACTATTACTTCCATTTATGAATGTCTTGAACTTGATTCTTTGAAATGTGATTTGAAAATGTAGTTTCAGACCTGCTGATTATCTAGTGTGGCCAACTTTTATGTCTGCAGGTTAAAGTGCCCCGAAATCTAACAATATCATACTTCGGAGACTGAAAATTGACTGAGGTTACAGAAGTTTAATGTGGGAACAGATTAGGCAGAGAAATGAAAAAGATGGAGAGCGTTTAAGCTGGGTTCAGCCGGCCAGGCTGCCTGTAGTGCACACACCCTCTGAATATAAACCCCTAGATTCTTTATTGCATTGAAATAAATATCATTACTTGTTCTTTTTGGGGGGAGAATCTCAGAATTGTCCCCGAGAGCTGCTTGACTGCTAGAAATCTAGCGTGCTGCTCACATTTATGTTTCTTTATGTTCCCTTAAAAGACAGATTATATTCTAACATGTGTGGCATCATTAACCCTGATACAACACCTATTTAAAATGTCAGAGATTAACCATCTCTCCTTGTGCTTTTTCTTTGCAACACCATATAGTATAATTTACCTTCAGTAATATAACGTCTGTGCCCTTAATTTCAGAGTGGTGGATTTCTGCCAGGATTCAAATTCTAATCTTCTCAGTGTAACATCACAGCAGCGATAAGATCTGACTTCCATCTCAGCTCTTCCGCCGTCTGTCCGTGTCCTATCTGATCTGTCTATTCTGTATCTTGCCTTCTTTCTCTTCTTTTTTTCAAAGACACAAAGACAGACTCGCACGCACGCGCACACACACGAGCACGCACGCACACTTTCCCCATTACACGATACATTGTATGTTGAAGATATGACTCCAGGGAGTGTCCATTAGGAAGCTCATGTCAGATGTAAACGGAATAATATTAACGGTTGATGAGCACAGAAATCTGACATCCACATCCTCAGATAACTAAATAATCCACTGGAAAATGTTACGGCGGTGGATGTGGAGTTGTTATTAGGTTACGGAGCGCCACCTCCCACCACGCCCTCACTTATTACCAAAAACAGCTACGGACGTCCAGCGGTTTGAGAACATTATGAGCCCACAAAATGAAGCAACATGAAATTGAATGAAGTTATTCTGTTTAGTTGGCTATGAGTCAAGGCTGTACAACTATTTACACACACAGTAGAGCATACACCCTCCATCCTTTTGTATTCTTTCACAGATATAGCCACCTAAATATGCCTGTTTTCTTTCATATGCGCCCATCATACCCTGAGAACTTATTGAAAAAAATGAAAAAAAAATGCCCATCTTGCAATGTTAGAGAAAGTGAGAAAACAATCTCGGATCCCTCCCTTTATCCCTTTATCCAGATCCACACCAAGTGTGACTGGGGTCTATTCTGGACTGAAAACCCATCCGATGCCCAAGTTTCATGGAAAGTCAGTTCAGCAGTTTGTGTGCAATCCTGCTGACAAACCAACCAACCAACTGACAAAAAATTTAGACACGGGTGAAAATATAACCTCCTTGGCGAAGGTAAAAATGGCATTCTGGCAAGAGTTTGCAGCCATGCCAACAGCAGGCACTGAGCAAAATGTTCTTGTCCTACTTTTTCTTTTTTTCTTCTTTTTTTTTTTTTTTTGGAATCAGTAATCAAGTCAGTCGGATTCATCCTCTGGGAACCATAGCTACAAAATTTTATGGCAATCCCTCCAATAATTATTGAGGTATTTCAGGCCAAAAACAGACACCCCCTGAGCCTCAGATTTAATAAAAAAAAAAAAAAAAAAGCTAATGATGAACTGAATAACAGTCAACAGTCAACCTGATCCTCCAAACATCAGTCAGTAATTCCCAAACTGACTGCGGGCCTGAAGAACCTGTCAGGCTGAAAACGGCTTTGAGAAAACATCACACCTCTTGAAGTTTAACTCTGTCAACTTCTTGTCACCCACCCACAGTTTCTGTTTTCTTTTTATTTATTTATTTTAAGCGGTAACATAGCAACAACTGCTCAGTAGCATACTTACTAGCTCGTGCCCCAGAGCAGTGTGACTGGCATTTTTAAACCGTGCTCTCTGACTGTCACCTTAATCACATAAACACAAGAGGAAGGTAGAAACAGAGTCGAGCAGAGCAGACGCAGTCCCCGCTGGCTAGTGTACATGCTGTATACTTTATCACAGCCTCAACCAGCTAAAGCACATTATGCAGGACACAGTTTATCTATTATACGCGCTTTGCTTTGTTGCGTTGATTTCAAGAATGTAAAGCTGACTGAGGATTTATGTCAGGCAGGAGATGTAGGCAAGCTGGTGTGAAGGCTTTTAGGATCCTCACCACGTGCATGCATACTGTAGAGCCTGACCAACTTCAATATTCTAAAGGGTCTTTGTGGAACTTCAATTTTCTAAACTTCAATTAGCTAATGTTGCTCTCTGAGACACTGAGAGGAGGCACTCGAAAAAGTGCAGAAATTTTCATCCCTTCAACTGTCGGGGGAAATCCGACCCGAGTTGATAACAGAGAAATCAACAGTCCAGTAGAGTTAAACAGCTAAAACCAGAGAGAGAGAGACTAACTTACCCGTTATGTTACATTCCATAAAAAAAGATTGATACAAGTAAATTACTACTAAATGTTACACAGAGCCTCTTTAAGGATCACACACATAAGTGTCCATATGAGGTAAAAGTTGTCTGCAATTTAAATATTCAAAGTAAACTATATTACCTCCTATGAAACCTTAACAATTGTTGAATAAGACCTCATCTCCACCAAGCAGACCAGTTCAGTTCAGTCTGCAACACACTGAAACAATTATTTTTGCATTTCCATTGTCAAAAGTTGAGCATGATAACATACTGATCTGATACTTTAGGTGGAGTTATGAGACTGCAGCCCACTGATTGGTCTGTCCAAAGAATCAGCGTCGTCTGCGCTCCGATGAAGAATTCCCCAAACCCCTGTTTCGATTTCAGTGCTCTGTCTCGCTGCTTGCAGACTTTTCTCAATCACAGGTAGTTTCTTCTGCTGGAGTAAACAACCACAGGTGTGCTGAGTGTAGAGAGCGTGCGGTCGAGCAAGGAAGATGGTGAGTGCAAGACGAGTCGAGGGACAAAGGTTATCAGTCGTTGTTGTCACTCGGTATTGGTGGTAATGTAGAGTACAGGTCACAGTGTTTAAAGAGTTAAGAGCAGTCTCTCCTGTTGTCTGCTGGAAGCTCACCCAGCAACAACCCCACTTACATTTAAGAGTACTGTGCAGCAGTGGAAATCTGCTGTTTAGGCGCAGTTAGTGAGGGTTTTGTAGGGTTCAAAGGGTACGACACCCAAAGTGCTTCAGTGGAAACGCAGATTTATTAGAATGTGGGATCTTTAAATACATCTTTATAAGGATACATCAGATGTAGAAGAAAACAGAGTGTGGCTTTGTAAATGTATCATGAAAATATCAAACGCCATCCACCCACCTGGACATTACAAAAAGGCGCACATCAAGGGGGATTCAACCTATTTTGAGAGGAGCAGAAAAGGTTGCCAGACCTTATTAAAGCATTTGGTTAAGCCAACAAGCAACATAAGCTGATGATATTGGCAACGACACGAAGATTCAACACGACCGTTTCATCTGCCACATGCGTCAGCTTAATGAGAATGTGCTGGCACACGTTGCCAGAAAAAAAAAAAAAAAGCAGACAGGTTGAGCCACCTAATGTAGACATGATGCAGACATGAGGCCTTATCACCTCGGTCTTACAGTAATCAGCAGCTGGTTCGTGGCAGTCGCTGTTCCTGGCAGTGTCGTCACTTCTGGATCCCTGTGTGCAGCGTTTTATGACTTCATTACCAGCACTTAGACCCGAGTACAGTGTTAACCCTGCCCCACAGCGCTATGATGGACTGCCCGGCTGAGTGGCTTTGACAGGGAAGTCCATATGGACCAAACCTCCTTGAGCCCCTCTCCGTCCGACTGTCTCTCTGGAGGGGGGGGGGGCGCAGACTGGGTGGCTCTGTCACTGCTCCACCATGCCCGTGTTACTTCAAGTCCACTGTTGGATCTAATGCAGCGACCTTATCAGTGACCCCTGCAACTCACTGAGCAAGGGCATACAGAAGGATCCACAAAGTCACTCATGCGTGAAGACAAAAACAGACACATGTACACCTGGATGAAGTGGGCTGGAGACATCAGTGCAGAAGACAGAGCGATCGGGAGTCTGTGTGTGTTTGTGGATGTCACAGCATGCGGGTCGGACTCTGAACTGCCTCGGGACCAGTCAGATCATCAGTCAAGACATCTGTTTGACAAGAGAGAGTCTTGCTCATTGAGGAGCTGCACTGTCATCCTGCGCTCTATAGTTTGCACCCATGCGACGAGCACACAGGACGCCCTCGTCGCCCATCACATCAGCGCGTTTAATGATGCCAATGATTAGAGATGGCGCAGCCTCAAGGTCAGAATCAGAGACAGGAACTGGATCACGCCATTGCTGTGACATGCTTGTTAGACACCAACAGCATCTTAAAAATAGGATGAAAAGAAGTTGCTGCTCCTGAGAATTCTTACATTTTTTTCCCCACATTCACAAGTATTTTGGAGGTGTTTTTCTTATCAGACTCAAGGGTGTAATGATAGAGTATGCTGTTCAGATTGTAAAGCCCCCTGAGGCACATTGTGATTTGTGATACTGAGCTATATAAATAAAAAAAAACTGACTTGAAAAGGATGTGGAGGCCCCTGACAGTTTTCCCTGTTTGTACAGGTCATGAGAAGAAGTGTCTTTTGTGTTATTTTGAGATAGAGTCGTGAACTCTATGAGGAGCTTTATCAAGTGGGCATCTCCCATTACAGATGTTCTGTTGAACGAGGACCAAAACTCCCAAAGGCGCTATAAAAACCGGTGTTATCCCAGAGTGTTTAACCCCACTTGGCACAAAGTAGACCCGCAACTCAACAACAGTATCTTTGTATCAAAGCCTATTAAGTCGATAACTTCTCCATCATTTCTGATCTTGTTATTTGTCTGAACAAGAATACTGTAGCTGTTGAATTGGCAATTCCTTCAGCCCACTCCGCATCACGAGCTGAAATAAACCTCTGTCACACTGGACAAAAAAACATCCACTGATATTTGGTTTTTGTCCTCGGTGGTAAAGGGTACAATCAGCATTCATTCTCAGGTCAAATGCCTCGGCAGTGGTCATGGATGGTTTTTTGTTTTTATGGGAAATGAGAGCTTATACAAGCAGATCCTGGTTTCTGACTTTCCCTGCCATTTGTCTTCATGTAATGTCAGACATTATTATATCTCCCAAAAGGGTATAAGGTATGAACTACAATGTCCCCAGTTAAAGTCCAACCAGCAACCTGTGTTGCATTTCATTCTCTATCTTTCTCTCTGCCCACATTTTCTGTCATCTCTCTTTTGTCAACAGTCTAAAGATATAAAATACCTTTAAAAAACATAAGAACAACCGATTAAGAAAAGATATATAGTGGTTGAAAAGCAACAGATGCAAGATTTCCTAATTTTTCAGGATTTTCAGCAGCAGGGTTGTTAAGCAGGAGGTTCAGAGGGCCAATGATTATCATCACGGGCATCGACAAGAACGAGGTATGCAAAAAAAAAAACCCTGAACTTTGATGCCTCCAAGTATGATTAATCTACTTCAAGAAATAATCAACACGTTTGATGCATTAAACAAATACACACAGATTGATAAATCAAGACTGCCACCCCATAGGAAGGTGAACAATAACTGAATGGACAGGTGTGCAGGACTTTAACAGGGTATGGAAACAAGACAATAACAGCCTTTACTACAGTTGTGATGAGTGACTGGCACTGTTACCTGGGTTCAAATCCTGCTGGTGAAAGGCCTTTCTGTGGGGAGTTTGCATGTCATCCTTGTGTATATATCAAAAACATGTACATTAGGTTGATTCTCCAGTCAGGGCTCTTGACCAAGTCACTGGCTAAGATCTGGAGTTAGTCCACCTACTCCCTCATGGATCTGTGAAGTGCGGAGTACAGTTTCACTATGAAGTACATTGTATGATGCACTATGTGACCTAAATAAATAGATACCTCTTCTTAACTACAACTGAAATCTCCCAAATTCCACGCCTCTAGTTTGTACCAAAGGGTTTTCCTTAAAAATCAATAGTCTTTAAGCCCTGTTACTCTCCAGAGCCTCAGAAGACATTACACAGCTGTTGTTGCAGGCTGAAAGGTAACAATTTGTTGGAGTGCTCCTTTAAGACTGGAATATAGATTAATTCATGCTTTTCAATAGTAGTTGCTGTTGAATTGAAAGCCATTCATTACAGTTCTTGAGCAGATTGATGCAGGTGAGTCAACATGATTTTTAATCAATGCACCGACGCAGTGAGTGAATCCTTATGCCAGCCGGGTTGTTTGTTATTTTCATGAAACGGGTTGATGTTGCAGGTTTGTGGGAACATTCTATGAAAAACATATTTTCACTGCCAGTCTGCCAGTGGAAGTGACACATCAGTATAGCTGGTGTTAATTGGTGTTTTGTCCAGTAATGGAGCTAATAACAACAGCTCATTTGTTTTCTCCGTTCAAGAGCTCGAACACTGATCCACATGTTTGAACCACAACATTTTGGGATAATTAGATTTTTACCCTGAAATACAAAACGATTGCTAATCATGGACGGGTATAACGTCGGCTCAGTACTTGGATCCCACACAAATCAACAAACTCTCAGGATTTAATCTTCAAAGTAGAGAAGATTATTTCTGTGGCAAAGGTCTATGTGTTGTCTTTTAATAGACACCAGAGACAGACAACCTTTTTTTATGGTTGACTCACCTATTGGCATTTCATATTGGCTTTTGCATTTATATTGCATTCCCCTGCACGGAGATTTTCTCTGGTTAAAAGCCACTTGGAGGCCTGCCAGCAGGCATTTAAGAGAATGTGTTGTTGCTTGTGATAGATGAACCCAGATGAGGACAAAAACATTTAGGCGTGAGAGTGCCTTGTCGGTTTCAATTATTAATTATTTCTTCATCTTAACTGTGAGACTTGGTGCAATCTAAACGTAATTTAAAAACAAAACCTCGGGAATATTAAGTGGTCGCTTTTGATTCCACAGTGAAAACAAGCACTACAAGGCATTTAGGAATCTTAATTACTATGCAAGAAACAATATTTCTAATTGCATCCATGACAATGTGGAACACTCCATTAATTTGAACATTAAACTTCATGCTGGTTAAGGACAATCTTGTGCTCTTTCATGCTTGTTCGTAGCAAAAGCTTTAACCCACATTTACAGTTTGGTGAGGGGGGAGAATGACTCATTCAGTGTTTCAGTGGTAAATGTCTCCACAAGGCAAAGGCCATGTGTCATGTAGGACAGGTGCTCAAAGCAATTTATCAAACGTTGCAGGGAAATAGATGAAAAGGTATGAAACTGGAGACAGGAGACAGCCCAGAAATGTAGAATAGGAAGAAAGGAACAACTAATGATATGCTGCCTCATCACAACAACAATCAATAAAGACCTCAAATGTCATCTGTGTTCAGACAAGGCAACACTTTTGACACATCCTCTCGGAACATGGTGCTTAAAGTGCCAAATCCAGGCTTTTAACTGTCAGCAGTAATTTCTATTGAACAGCTATCAAACCCACATTGTGCATTCTTTTACATAAAAGCCAGCGCAAACACGCCGCCAAGGTTTAACTACTTGTGTCCCGAGAGACTAAAGAGTGCTCGCTCGCATGACTTAGTAATGTGACAACACGTCGGAGCGGATGTTTACTCAGCAGACATTGCATTGCACTGAGAATGTGCAGTCATAGGAGCTATGAATGGAAGAAGCTTAAAATAATGTGAAAGGGCCGTAGAAACTGAACAACAAAACCAAACAAGGTCACACAAAGGTTTAGTGCTGGTACGATGTGGCTTCAAAATACTATCTCAACATTTTCAGGCTATGTCACGATACACATATATATCTTGATGTTGTGAAATCTCTGCAAAAGCACTTCATAAATCCTAAGACTGGGCAGCAAACAAATGTTACAGTATTTTTGACATGATGACTGTTGGTACTTTCACAAAATATTATCAGACTGAGATTGCTGATAAATAATCTTCAGTGATTCAGATATGATGACTAAGTGGTTAAAGGTGGTTAAGCAGTCTGATAAGCTCATAAAATTATATCACTTTAATGTAACGTGACAGAAAATCACTTGTGTTATATATCCAAAATCTAATATAGTCTCATATCACAATAATGATTTAACAATATGATAGTGATATTTTGCCTAGCACTATAAAGGCTTATTGGAAGTGAGGCAACAAAAAAGACAACAAGTAGAGCGCAGGAAACCAAGGCAGTTAAAAAAAAAACAAGGCCAAACCATGAAGCCATTGGGAAGAAATCCAGAACATGAGGAATGAGTAACGGGGTACATAACCCAAGACATGCCTGATGAAAACAGACAAATTGACAAAGAGTAACTGAAAATAAAGAGGGACTGAATACAAATTCATAAACAGATATGCGGAAAAAGAACAAAGACAGAACCAGAAAAATAAAACATGACACATGATCGAGGAACTACAATATATAACGGACAGATCTGGACAAGGAAAAACACACAAAGAAGAAGAAAGGATCAACATTGAGGGAATTAGAAATAAAAGAAGACACATAATAGGCAAAAACAGTGCAACAAGTTGATAACTAAAGTCTAAAACCATGTTAACATCCCCTATAGATCCTACAATACTGTGTTGATCATATGAATAATATTCTGACTGTTGCGTCATTCTTAAAAGTTTTACCACTCATGTGTCTGACAATGTGAAGTTTGTCCTTAGAGTGACACTAGAGGAAAGTCCATGGTTCCACTGAGACGAAAAGGATTGGTCCTGTCAGGAGTATAAATGTGCTCAGTGAATTTTAGAGCAATTTGCCCATGAGATTTTGACATTTGTCAAAAAATGGAAGTGATTTTGTTTTGATGGTAGTGCTACAGGTCACCTAAAACATTAGAAGTACTCATCCATGGATGACTGACTGTCCTCAGGAACTATAATAGAACTTATATTCATTAGTTTCCATGCCGTGGACCGAGGGGATGGCTGAGGGAGGGAGGGATTTGACCTGATGGTGTCACTACATGAAAGTTGGAGGAATCATCAAAATAACTGGGTGACATTCCCTCAAAATGATGAATATCTGAACCACAAAAGTTAAATAATATTGTGTGTATTTTGTTTTTTTTTTTTATATAAAAACAGACATCCCAACTAATTTAGAAACCAGATGTGAACCTGAGGCCGTGTTGTCTTTGTTTGTCTGTGATTGTGAGATGGAACCTTTTTTCGACTCTGTGGTCAGTCAGGCTATTTCTCTGTTGTGGCGCAGCGAGAGATGTTCTTGACTTGAAATTTAAATGGTTGGTTTTGGCGCTGCAACAAAAATCCAAGAGTGCGTGTGAGGTCCAGTTGAGGCAATTCCACCTTATCAGTGCTGGGGGGAGGTACAGCGTTTTGTGTTGGGAAGCTTTAATGATGGATGGTGCTCACGACTGCAATATGTAACCTTTGAGATCAGCACTCACCCTCTGCACATTTTCTTTTTTGTCAGAAAACGCGCGCCAGGTCCCTCTGTAGGCACTCAGCCCCTACAGAAAGAGTTTCATTAAATCCACTAAAAAACTTATGAATGCTTTGCCATGTTTTCAAAAAGCAACCCTTTTTGAAGATCTGAAAGGGTTCAGGGCGAGATATGCCTTAGCGCCGCAGCCAACCTCGTGTATTTTTAGAAAGCAGTAGGTGTTTCCAGTCCAGGATGGTGTACTGCAACTGTTAACAGTCTTGGAGACTTCACAGACTACACAAGACATCAGATGGAGTGCACTGGCTTCATGTTTGCAAATCTAATATCCGTGAAGATGCCTTTTTCATGCCCTCAGTCCACCCATCTTGCCCGCTTTCCTTCATTCCTCCCAGCCAGTTGGCTTTCATCACTCTTGTTAGTCGTATGCTGGGTTCTCGCTGCCTGAGACATGCCCTGTGAATGTGGGAGCCTTATTGAGTTATTTAATCTCGTCTAATCCCCAAAGAGGCTTGAACAGTTTAAGTGACATAAGTGTGACTTAGTGCTGTTTTCTTTTTTTTTTTTGCTCTAAATAAGGATGAAAATCATGTTTGCTTGATCCCGAGTTGGAGGGTGCCCTTAAAGACTAGAGGTGATACTGAATTATGTTTAATCCGTCAGTGCTGTATTATGTCGAATGGCCCAGACTTTTAAGTAGCTGTGGCCAAAGGCATTTGTGCTGAGTTTTTTTTTTTTCATCATACACCCACACTATCACACTGTAGCTACAGTTTCCAAGATCTTAAACTTTTCTTGCGAATTTGATTATTGTACCCACTCCCATTTTTTTTTTCTTTTTTTTTTCACATTAACAGTGTTTCTGCAAGTCACAGAGGCGATCTCTCAGCAGCGGTCTATTACGTCTTGACTGATTGTTCACCAAGCACAGTTTACAATGATAATGGCGACAGAACCATGAAAGATTTTTAATAATATATCTGAAACGGTCGGTGCTTCATTTCAGAACGGAGGAGGATTCTCATTTCAAGCCGCGACCATCAATTTTGATGACTGAATGCAATAAAATGCAACTTCCTAGAGAAAGATAGCTCTGTTGTCGGGTCCCATCCCCAGATACTGACGCTTTGGGTTGGCAGCTCCAGTCGGACGCCAGCCCAAAGTTTCAGTATCTGAAAACCTGGGGATGAAATTTCACACTGAATTATCTTTCGACTGAAGTTGTAGTTTGTTGCGTTAGGGCTCATTCATGTCCACAAAGCATTTTCTCAGGCAGAAAAGTACTACATGGATGTCTCGTCTCTATGACAACAATATCATGAAACCACCACTGTATGATTGACGCTGCCCCTTTGAGGTTTACTATGAGTTTTGTTTTTTATTTGACATTGGGACATCAGAGTGAGGAGGATGTAGTTGCATGACGTCATCCACAGGAGGCCGTGAATATTTTCGACAAGGCCAGGAAGAAGAAAACGAGGGGCAGAGACATCTTCAATTCGAAGTATTCTGAGTGGACGTACAAAAAAGGTGAAGTGCTCGGAAAAAAGACGCTAGGCGCCGTGCCTTTTTCTCTCTGCGGTTTGAAGCTTGAAAGGTGGCGGGGTCCGCCACAAAAAAGGCAAAACAGTATACATTTATGTCGTCCTTTGAGGTCAGTTTGTTTATTCAGCTTATTTAGTCATGAAAATAAAGAGAATTTGTTTATGAAGTTTGTTTATACATAAAAATCAGTTAATGAAGATCTTTCTCGTTTGAATAAATTCTATTTCCCAAAACTCCAAAGTGCACCTTTAAGTATTAAGTCGTTTTTTTGTTTTTTTTTTTCCTTTTAACCTTGTCCACTGAAGCACATATTCATTTAAATCTCCAGATGCCTTTACGGGGACCTAATTAATTGAACACCGCAGAAAAATCGGTCACCAGGGTGGTTACTTCTAATTAATCAGGTCGACAGCATGTAATTTGTCCAACCAACCATCAGTAATACGTCAGCTCCAGGTTTTCCTTTGCAACTAACAGATACGTTTCCAGTGCACAGCAAGATTTGAATAATTGACTTCCTGTTGTTGATAAATATTATCATCTGCGAGTTATACACTCCACACTCAAAAGACAAGGACCACCACCCCCCCCCCCCCCCGATCCTTTGCTGTGATAAACCTCAATGAGCTGCCCTCTAAGACTGTGCAGGCCGACAGGTAATACCGCTGATCAGATGTCATTATTCAAACAAGACAGAATGAGTGTCATTCATTGTGTGATTCGTCAGTATTATGAGTTGAACGGCTCAGAGGTATTTTCCTGTTCCGCTCCAGCGCATTTCCTCCATATGGTATTACTATTATTGCCACTATTCAATTTGGAAATCTCACCCACCTGTGTCTGCACATAGCCATACCATTATCTTTTTTCCAGTTATGAATGAAATGAAAGAGAAAGCTCCACCTGCTGACCTCACCTGGAGAATTGGGACCAGTGCAAAATTGCAAATCCAGGAGTTTTGAAAGTCCAAGGTGTCTTACGGCCTTTTGTGCAGTGCATGATGGGATAGACTATAGCACAGATTCCACCAGGTATTGAAAATAGATGAAAAGGTGGATGGGTGAATTTTAAAGGTGTGCTTTGTCGCAAGAATAGCCATAATTTGAAAGAAGCTCCAAAAGCAAAAGGGGCAGCCTATCACCAGAGTAACTAACAACTGCTGCTCTCTGGTAGCTATCCATAGCTGTAGCTAGCTACAGATAGCTAATTAGCTAATGGCCCAGTTGGCTGTGGAGCACTTGATCACAGGGGTGTCACCACAGGCAACTGGGCCCAGCTCTACTGGACTTGATAGTCTCATATGAGACTAAACACAGCTTCAAAGACTGACGGAGGTCACTTTGACAACTGGGGATTCAGTGCAGAGGTGATTTACAGCAGCTCTGACCAAGACTATGACTTCAGACGACAAGACATAGTAGGTGAGGGATGGGAGATGTAGAGCCAGAATAGTTTCACATCTTACTGAGGATTTTTTTCGAGTGAACCAGAGGTGATGCTGAAAAGACATATGAACACTGTGTTGTTGAGTTTTATCTAACTCGTGTCGAGTTTGAATAAAGTCTGTTTTACTATGAGGTAATAAGGCAATCGCTCTGAGTCTGGTAAAAGAGAGAAATTTGATTTCTGACACTGTACTGGTGTATTTTTGTGTTTAGAGATGCAACAGCACAACTTTGCGTGATGTGATTCAATATCGTTTTCTATGGAGAGAGGGAAGAGTTGCATGGTAATGCAATTTCACAGCTCACTTCTATGCACAAAGCTCAATTTGTTTCAATTTGGGACTTTTATGATGCTGACTTTTCACTGCACAATAACATGATGGCTGTTCGCTACAGAACCTTGAGTGCTTGAAGTAGGTTTCACACAGGTAAACATATCCCAAATCAACTTTTTCTCCAGTGGAAGAAAATAGCCCTAAACCTAATCAAATGCACAAATCACATACAGTCTTTGAATGTTGCTGCAACCTGGGGCACTTAAGTAACATCAGCCTAAGTTATATGTTTTTTTCTGTGCGCTCTGCAGCCCACGTTAGGGCCTGAACACTCCAGCGGAAGGAAAGAGGTGTTGCTTCTGGGAATATAGTTGAACTTTGCTTTGCGACACTGATCAACACTTCCAGTGTGCTGCTGCTGTTGCTGATGCAAAAAAGACATTTTGGGCTGACAAACAGTAACCACAATAAACAGCAGGATTACAGCTATATACTGACACTCCCTGCAGTAACACACATTTTAATGCACTCTCGTTATCCTTGTTGAGAATTGATCTCTGTCCTCCGTGAGGAGCTGGAGGCAGCAGCAAATAAGCCCCAAACTCACTTAAAAAAAAAAACTGGGTTTTGTGGGTTGTTGAGTAAGGAGAAACTTTATAAACTTTGTGAAACATTGTCTGCAACAAATTCGTAATTATTCCCCTACTTGCAAATTCAGCAAGAGTAATATATTAATTCATTTCTCTCTTCAACATGAATTTCTGTCAGGTAGTCCTGGGTTGTTGCAGGACTGGTGTGGAGACTCTGTGACTAGATAAAATATACTGTATGTTGACAGCAGATCAGCGTTCATCATTCATTTTCTACCTGCATCACTTTGATTTTTCACTCAGTTCTGTTAAATAGCACAACTTTTGGCACTTTCACGGCACAAAATCAGCGTTTAATCAGTAACGAGAGCCGTGTCTCTTTCAGCTTTCTAGCTTGCTCACTCTCTAAATTTGCACAACAGCCTATATTTACTTGGCTAAAAACAAATATCTGTATCAGTTTTATGATGCCGACAGATGCCATCATGTTGCAGGGATTGGGTTTACACTTGATTGAGCTCTAAATACAGTGCAAGCCAGACTGCCTACAAATGAGATCGGGCAGATCTGACCATTAACACGCATTTTCCTTATCCGGATACAGACCGTCTTTTAATACCAGGTGGAAATGGGGTGATGGAGCCGCTATCCCAGCTTACTCACAAAACTCTTCAGATCAACACAAATCATAACAGTGCCGTAACTTTAATTCAAGATGGATCATACAGCCGATTACGTGACAGAGGGGGCTTCGGTGTCGTCCACTCTGACAACTAGCTGTGACAGCATTGCAGTGTAGTGTATCAAAAAGTGCTGCACTGCACGGTGTGGACAGAACACCATAAACAGTCAGAGCAAACATGATTATTTCTTGGCTAAAGCCATCTTTAAACACTAACTCGTGGTAGCAACTGAGCCAAACACAATCTATTTTGTACGGCATGGTATTTGCCTTCAGCGTGCACTGTTTCTGGAAACAGTGTGTCATTTTAAAATGCCACATTGTGAGCTGTCGTACAGACACACAAACACAGCATCGTCGCAGTAGCACAGCTCTGTTTGCGTCCATGACTTAGACCTGCTGTTTTCTTGTCTCTCTCAATCATTACACTACCATAAACTACGAGAGATTACAATTTTCTTTCAGTCGTGGGGAGCTGAATATGATGATAGATTTCACACTTAGAAGGCAGGAACTCATTATGGCTGAAAGTACAAACATTGGAGTAGGATTTTCAGGACAAAAAAAAATGAGAATAACCGCTGTGCATCCTGTGTGTGTGTGTGTGTGCGGACAGACAGCAGCCTGATTGACTGGGTTGGCGATTGGCCCATTGTCTGGAGGTGGGGAGCCGAGCGACACTGACCTCATTTGTTGAAGAAGTGTAATTTTAAAATGTTGGATGTGTCATACTGATGGCAGAGGAATAGTGGGGGCGGGCTGCCACTGTAGTGATCTTTAGTCTCCCCTGTTTCTAAGGAGGTAAGTGATTGTAAATGGTTTTCTTTGATGTTGTTAGGTAATTAATTTGCTGCATTATATTCCCTTTGTTTTTAGTATGTTGCAAACTCTAAAGCCTCCTCTGAACCAAGCTGATACAGAATATATGACACTAAGAGCCTGTGAGGAATAAGAGGACATTTCCAGGGTTAAAGTTACTTTTTGAAAAATGTGGAAAATATACGGTTAGTGGTTAAGTGGCTCTATAACATAATGCCGTGTGGAAATCTCTATAAATTTCTAAGCCTGGTAAAGAGGCAGAGAAGGGTTTCATTCTGACTGACTCATCTGGATTTGGTTCTGTGAAATCGTGGCCCTGTGGCGCCCTGTAAATAATTAGTCATTATTAAAGGTAGGCCGTTTTAATATTGGAATCAAGCTGGAAATCCCTTGTCATAATTAATTCAATGCACTCTCTAATATGTCATATTTAATTCATAAGAGAAGTCAAGCTCTTCCAACTGAGCTCTACTTCGCAACACCCGGGGGCAGAACAATGGTAACCTAATGCACCTTGCCATTAAGTGCATGAATCTGCTGGATATTAACTATGATTTCCTTTTTTTTTTTTTTTTCCCAGAGCTGTGGGTCAGTGGACGGCACAGGATTTGCTCCATTGAGACAAACAAGGGCACTGATACTGAAGACACTGGAGCATAAAATGTATATAAATGTCATTATTCTGCCATGCTAATGCTGAACCAACAACACAGCACCTAAAGAGATGATAAATAAAACCACCAATACTTTGACATTTGAACGTACCATGTTGACATTTTGACATTTCTGTATGTGTCATGTCAAGCTCACATCACATGTTTATGACCTGACATTCATACTGGGGGGTGGAGGCAATGGTGATAGCTTAACAGACAACAGGGCTCTAAAACCAGGGACCACAGTTGTCGAGAGTGCATTTTAACATTTATAAGAGCGAAACAGTGAATATTTTTGTTTTAACGTTTGTAGGTGAGAAATCATTGAATGGTTTTGAGGGGACCTCAGGGACAATTTACAGGCAATTTTGAGGTAACAGGAACAAACAAACAAACCCTAACCAAGTGGTTTTTGTGCCTAAATCTGATCAGACCAACCATGAAAAAACTCAGCCTGATGAAACATCGAGCTACAACATCAGGAAATGCCAACTTTTTAACAATCAGCCACCAAATGTGGCATCCCATGCCCTCGCTTTCATTCACTCATGTTACAACACTGCTGTTGTTCAAATCATCTGCCCCCTCATGTGGCTCGTTTGCTAGATAACATTGATAATGTTAGCTATCAGAATCAGAAATCAAAAATCCTTTAATATTCCCGCAGACGGGGAAATTTGTTAGCTAGCAAACACTAACATTGCTGATGCTAGTAAAACATTAGCAAATGCTTATGTCACTAACATTAGCCAACTAACGCTGAGCCAGTAGAGCTGCTGCGGCAAATTCCAAGACTCTTGTTCACTGAAGAAACAGACACTGTTGGGTCACAAGCCATGGCTGACTCTGAAACCAACTGTAACAAACGTTGTAAAATGATTTACTCACACTAATGATGTTGAAGGAAAATATTCTGCACCTCTCTACAAGCTGAAAAAATGATGTGCCTGCATACTTATGTTATGAATATGACTTTTAACATGTCTGTGGCTTGCAGAAACATACATTGCCAACATTTATTATGGTGACCGGGCAGATGAAAGAGGGAAAAGCTTGCTTTTTTTCTACGAAAACAAAGCAACCCCCATGATATTTTAACAAGACCACTGTGTTGACTTGATGCTGACACAGCGCGTGCTGGCTAAAAAGTTGAACCTGGCTCATGACTCACACATTCTTGCGCTGTGCTGCGTTGGCTAATAAAATACATGTAGGACGAACTGTTGAAGAAGTTAGGCCCCACACACCTTTTGATTGTTGAAAAAAAATGTACCATCACATCATTGTGATTGTCATAACAATCCAAATCTTGGCATCTAATTAGGATTCAAAATTATGTAACTCCTCAGACCTCAATGGATCATATTTTATGATCTCACCAACACAGCCTACTAAGTTTTAACTGCAGGGCTGCTTTCAGTCTGAACGCCTCCTAAGTTACATCACACACTCATACATCAAAGACTCAGACGTTTCTCCATGACAGTAATTCAACTTTCATTTACTTATTTAAACATTTTTGCCCGTCACTATGAATAAATATATCCTGTATGATACGTTTGTTTATGTCTGCATTGGTGTGCATGTGTGTGCCCGTGGGTGGGTATAATTACTCAGACATGCAAGGTGACTCAGCAAAGAGCCGCGAGAGATAGCGAGAGATAAAGAGAAAGCGAGTAAAGAGAAGAGACAGCGGGACGGGGGAGACAGAGGGGGGAAATTAAGATGACCTAGAAGTCTTGGCAAAAACGGGAATGGGAACACATCGTATTGTTTTGTTATTGCACGTCCTGAAATGGCAACATTTCTTATACTTTAATAAGTTGTATGCAGACCGGCTTGTAGACATCAAACTAAGCTAATGCTAATAGCATATAACTAGATATGATAATGCTACTTTGCAAAAAACATAAAGTTAACTATTTGCACTGTAATTTCGGTGACTGTTAATGAACAGACTGAGTAGCGAGGACCATGTTGGGGCTTTCCCACTGGCATGTAATGCTTTTCCATTACCAGTTCACCCGCAGAAATTTAAGCCAAGTCACGCCCGGGTTTACTCTCTCCGGAGTGGGCCCAAGGCGCCCATGCCCCCACATCCAAGCTGGCTGTTATGCTGTCTCACGACCAACCCGTGACAACCGCCCTGTCTCTGTAACTGCAACTTCTAACTGAATGTCTTCTCTCCTGTGCCCTCTGTAGTCACACATCTGCTTACTACTTCTTGTTGATGAAACTTGACATTTCCCAATTTCGCCGCCTCACAACGAAAGCGTTTCTGTGAGGAATTTATAGTAACGAAACTTGTCTAAACCAGAGTTAGTGGAACTTTGTCTGGCGGCTTTTCTTCGACAACACGGTGGGGAGGAAGAGTATTTACAGATACTTTGTTGACAACTACACAAGACAAGTCCATCATTAGTTAAAGACTGACAAGCACAGAGCCCTGTTGTTGTGGAAAAGCGAATCCCTGCTGAGGGATTGGGCTGTGGGGACGAGTTAAAGCGAGTTTGGCCGTGGCAGCACGTGGAAATGGAAAAGCCCCATATGTCTTTGAGATTTGTTCCCTGAGAAGTTTCTGACCACTGGTAGCGCTTTGGCTTTAAGATACACAACGTTTGTCGCCCAAGTGTCTGTCCGTGCAGTCTGACAACCTACTGGTGAAGGTTATACTGTACTTACATATCGATGATGTAAAACCGAGCCCTGTTGAAACACTTTTCCCTTATTAACTAATGTACAGTCGGCTATGAGCCGACCAAGGCACCGTCTCAAGTGTCTGGGAGTGTTGAAGCCGAGCTGTTTGATAAATGAACATGAACATGAAACACAAGTGATTCAAAGGTTTTCATCAAGCGAATCTGGATGGATGATGCAACAAGTTGTAACTCGGTTTTTTGGGGTAAGGGTGGACCACCACCCCCCCGAAACAAAGGCTACAACCAAGAGAGTCGCATTGAAACACCAACTCTCAGACTGGATTTGTCTACACTGACTTAGACGCGGCCACATTGCTTTTAGTGTTAACTCCACGTGTGTTTTCGTTTGTCAGGTGGCCTGACGGGGGAATATCTGCGTCGCTCTGCAACAGAGATTCATGCTGTATTCCACGCACCTGTCAGCTGTGCGCCTAAAGGAAAAGACAACAAACAGCAGCTCATTCTGCCTCTTCACCTTTTGTCTATCCGTCGGTTTATCCTCTATAGTGTTTCCATATGCTGCTCTCCTCCCGTCTAACGCATCAGGCAGCGCGCACATCTGCTGCTCCCCTCACACACAGGTTCACCGTCGCACAGTGGCTCACTCCTTCTCTTCTGCTATTTTTTGCCATTCATTTTCTGCCTCTGATTTGTGCTCCTGCGATCCGTTGTTTTGTTTTTTTTTACGATTCTGGGCTCCGGTGCCACCGCATCACCAAGGAGCAGACAGTGGAAATACAGTGGCGTATGTAGATGGAGAGAGACACAAAGAGGCGAGACAGGGGTGAGAAGTGATGTATAGGGAGATTACTTACAACATTTTTTGCTGGCAGAGTTTTTAGGAAGATAGGGGACAAACTGTAGTCTGGTGATGCTATCTGAGGTAATCTTCATAATATCTGTCTGCTTTCTGTCGGGGAAATTGACTGAGTATGTCCCCCCCCACCCAATAAAGCTTCTCTTCCTCAGGTGCACTTTTCTTTTTTTTGAGGACATGACAAACCTGAGAGCAAATTCAGGATTTGTATCCGACTGCTTATCCAATTCGTGAGTAGCCCACGTGGTCTCTCGATGGTTCCTCTAAATTATTCAAAGCATTTATTTATAAATAAACACTGACTGGGCCTGTACCCAGCTGTCTGGTTTCCTCCTCTGTTACTCTATAACCTCCAGCAACCGGTCCATCCGACCAAGTAAACAGCCAGAAAAACCCACTGATCGGCCCCAGAACTTCCCTCTTTACGTCCTGTTCTCTGTAGCTCTCCATAAATCTGATGCTCTCCCCGTCCTTTTTCCAATGGCTCTCTCATACATTTTTTAACAACATTTGCAGCTCGGTAATGTCGGTCGGTCGGTCAGTGTGACAGCCGGTCCACCACTTTGCCCTTGAAATATTTCAACGACCGCTGGCTGAATTGCCTCGACATTTTGTACACTCATGCTCTCAAGAGGATAAATTTTGACGACTTTCCCTCTGGGGCCTCTGTGACATTAACATGTATGGCCTGGGGTCTTGAGTCTAAATAACCACTTAATGGAATGCAATTAATGACTTCACTGACTTTTTTTGTTGCTTATTTTGAGTTTCTTGATTATGCAAGGTGGTGCAGTGTGCATGATTATACTTCATGTCCACTTTGCTAACCCCTGCTCGTGCTCGTGCATGAGCAGCAGTATCACGCTGCAGCAGGACCAAGAAAGTGTACCTTGCTTGAGTGCAGACTTTGGACTTTTGGACTTTGTGGGTCAAACATGCTTGGGCACGGTACAGATTGCGCGGTGTGAGTGCGGCCTTGTTGTTCCCATCATCATCGCTACTGCACTTTCATACTTTTGACATTCTAAAAGTATGGACGCGACATCCAGCATTTACTTTTCGTGTTTAGATGAGCTGTGCCATCATGCTGTGACTGTGAGCATATTGCACAGGTGGTAAAGTAGTAGCCTGTTGGTCTTCCTCTGTACTTAGCGCTCAAATTTAATTTCCCTCACAGTCGGCTTCACCGTGTACCTGTAGATTACAGAACACAACATGCTCCACCCTTTCAGATGGGGTTTGTTTGATGGGTTTGAAATGAGCAGACTAGATGGGGGCAAAGAATGCCACCGTGGAGAGAGACGCCTGAGCGGACTTCCAAAAGTGCATTACCGTGCATACGTTGTACCCGGGCATAAAGTATAGCTCTAGTAATCCCATGAAACCCAAAGCAATCATTTCTTCATGCACAAGCCGAGCAGTGTCAGACCCCTGTTAAACCCTGGTCGGGAGAATGGTCACACATCAGTACATGTTGATTCACATGTTGATTGCATGTGCTGCTTCAGACGGACCTCTAACACGGTTTCATCCCCCGTCACTGTGTCTGTCTGGGAGAGGTAAAAATGTCTGGGCTCGGCAGTGCATGACAGCAGAACTATTGCATATTTAGGGTCTCAGCTGGCCCAGCCTTGGGCTTGTTTTCTGTATTTTCCTACTCTGGATGAATGCAGATATATTGACTCCTGTGTTTCTTCAATCTATCCGTACTTACTCTCAAAACAACCTCCTCTTTTTTCCCCTCTCCAAAAATCCTCAATGGAGTGCCATCGTAGCTCTCAATCCTCCCCCTCTCCCGCCCCTCTCCAACCGTGGCCACTTTCCATCACTATAATTTAAGCATTCTGAAATGTATGATGGCTTTAGACATACGGGGGAAATACAAACAATCCATTAAAAGCAGAGGCAGAGGAAATGGAAGGAGAAGGGGCGCAGAAGGGAGGCTGGAGCAGGAGAACATCAGCTTGACGTTTGATACAGAAAGTGATGCAGACGATGTCACACATCATTGCAGCCGGCGACGCGCGCGTATGCATGAGCAAACATCGTTTACACAGCGACGGGACCCGCCATTATGCTAACCTGTAAACAACACACACACTCATATTTCACTCATCTCATTCCCCCGCGGAGGGAACACTGTATAGATAGCTGATAACAAGAATATGGCAATTACATTCATCAGTGGCAGCGAGCAGGTGGTGGGTGTTTGGTTGTAATGGAAAATATGGACGGCTTGTATGGGGAGGTTGTGCAGGTCCTACCAGGCTTTTAAAAAGCACTTCATATTCTACATGTGTATTTATACCTCACCTTTCTTGCTTTACTTTGTCTCCCTGAAAACACAAATCCACTGCATCCACTGTAAGAAAGACAGCGCTATCTCACAGTGCTGGCCACACAGACAACAGACAGTAAGAGCTGCCCACCAAGAGTGAGCAGACTACTGATGAGAGACGGGAGGAGAGGATACATATTTGGAGTCAATAAAGGCAACTGAGGGAATCCATGGGTCGTACACAAATACAGGGTATATCAAAGGAAAAGAGTAATGTGCTGAAAAATCATGGAGGCTACGTGCCAGAAGAACTGAAGCAACAGATGGGAAATTGGTGCGAGAAGTCCATTTCAATGCAAGCTCTCTAGAATTGTCCTCAATTAATTCACTGCCTCTGCAACAGCCGGTCCAGTCTGTTCTTCGGGAGCGAGGCTGAGTCAACTCCATGCCCTCTGTGCCTCGGGACGAGAACGCTGCAGCAAATCTTCAGCTGCTGTTCAGCGGCCCTGAGACGAAGGCAGCGGCCGCACAGTGACCGGGCGCTGAAGGCTTCAGCAGACATCGTCCTTAAGGGCTCCATCCAAGGCAAGCCACCTCATCCGGCAACTCAGACCGCTGCTTTCAGCAGTTGGGGAGGGGAAAAAAAAAAAACAGAACTTGGGATCGCCAGGCCTCAGAGCAGAGTGAGGCTGGCAGCTGAAGGTTGGCAGCGGGAGGAAGCTCAAATTCTCAGACACTACAGAGTGCTGTTGTGTGGAAAAGCAGGGCAGGAGGGCTTTTTTCTGTTTCATGAAAGGATGAGGCAGGAAAGGCAAAGAGGAGGAAAGAATGGTCGCAACAGAAGAGTCGAAACAAGGTTGCTTAATCAATTGCCGATTGAATTGTGAAGTACATGTTGATTGCACAATTACTGCAACAACTAGAGAACAATGGCACCATCAGCATTCAGAGTGGTTCCCTATAAACTTTCAAGCTTTTCCTTCTGCCGCCAAGCGCGAAATCTCCTGGGAAAAATGAGGCAGTCAGACAGAATAATTATCGGAACGGGAGGAAAAAAATGAACTTGGTCGTAATGAACTAAGATGACATTTGATTTTGGTTATCATCAGTTATCAGTCACTGAGGCCAACTATCCTCTTATTCCAAATCATCCAGCTTCTTGAATTTGAGTAATTATACAAGCCCCCATTTTACAAACTAAACAATGAATCCATTCCTCAAAAAAATAGGCAATAAAGTAACCGATAATTACAACCCATGAATGACAAATATACTGTATACTTACTACATTAGTCTGAAAGTGCAATGACTGAGAAGTTATTGACCCCTGTAAGCCCGAGGCCAGAACAAACAGCACATAATGGGGAGTTATTTAGGTGATGACGTGACTCCGATGATAACTTGATTCTGCAGCTAATCAAGCAAGTTCCGGCAACTGCATGACCGGTACCTCACCCCAGATTTCACAGGAACTGATTCTGGTGAATAAATGTAGGACAAAAAAAAAAAAAAAAAAAAATGACATTGTGCCTTTAAAAGCTGAAACTGAAGATGCAAAGGCCTTCAACAAGCCGGAGGCACACATATATCCAGACAAGTGTAAGGGAGGTTGACGTCGAAGTTTCATCCGTGGAGATTACTTGTCACTAATTTACTGTGCCCCCTGAAATACCTTTTAAAACCAAAATATCTGCTGAGTGTCCTCAGAACGCAGTAAGTGAGCGCTTGAGAAAATAATCTAACTATTGGAATTTGTTGGGAGGCCATGAAGGTGGACTGCAGCAGGTAAACACAGCGGGCCTCCCCACAGGGTCCGCACCTCCTGAGCGGGACAGGCCTCCAGGAAGCGTCCTGGTACTATGTGGACACAAACGTCTAGCTCTATGGCCGATGCTTAGGTTAGGTCTGATGTGCATCAAACAAAGTATAAACTTAATTAACTGTGAACTCAACATTTGTGCTACATTTAATAGTCCCGGAGAGCTTCTTTGCATCAGCTTATTTAATTATATTGCCTCTCTACTACCTGTAATGAATAATTTACCAGTCGGACGTAAATGTTTGTGCCGGGAACAGGAATCCACAACTGGATCGAATGAAAGTGCAGTGTATCAGTCGGGCATCAGGGTTTGTTAGAATTCAAATGCATTACCATAACATTTCAAAGTGATACAATAAAGAAAACTGGAGGATGGATGGAGAGAGTAAGTGGAAGTAGATGAGGGTTGGTAAAGCACTGAAAAGGAGAGGAAACCGAACAGGGAAGAGGGAAGAAATGAGGGGCTGGGGGTGCGACAGTGACAGCGATGTAGCCTCAGAGATCGCCGACGCTCCCTCATCAAGACTTACACGTCAAAGTCTGTGTTTGTGTGTGTCTGTGCATGTACGAGCTGACACTATTCTCTGTCAGTCCTGTATTGGCAGGAAGATCCTGTCTGTGCGTAGCTCTGTCTCACCATCTGTTCCTGGCTAGACTGCTGATATCTGTTCTTATAATATCCTGTTCGCCTCTCTCAGCTGAGGTGTGGCGCACATGTCTTCTATCTGTATTATTTCCTATTCTTATTTTCCACTCTTTTTCATCCATCCATCCATCCATCCATAGTCCAGGATAAAATGTTGGGGGTTAGCGTTTCTCCAAGCTGCAGATACTTCCAATATTGTATGTGGCATAGGCTATGTACTATATTGACATTTCTACAAAACGTGACACATCCCATTCAAATTACATGTATATTATCCCGTTATTAGAGGAGCTGCAGGCAAACAGACGACTACAGTTGAAGTCTGCATTTGTAAGCGTGATATCACTTGGTATGTTTCAAGATAACTCTGGGCAATTTCCAGCCATGTTTGTTCTGACCAAATCAGACATCTTAAACGAAAGTCAGGCCTTCTCCAGCTGTGTTTGTGGAGACAGAATTGGGTGATTTAAGGGAGACTTTTCCAGCCGTGTTTGATGCAACCAAAACAGGTAATTTAACCACCAGAGCACAAGCACGGTGTTGTGACAAGAGAGACATAGAAAGCCTTGCAGAAATGTGCTTGGCAAATGTTTTTCCATCAGCCGGCAATCAATCCACCACTTAAACTATTAATTTTTGTGATCTGTTCAATAGTATGGAGGGAGCCAAGTCGCACCCTCACTCTTGATGCGACACTGCTCCCTCTTTTAAGCAATCATTCTGGGCAGGAGTACAAACCACAAATAGAACTCTGCCTTACTCATCCTGAGAGATTTTCAGAGTCACACAAGGCCACTGTGGGTTGAGACAGGAGTCCCAAAAATTTCTGTCCGACCTCTCCCACATATCTATCAAAATAATCACCAGTTTCAGTTACTGACAGCAGGTTTTTCTGGCAGGTTTTGTTCCGCCAGTAGCTCAAGAGGTCAACACTGAATGCCAATCAGATGGCCTGTAAGAAGGGCGCCCTGATCCAAGACGCCTTACTGTTCATTCAGCTGTTAGAAAAGCAGGATGGGTGCCCGAGTGGCAGAGAGGCCAGAAAAGAAATGTCTTCAGCACCAAGATATGGTGCATGTAGCACTCCAACAGTCAACTGGCAGAGTTGGTCAGGTCTTTGCAACCCACCGCCAAAACTGGAAACTTGATATTGGACAACTCTACGTAAACTTTGTGGTAAAACATTTAAGATTGACTTGTATTACTTTTAATAATGCGTTTACTCTCCCAGTGCCAATGTATTGAAAAGTTCTTACTTTCTACAAATAACTGTTGCAGAGGCCAACATAAACATTTGGTTAAGGTTAGAAAACGCTTGTGGTTACAGTTTAAGGGTAACTCCACCAAGCTAATCAAGCAAGTCCCGGCAACTGCATGACCGGTACCTCACCCCAGTTTTATGAGAAACTGATTCTGATGCATAGTCTAACACAAGATTTTGACATTGCACCCAGAACGGCTGAACCCCAAAGAAGCAAAGTCCTTCGACAGCCCAGCGAGTGGTACATTTATCCGGACAGCTGTAAGACAGTTTGATGATGAAGGTTCATCCATGGAGACTACTTGTCAGTCATTTACTGTGGACTCTGAAATACCTTTTAAAGCACACAGGCGCTGAGTGTCCTCAGACCTCAATAAGTGAAAGCTTGCAATAAAACTGAAACATGGGAATTTGTTGGGAGCGGGCCAGAGCCGGCAGTGTGGTGAGTCTGCTCCTGCAATGTCACTGACTGTCAGCATTGGACGTACATCATGAGGCACAGCATCGTCCATTGCGTGTAGCGGTTTGGATCTTTGGGTTTGGACATTTCCTGTTTTATTTTGTCGATTTTATCCTCATGTGTCATCTGTGGGTCAGGACCCTAGTCCTTGTGTGTCCTTCTTTTTCTGATTTGTTTCACATGGCTATAAGGTTTGTCCTCCGTTTTTTGTGTTGCTCTTTTGTTTGGATTCTTTTCGATGCCTGCATTTTTGATGTCTGACTTCAGCTTTTACATTAAATCTCACTTTATGTTTTTCTACCTGCCTGCCTGCCTCTGCGTGTCTTGCGTTTGTCACTGTGACTGGCAAGATGGATGGAAATCCGGATGGGCCTCTGCATGCATTACAACCTTGTGGCTGACAAAGGCAAAGAGGTGGCTTGTGCAGCCTCAGCCCTGCAGGGGCTTTAGAGACATAATGGCTTTGATGGAACATGGACGCTCATAAAAGAATATATAAATAAGAGGCATTTAGTTTTCCAGATTTAAAGCCAGCGCAATCAATACAAACCTGAACCTTGTAAGAAGAGCGCAAGTTTATGATATTCATATCTTTTTGTCTTTGTGCTGTTTGAATTTGGACTTTTTCTTTTATGTGGGAACCAGCAGGAGGCAAGAAGCAGAAAGAGAACTGGCAACGCCAAATTCAGGGGTAAATAAAAATAGCCATAGAGGTAACAATCGCATGAGCATCATTTGCACGTGCTTTGACAGTGCACAGACGTCTCATGATCTGTGAAGTGTGGACAGAACATGTGAAGCTTAAACATTGTCTTGTTGTTTGCATCACGCTCGAGATGATGCTCAAGTAAATCTGTCATGTATGTTAATTCTACACATCCTTCTGTTGCTCATCGAGACATCGGCCTGTTCAGACGGGAAGAGATTATATTTAGTTGAGTAAAGAAACTCAAATGTGCTGTCGTAGTGTTCATCGTTTTACCAAGAGAACATCTTCTCCAGATCCTCAAGCATAAATCAGTATGTACATTTAAAAAAAGGGAGATCCAACATGCTTCTTTCCTCTGTTTTTACTCTTTACTGTCTCCATGTACAGTACCAGGAGACCAGCGTTGCTTTGATGAGTTCACTGATTAAAAGGCATAGTGTATGTCTCTTTCTCTCTTCTGCTTCCTCTTCAAAAGTACTCACAACTCAGAGGCATAACATAGATATTCGCTCAAAATCTAGACAGCCTCCCTCTCTTCCTCTCTGCCTCTATCTCCAATTATCTATTTCTGTCTTTCTCAACCAGCCCCCTATATCTGCCAGTAACATTTTCAGCCCACACTGTTGGTACAGCGGTAGGCTACTTTCTTGATGCAACCTCATCCAGATATTCCAAGATCTTCTCCGCCGTCTCTGGCCGTCTCTGTGGTGCCTTGTTCTCGGCTGCTTATCAATAATTGTGAGGCAAAAGCAAAAAGCAAAAAAACCCAGACGTGATGGTACACAGGGTCAAGTAGGAGGAGAGGCAGAAGCAAAGCGCATGCAGAGAACAATTAGGGTGCTGTCTTTGGCATGGGCATGCTGCTGTGAAGAGTTATGTAAGAGCACAGGGGAGTTTAAAACCAACTATAATACACACAGAAACACAGCACACAGACACACACGTACATTAAATCTTGGAATGTGTTTGTCTTTCCAGTGATCAGATTTAGGGTTAGGGACATAAATCATCAGAAAATGAACAGATATGAACAGAAAACTCCGTATTTTTTGTTGTAATACTTCTCCTCATCATGTGGCAGAATAAAAAAACGGATGAGCTGAAGTGAGGGACAGTTCCAAAAATGTTTAAAAAATGGTCAAAAGGGTTTTCAGGCAAAACAGCTTCCGTTTCAAGGACGTCCGTTTTTTACGTTGACCAACAAGCCCTGCAAATTGAAGGACGTGATATGCTGTATTGTTACGACCCAGCTCTCTAGGGGAGGCAACATAAAAACCAGATGGATTTGATTAAAATAGATAATAAAAAGTTCTTCCTTTGTTGGATTGGTCAAGGTAAAGGTTAGATTTACAAATAACAAAAAAAAGGAAGCGAACCAGAGAGGACCAAAAGGACTGAAGGGTGCTACTTGAATCAAACAAATACTCCTGCTCCTAGTGCTCCTAAACATACACATATCTGAGTGTGTGTGTGTGTGTGTGTAGTTTAACTAAAAAAGTGAATACATCAAAACAAAAGTTACATTTTAACACTGATAGCCAAGCAGCTACTTTGCAGAGAGCATAATACATCATCTTAAACGGTACCTGGACCAGGAGCCTCTACAAAAAGAAGACCTCAGGGTAGCAGCAGGGAAGTGACGGCACCTCAGCATCACCAGAGGATCGAGCGCTGGCAGAGGTTGTAACGCCCCTCACCTTGACGGACAAACCGATCACAAATCATACAAATTGACAAATCTAAACTCAAGACAGGGAACCTGGGAACACATTTTCTAAACTTTGCATGGCCAAAGACAACCACATAAATCAGTTGCTGTGATTGTACATCCAGGACACAAAAGATGCAAGGGTTGGATTCAGAATCCGATGCAGGCCACATAAACAGCATGTTTTGTTGGCATTCACCATGTAAACAACACAGTCAGAATGGAGTCTTTTTCGGAGTCAGGGCAAAAAAGTCTGAATATTGTGCGCGAATGTTTGCAAACACGTATCTGAAGTGATCCACGACAGCAATAAAAAAAAAACAATTTTTTTTCACAAATCTCGGACGGCCGACTCTGCGCACATTTTCCAGTGTGACGCATTAATCAGAGAAAAAAAAGGCATTGTGTTTTGGGATCCTCTCATCTCACACGGTTCGCCGTGAAAGAAATCGATGTGACAGTTTTCTGAAACACTGAAGAATTTATTTGTCTAGCCCGGCTCACCACACACAAACCCATCTCTGTCCCTCTCTCTGTGACACGTTGCTTCTTTTGCATCGGCATCCTCCTTGTCTGATTCTTCTTATTCAGTTATCATTCTGATGTGATCTTCTATCACACTCCTCCTCAGGTGTAAATATGCGCGCAGCTAAGTAGAACGGAGCAATATTCCCCCGTTCACGGCCCCACAGTCTTGTCCCACCAGTGTGTAAATCTAAGTGGCGTGCTTCCCAACAGTGCGTCTCAGAGTTAAAACTGTGAATGCACATACCTTTGTTTCAGAACTCCGTTAATTACTCTTCGGTCTCTCCCTGCACTCTCGCTGCTTGTCTCAAACCACTAATAAGATTCCAGCCCATTAGTTTTGAACCATAACATTAATTAAACGTTTTCCTCTGAATCAGAATGCGACTAATATTACGCAATTATCTCTGACCGCTGACGTGCCAGATTAATAAGGGTTCTCTTTTGCACCTTGCATCGTGGCCTACTTGACACCTGACATTTACACCTGGCCTGCTCGGGAGAGATTACAACAACACTCCAATAAAGAGCCAGACAAACGCCGCCGCACGAACACATAAATCTCTGCTCATGATCCATGATGTAGTCATTCCTCTCACTCATCATAAATCTTTTCTGGAAAAAGACTCTTCTAAAGTAATACATAATAACACTGTGTCGATTTCAGGCTATGTATTCTATTCTCGCTGCATAGCCGAGAGCAGCCTGAAGGAAATCTCCTTAGACACAACAGACCCATAATGAGTCGCCCATTCACTTTTGGATTTTGAACAGTGAATGTCGTGGGATTGACACCTCTAGAATAAGTACAACAGAATGAGAAGCCGCCACAGCATCAGGATTTTTTTTTTTTTTTTCATCCTGACAAAATTAAAGGCCACCGCATTTGTATTGTTAATGATACTACACTGTCGTAACTGTCAAATATATAATTATAAGAAATAAGCAGGGAAGGAAGCAGAATAAAGTGTTATCAGGCTGTCATCCTTCTAGTGAATTAACACATGAAGACAGGCAACTATTTTCTTGTGCTCACACCTGCTGGCGATTAAGAATCTGCAGTTAAACTATACGATGCATGTCACAAGTCATTCCTGCTCCAGCTGTTGTGATATGCATACAAAATGTTCTCATAGAAGTGTTGGTACTCGGTATCTGCATTTACCCTGAGATCAGATGTTAAAACTGATACCAAGAGGAATAAACTTGGCCCGATGCATCATTATTCTTGCTGTGGGGTACTAATGCTTTTTTCGGCACCACGTGCCGTTCATTATCCAGTAAACAGCGACACACGAGCGAAGTGATCCTGCTGCATGAGCCTCGGGCATTAAAGGAGCCACACGCAAGAATTATAGTTTAAAACATTGACAAATTACCTATTATTATCAACACAATATGTCTCATGACACCACTTTGTAACTCAATTTGCAATATTCACTCTGATGTCTGGTCTGTCTTCCGTCTTTATGTGACAGAATAAGAAGGTAGGACCGTCCAGAGAGTAGAGGAAAACCAAAGGTTTGTGTTGCTGGGATGAAAGTGGTGAAATCTGAGGCTGATTCTTCTAAACTAGGAGTTAAACTTGATTTTTATTCCCTTAGCACGCAGACCCGGCCCTGCTCTGCCTCTGATTAGCTAGATTTTATTGCCTTCAAAGGTTTGGTTGGTGTTGGTTAGCTTAGCCACAAAGAGGCAGAGTGCGGGGCATGCCTTCATGGAATACACGTGGGATCAAAATGTCCAGGGAGCAAACAGATTTTTATGATAAAGTTGGCTATCCAGCAATAACTTACAAAGGAAGCTAATCATCTAACATTACTGATTATGTTAATGAGTTTGCTAGTCAGCATTTTGTTGAAAGAGAGACCTCTTGAGACTCTGTGCATTTCATTTTTTACCTTTGTTTTCAGGGTGGACACCCCAGCTTTCTGATTAAAAATGCTACCCCAGTTAGTTTGGAGTATGAATCCGTCAGGTGGCCGATTCTTACACAAACTTGGTTACATAGCACATGATAACAAACACAATGCTCAGGCATATTGATTACTCCTCATTCTCAATGTCTCACTTCACAGATGGGTACAATTTGTAAGGGAGTTAAATCTACAGCTCATTCCTGCCAACAGGAGAAGAAAAAAAAAAAAAAAGGCGATTTAACTCACCAGCTTAAATGTAAATGACCAGACGAATCTCACCATTCTCTGGGGTATCACATCAGGTTTGATAGACAGCATCCTGTTCGCCTTAGATCACGAGCTAACGACGGCTGAAATGGATTTACACCGGTGTGTTTATGCACCTGCAGATGCACATTTTAGTCACAGTCACTTTTGTTTATTTTAACATAACTCAAAATCACTTTTGTTCATCTTAAAATAAAGAAAAAGATTTCCACCTCAGTATCTCCTCTTGGAGTATCCAGGGTAACGCAACATGGCAATTAAAGCTGGACGCTGAGCTATAAAATTGGGGGTAACTGTGGCTCTGATTCAGTTTGACACAGTAGATGGCCGTGAAGCTTAAAACACCATCTGTTTAAGTGTTAAAACAGGCTATAGCCTTACAGGACTTCAGGCATCTTTAATATGTCACATACAGTAAGTTACACTGCTGGGAACGCTGCGTCAGAGCGACAGACTCGTCGTTTAAAGACAGATAAAAACAGTCAGCTGGCTTCTTCTTCCACGCTTCAAGTGTTTCACCACAGCTGTTTGTTTTTGTTTGGTCAAAGAAGGATCTTTACTTGATGATATGAATCTACTTGCAAGTGAGGTTTACCAGAGTCTAATAAACTCGCTGTTTAAATGTGAATTATTTGTAGATCATTAAAAATATCAAAATCAGCACTTTCCTATATTATGCATTTTTAAATATTCAGCTAGCCCTGTATGTTTTATTGAAACTGTATGGTATGTTTTTCTCTTCTGCTGGGGTCTGAATAAACTTACTAAAGACATGTTTCCTTATGGGGGCATTGTGTCATTTTGGAGAAGAGATTAAAACACAGAATTTTAATATTTACAATATTAAAGAGGTAATAATACAAACTCAGAGACGTACATTTTTTCCTTTTGCTATTCTCAGAGAAAAATAAGGTCCCCCAGAGCACAGTTTGATGCATGGCAGGTGGCAGGGTACGCTACATATAAACAAGGTTAAACAGCACGTGATTATGTCAGTTTGTTTAGTCACTTTGCTCAGTCGTGAAAACAGAGAGAGTTTTCTGAGTGGTTAGGTATGAAAGTAAATCAGTCGAAGAAGATCTTTTTCCTCTGATTAAAATGTTTTCCCCAAAGCTACAGTGCACCTTTAAATGTCTATTAGCAATCAAGTTATTGCCTGCTGTAATACTCTCTGTGTATATCATATTATTAATAATTGTAGCGATGTGGTCAAAGTTGCTTCAGCTGCATTTATAGAAAACTTTTGCATCAGTACTTTTTAAAATGAAGCTCCTGTCCTTCAGCGCGGCTCTTATATTTCACCTTTTCACTGATGCTTTTTGACTTGCAAGCCTCAATCTCACACATTCCCTCTCACATTCACACACACTCTCTCTCTTTCTGTGTGTGTCTCTCTCTCTCTCTGAAACAGACACACACATGCCTGTCATGTAATCATGAAATCACTTCTAGTTGCAGATGGTGACTCATCTTTTGTCCCTGGTTGAAACCATATCTGGCAACGAGGTCGTAAGACATTTTGGATGGGGGCGCACCGCAGTGTGCCACTGTGCTCGGCACCACTCACCACATGGGGAACTCCTCGCTAAACAGCATGCCTTACAGCTGGTAAAAACAAAGATATTAACCGCCCATAAAGCTTGACAGCTGCCCGTTAAAAAAAAAGAGAGAGAAAAAAAAAGAAAGTTGTATCCCCTTGCCAGCAATATTACATCATTATCTGCAAGCTGCTAAGATTTGACAAAAGGAGAGTTTACATAGATCAGTTATCAGATTGATAACGCTAACAATGTGGGATTCTACTGATATCTTACTTATTATTTATGTTTTTTTACATCTGCATGTGCAGTTGAAGAGGTTTTCTTATACATGACCTCCAATCAAAGTGGTGAATCTGACACAAGTCTGCAGGTGCAGCAGTGCAAATGATGGTCATGCTGCATGTCAAGTCGTCAGAGGATGCTTGACTTACTCCATGTGGGTGTGGTGGACACGAGACAAGTCCTATTGGTGTTTACTTAATGCATAATTACACAGGAGCTGCGTCATGTCGACGGGCATTCAGAGGCGAATCTCCTTCAGCATCAGGTGTTAGCCGGTGACCTCGACCTCGGTCCGAAGATTGGGAGTAAAAATACCCAGTATGGCTCTGTCTGGCAGAGGCATCATCATTACTTATCCTGATGGGAGGCTCGTGTCATTACACACCGTCTGCTCTCTAATTCTCCCCTCCGACCACAACGGAGGACACACACACGCACACACACGCATACACACATCCAGGGCGACTCAATCACAGACAACAATACAAACACACGCACCTCGCAGCTGCACAGAAACACGGCGGGCTGCTCGAGGATGGATGACCTTGTGCGTTTTATGCTCAGGTCACCTCGTGCAAGAGCGAGCGGATCGAGCACAACAAGTGCCCAAGTGTGTGTGTGTGTGTGTGTGTGTGTGTGTGTGTGTGTGTGTGTGTGTGTGTCTGTCTCACAGACAGTCACCACATTGCCACCTTTGGGTGTACCATCCCTTCTCACTGCCGCCGTGCGAGGCAGACAAGAGGCACCACAGCAGCTTGTTGGAATGACCCCCAGCATCATTACTTGACATCAACGTGACAAACTCAAGGGCATCTGGCAACCAACGCGAGAGCTTTTCAACTACACACACACTGTCTGGACTGAAAGCGTCCACTGATGGCCGCTGAGATCTTTTTGCTCACCTTTGCTGTTGTCTTCTTCTCTGTTCAGATGCATGACTCTTCTTACCGTGTACTCATTTAGGCTGTCTTGTTCTTGCAGCAGGGAAAAAAAAAAATCAGAGAGAAAGAAGCTGTGCTCTTTTCCAAAGAGTTCTCAAGATAAACTCCCACTTCCAATTTCGGATCTGTGGTCCTCTCGCCCGCTTATTGTCTTGTTCGGCTGGCACGCGTGGACGCGCCTGCACTTGTGCGTCCTCCTCCCCTTGTTGTGCCGGAGGAGCAGGTAGTCTAGGTGATGTTGGAAGTCTGCGTGTATATTGGCTCTCTCACTTTCTCCCTCTCCGTCTCTCCCGGTGTCTCTTTTTCTTTTCCCCCTCCCCTCAGCCCAGAGTCGCTCAAAGGGATGGTGCTGGCGGAGGTTTTAGGGAGGAGACGGCAGGCAGACGGGCGGGGTGACGTGAAGTAAGTCGGTAGGAGGTCGTCTACTCAGCTGAGGCGAGGAATCCGTGCGCCCTCGGAGCTGTTGACCGTTTCATCAGAGGTTCCCGTGTCCAACATCACAGCACGGCGTGTTTTTTTGTTTTTTTTCTATCCCACTTCCAAACTACACGTCGATGGTGACATTTGAGAGGAGGGGAAGACACTGTATTTCTTATCCATTATCGCTCAGATTTACAAAGAGAAAAACGCCCATGTGAGCATGAAACACAGCTTCCAGCCTTATATATTTTGACTATAGTGTTAATTATGACACACAGCCGATTCCATTCTTGTACACACAGTGTGGTATAAAAGCCTGTCGCTGCTCTGTGACATGAGAAAAAAAAGCGCATGTGAAAACAGCAGATAAAGATAAAAACGCTGGCAATGTGACCAGCAGTGCCATCCACTCAACGTTTTAACACTAAATCTAACATCTTTGTACATCATTACCATGCTCGTTTCAATATGGAATCAATAATCAGTGGGATTGATCTGAAAACACCCTTGCGCACGTTACGCACGACCTGCCCAACTTGTGGCGCACGTTTCCAACTGTCGCTCACGTGTTGAGCCCCCTTTTAACGCTCTTCATCGGTGTCAATGTCATGAGCCGCCTGTGTGCTTTCATTACGACCATCATGCCATTACAGCCAATAGGCCCGTGCAGTCGATAAGGCGCATTTACTCACCATTCACGTCCGCCCGGAGCCGCGCGTGCAGCACGGCTCACTGGCGGTCTCTAGTGTTGCGCATCCACCAGTGGCAGTCATCGCGAGGCTGGTGGGGAGATCGTTGCCCTCATAAGAATATAACCAGCAGGTGATGTATGTAAGATACACCATACAGAGTCAAAGTTAGGGGTCATTGTGAACAGGCCAACTGTTCAAAGGAGGAGTTTATCACATTTGATTGACATTAGTGACCTTGAAATGTATGTAGTGGAAGGAAAATGGCATCATGTTATCCAAAAAAAAACAAAACACCAAACTATATATAAATGATGATGAACACAGAGGCATTTATCTCAGGAGATCTGAGAATGACAAGGAAGTGCTTTAAGAATCCATTGCTTGAATGTTTTGTGCTTAAAGGAAAAGTTCACCCAAACAGGAAAATTCAGTCATTGGTGCTGCGTCAACCAAAATGGATAAGCATTCTCTGTGAGCCCCCGAGTTCCCAAATTGATTTGACCCGTGACGGGCTCTCCAACTCATGCACCCGCTCCACAGTGCTGACGCTCTCAGCTTAGCTGCTACGGGGAAGATGTTGAAAAAATGTGCAAGAAACACCTTTTCAAATCAATTTGGGATCTCAGAACTCAAGAACTAGATCCTCGAAGAGAGATCTAATAATGATGTTGCTGTGGTTTCTGCATTTCTTCTGCAAAGGTTCTATAAATAGAAGTCGTCGCATGTGGTGACGTTTTGTAAACTGTTTTAAGGCAAAACAACAAACAAAAAAATATGAATAAGATCCAGAAGCTGACACGACGCTTAAATCATATCACCTGTTTTCACCTGTGTCAGTTTGTTGGTCAGCTGGTCTGTCAGCAGGATTGAACAAAAACTACTGAACAGATTTCCACTGAACTTGGATGTAGGATGTGTCTCAGCCCAGAAGCGGCCTGGATCAACATAGATACTGAGGTTGCTGTTATCTATGAGGGAGCAGAATCTGATGCAGATCCATCTCCCTGATTCATAAAAAATGTTTTGTTCGATATTGGATTAGGCTTGATTGAATTAAAGGGTACTGCTGGACTTTGGCAGCTCGGAGGCACGCAGTCCACTGAGTGCCATTCTTGGATCTTGGCTGCAGTTGGCCGTAGGCTTCGATTAATCATCCACGCGCGTTATTTTATGGGGAAAAGCCCAAAGAAATCTTTATCTGCGGAAATGACTTGACTGACAAAACGTAAAAGGCGATTTCAGGGAAAGAACATTTTTCAATTTGTCACATCCTTATCTTGGATTACTGTATTTTATAGCTCAGCACCAATTCAGTGCTCTGCTATGGTGAGTCTCTCACACACCCCTGTAACTTCTGTCTGACGCCTCTCTTGTGATCGCACCTTTGACATCTTGTGTGATGTTGGTGCACATGTATGGAGCAGGTAGTGTTCTGGCACGGCCCTGTGCTGTTTCTACCTCATGGCATGTGAGGAATCTGTTAATCTCTCTCATACACAGAGCATTCATTCTGGGAAAAAAAAAAAAAAATTATGCTTTCCTCTGTGTATCAGACATTTCGACAAAAACAGCTTTTCCTCTTCCAAACCTCGCATTGCGTCAGCCCTCAGCCTCGCACCCTCCCCTCTTCCCCACACTATCTTTGCGATGAATATTTATTAGCCTGTCACAGTGTCGTCTCTGAACTCAAAACAACACATTCATCAACACATAACTCGAGCCGCGCTTTAATCCTCCGGAGGGGGATGGGGGGTTCGGTGACGTCGTGTAATTTCTTCACTAAGATTTGGGAAGTTGTTTTATTTGAAAGCGTGAGCCCTCACTGATTTCAGGTAATTTAAGATTTTCATTATGCCACAGTCAACGCCATTATTGTGAAAAGCATTAAAGGCACCCAGCTTAGCTTGGTGCACAGCAGTTTTGGGAATAAAGTGCCATATTGTTGCAGTATACTTATAGGGCCAGCAAATACAACAGCATTCGTCATACACGTCATTGTTGAGCTTACGTGTGTTAACATCTTTGTCTTTATTTCATCAGTGAAATGCACACTGTCAGAGAAAGAGAGAAGATGCGAAATATGACCTTTGACCCGTCTCACCCATAAAACCACTTCTGTTGATTTCTGTGGCGGACTAACAGATGAGGTATTCATATTTCAAGAGCGAAAAGCATCAGAAGCAGTCATTTCAAGATGTCAAAATGGTTCTTAATTATTGGTTATTCTTTTCTCATTGAAATCTTATAATTAAATGAAATACAATCCAGTGTATTACCAAAGAGAAAGGATTTAATTCTGTCCATATTCCCGATGAATGAGGAAGAAATGACGGTCCACAGACTGGTGCAAATCCAGTACAATCAACACACACTGGCAAGAAAATGTGAACATGATTTTGAATTAAACACAATCAGCACAACAACAGAAGAGAGATTTCCCTTCTTCTGTTGCTAAAGAGTGCAAATTAGCTAAGTGAGAGCTGTGGTTCAGTGAAAGGCCACCCTTTCGGTGAAGTGTTTGGAGCGTTGAAGTGCCGTGAGTTATTCGCAATCGCATCTGAAAAATTTATCCACCTGCAAGTGCAAGTCTTTTGGAGTCTCGTGTTTCGTATGCAGGACATGTATATGATCTGTCTGATTGGTGAGGAGATCTCTATTCATCTACATTTTATTTTACAAAGTACGGTATTCTCTGCAAATGTGAATCCAACCAGTGTTTAATGTCTCTCCTCTAACACTGAATATTTAGCATTCAGCATTCTAGACGATCTGGATCACCGCGGTTTGTCCTTTGGGAATTCATGGGATCTGCAATGGGCTATAACATGAGACCTGCAATGAACTACCTATCAATTGAAAATAAATAGTCCTCCGATGAAAATTAAAGCACCGTCAGAAGCTCAGAGAGCTGGTGCGACCTCACAACTGACAGACTTGGACAGAAAATAGGACTCAGTTGCAGATTGGGCGAAAGTACAATCAAATTTTATTAATCTGATTTTGTTATTCTCCAGGATGAATGAAAACAAAATGACTATGAAAATCTTCATCAGACAAACAAGACAAACAACAAGGAACATGAAATAACAAAAGGCGCTCCCGAAGGAGGAATCTACTCTATTCTAGAATTTCTAAGAAATTAACGATTACAAAATAAAACTCTCCGAAGAGGAAAAGACAGGCTATGAAATGCACTGCTCTAAGTTATCAAAATTAATCAACAAAAAATCACTCACAAGGAGGACAAACAAAAGGCTATGAAAATTCAAACTTCAAACTCAAAACTTCTAACCAGAAAATTTACAAAGAAAAATCACTCTCCTAGAGAGGCAAAATACAGATGAATAAAACAAGATAATACTTAACACGACGAGGTTCAAGGCTGTGGTTCAAGGCTTTAGTATGCGACATGGAAGACGAAATACTTAGGCAACGAAGACAGGGGAAGACAGAGACTATATACACATGAGGGAGGGGAACACAGGTGGAAACAATCAGGAATCAGGGATGACGTCAGACCAGGGACACAGAAGGAAGGGCAAGTGACCTGAAACGAAAGGAGAGTTAATTTCAAAATAAAACAGGAAGTTCACAAGACAGATCCCAAGACAAGACAACCTCACCGCGATGTGACAGTACCCCCCCCTCTAGGGCCGACTCCTGACGGCCCAGGCTGATCGAGATTGTCCTTATGGAAGTCCGTTATCAACTGTGGGTCTACGATATGTCGAGATGGCACCCATTGCCGTTCCTCCGGGCCATATCCTTCCCAGTCCACCAGGTACTGTCTGCCTCGGCCCCGGTTCCGGACTGCTAGTAGACGCTTGACCTTATAAACTGGACCTCCTTCGATGACCTCGGGTGGTGGTGGGGGCGTGGTGGTAGGCACCAACCTACTTTCCTTTACCGGCTTGACCTGGCTGACGTGGAATGTGGGATGTACACGCAGGGACCGAGGCAAACGTAGACGAACTGCTGCAGGTCCAACCTTCCTGGTGACTGGGAATGGCCCTACGAAACGAGGTGCCAGTTTCTTAGAAGGCACATTGAGGTTGAGGTCCTTGGCCGATAACCAAACCCTTTGCCCGGGCTGGTATTCAGGAGCTGGGCGTCTTCTCCGATCTGCATACTTCTTTACACGATCTCCCTGCCGAATGAGAACCTGTCTGGCAGCTGCCCAGATGCGGCGACATCGTTGGATCATGGCATATGCTGAGGGAACCGAGACTTCCTTTTCATTGTCTGGAAAGAGAGGTGGTGCATAACCGAAAGCACAATGAAATGGAGAGAGACCAGTAGCAGAAGTTGGTAGTGAATTATGGGCATACTCAACCCAGACCAGGTGTTTGCTCCATGTCGAGGGGTTCTGGTGGACCACGCATCGGAGGCCGGTTTCCAACTGTTGATTCAGTCGTTCGGTCTGGCCGTTAGCCTCTGGATGGTAACCTGATGTCAGGCTTGCTGTGGCCCCAATCAGCTTGCAGAACTCCTTCCAGAATTTGGATATGAATTGGGGCCCCCGGTCTGATACAATGTCCTTAGGGAATCCGTGGACTCGAAAAACTTGCGTCATCATGAGTTCTGCTGTTTCTTTGGCTGATGGTAGTTTCGGGAGTGCAATGAAACGTACCATCTTAGAGAATCGATCCACCACTGTGAGAACAGTGGTGTTTCCTTGAGAGACCGGGAGCCCAGTGACGAAGTCCAGGGAGATATCCGACCAGGGTCTGGATGGGATGGGTAGAGGCTGTAGGAGTCCTGGTCGGGCCTTGGACGACGATTTGTTGCGAGCACAGACCGAACACGCCTCTATGTACTCCCGGACCTCCGACTCCATTACTGGCCACCAGAATCTCCGGGAGATGACGTACATGGTTCGTTTAACCCCCGGATGGCATGAAAGCAGCGAGGTGTGAGCCCAATGAATCACCTGTGACCGTAGCTCTGCGGGAACAAATAGGCGATTGTCTGGACAGCCACGAGGCGATGGGGCTCCACCATTAGCCTGCTTTACCTCGTTTTCTATAGGCCAGCTCACCGCTCCTACCACACAGTTCAGTGGCAGGATAGGTTCGGTCTGCTTGGCCCTTGGCTCGGGATCAAAGAGTCTGGAAAGCACATCGGGTTTCACGTTTTTGGATCCCGGCCTGTAAGACAAAGTAAAAGAGAAGCGGTTAAAGAACAGCGCCCACCTGGCCTGGCGAGAATTCAATCTTTTGGCCTTCTTAATAAATTCCAGATTTTTATGATCAGTCCAGACAATGAAAGGTATCTCAGCCCCCTCTAGCCAATGTCGCCATTCCTCCAACGCTAGTTTCACAGCCAGCAATTCCCGATTACCCACGTCGTAGTTCCGCTCTGCTGCAGATAGTCGTCGGGACAGGAACGCGCAGGGGTGCATCTTACCGTCCCTCTCAGATCTTTGGGACAGGACTGCTCCAACTCCGTCGTTAGAGGCGTCCACCTCCACCACGAATTGTCTCTGGGGGTCCGGCAGGGTGAGGATAGGGGCTGTGGTGAAGCGATGTTTTAGCTCCTGGAATGCCTTTTCAGCCGCCGAATTCCAAGCAAATGGGACCTGGGTGGAGGTAAGAGCATGGAGAGGAGCAGCTGTTGCGCTAAAACCTCTGACAAACCGCCTGTAAAAGTTAGCAAAACCAAGGAATTGCTGCACCTTTTTGCGGCTGTCTGGGGTAGGCCATTCGGCTACAGCGCTAACTTTAGCCGGATCCATCTGAACTCTTCCAGGAGCTACAATGAAGCCCAGGAACGAGACAGTCTCGGCATGAAAAACACTCTTTTCTGCTTTAACGTACAAATCGTGTTGAAGCAATCTTTCGAGGACTTGTGTTACATGGATCTGATGGGAAGCAAGATCGGGTGAGTATATCAGAATGTCATCCAGATAGACATAGACAAACTGGTCAAGAAAGTCTCTGAGTACGTCATTTATCATGGCTTGAAAAACAGCGGGTGCATTAGTCAGCCCGAAAGGCATAACACAATATTCGTAATGTCCACTCGGTGTGTTGAAACCTGTCTTCCACTCGTCTCCCTCCCGGATTCTGATCAGGTGATAGGCGTTACGAAGATCTAATTTGGTGAATATTTTGGCTTGTTGCAACTGGTCGAAGACAGAAGTCATCAGAGGGAGCGGGTATCGATTCTTGACAGTGATATCGTTCAAAGAACTATAGTCAATACAGGGGCGGAGCGAGCCATCCTTCTTTCCCACGAAAAAGAAGCCGGCTCCTGCTGGTGAAGATGAGGGGCGAATGAGTCCGGCTTTCAGAGATGCGGTGATGTATTCGTTCATTGCCTTCCTCTCGGGTCCGGATATGGAGTAAAGTCGCCCCTTCGGTATGGTGGATCCTGGAATCAGTTCGATGGTGCAGTCATATGGGCGATGAGGAGGCAGAGACAACGCTTTAGCTTTGTTAAAAACTTCTTTTAGATGATGATAACAGCTTGGAACGGCGGTCAGGTCCGGATATTCTGCTTCTGGAACGGGATTGGTGGAGAATAAATTAATTTCTGCAACTGGGTCTGAAGTGCAGTGTTCGGTGCAATCCTCCCCCCACCCTCTGATCTGGCCACTCTTCCAGTCTATGTGAGGATTATGAAGGAAAAGCCAAGGCTGCCCCAGAATTAGAGAGTGAGAGGTGGAAGTGAATAAATGGAATTGGATATTCTCATGATGATGACCTATGGACAATTTAACCGGATTGCTTATGTGCGTGATGACAAAAATATCAGTTCCGTTCAGGGATCGTGCACGAATAGGCCTGGCTAGAGGCTGGTAGTCAATGTTTAGCTTCTTGGCAAGGTTATAGTCCATTAAACTTTCATCCGCTCCTGAGTCAATCATAACATTCATGTCTATGTACGAATTAATGGTAGCTGGAGTGAGAACACGAACAGCAGACTTAGCAACTTGATTGGAACTCACCCCCTGGATCCTTTTGACTGGACAAGAGTTGACGAGGTGACCCATTTCTCCGCAATAAAAGCATCTACCCTCTTGTCTTCTTCTCTGCCTTTCCTCCGAGGATATGCGAGCTCTTCCCAATTGCATGGGTTCCTCTTCGGTGTGGGGAGAAGACTTCTCTGGAGACGCGCGGTGCGGCGTCGGCCATTTTGAATCCATAGACGCCGTTCGGGGTTCCCTGTTGCCTCGTCTACCTTCACGGTGCCTTCTTAGTTGAGTGCGTCGGTTGTCCGTGCGAATGGCGAGAGCGATGAGTCCGTCCAGATCGGTGGGTAAATCCAAGGGAACAAGCAGATCTTGAATTTCCATCGATAACCCTTTTAGAAAGGTATCATACAGAGCAGCATCGTTCCACCCACTTTCCGCAGCCAAAGTGCGAAAATGAATGGCGTAATCACAAGCCGAGTCTTTACCTTGCTTCAGGGTACTTAATTCTTGCGCCTTCTCTCTGCTAGAACTCACGGGGTCAAAAGTCTTTTTCAGCGCCGTCTGGAAGCTCTCAATGGTCTCGCATACAGTTGAATTTCGACTCCATTCGGCCGAAGCCCAAGCTTTAGCCCTCCCGTCAAGATGTGACATCATGAACGCCACCTTAGCTCGGTCGGTCAAAAAGGCTTGTGGCGTAAATTCATAATGTATTGAGCAGTCTATTAGAAATGATTGACAACGTCCAGGCTCACCGGCGTACTTAGTGGGAGCAGCTAGTTTGCATGGAGCTCCTCCAGTTGCCGCTTGTACTTCCGGGATGGCTGGAGGAGGCGGAGTCGGAGTGACGGGGCTTTGGCGAGAGAGCTGTCCCAGCATTTCCTGGATCTGAGACGAGAGTTGCCCCATGTTAACAGCCATGGCGGTCTGGAACTCTTCCTGGCGAGTTAGACGAGCTTCCTGGATCCGCAACAGTTCTGAGAGTCGCCCCGCTTCTGCTGAGTCCATAGCTGGCCTAAGTATACTGACAGACTTGGACAGAAAATAGGACTCAGTTGCAGATTGGGCGAAAGTACAATCAAATTTTATTAATCTGATTTTGTTATTCTCCAGGATGAATGAAAACAAAATGACTATGAAAATCTTCATCAGACAAACAAGACAAACAACAAGGAACATGAAATAACAAAAGGCGCTCCCGAAGGAGGAATCTACTCTATTCTAGAATTTCTAAGAAATTAACGATTACAAAATAAAACTCTCCGAAGAGGAAAAGACAGGCTATGAAATGCACTGCTCTAAGTTATCAAAATTAATCAACAAAAAATCACTCACAAGGAGGACAAACAAAAGGCTATGAAAATTCAAACTTCAAACTCAAAACTTCTAACCAGAAAATTTACAAAGAAAAATCACTCTCCTAGAGAGGCAAAATACAGATGAATAAAACAAGATAATACTTAACACGACGAGGTTCAAGGCTGTGGTTCAAGGCTTTAGTATGCGACATGGAAGACGAAATACTTAGGCAACGAAGACAGGGGAAGACAGAGACTATATACACATGAGGGAGGGGAACACAGGTGGAAACAATCAGGAATCAGGGATGACGTCAGACCAGGGACACAGAAGGAAGGGCAAGTGACCTGAAACGAAAGGAGAGTTAATTTCAAAATAAAACAGGAAGTTCACAAGACAGATCCCAAGACAAGACAACCTCACCGCGATGTGACAACAGCTGCACAAAGAGCAGTTTCAGGGAGGGTGTGATAAGAGGCTTAGAGAGTACAGACGGGTCAGTGTTGTCAGTCAAGCCGCCGTTTCAGTGCGTCATTTAAATTCTCTTGATGGATTTTAATGTGAGCTCTGCTGTGACACATGTTGTTTTAGATTTGATAAATTAAACACGCATAAAATAAAGCACCAAAGGACGCAAACCACTTACCCTCCTAAACAAGATAAACAGGTACAGATAATGATATGATAGATATACTAATAGGTGGTAATTGTATTGTAATTAGAATGACGGTCAAGTGTTTAACAAACTAAATCCCAACAGCTCCGGGATTTGAAACTTGGCAACTAAAGAGTACCAGAGGCTCCAGGTGATTCTGTGCTCCACATACTGCATATTTGTTTGTTCTACAGAGATATTCTTCCTCCCAGATGATGATTTATCCTCTACTCGTATCAAGTACAACAGTCATGTTCTAGAAATTTGATTATTATAAGTTTAATTGATTAAAAGTTGCTAATGACAGTAAGGTGGTGTCATTGTTTATACCAAGATGATATTTAGTTCATATGACCAACTGGGAATTATAGTGTAGTCACTCTAGTCACTTAAAACTGAATATTTGAGGTGATATTATTATGACGATATGTGAAGGTGATGTGATAAACATTATTTTTCTTACATCAACCAAATGTTAAACCAAACTGTTTTTGTGTGTGTGTGTGTGTGTGTGTGTGTGTGTGTGTGTTGATCTTTTTTTTTTTTTTTTTTGCAATCTGGCAGAAACAACCGTTTTGCCAGGATACATTTTTTAAGTTCATTAATTATTTTTCCATCTGTCAAAACGTGTGGGGAAAAATGAGTGGAGAAAAAGGTTTTTCAGTGGAAAAATGTTAATAATTGATCTGACTTGCTGATAATACAGCATCAGTTCCACTCGTGACACTGCCAAGGATGACATATTCCTCGCCAAAAGAAAGACACGACAGTGATGTTACATAACCCGCTAACACATAACAGATGAAACCACAGAATTTACAACTTGGATGCTTTTTGTCCTACTCACAACATGGGGTAGTCGTGCAGTGCAGCTTTATGGTCAAAATAAGAGTTACAGAAACAAACACAAAAATCAGCCCTACAAAGAAAAACTGAAAACTACAACTACAAACTGAAAAACAAAACTCACATGTTTTCACAGATTAATGCAAATTGACGCACTCAGAAAGATTATCCAAAACTTTTTTTCCTTCCAGATCGTGAGAAAATAACCTCAATCAGGTGAGGTCAAATCCCCTAGTAACAGAAAAGGTGTGTATGGGCAGAGGAGTTGTTTACTTGAAAATGTATTGTATATTTCCTTGCTAATATTACTATATTACCATCTAAACAATATCATTGTGCAAATGTGGTAGAATTGAACGTATCATATTACAAAATGTTCCTCCTTGTCATGGTGAACTGATAAACTCTGCTGATTGTTGTTCTTCTTCTGAAGCTCTACATCCTGTTATTATTTCTCTTCCTGGCTGAAGCTGCGCCATCAGTTCTTTCCAGGACCTGTAGCACTCACAAGTTCGTCCAGCTGGAGTCACATTTAGGTCGTCCATCACAGCTGACTACTGCCATCTACTGCTTCGGAGCCGCAGCATGGCAAAATGAAACTAAAACTAAAGCTTGTTGCGTCACCTGGCTTTGACTATTCCAGTGGTTGCATTAATGTCCTCAGTGTGGTATTCCAACATCCCAGAGCCTTTTCCTCAAATGAACTGCAACTTCCATGATTTCTAAATTATACATCCCAGCTTGTTTGGCTGGCTTATCTTAACAAATAAGACACTTAACAATCTAAGTCTCACTGTCAAAGCTGATCTCTTCAGATTCATTTCAAACTGTTATTTTATTATTTGATTTTAATAAATATATGAAACAGCCCTTTACAACACATTTATATGGGCTGGAGTAGTCCCGTGTGTATATTCAAATAAAGGAATAAAAGTATTATAGAGGACTTGTCTGTGATATTTTTTTCATATCATAAATATGTTTGACGTATATGTTGCCTATATGTTCACTGTTTGAAGTGCTGAAGATATTTTATACCAGGACTGCACAATATTGGAATATTGCAATGTTTTTAGTTTTATGCAATATATGCAAAAATGTCCACTAAAGATCAACAAATGTTCACTGTGCATTCCCGAGCAACAAACTCCTGTGTATCCAAGGAGCCAGTCAGAATAACACGTTGTGTAATATTAGGCAGACCTTTCTTAGAGATTAATAATGGAAAATGACAACCTTTTCTGGCTGCAGCTACACCAGCACCTCTTCTCAGGGCCAGATGCAGAACACGGCAAAAAATGAAAATGAAAGCTAAGTGTGTCAGTGTCTTTGTTGTTATGTGCAGTTGCACAACTTGGGAACTCCAAATGTCTGGTGCCATTTTTATGGTCTCAGTCTGGGGTTTCCTTAATGTAAAATGAACAAAACCCAGCTTTCAGGACAGAATAAAAGGGGGGTCTGTCTGTCTGTGACTGTATTCTTGGTGCTTCATCCAGCTTTCTTGTTCATACATGGCCACTCAGCTGGACACCACCTCCATTAGTCACAGAAAATGAGAACCATGTAGGTTTTCCTTTTGCAACAACCAGAAAAAGTTGTTGCAGGACATGTTTGGTGTGGCCTTCCTGAGATGTGACTATCATTGTCGTTGCTGAAAGACTATATTTTGCAGCCCCACGCTTCATCCTGAGGCCAATAACTGGTTTCAGTAAGATAAAATATGCAGGATTGGGAATTAATAATTATGTTTGAATTGATGTTTTCAATACCCAGTCACCTTTACTCACTTCGGTCATAAACTGTTTTCATGACAATGTTTGTTTTAAGAGTTTGTATGAATGTTGATGCACCCATCACTACCATATCAGAACTCATAAGAAGAGAGCAAAAATCCCATAAATAACAACAACTTTTAAGCGCTGTTGACGGTCAAAAACAAGATATTGAGGTCTTATTATTCTATTTTATTCTAATTTTTCCCTGTGTAAGAAATCAGAGAAGTATGCAAAAATAATCAGCATCATATTTTTTCATGCAAACATTATTGTCAGCTGAACCATCACACTGTGTAAATACAAACATAACAGAATAAACATATTGTATCACAAACAAGTCTTATCTCAGTGTTCTAAGTCTTTCTCTCAAATGTTTCACACAGTTCTCTCTCTTTATACATTCTAAGACGTTACTGCTGCTTGCTTTTGTTTTGTCATAAACTCCTAAACGTAGCACAAACAAAGCACACATAAAGAGAGAAACTGAAACTGAAGCTTCCAAGTCAAAACAAAAGCAAAGGTAGTCTGTTCCTTCGCCGAGATGAGCAGCTGCACAACTAGGGAATTTCCGCAGTTTGTTTTGATGACATTTCAGATCTCACTGGGGAATTTCCATCTTTTAAAGACAAGACGACACCTGCATTGTAGACTCAGATCAGAAGAGTCCTCATTAATAAGATACTGGATGATTTGTGAACACGTTGGACTCTGCAGGAACAGCAAAGTAAGCTTGAAATTCAGTTTGGTAATTTGACCTGAAAAGTATAAAAGCATGTCTGTATCATGTTGGTCTTTTGAATGATGAACGTGATTTCTTTTTTTTCTTTTTTTTTAATTCCTTTCAGACACCTTCAACATGAAGTGGCTTCTTGCAGGAATTGTTCTGTTTCTAATTGTGGAAGCCAGTACGCAGAGCTGCAAGTTTCGTATTGGTGCTGGAGGTCAGAAACATCTCCACAAGAAAACTGTGTATAATTATAATGTTATACATCCAGGATTGTGGAGAATTACATGTTTGTTTCTCTGAATTTTCTTATCCATTCAATAAAATAATGTCTGTTGTCCTTCTGATCAGTAAGTTGTAACAAGTGGAGCGTATACACGGATATGAGGGCCGACGAGAGATACTCAGATGAGTACAAGTACAAGTATGACAGAGGAAACTATGATGCTACCTGGAGAAGAGCAAGGGGCAGGCGGGCTGTTTAAGTTAGCAGGTGAGGAGCAGACACTGGTTTAATTCTTATTTCCATCACATGCCTGTTTGTTTTCCATAGCTCAGTGTGAAGCACCTCTGGGATCATTTTGCAGCTCTTTAGTCATTTTCATTTGCATGCCTCCACTTACTTTTACCTGTTGTTACTTCTATGCTAATGACAACCAGAGCTTTGTGTCATCTGATCACAATAGCATCTCATGATCAAGGTGCAATTCTACCTTGATGAGTGAAATTAGTGAGATATTGTATGTATATTTTATATCATATACTAACTTATGAATTAGGTTATGAGACTTGTTTTGACTTGTTTCTGTTCCCATTTCAGAGATGGCAGAGAGTGGGTGCAGCAAGTAACAGGGATTGCTGCAGGGGACTCTGCTGCTGATCAGGACGCAAACAAGTGGGGGCGCAATGGCAGAGATTCCTTCAAATTGTTTGTATAAAAGCCATTATTGGCCGTACAGTTTGAGGGGAATTGCTGTTGGAATCATGTTCACTTTAGAACCGCCATAATATTTCTGAACTCGTTATAAAAGAGTCGAGCCCGGAATGGTGTTCATGTCATGACTTGTGTGCATCCTTGTGTTGGCTACAGTTGATGTGCCTAATCCCAAACTGTTAGAAGAAGTGAGAAGAGTTTGTCTTTCTATATTCATGTCTGTGCTGATGATTACGTTTGCCTTGAAGCAATAAAGATCTATCAAAAATGTAAATTTTGTGTTGTTTGGTTTTTAAGTACCAAAACTCATCTGCAGACAAGAACTGATATTTTTCTTTCATCGATATATAGGTGTGGACATAATGGCGTCACTATGTTTTCAGATGGGGGACTGTGTAAAAATATCTGCAGCCAGTTTTCTTTTCATTTGAACCTATCTGCAATTTAAAAAAAAAAAAAACACCAGTTCAGTATCGCTATTCACGACAAAAACATTGCCTTGCAAAAGGAGTTAGTCTGCTTCTGTGTCATTTGTGGATTTCATGTTTCTGTCCAATCCATCTGTGATTGTGTGCCTAGAGCATCATTCACTTGCAATGTGGATACATGGCCTGTCCGGGGCAGTGCTGGATCCCTCATCACACTTGAGGCTGAAGCTCTTCAGAGGGACTCTTCCCTCATCTCAGCATGGATAACAAAATAAAGTAATTGTGATACATTCTGGGTGACACAGCTGGAAACAGAGTTGATGAATGTGATTGAGGAAAAACAATAGTGGCATACCTGTCACTGTATTTAGTGTGAAAGAAAACCATCATATATGGTTTATCAGGGAAAATAAGAAAAATACCATCAGTCATTGAGGTGTGTGCCTTTTGAGAAAGGTTTCTCATTCTTTAACCTGCACCAGTTATGTTAGTGGGAACACGTTTCTTCCAAAAGTCTTAAATATTTGAAATGAAGATTTAACAAATATAATGTTCAGGCTATTTATGTATATAAGTAACAGTAGTTGGTTGTGTAAATGAAGACGTAACCTGGTTGAAAAGGGGTTAGTTTTTAGCCCTGGTAGCTCTCCATAATCAGTAGTTTCGAGGGGGAAATGATACTCGATGCAACACCAGCTTGGAAAGTACAGATGTGGTAATCCAGATTTTAAATCTTAAATATTCAGAGTTTGCAAGCAGTGCTCGGCAGCATGTTTTGAATGGGCTCTGCAGCAAATGTATAAAACAAACAAAGCAAAGTCCTGCTTTGTCTGATAAATTGATCAAGAATGATCAATGAATATTCACTGTGCTTGCAGTTACCTGCATGTAACTCACGAGCAAAGAAACTCCCATGTATCCAATAATATTGACAGGAATAAATTAAGTAACATTCGACGATTAAGTAACATTGGACGATTTCTTTTAAATTAGTCATAGAAAATGAGAACCAAGTTTTCCTTTTGTAACAATCAGCAAAAAAGTTGCAGCATGACCTGTTTGACCTGGCACATACAGTACTGTACAGTAAAAAAAACACTTCCACATTCTGTCCTGTATAAGCTTATTTTCATGCATCTCTACCATACACTACCAGTTAAAAGTTTGGACGCACTTTCTCGTTTATTAGTTTTTCTTCAATTGTATTATTTTTTACTTTGTATACTGAAGACATCCAAACTATGAAGGAACACATATGGAATTATGTAGTAAACAAACAAATGTTAAACCAAAATGTGTTTTATATTCGCTATTCTTCAGAGTAGCCACCTTTTGCTTTGGTGACAGCTTTACACAGTTTTGGCACTCCATCAATCAGTGTCAAGAAGTAGTCACCTGGAATGGTTTTCCAACAGTTTTGAAGGAGTTCCCAGAGGTGCTGAGCACTTGTTGGTTGCTGTGCCTTCACTCTGCGGTCCAACTCATCCCAATCCATCTTAACTGGTTTAGATCGGGTGATGGGTGGAGGCCAGGTCACCTGACGCAGCTGAAAAACAAATGATGGTCCCACTTAGCACAAACCAGATGGGATGGCATGTTGCTGCAGAATGCTGTGGTAGCCACGCTGGTTAAGTGTGCCTTGAATTTTGACTAAATCACCAACAGCGTCACCAGAAAAGCAGCCCCACACCATCACACCTCCTCCTCAGTGCTTCAAGGTGGGAAACATACATGTAGAAACCATCTGCTCACCTTTTCTGCATCTCACAAAGACATGGCAGGTGGAACCAAATATCTCAACTTTTCCACTGGTCTAATGTCTAAGCCTTGTATTTCTTGGCCCAAGAACACAGTCTCCTCTGATCAGTTGATGTGGAGATGTGTCTGCTACTTAAACTCTGTGAAGCATTCGTCTGGGCTCTAATCTGAGCTGCTGTTAATTTGCAGTGTCTGAGGCTGGTAACTCTAATGAACTTATCCTCTGCAGCAGAGGTAACTCTTGGTATTCCTTTCCTGGGGTGGTACTCATGAGAGCCAGTTTGTCATCATGTGGTTGATGGTTTTCACGACTGCACTTGAATATACATTCAAAGTTCTTGGAAGTTTCTGTATTGACTGACCTTCGTGTCTTAAAGTAATGATGGACTGTCATTTCCCTTTCCTTAGCTGAGTGGTTCTTGCCATAACATGGATTAGAACAGTAGCCACTGTACTGAACTGTGTACCAACCCTAGCTCTGCACAGCACAACTGATGGTGTCAAACCCTTTAAGAATGCAAGACATTCCACAAATCTTTTTTTTTTTTACAATAATAAACTATTCCAGGTGACTACTTCATGAAGCTAATTGAGAGAATGCTAGAAGTGTGCAAAGCTCTCAACAAAGGGAAAAGTTGCTACTTTCAATAATATCAAATATAAATCGTTCTGCTTTGTAATATAATAAAAACCATTGAATGAGAGGTTGTGTCTGAACTTTTGACTGGTAGTGTCACCATCTATTATCATCTGAACAATCACTGTGCAATATGTTAAAAAAACAACATGACATTGATAGTTCCTTTTCTTATACCATAATGTTTGCCAGTGTTTGGCACAGTTTTTGCTCTCTTTTTAGTTTCTTGGATATTACTGCAGATGGTTTTTTCATACACTCTATTCATGTTATTCTCCTCTTTGTGGCTGAAACTGTACCAGCAATTTTTCCAGGAGCAGATCCAGAGGTAGAGCACAGCACAACTTGCCAGAATAAGTAAAAAAGTAAGTGAAACTAAGGTTTTTAGTTATAAAAACAAGTATGTCACTGTTTTTGCTTGCAGAGATGGATTGGACTCTCAGTGGCAGTGCTGGACCCTGCGTCACATCTGAGGCTGACGCTCTTCAGAGGGAGTCTTCCTTTAACAAACAGAATATTCAGGCTATTTATGTATATAAGTAACAGTAGTTGGTTGTGTAAATAAAGACGTAAAAAATGCAATAAACTTTGGATCTGTTGAATATAATGACACAGTCATGAAATGTGCCTTAAATGGCCTAAGAGAAAATTCCCGACAGATACAACTTGTTGAAAAGGAGTTAGTTTTTAGCCCTGGTAGCTCTCCATAATCAGTAGTTTCAAGGGGGAAACAATACTCTTCGCAACACCAGCTTGGAAAGTACTGATGTGATTATCTAGATTTTAAATCTTAAATATTAAGAGTTTGCAAGCAGTGCTCGGCAGCATGTTTTGAAGGGGCACTGCAGCAAATGTATAAAACAAACAAAGCAAAGTCCTGCTTTGTCTGATAAATTGATCAAGAATGATCAATGAATGTTCACTGTGCTTGCAGGAACCTGCATGTAACTCACAAGCAAAGAAACTCCCATGTATCCAATAATATTGACAGAAATTGTTTCCAGGACCAGATCCAGAAGTGGAGCACGCACAACTTGTCAGTATAAGTAAAAAGGAAAGTAAAACTAAGGTTTTTGATTATATAAACATGTGTGTCACTGTTTTTGCTTGAACGTGCAGTTGCACAATTTGGGAGTGTCTTCAGTATGTTTGCTGACATTTCAGATCTCAAACTGGAATTTCCACAGCTTGCTACTAATAAAACCTGCACTGTTTCAGGACAGAATATAAGGCGAGTCAGATCAGAGGAGTCCTCACCAAGAAGATACTCTACGTTCGATCTGTTAAGACTCTTACCTCTGCAGGAACAGCAAAGTAAGTTTGGAATTTGGTGATAGGACCTGAAAAATATGAATGCAAATTTGTACCATTTTGAATTTTTTATGATGAATTATGTGATTGTTTTTTTTTTTTGTTTTTTTGTTTTTTGTTTTTTCCTTAGACATCTTCAGACATGAAGTTGTTTCTTGCAGCAATTGTGCTGTTTCTAATCGTGGAAACCAATGCACAGTGGTACAAGTTTCCTGGTCAAGCTGTTCAAGGTAGGAAATATCTTCACAAGAACAACATGTATAATTGTAATGTTACATATCTATTATGTTGATGAAGGTTCTCAGTCATCCAGGTCATCATGGTAAATCTAGTAGCTGTATCGTAGGCAAGTGGAAGAAGTTAAAACTGAAAGTCGAGTTCCCTACGATACAGCACCTGGATTTATCCAAGATTAATACCATTTCATTTCATTTTATTATTATATTATTTTAATTTTTTTAATGTCATTTTCTTTTTCATTTAACAAAATAATGTCTGCTGTCCCTCTGATCAGGAAGTCGTGATATGTTGCGAGCATACAGGGACATGAGGGAGGCCAACTGGAAAAATTCAGACAAGTACTTCCATGCCAGAGGAAACTATGATGCTGCCCAGAGAGGACCAGGGGGCAGGTGGGCTGCTACAGTTATCAGGTGAGGAGCAAAATATAAACACAATTACACCACCTTTAAGCTAAGCTTTTGTGTTATTTTCTGTTTGTGCTGATATTCATCATCTTTATTCACATTTCAGTAATGGCAGAGCAGCATACCATATGGTAAAGGATCGTGATCGTGCTGAAATCGCAAGAGATCAGGAGGCAAACCGGTGGGGGCGCAACGGAGGAGATCCCAACCGCTACAGGCCACGAGGACTTCCTTCAAGATACTAGTACGAAGGCCAGTCTTGTGTTGGAGTTACTGACCATACAGTTTGAGGGAAAATTCCTCTTATAATCATGTTTTTTTTTTTCAGTATAATCATGCTTTTGCTAGAATATCTGTGTCTGTTATAGCCACCAATATATTTCTGTTGAAGTTTTTTGGAAAGTAAGTACATGAAAAAGACTTTTGCTTTTCCTGCCACTCAATGTAAAAAAACTCAATAAAGTGATTTCATGACGCTGATTGTTTTTTGTTTTTTTAAAAAGTATCTATAATGGTTTTGCAAAAAGCTCATCACGTACTTATCCAAGTTCATATGTGGAAGAGAAAAGCAATCCATAAATAAAAATAAATTGTTTGCAGTGAGCCTGTCCAGCAACTCAAAGAAAAATAACATCTGCAAAGTAAGAAAAATGATTAGATATTAATGAATTGCCGTATGAATCATCTGCCTCTTTTCAAATGCTAAGCTAAATGTTTCATAGTTAAAGACATGACATTCACATCTTATGTTATGCTTTCCTGTGTAAGAAATGAAGAAAACATTATGAATCATATGAAACATCAGATCTTTTCATGTAAACATGACCAGCCGTTTATTATCATCTGAACAAGCACAGTGTGCAAATGATATCACAATCATACATCCACAGGATATCATTACATAATCTTTCCTGATCTCTCAAGTGATGTTTTCCACATTTTACTGTCTTCTACAGCTCATTGCTTTTGTTTCATTTACTCTGTAATTCTCCTCTTCTTGGCTGCACCAGCATCAGTGATTCTCTTTAGAACCAGTACCAGAGGTAGAGCACAGCCCATTGAAATTTACACAAGAAAAAGATTAAAAAACATAAAAGCTATTGACAAAACAGTCTGAATTACTGTCAGAATTTTGTGTTTTTCCAATATGGAATCATGTTTCTACAAGAATAGATGTGTCTTATATATCTGCTATGATATTATTGTTTAAGTTGTTAGTACAAGTGAACTCATTATAACAGGACTGTGGCCTAGAAGTGGGATGAAACATCTTCCTGTGCTATCTATGTTTTAAATCAGTTCATTACAATCTTTTGAAAAGAAAAAAATATTGTGCAATCCAGGGAATACCAATCAAACTGGTGTTGGGTTGAAAAACAAATGATGGTCCCACTTAGCACAAACCAGATGGGATGGCATGTTGCTGCAGAATGCTGTGGTAGCCACGCTGGTTAAGTGTGCCTTGAATTTTGACTAAATCACCAACAGCGTCACCAGAAAAGCAGCCCCACACCATCACACCTCCTCCTCAGTGCTTCAAGGTGGGAAACATACATGTAGAAACCATCTGCTCACCTTTTCTGCATCTCACAAAGACATGGCAGGTGGAACCAAATATCTCAACTTTTCCACTGGTCCAATGTCTAAGCCTTGTATTTCTTGGCCCAAGAACACAGTCTCCTCTGATCAGTTGATGTTGAGATGTGTCTGCTACTTAAACTCTGTGAAGCATTCGTCTGGGCTCTAATCTGAGCTGCTGTTCATTTGCAGTGCCTGAGGCTGGTAACTCTAATGAACTTATCCTCTGCAGCAGAGGTAACTCTTGGTATTCCTTTGCTGGGGTGGTACTCATGAGAGCCAGTTTGTCATCATGTGGTTGATGGTTTTCACGACTGCACTTGAATATACATTCAAAGTTCTTGGAAGTTTCTGTATTGACTGACCTTCGTGTCTTAAAGTAATGATGGACTGTCATTTCCCTTTCCTTAGCTGAGTGGTTCTTGCCATAACATGGATTAGAACAGTAGCCAAATAGCACTATTCACTGTACTGAACTGTGTACCAACCCTAGCTCTGCACAGCACAACTGATGGTGTCAAACCCTTTAAGAATGCAAGACATTCCACAAATCATTTTTTTTTTACAATAATAAACTATTCCAGGTGACTACTTCATGAAGCTAATTGAGAGAATGCTAGAAGTGTGCAAAGCTCTCAACAAAGGGAAAAGTTGCTACTTTCAATAATATCAAATATAAATCATTCTGCTTTGTAATATAATAAAAACCATTGAATGAGAGGTTGTGTCTGAACTTTTGACTGGTAGTGTCACCATCTATTATCATCTGAACAATCACTGTGCAATATGTTAAAAAAACAACATGACATTGATAGTTCCTTTTCTTATACCATAATGTTTGCCAGTGTTTGGCACAGTTTTTGCTCTCTTTTTAGTTTCTTGGATATTACTGCAGATGTTTTTTTCATACACTCTATTCATGTTATTCTCCTCTTTGTGGCTGAAACTGTACCAGCAATTTTTTCCAGGAGCAGATCCAGAGGTAGAGCACAGCACAACTTGCCAGAATAAGTAAAAAAAGTAAGTGAAACTAAGGTTTTTAGTTATAAAAACAAGTATGTCACTGTTTTTGCTTGCAGAGATGGATTGGACTCTCAGTGGCAGTGCTGGACCCTGCGTCACATCTGAGGCTGAAGCTCTTCAGAGGGAGTCTTCCTTCATCTCAGTATGGATAACAAAATAAAGTAATTGTGATCCATTCATTCTGCATGCATTCATCCTGCATTCATTCATCCACTCTGGCTGATTCAGCTGGAAACAGAGTTGATGAATGTGATTAAGGAAACAATAGTGGCATACCTGTCACTGTATTTAGTGTGAAAGAAAACCATCATATATGGTTTATCAGGGAAAATAAGAAAAAATACCATCAGTCGTTGAGGTGTGTGCCTTTTGAGAACTTTGCTCATTCTTTAACCTGCACCAGTTATGTTAGTGGGAACACGTTTCTTCCAAAAGTCTTAAATATTTAAAATGAAGATTTAACAAACAGAATATTCAGGCTATTTATGTATATAAGTAACAGTAGTTGGTTGTGTAAATAAAGACGTAAAAAATGCAATAAACTTTGGTTCTGTTGAATATAACGACACAGTCATGAAATGTGCCTCAAATGGCCTAAGAGAAAATTCCCGACAGATACAACTTGTTGAAAAGGAGTTAGTTTTTAGCCCTGGTAGCTCTCCATAATCAGTAGTTTCAAGGGGGAAACAATACTCTTCGCAACACCAGCTTGGAAAGTACTGATGTGATTATCTAGATTTTAAATCTTAAATATTAAGAGTTTGCAAGCAGTGCTCGGCAGCATGTTTTGAAGGGGCACAGCAGCAAATGTATAAAACAAACAAAGCAAAGTCCTGCTTTGTCTGATAAATTGATCAAGAATGATCAATGAATGTTCACTGTGCTTGCAGGAACCTGCATGTAACTCACAAGCAAAGAAACTCCCATGTATCCAATAATATTGACAGAAATTGTTTCCAGGACCAGATCCAGAAGTGGAGCACGCACAACTTGTCAGTATAAGTAAAAAGGAAAGTAAAACTAAGGTTTTTGATTATATAAACAAGTGTGTCACTGTTTTTGCTTGAACGTGCAGTTGCACAATTTGGGAGTGTCTTCAGTATGTTTGCTGACATTTCAGATCTCAAACTGGAATTTCCACAGCTTGCTACTAATAAAACCTGCACTGTTTCAGGACAGAATATAAGGCGAGTCAGATCAGAGGAGTCCTCACCAAGAAGATACTCTACGTTCGATCTGTTAAGACTCTTACCTCTGCAGGAACAGCAAAGTAAGTTTGGAATTTGGTGATAGGACCTGAAAAATATGAATGCAAATTTGTACCATTTTGAATTTTTTATGATGAATTATGTGATTGTTTTTTTTTTTTGTTTTTTTGTTTTTTGTTTTTTCCTTAGACATCTTCAGACATGAAGTTGTTTCTTGCAGCAATTGTGCTGTTTCTAATCGTGGAAACCAATGCACAGTGGTACAAGTTTCCTGGTCAAGCTGTTCAAGGTAGGAAATATCTTCACAAGAACAACATGTATAATTGTAATGTTACATATCTATTATGTTGATGAAGGTTCTCAGTCATCCAGGTCATCATGGTAAATCTAGTAGCTGTATCGTAGGCAAGTGGAAGAAGTTAAAACTGAAAGTCGAGTTCCCTACGATACAGCACCTGGATTCATCCAAGATTAATACCATTTCATTTCATTTTATTATTATATTATTTTAATTTTTTTAATGTCATTTTCTTTTTCATTTAACAAAATAATGTCTGCTGTCCCTCTGATCAGGAAGTCGTGATATGTTGCAAGCATACTGGAACATGAGGGAGGCCAACTGGAAAAATTCAGACAAGTACTTCCATGCCAAAGGAAACTCTGATGCTGCCCAGAGAGGACCAGGGGGCAAGTGGGCTGCTACAGTTATCAGGTGAGGAGCAAAATATAAATACAATTACACCACTTTTAAGCTAAGCTTTTGTGTTATTTTCTGTTTGTGCTGATATTCATCATCTTTATTCACATTTCAGTAATGGCAGAGCAGCATACCATATGGTAAAGGATCGTGATCGTGCTGAAATCGCAAGAGATCAGGAGGCAAACCGGTGGGGGCGCAACGGAGGAGATCCCAACCGCTACAGGCCACCAGGACTTCCTTCAAGATACTAGTACGAAGGCCAGTCTTGTGTTGGAGTTACTGACCATACAGTCTGAGGAAAATTCCTCTTATAATCATGTTTTTTTTTTTTTCAGTATAATCATGCTTTTGCTAGAATATCTGTGTCTGTTATAGCCACCAATATATTTCTGTTGAAGTTTTTTGGAAAGTAAGTACATGAAAAAGACTTTTGCTTTTCCTGCCACTCAATGTAAAAAAACTCAATAAAGTGATTTCATGACGCTGATTGTTTTTTGTTTTTTTAAAAAGTATCTATAATGGTTTTGCAAAAAGCTCATCACGTACTTATCCAAGTTCATATGTGGAAGAGAAAAGCAATCCATAAATAAAAATAAATTGTTTGCAGTGAGCCTGTCCAGCAACTCAAAGAAAAATAACATCTGCAAAGTAAGAAAAATGATTAGATATTAATGAATTGCCGTATGAATCATCTGCCTCTTTTCAAATGCTAAGCTAAATGTTTCATAGTTAAAGACATGACATTCACATCTTATGTTATGCTTTCCTGTGTAAGAAATGAAGAAAACATTATGAATCATATGAAACATCAGATCTTTTCATGTAAACATGACCAGCCGTTTATTATCATCTGAACAAGCACAGTGTGCAAATGATATCACAATCATACATCCACAGGATATCATTACATAATCTTTCCTGATCTCTCAAGTGATGTTTTCCACATTTTACTGTCTTCTACAGCTCATTGCTTTTGTTTCATTTACTCTGTAATTCTCCTCTTCTTGGCTGCACCAGCATCAGTGATTCTCTTTAGAACCAGTACCAGAGGTAGAGCACAGCCCATTGAAATTTACACAAGAAAAAGATTAAAAAACATAAAAGCTATTGACAAAACAGTCTGAATTACTGTCAGAATTTTGTGTTTTTCCAATATGGAATCATGTTTCTACAAGAATAGATGTGTCTTATATATCTGCTATGATATTATTGTTTAAGTTGTTAGTACAAGTGAACTCATTATAACAGGACTGTGGCCTAGAAGTGGGATGAAACATCTTCCTGTGCTATCTATGTTTTAAATCAGTTCATTACAATCTTTTGAAAAGAAAAAAATATTGTGCAATCCAGGGAATACCAATCAAACTGGTGTTGGGTTGAAAAACAAATGATGGTCCCACTTAGCACAAACCAGATGGGATGGCATGTTGCTGCAGAATGCTGTGGTAGCCACGCTGGTTAAGTGTGCCTTGAATTTTGACTAAATCACCAACAGCGTCACCAGAAAAGCAGCCCCACACCATCACACCTCCTCCTCAGTGCTTCAAGGTGGGAAACATACATGTAGAAACCATCTGCTCACCTTTTCTGCATCTCACAAAGACATGGCAGGTGGAACCAAATATCTCAACTTTTCCACTGGTTTAATGTCTAAGCCTTGTATTTCTTGGCCCAAGAACACAGTCTCCTCTGATCAGTTGATGTTGAGATGTGTCTGCTACTTAAACTCTGTGAAGCATTCGTCTGGGCTCTAATCTGAGCTGCTGTTCATTTGCAGTGCCTGAGGCTGGTAACTCTAATGAACTTATCCTCTGCAGCAGAGGTAACTCTTGGTATTCCTTTGCTGGGGTGGTACTCATGAGAGCCAGTTTGTCATCATGTGGTTGATGGTTTTCACGACTGCACTTGAATATACATTCAAAGTTCTTGGAAGTTTCTGTATTGACTGACCTTCGTGTCTTAAAGTAATGATGGACTGTCATTTCCCTTTCCTTAGCTGAGTGGTTCTTGCCATAACATGGATTAGAACAGTAGCCAGATAGCACTATTCACTGTACTGAACTGTGTACCAACCCTAGCTCTGCACAGCACAACTGATGGTGTCAAACCCTTTAAGAATGCAAGACATTCCACAAATCTTTTTTTTTTTTACAATAATAAACTATTCCAGGTGACTACTTCATGAAGCTAATTGAGAGAATGCTAGAAGTGTGCAAAGCTCTCAACAAAGGGAAAAGTTGCTACTTTCAATAATATCAAATATAAATCATTCTGCTTTGTAATATAATAAAAACCATTGAATGAGAGGTTGTGTCTGAACTTTTGACTGGTAGTGTCACCATCTATTATCATCTGAACAATCACTGTGCAATATGTTAAAAAAAACAACATGACATTGATAGTTCCTTTTCTTATACCATAATGTTTGCCAGTGTTTGGCACAGTTTTTGCTCTCTTTTTAGTTTCTTGGATATTACTGCAGATGTTTTTTTCATACACTCTATTCATGTTATTCTCCTCTTCGTGGCTGAAACTGTACCAGCAATTTTTTCCAGGAGCAGATCCAGAGGTAGAGCACAGCACAACTTGCCAGAATAAGTAAAAAAAAGTAAGTGAAACTAAGGTTTTTAGTTATAAAAACAAGTATGTCACTGTTTTTGCTTGCAGAGATGGATTGGACTCTCGGTGGCAGTGCTGGACCCTGCGTCACATCTGAGGCTGAAGCTCTTCAGAGGGAGTCTTCCTTCATCTCAGTATGGATAACAAAATAAAGTAATTGTGATCAATTCATTCTGCATGCATTCATCCTGCATTCATTCATCCACTCTGGCTGATTCAGCTGGAAACAGAGTTGATGAATGTGATTAAGGAAACAATAGTGGCATACCTGTCACTGTATTTAGTGTGAAAGAAAACCATCATATATGGTTTATCAGGGAAAATAAGAAAAATACCATCAGTCGTTGAGGTGTGTGCCTTTTGAAAACTTTGCTCATTCTTTAACCTGCACCAGTTATGTTAGTGGGAACACGTTTCTTCCAAAAGTCTTAAATATTTAAAATGAAGATTTAACAAACAGAATATTCAGGCTATTTATGTATATAAGTAACAGTAGTTGGTTGTGTAAATAAAGACGTAAAAAATGCAATAAACTTTCGTGCTGTTGAATATAACGACACAGTCATGAAATGTGCCTTAAATGGCCTAAGAGAAAATTCCCGACAGATACAACTTGTTGAAAAGGAGTTAGTTTTTAGCCCTGGTAGCTCTCCATAATCAGTAGTTTCAAGGGGGAAACAATACTCTTCGCAACACCAGCTTGGAAAGTACTGATGTGATTATCTAGATTTTAAATCTTAAATATTAAGAGTTTGCAAGCAGTGCTCGGCAGCATGTTTTGAAGGGGCACAGCAGCAAATGTATAAAACAAACAAAGCAAAGTCCTGCTTTGTCTGATAAATTGATCAAGAATGATCAATGAATGTTCACTGTGCTTGCAGGAACCTGCATGTAACTCACAAGCAAAGAAACTACCATGTATCCAATAATATTGACAGAAATTGTTTCCAGGACCAGATCCAGAAGTGGAGCACGCACAACTTGTCAGTATAAGTAAAAAGGAAAGTAAAACTAAGGTTTTTGATTATATAAACAAGTGTGTCACTGTTTTTGTTTGAACGTGCAGTTGCACAATTTGGGAGTGTCTTCAGTATGTTTGCTGACATTTCAGATCTCAAACTGGAATTTCCACAGCTTGCTACTAATAAAACCTGCACTGTTTCAGGACAGAATATAAGGCGAGTCAGATCAGAGGAGTCCTCACCAACAAGATACTCTACGTTCGATCTGTTAAGACTCTTACCTCTGCAGGAACAGCAAAGTAAGTTTGGAATTTGGTGATAGGACCTGAAAAATATGAATGCAAATTTGTACCATTTTGAATTTTTTATGATGAATTATGTGATTGTTTTTTTTTTTGTTTTTTTGTTTTTTGTTTTTTCCTTAGACATCTTCAGACATGAAGTTGTTTCTTGCAGCAATTGTGCTGTTTCTAATCGTGGAAACCAATGCACAGTGGTACAAGTTTCCTGGTCAAGCTGTTCAAGGTAGGAAATATCTTCACAAGAACAACATGTATAATTGTAATGTTACATATCTATTATGTTGATGAAGGTTCTCAGTCATCCAGGTCATCATGGTAAATCTAGTAGCTGTATCGTAGGCAAGTGGAAGAAGTTAAAACTGAAAGTCGAGTTCCCTACGATACAGCACCTGGATTCATCCAAGATTAATACCATTTCATTTCATTTTATTATTATATTATCTTAATTTTTTAATGTCATTTTCTTTTTCATTTAACAAAATAATGTCTGCTGTCCCTCTGATCAGGAAGTCGTGATATGTTGCGAGCATACAGGGACATGAGGGAGGCCAACTGGAAAAATTCAGACAAGTACTTCCATGCCAGAGGAAACTCTGATGCTGCCCAGAGAGGACCAGGGGGCAGGTGGGCTGCTACAGTTATCAGGTGAGGAGCAAAATATAAATACAATTACACCACTTTTAAGCTAAGCTTTTGTGTTATTTTCTGTTTGTGCTGATATTCATCATCTTTATTCACATTTCAGTAATGGCAGAGCAGCATACCATATGGTAAAGGATCGTGATCGTGCTGAAATCGCAAGAGATCAGGAGGCAAACCGGTGGGGGCGCAACGGAGGAGATCCCAACCGCTACAGGCCACGAGGACTTCCTTCAAGATACTAGTACGAAGGCCAGTCTTGTGTTGGAGTTACTGACCATACAGTCTGAGGAAAATTCCTCTTATAATCATGTTTTTTTTTCAATATAATCATGCTTTTGCTAGAATATCTGTGTCTGTTATAGCCACCAATATATTTCTGTTGAAGTTTTTTGGAAAGTAAGTACATGAAAAAGACTTTTGCCTTTCCTGCCACTCAAACAGCTTTTCTCAGATAAATGTAAAAAAACTCAATAAAGTGATTTCATGATGCTGATTGTTTTTTGTTTTTTTTAAAAGTATCTATAATGGTTTTGCAAAAAGCTCATCACGTACTTATCCAAGTTCATATGTGGAAGAGAAAAACAATCCATAAATAAAAATAAATTGTTTGCAGTGAGCCTGTCCAGCAAAGAAAAATAACATCTGCAAAGTAAGAAAAATGATTAGATATTAATGAATTGCTGTATGAATCATCTGCCTCTTTTCAAATGCTAAGCTAAATGTTTCATAGTTAAAGACATGACATTCACGTCTTATGTTATGCTTTCCTGTGTAAGAAATGAAGAAACAAGAAACAACATTATGAATCATATGAAACATCAGATCTTTTCATGTAAACATGACCAGCCGTTTATTATCATCTGAACAAGCACAGTGTGCAAATGATATCACAATCATACATCCACAGGATATCATTACATAATCTTTCCTGATCTCTCAAGTGATGTTTTCCACATTTTACTGTCTTCTACAGCTCATTGCTTTTGTTTCATTTACTCTGTAATTCTCCTCTTCTTGGCTGCACCAGCATCAGCGATTCTCTTTAGAACCAGTACCAGAGGTAGAGCACAGCCCATTGAAATTTACACAAGAAAAAGATTAAAAAACATAAAAGCTATTGACAAAACAGTCTGAATTACTGTCAGAATTTTGTGTTTTTCCAATATGGAATCATGTTTCTACAAGAATAGATGTGTCTTATATATCTGCTATGATATTATTGTTTAAGTTGTTAGTACAAGTGAACTCATTATAACAGGACTGTGGCCTAGAAGTGGGATGAAACATCTTCCTGTGCTATCTATGTTTTAAATCAGTTCATTACAATCTTTTAAAAAGAAAGAAATATTGTGCAATCCAGGGAATACCAATCAAACTGGTGTTGGGTTGTTTCAATAATATATGTTATTGTTTTCTTTTGCTCAATCAAGTTTTAATTTTATTGCACAGTCACAAAAGTGTCCATTAAACTGTTGTACATTTGTTCTGAATGGCTTTTAATTTTCCAAATGAACTCTGATCCCTTGCTTCCATTATCACTTCAAATGTGTTCACAGATAAATACATTTTTTAATTCGCCCGTATCGGAAACAGTCTCAGACACAGCCAAAACTGGGAAGAAGAGGAACAATTTCCCCAAATAGCTTTCAACAGTAAAAGAGACCCCCTTTGGAGAGCAATAATACCTAATTGATAATAGAATAAATAATAAAATGTCACACTCTGACATGGAGTGCAATATTCCAACTCCCAGACAAGAAAGTTGCTACATAGAACAAACACAATGCAGCAGTGACAATAACAACAAAATCATTAACGATTAATCAAAATAAAATGGAACATAATTGGCAGTGACATTTTTTTCTGTCAACAGTCTGTTTATACATATGTTATAGGAATGGACATCATGGCTTCATGTTGTAAACTGTGTCTTAAAATGTGCAGCTAGCCATCTTTTAATTTGAATTTCAGCAATTCAAAAGAATTTAAGTTACACATTGTTTGTAAAGTGAAGTGAGATCCCAATTCTCTGTGGAAAAAAAATGTTCCCTTGCAGAGGGATTAAGTCTGCTTCTCTGTGGCATTAGTGGATTTATTGGGTCAGATTTGAGTCCTATCCATCTGTGACTGTGTGCTTGGTGATTCATTCAGCTGTAATGTCGACACGTGGCCACTCAGTGGCAGTGCTGGACTCCACCTCACATCTGAGGCTAAAGCTCTTCAGAAGAAATCTTCCTTCATCTCAGTGTGGACAACATAATAAAGCACTATAAAGGCTGATCAGTGGTGTTTGATACAACTGGCAACAGAGTCAATGATGTGATTACTGTCAACATCCAGAATGAAAGCCTTGACAAGTCTGTCACCATATATGGGCTCTTTAATCAAACTGGTCACAGAGTCACTATTCAACACGGTCTACTGATTGAATCATACTTAAAGTCCCCAGGGTAAACCACAACTCTTTTCAGTTTCAGTACTCCATAAACATAGAACAGTTATATCTGAAGTCAGTTTAAGACTTTGATATCAAACAACTGAATCTAACTGTTTGTCACTACGTGCTGTCCTGTATGGTTGTTTGCCATTTATCTTGTATGCACCTCTGTTTTATTTGTGTTTTGTCATGTACATTTACTTGCAGATTCATTCATCTGTTTTGTTTGTATTCTGCCATATTGCCTCTTATCTGTTATCATGTTTATGTACTGATTCTGTTCACTTGCTCTGTGATTCTGTTTGTTACACATTTGTGCACCTGTTCTGTTTGTCTTTTGCTCTCAACATCATTGAAAATGATACCCTCAATGATTTTTCAAGATTTAAATAAAGGCTGAATGAATGACTGAAACAATATAGCGACATGTCTTTCCAGAAACAGGGCTACTGTTAGTCTGGATAAGCCACTAACAATGAAAGGTTTCATTGGAAACTACTTTCTTCAGAAGAAACAAAGCCTAAGACAAATTGTTTTACCATGGTGCATTTTAAAATGTAATATTTCAGCGCTTTGAGCAGTAAGTTCCATTCTCCTCTATTGTTTTGGGATGAACAAACAAATGTGAGCTGGCTATCTCAAAACCTGCTGCACAGATAATACAAGAGGTGTCAATATGTTTTGCTGTGCGTGTCATTTTTGTAACCCAACAAACTTCCCACGGATCATTTTAAAAAACTTGGTAGCTACTGACAACACATTTTAACATTCCTCAAAGGCACACCCCTGTCTTATTGATTACTCTGATTGATTAGAAATTCTCCACAGGGCTGAGCTATGCTGGGAATGTCATGAAATCAACAAACTCAACCTACCCTCAAAGATAACAAAGATTCACAGTTGTACATTCCCAGAAACAGTGATTATGTCAGTCAAGTTTGTTTGTTAGCATGTTTGGACCAATGTATATGTGAGGTGCTCTTATCAGGAAAATAATCAAAAACACCTGAGATGGCTGGAACATGGCTAATTCAGTCTTTTGAAAACCATCTTTGAACCCATGTTACAAGTAAGACTACAATGGTAGCAAGAAGCATATCAAAGTTTCAATGCGTTTCTTCATTTAAGCTTTTGAATAATTTTCCTTTCTTTGGCACAACTTCATTAAATACAGTAATAGTTCGGAGTTTATGTGACTTTGGTAAACAAAATGACATTGCTGAAAGATTTATGCTCTCAGATAAATATAAATGTATCATATAAATGATATAAATATAAATGTTTGTTAGCTAACTTTACTGTACTGTTAGCTTTCTAGCATTAATCCTCCAGTTAGCTAGCAAACTTCTATGCAGCATCAAACAATTAATGCAAATAGAGCCAAATTAGATTTTTTATTGGTTTTAATGCTCATTTATAGTGTCAATTCCCTTTTTTTTTTAAATTAATTAATTAATTTTTTAAATACTAATAGATTAAATGTTGACAAGCCACTTCCGGTTGCCATCTTGGTTTGGTGTGGAAACGTCCCCAACCTTTCTTTTCTTTTTTTATCGTAGCTACCTAAAGTTACCAGTACTTGTTAAAACAAAAACAAAAACAAAAACAAAAAAAGAATCATTATAGTGGTTCAGCAGAGGGAAGTTTTCTCAGTCATCTGTGTGGTGATGATGGGATTGTGTATTTGACAAAGCTGTTTGTTTTAGTAAAACGACAGGTAACAGTTAATTTCACAAAATTTTGGCTAACATCCGTTTACTTTGTTAGCTAGCTTAGCTGAAGTAGCCTCAGTCATCCATTGCTAATGTTATGCAGCATTTAACAGTTGGCTCTTATATGGTCAAATAGTTAAATGTTAAATATAATGTACAGTAGGTTAAGGTGATTTGAAAAAAACAAAAAACAAAAACCAAAAACCTGTCCTATAACTTAAGCTACTTAAGATGGTGATATGCTAAAAGCCATACAACCTTAGTCTACAGTTGTTGGATATTTGGGATATATGATTCTAGTAGTTATACGTTCCATATAATGAAATTGGTAACGACCGACAAAGAGTAATGGATTACTCTGTCTAAGTCGCGGTTCGGGTGGGGTGGCTGGCGCTCGTATTCACGGGCCAGACAACTGCAGTGGGCTCGTCTGATTTTATGCTCGTTCCGGGGCGCCGCTGTCAGGCTCCCTGCTCTCCGTACGCTTTCCGTCGGCGAAACACACACTGAGTGATGCGCGACCAGCCAGCACCATCCCTCTCAGATCCGAAAAGGAGGTGACTTGATCGGCGTATGACATTCTCCAGGTAAGGCGCAGTTTTGTTAAAAAAAAAATGTCAGACAGTTTGGTCATCATCGGTTATTATCCATGTGTCAACGAGGCTGTAGTAGTCTCCCTCCGAGGCATCCGGAGGAGGTGCTGCGGACGGATGCTGATCCGCTCTGCCTGTGTGGATTTGTCCTCAGCACCAGTGTTAACAACGGGCGGTGAGCTCTGACCGAAAAACGCCTCTTGCTGTATGTGTCATGGCGTGTGATTTTAAAGATGTATGTATTTTGGAGCAACTCGGTTTAAGGATATGTAAGGTGCTCTGAAGTACGATCACACCTAATGCAACATTTTTTTTAGGTGATTCATCCATGCGCAGGCTCGTCTACGCCTAAAACAATCGATTGTAGTTATATCGCTATAGGCCTTTAGTGTCTCACGAGATGCGGAAGGTCATTAATTTTTAGATGTCCTTAATGGTCCAGTTCCTTTCCTGCGTCGTTTTAGTAAACGGCACCTCGGGCATGTGCAGCCTGCTCTGAGTTCTCTTTGTGGGAAAAAAATAATGTCTCATTCACCCCTGATATCTCCTCATTTCCCTTAATATACATCCTATTACCCCATACTTGTTTAACATCCTAGTGGTATTTAGATTAACTCCTCCCATCCATAGTGCCAGTTCTCAAGATCTAAGTTGGAAACAGTGGTACAGGTTCACTACACTTGCACCTGCTGAAAATGCTGGCTTCAAGTTATTGACCAGCTAAACGTTTAGTAAGGCTTGTAGGTGTCTTAAGGCTATATTTGGTGAGGGATGTGTGGATCCTTAAGTGCCTGTTGTGTGCCACCCCACGCCAGTCCCCGGCCACAGGGGAGGGCAGTTGCTGACAGGCGTTGTGTCTGGCTGTTCATTGTTCAGCGGGAGCAGGGGACAGGCTCAGAGGGTCTGCTCTGCATCATGCACTGTTTTGTCCTTCGCGTCTGTCCTCATCCAGTCATGCAGAATGCATTTCATTAGCTATTGTCCACTTTTATGATATCTCGGGGCTCTCTGATGTTTACAGTTCCAAGTCTTGTTTTGTTGGTTTCTCTCACGGCAACAGTGTTTTCCCTGGAGTTGGCGCTGGCCCACGGTGGAATACACAATACATGCTATGCTGCGTGAGGTTAATAACAGCAGCGTAAACCAGCTGAGATTTGAGTAAGACTCCGTTCATTATTTGGCTATATTTCAAACGATAAGACGTGATATAATCAGGTTATGATCGTTGGCACAATATAATGGTAAAAAAAAAGAAATCTCTTTCTTTTCCACTAAAATGAAATCAAAAGTAATTTTTTTGGATCCTAGTTTGCTAAGCTTGAAAAGACACACTGTTGCCTCTTTTTTGAAACTGCACAAAAACCATGAAGCCAAAGACAAACGATTGAATCGCTCACATCCTAGCCTTGATAAATGATCTACAAATGTTAATTTTCATTCTGTAGCTAGTGACTAGACAGAGATAATTAATTTGTTTTGACAACTAGAGTAAAGCTGACAAAAAGGTGAGCAGTTGGATGGAATAAAGATGGAAGATGGGACTTGTACAGTGGGGAGCAGACAGCAGAGAGGCAGAACAATGGCTGTGTCACAGCTGAGGATGACCAGTGCTGAGGGCAGATAGAGGAGAGTAATGCATGGCTATTAGAAAAAAGTGAAAGGCCCCTGGAAAGCCATGATAGAAGCCCATAAGGCCTTGGAGGATGTGTCCAGCATGTTGAGTTGTTGTGATGTTGAAAGTGGGGATGCTTAGGTTTTATTTCCTCCTTCTCTTTCCAGAGCCTCCTCTCAGACTGTCCTCACTTCCTCTGCACCGTCCTCCAGTGCTTGTCTCCTTCACGTCCCTGCTTTGTATCTCGTACCCTGGGATAGTTTTCTGTTTAGCACCTGCACTGAAGGGCAAACACCCTCCCTGCAGCCTGCCGGGATTTTATTCTAGCTGCAGCCAGAGGATACTAAATTGGACCCTGGGGATGGAAACAGAATAGAGCAACACCTCCATCCGTGCAACACAATTACTATTGAAAAATACTATTTGATAATCTGTTATTAAACCATTAGTCTATCAAGTCAGTTGATCTAAATGCACTTGTTACATGGGTCAACTAAACAAAAATATTATTTTAGAGGAAATGAGACTGCCTTAGCGTCAGGAGTGCCACAGGAAAGTCATTTATCCATTATATAATATCATGTGTTATATCTTCTTAAAAGCTTTGGTTTGTAAGCTATGGATTTCACATACAGCGCCAACACTTACATTCTCTACTCCGTTTGTAACATTGGTGTGGGTGGAGGTATAATAACATACTATCATGTCCTTTGGCAAAAACAAAAGATTCCAAGATAATTAAACCCATAAATATGGCTACAGGGTGGGTGTTGATTTTGTTCATGTTGCATAAAAATGTTAGAAAAGGCATAAAAGGAAATTGAAACAATGATTGATGATGAGGCTTTTGTAAGATAAGTGGTGCTGCAGTGTTGTTCCAGACAACTGAAAAAGTGTGAACAATTAGAGCGAGCACATTTATTTTCAAAGCAGGATTTAGCATGTAGAGGACAAGCTGTGAACCAAACTGTTGCTGTGTGGTAACTAGCAGACAGAGATATGCTGAGAAATTAGCCAAAGAGACTTTACATTAAAAAGGGGCACATAAAACAAAACAGTCATGAAGCTGAAGTCAGGAAATTGAGCTGGGTGGATTGATGGAAGGTAGACTTGGATTGAGGATGGGTCTTGGCCCAGAACAGACACCATCAACTTTAGGTGAAGATCTGCAAAAAGAGGCAGTTCTACGATTTTTTTGTTAATTTCTCAGGGAATGATGCATGGAGCTTGATGAAGAAACCTAATACAAATATGGATTTAACTGATTAACATATAGATTTGATTGAATTTAAGGGGACTGTTGCAGAGGCATACGTTGTAGTGGGCGCCATTCTAGTTCAGTTTATCCTTCACCCTGTCAGTTATCGGTAAGTTCTCTCAAAAGCCTAAATCTATTTCCCAGGGTCTAAGGAGTTATCGCGAAATTACTTTTTTTTAACCTGACAAGGTCTCAAATACCCAAAGATGTTCAATTACAATGTTACATTTAAAAAAAAAAAAAACTTAAATGATTGTGGAATTACCAAAATTCGAGTCCATAAATGTTCTGATCTCCAATAATCGATTGTTTTTTTCAGTCAGTATATTTTAGACTGTTAGATTCAACATACACAAACATAGACAACTCTCTCTGTAAGGTGGGAATTAGAGCGTCAAGGCTTAAAATGATTATGACATCAGGCAACCTTTTTCTTTGCAGATGGTTTGCGTGCCTGCAGACGTATGAATTACTTTACTTGCAATATTACATCTAGCTTGTTTTTATGTGAATGTGGCATGTGATGCTATGGCTCACAAGTGAGATCACCATGGATGCTGTCATATTGTCCCACGAGTTGTTCCATTATTCACCATCTGTAGAGGATTTATCTCCAGATGACATCATCACTACAATCTCTTTGCAGCTCAGCTTCACAAACCAACAATGAGCTTTGCAATATTATGTAAATCAGATACATATGAATCACACCATGAATTTTCACATATTATATAATTATAATGATTTGACTGAGTGGTAATGAGTCTGGTACAGGTCCTTCTAGTACAAAGCCCCACTATTTCCATACAGGATTCTTTCCAGAAATCTAACTAATCTAATCTAACCATCGATAGGATTCAGACGCAGATAAAAACATTTTCCACTCTTAATATTAGACGTTGGAGGATTTTTGCAGCCTTGCCAGTTTTATGTGCTTTTCGAGGGCCATGTAGTTTTATTTTTCCAGTCAGCCATATCAAGCTTAATTAAAAAAAAAATACCTAGGCAAAAACTTTGTGGCAGCCAGCTAGAGTCAATAGTGCGAGAGAATTTAGAGCTGACAGAAGCACCTCTACATGTACTGACTGGAAATCCTTTCTATCCCTACTGGTTGTGTTTCATGAGGTTATTTGAAATAGCACTGTAACATAATATATCTACAGAGCTCATGCACTTACTTCAACTCATCGTCTTCCACTGCACTGCTTTGATGGCTGTTCTGTTTGCCCAGTAAGGACTTTAATCTTCTGGTTTTTAGCTTGCCAGCAGCTATTTTGTTTTTTCCTTTTCCCCTGGGTTTATGGACTCATCACAATTCGATGTTCATCACTAGAAAAAATGGTTTTCTTGGTTATGTGTGAGCTTGATTATAGCATCGAAACTTAGTCAGAGTTGCAAGGATAACTGGTGATGACTCACCATCACATATCAGATGATGATGCTGCTCAGAGGAAATATCGACATCACATATTCAAGTTTGACCTTTCGTATTCAAATTTGTATCCAGTGATCATGGCATGATATATGACTGTTATATCAGATTGTCATTTGAGAAAGCATTTACAAGGAATTTGGCTTTTTAGCTTTTTCAGAAATGTCTAATCAAGGATGTAATGTGCCTTATCATTACCATACAAAATGCCAGGGTGTACAACTTTAACCATCAGTTGTCTCTAAATAAAACATGAATATCCTGACGGAGATGGGTCAGCCCTTGTTGCCCAGCTCTTGACTTTGTCCTAGTATCACACACATGAATATGAAAGCCATATCAGTGTTACTCAGGCTGTTTTGACAGCACTGTCTCATTCCATTTCTGTTTTTGCTTGAAAGTGTGATCTGTGATTCTGCCTCTGTCATGGATGTTTTTTTAAACCCTCACTAGACCTCTTTGATTTGGAGACAAAGCTATCTCCTATAGCTTTCATCCAGTGGATACAATTGATCTGAAGTGGCCAGATTGGTCTTTGAGAGGCCAAGCGTTGTTCTTGCTGAAGTGTTGACTTATAGCTTAAGTGTATTACGTTAATAATACACTATTGCTGTTTACTAACAGGTGAAGATAACATGCTGAAATCCAGGTCACACTCTGCGTCATGCATGGTTTAGGGGCATTATTTTGGCATTTCTTTGTTCAGTGTTTGTGACAGGTGTTAAAATGTGGGCTAGTTTTTGAACTGTTTGGTTTTGTCTCTGAAGCTCTGTTATGGTTGAGGAGGTTTATAGATAAGATGCAAAGTCAATTTTAATGCATTTTCTATTCAAAGTTAAAGGAAAGAGAATGAAAAAAAAATCACTTATGTGCAAGTGATACAGCAGCAAGCCTAGTTCTACAGCTGTCTTCCCTGTGACTTTTTTTTTTCTCATTCCGTACATACATAACACTTCTCGGTCCTGTTCTTATGGCCTTGCTCTAAAATCCATTATGGTTTGAGAAGTCGTTCTCCAGAATGCATCAAACACTTGTCTTTGCTCCCTTGACATACTTCAACACATCAATGACCTGCACCTTCAAGGAATCGATATCGAAGCAGCGACTAGCTGAGGCATGAATAAGGTTTGCTAGAGATGTCACAGTCCAGCTGGATATGTCGCTTACGCTTTCTTCAGTGTTCAAAATAACACCGCTGAGTCAAGTGTGAAGGCCAAGTCCACATTGTCTCTAGGCTAGTGTACTCAAAACACAAAGGTAGGGTGTACAGAATCTCCTTTGACTGCCCTGCCACCAGACACACATGATATTATCCTCCCTGCTGCTTTTGATAACCATAACTTCCATGTATGCAGTTACATAATCAAAACTCAACTTATTGTATCATTATTATTATTATTATTATTATTATTATGATTATTTATGAATTGTGTTAATTGTTCTGCATGTCATAGATTAATTTAAACAAGGTCACCTTTGAAGTAATACAACCAACATACATCTTCAAGGTTTCATCCTCCAGTTTGTAGCCCCCATTTTACCTCTACTAGAACCCAACATAAATGTATTTATCCTTTTAGCATGTCAAGGTGGAAACATGCAATGGTTCTACATGATGGCCGTGCTCCTACGTGCTGTTCCTGAGTTAGATTTATGAATATTGAGCTTGTGAATTATATAGTTGAAAGTGCCGATTATTTTTGCCAAGGGCTGTGGTGTCCGTTAGAATCATTAAGGTGTGCGTACACATCATTTCACCTCTCTTTATGGTGTTAGCATGTAAATGAGTCCAAATCAGTTTCACACTCTGTGACTAAATCAGGTCACATTGGTAGGAAAGCAAGATGGATAAGTAAGAAAGAAAGCATGAAAGAAGCCTTTCTCCCACAGTGCTTGGTGAAAGAGAAACCCATTCATAGCTGCATTAATCATGGGTGGCACTGAAGAATCGCTCTGAGGCGACACCCAGAGAAGCATTGAAACAGCCTTATTCGTTAACTGGGTCTGTCTGAATCATACCAGTGTGCTTTCCTCCACAGTTGTGGCTTCTGTTATCCAGCTCAGATGATTAAAACATTGATAGATGTACCTATATGGTGCAAATTGATAACATTTGTATAAACTCTAGTCTTAATATTTTTATTTGCTTGGATTTTTGAAGGCCCCCTACTCTGTTCACCTGGACTAGAATCAGCATAATTTGAATCCCTAAATGATTAGGTTTGTGGTGTGATGCCATTTTAGATTCAGATTTGAATGTTTGTGATTTATGTTCAGAACAAGTTCAAAGATATACTTGAGATCTGTAATGAGATTTTATAGTAAAAATGATAATCATTACTTTATTTATGATGCACCTTTTAAAACAGACAAAGCAAAGGCATTGCACTCAGTGAAGCAATATACAGTAACTACAAAAGCAAACCAGTCAGACAGAAACAAGACCACATTAAGAAAAAGTTCAACAAGAAGATGTAAACTGTCTGTATAAATAGTTTGTTTGCTGAAAAAATTGAAAGTCTAGAGTTTGACTGACAGGTTTATGAAGTTAATGATCACAACCTGTTGCTTCAATTAGATAATGATGTAATGAATTCAATATGAAACGTTGATTAAATATTCCACTGTCCACCAGACTCTATCTAGAGAGCGGCATTTCTTTTCTGACGAGATTATCAGTATTATTTTCTCAGACTGTAGAAAGCTGTTTCACAGAAAACATTATATGACTGTTTTCACAAGCTGAGTAATACTCATTGTACAGTTAAACTCACTGGCATGTGGAAAATTGCCCCTAAAAGACCTAAAAGAGATTATTTAGCTTCAGAGCTTAGCGTATATGTAAAGTGTTTTATCAGTGTGGAACTGGATCCAAAATAGAACCCAACCCTAATACTGAGCCATGGCTTTTGTGTCACAAGACAACAGAATGCATGAACATGAAAAATGTGAACTATAAATTTAGCTGTAAGCAGCAACCCAGGGCAGCAAGCCAGAGTGTCAGAGTCAACCAAAATAGATTGCTTAGAGGTACAATAAGGACATGCCAGAAGTGGAAGTCCGTGATCAGGAAGAGACACGTGTGTTCACATTCAGGACAGACTGAGAAGGCTTGAGTCTTTTTGGTTACACCATTACTTGGAGCCAATCTATTGACGTTTTAATCACTTAGGCAATTAGTAGTGTTTTCGAAGACGCCTCTTGTTCAGTATCTTTGTTCTCAGCATTATTTTGTAAACTTGTAGAATGAGTGTGTGTGTACAGGGCAAGCATATGGTAGACAGTCAACAACTGTCACTTTGCGCTCAGATATTCCTCCAGAATTTACCATTTTATGATGTAAGGTTGTGAGACGCTTACTGAAGAGGAAGATGCAGGTATTCCATGTGAATATGACCTAAAATTAAAACCTAGAGTTTCAGTCAAACTAACCATGGCATTGTGAGTTTTTAGTTATGCATGTGTGTGTGGTGCTGGCTTGTGTATGTGTGTACCTTAAATACCAATTTTACGAAACCCTCCTGCTGCGTTGTGAGTCATAAGATGCCTCCTCTCCCTCAGTATGCTGTCACTTATGACATTACTTAGGCTCAGATGCCTCCACCAAGCCAGCTCATTAGCTACCGCATTATTTTGAGGAGCAGCATGCTATTAGCATTTAGATGTGCAGAGAGCTTCACCTGCTGCTGTCATTGTTGAGCTATGCAGACAAACTCACATCTGGTAAATATCTTTCAGTGACAGTGAGAGATTGCTGCTATTCGAAGAAACATTTGTCGTCTATGGATGTAGAGGTAAATGAACTCAGCTATAAAATGCAGCATGCTGTTGTTCAAGCATGTCGAATGTAAATGAGGCTGAATCTTGAATTGCTTGGAGAACAAGCCTCTGGGCCATTATTTCTATGGTCAGACATGTTGGTTGATTGACAGCGCAGATGATTGTTCATCATTTGTATGATAAAGGTGATGGAGCGACCAGATGGCTGTTCTCACTGCAGTGTAAGACTTGCTCAGAGATGAATGGGGGAAAGAGGGGACCTCGCAGATTGAAAAAAATTATAAAAAAGCTTTAGCACAAATGTAAGAGAAAGAGAGAAAAAGTGCAAACATGTTTCACCCTTAACTTTTTTTTGTTTCTACATTTGCAGATACATTTCACTCAAAATACAAGTGAATATGTAGATGCCGGTCTGCTACAGAAGGTCTGAAGAAGTATTTTAAAATTATCTCTAGGTAGTAATTTTACAGATTTTGCGATTAAGGCTGATGGGAATATTTTAACACAAAGTAGCCGACTGCAAAACCCTCAATAGTGTGTATTTGATTGAATAACTTAGTGTTAAACAATGAGAGACTCTACCATTAATAATATTTTATATAATAAGCTTACATTATCTTGGCTAGCAACAGATGTTGGCATATGGATTCTTATCATATTGTAATTTATTGTCCATAATGGCTGCAAGCTAGCTAACAAGCAAATAAATTGTTTACATTCTTGGCCTTAAATTATGTTTGTTCCCTGCTTTTAAAAGAAAAAATGAAAATAAAATAAAATTTGACTTTGGGAGAACCCTGGGGGCTATACTTGAACCTAACAAGTTATTTGACTTTGTGTTACAACGGTATGACATGAAAAGTTTGATTGCTTAGTTTATCATCCCACACACAGGGTAGGATATTGATTTATTAGCACATAGGTTGCTTTTGAATGATTTACAGTCACACTTATTTTCTTGGGAAAATTGAGGAAACAAAACAAAACATGAATGGATGTGAGTTGCATTTCTAGAGCAATGGCATTGAGTTTTCATCTGAGGAAAGCTCAGACATGTTCGGTTGCTGCCACAGCAAATTTCCTGGACAGCCTGTTAGCATTAACCCCTGACTAGAGGGTGGGTGGTAAAGTTGTCTGATGAGACAGCCAGTCAAGCAGGAACTGTTGTGGAAAAATCCATCTAATCTATGTTGCTGTGCTGTTGTGTGCTCTGATGAAAATTCTGAAAAATCCCCTCAGAGCCTTAGTAGCACCAGACACAGCAGGTGCTTCTATATCTCTGGCCCAAACTTTACTCTTTGTTCTTCAGAGTTGTTATGTAGGCCATCTCTCTCCTGCTATTATTCACTCACCTGATGGGTTACACTATGTAGCAGAAAGATTTTGTGGCACTGTCAGAAAACAGTGATGTGCCTTCCAATCTGTGGGCCCATTCTGTTGTTTTCTGGTCTATGGATATGAGGTCAAACATGAATGATGTAACAATACATCAGGATATTTCTGGAGCAGTGTCAGTGATGATATATTTTATGGCAACACTATACTATATATAACAGCCTTAAAGTATCTAAGGTTGAACTCTTAACTGCTAAAATACTAAGAACACAGTAGATACAATCATGTATTTTTCAATACTTTCCATTGATATTGTAATTGTAGTTATTTATTTTGATATACAATGGAAAATACGAACTTTATGTTTTTGTCTCATTGATTCTTTTGCTGCTTGTCGTGAGCAACTGCAGTTCATCATGTTTTCCCAGGATGCACTGCAATGTTTTGCAATTGCATTTGAATAAAAATCAGCACAGAAGTCGATAGGTCTGTGTCTTGGTGTCTGTGGTGATTATCTTAATGAGTGTCTTTAGATGTGTGTCAATATCCACTCGTTATCTGAGACTTGAGTATGTTGTTATTGAGCTTGTGCATGTAAATAGTGGCTCTGTGCTTTGAAACCCTGATGAAATACCTGGGATGTGCTGACTCAAGTGTGGTTACAGAGGGGCACGTTTGTATTTGTTTAATACCGAAGAGTTAACTTTCAATGTATTATTTCTTTACACACATTGAAATACAAAGCAGACTCCAACATCCAAATGATTAAGATAAGACAACAATGTCTGGTATAATCCTGGCTGTTATCTGTTGTCTGTCATGCATGTGAATGGGCTCTATGATAGGAAAGACATTCCGAATTGTGTAACTGTCATTATTCAGAAGTGTCTTTCAGTTTTCTGAGAGATAAATGTGATACTGCAAATATCACATCAGACATAACATATGGTGGTGTCTTTACTTTCATGCACTGCACTTGTGGTGTCACAATACTGGAATTCATAACTGGACACAATGCTTTGAAAAAGTATTGATATTTGATAACAATTTCAGTTTCAAACAGCAAAATGACTATAGCAAACTGTAAATGTCACACTTCTTTAAACTTTAGTTGATGCCTTAAGATGAGGCCTTTCATAACAATGTGCAGGGTTTTGGGCAGAAAAAAGTGTTTTTTCTCACAAACACATTTTAGTTTCAAAAAACATTGTAGCATTGTAACATTGAACTTCTGTGATGCTTAGGCCCAGGTCTTTTTTGTCAGAAAGAAGAGAGGTCGAAAAGTGCAGCTGCTACCTGTGTATGGAATTCTACAGAAAAGTAGCACTGTTGATTTATTTATTTAGAGTTGTTATGTATAGAAAATCTATAATTTTGACAACCTTACAGTGCACTGACTTAAAATGTACACCTCCCACTCAGGGTCAAAACATTGCTAAATTATGCTTATGTGAGTGGGAAGGTGAAAGTGAAGGGAAAGTGATATAGTCCAATGTTAGTCTGTTTATTTAAAGAGCTTTCAATCAATGTGGATTTTGATCTCGAGTTTTGACTAAAAGGCTTATTCTAAATAACACAGGAAAGCAGCTGTTTCGTTGTGTTTTATAACACAAACTAGACCTAGGAGATGCCTAGAAGCTCTCTATATATGTTAAATTATATTTGATAATTTAGACACCATTTCTTGAATAATTTATCAACCAGATTATATCTTTAAATCAAGGTTACCTGCAGAAAAATCATGTGTTTTGGGTGTGCCGTGTATTCACAAAAGATGTCTGTAAAGTATAGGGCTGGAGCTGTTGAATATTTTTAGAATTGATTATTCTACCGATCATGCCATCAATTTTTCGAATAATCTAATTAAAAAAGAATTGTGCATTATTAAACAACAATACCAAATAATGCATAATGAAAATGAAAGGCCTGTTAAACAGACCAAGCAATTGGCTTTTATTCCTGACAAAAACATACAGGTATTTATTCCAATTGTTCCTAACACCGGGAGTAAGGGTGTGTGTTCGTTTGTGTGTGCATGTGTGACTAAGGGAGAGTGAGAGAGTGTGTGTGTGTGTGTGTGTGTGTGTGGAGTAGGCTATTACTGTCTCGCAAATTAACACAAATTAGTTTCCACATCTTAACATGATATCTAGTCATACCGACATCAGGCTACAGCCTGTACATATACCATTGGTTCCAACTACCGATGGTAGACTACATTAAATTAGCTAACATCAATGTTTACATTATCTTGTGTCAGCGATGCTTTTTGAGCTGGTGTTAACAACTGGATGCTTTCGGTTCAGATAGTGAATCATTGTTGACGTGCTGTTGTGGGACACCAGTTCTGCTGTGCAGTTGACACATTACACTTTGTTATCTTCTTTTTTAAGTGTGAAATGATCCCAAACTTTGGACATTCTCTGTCTTTTACAGACAGTTTCTTGACTCTCGCCATCCCGCCAACTCAATTCTGAACATAACGGTGTGTGTCCACAATAACAGTCCGTGTGGAAAAATGACCCCTGAGCCAAGCAGGTCACATAACGCGGGTGATAGGAATTAAACAAAGCCTAGAGGCAGAGATTTTGCTTTGACTATTTTTTGTAATCGAATTATTTGAGTTACTCGAGTAATCGTTTCAGCTCTAGTGAAGGTGATAGCACACTGCATTAAACTAATTGCTGCAGCACTGTATCAAATAGTTTCATGAACCCTCTTATTTTGGTTCAGGAGGCATTTGAAAGGTCAGAAGAGAGGTTCCACACCTCAGCAGTAAGCTCAAAAACAGTCCGTTGATTTAGTTGAACATGCTGAAATTGGAGCCGTCTGTGCTGACCTCTCAGCCTCGGGTGAGTTGAGGCTGGCTGAGGAATATTGATGAGAGAATTAAAAGAGGTGGGTTTGAAGTGAATAGATAATGAATCTGAAGACAACAACCTGCATTCTTATGACAGTACTGTATTGTACCACTCATACTATGTTTTGATTTTATGGACAATATTATGTACCATACTCTTTGATAAGACCTGAGATAGAAATTATTAATATGTTGCATTTGGTGTGTTTTCTCTTAACACTGACTGCTAAACAGCACTGAGACTAAAGCTGCAGGTCAGGACATCTTAACTGTACTGTTAGCAGCCAGCAGCTTGTTTATCTCTGCTGTGCCTCAGAGCACTCTCATTTCATCCTCTGTTCCATCTTTGGGTGCCTTAAGTCTGTAATTCAGCAAAGACAGCTTAGTTATTGCTCTGGGACAGGAGGTCAGGAAAGCATGGCAGTGAGCAACCTTGTAAAATGTTGACGGGGTGTAAAATGCCAGGGAACAGCTTATGCAAGGTTTTAGTGCGAACAGGGCACTGTAAGCTTTCGCCTGTCATGGCGGAGGAGAGAGAGAGGGCGGAGATCAATGTGGATAGATTTCCTGCTGGAGATGAGCTCTGATGACCTGAAATGTAGGTGTGCAGACAGGTATTTTTTTGTCAGGTTGGTCAGGTTATGTGAATTTTCCTGTGTACACACATGCATGTACAGTATTGATGTCTTCAGACCATTCTCATTAACAGGTCCTCTCTCATTCATAGCAAAAACTCTTTTAAAAAGGGAACTCATCAGTGTATCATGTCATGTTTGTCCCCTGAGACGAAAGCCCCTTTGATACAGCCTGTTCAAGGCGGTAATAGTCAGCCATTTTCCCACCTTGTCGTTTTGTCTAAAAGGTACAAAGAAGAAATGGGGGTTCATTATGTTTTTTTTTCTTAGCCAGAGCCCAACTAGTGACAGAACTGAATCGACTCTGTAGAAAGAGTGAGCCCCCAAGGTGTGTCACATTTTTGATGATGTGTTATGTATGAGGCCAAAAAAGCATTCCCCTAAAAAGCAGCTAGCAGCAGTTAGCAAGTAATTTAGAGGTGAAGAACAGCAACCAAAAATGTCAGAAAAAGTCTCAGGTCCAGGATGAGATCAACCACCATAACTGAGATGGCCCATGATTATTATTGCTATATTATGCTGCTGATTTCTGACACTTGTGTGTTACAAGTCACGTCTGTCGCATTCTCTTTGCTGATGGAATGCAGACATGCCATTTTAAATTTCACACGTCTTTATTGTGGCAGTATTGCACAATCTCACATCTTTTTAATGTTGGGATTAATGGGATTCCCTCATTCAAAGCCAACATGAATGTGTGGATATAAGATGTCTCCTGCTTCAATGAAAAGTACATCATGAGTGTATTTGACCAGCAGGTTGCAAGTTTCCACATCACACTTGCACACATATGGACAGAATAGAGACGTGAAGAACTGAAACATAAATTGAGATATACTGCGTAGTATGTTAAATTAATGTCAAATTTTGACATATTCACTGACACTGAACTGAGTGAGCACTTACACTTACAGTTGTTCCTTACCATCTGGCCCTCATTGCACAAGCAATGGATGGATGTCTGGTTCTGATAACACCTAGGGCTAGAAGTCTACAGTGGTTTGCTGTTTTTGAGTATGAGCGACAAGTTACCTGTTGTAGTGTTTGCATGTAATATTTGGTATATTTGATGACCTACATTGTGTCAATGGTACAGCATGTAGTTCATTATCACACTGAGCCTGAATAAGGACAAATAGTAATAATCTTACATTCTATGTAACCACTTTGATTTGGCCCTTGGAAAATGCTCTTTTGGTGCACATAATTATTCTAAACAAGCCTTTTATCATCTTTTTAGCATTCTTGAGTGGGCTCATTTCCATTTTTGTAATTATTTTTCTTGAGGTTAGAGGTAAAGTAGAGGTGTTACAGTTATAGTAGAGGTGTTAGAGTTATAGTAGAGGTGTGTTCAATGGCCTCATGATTCGATTCGATAGCAATTCAGTTGTCAGTGTCAAACGATTCTAGATGCATTGCGATGCATCTCAGTGTATGGCATCCTCAATGAGCTATATTGCTGCGCATGGCTACTCTTTCATCATTTAAATTCCCCTTTTGTTCAGAAGGTCCTTCCAATGATTAATCAACAGCAGTCTACAACATCAAAGCTACATCTTTTCAGTACATAACCATTACAAAAATAAAATATTTATCCATCTGCACTGCCTTTCACGTTTGTTGCATTCTACAGTAATGTGTTGTAATTGTTGTGAGGCAGAAGTCATGCATGGATCTTTTCCAATACGTGCGTCCCAGTAAGAAGTACTGACAAGGTTATTTATTTATTTATTTATTTATTCATTTATTTTTATCACTTGCAGGTGTTCTCTGCCTCCCTCCGACATACCTTACAGGTATTATTATAACGTCCTTGCATGCCTCCTACGTAAGTAACGTGAGCCTAATGTCTGCCCACAATTAAAAGCGTGGGAGCAACCTCACGATGTAACTTCACTGTCCAGCTGAAGCAGGACAACCAACAATCAACAATAAACTTCAGACTCTTGATTATGCTCTGTCTCTGAATCATCATGTCTTATAATCGAGAAATGTCCAAACTTCTTAAATTATAGGGGAGGTGGCTGTTTGATAATTGTCCATTGACCTATAAATTGCTTAGTTTTCTCTGTAAAATATCTTTTTTTATATTCCATCACATCCTTATGTGCACTATGATTTGCCTGTCTTAATTTCTGGGTGGAATGCTCATATGCAGTTGTTAAGGGTACAGCAAAACAACCCTTGAGTACTGTGATTAGTCAGGAATGATCTATAACTTTGGTAAGGGTATAAAGGAGAGACAAAAGCAGCATAATGAGCAGCTATTAATAATTGAAAATAGTTATTTATGCATCTTGCCATTTTTGCTTCACAGTGTCGAAGATGATATGGTGCTGGGAATGAGGCTATACAGTATAATAGTGTGTTATTCCTCGAATGTAGCTCACTGGACTATGCGCCCCTTTGTAAATGTTTTTTTTTTTTCTTCTTCTTTCATTTGGGTTGTTCGTAATCATGATCCACTGAGTGTTTTGTCTCAGACACTGTATAGCTGCAGTGTGCTGCAGAGTGAGGTGGACCTGTGGGACCAATACAAGCCTCAGGGCTGTATGCAAGTAGGAGGAGGGGAGCCATGGTGAAGTACAGCGGTGGTAAGATGGAAGAGCCCCAGTCATTGCAATTAGTTTGAACACACTCTGTTAATGTTATGTATTTCTCACCTCGTGCAGACAACAAATGTGTTCACATCATGTCCTTGTGGGTAACCTGTTCTCATTCCCAGGTGATCAAATTCAGATATAAAGTCATCTTGCATTTAATACAGATGCACAAGGTATCCTTTTGTGCAGGCCTATTCACCTACTTTTTTTAAGTTAGGTATGTTTCATATAGGCACTAAAGGGTACCTCTTGTATGAGAGGCCGGGGGCTGATAGTGTTCATCCCCACACGAATCACCAATTGTTGATAAAGGAACTAAGACAAAGTTTTTGGGTTATGGTTAGAGTAATGCTTCAGACAAGATGCGGGTAAATGTTACAGTCATGCATGTGGGTGTGATGGTTAGAGTTGGAATCTTATGGAAACAATGTCCTCTGAATAAAGAGAGTCTGTTATGTCTACAGAAGTAAGCACCAAAGTCACTGATTGCCCTGTCAACAATTTTCTATAGCTGTTTTTTTCAACGCTCAGGCATTGCTCGTCTCTTCTCCTCCTATATACCAAACTTTGCACTATTCCCTTGGAAGATTGAGTCAGCGAGTGTTGATCACTTGCAGTTCAAAAGACCATTTTGCCTTTTTCGTTATTCCCTCTCTCCAACATTCGGTCAGTTACATTGCTGCTGAGGATCCAACAGCATATGAGTTCTTGTTTTAAGTCAGCTGTTTGTGAAGCCAAGTTTTGGCTTTCTGTTACTTTGATTGGTAGTTATTACATAGGCAAGTGGAAAACTCTTGATATCATGCAGGAACCATGATAGATTAGCTACTCTGTTATTTAGCAAACAGCTGCCATTGTTGTGGTCTTCACCACACTGTTCAATTACCTGTTCCTTTCGGGTGTTTTTTTTACCGCCATCTGACCAAATCACTTCACTCAGCAGAACCCCCACTGGCTGTGAAAGAGCTATCATACTGACACCAACAGTGCTTATGCTGGTGGTGTGTTTTTCTAGCTGATCTGATCTAATTGATGAGTTGGGACAGCAACTTGGGCCTGCCACATGGGGACTCGGGACATGAGGATGAGATGTGACATGCGGCCTTGGCTTAATGGCAGATGGTGAAGCCTTGCTGTCACAGCTGAGCTAATGTTGCTGTTTTACTAAGTTTGCTGAAACTCCCTCCCTGAAATGCAAGTTACTCCTGTTTATCTACACCGCTGTCACAAACAGTGGTTGTCTGGGAAAAAAATCTTTTTATTAAAAAAATAATGATGGAAATTTTGGATACTTGATACCTATATATGTATATGTGTGTGTGTATATATATATATATATATATATATATATATATATATATATACATATATATATATATATATATATATATTATATTTTAGATAATTGATGTAGCGATGAGTGTCAGTGTCAATCTGTGTCAGCAGAGTTTCTACAGGGTTGATGCAATTGCCAAAAAGATTCTGCTAGGGCTTCAGGTCCTTATTTCAGAGTCAAATCACAGCTGCCCGCAGTGTCACTTTCTGTTTTGTTTTATTCACCAGATGTCCTCTTGCCACTACAACCCAAACAGTCCCATTTCTCATCATCGACCCTCATAGCTTCTGCACATCGAGGCAGGAGAAAGGGATCAAAGCTCCATCTTTGCACTGAACTGAGTGTCTCTCATGCGCATTGTCAGTTTGATGCTCAGCGTGACGCTCTGTCTCCTTTTGTGTTTTAGGTCACCGCCTGGAGCAAACAGTAGAGCTGCTCTCCCTACCTACAGATATCAGTAAGTTTGCTTTACTGTGCCTTGACAGGTTTTAACGGTATGATTTTATAATGAAGAGTGTGGGAGGACTCCTCATTGTGTCACATGAAACATACTCAAGTTCTCCCAAATTGTAGAAACACATCAATAATGATGGGACGACCACTGCCCACTGTTGTGTGTTTCTGTGCACTGGTACACTCAGACCTGTTTCTGGGCACAGAGTGAGCACACACAAACAACCTCCAGGCACTGGGGAGCTCCTTATCTTGCCTGGCTGTCCACTGAGTCATGCCTCTCTGGTGTAGAAACAAACACTGAAGGGACAAGATGAGGAAGGGAGTAAGGAATAAAACGATGGAAAAAACATATAGGGGTCCAGTCAAAGAGACTTTGTTGTGTGGAGGCGGCAAGGTGACTCTTCTTGGTGTTTACAGCTGCGTTAAAGCTCATATGCTTAATGTTTTAACTTCTGCATGATGGAGTATTGCAAAAACAGAAATCCTCTGCTATTATGGTAAATCCGATTCCGATTGGCTTGTGAGCGGAAGCGAGTCCTTGTTGACAAGGCCAATATGCAGGGCTCCTGAGAGAGAACTCACACACTTCACACTATGTTAGTATTTTTACGCATCAGAGACAAAACCCATTAATTGATATCACACTTTTCTAGCTGAGACACCTTTAATGTTTTGCCATGGTTGATTGAAAAACAAACAAGCTATGCACTCTCATATATTTATAATTTATCTTGCCAATAATAATAATAGTTAGTTATCCCACCTGTAAATACATTAAGAGGTTAACAACAGTCACATTGTTGATATTTTTGATCAAACTGTGATAGGCAGTTAGTTCCTCTGATTGAGGAGGAGGGAAGGCATCATGGGAGAACCCAACTGAAGACATACTGTACGGAGGTGGAGGAAGGGGACGCAAAAACAACAGTTGAGCAATACAAAGTGTCGTGAGTCTCTCAACACTGCCTCCCCTCATCATTTATTAATATTCTGCTAGAATATTCATCCACCCTGGTACAGTGCCATCCACCCACAGAGAAATTAATAGAGCTCTGTATCATCCTGACACTCAACAGTATATCACAGCCTTTGTTATTATAGTCACTTGAATATCATCCATCATCAACCGACTCCTTCCATCCGTTCTGCTTGTGTGTTTATTTCATGTTTACTGTTGATAGTCACTGCATCCTTTTTTGTAAAGTGATTAAAGAGAGACAGGGGCAGGGCTGTTTGTTCTGGGGTTTCAAAGTCTGAGCCTCAGTGTGGTCTGAAAGGAGCTGTGACTCCAGAACTAGATCACTGACATCAGTTTCATAACCATTCTCGCTCGAGCTGGTCTGTAAACAGTCAAAAATACTCCTCTATCCATCTGCATGTCACTGATATGGGAAATCCGTAGCGGTTTGGATCCATATGAGAACTTGAGGGATAGACTGGTTTTGGGGATGGCTGCATTTGGAATTTGAGTCATCCAGTGCAGCGCAGTGATGTGTGCTCAGTCTGCCAGCTGCTATGCTTCACTTATTCTGATTAAATCCTTTGAAGATGAAGGGAAGGACAAAGAATCTGGCGTTCCCATGACTTGTTATAAATCATCAAAAGCCTGAGCAGCTCCATTAATGTATACATGTTTTTTTGGATACCACGCTGTGAATGTACTCATAATTAACCCCGAAGACATAGTGGAATTTGATGCCACGATCTGTCACATCATCATATGTGTAAGGAATTTTCTGTGCTTTCCTTTCTTCTGCTCGAGAGCCTAGGAGTTGCAATCACCTGAAAATCCACAATCAGTGTTTTGTATAGATACACTTTATATCTGCATGATAATACAGCATGAACATTCTTCTGCTTATTAACATTCTGTCAAATTTGCCGGCACAAAATATATGAGGTTGCTAGAAATGTGTGAAGGCTGTGAACAAAAACAGTTCACATTTGTCAGTCTGTTTTCCCCCTCCTCAGGTGGCAGTCCCTGTTGCTCGACTATAGTGCAATGATTCTCTGAATCATTTTATATTTAGCAGATGCCTCTGTCCAAGGCTACTTAGAGTAATTCATACATACATTCATACACTGCTGGTGGCTGTCTTGCAAGGTGCCGACCAGCACATTAGGAGCAGTTTGGGGTTCAGTATCTTGCCCATGGACACTTTGACATGCAGACTGAGCCACGCCCGCTCCTAAATCATCCGTATAAGTTCAAAGTACCTTGTAGAAAATTATATTTTTTTGAGATGTTCAAATTGGAATTTGAACTTACCTAAAAGTGTAACCACAAATGGCTTCTTGGTCAATTTGAAATTACAATTTGAATGACAAACGGGGCCATTTCTTCATCACAGCAGCCAAAGGGCAGTGATATTATACAATAATAAAAAGGTTAGAAATAGAATAGACTCGTATATACATATATACATGATATTGTACAATATGAACATGTAATTATAAGTGAGGCAGTGTATTGTTATTTACAAATAATAAATATGGGTTTAAAAAAATGTCCAGATAAAAATTAGAAATGAGTTATGTATAGAGTTTGTATTGCACAATGCACAGTGAGGTCTTCTGGGAGCAGTGCTGGTTGTAAAGACTGACAGCAGCAGGAAGCAGTGACCTGCGATACCTGTCCTTCACACACTTGGAGTGTAGTAGTCTATCACTGAAGGAGTTCTCCGTTCCCCGTTCTCTTGATCCATGCCATTGTTATTTGTTTTGTTTTAGCATAACTTCCTTAATAACTAGAAAGTCTTATTTTCAAGCTTGTGAGGCTGAACACAGCTAAAATACAGACATGCAGAGTGGTGATGTAGACCCTTTTAAACCACAGGGATGTATGTCGGTGGTGACGGGAGACTTGTTTTCTCCTTCTGGGGAGATCTGTGGGTCAGAGCGATGGTGGGAAACAGCAGTAATGTTCCAATGGGCAATTGGACACTTCTGCTAATTCAGAAACACACAGTTGATTACACTGGACTCACATCTAATCTCACATCAGCATGGGTCATGTTCTAGAGATTTAACTAATCTAGATACAGATTTGAGGAGGTTGATTATTTTGAGCATAAATTGCTTAAAATCTAACCATTAAGGATCCTCAACACCTTCAAAAAATTGGCTGCTATGTTTGACTTAATCTTGTTATCAGATATTGGCTAAGCAGTAATGATTTGCATCCTTCCAAAGTCTGCACATACATTAACTGGAACCATAATGTATCAGGGGCTGTCAGATTACCTCAGCTCTGCAATGATGTACTCTCAAGTCCTCATAGTGGTGTGATGATATAGTCACCACTTCATTGACTCCTGTAGGTCGATAAGACTAGGTCAGAGTGTAGGGCCAAATATACTGAATCCGGACCTGTGGTGAATCTGTGTCGTGCTGAGCAGGTGAACCTCCAGCTGAAGGCCACCCTGTTTATCCACAAGGCCACTGTACTGCCACTTGGTAATATAGGGACTAAATGGGGGGGTAAAGGTCCATGGTTTAGCTTTAGGATGAGTAGAAAGACCAGAGTCAGAGTGATGTGATGTAAGGGGATTCAAATGTGAGCTGCAATAATCCAGATTTCTGTCATCATGGAATCAGTGCCGCTGTTTGCTCTGTTTGGTCATCCAGCCTCAATGAGCCCCGTTAGACCCCTCTCTGTCCTTGCCATTTCTTATGATCCCTGGCTGCATCCCAAGGGACAGCGACATTAGTACTCAGCACATCACAGTGAAATGACTGAGGCAATGCATCTACAAGCTGCCATCTTTAGCATTGATTTATCTCTCTTCAGATCTGACCTTTCATAAAATAAATAAAAGCATGACAGTTCTCTCAATGATCCATTTGTACACAGTGTACTCCCGACATTTTTTAGACAGTATTTGGGATAAAATGATCTCTTCACTCGGACATACATGGCAATTTTGATGTCAACTGTCAGTCCAATGAAAAGACAACTCTGCGCTTATTGTCTGAAGTCTGTGTCAGAGAAATCTGCAGTCCACACCGAGACACCCCCTATGATTAGACCCTCTGTCCAGAAAAGGAAGAACTTCCAGCACCCAGCGACATGGAAGAAAGTCGTGTTGCATGTTCAGAGTAGGCAAAAATAGTAGTAGTAAAAACACAGAAGTATAACATCAAGGAAATTAAAAGGTAGATGTTTTTCAACATAATTTCTTTTTGTTTTAATTGCATACGAAACAGTTTTTATACGAGTGATGGATGTAAAGCAGAAGAAAGATGATATCTCACGCCAGAACAGGTGTCAACAATCATGGATTGCACTTAGTTTAATTACTCATAACATTTTGCTGAATGTTGTCACATCTATTTCATAAACTTGAGCAAGAAAGAATTAACACTTCATTGCTACAGAGATGAAGCCATCAGAATCTGCAGGCAAATGGATAGAGTGTTTTTAGAGTTGTGTGTTTTGGCTTCATAACTGTTCGACTAGACTCTTAATTCTTGAAACCACCGCTAAAGTTTTCTAAAAGCTGGGTGGCACTGTAGATGTCTGGCATCTATTGTTGTTGTTGTTGTCGCCTGGGTGTACAGTTGGCAGTATACTTTTCTCAAAGTCTTTTTTTTTTTTTTTTTTTTTTTTTAAATTTTTGGGCCCTGTATTTTTTATTGAGGATCCTGCTTTCACTGATTTTATATTCCACTCCCCTATGGTTTATGCATTTGCTGATTTTATGTTTCTGTGGGTGCAAAAACCATAAATACAATTTTTATGAATACAACTATCCTGTAGACTGATGACTTCAGTGGGATATATGAAAATTTGGTATCTTTTCCAACACAATTCAGTTGTCCCCTTTCATTTTCTGACATGTTGGAGCAGCATTGTATTCCAACTGCTCTGACTGCTCCACCATTTTTAGCAATTTAACTGACTGTGGGCCAGACAATTCCTCATAACAACAAATGTCCTCACTCTGTTTAATCCATTGCTGCCAGCCAGTAATTGGCATGTTTACTAAATATTTGACAATAGATTTATTTTAACAGTTATTATATTAATCTAAATTTTGTTGACCGAGTAATCTATTGTGAAAATAATGGTTAGATGCAATCAGAACTTTAGCAATTAGTTATTTTGTTTTACAAAAATAATGATGACAATTAATGATTAAATAATTTTTAAAGCAAAAATGCTAAATTTCTTCAGGGGGATTTGCCATTCTTCTTTGTTTTTGTTAACATAAAATTTAAATCATCAGGTTTTGGCTGTATGTCAGATACAAGGAGACATTTAAAGATGTCTCCTGGAGAATTTTGTTTGGAATTTGTTCACTACTTTCTCACATTTTATGGACTAAACGATTGATTGGCTGATTGGGAAAATAAACAACACAGTAATAAATGACACAATTATTATTTATTTATTTATTATTATAAGCCCTAGTTGCGAGCCTGGACATCAGTGTGCATAATTTTATCTTTAAGAAGCCATTTTCACATTTGAAATATTGCCCCATCAAAAGCTTTTCAGAGCAGAGAGCAGTCTCTCAAAATAAAAACAATCAGATGAATACGAAAAGTTAAAAAACAATAACACAACTCTAGTTCTGGCTCCCAGTCACTGATAATGAAATAACCCAGCTGCACCTCATAACCTCATCATATCTCTATTTTAATTTTAGTTTGACCTCTAAATCGCCTTAATATTTTATCTGAACAGTTTGTGACTTTCTGCCATCAAGGGATATTAGTTAATCTTGATACTTAATCATGATAACATGATATTAAATCCAAAGTCTTCTTAACTGTCCATTTTATCTAGTTATATTATCAGTTCTGTTATCATGACTGCCTCACTGGGGATTTAGACTGAGATATAAGAGAAGGAGAGAAAAGAGAGATGTGTCTGACGACTGTGATCACATATTGGATGTGGAACAGACGTAATGTGATGACGCCAAATCTGAATAGATACACATTTTCCCACCTTGTCTAGGTATAACACTGTGCCTGAGCCAGCCTCATTACCAAACCCAGGCAGGAACTGACTGTGTTCCTGCTTGGCACAGTTTCTACTGAGCACTGTGAGTGAGATTTCCCCAAAGAAATCTAGGTTTAGCAATCCGCAATCTTAAAATAGCTTGAATCATACATTATTACATAGTAGGCCTGCCTCCTCTGTCAAACTACACTTGCTGCTGTGATGATTGTCTTCTTGTTTTCTCCAACCATCCACTTTTATAAAGATTCCCCAGCCTCATTAGCATAGCTTTATAGATGATATGAAGAGACTCACAGATGACTTTTCTGTCTCTCCACAGTAAATGCACTTAAAATGAAAAATAAAACAACAGATTATGCAACACACATAAACAGATACAGTTTTGATGTTTGAATGTATACAAGAGCAAGTGCTGGGGAATACGGAAAAACAGTACAGAGCCGCTTTTGCAACATGAGACCGTTTGTTATGTGTTTCTGTGTGTGTGTGTGTGTGTGTGTGTGTGTGTGTAAGTGGGCAGATTTCAATCTTCCAGCCTGACTCGGTGTGTATCCCTTGGGTTCAGTAAAGCTTTAAGGAGGCTTGGAGGTGTGACACCCCCTTCAGAACCTGCCACTGCTTTAGGAGGATTGATGTGACAATTTCACACATACACACACATGCACATACCACACTCAGGCAGTCAGATGCAACAAACTAGAGCCACTGTGTTAACAGTTAGCACACTTCTGAGGTCTGAGATACAAAAACCCACATACGTGCGCACACACAGTGACATGTGACACAGTGCAACATGGGACAGGGTAATCAAACCAAGCCTCTGTCTGTCTATCTGTCTGTCTGTCTGTCTGTCTGTCTGTCTGTCTACCTGTCTATTGTTCCTGCCCAATGTGGTGCTGCTCCTCTGTGTGGCTGAGCAAGCTCTGTCTGCCTGATTAATCCTCAGCCTGTCAGCTGGCCAGCTGCGATACCGAAACCAAACAAAAAGTCACACCAAGCTTAGCAGCGTGCACGCTCTCACAGTCCATTTCAGGATGTGCTGGGGTGTGCAGGGGTGTGCAGGGGTGTGCAGGGGTGTGCAGGTCGTGCGCGCAAATCACTTTGCTCCAAAGCAAATAACGGTGAAACATTTAACCCTGCTGTGTTTTTCAGGAGCAAACACTGACGCGTGGGAAACCTGAGTGCCGAGTGTGCTTTGTTTTTCAACTCACACCTAATTGCAGTCATCACCTTGGTGTGTTGTTATCAAGCCATTTCAGTCACAAATGCATGTAGCCCACGCATGCATGTATAGATGTGGAAAAAAGGCAGACGAGGACTGATGGAGTATGCATTGCGGTACTTGTTTGTGTGTGTTTGTATGATGTGAAACGTGATGCATATTTTCCTCCTGTTTTCCCCGAGGGGCTGTGTGATTGACTGAACCCAGAAGTTATTTCATGTGCCTGCCACCAAACTGCATTAGCGGGCCTGGCTGTTACCGCTCAGCCTGTCTGTCTCTCAACAAGATAAGGGGATATTTCTCAGCCCAATATTGCTCGCTCTGTTCTGTGCTGTCACTGGATACAATGACCATCACCACGTTCAATGAATATTATTAGCATTTTTCTAAGGAATCTGTCAATGTGGAAGACAGCTTTGTGGGAGTAGAAGTACATGCTGTTTTTTGCCATGGTCTGGTGTCTGAGCTGACTCTTGGAGAATAGAATTAACACTGCAGTGCATTGTCCAGTCTAAATACAATTGTGAAGCAGCTGTCAAACATCCATTATTGCCAGTTACTAACAAGAAGTCACCTGGCTCAGCAGTTTCAAGTTTGCTGAGGTCCAAACAATATTTATGTGGTATTCATACATTTGTAATATGATAGAACAAACACCACTGACTGGATTTTGACAAAACGTGGGGATCTGAGGCGTAAGGCCTCTTGACTGAAAAAGATTGATCCAAAGGAATGGCTTCATTTACAAGAGGAGGTGGGTTAAGATTTGATAGTATGCTGGTGCTTATTAAATACCAGAGTTTCTGTGCCAACACTGCTACAGAACAAAAAGCACATTTCATTTCATTTTCATTAGTCAAAAGCAGCCAGAGATCTTACCTAACATATGTTAATGTAGTTGTCGTGAAAAAGCGCGATGGTCATCAAGGGCAGCAAAGCAAAGTAACTGACTGTGTTTAGTGAATTTTTGAAAGAACAAAACCTCTAAAATCCTAAACTATCAATCTGCAACACGTCTGCTATTCCTGCCAGTAACAAATGAAAGGTAAATGCACATTTTGAAAGTGCAGTAACTATAACCATCTACACTGATGTGTAATCCACGTACAGTTTACACAGTTCACTCAAAAATTAGCAAAGATAAAACAAGTATGAAAACAACTAACATTTCACAAATCATATCTCCTTTCCTAATTAAAACTTGGATCCTAAGAAACATACTTTTTACTTTACAGACAATATTCCAATCTCAGTTCTCATATCCTGAGATGTATGTGCTTCATCCTGTTTTTGTCAAAACTCGCACAAAAATGACTAATCCCCTTTCAAACAAAAATAAACAGCGGGTCTTTTTTTGTCCTGCATATTTTCCCTCCACATCTTATCAGCCAACAGGACAAATAACCATAGTTTTTAATTAGCAGCATCTCCACAATCTGTATTAACTCCCCCCTTTTTTGGGGGGGGGTTATTGGATTAATACCCATTTATTGTGTTGTCATGCGTCAGCCCAGTTGGGACAAAGTGGTGTAGTAGGATTTCTCATTAAATCCAGAACAAAAAATGCTTTCCCTGCTGCTAACATGTGTGCAGTGGAGGCTGTCCCAGCAGTGATTGGGTATCCATGTGATGTCAAGGCTGCTTTTACTGTTTTTCACCAAGTTCATAGTTTTACATATTGAAATAACTTCATGTTTTTTATCAGTCTCACCCTTTCTCACTCATTCTCTATCATCAGTAACCAAACCCAGCTGACAGCTTCAATTAAACCCTGTGAAATCGCCCCAGTATCGGTCTCCCTCTGGGGCCATTTAGCTGTGTTTAGCTGTCTGCATGCTGGGCTTGTCGCCAGGCAAACTTTAGAGAGTGTTTCATGTTCCTTCTTAAAATGTAGGCCAACCTAGCCCAATGTGCCACCTGGCCAGTCTCAGAGCCCACAAACCAAAGTATGTTCACACTGTGAATTAATGGGTGACACTTTACTCTTGTTGGTCATGTTGTTTAGTGGTCACATGCAACAAGTTTTAAAAAAGGCAAAATATGTGAATTACTTTCTTTTAGCTGGTTTGTTGACTTAAAGGCCAACTGATCAAAAACACTGCATTGCCGAGTATCTGGTTTGAAGTTGAAATCAAACGTATTGCAAAGACTACAGAAAACAACCTGCTGACCATTAAAAAGCACATCTTACCCACATGTGATAAGAAAAAACTAATCTATATTCACAGGCCAGACTCAGACAACATGATAGAAAGACAATACAACAGAAAGCAAAACTGTGTGGCACCAATCACAGACAAAATTGAGATTAGTTCTTGATTATTTTTGAAGCTTGATTTTTTTAAGATTTGACTGTATACTTGCAGAGGTGGTTGGGAGGTAATGACAGTTACCTCTATGATTTTCACTTTTGCTTGCTGAACAGGATCCTGTTAATGATCCTCAAATACACTGATATTTTGAGAATATTGTTGAGATTGTTACATCCTGGGAACACCACTATAAAATGTAACCTGACAAATCTCATCAACACATCATGTTGGTGATCACACCGTGTGTCTACCCATGATGTAATTAAAAAGGTAGCGCTCCAGTTGCCGCCTTGGCCAGACACACTGAGTCTTTGCTTAGATTACCATGGAACTGTGTGATGGCTGTTGATTTGCGTTATAAACTAACAAACACATTAATTAAACCAGTAATGATGGTTTGACGTTTGCATAAGTACAGCAGTTTGGGTGGTTATTTGCAACATCACACCAGTCAGAGACTACAGATAAAACAGTTACCTGCTGAGTTGAGATTGAGACTCTGCAGAGTAAAGGGAAGGCCTTGTAACTGTTGTGGATTTAAGAGCTAGCATCCAACAGTTGTCTAAGATGTTTCACTCATTTACCCAACACTAGTTCAGGTATTTCCATCCTTCGAGGACAAACATGAGCATAACAGAAAAACACTATTTGTGTGTACCTTTCTTTTCTGCCCTAATATTGTCTTTATTTGTTTTTCTAAGGGAGGCCACCCATTTAGACTTCATCTTTGATACAAGTTGATACCACTGTGAATCAGTAAGGAGGCTTGTTGTTTTTGTCTCTTAAGGTAGATAATATGTTGCCGGGCCACCCTAAAAGAATTGAGTCCATCTGTTGTATTCGCTCTGCCTTTGTGATTTGACGTGAGGGGGCACATTTACTCAACACAGCTGAGACCAAAAGTGTTGCTGTTTCCTGTGTTTCCAAAACAGATTAAAACGTCCACATTAGCACAGTAGCATTGTTCAAGTAATGTGTGCGTGCTTTGTGTGTTTGCTCAGTTAGAAGGAGTTATTTGGTGATTGGCTGAGACAGTCCTCCTCTGAGAGACTGCACTGGAAAACAAAGGGTTGCCATGGTAACAGTCAAGGGTGAAGGAGGGGGGTGTGCCTGTGGTGTGCTTTCGAGTGGCAAGATGGACATTGGCAGGCAGAATGGCGGGTGAACGAGCAATGCGTTCTGTGGTCCTGTGCCATTCCCGCTGCTCACCAAGTCTCTGGTTTCCTTCTCTCTCCCCGTCTCCCGCATCGCTCTCTTGTTGTCGTCCTGAAGTGAGTGGGAGGCTGTAAGGAGAACAAACGCTGAATCTCAATGAGACAGCTGAGAGGAAACTCATTTTCTCGCTCTGTCTCCCTCTGATAGTGCCTTTACTCCTTATTTACAAGCGGCATAGCTCAGCATGGCCAGGTTATTACACAATTTATTAACATGTGGTAAATGATGTGGATGTGTCGTAAGGGTAATGTCATGCAGTTAAATGTTTACAACATCATGTGATCAGAGCTGACCCTATTAAAGTTGATGGATATCTGCTTCGTGAAGGGCAACGCAGATTATTTCATGGTTCAGGAAATTTTAAGTGAGATATAAATAGTATCTCAGAAATTTTGATTTCTTCTCAGATTGCCTGAAATCACTCTTCAGGTTAGTTTGACAGACTTTAAAAACCAATCGTTTCAGCACAGTTGGTCTGTGGAGATGGGGAATATCAAGATGGTACATAAGGAAGTGGGTATATTGCAGTTATGCCTCAGCTAGTAGAGAAGAGAGGGTGGCTGCAGTGGGAAAGAGTCCAGTTAAAAGGGCTGAGCTTGGCCTTATCTGTCGATGGAGTGTTTGATCTAGAGTTGATGCCTACGGGCTTCATAACCTGACTGACACAGAACCTCTCACAGTGTCAGTTCCTTTTTTGTTGTCCTGATCATTTGGCTGAAGGAGTCTGATTAAGGGTCATATCTCCAACCATCGATGTCAACGGAAAGCAATTTTACAGAGGTTGCTTTTTTCCACTCTTATCAAAATGTACAGAAAACAGATGATGTGGCAGTTTTAAAAATCTCCTCAAGATAAGTTTGCTGTGATTAATGTTTTGTTTAATATGTTTTCCTTATGAGTGTTTTTTCAATGTCTGAAGTGCACAGTGAGCACATCTTCTCCCTCACTGATAAATCTATGTATCACAGTGTGTGTTCACACTGTCACATTGTAAATACATACTAAGGTATGCTTAAAATGTATATTCCTTTTAGCAAGGATATTTACATTACATATGGTGTAATAGCTTTTAATCTTGATAGCTAACCAGGTTTGCCTTGCTCATTGGCAGTAGTATTATTTCATATTAGACTCAAACTTTGCTAGGATTCAAGACGGTATAGTGAAGATCAGACATTTTGGGGGGCATGAAACACATTTTGCTTGTTTGTTTCTTTCATCATAGTTACTAGACATTTTAATTCTTGTAGTGGAAGTCCCTGCTATGTGATGTCCAGTTGGGACATTCTTTGTCAGATGTTTTGTTTAGGCTGAATCTAAAGTGCGTGTGTGTGTGTGTGTGTGTGTGTGTGTGTGTGTGTGTGTGTGTGTGTGTGTGTGTGTGTGTGTGTGTGTGTGTGTGTGTGTGTGTGTGTGTGGTGTCTGGATGATCCCTGTATTCATTAAACGACAGGGACACCTCCAGTAAATGAGCACTCTTGTGGCAAAAAAAAATATGCTCGGACCTTATTTTTCTCTACAAATGTGTCTGTGTGTCTGTGCAAAAGAGAGAGAGTGAGAGAGAGCAGAAAGCACACTTCAATTGAAACAGCAATTTCCTGTGTGCCGAGTAGCAGCAGGAAGCCAGGTCTCCATCTTTGAAAGAAATGAAACAGAGAAGATTCTTTCTCTCCATTATCGCTCTCCTCTCTCTGGAAACTCATACTGAACTCCTCCATATTCCATCTGTTTGACAGCTTTTAACTTTAAACTCAGCCGACAGGTCTCATTTTCTTCCTTTTCATAGTGAAAAATGAGCCGCAAGCAGACCCCAAAGACTGAATAATGATGCGTAATCATTCATTCAGACCACAATATGCACACACACCAGCACACTCCCAAATATACCAGAACTGATTTTATCATTCCGAGTAGTGTTGATTTGCAAGTAGGATATGTTTGTTTTATTCTCATTTAGCCAACATATTGGGTTTCAAAAGTGGCTTATATCTGGTCACTTTGATAAAGAAATAAAAGAAGATATTTCTGATAACCAGATCACCAGATTACGTTTCTGATCAAGCATGGAATATACTGAAAGTGTTGTCTCATTCTATGAAAATAAAATACTAAATAAAATACCGTAGTTAGCTATCTAGACTTATGAATTAAACTTTGCACTGGTTCAACCAACCAGTTCAAAATGTTTTTTAAGTATACCACCCAGCAAAACGAAAAGAAAACATTTGTTCTGAAACATCCTAAACCAAATAATTCATGGTGTTTTAGAGCGAACTGGTAAACCAAACTAGGTTTTTTTGTTACATATGTCAAGAACTGGATGCCAAAATCATCTGTTTTATCTGGGTAGATCCTTGAAAAAAAGATGGAAAGGAAAGTAGACATTTTTTTTAAAGACAGCAGAAAAAGAGCAGAGAGAGGTGAGAGAGACAACATGAAAGTTTTAATGGATCAGTCACGATGCAGAAAAAAACTGCAGAATTTCCTATTTTGGCAAAAATATCACTGCAGGGTAAATGTATTGTAAAAAAGCAATACAGTGGAGACAGCTGTGAGTCAGTAGCTTGAGCTAGCCTAGGTAACAGTATTTACCAGAAAGGTGTTTACCCCTGTGGTATTGCTGCCTGATATGCAGTTGCCTTCTGCTTGGAGTCAGTATTGAATCAAACTTGCAATAGGACAGAACATCATGCTCCAATTTTTAGTCAAGCTGCAGTGCTGCATCCACTCCCACTCCTTCTATTTCACTCCTTGGAACTCGCATAAAGTAGCCTTTTGGTGTTAAATGATGATTCTTGTTAGTACACAGCTGAGCCTGCAGCAAACACATTGAAAAATGAGTCACTGGACAAGAGCTCAAAATGAGAAACACAAAAACCTGTCTGTAATGCAAGAAAACAAAATACTGTTTTTGTAGCTTGTCACATGAAATGTTCTTTCAGATCAGAGCAGAGCAGCAGTTCATTCTAACACAAAACATGTTTGGATAGAGAACATGAAAGAAAGGCAAGGGTGGTGATAAATGGTTGAAATTGATATTAGAATATTCACAAGTTCAGTTTTTGATACTGAGATCTATCGCAGTAGGTAAATGTATGGAAATGTATCCAAAACACTCCTAATATTCACAATTATGTCATTGCAACGACCTGTTTTCAGAAAAAAAATGTATACAATAAACTTAACAACAACTTAATAGCAGCTGAAAATCTCGTTGTACTCACATCTGGTGGTTTAACTTCTTACCTGTCTGCAGTGATGTAGAAGTGGTCCAATACAATTTCAACTGTATTGCAGCAGACCTACCATTGTAATCAGTGTCACCAGACCTACATGGTGGTCGAGCATACATGGATTATATTACTTGCCCACTGCTGTCCTTTTGCTATTCTAATCAAACTTTATCAAACAGACACTTCAGTTACAAACTCATCTGCTTTGCAATGGCAGCAGAAGAGAAGACATATCTGGTAAGGAGGAGAGATGACAAGATGGCAAGATGACAATGGAGGATTTGTTGTCAAAGTGAAAGGCAAAAACGTGTATTTGGCAATATTTAGGATTTCAACCCAATGCTAACTAAATCTAATAATATGAATGAGTGAAAAGGGAGTTTGTTACCTCACTTAGAAGCTGAAGGTGTTCAGTCTGTCATTCTGCAGCTCTTCATCTAACATCTAACTTTCTTATTCCATTACTCCCACAGACTGTATAAAACTACTCCCTGACATATTTAAAATTGATCCGCTTTTCCAAATATATGTACTTTTGTATGTCTGTGCATTTCCTGTAACTAGCATACTTCAAAGTACTAATGATGTCACATTTCACAAGTGAAATACTTGCAGCAGGAGGAGATGTTAGTGAATAACCACACTGCTTTAGCGAGAGTCTTTTCATGTAAAAAACCTGGTGTACAGGCAATTTCGGGTGATGTCGCAAGCTTATTACTTGGTGGGAAAACCCTGTTGTCTGTAGAAGAAGCACTGTTGGAGGGAAACATTAAAAAGGGTGAGGTGACATTGCTGTGTCATGTTTTAACCTGAATGTTGGAGACTGTCAGTTACACCTTGGTGAATTTGATCATCATTTGAATGTCCCCACACCCCCAGTTGAATTGTTCATTCAGATGCTAATGCATTCAATAGAGATACTTATTTTTGTCTTATTGCATTTAAAGAAGATGTGAATAGCCATGTACATTTTGTCTGATAATCTTCTTTTTTCACGGCTCTTTAACACTCTGAGGGGTAAAAGACATTCTCATCTGTTCCGTCTTGCTTCTTCCCTGTTGAAGCCTGACTCTCTATTTCACTGGCGTGAACAGAGGTCATATCTTAGAATTCAAGGCAGAGAGACATTAGTATTCCCGGGGCCCACACTCTGACCGAGCCATCTGCTGCTTTCGAACTGTCTCTCTCGCCCTCTGTCCTCTCCTCAGCCCTGCTTTTAGGCACACATACACACACACGTTTAAGACATGTCTGTCAAACGAGTAGGAGTGTCTGCGGGTAATTTAAAGCTTTATCTTACTGTAGATGAGGCGCTTTGTGGCATACATGAATAGGTCTGTCCGTGGAGACAGCCCTGAACAAGTGGTCCCCAGCTGCAGCTCAGAGCAGACAATTGGGATACTGCAGGCGGCCTGGCTGGTGTGTTGCTGTTAGTACTCCCAGTGTGTGTCGAGCCTATTTTAGTGATGGAGGTAACAGCTTGAATCAGTGCCTACATTTCAGCGCATTTATGTGGGAGACCCATGCTTTGTGTGTCCATGTGTGTGCGCAGGTGGGACATAGAAAGAAGTGTACAGTGATGGAGCCAGCTGGATTCTGATTTCTTTTTGCACCAATCATTGATTCATTTTCATCCAGCACTCCATTTATATTCAGGTTCCCATGAGGCTGGAGCATATCCCTGCATTCATTACAGAGAAGGCAGAGACACAACCTGTACAGGAGAGACTAACTCGGATACACAATCTTTTAAACCCACATGTGCAGCTATGGTCAGTTTACCAGTCTTGTAGGCTGTAGTTAGAACAATGTAAGTACTTTCCCTCTTCACCAAGGACTTATTTTGGAGCTGTGAAATAAGGGTGGCTACTGGCCTAGGGTTTAGGATGCTGACCAGTTTATTTTAGTTTAGTTATTTTAAGTTTATTAGTCTAACTTTCAAAGAACAGCGAGGTGCATGTGTGTTAAAATTACACATGTGCACTTTGTCAGTAGCACAGTATGGATGGAAAATGGTGAACAATTTAAAAACAACTCTTGGAAGAAACTCAAAATTAGTTTAAGATTAAAGTAAGAGTGTGAGGAAGTGACAGTTCAGAAGACTTGAAATGGCCTTCAAAAACTGCTTAACATCCCCAGTTCAACACCGCAAACATCTACAGAGCCAAAGCCATCTGACTGTACAGCATGTTCATAAGAGAAAATATCTTATGAGCAATTGCTGGTCAGTTGTCTGAAAATAAGTAGTCACTCAGTAGTCTGTTTCCATTCATTCTGATTAATCTGCCATATCATTTTGTCAAATCAACAGTCCAAAACTTAAAGATTCTTTATTTGTTATAATAAATGACACAGTAAAGAAACAAATGTTCACATTTAAGAAGCTTGAACCAGGAAAAATGTTAACAATTTGACAGAAACAAGAATGACAGAAAGATGAATAGATTATCAAAACAGTCGGCCCCTAATTTTGCTTTCAGTCAACTAATCGTTGTAGCTCTAACTCCTGATTCCAACAACAACAGAGACAGAACAATGTCCCGTATGTCTGATGAAGTAATTGCAAACGGCAATCATCACATTGTCCCATTTCTCTGCCTTGTTGATTTTTGCTTGTTGAAGAATAGAAAATGTTGAAGAGAAAAATACAGTGAAACTGAACTGCAGATGGGGACATCATTGATTCTGCAAGGCGTGCCCCACTCATCGACTGCCTCCTGTGGCAATTCAGCAGCAACGGCTGCTGTCTCGAGCTGAGTTGAGCCACCTGTGTGGCCACACATGACTCAGTGGTGCCTGACTGGAAACTGATGGCTAACAGAAGACTGAAAATAAAAATGATAGAATGTCCCAAATGCATAGAGTTGAATTAAACAAACTACCCTGCAATTACTAAGTCCCTAAATAAGGCGGTACATCTTTTTGTTCTGAGTAAAACAAAACAAAAGTGTTCATGAGTAATGCAGTGAGCATCCAGTCAGTTGTTAAAGGTGTTAAGCGCCTGTTTATAGGCAGCTGTATGTGTGCAAACTGCCCCCTACCCTTAGCTACAGTAGTTCCTGTAAAACAAATGTCATCTTTATCCACTTGCCACGTAAAATAATGGGTATTTTGTTTAGCAATCAGGACCACTTAATTATAACAATTATGATTTTGTGGTGAGGTAATGATAAATGCAGTGGCGCTCATATGCGGTCAAAATTAATGCAAAAGGAAGGAGAGAAATGTGCAAACATCTTTAGAGAAATGTATTTGTATTTTGGATAGGTTGAGATTGTGCGCATACACTTAAATTGTTGGTTATATATTGGTTGTTAAATGGGAAAAACAGATTCTACAAGTGAAGGTACAAACAAGCCTCATGACATGTAGACAGGTTCTGTGTTTACAAGCAAAGTTGTGTATACCATATGTTATAATTCATTCAGAATCTGTCCTCATGGTACTAAACAGATGGGACAGATCCCCTGTGTGTTTTGCAATCATTTACAAATGCATGCAAATCAATAAACACAAATCAAATGCTGAAATACGTGCCAGACAAAGCAGATTTGATAAAAGCCACCTGGCCCGGGAATTATAGGATTTCCAGATTTACACAGCAGTTGTGGTGACACTCAGGAAAAATATCAAAAACTCGAAATGGAACAAACACGGCAACAGTCAGGCAACACTCCACCACAAAAATAAGGCCAGTGATTGTTGTAAGCTAACAAAGAGGAGGTCAGAGGGTATCAGTCCCCAGGGGATGCAGTTACCCATAGTTACCAATCCTTACCCTCAGCCTTGGGGAATTGGATGAGGCGGGGCAGGGGCTCTGCAGGAGGATGCTGGGATATAATGTGAAGGAAGGTGGGTGGAGTCAGGGAGGTGCATGCTGCGTAGATGCTGGTGGGGGAAGGGAGGAGCGAAGAGAGATGGGAGGGAGGATGGGACCGTTGTTACAGCTAGATCCCTGTTTTATTGTACACCAGATCCCAGCTCAGGAGCTCAGGTAAGACAGTCACTGCATGGTTTCTCAGACATTAATAAGCTGGGGTCATTTTGAAGGCATAAAACATTTGAATAGAAAACCTTTTTATGAGCTGTTTTAAATGATGCACAAAATTGCTTCATTGGACGTACAAGTTGCTATATATCATCAGGTGTACAGAACATGTGTCTGTATGCATTTACAAATACTACATGATGAGTAACCTCTAGACAAGTGTCTATATTTATTTATACAGTTAGGTGCCAAACAGCCGCAAGAGCCCAGTGCATGTGCTTTGTGTGCACATGTAATCTTTGTCCCCTGACTTGGCTACCTGTGGAGCAACCAACTGTGTCCGTGTGTGCTCTTTACTGTATGTGTGTGTGTTTGTGTTTCAGCACGGATGTGTTTGTGGCAGGTTGTGTGGAGTTAATTAACCAGTGTAATCACTGGCAGTGGAAAATGTAATTATTGTGAAGGAAAGTATGGGGAAATAAGCGGCAACACCCCTCTGTGGGCACTTGGTCATGGCAACTGCACGGCACAACAGAGCGGGGATAACAACAAACTGGAACACATACTCTGAACTTTTGTTGTTGGTTGTTAAAATGCATTGCAAAAAATAGTAATGCGCTCTTATTGCTGTAATCCTTGGCTCTGTTTGTTTGTGTGTTGATGCTGGCTTGTGTTTGTGTTCCTTCTTTTGTATGTCTGTAATAGGATTTATTCATGATTTGTAGGATACCTTTATCTTGTTTGTGTACCTTTTTTAATAATATCTGTTTTGGTATCAGGGAAAGTAAGCCTATTACTTTATTTCTATCTGTTCTTGTCACAGACACGGATCCACAGCCTGCTGGTTGGTCTGCATTTTAATATAACCAATGCTACAGTACCTTGTTGTTTATCTAACTGGATGGTGTAGATTTTAAAAGACTGGATATGGTTTAGTTACTGATTTTTGATGATAAAAAATAGTTTCAGCACATCAGGCCACACTGAAGCAGCTTTATGGTTTTTTATGGTTTTAGCAAATGTGTACATTTGGGATTTAAGTTCTGTGCTAGCTGGCTGGCTACTTCCTCACCACAGAATGAAATAATTTGCTTTGTCTTTTCACCTGCGCTACTTAGCCAGGTCTTGTCGGAAAGAGACTTTATTGTCTCCCAGGTTGACCATTCTCAGCCGGTAAGTCACTGAAGGATCAATAAAGTCTTCACCGACATCTGTAGGCCTAGTGGTATCAGGGCACATGTGCAGCACCTTTGTGAAGATGACCTTGATTTAACTATTGATTCTTTCTCTGGCAGTGTCCCATTAGGTTTATGTAGAGGGGGTCTTCTTAGAAAGACTCTGCTCTTTGTGTCTATTGTTCTCAAGCTGAGCCTCAGTGATATATTAAGTCCACTGTTGTGTATTTGAAGCCAAAGTTTTGCTAAGTAAGCACAAAAGTGTTGCTCTGAATGTGGCTAAAGTAAATTGAGGCTGTTGTGCTCAATAACAAGAAAAGATTGGTTAGTCTGGAACTGAATATGTTATAGATATAGGTAAAGTGAAGAAGGAGAGTGAGAAGATGAATGGAGGACTATGTTTATAAGGGTGTACTTTCTGTGTGTGTGTTTGATAAATGGAGTCTATTGCCATTTTGATAAAGGGTCATATGTATCAAACAAACACAAAGTTCCACTTGTCTTAAAAGCAGCAGCTTTAACCTTGAACGTTATTTGATTCTGTTACATTGCAGTATGTTCCTCAGTGCACTTGCAGCTCTTGCGTGGGTAGATTAACAGTTAACATCTGATTTTGCCCTAACACCGTTCCCCTGCATCTTTATCTGTCTCCTAGGATCGAACTGATAACAATGCATGGCCAGTAAGCCGCCGAACATGGCTCATAGGAAGAGGCCGGGGACCAGCGGAGGAAACAGTATGGCTGCTCCAGGCCCCGCCTCCTGTCCCAACCCTCATCCTCCAGAGTCATGTGATCTGAAAGTCCTCCCGCCCCGGCAACGCCCAGTCCGCTACCCCAAAGAGTCCTCGCGTGAGCCGAAACCCCAACCCCATTCTTGCAAGGCACAATACTCTTCCTCCAAGTCTCAAGACGTGAGTCACAGCCATCCAGAGGCGGATGCAGATGCAGAGGTTGAAGTGAAGCTGTACACCAACCAAGCAGACGCAGAACTGGAGGATCAGCGGCCAGCAACTCCCTCCACGCCAGAACATGAACAAAATGACCACGACCAGGCAGACTTCCACGGTGGCGCTGACAGCCTGGATGATGACTCCAGCTCTGATTACATTAACAACACCTCAGATGACGAGGAGGATTATGATGACGGTATGATGTTAATCATGTGGATGATAAATCTTTGTATATTATCAGGAATTATCAGGAAGATTTTATCGTTGCCCCTCCGTTAATCATTCTTACATTATTGATTCTCGATCCATTTCTGTTTGATCAAATGTGAAGGCAGACAACAATAATGAATAAAAGTAAGGTAAAATGTAAATTGAAAAAGTATGTGAAGCACACACAGAGAAGCTGAGAAATACAAACAGTGAACTGTCATTCAGGTGCTAAAATGTTGGCTCTGCCACTGGTGCATATGGGAGTCCCTTTGATTTCTGCATTCAAGCAAGGGTGTAATTTGGCACCCAAGTTCAAACATTTTTCCCATATAAAGACTAAAGTTCCACATGGAAATAAACTTTGAAATCTTGTTTATCAGTGTTATCCGGCTGTATTTAATTTAATATACCATGATACTATGGTTCTGATTGGCTGCAGGGTGTCAATAAATGCCTTATATATGAACACCAGTAGTTGCAGTGAAACTGTGAGTTTACTTCTCTAAATTAATACGTTTAGCCTGTATCTAAAATAGGTAACAACAACACTAAGCGTAGTCACATCATCCTTTGAAAACCACAGGATGGCACATGTAAAAGAAGAGCTGAGATGCTGCATAAACTATCCCTATGAACATATCAATACTTTATATAAGCAATTATCACACATTCCCTTTGCTATTCATGTCATTACGTGAGGCCACATGGCCAATCATTTGATCATAGAAAAATCTTTATTGATTTGAGGACAGTGACATGGCTGGCTAGTTTGGTAACCTTGCTGTTAAACATACTGTTGAATTACTTTCACTGTTTGTCAGCTGTACACAAATCATGTAGCATCTTGCTAATAGCTGAGCCAGAGGGTTCTCTAAGCTAAGCAGACTAAAAGTATCTCCTGTTGCTAAGTCAAATCTAAGGCTCATCCTATTTACTGGAGTAATAAACAACATTTCCATAGCATAGGAATCTTATGGGATTGTAATGATCAGGGCTGCATGATATGATAATAGATCATATTGCAATTATCATGACAGATATTTGAATAGTGATTATGATAATATGATGACAATATCTTGGTTTTATGTAGCACCGTTTAAGAGACCCAAGAATGCTTTACAGTACGGATGGCTCCGAAAAGAATAATAAGGAAGTAGGAGCTGAAGTCAGAAAGAGGGATGGCTGGTCGGATGACAGAGTAGGATAGATTATTGCAGGGTAGACAGAGTTAACTGAGGTCGTAGGCCTTGGTGCACAGGTGGTGCTTCAGGAGTTTTTTTAAGGTCTCCAGAGATGAACCACTGTGGATTATAGAAGGGAGAGAGTTCTACAGGTTGGGGAGTGGAAAAAAAGCCAGAATCTGAGGACCGCAGCTCCTGGGATGGGTTATAGCAGTGGAGGAGGTCCGCTAGGTACTCGGGGACAAGGGCATGGAGGGATTTATAGGTCAGAAGGAGATTTTGTAGTCGATGCGGGACTTAATGGGGAGCCAGTGGAGCTCAATAAGGGTAAGGGTGATGTGCTGCCAAGGTCTGGTGTGGGTGAGAACCCTGCCAGATGAGTTTTGAGTTTTGCACTTTTGGAGCCTGTCCAGGGCCTTGCCGGGCACTAAATGTGGAGGCTAGAACCATCAGACACACGTATTTCAATGCTTGTTTGGATTTTAGAGAAGAGGCCTCAGATATTAAGAAACACATCTGTGTTGATCATTATTCTCTGCAGGGCTGGCAGAAGAGGATGAAGGTGTGACTTACTACATCCGCTACTGCCCAGAGGATGACAGCTACCTGGAAGGTATGGACTGCAGCAGCCAGGGAGACTGCAACCACAGCCACAACCACAGCCAGGGGGACTGCGCTGGCAGCATGCAGCCAGCCGGAGCACACACTGACGAATGCCAGGAGGCCGTGGAAGGTTGGGTCGAGGAGGGGGAGGTTGAGGGGGAGGTGCGAGAGGATGAATGGGTGGAAGATGAGGAAGGAGAGGGGGCAGTGCAGGAGGAGTGGAGAGAAGAGGAGGAAGAGGTGAGGGAAGAGTGGAGAGAGGGAGATGAGGAGGCAAGGGAGGAGTGGAGAGAGGAGGGCCAGGTCAGGCAGGAGCAGTGGGCAGGACGAGAGAGGCACGGCGTGGAGGAGTGGGCTGAGGGAGAGGGGGAGGTTCGCTGTGAGGTGGTGGAGCAAGACCCCGATGAGCAGATATACAACGGGAGACCAGAACCCATCCTGGATCATCACCATCACCATCTCCACCACCACCAGCCCTCCCTGCAAGACACCCTGCACACCCGAGAGGATGAGGAGGAGGCAGAGAGCGAGGAGTACTGTCCTAATGAGGAAGAAGATGATGAAGGTGAGGAGGAGGACAGACATGGCAGGGCCTACACTGGAGACTACTATGCGCCAGAGGACAATGGGAATTCAGTGCGGGCATCTCCTTACCGTAGCCGTAAGGTGCTTGTGGTTGAGGGGGAGACGGGGGAGGAGGCGGAGGAGGACATTGACCAAATTGTTGCAGAGATCAAGATGAGTATGAGCATGGGGAGTCTAAGCAGTGGCACTGACCAAAGCCCAGAGGAGCTGGCGCAGGACCCTGCACCAAGTGACTACCCTCATCCCAAGCCTGACGCTATACCCTACCCACCAGCTCACCATCGTCACGACAGCAGGCCCAAGTCCCTGAACCTGCCCTCCATGCATCACAACAACCCTGACCTCCAGAGGGGGGTCAAGGCACATCCACGCTCCCCTGAAGACAGGCAGAGGTGGACACAGGAGCAGGTGAGCTGTTTTTTTACAAGTATGTACCTGCATCCTTGTTTTGAAACATGAAGATAAAACCAACTCAGCAGGGAATACAAAACCAAGCAAGAAAAGAGAGTAAGAGTAAGAGAGAGTAATTTCAGTCCATAAAAAGAGATTGATAGTTTTAGAAAAATAGTCATTTTGTCATTTACCATTACAAAGCTAGCTACATGTTAGAAACCTCTTTCACACTGAAAAAAAAACACGGTTACATGTGTCTTTTGTCTTCTGTGAAGGGGACAATTGGCACTCTTCAACAGGTTAATGATTGTAAAGGTCACAGGGATTCATCGGCTCCACCCTCGATCAGCAATGATAGAAACATGACACCTGAAACCTTTTTGTGGCGTGATGCTATGATGTAAATAGTTTGCTGACTTTCTTTCGAACAGTGCTTGACTGTTGTTCAGTTGGCGTTGGGTTTGAAAAAGAGACTGAAGTAGTAAAAAATTAGTAACCATAGTAACATTGTCCCTGGCCTCAATGCAACTTTTAGCTGTTTCCTGCTTGTGAAGCCAAATATAACACACCAGAACAAAAAACGGACATGCAAACTCATCTAGTTGTAGTGAGAAAGGAGTCAATCATCCGTTTTTGGTGGGTTTACACACCTTGAAAAATCTTCATGCATGTAAAAATGATATAAGAATGAAGCGAGGTGATGAGCCAGATGCTTGGGAGTGAGGCGCTCTCTTTCTGGCAAACTGCTAAAAGATACAGTCCACTCTTTCCTTCCAAACATCAAAATGATCAAAAGTTGCACATTTACACATTTAAGTATACAATATAATATACAAATACAAATACCTGCATGCACAGAGCACATTCACCAGGCTTCAGCCAGAAGGTGCATTTTGCAGTTATATTAGCAGCAAAACTTGAATAAACATTTTGCCTTTTGTTAAAATGTGTTGATAACCATTTTTTTTTTGTTACGTTGTATTAAGGCAGCAATTTAAAATTCCTGCAGATTTCTATTCAGAAATGATTACTGTACTACATTTCAAGCTATCAGGCCTTTGCGTATTGGATGTTTTTTCCTTGGAAAAAAGCACAGGTGTTAATCATCACATTAGCAAAGGCCGTGTTCTGTTCAAGAGCCCCAGTAAGCCCTGGCAGTATGTGACAGTGAGCCAAGACAGACAATAGAGGGAGCCTGAAACTGAGGCAGCCATCATCTGGGTTATTTTTCACATCTTTGCTTTTCATACTGTAATTTTTTTTTCTTAGGCAGTAAATTAAATACTTGTGAAAAATGTTCAGTGTTTTTTTTTTTTTTTTTTTCAATTCAAGACTAGTTCAATTTCCTGGCGTATCTTGTAGAAATCTTAATTTCTGTTGTGTTCAAAAGGCACACAGATGGAAAGCAGTAACAACAGAACAATGCGAATATGGTCAGAGTCTTTGCAGAAAACGTGCAAATAATGTTGCTACCTCATATAAGTTAAGAGCTCTGTGGTGAGGAGTTGGAGATGAGTTATAGGTGACGTGTTCCTCATTGCCTCATCGTTCCTCTGAGCGTTTACCCTCCCCCATGTTACCTTGAGATGCCCCCCCACCCCATCTCGCTCCCTGTCACAGATCTGGATAAACGCGCATACACTGCACAGACACATCGATGGGCTCAAACACACGCAGAGCTCCCCCATCTTTTAAAAGTCAGATGGTAAAAGGAGAACAGAGATAGTCTCCTGTGGGCAGCATGCTGATACACACCTGCTCCACAGTGCGCACATGTGCTCCTACATACACTGTGGAGCTCATTTGTAGCACAGAACTGGGTCAGACACTAGATTAAATTGGAAGAATGTACAGTACACCGCAGATTCAGATGAGTCCCAGACACACTGACATGATTTGGTCGTTCTGACCTTTGTTAACAAATGAAATGTTCTCGGCACACCACTTCTACATGACCCTTGAATAAACCAGAATAACAATGAATTTGAAAAGAGCTTTGCTGCACAGTGTGGTGCCAGAAGATAATGCTTCAAGAGCTGGAACAGTTTGAGGTCATCTACAGATACATTATGTTAGTGTGAGGAAAGTTGTTTTACACGCTGCACATGCTTTACATGCTGCACGTTTTAACATTTAAATGTTATCAAAGTTATTTGTGACATAATCACCAATGAGACGATGGTCAAATGTTATACCAGCATTAACATTTAGGCTCTGTTTTCCTATAATAGCCAGTATTTTCAATTAAATGTTTTCCTTTTTACTTGAATTTGTTTTTTTTTTGGGATGGAATGCTTCTTTATTTCTTCACTATTTAAGACCACTTACAATCTGTTAAAAGCCAGTGTGTGCCTATTATTATGATTCTGTTTAAAGCTAAACATGTATAATTATTAGATTGCCGTATGTCCATAGCAATTATATATTTAAAGCTATGATATGAAAGATTTCCTGAAATGTTCCTCCCTGTCAGGAACTATTTGTTTCAGTTATCCCTACACCTCATGAAAGTGCTTTTCATGCAGGTGAAGGCATGTGCAGGGTTTGACTGAATTCACCCTGGATTCTGTGCATGAATGTAGTTTTGTAGAACATGACAGTTAAACATCTCACCAAACAGCAACACGAATCTCATTAATTTAATGGTTGTTTGCACTACAGAGTTGTGCAGCATGAATACTGATCAGGACTTTAAGTTAGCTCTCGTTTTGCAAATGAGGCCACTAATGTCATGTTTGTGGTAATTAATTTCAATTCCACATGCACAACAGCATGGACCGTTCCTCCGGATTTCAGTTCCTCACCACCACATCAAGGCAGGAGGTTTTCATTTCAGCCAGTAACACAAATGAATGTTAATGAGCAGTGGTGGACTGAAGGATGGATATCCAGGGGAATAAATGTAATCCTCCCTCTGTGTGATTATATGCTGGGTGTGCTGTATATGTCTATATATTTGATGTGAGATAAGACAGAAGAAAGAGCTGGCTGAAGGACAAGTAGAAGACAGAACTTAATCATGTTTCAGTTTACAGCAGCTTGATCAAAAGAATGCTTCACTCTTAAGATGATTGACTTTATTTTTTAGGTTAAAACTTAATCTTTGTTATTATTAGATAGTGCAGGGCTCTTATACACATTGTGTTCACAGCAGGTCTACCTATGCATTAAAACCCTCCCACATGTGACTTTTCCTCACACTTGAACCTCAGAAACCGAAACAAAAAGTTTCACTTTGAGCTTTTTCAATATTACTCTCTTGATTTTCACTTTTATTATATCCTAATTCCTATCTGGTTGCACCTGTACTTCTGTGTTGACCCACCAGGTGAGCAATGGTGCAGAGCAACCCAGAAAACAGCAGCGCTCCGACCTCAACGTTCCCCTGGAGAACAACAATGTACCAGAGGTAAGATGCTGCTGGATGTTGTGTCGCAGTGTTTTCCTCCATCAGCCTTTAGATCTGTTGCAAGGTCATTTAGACAGAAGATGTTGTTTGTGTGTGTTCTTGCATGTGTGTGTGACTGAGTAAATTAGTAATTGTGTAATTACAACCTCAGCTTATGTCCTCAGCTTGCGGCGCGAGAGCGTTGTCGTAATTGAGCAGTGTGTCTGCTTGTGGTTTTATGAGAGCCATTTTTCACTGAGATGTCTGCAGCGGAGGCTTCCTGTGCAGCCTCCAACCACACCTCCCTGTCGGTGGGCTGAGTGCACTTTCTGATTGTAGAGAGCAGGTTCGATGATCCAATAGATCCCGGGCGATGAGTGTTTGAATCTCATGAATCACCTCAATATTCACAGCTATCTCTCTCTTTGTGCAACCAACTCTTTGTGCTTCCTCATCACTCCTCCACCTCCCACAGCAACTTGAATGAGGTGGATGACTAAGACTTGATGCTCTATCCACACCCACTTTTGTAGTGCTCTTGAGCAAGGTGTAAATACTGTAGCATTAGAAGTATTCCGGTTTAAATGGATGTAATTGTGTGAATGGGGTGCAAATAAGAGAAATGTCTGAATATTTATGACAACTTTTCTCAGCAAAATCATCAATGGGAATATTTCTACATAGATTAAAAGAGTCATTTATAATTATTCTGATGAGGTTCTTGCCTTGTTTTCAATCATACACTCTGCCCCTTTCAAATAAACCCATTTATATGTTTTATGTGTCCATATAGGACAATATTTTTCAAAAATCAGTGCTAAATGTGTTATCAATCTTTGAAACTATGTGAAAAAGATTGATTTCCATCTCTGGTGTCAGTTATTTACATGCTAAAGGAAGACACAATTTTTTCATGGCAGTTTGCAACTGAAAAGCAACTACCAGCCAGTATAGCAGATGTGCATCATGCCTCGCACGATAGGACGGTCAGCTTACTTGTTTGTGGAAAGTCAGACACCAGTCACAATCAGTTTTATCATCACTGATGTAAACAGCAATCAGATTTACTCTCTCTGACTGTGTCAATAAAAGACAGAAGGGTTTTTGTGAGTGAGTGTTGGATGTTCGTTTACCTTGAAGATTTTCTCTTCATCTTTGTTTTCCGATTCTTAACAGACTCCCCTACGCATCATGTCAAAACTGTGAGCAGGTGCTCTTTGAAATTAAATGTAAAGGATTTTCTGCTCGATTCCATGAACTGATACGTGCACAGTACAATAAGAAAAGCAGACGAGTGTAACAGTTGACAACATTTACAAACGGAGTGAAACATGAAGGTTTCTCTGTTTTATCTGAGATTGAAGAAACAAGCTTAATTGACTGTAAATCTATTCACAATGATTTATCTGTCATATCCTGTTGTTGTCTTCCAGCCCACAAAGAAGGTTGCATCGTTTCCCAGCTTCGTCGATGGTGAGTGAATCCGTCTTCACACCCGTTTGGTGATGAAATCAAAACATTGTAATTGCATGGAACCATTCCAGGTATTATTTTGCCTCCAGTCTGTCACATCACGGGCCCTGATATAACTCTTCAAGTGCTCTTTCCCTGCCTCTGGGCAGATGCTTGGCCCAGTAATGTGCGAGGGCCTTTGCTGCCTGTCTGCTCCTTCAGATCATGACAGCACATTGTGTCCCCGAGTGGGTGTCAGAGAGTCCACATCTACATTTCACAGACACAGATTAATCCGAGCCTCAGCCTCCCACCAGCACTGAACCTCCGTCAGCTCGCAGCCAGTGGCCATCTCACTGCTTTATCCCACCCAGCCTGTTATCTCCATCTCTCCATCTCCAGAGCAACAGTGTTTGGCTTCATTTCTTCACACAGCATGCTGACTGCAATGATTACTATACCCTCCCTACTGCACACTTGACCCTTTCAGTCTTACTGCACTCTGTCCTTCCCCTCATCTCACCGTTAATCACCATCCTCTCTGCTTCTTCCTGGCCCAGTCCCAGGACCCTGTGAACCAGAAGACCTGATTGATGGAATTATCTTTGCTGCTAACTACCTGGGCTCCACTCAGCTGCTGTCTGAGAGGAATCCCTCCAAGAACATTCGCATGATGCAGGCCCAGGAGGCTGTCAGCAGGGTCAAGGTACTCAAAAACACACCCACACACACCCAGCCACACTGACTCACACATAAAAACAAACACACACTGTGTTTTTGGCCTAAAGGAATCCATATCCATTCTTTTAATCACTCAGCTGGATGCGTGTTTGCAGTTCTGCTGTTTTCCATCTGGAGGAGTTGACCAAAAAAGTCCCAGGCACAAACTTCAAGAAGGAGCTAGGAATATTTGGATCGACCCTGTGTTTCCACTTCAGGGACCAGAGTCTAAATTCTAACGTTGCAGGGACAGTATTTTACTTAGCAAAAGGATTACCTTCCAAAAGTACAGTAACTTTGGGGATTGAGCTTCCAGAACATTTCTGATTGATCAGCACTTGCATCATTTTATTTCAGCCACCATTTTTTAAAAATCTGCAGCAACAAGCCAGTCTTTGGTCATTGTGCTTTGCTACATCAACAAAATACAATAACGCACAAATAATGATACCTGTCCATCACTTTATATCACATCATCATTGCAAAGTCACATGCAAAAATTACATGTTTGAATAACCATGGCCATGCGTAAGATGATTTTTTTTTAATCTTCACGCATCAAAAAAAGTTCCTTTGAGTACTTTGAGTGGAAACACAGCTACAGTCATTTTCAACTACAGGAAGTTTTCCAGGGATCCAACAGCCCTTAAAGATACTAGAACTTCACCTGAATTTAGAATTAAACTGAGTTCCAGTTGTAAAACTGGTGTCACCTACTGTAGACCTTATGATGATTCAGAACTACTGGGATGGACTGGACAAAATGTCACTGATTATTCAAACAGATATTGCAGCTTTGAAAAGTTGTGCAAGGCGCAACGTATTAAAATAAGGATGTCGGGTGGATATGTCTTCATACTTTGCTAACATTATAAACAAAGCTCTGTTGTTGTTTTTCCCACAAGCTCAAAAAGAGTGAGCGCAGCAAGCAAACAAGAGACAGCTGCAGTTGAGAGAGCTAGTGGATGAATGAGAGAGAGGGAGTGCTGATGAAAGAACAAGGAGAGGGAACAAGAAAATCCAAACTTACTTTGTTGTTTCATGGAGGTTGAAAAGAAATAACCTTAAAAGAGAGGATTGTCATCGTTGCAGTTCCCTTTTTATCAATTTATTACACCAAACTCAAACATCAAAGGACTCTGTGTTGTTGTTTCTTTGTGTCTGAAAATAGCATTTCTAACAACACCATAGCCTCTAATTCTATTTCTTCAGAGGAGGTGGAAAGTACTTTTATTTTATGAGTGTTTTTCTTCTGGTCCCATAATTCTTGGAACTGTTTTGTACTAGTCACTCTGTGCTGTCCTAAATTGAGTCTGAAGAATATTTTTTTTAAAAAATTCAAATAATTGATTTAAAAACAATTGCTTTGTTTTGTTTTTTGATTTGCAGTCGCACAGTGTTGCCACTGCAAGTTGGGAAGTCAACTTCATACTATAAATTGGTATTTAACATCAGTAAAGATTAACTGATATCTCTAATACTTTCTTACTGTAAGAATTCATGGTTTGCACAAGTTGTAGCTCCCTTGATGTTCATTCAGTGACAGCAGAGAAAACTCATCCCCCAGTAGTTCCTCAGTCATCGAAAAGGATTACCACCAGAGTCAGGACTGGACCAGAAAATACATTTAAATTGTGGTTTTGAGCAACAAGAAATGTCCTTTGCTTCTTAGAAAAAACCCTTGTCATGGAAACAGCCATATGAGAGCCTATTCCCCTCTAAGTTATTGCAGCCTCTCAGAAGTGTTGTTGAGATGTGTTTGATCACATCCCTGGAGACAGCATCCGATCAGTGCTGCTGGTATGGCTGCAGTTCTCATTCTTCTCCCCGGAGGAGCTGGCATAATGTTACAGTCAACTTGTTGTTATTTAGGCTTCTCAATATACACAGAGGCCCAGCAGGAAATATGTCCAGTGCCTTCACGGGGCTAGTGCTGCATGTTTGATCATATTTGTCATACAGTATCTGAATTAATTTCTCGCCTTCGTGGACATCTGTGAAGGGGAAGTTATATGCATTTCCCCAAACTCAAGCAAACAAATGTAACCCTGCCATTTCAGTATATTGTTTGATTTTTTTGTATTTGTACTTAATAGTTCATGAGGTATTTTTTTGTTTTGTCTATTTTGCCCTTAATGAAATGTACAAGGACAGAGTGCTAATGGTGTCTAGAACCCAACATTATATACATATATTAGGCATGAGTGGTCTTGTAGGGCAGCTAAAGAACTTGGCCAGATTGGGCCGCAGGGTGTGTTTGCCACAGCTGGCTGGATAATGGGACTGCTGGCTTGTGAACCTTATATTTCCCTTGTTGACACTCTCCCTCCTGCTCACTAATGTCGACGCGATGAGGATATTCCAGTGCAGTTTCAGAGAAATACTGTGGATGGTACCAGAGCGGCGTCGAGGAGCCGGCCTCATGCTCTTTTTCATTAGCTTGACTGGTCCGTTCATCACTGCTGCTCTGCCCAAGTGCAAGTGTCCAACTTCTCAAAAGTCAATACTCAAAGTTTCAGGAGGAGACTTTTTAGCTTGTTTACATTTCTTAGTCATGGACTCGAAATCAAAGTGCATGGTTTCGTGACTTGATGACATCATGCAGCGCTGGTGCAGAGTTGCTACCCAGACTCCAGTCTCTTTTATCTCCCTCTCATGTGATCACAAGCTGGGCTGTGTTTCTAAATATTAGATGACCTCCCGTCTAGTGGTCTAGTTTTAGAAAGTTGCGTGCTGTAATGTCACCGGTGACATGGATACACCTGAGTGCAATTGTGCAGACAGAGAGCGTTAAAGGTGCACTGTGTACTTTTGTGGAATAAACTTTTCGATCAGAAGAGAAATGCCAAAACAAACTAAATTAAAAAAACTTTCTTTGTCTTCATGTCTGAATGAACAAGCTGACCTTGAGGGACAGTTCAGTATCATACTGTTTTACTTTGTTTATATGTGGTGGACCCTGTCCCCCGTCAAATAGTGTTCTGGGGACCTTATTTCCATCTGACAACAGCTCGTTTATTCAGCTATGGAAGAAATACACATTTTTTTGTATTGTTACCACATTAATACTGTAAATATTAAAACTCTGAGTTTGAATTTCTTCTCTAAAACTACACAGTGCCCCTTGAATGTACTGTAGGTCTTCAGTTTGAAATATTCAGCTTTCATGGTGCATGACATCAGCAAGGCATTAAAATTCAAATACCAGCCAGTTTCAGTTCACTCTGGTGTGTCTCTGTCAAGTCGTGTTTTAGCCTCTATAACTGGTCACATTTTGTAGGTTCCTTTGTTTGGTAACAGGAAGTACATTTAAGGATAAATTCACCCAAAAATGATAATGAAGTAATAATATACTCACCTCATGCTGATGGAAGGTTGGGTTTTGTAGTCCACAAAACATCTTTATCATGAACTTCAGTTGTTTAGGAGAGCGTTTCCATAGAAATCACTGTGAGTTTAAGTTTAATGAATTCATTTTCATGAATGGGTGAACTTATCTTTGAACCTACAAATTGGTCCTTTAATTAAGTGACAGACTCAGATGATAAAGACCTCATCCTCATACTTACACAGTCCTGCCACTGAGCCCTATCCTAGGATTTTACATGCTTCAGTATAGTCTAAGCTGTTCCACTTACATTTAGGATTGTTAATGGTTAATGATCCATTTGCAGGCTCCAAAATTAGTCTTAATGTATATCACATTGTGGCTGAAGAGGCTTTGAAATTGCTGTTGCCTGCAAGTATTTATGTAATTACGCAATAAGATGTACTGTATATTTAAAATTTGTCGGAGCATGATCGTTTGATCGGTCTATACCAAATGAGTATTTCATTTTGATATTGAGTCATAAATGCCGACATGTAACCATGAATGTGGCGTGAAAGACCTTAACAACCAATGAATGCACTGACGTATTTATTATTAGTTTCTGTTGACTTTAACGAGATAAATTACATACATTACATACATTTTTAGTTGTGTTCGTCCCCAAATCCCGAATTACTTCACTTCATGGGTTTCAACTGAATCAAACAACATCCTGAAACAAAGAAGAAAGTGACGGAGGGTCTGAAAGTCTTCGTGCCTGTTGGCTTGTTTCAGTCTAAAAGCCCTCTTCACCACAATGAGGCTGTCGACTGGCATCATTTCACATTTATCCAATCTATGTTTGGTTCTTCACTCACTCGCTCGCTCACTCCCTGTCATGCAGTTGCCTTTCCTGCCAAAAGTCTTGTCAGGATGAATCCATGGCAACAGTTAGCTATCACCGTTTAGTGCCAGTCCCCTGCTTGTAAAAGGTCCATTGAACAGGAATTCGTCCATTATCTCCTTGATTCGTCCCCCGTGGAGGATTTAGTTGCTTTACAGCAAATGTCATTTTTAATCTTTGACATTGAGACGGACACAAACGTTGACTACACGCACCCCACCACACAGGCAGTAGCGTGCAGCACTGCTCGTATTTTTTCTTTGCTCCACTTCAACCCGAACAAGCACACATGTCGTACATACAAGCACTTAGACCCTGTAGTGCTGGATAGAGCAGAAAGAAAGTGTGCCAGGTAGATCGGAGCAAGGCTGTAGAGGTTATTTATGCAGATCTTCTTTCCATGATGTTCACTCTGTTTGATGTAATATTTATGCAGCTTCGCCCCCTCCACACACACGTGCACACACACATACACACACACACACACACACACAGTCACTCTTTCCTGCTGTCTGTCCCCTCTGTCCCCCTCCTCCCCTGCTCAGCTCCTCTTTAGCAGAGTTGTAGATGTTGCTGAAAGCCTCAGATGTTGACGGAGGAGGAAACTGTCATTAAACGAAAACCCCCCAAAAAGACTCTTCCCTCTGGGCTGTTTTCTTGTTTTATTTTTTCATCTAATACTGTCTTGGCTCGGGCAAACATCCAGCCTCACACTCGGAAAACGTAATGAGGGTCAAAATCATTTCCTCTGGTCGATGGCAGATGGAGATGGCTTGAACTTTATACAGGAGGGTTGATTTTGAAAGATTACAAAGTACCCTGAAGGATTATGAGTGCAAGTTCAGCAACTGTAGGGCCCACGCCAAGCAGAATTACTGATGAGCTAATCAAACACATGAGCTTTGTAAAACTGCCTCCATGTTCATCTAAGCCGTTTATTTCCAAATATAGTGACTTGACTTTTTTTTTTTTTATCCAGCCCAGAGACCAAACCTCAAGCGTACAGTTTAAATCCTTGCTCGGGGCTTTATCCCCTCTGCTGCCTCTTTGAGCGTTGAGTGTTTTCCAGCCAGTCTTTCTGTAGTAATAGCGCTTAGACTGTGACATGAACATGGAGGTTAGTAAACAGTTACAGACTTTGTTGTCTTTGTTCGCCGCAGTGCTGATAAAGACAAATAAACCCTCGTTATAGAGCTTTACATCGATGTTAAGACCGCAGGAACAGTGTCAGTTCGTGTCTGCACGCTTTGATTTGTTGTGTTTAAAAGAGAAAAAGCAATTATGACCCCTTTGTAATTGCTGTTTTGATTTGTACTTGATAACCAACACAGCTGTGCGAACACTATCTCCACAAACATATTTACAGTCACACACATACTCACACATACTCTCTCTCTCTCTGTCTCTCTGTCCCTCTCTCTAAGCAGTGACAGCACACTTGCCGTTTGGTTTGAGGCTTAACTGTCTTACCTTCTTTTATTTACCTTCTTTATTTCCTCCTCCTCTCCCTCCTGTTTTTTTGTGCTCCCGTATCCGCTGACCTTGTCCCGTCCCAACGCCTGCCCGCCCGCCTGCCAGAGGGTACAGAAGGCTGCCAAAATCAAGAAAAAGGCGGTGTGTAATAAACAGAGCAAAAGGAAGACCCTTTGGCCACTTTTCCCTACACTCTCACCTTTTCTTTTTTCATTTCATTTGTGCCTGTCTGGTTCCGTCTGTTTTCCTCCCATCTGTGTCACCTTTGTTGTGTGCATTAATTTAGTCGAACAAATCTTTGTCATGTTTTCCAGAAGTAAGACAAACATCTTTTTTTTATATATATAAGTGAAAGGCGATGCATTTCGGTAGTGAGAGTCTTTCCTAAGTCAGTTGAAATGTCTCAATATCAGTTAAACTGTAATGTTTTAACCAGATGCATCATCAAATGCTTTTGTGAAAGGACCCTTTATACTGACCGAAGATGAGGTGTACTATAATGCACCAGAGCCGCTAAAGCCAAATTCAATAAGAGCACATTTACGTGAATTTATGTGGAACCACTGTGAGCACACAGTAACAGAGAACCTGTCAGCAGAACACTGTAGGAGAAGCTCCAGGATGTATTACTTCACAAGTTTCTTTTCAGCACAGTATTAGCCTGTGCTATAACACTTTCATGAGATCAAAAATGTCTGATTAAGAGTACAATGGCTCATTGTGATTAACCTCTTACCCATGCTCTGGATTCCTGCTGTTATATTCCCTGACCGAGTGCAGGAATAAATGTCAAGTGATTCAAGTCAATCGAGTGCTATTAAAAACATAAAAAAGTCAAATTTACATTTGTTCCCTCAAACCGAAGAATCAGAAACTATGGAGGATTTTAAGCCACCACAATCGTCCAACAGCCAGACTCCTCGCATTATGAATGCACCAAGATAACGCGAAAAAGAAAACAGAAATCTAAAGGCCTTGTCAAGTTTAGCTTTTGCTGACAAAAACAGACAACATACTGAATATGACAATGTTTTACCTCATCAGCTGCAATGCTAATTTGTGTTTGCAAATTCAGTTGTACTTCTACTTGTACTTTTGTAGTATTTTTATGTGATTAACTCAGTTTTCATCAACTAATTCTTGCAGAAATAACATTTCAGTTCATATCATCCTTGGCATGACGGTGAAAAACAACCTCAATTCCAACTGAATTAGCATCTTTAAGACTCAGCGTTTTGAATAACTAAGGTGCGCTCAAAGACAAAAATGTATTATTCAACGTCGTTTAAAGTAATTGTTTGTTGTGGGATTCTGTACATTTCTGGTCTCATTTAGCTGTTAGGTCTTATATTCCTTTTCTTTTCTTTTCTTTTCTTTTCTTTTTACCATAACCTGACATGATTAGCTATAATCAAACTTTTCAGTGGTAATGTCAAGAATAATACTAATAATTTGATCTTATAGGCAGAAGTCCATCGTAGAGGAGGCTGATTGTTATTTCTCCTGTAACCATGGCCTCTGTAGAACATTAAATCCACAAGACAAGTTGAATTCTGTTCACAAAGCAAGACTGCGCACCTTTTCTCCAGGCAGAAGGTGTTCTGGAAACTACAACAGCACTCAGTTACATCTTTTTCCAATATCTGCTTAGTTTTAGTATCCTAAGACACTATACTCGGGATAAAAATTGTTTCAAGCCAGAGTCTCTAATAAATGATTCACCATTTATGACATTAAACATTTACAGTTACAGCTTTTAGCACTACTGCTTTATTTGTGAAATGCATGTGGCTCTTTTAATGAAGCAAAGACAAATATAATTTTATTAGTGCACACTGCACAGTGATGAGGAGAGAGATGTGAGCAGACTTGTTCCACTGCTGAAGCTGCATTGCTCTCACTCTCAAATACAGCCAGCTGGTCAGGGTTTAGTGATGAACTGTTTCCATGCCAGCCCGCCATCCTCGTGCCAAGACGGTTGATGTAAAGTAATGCCACTGCCAGACGCTTTCTTTTTCTGCCGTATCCACCTCACCTTTAGACTCAACAACCGGTCCATCTAACAAGCATTTTCCCCAGCTGGACCCTGAACTTTACATGCATGCATTTTTGGATACTAAACTAATATGTTTCTGTATTTAACACAGACACCATTCAGACAGTTGTGAATAACTGTAAACCATGTACAGCCAAGTTTGGCACAAAGATCTTGAAAGTCAAAGGAGACGATCTAACCACATCTTCTGTTTGTTTTTTGTTTTTTTTTATCTTGATGCAGAGTGCAGACGGAGATGCTCAAACCCTCACCGAGGTTGATCTATTCATCTCCACCCAGAGGATCAAAGTCCTCAACGCAGACTCACAGGTGAGAACCAGCAAGCACACGTACATCATGTTTCTGTTTTTTACCAGAGAGCGTTATTCTCACCAGTGAGAATGAAAGCTGTTCACCCTTCCAGTGCCTCAGCCACCCACTGAGGTATTACACATCAGGGGAGTGCTGTTGTGTCATAGCTGACGTAACTGCAGCTTAACTGTGGATACACTGCTTGTTATGAAATGCCATGACTGATTGTGGTTTAGTTATTTCTTTATTTAACCTCCTGATGTCACTGTCACATTTCTTTTGGACCCGGGGTGAGATTGAACTCTGCCAAGCCTAAAAATGCTGCACAAACATCTGTGTGTGGAGGGTGACTCAGAGCAACGATCAGAATCGGTCAAGTATTGGCCAAGTATGTGTGCACATGCACAGAATGTGACTCCAGTTTCACATTATTCTCAGTGTTCTTACTCAATAACAGACATACAGCTACAAATGAGATCAATAAAAACTAAACAAATGAGATAACGACTAGTAAAGACTAAAAAATGGTTCATGGGAGAGAAATGTGCTGCACAAAACATCTGATAAGAAAGTAGGTGTATAAACAGTATGTTAAAATCACCAATGGCCCAAACACTGTTAAAGTAAACACCAAAAAGTCTGTGTATAACTGAGCTTTTTTGTGGGTTGTGTATCATAGTACAAGTACTGCGATGAAGCAGTTGAGTATTCCAAAGAAATACAGAATAAACACAGGATAAATATGCACACATGAGGTGGACAGATAATGTAAATTACAATATATGCATGTATACATATCTATGCATTACATTACATTATATTATATTCAGCTTGCAGGATTTATATTGGCAGGTATTTACAGCAAGCAGGATATATGTATTATATTTGGCAGTGCATGAAAATGTGCATTTTAAAACTGTATAAATTTAGTGTATAAGTGGGGGTTTTGGTGCTTGAGGGTTATTGATATTGTGTGACAGACTTCATATAGACATCTAAATAATTAGAATGGCACACCACATGTACACTGGTGTTTCTTAAGATTGAGCCTTTCATACACATGTAAGCTGCAATTTAGGTCACTGTAAACAGACCTTTTTGGTAACACAATCTGCTTCCTGTTTACAATATCATGTGTAGGTGAATGGTCATAGGATATGCATGTTCAGGTGTGCCTGGTATGGTTGGAGATTTTTTTTTTGAGATGGTGCTAAAATGTCTTCTTTTCGTTTGTACGTGTGGATGAGGCCGCCACCAAAGAATGCCCAACACTTCCTTCTAATTCAGTCAAGCCTTATCAAATATCAAATAAAACATCATCAAATCCACTTGACCCGGTTCTGAATTTGGATCTGCATCAAATTGTACTCACTCATTGATATCAGCCACCAACGTACACCTTTTTTCATCAAGATCTGTGCATTATTCCATGAGAAAAGATAAATGAGATTCTCAGAATGTGAAAGAAAGTCAGACAAGAAATTCCTGGATCCGTCCCTTCATTCACAACAAAAGTTTTCTGGGCCGAGACCTATCCACCATTCAATTTTTGTTGGAATCTGTTCAGTAGTTTTTGTGTAATCCTGCAGACAAACCAACTATCAGACGGACACAGGTAAAAACAAAACCTCCTTAGTCAAGGTAATGAGCACATTTGTACTTAGTTAGCCATTTACTGAACTAATCAGAGGTAGAATATGGGTGTTGGTTTTTTCAGTTATTTTACAGACACACACAAGTTTGATTTCCGAAGGTCGAAAATCTCATTTATCCACCAGATTTTCTCATCTTGAAGTTTCTTTCTTAAACAAAGCTTCTCCTCACTGTTGCAAAGGCTTTGTAAAAGTTTTGTTGCCTTTTAGCATCGTGATACGCAGCTGTGTGAAGCACAAGAACAAGTCTTCACAGGAGGCAGAGACTTTGATAGGAGCAGAAATGCTTCTGAGAGTGCTGCAGTTCCTTGGATCATAAATACAGCTTTGTGTTCACAGTAACAGTTTAATGTATATGTGATAGATGATTCATTTGCAGTATGTCAGTCTGAGTTCCTGTTTGGTCGTCTGTGTGTGTGTGTGTGTGTGTGTGTGTGTTTGTGAGTGTGTGTGTGTGTGTGTGTGTGTGTGTGTGTGTGTGTGTGTGTGTGTGTGTGTGTGTGTGTGCGTGCGCGCGCGCGTGTGTGTGTGTGTGTGCGTGTGGGAAGCCTGGCAGAAAATAACGTGCTGCAATGCAGTGTCTATTTTCCTCCCTTTTCCATCTGGTTGCCAGTGGTCCTGGCTCTCTTAACGGGGAGATTGAGAGTGAAAAAGCCTTCGTGCTTGCCATCAACAGCCTTGTTGTAGCTTGCATGGGGTTTCTGACATTGATTCATAATAGGAACAACTCCAAAGGTGGGCTGGAACAACAGCACTAATTAGGCCGATGGAATAAAACCACCAGGCACAGTTAATGAGGTGAAGTTAACTAAACTGAAATGAAATTGAGCACATTATCATAAAACATGAACAAATGAGTCCTTCTCAGCAAACCTGCAGATTCAAGCCTATATCTTCTCTAGATTTCAGTTCCGTAGTTCAGAAACAAAGCCTCATAAAATCCACATCATGACACAAGACAGTTATTAGACTGAGTGAACAAACACGATTACACCAATCGGATCACCTAGTTTCAACAACACAAACTCTGGTATCCAGATGCTGGTTAAATATTTTGCACACCTGTTTATTATTTTCAGATGAACGTGTACTCACAGTCTAATTTATCTGTGATTTATCAGACTTTAATCCCATCGCAAAATACTCCTGAAAGCTGTGTTAGTATCAGAGGAACAAAACTAAAAAACTCACTGTGGTGACATTTGTGTCATCACGTCACTTTGTTGGTTCAGATGCGGAATTGTGGTGTGATCATTTTCTCTATTTACTGGCTCCATCTTGTACTCTCCAACACATATTTGAAACATCCTACTGTATCTTGTATACTGTATTTGCCTCAGTGCTCTTTACAGTCTGTACCGTAAATGACATCCTCCGTCCTTAGACCCTAAATTCTAGTGAGGAAAATATGATATTGAAAAAGAAAAACACTTTTGACAGGGAAAAAAGATGGAAGACATGCTGTAGATATTGTATGCACAGGACAACAAAATCACAGCTTAAAAATGTAATTGATTTAATGACTGTCAGTGAAATTATATAAAATATATGTAGTTTGGATCCAGGAAGACGTATGAACAGGCCGAATCATACAGTCTCCACTCGACTGTGTTGACCTGGACGAGGACAGGCCATACAAGATAATTAGCAAAAGTTCAGAATATAAAAAGATTTCGACTTTACAGTGTTAATATTTTTTTAAATTTTGTTTCAGATTTTAGGTCCAGTAGGATTTTATTTGACTTGAGGCTCACAGCTGCAAATCAAATGTCTTCATAGCCTACATGACATATTATAAAGTCACAAATTGAAACTTTACTTGTAGAGTATTATAAAGAAATATATATTTTTTTTTATTTCGTCTTCATTTTACTAAGATCTCCCATTGAGATTATAGTCATATTTACAACAGCGATCTGGCCAAGATAACAGCTGTACAAAAGCACAAGATATTGTAACAGAATATATAAAAACAATACAAAAATCCACAATAAATCAAAACACCTATTCAGACACAGCAGCCCCTCAGGAAAACAACCACATGCCTCCTTTATAACATTCCTAATGATGCCTTTAAATTCATCAGTGGATATAAATGTGTGGGCTGATGTTCAAAGGTTGATTTTGTCTTCGACGTGTGAGAATTTGGTTGATTTTGCCAACAGGAGACGATGATGGACAACGCACTCCGTACGATATCCTACATCGCAGACATCGGGAACATCGTGGTCCTGATGGCGAGACGCCGGATGCCACGCACAGCCTCCCAGGACTGTATTGAAACTACGCCCGGGGCACCAGAGGCAAAGAAGCAGTACAAGATGATATGCCATGTCTTTGAGTCTGAAGATGTAAGTGCTTCAAGTTCAAAAACCTGATATATCTGATCACGCTTTATAAGAGTAGCTGTCAATTTTAAATGACAGGAAGTAGCTGAGAGGAAGTCAAAAAGGTGTTCTTGGAGAAAAGTCTTCCAACATCTAAAGAAAGTAAGAGATGAGGATTGTCATTGCTTTGTTTAGACTTTATTGTCTTTAATCCTTAATTTCTATTTTTGTGTCTGCTCCACATGTATTTATTAATTGTATATTTATTTGTACATTGTAAAGTATGTAACATAAGCTGATGCCACATAACAAAGCATTTACAGCCCAAGTGTCCAATCATGTCCCTAAATACATGAGTACTCAACGACACGTACACAAAAGACAAAACAAACACAAACTCAACAATAAATATGTACAAGACAATACATACAAAACAATATTAGATATAAACTGTAATACAAATCAGACTACATGAGTGATCTCTTCAGAAACTGTTTGTCTGATTTTAAAATGATCTGGTTTGAGTTCCGCAGGAGGAATTCCACATATTGATCCCCCGAACAGGAAAAAAAGCTTTTGTCTAAATCAGGATTCACATAAAAGCATGTTTCAGTTCCCGTTTGATGCTCCGCGTGTTACTGAGCCTTGTCACAGATGTTACTTCAATATAGATATTCAACAAATGATGCTGTGGGACCTTCAATAAGCGACCACAGCAGCTCAGTGACGTGAAATGACGACAAATGGCTGGGCTTTTTAAAATCTTTAGTTTATTTTTTTGAAGACAGAGAGCTGCTGCTTGTTTTGTCGAGGCAGATTCAGTAAGACTTGGCATGATGAACAATGTTGCACAGAGGAGCCAGCAGCTCAGTGTCTGTTGCCAGTCAGTATAAAGGCTGGACTCCAATCTGTCCTCTCTTCATCTCATTCTGCTGCCAGGTTTTAAAGGCCGGACAGAGTTATAATAGAACCATTCAGCCGCTCATCCATCAACTTATAAACAGTTTCTGTTATTGTGGCTCTGCTGGCTGTGTGCACTGTTTGCTTGGTTTTGATGTTTTTTTTATGGTCGTGCAAAACTCAGCCAGAGTGTATTGATTCTGAGAGTTTGGGTCATTACTGTCTGCAGATTCTGCAAGAGATTTATATGCAAGTGCAGAATCTAATTACAAAGGAAAATAGGGGATTACAGCATGCAAAATGATGTAGATTATGCAGCAAAGATCTCCACAGTTTTTTTTGTTTTGTTACAAGTTTATATTTGACTAATCTCCCTTTTTATAAACTTTTATCTTTCTTGGTAGCAAATGTCCTTTGTGCCAGGGCCCCAGTGTTTTCTTCTGCTCAGCCCCCACAACCCTAACAGATGAGCTAAAGCTGCCCTTCAGCGAAAGCACATTCTTGTGATATTTCTGTCAAAGCAGACATTCAGATCTCAGAGGTGGTCATGTTTTCCTCTCTCTTATTTTTCCTCTTCTATTATTTATTTGAGTGAAGCTCACATCGCAACCAATTATCCATCAGCTGTATCAATCAATTGTGAAGGTTGGTGGGAGGTGCGAGTTCATTGCCGATTGTCACAGCATCCACACTAAAGATCACACTGACATTTAAATCTATTTGGGTGGGTATTTTTCCCTTTAACACGTGTGAATGTATATTTTGTCTAAATTATTTTATTTATAAGGCTGAGGTATTCTGTAATCTTTCCATGTACTATCTGGTAAATGCAGAAGCATCCCCAGAGATATGAGCATTGACTGTTAAAGATATAGAGGAAGTGAAATCAATGTGGAAGCGCCTAAAGCATCCTCCCGTCCAATTGAATGCAGGCTTGACACGACTTCTTACTTGAATTATTACCTCAGTTAATAGTTTCTCAATGAGTTCATGGTCTTTTTCAATACACTATTATGTTCATTTTGTAAATGATGGTCCCATTTAGAGTATAATAGATAATAAAGCAGGGTATGCAAAAGAGCATGATTATCTTGTGATTGACAAGTCACTACCATGGCAAGTCCTCGAGTTCTCAGTCAGATCCAAACAGGATATCCTTCCCAGCACCGCCCACTCATCACAAAATGGTCGCTTCTGGTTCCAAAAGACAAAATGGCGAGGGACGTAACTCTAAACTCGATGCTTTAAAATGGTAGTCCACAAATCAGTGGGTGACATGATGGGTTCACAGTTAGGTACGAGTCCTCCTGGTTGGGAATAACTGCTTTAAAGTCCTTGATTTGTGTGGCTGAAATTGTGTATCATTCCATCACTGTGGTAAAGACAGAACGTTTAGTTTGTGTAGATTTAGTTTCTATGGCTGTTTTCATTAAACTTCATTCCTCCTCACTGAGACTCCAGCAGGGAAATGCTCCTGTCTTTTCCGCTCTCATCTGAAAATTCAAACAAAGAGCTTATGACAGTCAAAATCAGTTTCTATTATGCCACAACATACTCTGGGCATACTCGATGCTGCTATTGTTTGATGCCACCGGATGTTCATTACCCACACTATTGTTATTTATATATAACTCAGTGAAGCTGAGCTTCTGTGAATCTAACAAAACAAGATCACAAACACATGCTTATGTCTGCCTGCAGGCCCAGCTAATCGCTCAGTCCATCGGCCAGGCGTTCAGCGTAGCTTATCAGGAGTTCCTGAGAGCCAATGGCATCAACCCCGAGGACCTGAGCCAGAAGGAGTACAGTGACATCATCAACACCCAGGAGATGTACAATGACGACCTCATTCACTTCTCCAACTCTGAAAACTGCAAAGAGGTCGGTGTATATCAAATGTGCAGAACACGCATTAATTTTCCTGCAACTTCAAGATTTTTCTGCAGATGTTTGTTGGTGCTGGGAAAAAACGAGACGCTGTGAAATGTAACATGTGGCACAAATGGCACTCCTGCTGCAGGGCCATCAGAGAAAGTATACAGTAGCTGTTAACTAATTAGACAGATTAGGAGGCAGATGGCACAGTAAAATCCTCAAGCATGTCAACTCTTGGTTTTTTTAAAAATATTATCGCCGTAGCATTTCCTCTAGAACTTACAGTGCGCTGAAAGCATTACTGGAGGCTTTGAGAGAATTACAAACCGTGTAACAGTTTCTGCTGTACGAGCAGAGAGGCTGCACGGGCGCCACCACACAGCTGCTATTTCAGAGGCACGTGGGTAATTTTTAGCGGTGATGGGGAAACTGGGCTTTCTCGAAGCAATAAAGCTTCCTCACCAACTGTGTGGAGAATAAGTTCATTTCACAAGGCTTCACGAGTAGCTGGCATCTGAGAGTGTGAGCAGAAAACTGTTTCCTGCATTAAGACAGTGTGGAGATTCACACAGTGCTTGGATCTGTAAAGCCGTGTGAATTGAAATGCTGATGTTATAAATTCAGAATAAAATCATTTAAATCCGGCTTTCATCTGGCTTTAAACACTGATCAACTTCTGTGCGGTGAAGTGATAAACATCAAACATTGTTCACTGAGGTAACACCAGGTGGAGGTTTTAGAGAAGAGTCAAGACTGTTTAATTAGATTTAAAGGGATATTCCGGTGTAAGTTAAATCCATGTTCTAACACACCTTACATCGAGTACGACCCCCCCTCCAGAGATAAAGTTTGTGGACCGCTAGCTCACGTAGTTTTAGCATCCTCAGAAACCACCGCACAACAACACAACGCTGCAGTAAATGGATCCAATGGATCGCCATCAAAAAGCCACAAATAATGCTCAGAACAGCACCAAACTTCAGCAACATTACAAACAGGGTCCCAGCACATATTTCGAGGTATCAAACATTTGATATTACCGAGTGCAGTAATGATATTCACTGGGCTGCGGGACTTCCCCACAACGAGCCTGCAGCTGGAGAGGTGAGTTAGAACATGGATTAAATTTACACCGGAATATCCCTTTAAACATACAACAAGGAACTTTTAATAGATTATGAAACAATTTCAGTTCAATACTGATGCCTCTATGTGACCTACATAAGCATACGAAGCATCAGCAAGAGGTCCGGCTAATTCTTTATAGTTCATAGTTATTTTCAATGCCTGTCAGTGGGTGGGATTCGACTGCAGGTTGGATGAGTCATAAAACTAAACCTATTTTTTATGGTGGAGTGTGGAGGATGAATTGAGGCTCACAGCCTGAGATGAGAAGCTGCTCTGTGGTCAGTTGGTACTGTACGACACGAAAACCAAGTTTTCTTCGTGTCAGTATCTTCACATTACAGTTATTGATCTTAAACAGCCACAAATCCATACATGACCTCATCATTATGCAGCCTGCAAACATTGTAGAAGAACTCAATAGAAATGTTCCTCCAGTGTCCATAATGGTATCTTAGCTTTTTGTGATTTTTTTTCTACACTACACATCCCTAAAATATGTACAACCGAAGCTAAAAGTTAAAGGTAAAGCATTTAAATTGAGCCAGAGATAGAAATAAGATGCACGAATCAAATGTTTTAAATCAAATTTTACCAGATAAAAACAGAAAAAATATCGAACAAAAGATTTCTAAACATAGACAAAAATATATCTTAACACTCCAAAGGTGGTCACCTATGAACAAAAGCTGCGAAACGTCACCGACTTAATTTTTTTTCCTCATCATCAAGGCCTCAAAAAAGACAATACAAGTAGAAAAATTGTTCCAAAATAAATGCATGTACCCTAAAACAATGACGTCATCACGAGCGTGCGTGATGCGGCAGAAGACAGAAGCCGTGGCAGAAAGAATTGACGGTGCTGTGGGTTTTAGATCGATTTAAACTGAATCATGTAAACAGCGATCGCTCTGTCCCAGGTCTGATTTCATAGAGTAGAACAGGAAAAATAGTATTGCAGATATTTTGCGTCTCTCTTTCACACATTTCCAAAACAAATGTACGAGCCAGCCAGATCAAGATCTTTACGACAGGAAGCAGTAGTGCTCATACCACTGTAGCAGCTTTAATGTCTGACATACTAACTGTATTATTATGTCAGTATTAACATTATTGAGAGAGAGCACTTCTCTAAATCAAACATCTACCTGAGTACTGTATGCTCTTATAAACAGCTCTGCAGGGCACATTTGAACAATTATGGAACATTAAATGGGATTGACTTGACTTTTAGAGAATCTGTCCTTTAGCTGCTGAATATGTCAACATAATGGTTATGCAGTTAATATTATTACAGTGATATATGTTGCAATATGCTACGAACGGTAGAAGTTCAAGAGAGGATCCATACATGTATAAAATACACAGCTGGTTATGTCTGTTGTTTGAGAGATTGTGGTATTTCTTCACATAATGTGTTAATAAATAATATATCCAACATTGCCAGAAAGGAGTGCTGCTCATTGATTTGCAACATAGCCTGAAGTAATATAATACAACCGGAGATATTAATAGGATAGATGTCGTGGTAGGGTCTCACAGTGCTGAACAGCCTTGGAAGGAAAAAGGAGAGAAAAAGTGAATTTTCTGACTGTTATTAAAAAGGATTCATGTTGTTTCAAGTAAAAAAGATTTCTTTACGTATTCTTCAGAAAGCTGAGACTGAATCCGGTGCTGCTGAGATTTACTAAAGCAGATGAAGACACAGTAGTGTTGAAATGTTTGTGTTTTAATTGTTGTGGTAATTTTAATTGCTCCAGTCAGTCAGCATGCTCTAATCATGGTGTTAAAGATGATCACCTTCTGTACAGGATGAGACCTGACAGACTGTCTGCTCCTCTCTCTCCACCTCCAGCTGCAGCTGGAGAAGAGTAAAGGGGAGATCCTGGGTGTGGTGATCGTGGAGTCGGGCTGGGGCTCCATCCTGCCCACAGTTATCTTAGCCAACATGATGAACGGCGGGCCAGCCGCTCGCTCTGGCAAGCTCAGCATCGGAGACCAGATCATGTCCATTAACAACACCAGCCTAGTGGGGCTGCCACTGGCCACCTGTCAGGGAATCATTAAGGTACAGAGACACTGGAGATGCAGTTGAATGTGTAAAATAAGTATGATTTCTGTAAAACTGAACTACTTTTATGTATGTGTGTTCCTCTTTTGTTAAAGGGCTTGAAGAACCAGGTTCAAGTGAAGATGAACATTGTCAGTTGCCCTCCTGTCACCACAGTCCTCATCAAGAGACCAGATCTGAAGTATCAGCTGGGCTTCAGTGTCCAGAACGGCATCGTAAGTGTAGTTCTGACTTCTTTATGTTACTTGGAAGCATGTAGGGTCATCACTGTGATATAAGGTCATCATAATACCAGAATATTTGGCACAGTTTAGTACAGTACGATTAGAAATACAGTCATACTCAATACTGCTTTCAAAACCACCACTAAAAGTAAAAACACTCCTTAGGATGGGATCATTTTTGTTTTCTTTTAACTTACAACCTGTACACAGTGCTGGTGCAAGAAGAGTTCCTTAAAGCATAACCACACATTGGTGATTAAGTTAATATCTGTGCAGCCTTGGGTGCAAACCGTAATTATGGATCTGTTTTATTTGTAGCTGTGGTACTTTTAATGCTATTGTATTTATGATTAACAGAAATTAAATTATTTTAAACATGCGGCATCAAAAAACGTATCAAAGTATCGATACTTTCAACAACCTTACACAAATCGTAATTAAAATGTGCAGCTTTTTTGTGATTTTGTATTTTTCTCTTGAGTAAACTGTTAATTTTAACATTCAGTGCGGTATATTCCGTACTTGTCCTGTACAGCATGTGTACTTTCCCGTCTCAGTTTAGATTAATCTCCTCATTATTGTATTTGCCCCGTGTTGGATACACTGTAGAAACACCGTGTCATTTGCAGGGTTGTGATAAATTGCTGTTTCGCCTTGAAAAACATACACCAAATGCAACTCCTGCTAAAAAGAACATTGTATTTAGCATAGATGTGATGTGCAGTTTGTCACTGTCTTTAAATATAAACTATCTGTTGTAGCCTCAGTTTCAGATGCCATCACAGCATTGCTACAGACATTTTACCTTTCCCCTGGCATATACCTCTGAATTCTTGCAAAATGCATCTAACATGAAGACTTTTTCTTCTGTGTGTGTGTGAATGTTTTTTTTCCGCCCATCAGATATGCAGTCTGATGCGAGGAGGCATTGCTGAGCGAGGAGGAGTCCGCGTGGGTCACCGGATCATAGAGATCAACGGGCAGAGTGTGGTGGCAACAGCACATGAGAAGATTGTCCAGGCCCTGTCGAACTCCGTCGGAGAGGTTAAACTCATGAACACAAACACACACACATACACACAGAGAATAATTATATACACATGTACGTATGTGTATCTTTTATCCGCCGTATTTGCGCAGAGTCTATACAGGCTCTGCATTTAGTAATGAGGTTCTCTGCCCGTAAAGATCTCGGAAATCAGTTGTTTAATCTCTTCCTGACTCCAGAGAAACTTTCTAAAGCAAAGCAAGAAAATAACCCTGATGGATTATTTCAGGCTCGGACTGGTGACCACTCATTTTTAACTGAAACCCTGCATTGCAAACTGGGTCGTTAGGTTTGAAAGATGTCGGCATTTACCAGGCAGGGGAAGACTAATAAAAGGAGTGATTGAGTATCTTTATAGGAAATGTTGGACCCAGCTTGTTTGGACAGTAAAAGTGAGGATATCTCGGCCTGTGCTGCCTCGACCTGACAGTTCCTCTTTTAATTCTGTCTCTGGCAGGTTGTATTTTGTGGACGTGCAGTTTAACTGGAGTAGTCGGAGCCAAGCATATCAAACAGCTAATAAAGACTGCAAATGTGGGTGGAGGGTTCTGTGCTGTGGATGGATGGAAGGAATCTGTCATGTTCGTTTCTGTGTGGAGTCTAAAACATGGGTTCGAAATCACTTGCTGTTTACTTCTCAGTAGTCTGTGATCTCTGTGTAGAGGAATATTTAGTGTATAAGACAGAAAAATCAAAAACTCCACAGAGGTCGTTCCTCTTGCCCCAACCGGCCTCTAAATTTACCTCTTTGACCTGTCTGCACGCTGCGAGATGGTAAATAAATCGTGTTTAGTGACCATTGATTTTACACTACTTTTTATGTTTCATTGTGGGATAATATAAGTCAGAACAGAAGCCCGGAGATAAATCGATATATGAAACAGACATATTGAGAGTTACGCCAAAGAAGTAGAAGGTCAGGAAAGTGTCAGCTGATGAATACCAGAAGCCAGAAGAATGAATGTTGCTTATATACAAAAAACTGTGTGTGCCTGTTCCCACACATACTTAAAGCAATTTTGATCACTTCTTATTTACATTGGAGCTGTTAACGTCCACGTTCATCATCTTTCCATTTGATCCTGAATTGCAAAGCACTTTGAAAAGTCTGTTTCAGTTTGAGCTCCGTGTTTATTCAGTGCTCATCCGTCTGACTTACAGGAATGATGATGAAGACATTATCGTTATTAATGATGATTTATGGGTCCATGTGCCGTGCGTAACAGTCGCATGTAGCGACAGCTGCTCTGGTGCCGCTGGAGAACACAGACAGTTAAACCACATTGCGCTTCTTGTTTTACCGTTCTTCTGGGACCAATGAGTGGTGGAGCCGACGCGAGCGTAGACACGCCGGGTGTTTCTACCTCCATTTGCGGATAATTGTGGGATTGGGAATGAAGCTTGTGCACGCCTGCCGGTTTTCTCAAAGACAAAAAGAATATAAAACAGAATCAGGCATACACACAGCTTCATAAATCTGTCCAAAAGAATGTGTATGAATATTTCTGTCTTCTGCTTATACAGTTTTACTCATGAATCCATTTAGTCGTGAGGTTTATGCATCTTCTAAATATCGATAAGAAAACACTTTTCGCTGACTCTGTGTTGTTGTTTTCTTTCTCTCAATGTCAGATTCACATGAAGACCATGCCTGCAGCCATGTTCAGACTTCTGACAGGACAGGAGACACCTATGTACATATAAACAATGGCCAGGGACCGCTCCACAGGACGGGCTGTGATCAGCTGTGATTGGTATTCTTATGGGTCAAACCAAGCTGACCAGCGCCCGGGGGGGTGGGGGAGGATCACTTCTCCCTGTCGATTCATGTCTCTCTTTTTTCTTCTTTTGTTTGAGCTGGTGACTTCATCATCATCATCATCTCTTCCATCATCTGTGCTTAACATGCATCGGCCATTTTATTGACATGAGATGCTTTTTCCATCCAACCAGCTGAAGAGACTGTGTGTGTGTGTATGTGTGTGTGCGTGCGTGTGTGTTATTTATTTGTCCTGTCTGTGCTTTTTCTGTGTCACTCCAGTGAGACTGAGTGGACGGACTTATCGAGCAAATGCGTCACAGATTATTTTTTTATATTCATGTAATGCAATATGGTACTTCTACTATACTCCTTGTATAGTTTCATTTTCTCCACTGTTTATTTATTTCTCATGTAAATACATATTTTGCTAATATTGCAACTGGAGGCAGAGGGGAGGGAGGGGGCCCGCAGCTGTAAATATTTATTGAATCTTGCTGTTGAACTGAAAAACCATGATGATGGCAGAGACACAATCAAATGCCAGACACCATCGTGGTTGCCAGTGAAAAGGAGAATGCATCAAGTGTTTGAAATGTCGGGTTTAAATATGCTACGTTGATATAATGTACATGTGAATCAAACCAACGCTTGCAGCAGGGGTTTATGGGAGAAATGCCATATCCTTTTTGATTTATCTTCATCATACGGCAATACACGAGTTCAGCCTCTGAATGGCAAGATTAGTCTTTTCTAAATCCCATGTACAAACACTCACATACATTTAAATAACAAGCAACTGAATACAGCTATTACCATGCATTAATTATGCTTTTGATATCAAAGTCACATGTATGAGGAAATTAAGTTTCTTTTGTGTGCTACTCTACTGTATGTTCATCTTTAGTGTTCCTGACTGAAAACTCATGCATACTATGAGCGGATTGTGAATGTAACTGTGTTGTGTGAGCTGTCCCATTGCCATAAGCAGTATTAGAATGTCTGTACATAAGGAGAAACTCGTCTAGTATTGTGCTCATGTTGGAAAAAAAAAAACAAAACAAAACAAAAACACACAGGTTTAGTCACCGCGAACATCTTCCCACCTGTATGTTGGCTTTCAGTCCTGAGAGGGAAAGAGAGAACTGTGAATCACACACACTGTGACAGAAACAAGCCTTACCACCGAGTAATGGTTTTGCAATGCATTGTAGTAAATTTTAAACCATATGAACATAATCTGTGTGCATGCCTCGTAAAGTAGTACCATGTCATTGTGGCAAGATAATAAAATCTGAGCTAAACCTGGCTGGTTTTGTTGGACTGAATCAAATTGAAGACTGAAGATGTTTTTTGTTTTTTTGTAAAGGGATGTGTTCGCTGTATGAAAGCGTAGCCTTGGCACCAATCTGTTTCTGTGAAAGCCCACTGCTGCCAAGAAAAGAAAAGAACTTCAATGTTATGGTATTTCTCAAAACAGCTATGAGTTTCGGTCTTTCTATACACACTTCCCACAAAGCTCACCGCTGCAAAGTGAATCAGTAAATTAATTGTAGCCGGTGCGACAGCTTCATGTCGACCTTGGAGATCTTTAGATAGTATGGAAACTTTCAAAGAGCGTGGAGTATCTAAGCTGCAGTCTGGTAGATATTCCCATTGGCAAAAAATGGCTAAATATGTTCAGGTCCTGTTTATTTACAGTGTAAACACAACTTTTGCCCCTCTGGTCTTTTGAAGTGCCATTATTGTTGACTCAGCTATCAGTAACACAGGATGAAACATGACTTTATTCGTTCATTTACTCTTTATAATGTATACATGAGAGCAGGTACCAGTGACTGGATCTCCAGACGCTCTTCATTTTCCTGGAAGACTTTGTGCCTGGTGGAGAACACAGCAGTACAGCAAATACAATGTTTATATGGAACCCATCTAAATGCCAATGGTGACATTAGTCTATAGCCATTATATTGTGCAATCAGCATTCACTTTAAAATCATGCACTTACACAAAAAACCTGTCTAAACTTGTTTGTATATAATACCAATTATGTACTATTGGGACAAAAACACTGCAATGTTTTCACTTTAAATCTCTAGTTCCCCCTAATGGCTATATTTAGGTAGTGCAAGTTTTGTGAGAAACAAACAATTTGTTAAATTAATTTTATTAAGGTTTTTTTTTTCACTACAGTGGCTGTAAGCAGTCTATCAGAAATTTAAAGAGCAGCACATTTGTAAATTATATAAAATCATAAAAGAATTAAAATGCTTTTTTTTTTTAAATAAGCACCATAGAATTATAACTCATACCGTTTGATGCAACAACATCTCTGACCTGCAGGCAGTACAGCAGTAAGTAGTTTAAGTAGTCTCTTTGAACTAGCCGTTATCTTCCTCTGGGTCAATGTCCAGTGTGTGTCTGTCCGTCATGCTGAGTCACTCGCAGTCGGTGAGGTTTGCTTCACTCCAGGGGATCAAGGATCCTGGTCATTCTGGTCACACTTTAACATGACCTTGATCCCCAGACCCTGACGCGTGGTCTCAAAGGCCGCGATCGCCTGCTGCAGAGGGAACCGATGCGTCACGAGGGGCTTCACATTCACTTTGCCAGACGCCAGCATGGCTATGGCCATCGGCCAGCTGCAACACAGCAGGACAAACATTTTACTTTAGAGTTTAATCTCTGTGATACCTATTACTTAATTTTTACTGACTGTAAACAAAGTGAAGTTGAACTGTATCCAACTTTGCTTTAAACATCTGCTTATAGAATAAGAAGGGCAGTTAATCAATATCTCCTTACGTGTTGCAGTAGCGGAAAACTCCTCTGATGTCCACTTCTCTTACAGCAGCATTGATCAGAGGAACAGTGGCCATCTCAGAGCCAAGGCCCACCAGCACGACCACCCCTCCCGAACGTGTCGCCTGACAGGAAAGAGACAAATATCACTTGAATTATTTCAAAAAACAAACAAAGAATAAAAACACTTTTGGCATTTAGCAGGCTGACTCAGAGTATAACATAATAAAGAATATAATACAGGCAGTGGTAGAGAATGTATACAAATTCCTAAACTGAAAACAGACAACTCTTTAGCTTCAGCTTATCTTTATGAGGTTAATACTGATTGCACAGTGTAATGGCTGAACCCTATAAACTCTGTTTTTAGTCCAGGCTTGTTTTGTCCTGAAAAAAATGAAGGAAGGATTACAACAAGACAGCACATCTGCCATTGGGCAACCAAAAAAGGAAGAGGTACTGTTACTATGGAGCAACTGGAATAACTGTGGGAACTCACACAGCAAAAGAAATCTCGCTGAAGGCGAACTAGATCAGCAACAAAACCTACCGACTTATTGATACAACCTGGTGCGTCTTTTCACAGCACTGAGATCAGGGTTTCATGGGCCAATTGTGATTCTTATTATTGTTTTTGCATTGGACAGTAACCGGGATGCTAGCAGTTGCCATGCTGCTAATGCTGTCTTTACAAAAGCACTTGGACCCCTTCTAGGATTTGATTTCAGAAGTTGTCTGTTTCCACTTGAAGTAAAAACAGTAATACAAAAAGTTGCTAATTTTACATGCTGTAAATTTAGTAGGTAGTTTAATCTGTAATGTAACAAGTAGCTGAAGCTGTCAGATTAAGTGTGGACTAACAAATACAGTATGACCCTTCTATGATATTTTACAGGGAGAAAGACTCGTACATAGATGGCAGTTTGAATGCAGCTCTCAGCACCAGTGCACTCAATAGTAATGTGAGGCTGAGCGCCCAGCAGGTCGTCTACGCTCTTAGCCAGCTGCTGGGCTCCGTCTTCTTTCTTCACCGTCAGCTGGAAGTCTGCGCCCAACTCTTTAGCCATTGTCAGACGCTCCGGGAACAGATCTGAATGCAGCAAAGGTGGATCAGAGAACAAAAGACGGGACTGAATCTGTATGAGCCGTTTCAGCTGAGGTGGATGTTTGTAAACTGCGTGTGTTACCTGTGATGACGACCTTTGAGGCTCCCATCGCTTTGGCCACAAGCAAACAGACCAACCCGATAGGTCCTGTGGAGAGAGAGGAAATACACAGCATGACCACTGCAGAGAGTAAAAAGAGCGAATGACATAATGTGTGCTCAGCTTTTATCTTGGACCTGTTCAGCTTAACTTACCGTTGTAGAAGAATTTGCTGTTTCACCTGATATTGCTGAACACACCTGCCTAAAATGTTCATTAGCTTGTTTTTTACAACATGAGGGATTTGTTAAATATTAAGTCTCTTACAAGGTGCGTTCAGGTTCGGCAGTTTTTGCCCTCGTTGGAGTTTTGTTGAGTCAGTATGAGTCTTGTTTTTGTGACTACACCCACTGATTCTTTACCTGCAGGGGCATGTTACTCCAATCAACCTCTCTGTTTGTATTCCCTAACGGTGCACGGTGAAATGCTGCCTGCCGTGTCTTGTTAGTAAAGTACTAAAGTCTTTTAATTCAATTTCAATATTCTGGTCTCATTTCTACCTGCACCACAGATGAGCACTGTGCTGCCGAGGGTCACACCACCTCTGCGACAGGCGTGGATCCCCACAGACAGAGGTTCAATCAGAGCTCCCTCTTCGTAGGTCACATTGTCAGGCAACCTGCATCGTTGGGGAAAAAAGAAAAGAGTGAGAGAGAAATCAAGACGAAGGAGGACATAAAAGGATACCGCAAATGTTGGGCAAGAGCGTCAGTTGGCAGTCAGATCAGGCCGTTGTTGTGCAAACTCTGGTGCGATCATGAACAAAAAGTTACTTGTAACAGAAGTTGGCACTGTGCTTGTAGTACTGGCTGAGGTTTCCATCATCGGGGGGCGTGGCACAGAAGAAGATGGTGGGAGACAGGTTATACCGGCCGTTTTTTACCTGCTCGTCCACATGGCGGGGCACGCCAGGCTCAATGGCCACTCTGTCACCTGAAAAGTAAACAGCACTGCATGAGTTTATCAAGGCATTACTATCACGGAAGGTCTGAGTGTGAGCTTCATTTCAACGGTATATAAATGCGAAGATGTGTGAGATGCATTTGTGGCTCCACACGTAGAAATGACCAGAGTTGAGAAAAATAATACACCCCTTTGGAATAATAAATATTGTTGTTTGAAATGTAAAAACACTTCCACTTCCACATATCACCCACTCACCTACTTTAAGGTGCTGGACTGCAGACCCGACCTTCACCACCCGTCCTGACGCCTCGTGCCCCAAAACCATTGGCTTTGTGAGCACAAAGTCCCCGATTCGGCCATGCTGCCAGTAGTGAACGTCTGAGCCACAGATTCCAACAGAGTGCATCTGGAGCAAAACCTCTGGGTGCAAAATATGGACAGACAGTATTTACTCATGACAGGGGAATGCATTTCATCACCCTGTAGTAGAAAACACGCTACACACCAGTCTGATTCCAGATTTCACAATCATTTCCTACATCTTTAAATTTTAACTCACACTTTAGAATACCAGAGCTCATATTACAAGCATATTATATTGATTTCATTACTGAAAGGTCTTCATAGCTCATTTGTTGTTAACATTAGACAGGGGAGTGGTCTATTGTTTAAGATCATTAACAAAGCTAATAAAAGCTTTAGAAACAGCGGTTTACAGTATAGTCATATATTCGTAAAGCATTTTGACATGCAGTGCTCTTTAAATGAGAAACAGATTGTCCAGAGTTACCTGCACTGATGTAATGCATGAAGTTTATTTAATTTCACGCACAATAACCTCACATAACCTGCGCACACAGTCTACACATTTTGTTGAAGCGGCCTGTAAACTGTTAAGACATGTCATACCATCGGGTCCTGGCTCAGGGACGGGACGGTTTTCCTGTAAGAAAATGCAGAGAGGTTGGATTCAGTTTTAAATCCCACCGAGTGTAACTCACTAATCGTCTCATGCACATGGACCACGTTTGTGCTCGTACCAGCCGCAGGTCTCCCTTCGCGTGCAGCACCACAGTCAGATTCTCGTGCGACATGACGGCTGTGACAGCGGGCTGAAAATGAACCAGACAGACGAAGAGTCCGAAGTGACAAAACCTCACTTCAGCTGGTGTCAAAGTACAACCAGCAGTGAGCTTGAGCTACACCTTCCTGCTAGCTAGCAGGGCCGGTACCAAAACAAAGCGTGTGATTGGCTAACGACCCATGGAAGAGTCCACTCTGTAGGGGTGACCGCGACCACGCCAAGAAATTCAACCTCGCTAATTTACTACATTCAACCCTCACATTGCTCGGTGTGATTTTGCAATGTATTAAAATTATGTCGTTGGTAATTATAAGCTGATATTAAGCCTGTCTAATCGATATGCCATGATGTGATTACCATTAAAAACCCTCTAACTTTAACGTAATTCTACGCTCAGTCCGATACGATACGATCGTCCAATAGAAAACAGGCCCTACAGAGTGAAGTTCATCAGTTTGTTTTCATCTGATGGAAATATTACATTTAATTAATTGAAACCATTGTGAGTATAGTACCTGTTTGTTTTTGTATAAAATAAACATCTTTCTGATTACTTACACATTACATATTTACATATATGTCAACACATTTTTTTTTCTTTTTTACTTTCTACATTGTAGAGAAGTTTCTGATTTCAGATTTCTTATTGAAAGTTTAAAAAAGCTGAAATGTCTTATTGTCAAAGTGTTTGTTTGATCAAATTGTAAATGTTAAAAAATTGATATATTTGTTCGTACAACACACTTGTTATACGTCTCACTTATTTATTTCTGTCTGTCATCTGTGGCTTTTCCAGATTTGAGAGGCGAAATCAATAAAAGATAAAAAAAAAAAAAAAAAAAAAAAACAGATTCAAACTGTGTGAACTCACTTGCAATTAATACTGTAAGACTGCAAACAGATGATTAAAAAAGCAAAATACTCCATCAGTTACCCTCTGGTCAGTATGACTGCACCTAACACCTTGTGCTGTATTTCTTACAATGTGCAGATTGTCTGTTGAGGTTTGTCTCTCGATGGTAACTATGTTAGTTGAGTGCACAAATTCAATTTCTGTGACTCCTCTTTTGGACAAGTGTATCCTCACTACGTTATCATATCGGAAACTGAGTAATATTGTACACACTCTCAGACAGATGTAAGAAATTGTTATTTTAGCCTTTTGTACCATCTACCTATTTCAGTTTCACTGGGCAACTGGAACAAAATGTGACTATGTGAGAGGGATAAAACAATAAACAGACAATGAAATAATGTGGACAAAATGAAATCAAAATTAGCCTTGGTACACTGATTTATTCATGTCAGTGTAAACATCTATAATACATTCTCACAATGCAACCTTAATAAAAACAAAATAACACATTTTCTGGTATAATATATATAGTATTGCTTGTGACTGTTAATACCACAACTGATGTTTATTCTTCTTCCACACTCTTGTCTCTGAGTGCACGACTGGTTACAGATGTGGCAAACAGCCTTTACAGTTGGAACATCGGACACAACCAGGATGGAAATCACTCAGATCACCTGAATATTTCTGCAGGTTGTCCATGCTGACATACCCTGCAGTATAAATGAATGAGTCACCAGAATAAAAAAGCATGTAAACACACAGAACATGCAAAATATACTTCTTCCAATACCTGCAGAAGACTCTCTTTTAAAAATATGGATTGCACCACATCTTCAATATGGTTAATCATCACTTCTTATCTTCTCAAAAACAAGTACAGACATTAACTCAAAGAACAGCAATATTGGAATTATGAAAGTATTAATGATGTTTCACCTGTGAATATGTTGCTAACTGGATAATCCCGCAAATGACCAAATAGAGGGGCTTCACATCCTGATGAGTCTGTGTCACATGGTTCAGAGCTGCTTAAAGAGTGTCAAAGGCAAAATCAGCTGTGGGACAGTTTACAATATCTTTGAGCTCTCTGATTCAAAACATTTTTAGGAAAAGTGACATACTTGCTTGTCCCGGCTTCTCCTCCACTGTGCTCATCCTCTGTCTGGCAACTCAAACTATTATGGGAACCCTGAAAAACAGATTTAAACTAAGCAGCTTATAGTAATTTACATGATCTGCCTTTGTGTAAATTTTACATCCCAGTGTACTTACCTCTGCCACTGACTGCTCGTCTTCACACTCCCAAATCAACCTCCCAACCACGTTCCTCACTTCTTAAATGATAAACAGACAAAACATGGAACGAGTTAAGTAATTAAAAAAAAAATGTTTCCTTTTAAATGAAGTTCATCTAAGGAATGACTCTTCCCTCTGAAGAGTTTTGAGGTCAGAAGAGGTAAAACAATCAGGTATTTAACAAATTATGTCATATTTCCTGTCTTGTTGATCATCTTGTAACCCTCCAGACTAATCGTGGGATCTCCTTACAGGTCCAGATTCCAAGGCTGGGAACTACTGATTTTGCATGGTTTACAACAAATCAATAAACACGTCTTCCTCACCTTCCTGCACTGAAGCTGGAGGCAGCACATAATGACCAATACACACAGATTTTCCGCTCTTCCTCTTCTCACAGGTAGACAGAAACGAGCAGTGAAAAACCACCACCTTGTTCCAGAGATAATCTCTGCTTTCAAATATCCTGAAAGAAAGAAACAGAAATGAAGGGAAAATGACCTTCAAATGATCTTCTAGATGATAAATGTGCAGCTTTTTGGGTCTGATACATGCTCACCTTAGAGTGTCAGGACATGTAGCATCCTTGCTGAAGAGGTAGTCTGCTGTTCTCCAACCAGCAATGGTCCCACCCTCCAAAACTACAAGAAAAATGTTATTGATACCAAAATGCCAGCTCGAACTGAGTTTAAATCCAACTTAAATGCATAGAGGATAGCGATTATGTTTTTTTTTTTAACCCAGAATTTAGAATCGCCCTGGTTCCCTTGACAAGAAACCTGTGAGATTTTGGATTATTGTTGAAGAAATATCTGTGGCAAACATAATTTACTGATGCTTACATGTTTTTTCCAGCAAAATAATCTTCACAGATGAAAACCACTTTTGTGAAGCGTAAATTAAATCACTAGAGGTAAAAAGCTAACAACAGGCCTTGAACAGACTACACTACAGTCACAGGACTTAAATATCACCACCACTAGGCATCTTATTACACAAAAACTCTACTTGATTTATGTAAACTGATAAATCTACAACTTGCAAAGTTGAAGTTAAAATAGTTTGTAACCAAATTCTCTAGTCTCATTATCCACTTGTTAACAACTGCCATGTTTGTGAGCACATTATTATTAAACAGAGAGACATTTAATGATGCATTTTATATTGTAGAACGAAATGTCAAAATACCTTAAGCCTGTTGTAACCACAGACCATATTACAGGCATTCAACCCAAAAAATATTCAAAAATTGCTTTTTTTTTTTTTTTTTTTTTTTGGACCGGGGAACCAGATGTTCAAAAATGCTAACTGATTTCCAGGTTTTAAGGCTAGAAACTACACCAGTCTGTTATGCTGACATATTTATTGAAATTCTATGAATTGGAATAGGCATTACAATCATCCCCGCGACCCTGCAGAGGATTAAGCGGCGTACATATAATGTGTACAGATGATGGATGGATGGATTACAATCATTATGAACCTAATAGGAGGCTGAAACCAAGCACATCACATCTTTAGGCCTTGGCTGTCATTGAGGAAGCACCGATTCCTAATCTTGATTAGTGGCACTGTATCTATTATCCTTTAAAATATAACTTTAATCTTTGTTTCATCATAACATTAACCTAACATAATGTCAGTCACAGCATCCCTGTAAGCATTATATTACCTACTAACTACCCAAGTTAATAAATTCAGTTAACATGATTCAGTGGGAGATTATTTTAACTATTAGGTTACTAACTAAAATAAAAATGGCTACTGTACACCTTGACCTGATGATAGATTAACAGCTAGCTAGCTAACAGCACTTACCCCAAAAGTTCTGACATTCCTGTGGTGCACTATTGGAGAACCAGGCAGACTTATTCCTAAACATGGCGACAGTCTTCATTAGCCTTGTCAGCTACTTTCAACTAATGATTGTAGATGTAAAAAATAACAGCGCAGTAACTCTAATGTACAGCTAGCCTGCTTTATCTGTAAGGCAGCTTGAGCTGCTAACTGCTGCTGCTGCCTTGCTGTCTGTCGTGTCGCGCGCAAACGACTCTGCTGCATTTAAGTGTTGTCAGAAACTGTCGGAATTCTGAGGGATCGACGACGAATCAAACGGTAAGCAAGGCCTGAGGCTAGCTAGATTAATACTTGGCTGTTATGGTGCTTAATTGCAAGCTTGTGCTTGTGCTTGCTGTTTAATGTTTCGTTTGTATATGTTATATGTTTTTTCTAAACTTGTACAATTTAAAATTCCAGCCTCCAAATAAAAAAAATAACCTGCGTATGTCTCCTTTCCCAAAATGGGTCTTAGATGGTTAGCTAGCAAAGTAAGCTAAGTGAATAGTGATGGAGGCTGGTGAGATGATGATTTGGGTTTCCTGAGGTTAGCCAGCTTAAAATTTGGATGTTAAGTTTTTAGGAGACTAATTGTTGGGCTGTTTATGTTTTAGGTTTCTTTTTCCCCCAAAAAAATCCCACTACTTTAAATCACAGCCTCTAAAAGAAAAATCCTGTTAGTTTTCTAAGAATAATTATGGCTTTATCTGGTTTGTTTGCCAAATTAGCTTAACTTAACGGGAATGGGCAGCGGTAAAAGGTAGGTTTTCTTGTCAAAGGTTCAATAAAAACGGAAATGCACATTGAATTATGAAAACTTAAGAGGCCATTTGGTGTCTGTTTTGTAACATTTACTGTTTTTCTTTCACACAAGATGCTTCTGGGAGCCAAAGATGCAAATGTTAAAGCCTCTGGATAATTATAACCTCCTACTGACTTCACATTGTGTGTTTTCCAAAAAAAGTAAAATAATGTCCCTGAAATTTGATTTAGACCCTCTTTCCTCCATAGGTTTCTTCCCCCAATAGTTTTCCAATTCAGTAGAGCTTCGGTGACTATGAATGACATTTTCAATATTGTCCTGACTTGAAACATATGGAAGTCGTTGAGTTAAGTCTCCAGTTTTTTAAGATTTTTTTTTTCCCCTTGACACCCATCTGGGTCAGCAGCAGTGTTATGCAGTTCTACATTTCACCACCAGATGGTAATATTTTTTAACATATACATTATGTGACTATCACAGTCCATTTTATATGGCATGTAACAGTTAGGTCTAACACTATGTTGGAAGTAAAATATGGTATTGATCAAGCCCTTTTTTTTTTCATTTCATTAGTGCAGCTGCCGTTGAATAACTTTGGGGCTCCATTGTAAGTGTGTTTTCATATCTTCTGAATGCAGCTGTGTTTGGAAAGCAATGCTATGCTGACTGTGATATTGAGCTGTTTGCTGAGGGACTGGGACTGAATAATGGTTGTAGCTTTCAGTTGATGGAAGTGCACAAGGGCTTTGCATATCTAATGTAGTGAACTGGTTTATTTTTGAATATATATGTAAGCAGTTTTCCAGTCTGGTACTGCTGTAGTGTCTGATGGCTGTTGGAGGTAAATTCAGCCTCTTGTTGTCAAATCTCACTCGTACTAAATAACATCAGAGTCCGTGTACAGGCTGTTTTGAACCACTGACATACTGACAGGCAGTTTTTGGCAGTGTGGAGACATCAGCTCCTCTGCTTTATGTTCTACCACCTCCTCCGTGGGGTTGTCTGCAGGTCAGGCGCTCATCACGTCCCACAGATGCACACAGAGTACCCGTTGACTCCTGTTTTTACGGAGCCTCATAATGTCATGTAACCTTGTGTTTTATAACAGCGGCAGCCTATTAGGGGGAGATATTTGCTGTACAGCGGTATTGCTGGTATAAGTGATGGGCTATGCATGTTTGAACTTGGAGAAACCGGAGAGCCTATCGCTCTGTCACTGAAGGGGGGTAGTATTGGCTTTATCTCAGGTTATCACAGGTCTCAGGAACTGCTCAGAAAAAGCCATGGTGCTCATCTCCTCCATGTGCAGGCACTCAGCTCTGTGGGTTGTTTGTTTGTGTGACAGAGGCTTCATGCATATTTGTAAATTTTTTTTTTTTTTGCATGTGCCAGCGTTCTCCCACTCTATACTACTGGCGACTGGTTGATGGGGTTCAAAGCAGGGATATCTCTGTTGCCATGACAACAGGGAAGCCACACCCTGTTTCTTACACCCAACCCCCTCAACATGCTCTGTTCAGAACAAAGCAGTAGAAGGAGGGGCCGGTTTGGTGGTACAGGCACCGAGGTTTTACAGGAGCAGAGAAAAAAAAAAAAATCATCACCCAACTGTTGTTGATCGATCAAAGCTGTCGACGACACCTTTTTTATTATATAGTGTGTCAAATGGTCTTATTGGTTACATTTTTTTTTTTCCTTGCACAAAAGCAGGATTGCACTTCTGGAATGTAGAATTTACTGTGTGTGGAAATCATTTCTGATCAGTTAACATTTTGCTAAAAATACCTTATTAAACATTAGAATGTGCCTCTTAATCATAATCATAAGTATTGAACTGATTTAGATGTGCTGAGATGGACATACATACATCAAAAATATCTTTTTTACACATTAAAAACACTTGCTTATTAAATAAATCAAAATTAGATACAAATGCAGGTATCAGAAAATGTATGTAAGTAACAATAAAAATGTGATGTTTACTTTATTTTATATTTTAACTTAGCCCACAATTTAAATTCAAAATGAAAAATTTGCACCCGTACTGTAAATTTTACGTGTTCTGAAAAAAGTCAATTGATTGATAAGTGGATGACGTAAAATGAATCAACAACAATAATGATAATCAGTTATCATTTCAGTCATTTATGACGTAAAGATTCAGTTCCAGTTCCAGCTTCTCAAATGTGAGGGTTTGTTTTTCTTTCTCTATTCTTTGTCATTGTTAATTGCTTTGGGTTGTCATTTTTTAGTCACCATATTAATCTGTAATGAAAGAATTGCATGTAGCCCTATTTAAATGAAGCACTGAAGCAACTCGGATAAGTACTGTGTGTCAACAGAAAATGATGCCAACTAGTGGCGATTTGCTCCTGTCCTTTTGTCATGAGATGATAAATGAAATACCGCGGGGTTGTGGATTGTCGGATGGAGAAAAGAAAATAATTGTTAGCTGCAGCTTTAATTAAATGTTTCATGTTTGGGGAGGTGTTATCACAGTGCATTCATTCACTGTTACATTTACATGTCGCTTGCTCTTCTCTTTGACTCCGGCCTGTTGGGTGGTTTGTGTGTCCTCTGATGTCCAGGAATAATTCACATAATCTGAATTATGTAAAAATCACCGGACGTGTCCTCTTCCTGCCTTTTGTTTGCCGTTGTGCTGATTTTGTCCTTTCAGCTTCCCTCCTGCTGGACACAGTGAATGGCCCGCGGTGGCAGAGCTGGCCACCCCAGGATCATCCATCTCCTCCGGTCCCTTGTGATATTGTTCCATTGTGTGGTAGCCTAGATTATTGTATCGCCATTGTTGTTGTGATATTGCTGTTGGTGGTGGTGGTCAGCTTTAGTGCATTCTGAGATCTGAGATAAAACTGATTGATTGTTCTATAAAAATGACAGAAAATAGTGAAAAATGCCCGTCACAATATTCCACACAAAGTGACATCTTTATATCTCTACCAAACAACAAAGACCCGTAACACAAATATATTCATTTTGGTATCCTAGAACAGTATGTCTCAAACTCGACATCCTGTACCATCTCATAAAATATTATAGTCTCTAGGTACCACCGATATAAGTGCGCTGAGTCATTTATCTACACTGCTCAGCCCAGGTATTACAAGCCAAGAAGGCTGGCAAATGGCCGACCACAGCTCGAGGCCCACAGTGGATGTTTGTAAGGACACCTGGGGATATTTCCAGCTGTTTTTTGGTGACCAAAACAAGCTGGGGGTTTTTTGTCAGGATTTCTGGCCTTTGTGCCTTAAATTTACCAGAGTGTAAGTGTTGGCACAAGAGTGAAATGGAACATTCAACATCAAGAAACATTCAGTTTTCTTATTTGTGGTTCTGCAGAAACGTTCTGGTTGTACTGTTCTGTGCTGCTTGCTGTTAACGTTAGCAGGTTCTGTGGACCCTTTAGCGTATCACTGTTGTCATCTTCAGTTTCAACAGAGCTGCTTGAAATATTCTCCTAATCATCCTTAAGGTAATTTGTTGGACATTTGTGTTGTTTTGAACTTCTCATCCTGCCTCGGTTCTTTACTGCAGTTTGAGTTGAGCTTGAGAGTAATCGTGGATGGTGTAGGCTATGGACATGCTTGACAAGTGTGAACATGACTATGAAGCAGCCTGAAACAAAATCTTGTTTTAAATCACATTTCAGCAGTTTCATTCAGAATTTTGCCATATTTTGTGCACATAATATGGTAAATATCAATTTTTGTATCACATTATACCTTAAAAAGTTGCATTGCTGCAACCCCACAATGAGATTTGTTTCTGATCCATTTTTCTGTCAATTGCCTCGTCGTTGCAACTCTTGTATCTGTGCTACAATATGAAAGCTGTGATGTCATCACATACATTTCTCTCCATTTTGATTCCTCTCGGTTACAGAGATGTGGTAGGTCTGGTTTCAGCTTGCCTTGGACTCCTTTGCGAATTTCTACATCAAAAGTCCCCACCTGTGAACCTAGTTGTTCATATACATGTGTACATATTAGCCCTCTTTATTTTTTTACATTCATTTGTCGAGCTTTGTTGTCCTTGTTCTTATTTGTTGGGTGTATTCCTGTGTAAGTATTGTGGAGGCAATGGAAAGAAAAACAAAAAAATCAATGTATATATGTGCACACACACATACTGTATATATATATATATATATATATATATATACATATACATATATATATATATATATATATATACATATACATATATATATACACACACACACACACTGTTAACATACATTTTAATTGGATGGTTTTGGTAGTGAAGTGAAGGCTACATTCACAGGGGAATTAACGCAGCACACTGATTCATCCATCTGATTTTTCATGAAACACAGCAGCCTGATTAAACAAAAAAAACTACTTTTTATGATTTATCAACCATGTATTCACTTCAGTTAAAAAAAAAAAAAATCTTTATTCATAACCATGACAGTCAAACAGTAATGCAGCACAAACAGCAGTGAGCATGTAGCGAGAGGTACATGTAAGGACTGTGGAGATATTTCTATACTGTGTACGAGCGGGAGCTGTGAGCTCTGGCCTATAAAATAATGTCCAGGCAAGATCAATGACAACTGGTGTCTTCATGAGTTGTTGCTGGATTTGAATTTTATATATTTATTGGTTCCAGACATCAGCAGATAGCCAGTCAGCATTCTCCCCCAGTGCTTTGTCAGTGAGATGGAGCAGTAAACCTCCCCCGAGTTATATCATTGAAGAGTTATAGAAGAGCTGATTCGCTCGCCACGCACCAATCTGTCAACTTAACTTGCATTCACTTTAGTTCAGTTTTAAATGAGCAGTCTATTATCTCCCCATCTCTCTCTCTCGCTCGCTCGCTCTCTCTTTCTCTGTCTCCCTATCAAGTCTCTTTTCTCTCTAGCTGAACCAACAGCATCAAAGGAGTGCGCTTCACATCGCAGGTGTTGAAGGATTAAGGCCACCGCAGGACGGGGTTTCATTCTCAGCCTCATCTTTGATGTAGTGTCTCTTTCACTTACTAACCTGTAACATGGATCGGTAAACCCGCAGTGTCCACTGCTTAACTGGAAACATGGAGGGTCTCCATTATCGCACGCTTACATTAAGTTGATTCGGTTCAAAGAGATCCCAGACTGGGTCGTGACAGTAGTTGCACAAATGAGGAAAATGTTGTACAGTAGGAGGGTGTCACACAGGGCGATATGAAGAGGAGCATTTTAAGTGTTTTCCATAATTGAGTGCTTCTTATCAAGTCCTTGCACAGCAGCCATCAATTCCACTGCGCTTTCTGCATTTATCTCTTATTTATCTCACTATTCACTCTCGCAGTTGTTTCCATCCAGTTCGATAGATGCTATCCACTCGCGGGAACCTTCCTCTTCTACAGGGCTTAGCAGGAGCCCTCTGATCTTCATCCTGTTAGTATCACATGGCATGTGCTAATATTGTTAGCAGGGGATTTGATGAGAGATTGCCTGTCGTCTGTGTTTGTTTACTCCTTGTACTTCATGAGCAAATGGTTCATTATTGAGCCAGTTGTTAAATGTTGCCTTGCTCGCACTGAAAATTTGTTTTGCTCATTTTTTTGAAAAAACTTCCAAACGTCACTCTCAGACCTGTTAGTCGTGACCCTGCTTGAAACAAGTGATGAGTGATGTCTGACTGAAAATGCTGAATGTTAGTGCAGGTTTATTATTTTTGCTGTTTGGATGTGTGCATATAGACAGCAGTCACCTCTCTGTGTCTTGCTATATGATTATAATGTTCCTGTAAATCAGTTAATTTACTTTCATATGTGTAAGATAAAATGTGATTACTCTTAAACAAGACAAATACTGACACTATACCCCCCCCCTCATATATACTTGTCATACAGTGGTAACTAACCCTTTAACGAAAACAGAAATATCCCATCAGCCTCAGCTGTACTTTGCCTTCAGTGCTAAATAGCATGCTAAGAATTGCTAATCTTAGACGGTGAATGTAATGCCTGCTAAACAACAGCACTTTAACATTGTCAGTGTGAGCATGTCTGGCATGCTGACGTTAGCATTTAGGTCAATGCATAGCTGTGTCGGAGTACAGCCTCACAGACCCGTTTGCGTGGCTGTCGGCTCTTGTTATATGATTTTTGATGAGGTATTTGATTCAGTGGGTATGTAAATAGCTGGATTAGTTAAACAACAAGCAGTATTTTTTGTTTATTTTATCCATAAACAGTATTGCGGTACAAAACCACATTGCATCCATATCTCCCATCTGCTTTTAGGAACTGTCATAGATTGTAAAAGTTATTTGTCCTACTTTCATGGTAACTATAATTTGTGTTACGACTTAACTCGATATTTGACTTCTTTAATGACAAAATCTGCAAATTCTCCTGCATGTTTTTTTTTTTTTCAAACTTTCGTCTTGGTTGTGATTCATAGCCGAGTTTGAGCTGATATGAATGCACAAGCCGTAATAATAATGTGATAATTAAGCAAGCTGCCGCACAGTGTTAGCTACAGAGAGGTGTTCGTGGTTCTATGTCTTCTCTGTCTGTCGGACCTGCTGTGAAAGTGTGATACATGCTGAGACCAGAAGTCTTAAAACAGTCTCTTCAAGGCACATTTCAAGACGCCTTGCCACTGAACTTGATTAAAACTGAATTTGACGTTATTGAACACATTTCAATTTGATGTACTGCAAATTACAGAAGAGAACTTTACTATGATCACTACAAGTGTATGTCATGACTTATGACCTAACCTATCAAACCCACTCATCCAATAAAACAATAATTCACACTAAACTGAATGGTTTGAATATTGCAAAAATGTATTCACAGCTCTGTGGACTCAGTTGTTTCTCAGTTAAGTAGAGGAGACAAAGAAACTTTTCCAGAGTGACCTCTCCGCTGCTTGCTGTGGGCTCTGTGCTGACCTTTCGCTCCGGCTGGGGTCACCGGGGTGTGTTGGTGTGCTGAGGAGGGACAGGAGGGTACATTGCTCCCCAGACCGTTAAGAAGCCATGCAGGCAACAGCTGAGCAGTGCCTGACAGTAGGGTGAGAGGAAACGTCGCAGGCTCCACAGGCTTACCCCGAGGAGAACAGACTCACTCTTAGGCAAGTATGTACTGTAGACTCATACATGCATCACTTGAACGTGCACACGCACATGGACGTGCACTTGGACAGGCGCCGCTGCACAGAGGTATTCTGTTAGGCAACACACGGAGTGAAAGATGTATTTGAACAGAGGACACCTGCGAGACAGGAACTGCCAACAGAATCAAAGTTTTTGACTGACTGTAGCTAAGTTTGTGTCTCACCAAGGACTGTCGTGCTGCGATGCCAGACCATGTGTGAATGTTATTTGCCCTCGATGGGTCCACGATGAGTCATCGTTTGGAGTTTGGAGGATGGCACCACTAAGAAATGGCTGCTCCCTGGGGTTAACACCCCGCTGAGCACCAGCTAGCTGGATTAATGACCTGAATTCCCGTTCTTGTTTCACTTTACGCCCATCATTTTCTCTCTGTGTTTATTAGCCTATATTTCATAGAACGTCTTGCTTTTGCTCCCCCATGGACAGCAGTGCAAGACGCATTTATATCTTTTACTTAAAGGTGCCCTGTGGCAATTTCTTGTAAACAAACAGAAGTTATGTGTACATGCCAGAGTCATCTTTCACCAAATGCATTCTTTGTGTCCTTGATGTCTTTCCTTCCTCATGAAACATTTGCAACACCCTTTTTGAGCGGCTCTTCTTCTTATCTAGCTTTATTTGTGCATACTGGCAAATGTTGATGATCAATGACCTAGGGATGCACTCATAAATGGGGATGTACTCATAAAGTAAACTGTTTCACAGCAGTTGTTGAGGTCAAAAACTCAACAGGGTACTTTCAAGTAATAGTAGCAATGTGACATTAGAAAATGACTTCTGAAAAGTAGAAGTCCTAATTCAGTGACTTAAAGGAGACATAGTGTGATCCTTTTCAGCTTAATAATTTCATTTTGGGGTACTACTAGAAGAGACTGCCTTCAGAGCTCAATCATCCCATCAGTTTCTCATACTGTCCAGTGCTACAGAAACGTATTCACCCTCTGTATGAAACGGTCTGTTCTAGCGCCCGTCTCTTTAAGCACTCCCTCCCAAATTCCCATTTTCCTCTGATTGGTCAGCTCACACATGCCTGATCCAGCACCACTAACAACACCAACAGAGCAGCTGTGGTCGATCAATTCTTAAGAGCCAGACCAGCTGCCAGGCCCACATTATGCAAATGACAGACATGGTGGTTAGACATGATGATGTGGTGTGATGTCACAAAGTCACAGAAATAAAGGCGGGATAACTGACGAGGCATCTCAGGAGCAGAGTTTTCTGTGGGAGAGAGGAGCTTCTGTTGGTGCAGACTATAGCTATAAAACACTGAAGGAAAGGAGAAAAAATAAAAAAGAATAATAGCTCTCCATCAATTTTACACATAAAGGTCTCTTTACAGTCAGTGTAGTAAAAGTCTGGATATCTCAGCCTCTGCTGTGCCTTTTTTAAGCTGTCTCTTGTGAGTGCCCCAAACTGTAATAAATTGCATTACTAGTGAGTGATACCATCAGCCAAATGTGCAGAAAGTGTCAAAAGCAGAATGGCTCATATCAGTTTTATATTGAGCAGGCTACATTACAATATTTTCATGCGCTGCTAGGTTTTGGAATGAAAGGTTGAATGTAATATTTATGTGACCATTGAAATCTTTTTTTATCTGCAAATTACCAAGGATTGAGTGAATGTCGAATTTAAAAAAAGAAGAGTTACAGATACGGTACAGCAGCACGGTGTCACAGTGTTTAGCCCTGCTGCCTCACGGGTGCTGGGTTCAGATCTCACATTTAGCTGGGCATTTCTGATGCTGTGATTTGTTCTCACCTTGGATCCTGCTGCTCCATTTTCCCCTGCCATCAAAACATATATATATAACATATATAAGGTTCATTCTCCGGTCAGTGCCCCTGACCAAGGCACTGGCTTGGATCTGGACTTGGCAAAGTAATTTGGCTGCCCACTGCTCCTCTGGGATGGGTTATACTACATATTGTATGATGGTATGTGATGAATAAAGATATTTCTTTTGAAACTGTGGCTGTATCCAAATCATCGTTTTTGCACTGACATTTTATTAGCAGTCATTTTTCTCATAGATTTTAGATCACCGGTATACTGCAGCTGTTGGGATATTAGCACGAGAGCTGACACTACTACTAATGATTAACAGCCACTTAAATATTTGAAAAGTGTTTTTCTCATGTTAACAAAGTCCAAACACAACACCACCGAAATTGAAACTGACTGGAGCGTTTTTCCATTTATCATGAGACGATGTAAACAGAATGGCATGAACAACTTAAAGAATATTATTGGACGTCTGGCTTCTTTCTTCCTCTCCGAGACGCTGTGATGTCGAGACCTCTTCCTTCTTGTTTCACCAGCACAGGATGCCCCTGTCTAAACACAGGCCCCCGTCCTCTTCTTATAACACTCACTCACACAACTTGTGTTTTGGCAGTGTCTCTTAAACTCATATCTCTGTTCTCTGTAGCCCTGCTGTCAGGGGACAAACGGAACAAACCTAAACTGTATCTCTGCAGTAATAGGCCCCCGACATGGCATTAATTAAGTTGTCTGCCTCAGTTTATGTGAAACTGGTACAAACATTCATGAGGAGATCATTTGCAATAATAGCGACAGTGAGTAGCAAAAAAAGGAATGCCCAAGCTTAATAGTTAAAAATATGCTCTTGTTTGTATAAGGTTGCTTATATGAGTTTTCTCTTGCTTGCCAAGGCCAAATAGCAGAAAGGCCGAGGCTATGATTATTGTGGCAAATTCTAAACTGTTGAGACCAATCTGCCAGTTTGTGTTACTGATGCAGATTTCCCCTACGAGGCATCGAGAGCCGGGGACGGGCTGACTGGAGGTCTGCATGCAGGATCTGGTTAAAGTGTTTCTGACTGCTGCTCTTCGTGCCTCTGTAGGGCAGGAACATACAGCTTGAGTCACTCCATGGTCGAAACCCCCCGTGACTGAAATGGCCCACCAGTTCACCTGAGGTCATTTATGTTTTCATCACGCGCCGATCACTGCGAAACTTTAACTTGCTGTTGATGACCTCAGTGATGACAAAGAAGTTGCAACCCTCCAGTAAGGACAGTCCTTCGTTGGCATTTTCCAGACAGGAGTTAGATTAAAAAAAAAAAAAAAAAAACTGATAGTCTCTTTATTGACACTCTTATTAGGGGTGTGACAGTTGTTGTTTTCATGCCAAATTATTTCTTTGAAAATATAAAAGTACAGCACCTTGATCACATCCTGGTGGCTTTGTGCAGATCAAATAATGTTTATCAGCAATAAAGGTTCTGGAGTTGAACAAAAAATACCCTTCAGGGATTCAACAATAAATAACAATAGACAGTCATTCAGTTTGTTTGTTTGTCACATTTGTCCCGAGTGAACCCTCTTTCCAAACAAATTAATGAAGGATCTTTGGCAATGTTTTCAGTTCAGTACAGTTCTTCACCCATGAGTAAACCCTCTTCTCAAAGAAATCAATAAAGGATCCCCTTTAGAAAAGAAAATAAACCCAGTGTCTCACACACTATCAGTTGTATCCAGCACAAGTCTGTTTATTGTCTTTGTGCACACAGGAAGTGCAGATGAAGGCTGGTGGTAAACTGGCTTTATCATCTTCAGTTCAGGGTTGTTTGTTTCTTCCTTTGGACGTGCCCAAGAGGGTGGAGAGAATAGCAGAAATACTGGGAGAATCTTTGATTCTGCTTTTGATTTCAATGGCCAAAATTGAAAGTGATTATTGCTTGACTTAAATTTATAATAAAAATTGTGGCACCTCTAACTGTCTTTACAGTATGGTGGATAGGAAGTATACAATCAGAAACCTATTACCAGAACTTAACAGTCTTGTTGCCATAGTGGTGTCAACGTTCTTATCCAGAAAGCTGATGAGCGTATTTCCCAAAATGTCAACCAGTTCAATTCAATCAAATAACTGTTTGCTCTGTAATATTTTGTTTAAGGTGACATCTCCAATTGTTCTTTGTCCAACCAACGGTGAAAGACAAACCATTTATTACTCTATACAACAGGAGCAGACAGAAAATCATCCTGGAACCAGCTAATATTTGTGCATGATAAATGACTCAAGCAGTTAATTGATTATTGTTGCTGTTGGCCATTATCCGTGGACTGAGGTCGAGGAGTGTTTGAATCTAGTTTGGCTTCTTCTCTAGCTGTGTTACAGTGGATCAGTGATGTGTTCAGGAATTTCATAATCTAGTCTACATGTGTTTTATGAGATTTAGAGAGGACTTACAGAGCTGTATCCAAAGACAGCTTGTGGGAGATACTGCAAGTCGTATCATATCTGTTCACACTGACTGACAGCTCTGCCTGCTTGCTTAGCATGGAGTCAGACACATCCAAGATACGCTGGGAAGTCTTGACAAGGGGGCTCAACTGGATAAGCTAAGTGACATGGTGGCAGCTCTGCTATTTGTGGATGATGTTGTAGTTGGTGCAGAGCTGGCTTTGCCGAAATCTCCGGTGTGTTGGTTTGCAGCTGGGTGTGATGCTGTCAGGATGAGAAACGGCCCCGCCAAGTGTGAGACCTTGGTCTTTTCTTGCTAGGAAGGTGACCCGCTCTTATCTAGCAGCTACCCTGAGAAGAGACTTCCTTCCAGGTATCTCAGAAAAAGGGTGGAGACAGCCCATTAGTGTTGCCTGGCCCTGTGAGCTGAGCTTGTCAGGGAGTCCATCAGTGAGATGGCTGACACCTATGCAGGCAGGCCTCTCAGTTATACACAGTGTAAGCTGGGGGTGCCCGTCACTGGTTCTCTCACTGGCCCTCTTCATCATATACTGTAGTTTTCTTCTGGTTTGGGCTAATAATAGAGCAATCATCCTGATCAAAACAACAACTTGGACATTTCCTGAGAGCTTATCCAAGTTGATTTTTAATAAGAGCAAAATCCGAACTCCCGAAAAAATCTTGTAATTAAAATTGATGGTCCTGGATCATTATTTGTTATAATGTTCCAGGAGCAACATCAACAAGAGTTGCAAAGCTGTGACATTACACAAATGTGTGTGTCAGTTGCATATATGGTCCTGGAACAACATTAATTATGATGATCTAGGAGCAACATCAACACACTGATATCAGATAGACCCTCAAAAAACATGGAGATGCCTGAAGACCAAACATTAGTTGCCTCATTTCAGCCAAAGTCAGTTGTCTGACGATGTTAACACTCACATGCATCTGTCTTATTTGACATTATTGAAATGACATAAGGTATTTTACCATCAACAAGATAATCACGTAAAACAGTACGAAATACCAGGGATAAAATGTATATTTTATGCAAGCATATTTGAGAATTTTGCACAAAGGTCCTAAATAAAAGCAAAAAAAAAAAATGTAATATGAGTATTATTTTGTCAAGAAAATCATTTTGGTCTTTTAAGTCAATCATTTAAAATGTAACAAAAAATAGGCCTTTCAATATGTTTATTTTATATAAACTATGTATTAGTTAAATTTACAGGAAATGTGCCTTACTGTGATAGGTATATTTATCAGGATGCGAAAAGATGTATATCAGAGTAGGTACCAAGTTTTTGGTCATGTTGCACAGCCCCAGTGTGAATCCTCTTGATGCTCGTCAGCAGGATGTTGGTCTCACTGGGGCTGAATGTTGGGATTCAGTGTAATCCTGTTGTGGAGCAGATTCTTGATAGGAAGGAGGTGATGGGGGTTTGGGCATCGTGGAGTTGATTCTCAGTTGAAGTGATCACATCCTCCACAAGAAGCATATGGCATAAAAATATCTGATTGAACCTGACCTGGATATCTAACTTTATATAAATATAGATGAATATGCGGATGCACAGATGGTTTTTTAGTTGAGATTTGTTGCAGTTCGAGGTCTGAATCTGAGTTCTGTTTCTCTAAACTTTGATATACTCTGCGCCTCTCTAGCTTCAGGCAAACTGCAGCATCCTGGGTTTAAAGCCTGGGAAAAAAAAAATGTTGAATAAATTACCCTCTAAAATACATTTACCAGCAGTGCTTTCTCATCACACCAAGAAAGCATGGAGCAAGCATGATTACTGAAATCCAAATCCGCCTTGCCAGAGAGACATGTTACATGTTATGAGATTCTTCCTGAGCTCTGATTTCACACACTGTCTCGCCCCTCTGTTGCCTCGCTGACACATTTTACCCCACCGAAAAGTTTATCAGAACCAGACTCTCAAAGTAAAATGCTTACACCCTCTCCCGAGGTTTTAACTTATAGATGAAAGCACAGTTCATGTAGAGCACATGAATATTTCAATGTGTGTGCCGAGCTGCCTCCATGAACGGCTCTGCTTTGAGCACCGACATGGACCGTGAAGTTGTTTGGCTGGATTGCTGTTATGAACATTTACTGTCTCGCCACTGACACATTGATAAGTTATGATTTAACGCTTCAAATACTGATGATAACATCGCTGTGATGTGGAAAAATCAAAGTAAAAATCCTGCGGGAGATTCGTCTGACAAAAGAGCTAAGAAAAGAAAAGCATCACATGACCTGCAGTATGATCTGATTTGTGGACACACAAAATATCTCTTGCGTGCATAAACTCTGCATGTGTTTTCATAGATCGCCTGTTCACACAAGCACAAGGGCAACCTTTTTTTTTTTTCCCCATTTCACACCCAGGCTGGAGATAGTGTGGGCTCTCTTGTGTTGCAGTTGTTGGTTCAGGTTACCTCTGCCTCTGGCGGGAAGCAAGCCTGCTGTGACCTTGACCTTGGCCCTGCAAATCTGCTCGGTGCAGCAGAATCTTTCTCTCTCTCTCTCTTACACACATGCTCCACCCACTCACCTGCCCCCATACACGCCTCATCATTTTGTTTTCAATATTTTAGCACATTACAGCACTTTTCGTACATCCTAGGAACAACACAGGGTTTGAACACCTTGTGCAAGTTTAATGCATGTGCGATGCATGCCGCTGTTACTGTTGTTCGAGCAGACCCCAAAGTAATGGAACTGGGAGAGTGAAGGATGGCGCCATGCGTGTTGGAAACCAAGTCAGGAATGATCAAAGGTGCAACACAAAACACACTGGAGTGCAGACGTCAGTTTTGGTTTGTTTTGCTGTTGATTACCTGACATCCATTAAGCGGTAACGAACCATTAAATCAGAAATTCAGAATCATAATCCCTTTATTAGTCCCGCAAATGGAGAAATCTGTGCGACACAGCGGCCAAAGGACAGTTCAATATAACAATAAACAATAACAATAGTCAAAAATAACAATTTAATATAAAGGTAAGAAATGAATAAGACTCATATATACATAATATGTACACTGTAACTGTTTAATGATTAAGAAAAAAAAGAGAAATGGCACAAAATACAAGAGGCTTCCTCATCGTCCAGCCCTCCGTCGGCTCATTGAGGCTTTTGCCGTGGTTGTCTGATATGAGACGGAGAGGCTCTGATTGAGGAACACACTAGTCTGGCACAGTTGGATTTATTTCTACACTGGACTGGACTGGAGAACACTTGACTGCATCTTACTGTACAGGTAGTCGTCACAGATAATGATAGCTTGTCTGCCCTGGTTAGCTTGACCGCTAGCTCATCCTTCCGCCTCTCAAAGTGTTTTCTGTGTTTCGTTACAGCAGCTCTTTGATTGACTGATGACCTGAGAAACTGCAACAATTACCAGTGCTGACTCTGTGTGAAGCCATAGTTGTGAAGTAGAAAGCAGAAAGTACGACTTAAGCATACTGAGATTACCATAATTATGGTGCAGCACTGTACACTATCTTAGCACATCCACCCGTCCTTTCTGGTCTGGCCTGACTTGAAACTTGTATGCAACATTTTGGACTGCACTAGTGTGACTTTGACAAAAGGTGGCATGTGATATAACTCTGGCTGTGACTGCAGAGCGGGGTCTCTAGTGTGTCTCCAGGCCACAGAGAAATGCTTCATTTCACTGTGGCCTGGAGACACATCGAGCCACAGCCACTTCACATCAAATGAAAGAGAAATGAAGTGGGTGTACTGTATATGTAAAAAGGTTACGTTTTGAAAGGCCAAACATTTACATGTTGATGCACCACCTTGTTTCAAAGTTGACCGAGGGATTTCTGTATCATAAGCTGCTTTTACACAGCAAAACAAAAATCCTTTATTCCGCCTGCTTTTTTTATTTTTGACACCGGATCAAACAACACCGGCATAACGCCACCCCAGTGTGTGATTCTGGATGGCGTGTCGTCCTGTCCTCTGCTCGGAGGGTGAAGGACCTCACTCTGCCCCCAATTATGACATTTTCAGCTGAGTTTCACTTTGAATCACTGTAGCTGCTAATTGCATCTTGATGTTTTTTTTAAATATACATTACACCTCTACCCTGTCCTACCTGCTCACTCTTCTTCCTGCTGGGTCAAAGGCAGAACAGCAATGACCCCTCACTGTGTCTTCGTACCCTTTGAAGGCATAACTGTCCCTCCCTGTAGCAGCGGGGCTTATAACAGGCCTTTCTTATTCTAAGAGCGAGATAGTCGCCAAACACTCCAAATCTATAATTATGTGTTGCTCTCAGAAGCGCATCGCTTGTGTGTATTGAGAAGAGGGTTTTGAGGTTTATGTCTTGTTTATGAAACAATTTCACCACACAGTCAAGACATGGCAGTGAAAGTCAAAGCGCTGTATGATGCACACACATGCAGTAGAGACATGCACACTCCAGTCCAGTGGGCTCTCACAGGACTGTCTGATCTCTCCCTTCTCCTGCTTCATTTTTTAACATGCGAGCTGCCTGGCCTCGCCATTGTTCGGTTTGCCCGTTCGCTCTGATAATTAACTGCTAGACCACAGGGTATCATTTGAAAAAAATCTCAAGCACATCTTGTTTCAGCACTCTGAAGAGAAAAGCAACACACACAGCTGTGTTTTTATGTTTTGCCCAGTAATTTTTGCTTCACACAGACGTTTTATCAGAAACTGTTACAACAGATACTGGAGGGCGCTGGGTTTCTGCAGAAAGAACATAACCCTCACACATGTTTTTGTACATTATACAGCTAATCATTGTCCAGAGGAGACAACTTCAGAGGGCCTAATGAGATCAGCATGTCACATCATTATTTATTACCTCAACTCAGTTTCAAAGCCAGCAGCCTGATGTTTATTCTGCCACAGTAAGCTGCATCTAAAGACTCCGGCTAATAACTTCTCTGTGGTATGAATAATGGAGTCAGTTGTTACCATGACCCTGTAACCTTTAAGACACAGAAATCTGAGCGCATAAATGAGCAACTAAGACTTTAATGTTCTGACAGTAGACGTAATTGTACTATTCTGAGTGTCTTTTCATGTCTGTGATTTTGCTCGTACTCACATAGCATCATTAACTCTGCTTAGTTACTTTCAAAATCATGATTGAGTAGTGTGTACAATTTGAATTAATATCGAAACCAATGAAAACCTTGACATACGGCTCTGCAGCCGGTGCAGGTCTGGAGAGGTCACCATGACCACTGGGCAGAAGAGAGCAGGAGCTGGGAGTAATTTAGACTTAATTATTATCATAAGACCACTCGTTTTACTTGTAATTGAGTAATATTTCAGTGACGTAACTGGAGTCACACTTGAGTACAGACTTTCCAGCGCTGAAAGAAAGCTTCATTTAGCACCAATGCACAGTGAAATGGCAATGAACATATATTCCTTCTAGCTGTTGGTGGTTACAGAGAGAACCCACGTCCTGATATAAGCTTCATTACTTTTGATTATTGCTCTATGACTAATCTTTGCTTGTAGTCAACCATTGCATACGCACGTTAATCACAAGTCTTTGACCAGCGACCTTAAAATACTGGGATCACTTTGGTTAGAGGGACCTTCCTCAAGCTCATAAAGCTCGCCTCAGTTAATGATGCTGCACAAATGTGAGCAATCTGATGTCTTTCCTTCATTTTTTCTTTTTTTTTTCAAATGTACTGTCTGCCACCAGCATCATTACCTTTACAAATGTGACTTCATTTGGAATCTGCACTGTAGGATACTTAGCTGCGCAACAGGGATAAGACTGGAACTTTATGGCCCTCTCTTACTTGAATGTATGCACACACAGATGGTGTAATAGTCTATTTCCAGTCTTGGCTGAGATTGCTGTGATTAGATGCACAGCGACAGCCTTCACAGCACACGCATGGCAGCACCTACAGCACTGTACCATATACAAACACAACTACATGCACGGTTTATAGAGGAAATAAAACCCCTCCGTGTCTCACAAGGATTAAGATAATTACTGTATAACTGTGTGCTAAAGAAAAGTGGATAAAAGGATGATGTAAATCAGAGTCAAGCTGTTAGTCTGATGTAAAAGTAAATCTAACAGCCCTCAGCCTGAGGACTGTGGTTCCTCTGAGGAGCTCCCAGGTGTGTCTGTGTGGGAATGTCAAGCAGGGCATTGCTGAGAAAAAGCCAGTGCGCTCTGTCAACCTTCACTAAGTAACATAAATCTATGGATTGTAACATCTCTTTTGCCAAGTCATTCAGCAAGTGCTTAATACCCCAGGGGTGTTATTTGAAGGTTGAGCCGAGGGGGGTTTAGACTGAAGACCGGGGAGTTTATTCCATAACTCGTCTGATACTTACCTCTATATTCCTTGTCTTTTTTTCTCAGGCGGTGGAGATCTTCTGTACCTCCCAAGAGGGGCACATGGATTTTCTAAATAAGGAGCTCTGATGACTTTATATCATGACTTTTAATCTACTTAATCTAACAGAAGATGTTAAACGGCAGTAATAGTGTCTGTCAAAGAAGCAACAGCCGCACAAACGCGCACAAATTCTAATCTTTCACTCTTGGGTTTTCTGTGGGCCACAATCACTATGCAGAATTTAAACAGGCTGCTAACACTGTGAAAAATGCCCTTTCTTAAAATGAACCTGGGAACGATGCGTGGCAGGTTTTAGAACAGAGAACTCAAAGGAACACTTTGGGAGTTATTGGTATTTGTTTTCTTGTTGAGAATAGGAGAGTTAATCTCATATCTTTCCATTACATATTAAGCTACAGCCAAGAGCTCATTAGCTTAGCTTAGCATGAAGGCAGCAAACAAGGGGAAACAGCTAGCCTGCCCATCTGCCCACATTCACCCCTCATGATTAAAACATCATATCTTGTTTTTTTAAACACTGTTTATTTTTGTCCAAGTTGATGTGCCAGACTATTTGGTAACAGGAGCTGTTACTTAATGTTTTATGTTTATTACAAATACAGGATATGGATTTGTTTCAGCCAATATAGATAACCAATAATTATCTATGTGCTTGTCATGTCATACTGTAATATAACGGCAACCTCTACTGTCTCCCGTCACCACCAATATACAAACATTCCCAGTCTTGGTTTAAAAGCGCCTTCGTCTCCGCACCACATGTCTGTGACTTGTCTGAATTCAGCCTCTGAAGCTTGAAGCAAAGAAAGTCGACTAGCTACAAGGTGGACGCTTAGCTAAGAAAACTGTGAACAACAGCGGCACAATATAAAGAAACACATTAACAGCGGCCTGCAGAAAAAAGAAACACAGCTACCACAAATTTAAGCGAGCATATAAATTTGTCTAATGGGCAAGATTGATTGGGAAAAAAGAACTTACAGTGATAATAAGAACAGCACATGAGCTGTTCATTGTGGTCACTGGTGGGGCACCTGGACGTTGGCATTTTTCACCAGCCCAACCCTAATCCACTGTCACATCAAGAGTGTTGACATAATACAGGATACATTATTTCTTTATTCAAACGTCTTAAGCATAGAGGCAAATTTTGTCTCTTGTGAAAACAAGTCCAACCTTTAGATGGCAGACTAAAGGCAGCCAGGGCGTATTAACACAGATGTTAGCAACAGGGCAGACTACCCGACACTGAGGTGCTTTGTATTGTACTGTCTTAAACTAGTGTATATTGCCGCTCTGTGTTACCTGTAAACAGTGCTTTTTGAACAGGTGGGAGAGCTGCCTCCCTCCCACAGGCTCTTTGTGCCTCGGCTCATCACTTACCTCAGCAAATCTGACGCTACAGTGGGACACTTAGGAAAGAAAGTCTCCACCTGGCAGACTGTTAATAAAGGTGACAGTGGGAGGGCAGGAGAGGAGGAAGCTGCTGGTGTCAGAGCCCGCTGACTCGAAGGCACGCGAGCACGAAGCCTCACCTCACTGTCAGGTAACACCGTCTATAAACACACGCTGATGTATAGACTCGCGCGTGGAGTTGCCATGAAAACTCGGTTCTCTCTGCAAACGTTGTGTGGAATATCTGTTTACATGTATATCCCCCTTCATGTGGAACCGTCCTTGTTTTCCCTCCCCACACACACCCTACACCTCGGAAGCTGAACCATAAATCACTGTCCGAGCAGCAACAGCAGTCATTTAATATCCAGGGCTCTTGGCATTCGCTCCCGGTCTCCCCCTCTGTTAGCTTTTTTTCCACTCAACCTCCATCACCTCACCACCTCTGTGCTCTACCCTAAAACTGTGTGACGCTGGGTGTTTAACGGAAAATCTACCTGTTAATGTAACTCAACTTGACTTTGGGACTAACAAAACAATAATTCTATCCACATCTACCCCCCCTCCTCCTGAGATAGAGCGCTCAGACCGAGAGGAAAAAAACACAGTAGCACATAGCGTGCACATGTTACCGCCGAGTCGTGCCCCTTGCTCCTCACATGCAATTTTGAAACAACAGCAGGCACGTTCACTTCAACAACTGTTTCATTTACATATTGCATTACCCTTGGCTGATTCGTATGCTTAATGCATCCTCGGCAGCTCCCATGTCTGGCGGTCCGTGTGTTTCTTCTTATCACATCACTGCTCTCTGGCAAGTCTCACACACGTCACAGGCGGGTTTTTTATCACGCAGATACTGCTGTCAGCTATAGCTCCTTTCCGCTTTACATTACAGCGCAGACCTGCGCTTTGTTCATTTTTTTCTTTCATACTCCAAAAGTGGGACCAGCGCTGCATATCAGTTCGAGCAGGACCCCCTGCGTACATCACATCTGTTGCTTTTCTTGTATTTTCTCTCTCAAACAAAATAGATTGCATGAAAATAACCATAACTACTATAACCTCTATATTACAGAATAGCATTATATCACTTCAGCATTACACCATTATTAGATGGTCTTGCAACCCAAATCAGTGTGAAAATGAACCCAGCGTTATCTCAGATCTAATTTTAGCTCACCATTTACAATCCAAATTAAAAAAAAACAGAGGATGTTCTCCACAGTGACATTCTGCTACTTAATTCAATGTCCCATTTTTAGCAACACTTTCTAAGTCTTCCAAGCTTGACTAAATGAAAAGGCAAGGCTTGGTGCGAAGACACATTTAGTCTAATAGGCATTTTGTAAACACCAGCATGTATTTCAGTACATTGTAGATATTCAAGTTTTCACACTGAAGAAGCTCGTCCCTTCAACTGTTAGTGATTAATGTTTGAAAATCGACTGGAAAATGATCAAAGGGTACCTCCACATTACAGGTCCAGTGGAGTACAACTGCATATGTGAAAGGAATCTAGTATAAGTATACATTTGTGGCCCCAGCAGAAGCTAATTGCCTCCAGTGTTGTCGTTCAGTGACAAAAGAGGTAAACTGTCCTTAATGACTCCAACACTTTTTAAGCAGTGCAATGTTACACCAGTGGATTGCTTGTTACATTACCACAATGCAATATTTACTGTGTTGCTTTTCTCTTTAGACCTGTAAAATAATTTAGTCTGCTCTTTATGAAAGTAAAAGTCTCTTTTATGTCATACCTGTTTAACTTACATAAGTTCTTTCTTGAAATATGAAAGCATATCGAGTGTCGGGGACAAGCCCAGAGCCAGTGTTGCCGTGGCGATGCAGGTCTGGCCGTGAAAAAAATTAGAGCTCTGCAGTGAAGTGTTGAGTTACAAGCTGCAAACAGCGTCGGGAGCTGTAGCCTACAGACAGTGACACATAACAGGTGGATGATGACACACCATCCACACGGTGACTAATTTCTCTGATGGCACACTCGTAGCCGTGGCCTGTTTATTTGTCACTACATACGTTACGATGTGCTCAGCCCATGTTGTGTGTGTGTGTGTGTGTGCTTGTTGATTATTTGTGCGCCGCGTGCATGAAAGAGAGGACGAGAGAGAGTGAGACAGGAGAACAGTCCAAGGCTACAGATTTAATCTGGCTGCTGTGGTCATGTGATTAATCGTGGCCAGGGGCCAGGGGATAGTGTAATTTATGGTGAGGGGGGGATCAACACATTTGGATGGTTGCTGCTCCTGAGGGAAATCTCACTCTTCAACCAATCCGGGGGTTCTTCTCCATCTCTCGCTCGCTGTAAAAATCAAAACGATGACAGCTGTGTTTTGAGCTAGCCATTTATATCACTGCATACAAAGACGATGAAAGAGACTCCTGGTGTAGTTTTATCAAGCAGATGTTGACACATAACTGAACCATTCAGCCGGACATATGTTGGAGGCCAACGAAATTAGCACAGAAAGAAGTTGGCACACGCTGCACACTGAGCACTCTAACAGGAAGGGTGTGTTGTTTTAGAGGCACAGAGATTTTGATTATGGTGTTTGCAAAGCCAGTTTCACCAAGTAGCAGTAAATTTTCTGTTATGAAGAGAGACTAAAGAGAGTATTGACAGAGTGCTGCAGGCTGTGCGTCATTCACAGTCTCAACTGCCCTCCTGGCTAAAGACCATATCACTGCTGTGGTGACCTCTCCATCCTCTGTCTCCTTCAGGCCACTGGTGTGCCTCTGTGTATGTGTGTGTGTGTGTGTGTGTGTGTGTGTGTGTGTGTGTGTGTGTGTGTGTGTGTGTGTGTGTTTGCTTAATCCTCTTTGCAACTCAAAGAACTGTAAACAAACATGAGAGGAGTCAGAGGAAAGGCGAGGTGATTTTCTTTGGTGAGTTTTTCTGTTGTTTTCATGCGTGCCAATATCAAGCAGTGCTGATAACAGCAGTTTCCCCGCTGACCTTCCCCACCAGCTGCTCGCCAGCTTGCCCCATCCAACACGACTTACCTGCCTGTCTGACTTCTCTCCTTGGCAATTTTATCGCGGTGTCACTCGTTCCAGATAGAGTTTATATCTAGATTTACTTTTTCCGGCGCATGGGCCGTCTCAAGTCGACTGTGGTTTATACACCGCGGCTCTCCCTTCCTTCATTCTGTTTATTAGTGGGAACAAATATGTAAATACAGCGACAGAGATGTGCTGTCTCACCTCGTGGTGCGGTTTCATTGTATGAAAAAAAAAAAGAACGAAAAAAAACCCGGGATGCTCTCCAGCCTCACTGCCATCTTATTTAAAGGTTAATGGTCCTGCCCAAAGGGGTTTACACAGAAGGAGTCTTTATGATTACATCACGCTCTTCCTCGTCACCCTACAGTCCTGAGGAAACATGTAACATAACATGCAGATGTAAACATACCAGCACACACAGAGGAACATTACCTTAGATCATATGCACGCGGACTCCTCTGATGCCCTCTCGTCCTTCAGGACTCACTAAAGACTCCTGTTTAATGGGCATTTAAATCTGACACTGAATCAATCTCTGAGCCCCCAAAGGGTGAGGAAAGGTAACCTGAACCTTACATCACTCCGTCAACTGGCAGTAAGGGAACGCACAATGATAAAGAATAAAGGCAAGTTCACCAATCTCTCAATAACTTACATTGTGTTCCCTCTCATTGCTGCCAGCAGTTGTAGCAAACATTTTATGCATTTATACGAGCGTATTCGCTTCATAAAATAATAAGCGCTCTGTTTTCTTCTATCCTCTCTGAGCAGTTTCTTAATTAGCTTTGCTTGGCTCAGTTTCACTGAGCCGCCAATGAGATCATGGTGACTCGCCTCCTCATTCGGTTAAACCTGCAGAGTAGCAATGTGCGGCTACTTAAGGAGATTGAGATTTAGGCAACAAGGTCAGTAGTTGAATGAGACACAAACAACTTCTGTTGATTTGACAGAAAAGAAGATAAAGCTTTATTCATCCCGAAGAAAGTTTTTTGTGGCCAGATGCTTGGTATACATAGGGAAATACATTTGGCTGCTTCCTCAACAATACTAAAAAACTGTATATATGAAAAAATATGTTTAGCGTTCATTCAACCGTATTTCTAAATAATTTAGACCAAAACAGTAACAGAGAGAGACATTTTACAGTTGAAAAGTAAACTTGTCAGTGCTCTCTAGTGGACAACTGTACCAGAGATACCATTTCTAAACCTAATATATTTATTAAATATTATATTATATTTAATAAAAAGTACAAATATACTTTATAATACTATATACACTGTGAGATAAAATACACAGTAAAATAAGATAAAACAAGATGAGGGAAAAGATGCAGTACAAATGACGGTGCAACACATACATCAGCACAGTCGTCAGAATAAAATGTTGTCATTTAACTTTTTTGCAAACGTCACACGCATCATAAAATTGTCAACAACGCGTCTCTTTTAACGTTCATGTTACAGGTACATGGGCTGACTTCCAATATCAGTGGGGGGAGGGGATGGTGATGGTGTTTTCCGACTCCCAAGCCGGAGAATGATAAACATTCAGCATTTGTATGCGTGAAACCACTGGGTCGGGACATTTTCCAACCATGTTAGTGGCGACAAAACCAGACGTTAATTTTTAAGACTTAGGGGAAATTTCCATGCATGTTTGTGGTGACAGAAGCGGGAAAGCTAAAACATAATCTTTCCCTGAGCCTAAACATGTGATGTTTGTCTCCAAACCTAACCAGACCACAAGCACAGCTATGTAACAACAAATTGGTTGCAGTGTTATGTTGGCGTCTATCAAATTGTGCACACTTGCTTATCGAAGACATTGAATTCTATTGTATAAGTGTTATTAGAATACATATATTTCCAGTTTATATCAAGTTTCATGTTGTGAAATTATGGTTGAGCGTTTATACAACCAAAAAGAAAGAAAAAAAAACCCTCTTCATTCTTTAAAGGGTCATTAAACTGTAGCTGATAATGTCTTTTCTGCGATAGGTGGTTGCTGTGCTCATCGTCATATAGTTCCAACATAAACATGGTTTTCAGAAACTACTGAGATTTATTGTGGCTGTGGGTTTTGCATTAATAACGGCGAGGTACTGCTGTGGCTACAATTCTTCCAAATTATAAACAGATTTGTGTGATCATGTTACACATTTTATAGATCGCAAGTTCAGAAATATGTCATATTAATAGAACATTTAAAATATATACATGTACTGTATGAGGATGGTGGGGGTGGGAGTACATGTGTCTGTGTGTTATGATGTTTTTTGCACCTCTTCAGGATCCAAGTTTCCCTTTGGCCTTCAGTGAGTTGGCATTTTTATATATTTTAACCTCGGAATTGGTGTTGAATTGCTTTTTTATTTATTTATTTTTTCACCCTGCTGTTGCTTCACTCCTCTCCATCCTCTCTGTGCTCCAGTTTTTTTTTTTTTTTTAAGTGTTTCCCACCAACCCTTAAAACCAAATCCTGGACCAATCACTGCAAACGTTACCTCCAAATGTGCAACACTGAGATATTACTCAGCAGTAGTAGGCTAGGTTCCCCCCTCTGTTAAGCCAGCACATCGCTGCTGCTGCTGCTGCCTCTATCTCCTCCTCCTCCTCCTCCTCCTCTGTCACTCCCCTGCTCTCTCTCCCTCTCTGGTTGGACACAAGCTCACTCTCTTTCCTACCTCGCAGACGCCTGGGTGCCACCGCCGCTGCATCCTCTGACTCCTGTTTGTCTCTTTCTCCTTTAGAAAAAACAGAAGAAGAAATAAGAAAAAGAAAGGGAGAGATAAACAGTAGAGGAAAAAAAAAAGTGGACGCGATTGGGAGGGGAGGGGTTGGGGGACGAACCACCACAATGACCCGGTCCTGACTAAAAACTGAATGGATTAGCCAATCTATTCTGAGCTCTAATGAGATTAGAGACATGGGTCGCGGCGGCGTGGTACCTTTCGCTGAGCTCCTCCGGGAGCGTTCTCCCTGTCAGCTCTCCTCCAGACGTGGAAATGGCGCTTTCGGCTCTGGAGATGCCTCGTCGGGCGCCAGGGGACAATAACAGACATTTGAATGCACGCTCACCTGTGCCGCTTTTGTGGCGCGCGGATCCCTAGAAGTAGAAGTAGTTGTAGCTGTAGTTGTTGTAGTTGTTGTAGTAGTTGCAGTAGCAGTCGCAGTAGTTGCGGTGACAGTAGTGGCGAAGGAGGACAACATGAAGTACCAGAAATACATCACGGTGATGCAGATGGCCATGGGAGTGACAGCCTCCAACAAAGACTGCCTGCCCACTAAGAGACAGCTGTGGTGAGTAGAGAGGAGCAGGAGAGGAGGAGGTGCGCGTGAGGATGGGGAGCGTGTGTTTGTGCGCGCGTGTGAGTGGCAAAAAAAAAAGGTAGTGCGCGTTTTTACCGCGGAGGGAAAAACGGCTTCAAAATTAGCTCCTTAGCTTTGTTGTCATGATAAAAACCCACACCTTCTCCACCTCCACCCTTCTTTTTCTTCTTTTTCTTCGCCGCCTGTTCCTCGTGCGAAGTTGAAGCCGAGCAGCTGTTGGCGGAAGTCGAAGCTGCCTCCATCTCTCTCCATCCCTCCTTCTCTCTCCTTGCCTTCAACAACTGTTACATATTTTACGCCGGTGGTGTCCATCCATCCACACGCAGCAGGAGGAAGGTTTCCACGGTGCTGTTGTTTGTTGTGTTTGTGTGCTCGTTCTGACCCGCCGCTGAGGGTCACGGAGGATGACAGCGCAGAGCAGGTGTATTCACAACAACAATGCCGCGCGCCGTCCGATACATTACGCGCCGTGTGTTTTGTGTTTTTTTCTTCTACTACCCCCCTCTTCCTCCTCATCCTCCCCTCCAGCCTCTCTCCGCGATCGCTCATGTGCTCCACTTTCAAGTGTGAATTTTCTTTCTTTCTTTTTTTTCACTTGTGTCTGCTTGTGTCAGATCTATTTTTGTGATCTGATGTAGTAAAGGGGGGAAAAAAATGTCGGCTGATTTCTCCGCTGATCACTTATTCAGTAGCTTCGTGTCGCCCGCGTTTAGCTCACCGTGCGCAGGGAGCTGATGCTAAGTGGTTCATTATAATCGGCTGCTTTTTACAGTACGTCTGTGTTTCCAGCTAGTTTTATTCGTATCGATGTCTGTTGTTTTACTAGGCCGATATATGGGGTTTTTTGTTTTGTTTTGTTTTTCAGGTAGGAGACCGATCATTAGAAAACCAAGGGGACTGAAAACCGATGTTTGGGACTGATATTTGGTTTCACACTTAAAAGCAAACTCTTTGTGTCAGGATTTCAAACACCCGGTGATGACATGAAGTGCAATTTACTCAAAGTATCACATTTTTTAAATCTAATTATTTTATCCGCAATCTAAAATCACAGAAGAACAGAAAATGCAGAATATCAGCCACAGTAATCGGACTACCCATAATGTTTACCCATCAAACCTGCTGTATGTTGATATGTTTGTTTAGCTGATGTTCATCACTCAGATATTAGTAATTATGTGTGCCGATAACTGATATTCAGAACCAATATACATTTGCATATAACCAGCACTAAAGTGCAATTTCAAGGTACTTCCCTGAGTACTTCCATTTCCTGCTACTTTAAACTTCCTCTCCATGTCATTCATTTGATACATTAAGTTAATAGTTCCTCAGATTATTCAGTGTTTATAGGCTACTGAGTGTCACATCTTACCAGTCAGATATGATTAGGATGGGATGTAGCATCAGAGCCAAAGCAGCACATTTTTAAATCTGTGTATTTCATCTGCAGTCTGACAGAAAAATCACAGACACTAATAATCAGAAATTGCTGAATATCGGGCCCAATAATCGGACTGACCCATTTAACCTAGCTGCTCTCTTACTCATATGCTGCTGCTATTATCTCATTATTTTCTAGCATGTGTTATCATCATTGGTTTCACTGCAAACAATGATTGTTTTGCTTTACATTCGACTCTTGATCCATTTTAAGCTAATCAACAAATCACTAGACAAACACTAGAACATGATGCTCCTCTCTCACTGGGTGTCCTGGCAGGGCGTAAGGCGCGGGTCACGCACTGTAATGAGTCCAATTCGAGTCCAGCTGAGGACCTTTGTTGCATGTCGTTTGTCATCTCCCTGTCCGCTCATATCCTGCAATCTGTTGGCTATCTAATGAAGTAAAACATGCTGCGAATATTTTAAAAATAGCCGTCACAAGTTTTCCAGAATCCAGGGTGACATCTTCAAAATGTTTTCTTTGTCTAATCAGCAGACTAACACCAGATACCGATACTGAAAACGAAATATGGACATGGTGCAGATGTTTTAACTTGTGGACTATTTTGTTTTTCAATGTATGTGGTTGCCTTTTCACAAGGCATCAATTGATATGTTTTCTTTGGGGTTTTTTTTTTTTTGGCTGATACCAATACCGATGATGTTGTTAGTAACCATGTGTACCAATAACTGGTATTTGGAACCGATATACATTTGCAGTAAAAATATGAATAACCAGTAGTGCAATTCACTCAGGCGCTGAACTCAAGTGCAATTTTGAGGTACTTCCTTAAATATTTCTGTTTTCTGTTACTTTTTTCTTCCTCTCCACTACATTTATTTGTAAATTTTAGTCCCTAGTTTCTTTGCAGATTCAGTTTTTTCAGTATTGATAGGCTGTAGCTCAGTGCGTAGAGCTGTTGGACTGGTGATCAGAAGGTCACAAGTTCAAATCCCAGCTCCCCTGGGCGGAACTGAGCTACATGTCGGATCCCCCTTAGGGCCAAACGGTAACATCCTGCAACCCTCAGGGATAAGTGGAAAGAAACAAAACTACATATTTTATCGTGTTGATACTGGTAAGACAAAACGCGACATTTGAAGACAGCACATCAGGGTGTAGAAACTTGTGATGAGCGTTTTCTACTATTTCTTGACATTCTGCTCTTCAAACAACGAGTCAATTTATCGAGGTTTATAGTCAGATTCATCAGAAAATCTAAAAAAACTGCAACCCCTAAAAGAAGCTGGTAATACAAAACGTTTGGGCTCATTGCATTATAAATCTCCTGAATATACTTTTTCTCACATCAGTTGGTTTCATGTCAGCTGAGTAACCCATTAATTGACAAATCGTTTGGGGCATTTGTCGCTTGATATCAGGGGCCAAAGGGTGATATTAATGTATATAATCTTATCTGGCTTTTGACAACATGACAGACGCTATCATACCAGATTAGGATTATTAGGTCATATAAAGTAAACTGTAAATCTGTTCCATTTGCTCATTGATATTTGGAGCCTCATTAGTTAAAAATGGAAAATCCCCCCAAAAAATATTACACAGCAGGGTAGTGTGGAGTCTAATTATAGGCTCTCATTATTCAAACAAAGGGCACATTCAGTTTCTTCTTCTTCTGTAATCCACATAGATAACATTAAACACGAGGTATAATCCTCGCAGATTGGCATTACTTTACAGTGAGAAGACAAACACTGGTTTATTGTAATGAATGTCTGAGATGGCTCCCGGGGAGTTCATCATATACAGTATGTAGGAACAAATGGCTCTGTGACTTCACATGCACTGTGGAAACACACCTGACTGAATCTCAGAAGTCATCACACGGGAGGAAAGGATCATTTTTTTCTCTCCTCTTTAGCTTGTGACTGTTGTCAAATGTGTTTTGCGAAGGACACAGTGGTGACTTGGTTCTGACACTTCTCCCTTAAGAGAGGCGCGGCGGTATGTCTGGGGCCATCACTTCATGGTGGGGGAAGGGGCACGGCCATTAAAACAGGATTACTATATCGCCTCCGACAGCCACTTTAACGAAGGGAAGCTGAGCCAGCCTGTGCCTGCAGTGTGTGTTTCATGAAGCCACCCCGTGCATTCACTTGCATGCCATGTTTGTCTTTATTCGGAGTGAAGTCAGAGTCGAGGATCAGTCGGCTTGCATGCACACAAGTACCTCTGAATACTGTGAATAATACCTGGATCAAGGTGAAACTCTTGATACGGGTTCACATGGGTTGTTTGCTCACCAGGTTTATATCCAGATGCATGGTGACGTTTGAGCCAGTGGTAGTAGGAATATTCTGGAGTGAATAAAGGGATTTGTTGATTGTAGCCTTTATTGGTGTAGTTCTTAAAACTGCCCATGGTTAGCCTGATTTACTTGTAGTTTCTTAGTGCTGACACAAAGAAACTCGAGCCCAACTGAAAGAGCAGTAGCCCAATATTATCGTCCAATATTGGCCTATAACAGATATCACCGTACGCACTGATATCAAAAACTTAAAAAATTGTTTTATGGATAACAATGCATAAAAAGATTGGCGACTGGAGTGATTTATGATGATTAACTTCCTAGTCAAGTTGACTGTTTTGGTGAACTGATGTCATGTTAGACAATACAGCTTACTGTAAAATATCCTGCCTCCATTGCACATCTTTATTACAAGCGTTTGATAACCACATTTGAGGGGATTGTTATAAAAAAGTGTTTGTATATTGGCCTGTATATTGATATCGTCAACTTCCTAATAACACTAAAACACTAAAAGAAAAACGGAGAGCAATGAACAGTAAATGATAAGAAAGGACAACAATATTATTTGAGGCCTTATTGAATAATCAGAGGTTACTGAGGAAATGTTGTGGGTGCTCAGCAGAACTAGCATGAGTACAAAAGTATCATAAAAGCTGATGCGATGCCTTTAGAAGCATTAGCTAAGTGGGCTTAGCAATCATAATGGTGTTAGTTACAAAGTTGCGAACCTAGATTTACATGAATGAATGATGAGTCATACTAATTGCTCTAGGAATGAGGATTCCTCAGTGAGGATCAGGAGACAAGATGGGCCGAAAATCTCATGCATTATTTGCACAATGTATCATGGCAAAGGGAATAAGATGGCTACTAAGCTTAAAATGTAATATGTCTTGTTCTCAGAAGCTGATGAACTGAGTTGGTTAAGGGAGGAGCTCTAGCCAGTCTTGAAATCCAATTAATTTCTCCATACCAATAAAACAATATTGAATTAAACGTAGTTCTTTTTTGGCCGAGCTCCATTCGTCTGTGAGGGTAGGGCAAGTTCGGACACAGAAGTAAGTGGACACAAAGTGCAGCAATCTATATGATTTGCCTGTTTGGACGTCTTCAGGATCGATCTTGTCAGATCAGCCACCCTTCTTTTTTTTGATTCGAGATGTGTGGAGCACTTGATAATGCTGAATTTAACGCTGATGGTGGAATCCAAGACCCAGCGTGAGCTTTGGCTGTGATAACAGTTTCAGCAAAAAAAAAAAAAAAGGGCAGGATCAAGATGATTTAAGTACGGTTAAATTTAACAGTAACAAAAACACCAGGGGAGACGGTGTAGTCGTTCCTGAAACCAAACAAGGAGACAGAAGGTGGACAGCAGATGAGGATTTCAGATGAGGAAGTGGTTGTGCGCCAGATGGTTTTATGATCTTCCAAAAACACTCAGCCATCATGATAAAAGGCTGCTCCCATCCATACATCATATTTAAAGACCAGTTGTGCTGAGAGAGAGACAGACCAAGAGAGAGAGAGAACTATTGGCTACACTGCCCCAAACAATGTCTAGTGGTACTGCTCAGTTTTGTCGGTATTCAAAAGGTTTCAGAAAAGCAAATACGGAAAAAAACATAAATGCAGGGTACGGACAGAGGTCTCCGCCTTTATTTGTATACACATCTAACATTGAGCAAAACAAGCCTTTAATCTGCCACATTGTCAGTTAGAAGTCGTCAACCTTTATCTTGATTCAGGTGTAAAGACAGCTTAATCCAGCATTGTTAATCGAGTTATGTTTGATCCGATTACAACCTTAATGTGAGATTACTTGGCTAAAGTGTTTAGCCGTAATAATCTGAGTATTGTCTTATTCTTAGATTAATAAGAGTTCGGATGGAGGCGCTGATTAACAGCCGCCACATCAAAAACAAACAGAAGGGCTCTCTGCTTTAAGACTCTTGATGACACAAGAGAAACAGACTGTTGTAATACAAAACACACAGTGGTCTGTACCAACAACTGCACTGTAATTAGTTCGAGATGATCCATAAATAATAATTAGCCCGATGACGTGTGTTTAAACCGGCTCTTCCAAACATGTGGGTGTATCGTCCTGTATTGTGTGCCAGATGTCTGCTCTGCTCTCCTCACAGTGACGGATCTGCCTGGTGTTCTCAGTCCACCTGCTTAATGATGCATAAAGTCAGCGTCCCTCCTTCTCCCCAACACACACACACGCACACGCCCACACACACACACACACACACACACACAGTAGCCCCTCTGCCCTCTGATTTGCCTGTCCACACGTCCTTCCTTCCAGCTCTTCAGAGGAACACACACATTCAACAACTCCTGTCCGACCCCCTCCGCTCTTCCACTTCCACTCATGGAGGCCATGATGCGTAATCTCACACAAACTGACAATGCCGCGCATCGGTTACCTCAGCAGGAGCCCAAGTCCACGGTGGGCCTGTCATGATAATCAGTACTTTTCTGAAAAACATGCAGGAATATACTCTCTTTTTTTTCTCCTTCACTCTCAGTGGCTCTCGGTCTCGCTGTCCCTAAAGTCAAAAAGAGCCTTTCTGTATTAAAGTCATGCAGCCGCATCTTAAAAACACGAGTCATGACTTCTCGGCAGTCTTGGGGCACGCTACTCTTAACTCTCCACAGTTCTTTATGGAGTATGTGCGAAGGTGCACGCACGAATTTGTGTGTGTGTGTGCGTGTGTGTGTGTGTTTCTGTTCAGTGTTTCTGTCCATTAGGAACTCGCATGTTCTTACTTTGGCAGAACGGTTGTAATCTCCTCTCAGATGGTTTATGCCACTAAAGGGAACAGATTACACAGGGTTTATTGACTCGTGGCTCCCCCCCCTCACCCCCACCCGCTCTCCTAGCCTCCTGTGGGTGTGTGTTTATGTGTTTGTCAGCGTGTGTGAGTGGGTGTCTGTGCCAGTCTGAGTGTGTCTGTGTCTTTGTCTGGGTCTAACTTCTCGGGTCTCATTTGAAATAATATTTAATGATAAATTATGATGATATTCAATAATAACATGAATTGCTCTGTTGAATCGCTATAATGTGATGCTAAACAGTTTGTTTGGAAATTTTTATTCCCCGGACTTCTAAACCAGAACCGCTCTGAAGTCAAAGGTCCCAAAATCAACATGTTGCTTCTTGACTTTGTTATCATCATCTTAACTTGTTTGTTAAAAGTATTCCAGTTCAAAGTACTTTTACCTCCACATGTGACTCAGTTGAAGTAACTGAGTGCATTTATATACCGTAAACTCGTTGTGTCGTCACATTAAGCAGCCTGTTAGCTTTATTAGCTCCGTTAGCTGTAAGCTACTAGCTTCAGCACTGTTAGTTCCCTTCGCCAAACACATCGCAGGACTTTGCTGCCCACCGTCTGCTAACAGCTAACTAGCTCGTCTCCTGTTCACTGTGTAGCGTTATCAGTGAAAAAAATACTATGCGTCATCCGTCCATAGAGAGTTTACTGCGTCTCTTCATATTTTGACGTCTCAGTTTTCTTGGGTCTTGCGTTGAGTTTCCAGCCAGAACAAGCAAGTTCCACACAATGCTAGCATCCACAGGTAGAATAGTGGTTAGTAAAATATTGTACCTTATATATGTATCTTGCTTTTGTCTTTCCTTAATGGGTTATTTTGTACTGCTATGTGTTTATCCAATGTAAATAGCCTCATTATTCTGACATATAATATAGCATAGAAGCTAGTGGCTAAAACATACTGTATGTCAACAGTTCTGTGCCTCAATCCACGAAGAGATATGTTTTTGTTTTTGGGCCATTCTGAGCTTTGAGTTTGGTGCTTGGCGGGTATATGGAGGAAGGACAATGTGTAGTTAACATGGCAACAGAATTTTTTTTTTCCTAAGTGACATTGTTGTTGGCACTGCTGCTGCAAAGACAACTTGATTGTCTGTCCCAACAGGGACCGAAATTCTCCTTTGACAAGGCTCAACAATACCCACCACTCACATGTGACACACATCTGAAGAAAAAAACACGACCTTATTCAATAATTCAGTCTATGATAGAGATAGATCGTCAGTTAACCTTGCTTTTCCCGGGTGACTGCATGCCCCAGTGGCAGACAAAATTATGTATTGATAAGGAGGTTTCTACACAGAGAGGGGTCCTGTCTCTAATGAATAAATTCCATGTTATTGACTTGGTTCATCGACTTGTGCGCATGCTGATATGGACTTCAGCATTTTAGGCTGCACCAGACGCTTTTCTGGTGATATTATTCAGCATCAGAACAACCCTGTCGGTCCTGCTCATACTTAAAAACAAAAATGTTGCACAGATTGTCAATAGAAGCACTCTAGAGCATTAGGTTGTGCCAGAAGACTTGATGATTTTTTTAGAGTCATATCCAACATTAATTATACATCAGCACGGTCCCTGTCCAGCACTCTGTGTTCAGTGCTGCTATAATTTACTGAGAAACCCAAGTGCTCCCACAGAGAGGATCAAGATGATGGTGAGAGTGTTTGGATTCTCATTTGTTTTTGGTGTACTGGGACTAGGCTAGCATGGTTAAGCAGACAGAAAACAACAACAGAGAGGTTGCCAAACACACACTGCCAAAGCTTTCTGTATGCAAATTGTACTTTTCAGTGTATCTTTCTAAGGAGCAGCGTCTTTCTTCAGGCTGTGAGACTGCTCAATTCATCATCTGCACTCCGCTCTTCTATATTGCTCGTTTAGTTTCTCTCATTTTGCATTAAGGGACCTAATCTCAGTTTCATTTTGCAACCCTGGTGTTGAAAAATGACAAATAAATGAACATTTATAATCTTCTGCATGTCAAGACATAGACTCTAAGTAGTCTTTCAAAAATTAAGACTTGTTGATTACTTGTTGATAGTGTGTTGTTACATCATACAAAGAAATGATAATTCATCAAACTATGTGTAGCTTCTTGTTACGACTTGTTGCAAATGTGATGCTGCTCTGTTCCTGATAATGTCTTAAAACTTTGACTCTCCAGCTGCATCCTCCTTGAGTATGACTGCACCTTAGGTCTGGATGCATGTAATGGTGTAACCCTGGGTCTGGTAATGGCCGCCTAAAGAGCCTGTTGGCGGCAGTGGTAACAGAGGCCTATCAGAGACTCATCGTCTCCGGTCAGAGTCAGACGCGGAGCAGCAATGACTTTTAGAATCTGTGAGTCACACGTTTTGGGCCTCTAGTGACTCCCGACTGTCACGATGGCTCAAAGGGGGCTGACGAGATGGAATCCATCACTGCCATCCCACAAATAGAGAAGGACACAGCAGAGGGGATCCACTTTTGTCTGACAGAGATCCCAATTTATCCCTTTCTTTTCGGCCCCCTGTTCGACAGATTTCTCCGTCAGCATGAAAGTTTTCTACTGTTACATAATGAGGCATTTCAGTTTTCTTAATATGATGTAACAACATTATACTGTAGTGTACTGTCTGGAAGATGAAAAGTGACGCATACTGCAAGCGAAGTGTCTTTGCCCACTGAAGCGCCCCGAGCAACCCCTTACTATGTCCTCTGTTCCAATCAAACTGACTTAACAATCAAATTATTCATGACTACACATTACTATTCTGGATATACTGTAAATTACATAAAGATTTGGCCCACTAACTATAAATCACACATTAGTACTGGCGTTTTTTAATATTACATGTGACTTTTGCCTTTTTTCATCGCACATTTGAGAGCTGGTTACCAAAAGGATTCCAAGGATGGGAAGTTTCTTGGATTGGAAAAGTTGTGGCCATGTCTACAAGTACTCTGATGTAGCATCAAGACTTCTTATCAACCAGGTTTTTAAACTTCCCTGCGTGGAACCGCTTTACCAAGAAATAATGACATGATAATAAATGCAAGATTACCAAAGTAAAGGATTACCTGTAGTGGCTCTGTGAAGTCTGGGTTTATAAAATCAATTATGCAATTCAAATCGATCCTCTTTTGAATAATCCAATATTGATCTTGGAAATGGCCACAAATTAATTTGCATTTAACATGGAAGCTTTTTTCAGTATGACAAACATTTGACATTACTTTGTTGTTCTCTACAACAGCATTTTTCATAATTAAATGCTAGAATTATAACAGTATCCCACTGATTTCTCCATAGGCAGATCTGAGCTACAAATCTCCCCAAAAAACTCAATTTTTACTGTAGACATTCATATCTTTTAACACCAGGTTAGATGGTTCCTGGTATAATTCACAGCATTAGTTCTCTCAGAACGTCTTTTTGGTGTACATGTAACTTGACAAAATTGGTATTGTAACTGAAATATTCCTAACCCAACTGATATCTAATAGATAATTTAATCAAATTGTTGGATCTTTTCAGTACAGTTTGGGTGTGTATTCATTTGAAATAGATGGAGCCACACTAATGGCTAATTAAGTTGACTAGCACGGACACCTCTGCCATTCTTTGTTTATTTGTCATCATAGGTTTATGTAAATGTATAAAAACAAGTCAAGTGTTCATAGCAGATCTCTGTGCATTCACTCAGTGTCTACCAGCTCATAAGTTTGTTTTGATGTATGTGTTACACATGGGAGCAGCCTTGGTTTTTTGAAACCAGCCGTTGGCCGGCCCTCTCCACAGGGGTCAGACAGCAGCACTCGGACATGAGCGTTGTCCCGCCTTGTTTGATACATGTCTATATGCCTAATCTGGTCTGTCCATCTGTCAGGCCCGTCTGGCCTAATCAGAGTCTTGATCTCGCCGCAGATTTTCAGTCGCATCCTCGTCTGCCCAGGTGGCTTCCAAAGGGCTTACAGAGTTCAACTAGTGAATAAAAAGCTTCTGTATGTTTCCTCGGATGTTTGCAAGGATGTTTTTTAGCCAGCCAACTTATTATTTATTCGTATTATTCTTCTCTCGGGGAGTGTCATTGAGGTTGTCTAGATCAAGTAGGATGTGTCATGCACCTCTTGTCACCACTTGTCCCCTGAAGCAGGAGGAGGGGGGGCCCGTGAGCAGAATGATGCATGGTCATCGGCTGCCATCACTTCCAGCTGAACAGTCAGGCATTACGAAGCAGTCAGGACGACCTCTGAGCCATACGCTGACAATGTCCCTCTGTCCTTTGTCCCTTTGCATTACGGTCTTTCTCCTTTTGTCTTTCGGCCCCCTTTCCTTACACCTCCTGCCTCTCTGCCCCTCTATGCGTCTTCATGCCATGTTCAACTGTCTCTTTGAGCTTATGCTTCTTTGTTTTTCACTCTAACTTTTATCCTTTACCACCTGTGCCATGGTGGACTTTGAGTTGAGCGAGTTTATATGGAAAGTAAAAGCAAATGACTAATATGCTGGCCAGGTAAAAGCTTCTTTGAAAAGTCTGAGGATATAAATGGAAAGAGGGAGCATCAGTGGAGCTATTTTGGACGCACCACTGTCGCCCGCTGAACTGAAAGATAGAACAAAGGCAAATCCCAGGATCAAAAGGCATCTCATCAGAACTCTGGTAACATTTTGGTCAGAGCGCAGTCCCACATGATATAAAGCAGTTAAAGAGGATTTCATAGTTGGGCATTTATCTCGAGTGAGATCCACCTGGGTAGAGGAGGACAGGAAATCTGTGGTGGGATCGTGTGTGTGTGTGTGTGTGTGTGTGTGTGTGTGTGTGTGTATACGAGAGAGAGAGAGAGAGAGAGAGAGAGAGAGAGAGAGAGAGACTGGGAGGTTTGCTGCTTTGGTAGAAGTGTCATGATGGGGATGAAAACACTCCTGCTGGCGTCCCTGTAGTCCTCACTGAGAGGAAGCAATTGTGTTCTCCATCTGAAGATCTGTCACTACAGAACACCTCTGAGGTAACGAGGCGATGTAACCTGGTAGCCCCATAACCCCCCATTACACCATCAAGTGGGTAGTTAAACTGGTGTCTACAAGCTGCACATACAAGCATGAATCTTAATTTTGCGCCTTGAAAACAGTATTTTGACAAAATAATCCCATCTCAATGTCCACTTAGGTGGAAAACACTGTAATATGAGGCTTTGCATAGAAATTAATTTGAACTATATGCTGTTTAGGATTGACTTGCAATGGCCGCTCAGAGCATTTCACAGTTCTTGTAGGCATTGATGAGAAGATATAATCATTCTAACTATTTTATATTATATTTTTAAAAACCTAAAATCACAATGCTTTGTCACCTCATTGATGCACACCCAACAGTCGCATAAATGATGTCGTCGACGTTTAATGCACACCAAAACCATAAGTGAAACCTCGTAGATCTCGTCCTGTATGTTAGCCTGCTCAACTCTTTTTTCACAAAACTATAGCTGGCTATATAGTATAACATATAGCTGTTATGACTTCTGCCATTTTCATACCAAGCAAGGTAAGCAAGGTGATGGCCTTGTTAGTGTTGGTGACGTTTTCTGAGTGTGACAGTGTAGTTCACTTGACAGTTTCACATGGAAACTAAATGGTGTCTTACTATCCTTGGGTGCAAGTGTGACTTTCTTGACTTGAGTAATTATCTTTTGCAAAACATTATACTTGTGATTCATGGCATTATACAAACGGGATGACAACATTAGTTGATTCCTCTGACTACTGTACATAATTTGATGCTATACATAAAAGATGCTCACAGGGAGGGATGGGACTTAGTGAATTCTGGGAACAAATCCCAGTAAAATCAGCTCCTGTGTTGCAGATTGTTGGAGTCATAAACTGTTCTGGGGAGCGCAGCCGCCCTCACTCTTTGCTACAACGGACAGAGGCAGCCATGGCAACAGCTTGCTGTCTAAAACCACCTCTAATGATGGGAGAACAATTTCATGACACAGTCCATTTAGTGGCTCTTCTGGAGCTTTCAGTCATATAATATTATCTTCATCAGTTGGGGAGGGGGGGTTTTACTCAGCTCAGTTCTCTGCGCTTCTTCAGTGGTTACCTCGGAAGCAACACTTGAGACAATGGTCATTTACGTTCTTTTAAATCTATATTAATTTGAGTTTATCTAAACATTGTTTAGCTCCTCTGATAACTGGATGAGCTGCTGGACTACCTGCTGTTTTCCAAGGTCAAAAATGAACTTCCAGAATCTTTTAATGATGTCCCGATAGTATGATATTAGGCTTTGGTGCTGAAACAAACACCTTTTTCTTGAATTATTATTTTTTTTTAATCAATAACTAATTGTATCTGCTGTAATTTAATCGTGTTTTCGTATCCAATGTGAACAGACTTCACTGTTGACACAATAATCGATGAATCAACTGATTTTTTTTTTCTACAACTAGACTATAACATTTACACATGCTGGGATTCTGGGATGAGGTAATCTGTAAAGCTTTGCCAATGACCTCTTAAATCCAGGGCAGGAGGGAGAAGCTCTATTTTGGGCTCAAGTCTCATGTAATATTCATAAACATCACCTCTCACTGCAGTCATTGCCTGATGTGTCTCATTATTGCTTTATTTTTGTGCTTTAAGATGCCGGCAGTGTCTGTTGTTTGCACTGAAGGGGTCACTTTGGGTATGCGTTGTGTGAGCGCACTCCAGCCTGTTTTTGAGTTTCCTCCATATTCCTCCAGAGGCATTGAAAAGTGAAACTAACTTCTGTTTGCAGCCAGACTCTGTCTAATCCACCGGCTTGCGTGGCTCAATATATCTTTCTAAAATCCTGCAGCATCACTGACGATAAATCATTCATAGGCCAGCAGAAAGTGAGCATTCATACTTATGCTCCTTCTGGTGGTCAGTGCACTTTTTAAATTTGTACCCTGATGTTTGTACTGGTCATAGACAAGACTCAGTGTCTCCGTCCTTCTATTTTTAAACATGGCTCAAAGTCTTTATTGCATCTAGTAGAACACTGACTAAGGAAGGGTAATTAAAAGTTACGAGCTTAAGTGTTTTTAGATATATATTCTCTTTAAATTACCAACAAACCTTTGACTAACTTGGCTTTTTAAAAAGGTTGTATCACTTACTCTTTGTTCTGATCAGGGATGGGCATTTCAAGCTAAAATACTACTTGACGATCAGCTGGAAGTATTCAACGATTACTGGAAGATCATCGCAGCATCCTGAGGTATCGCGTTATTAACAGGCGCCATTTTGAGGGAGAAAACGATGGAAAACATATCTTTTTCAGATAAAACATTGTCGCATGAACTAATCAGACTTTTCTTATTTAACAACTGTACGACTATGCAAACTAAATGATCCACATTGTGCGAGTTGTACAAGGTAAACTTCATATTACTGTATGTCATATTTTTACTCATAATGCTGCTATCTTGTTACTTTCATAACAAAGAAAAGCACAGAGGTGTGTTTAATATCCATGAGTCAAATTGTCTATATTTCTTTTTGTGTAGGCTTAGCATTGTAAATTGCTCCCTTTAAGTCACATGGATACAGTTCATGTCAACACTACTCAGTCTTAGAAACGGTGTTGTTAAAAACCCAAAGACCTGCATAAACTGCTGCTGGATGTGTGAATGGAATCCTCTTGTAAAAGCACACTGGGATTACAGTGACAGACTCTGTGTTTGTGCTCAAGCTGTTGGTAAATACACACTTGTGTGGACGTTGTGCACAGGTCACAGTAGAGGACGGGCTGAGAGGTCCTGATTCTATATCAGACACTGCGAAGCACTCTTGGATGGTAACAGAGCGTCTCTTACTGTTGAAATGAGGTGTATCCATGTGTTTGTATGTTGAAGGACATGCAAAAAGGAAATGCTGAACATTAAACGGCAGCATGGTTCTGTATATATGACAGTGTTCGTCTCTTGTATCCTGGGAAAAAAACAAAAACGTTTTGTTTGATTAGTATTAAAATAACAACAGTAAATCCTGCATCTGAAGTTTCTGTAGGCAGGTGGAAAGTGCTTATCAAAAATGCTTTGACATTACTGGAACAAGTGATCAGCTGCAGTCAGTCAGCAATTTCGTATTGTAGAAGTTGTTGTGAAGCACTGCACTTAGCAGTGTTAGCATTAGGCATTAGGTAATTGACTACATGAAGCAACATTAGAAGCTTTAAGGCCTTTTAACGCACAGCATGTCACGAATAAACAGCAGCTGCAGATGTAAACAGGGAGGTCATTGGTGCCACGTGGTGTTGCTTGTTGTGGTTGGCTGATCCTGAAACTGGTGAAAACAGGTTAAAAAAAAATGTTTGTCTCATGCTTCTTATGGCCGATCAATAGCTTGTACATCCTGAGTTTTCCAGCTTTTCATTTCACTCACTTAAAGCTGCGAATGTGCTCGAGCCTTCTCCATCTCTAGAGAGACTGACAGGCTGTCAGTGGGTTTATATTTCTTCCTGAATATGTGTCATGTGTCGTCAACTCTTAGCCTGTCATAACTTCCCATGTCTTGTTTTGTTCAACCAATGTCCAAAACGCCTATCAAGATATTTGAGTTATTAAAACATAAAATGAAATACTTTCATTTGATTAATAAAAAATATTTTAGAAGTTGACACCGGCAATTTTGTCATGTAAAGTAATTCACAATTAATTTTCTGTCAATCAACCAATTGAATTATGAACTAATTGAGTCTTAGGTTTGTTGCAGAAGATGATTATGCATACGCCAACATACATATGACCTGGAATTCAAAACTAAGTGATTTGTATTTTAATAGTTTTTTTAAGGCATCAGGATAAACTACTTTGGAAATCCCCTCCCTTTGCAGCCACACATGTAAGAAGCAAAGCAGCTTCATTGTGGCTTAATAATAGAAGACGAGTGGATGCTCCATACCTAGCCTCCATCTGCAGGCTACCCGCTGACATTCAGCCCAATTATTCACACTTACTTGGATGCCACCACAGCCAACAGGAGAGGATGTCCTTTAAAAAAGTAAAAACAGCAAGAGGAAAGTTATGTCACTTGGATCCCCTCGGCATCTTTATGTTTTTCCCTCAGTTATGCAGGAGTGCCTGCTAGCGGTGTGTGCAGTGTGGATTGCTCTTCAGAGAAAACGTGGTCATAGGGAATTGTGTGGTATTTAATGGATGTGGTTGCATCAAGTTGTTGAGCCCATGAGCTATATAACATCAGAAGCATTAAAGACTTTGAGACAAGTTAGGATAAGTTTCAAATTGGTTTGTAAAATCACTTACAGTCATTTCTGTGAAACCTTTCAGTCTGAACTGTCTAGACTGAAAACAGTCCGTTACTCAGCTTAAAGCTTAAATGTAACATGCTCTCAGATGGCATAGAGTACTTTTACATGCGCTAGAAAGAATTTATGAATGTAGGTTGGCTTTCAACGAGACCAAAGGCTGAATAAGACATTTTTAGCAGTTGTTTAAATGTTACAGTTAACGTTCACGAACCACAAACAAACTTTGAAAGGGTCAAAGTCCTTGGACAAAAACACAGACAACACTTACAAACAAGAGATTTAAAGTTGCAGTCTGTAAAACTTTAAAAAATTAACTAACATCAACAGAATGTGAAGAAATGACAGTTGTGAGAGTACACCGAAGTCGGTGTATTGTGCTGCAGAGATATCCACTGAGGTTAGCAAGCTAACCAACTGAAACCAGTGGACAAAAGCCTGTGAGGAAGTGGTCTAGCTAACTAATTAACAGCAGCTACGGTTAGCAGTAGTCAGCAGTCACTCTGGCGGAACGCTGTCCCCTTTTTGTTCAGAGTGTTAATTCGACAGGTGGCTAACATATAGCACCTTTATTTGTACACAGATAGACATTACAGTGCCTCTATCCTAATTGATGGGTTGCCGTGGTAGCAACTAGTTAATCATTAGGTAGCCATCCATATGATGTATCATCATATCCATATTATCCGTCTATTTTCCTCCAAATGGGACTACCATTCTAAAAAATGAACACCATGTGTTAAAGAAGATCTAACACTAACAAATGAGACCATAAACCCATTAGAAAACTGTTTACTGTGGTTAAATTAATCAAGTGAGAAGCAGGTTCATCTTCTCACAAACTACGATCAGACTCAACCAGTACAGTCGCCTCCTGCTGGCCATTAGACAGAATGTAGGTTTAACACACTGCTGGATCGGCTTTACATTTCAGACGCGGAGGCCACGTCCACCTCTCTCATATAGTCCAATGCTTAATAAACTGTTTTGACAAATGTGTTTGTTAACAGTTACCTATCAACACGTCCAACAGACACAGTTGCCTTTCAGCTCAGTTCTGCTCTCCACAAACTCCCGAGGGAAATATCTGGCTCTTTAGCTAAGCTAGTCATTCACTTTGTCCGTCTGCCATTTGGAGCTGGGATGGTAGTTTCCTGCTGGGGCTGTAAACAAAGCTGATGAGTGGCAGAGACTGAATCAAAACAGACGCTTTGTTCATATAAACATTTGTGCAGCTTTCACTATCCAAAATTTTGTCAACTTTTTGCACATGATTTCCGTGAAAGGTTGGGTAAAGGATTACAAGAAACCCAAACACAACAACATTTTTGCGTAGTAACCTGATTTCTTGACTGAGGGAATGAGCAAGGGCACAAGTGTGTGACTTAGGACAAGGAGAGAATGGCTGTGGCATGAAATAAAAGAAAAAGAAGAAATCTAAGATGTTGATTGTTGATGTCCCTGACAATGTATTACTCTGCTGGGACAACCAAAGGTTTTGGTGCCGGCATCGTTTCTAACATCATCTTTGTTTCCCTGTCTTTGCCGCTGCAGGGTGACCCCACCAGATGGAGAAACATCCCCCTCAGGTGCTCCCGGGTGTTCAGATGAGCCTTCAGGTGCTACAGGTGGCGCTGGTGCTATGGCAATGCCTGCCACCTCCACCCTCTCGTTGCCCATGAGCCAGGGCAAACCCTCTCTACGTCGCATCAAAGGCCGCATTCACCGCAGCAAGAGCCTGGACAGCATCGATCTGCTCGACTCCAATGTAAGCCTTGATCACACCAACTTGACCCGATTATATGTTTTGGGGGGTTTTTTTGCCTTGTTTTATGGTCTGAATATATTGTAAAAAATGATTATCTGATGATCAAAAACCATCAACGAGGATCATTATGACGGAAACAGAGAGGTGTTGAAGGGAAACCATTTTGATTATTAAACCTGCTCCTTTGAATGATAACGATGAGGAACTGTACGTTGCAAGAAATCCCTCTCTGTCAGCACCATTGTTCCCTGGAGCATTTTTCTAACCCTGCATTAAATATAAGCTGTGATTACATTTACTAAATTACACTTACTGTGATTTCAAGGGAGAATAAATGTCCCAAAAAGTCTAAATGCATTTTTTTCTCCTAATGGTTTTATTCAGATTTAACATTTCACACAAGCTGTGGCACTAATGCACACACACGCACACACACACACACACACACACGCGCACACAGGATGACCTTTGGTTATGCAATATTTCTTTGATTTTCAGATGAGCACAGTTTAACACGTTCCATATGTCTCTCTCTGTGACTGGTTTATTCTCATGAAAAGTATTAATCTGATAAATGATTGGGTAAGCTGCTTGGACCTAAAAACCCTTACTAACTCTGGGATTGTCCATTGAGCTGGGAACTGCGCTTGGCCCACTCTCTCTAACGGACAACTCAAGCGTTTCTCGTCTGTGTGTGTGCTTGTGTGTGTGTACCTGCGTGTGTGTGTGTGTGAGTGATGTGGCTTTTGGGAAAGCAACCAACGGTTTATGATGTAAAAGCATGCCAACCTGCTGCTAATGCATGCTTGGTAAGGCTGTGTTTTTTTTTGTGGCATGAGACCACAGTGGACACACAGATACAGATAAATCTCTCTTCCTGCTCGGCAGCACTACTGAATATCTCTTTCTCCCCTCTCGACGACTTTCTTTATGTCTTGACCCTCTGTAGATGTCTCCTTTAATAAACGTTGACTGTGTGATGTTTCCTCATCTGCCCCGGCCCTTCCTCTCCATGTTGACAGCCTTCAGTGTGTGTATGTGTGTGTGTGTGTGTCGGGTGCTCAGTATTTTAGCCAGCCTTAATTGGGAGCAGCCTGGTGCGCCTGCCTGTGTGACGAGTCATTATTCTTCCCCTCTGCAGCAGCCGGCCTGTCGTCAGAGCAGGAGTGGGACTCATTATGATTACGTTTAAAGAGGGGAAGCATTCACAGTTCACACAAGTGAGTCCATCATTGATGTGAAGGAGGGTTGGAGGTGGATGCAGGAAGTCGCAGGGTGGGGTTGACAGTCAGGGACGAGCTTGGAGATGACACAGCACCACATCCTCAACACACACACACACACACACACACACACACACACACACACACACACACACACACACACAGACGTCAGTGTGATTGACTGCTGGCATGAAGTTTCCTGTCAGTTTCTAATTTTGACACAGAAGCCAAAATATCCCATAGATTTCTAAGACAACCTTGAGCGCTCCGCTGCATAACACTTGGCAGCGATCCGTCTGACCTGAATCACAGTTTTTTTTTTGCCACCTTTGCAGGCGTGTGGTAAGTGAGAGCAGAGGTGGCTTGTAGTGGAGCTGTAGAGGCAGATGGTGAATGAAAGTTAGATGTGACTTTGCTGTTATGTCATCTCAAAAAACTAAAACTTGTAGCAGTCATGGTGCACTTTGGCTCGAGTGGGCGATGTGATCTCCAACTGCAGCAACCATGTTACTGGGGTGAGAAAAAAAAATGGATGAACAATTAAAGGAAAATGTTTTTTTTGTCTTTTTTTAATGAATGTTATTCAGATTTAAATTGTGAATATTTTCTATAATTGAAATTCCAGGTTCGTAGCTGTGATCAGTGACTGTTTAAAATGAAATATTTAAGGGCATGACTGCATGTTTTCTTAATCAGCTTTGTGCTTTAAGTGATGGGATGCTACATGAGCGCTCAAACTGGGGCTGAGAGATAAAGCCCTTAAAGTTAACGCAATATGAAAAAATGAAATATTCTGAAGTACTTTTGACCAATGTCAATATTGCGACAAAGTTGTAGGCTTGACACTTTGCCAAAAGAGAAATTTTTGGTCAAGAATTAACATTAATGTGGTGACGACCTATCTGCTACTCCTACCACAATCATTTTAAACTTGTATATAGAGAAAGACTCAGCACACTGTTGATCATGTTGATTTCTCTTGCACAGAGTTTCTTCGAAGCAGAAATATTCTTTGGTCAAAATTAACAGTTGCCAACTAAATTTGTAACCTTCTTCTACCTTTCAAGATACTGTTCAGTACATAAGTTTTAAATTACATGGCCATCGTTGCAGACTTCAGAACTAAACTAGATGTACATGTAAAAATGAATTATTATGGAAATGTATCCCATCGCCTCTGTATTTGCTACACCCTCCGGATCGAGCCTTCCTAATCTGTCACATGCTGATGTGAACACTGCAGAAGTATTTCAGGCTTGACTGTAGACGAGCCGGAGTTGGAGAAAGAGTCGCAGTCGGAGTAGTGATGCTTCACAGCTTTATCTTTAAAGACCATCCATCAGCATGGATAGTCTTCAAATGCAGCCTCAAGAGAACCTGTGAATTCCCTCTGAAGTAAATTTCCCTTCCTGTACAGTCTTTTCATCCCTTCTTTCTCTAGCACCTAATTTTGCAGTACATGCATTGCCGTCAGAGAATCGCAATGTACATGTTTTTTCCCGTGCAATATTCGGCGGAGCTCCAAGTTCGCATGTTACTCTCGAGCATTGATTCTCGATTACGCCCTCTCTTTTCCATCAAGAATATTGAAGATGCAGACTAAAAAAAGGCCTGAGTATCCATTTCATCCCACTGAGCTCTCACTCCATGCAACCGTATCGGATGCACAGAGCATGTTACGCAAATACATCAGCTTCCATTCTGCTTCTCTGCTGTGGACCGTCACAAGATGTCCATGAGTGAAAGTCTGAAGCATGAATAATAGATGAAAGCAATGATCTACTTCATAATGCAGTGTTTTCTTTCTTTCACTTGCAGCTATTTTTGTGTGATAAAAAAAACAACAGAGTGAAAGCCGTGGAGAAGTCTGTGGTTAAACTGGGTGAACACACCTGGGATTTTAGCTATTATTTATTCAATACAGACCGATGGCTCCTCTGTTTGTCTCCTTATTCAAAGTAGCTGCCAATGTGTACCGGAGCAAAGGATTGATTCCTCACAACATTGTCATTGGGTAGATCAGAGTGTGTGTGTGTGTGTGTGTGCGTGTGTGTGTGCGTGTGTGTGTGTGTGTGTGTGTGTGTGTGTGTGTGTCTGTGTCTGTTGCTGTTAAGTGTGAAGTGTGACCTGATATTCGGAGACCTTGAGCTGAAAGTACACGCTGTTTTGGTGATATCCAATGAGACGTGGTGCAGCTCTGTGTCTGATGGCTGGACTGGTTGGATTCCCACTTTGGTCTTTAGTCTGTTCAAATAAGACAATTTCAGGTTGTTGGTTTTTTTTTTATTTAGTTTATTTTGTTTATAAGGGGAACATACAACAACCAACTTACAATATTAAACATAAATATTGCCACAAGAAGAGGTTGGGAAGGGTTGTATATAATTGATTTATCCAAGGTATTTGCAATTATTATGCAGAAAGAAAATGTATTCTTTTGCTCATACCTAAATGATAAGTGAAAGGAGTACAAGTGCTTGAATCGATTGACGAAATGTTTTAATCATACAAACTTTCCAAATCAAATTCTGATAATGAGATGAATAATAAAATGGTCCAACCATTTACAGCCGCTTCTTTGACAATGTGAGCTTGTGGAAAAAAAAGAGTTTCTGGGCATCCGGTGATTTCAACACCTGGTACTTATCCTTGGGGCTTGGTATTAATCAGTGCAAATCACATATACAGTGACGGTCAACTAATCTCCACGTCTCTTCCAGTGTACAAAAATCAGACCAAATATTCTGTATGCTCCTGGAGTCTTTGCATTGGTGATCAGGTATCAAGGCCGTGGTATCTCACCAACACGCACCCCAAGTCAGAACTACCCCAAAATATCGGAAACCATCTTTGGTTAAATATTTTGTCTCAGGGTATGTTGAGTTTTTAGTTTGGCCCATGTTCCATCTGCTAACATGGAGGGGGAGGGGCCTAATGCAGCAGGCCCCCAGAGCTCGTTGGAGATGTTTTGGCTTATCTTTTGGAGAGCTGTCTTGTCATCCATTTCTGAATTGACCAAGGATGAGTACCTTCTAAAGACTTTTTGACGTTTTTGTAACAAGATAATCATTTTCCGATCTTAAGGTTTGGTTAAGCTCAAGTAGCGATATCTTTCAAACGTATGGGGTGTTTTGATATTCAAAAAAAACAAACAAAAAAGCATGTTTCTCTTCCCATAAAAAAACACATTTTGGGGTGGTGATTTAGTACTGATTCAGGAAAAGATACCTACATTTAAAAGTACAACAACAACAAAAAAACTTCACATACACATAGGTCCTCTATTGCATTTCAACAGGCAGCTGATGTTGTTTCCTAGTGAGCCTAGTTTGTTCTTTTACTCTTCAGGTGTTACTGCGATCACAGACCTGAAACGTCTGAGTCTGACTCAGTGCCAGAATTGCCTGGCCCAGCTCAGTCAGGTCATATAAGCAGATCACGCATCTGGGATGCTAATTTGGCAGATTTCCCATATTAGTACAGTACAGAGTAAATCGAACTTACCTGTCAGTTCCAAAACAAACTGAGAGGGAATTTTTGCATCTTAATGTAAATGTGATTTATTGGCATCAGTATTCAAAGTATGTGGATGTGTCAGTTTACTTGAATGTACCACCTACGCTGTGCATCTGTGTATTTCCAATGTCAGCGCGAAATACACACTCCCAGAAGCAACCCCCTTTTTTTTTTGCATGAGCACATGCCAGCGAACCTACATGTGCATCGATGTGTGCATGTAAAACAAAAAGCCCCTGTCTGAACAGAAGTCTGCGGTGTCTGCATCAACAGTCATGTCGCATGTTACATGCTATTCCCAACACGAGTCCTTGAGTACAGGATTGTATACATGTGCATCTTAAGAGACTTCATCTGGAGGAGGAGAGAATGAGACAAGATGAAAGAAAGATGAGATCAACACAGATGAAAACAAACGAGCAGACAACCCAAAACTTCAGTGTTTTACAGTGTGACCGGAGCCGTATGTCCTGCTAATTGTTGGATCAGGAAGAAAAAGCCTTTTTACACCTGAAGAATCGACTTGAGTAAAATCTATACCATCTGACTGGTAGTGTAAGCACTGAGATGTCTGCCGGTAAATGTCCACTGAAATTCAATTAGTGGTGATGCTCCTGCCTCATCTGAATTAAATCAATCGATGAAACCACCTTGATTAATCAAAGGACAAACATGCAACCCCATTGCTCAAACTTTGGGCCAAATATAAGCACTATTTAATTCATTATTTCTGCTCGTGACCCCGTTTTTCTCAGATACCTCCGGACCTTTTTTAGTGTTATCGTCTGTGGTCTCTGAACGCACTTCATCATGTACTCTGTGGTGAGACAGGCCTCTCAGGTCTCTGCTGGGGCTGACGGGTGCTGGCCGGAGATGGCAAACGCTCAAACTGCGACTGATAGAGAGAGTGGGGAAGAGAGATTACAAAACGGAGTGATGAATGTGAGGGAGGAGCGGAGGTTATGACATAGATGGGTCGTATGAGAGATGAGAGAATGGTTTGACAGCAGGGAGCAGGATGTTCCGATTAGATGAATATATTTTCCCCGGACAGACAGGAGGCTCCGCAGACTCCGTATAACTCATTCTCTTCATCCCTTGTTCCCAGGGCACAACAGGGCAAAATTGCATTCCACATACGAGTCGTTCATCATACCTGAGCTGAAACAGGCCGCTGCAAACTGTCCGCGGCCTCCGTGATTGTGTGCATGTGCCTGTTCTGTGCCTTTACCTTTCAGAACGGTGCCTGGAACCGGATGTGGTGTTACAGCAGCGACAGTTATTAAATCAACAAATTATGAAATCCACGGTAGCGCTAAGCTTTTAAGGATCATCAGTGTGGGGAAATTAACACCAGACATCAGTCAAAAGCTGCTGAATTTGGAGGATAACAAGGCTTTCAAATTAAGTAAACCTTGAAATTCAGCAGATATCATGAATGCTGCATGAAGGCGTTTCCATATTTGATGCTGTTTAGGTCACGTGACCTCCGTGTGAGATGACGATCCTGTGCGAGGCCCGACTTTTAAAAACAGTCGAGCGTTTGGCTCTGGGATTTTATTAGTGTTCTGTACACTCGCACACACACACAAAGGTAAAAACACAAAGACACACACACACACACACAGTGAGGCCGTGGATACGACTTCTGTTGATATATGATGCAATAAAGAGAAAGCTGCACATGAAGTCAGCAGGCAACATCATCTGACTGAGACCACGGCTCTGCTCGGTCTTTATCCGCCTCTAGGGGAAGCACCGATACATTTATTATTGCCAGTGATGCACAAATCAAAGGACAGACGTGTTGTATGTGACATGTCTGTGTGTTTTCAGTATTGATTTATTAATCACGTCAGCTCCGGTGTTTGATGACAGGAACAAAAGAACACTGCCAACGCAAGAAAACGCAAGAAATAGACCCGCCATTAAGAGTGATGTATGTGGTGGCAGGGTGTGTGTGGTGGGACTGTGGGGTCACATATCTACATATAGAAGATATATTGAATGATAAAGGAGTCATATTCTACATAATAAGAGATATTAGGGGGATTAAAGCTGCTTTTAGTGATGTATGTTCATTAAAATATGTGTTGAATAGCTCTATATTCGGGCAACAATCACTGGTAAAGAGTGTTTTCTGGTATCCTCGCCCCCTTTATCCAATCACGACAGAGAACTCCTTAACTCCTTGGTTGCGCGATGGTGGACCCGCTTCCTTCGACCTTAACGCAACCTTCATTTTCAGAAAGTCAGAGCAAATAACAGAGTGAAAGGGAGGCTTATAAGGAGCCAATCTATTTGCGGATGGTGTCTTTTTTTTTCCCACAGTATTTAATATTTCATCAGTATTTACTTGTATTATTTACTAAGTTGTCCATTTCCAGAAAAATGTACATTTTTGTTCATATCTGTTGTGTTTCTGCTACTTTTACGTGAATTAAAAAAAAAGAAAAGAATCTTGAGTCATATAAAATTTGGTTTACAACCCTGTCTACTTTTCATATGTCAGTTTACAGTACGTTACTTCAGTGGACTGCGGGGTGTGCGTCTGTTGTTGGGGACCGCTGATGACACCTCTCGTTAATTGCACTCACCATTAACCAGCAGCAAATCCATAAACTGTATCCGTCTCCTTCCCTGTGGCTTTGATTTTGATGGCAGTGATTCATTAGCTGTTTGAAGACAGGTAGCCCTCTGCCTAATGACACGCTCCCTGCCCCTCGTGTTAGCTCATCCCGCAGCACTATGCATCTATAATGTCAGGCAGGAAGGGCAGGCAGGATCAATGTTGGTTCTATAGATAGATGAGGCAATGATCTATGACATCCACAGCGGCAGCCTGTAAGTGAGAGGGGCACTATTTTACCCGCGGGTCATATGGAACAGTTCACATGAAATTAAATGAAATTAATCAATCACTCTTGGTTTATAGTGTGTGTGTGTGTGTGTGTGTGTGTGTGTGTGTGTGCGTGTGTGTGTACGTGCGTGTATGTGTGTGTGAGGAGGGATCATGACTGAAGGGATGCCCGGCTGCATACATCGCAGGAAGTGTGTCTTCATATTAGTATGTCCGGCGGTCTGCTGTCCTCTGTGTGATATTGATTGGTCGCATTAGGGAGTCTGCAGGTCAGCAATTCTGAAAGGGGGGGGTGCAGAAGAAGATTGGGATGGTGGAGGGCAGGGATGGAGGACTAGAGGGCACGGGGAGATAGGATGAGAGGAGAATGAAGGGGAACAACGAGCCGAGATGGACGGACGGAAAATGAGAGAGGAGAGAGGAGAATGATTGGAAGAGGGATCGAAGGAAAGTGGCAGTGTTGGTGCACACATGGCCGCGTGCTCATCCCCACCTCGCCTCCCGCTCTGTAGTATTGATTTCACGGGCTACAGCTGGTTGAAGATGGCCTATTGTTCTCACCGTCGTGCTCTTTGTTTACGAGTTGTTTATAGTACATTAATACTAATTTTTGCTAACCGGCACGCAGGTAGCTGTCAATAGTGCACAAACAACATTAAGCACCATACGAGCCCTGCGATGTTTACTTAATGGAGCAGCGGAATAAATTTTATTGATCAAATCAGCTGACCTGACAGCGCTCTCGAGCACTGGAGCCCTTTGTGGCTTTTTTCCCGTGAGATCCTTCTGCTCAGCTGGCTACTCAAGGTTCATGTGCCAGCTTTGATTTAATCACGGTAACGTTCTCTTATTAGACATTTAGTAGTGTTTTTGTTTTTTTTAAGCCTCAATGACTGCCAGTGTGTCCTCTGTGACCTTCAGTGGCTCTGGTGTTTTGGTATAATTTTAGCTCTGCTTTTACAGCCATCCCTGTATTGGTCCCAGCTCCGTTTCTAGCACTGAAATGTTTGGCCGTGAATAATTTATCACACTTAAAAGCAATCACAACACCTTGTAGTGTACAGGCGAGCTAAATGGAACTGTAATCCCTCACACTCTGTTAAAAAAAAAAAAAAGGAAGAAAAAGAAAAGAGTGCTGGCTTTTTTGTGCTGTTTAAATTTAGAATTTCCTTTTTTTTTCTTTTTTTGGCTGTGACAGAAACACCATTGTGTCAGTCTTGAGAATACAGTTATTAGCTACTGCAGGAGACGTGTTGGATTATGAAAACAAGGGAAGATTGAGTTAATTTATGACTCCCAACATTCATCTCGTACCACGTGGCAGCAGCAGAAGCAGCAGCCTCCTCTAACGAGAGATGGGATGGATTCCCGGCAGCTCAGAATTTAGGTGCTCTCCTCTGTTTCCATGGTAACGCAATTACTTTGCCCTGGGTGTGGGGGGTTTGGGTGATCATGCACGCAGGTTCAAATCATGCGAATGGGCAGTTGTGGGAGAGAGAAAACAGGTTGTGATCTGTCGTCACGCCAAATGAGGGTTTTTTTTAAATTTTTTATTTTAGGGAAATATCTGTTGGGCTCTGTGTGTCTGTCATCGATGCATCCATTAAACATTCACCATCTGTTTGCCACTACATTATGGTCGTATGTTACTATTGAGCTACATTTTCTTGGTTTAATGTACCACGCTTAATCATAGAGATTTGTGATATGATTGTGGAGGATGATTAACAGTCAGTCTCACTATTAAAGGTCAGCATCCATATCAGCAGGGACAAGGGCTGTCAAAGAAAGCTACGAGCATAAGACAATGATTTTTTTTTCCAGCCACAGCATCTTCATACTCAGGCAACAGGCTGCAATTGACAGTTATATCTTTATTTGCTGAAAACTATGCAGTATTAAGTGAGTCCATTTTTATGGGCTGTTCTTAGAGATGTAGACATTTGGAAAGAGTAGGAGATTCTAGTTTGATCTAGGGTGCTCTTATATCTTCCTGTCCCTCTGTTTATCCACTATTTATATCCATTTATATCAAGGCCAGAAAAAATGTCAGCCATGTATATTTCTTGCAAACCAGGCTGCAACCCTACATTTCTTAATGTTGATGGTTTTATGTTGTGTTGTGACAACACTGTGCCTATTGTCCAGTTAAGATTGGGCACAAAAAGCACTCGGCTAGGGGTTAGGGTGAGATCTTGTTTCATCTTAAAATATCTGTTGAGGAAGGTTCTCAGTCATCCAGGTCATGGTAAATGCCTACGATACAGCACCTAGACTTAACATATCTGGTTTTTGTCACATCAGAGCAGGCTAGACATCTCATGGCGTAAGGTTCTATACATGTTATCAGAATGTAATATGACACATGTTTCATGGCAGTATGGTACGTATGATACATATTAATATTCACACATCCCTGGTTCTAAAAGGCACACTATGCAGGATTTGTTGGATGCTCTTTGTATACACACCATTTAAATGTGCGGTAAGCAAGTCTGGAGAAAGACAGCTTATTTTTGAGCCTCATTCCCAGATCCCGGTCATCTATCTTTCTTTCTCCAGAATCGCTGACGCACACAAACACACACAAAAGAAGTGTGAAAACAAGAAAACACTGGCAGAGGGCAGGATTTCCGCAGATGCAGACGCCAAAACACACGTCTAAGTTTTGACTGAGATGGATTACTATTGTAATCAGTCCATACATTATGGACAATCCTGCAAAGTGTACCTATAATTTTGTATTGCCTATTTAACAACTATATTTGTCAAATGCTTTAAGTATCTCCACAGGTCTTCTCCTTCCTCCTCCTTAAGAAGCTTTGGAGTGACTCTGTTTCAGTCAGAGGTTTTTGGCTTCAGCAGCTCATGACACAGCAAGAGTTCGATTTAAGAGATTTATTATGGCACAATGAAAAGCACCGACGTATTTCTGATGAAGAGTGAAGCTCCTCTTGCAAAGAGGATATAGATTGAATCTCTTCTTCCACTGACAGCTTTGACTTGTATTGCCTCTTGCACTTTAACTGGCCACTCATCACAAACAGAGGTTCTTATAACTGAATGTTGAATGCTTATATCCACCAGTAAACCATTTGGATTAATATGAAAGCTTTCGTATGGTAAGGAAGGGGTTAACAACACAAATATGACATCAACAAAAACAAATAGGTATACTGTGCATAAAGAAAAACACTTGTTTGCACATATAAAAGACCTGACTGCGTTTGTCTGTGTTCCAGCACCTCAGCAGATCATACCTCCTGCTCATTTGATGTCTTTGTCATATCAGTGGCAGTGCTGGCCATGGTCACCTGTGCACAGTGCCCTCTTTCAACAATGTCAGTGTCCTCAGCACTGCAGGTACATAGAGAGATATCGCTCTCTCTTCCTCTTTCACCTTTCCCTCCACGCAGGCACCTCCAGGGGCTCTCATTTCACGTTTGACTTTTATTTTCCCTCTCAACTAAATTGACCACCCGAAACGTGAAACTTTGTAAAGTGAGCCGCCTCCGGGGGAAGTCATGATGCCAACCTGCGCCCTGCCTCTGTGGCGTCTGTCTGCAGAGGGGAGTACAGCACGTGAAGAACAGTGAAAAAACAAGAGGAAATGGGTTAATCAGAGCCGACGGGTGCATGGAGATGAATGCGTGTGCGTCGCTCTGTCCGTCACTGCATGTGTGTGTCCGTGTCTGTCTTTGTGTGTGTGTGTGTGTGTGTGTGTGTATGTGTGTGTTGCCTCAGGAGGACTGCTTGCTCGGGGACAGGGGGGCTCTCAGGATGGATTCGTCAGGAGCCAGGGGCTGTGCTGTGCACCATTAGGATCAAGGTTGCTATTTCAGGACGCTACCTGCTGAGGGATGTACTCTGCTCACAGTTTTGATGGCCCCTCCGCCCAAGTCCATTAAGCATGGCAGAGATGGCCTGCACTGCTGCTGGGTAACGAGGATGGGACCTATTTTTTTTTAAGAAAGTGACCAGTTGTTGTAGCTCTGATATTCAGAAGTTTATTTCATTTAGATGAATAGCAGCAGTTTTTTTTTATTTGTATCTAAACTCACAGCACTGACATGGGTTCGATGCAGTTTCATCCAGAAGACCTCAGCTAAGATGTTTCAGTATATCTGTGTCTATTGTCTTTCAAGACAAGAAAATCACTGCAGAGAATGAAGCTGCGTCCTCTAATGCTAATGCTAACAGTGAGATTACATAAAGTAAACTGTCTGTCATTTTGCTGAGGACTCATATCCTCCTCAAAGACCCCTCAAGGCTCCGAGACTTTGATTTGGCAACTGTTGTCTCTCACAAGGCAGGACAGTGTGTGTGTGTGTGTGTGTGTGTGTGTGTGTGTGTGTGTGTGTGTGTGTGTGTGTGTGTGTGTGTGTGTGTGTGTGAGGACAGTGAGTCAGCAGTCTTTGTGGATTGACTTCCACAGCACAGGGACTCACACTGACCTCTGGGGTTAAAGATCATCAAATCTAGCTGCAAGTCAGCTGCAGATTTATGTGCTGTGTGTTTAAGCAGAAATGAAACAGTGAATATGCGCATCACATTAATTTTCTTTTAATTAAACAAATGACTTAAAATGAATACAGCTACTTGATTGTAATATATGGTGGCTCTTTATAACCCCCGTATATATAATTTAGAAGTAAAACATGTAATAAAAACGTCAAAATACATTATAGTGTAGATAATAGTTATAGTTTTACTTTTGTTAGTCATCATCTGTTTCACAGCAGCCATGGTTGCTCTCTGGAAGAATTAAATTACCAAAAAAGTAAAGATTCTGAGAGTCAAAGGAAAGTTGGGGGATGTTTTTTAGTCAACAAAACAGTGTTGCAGCATTCTAACTAAAGTAGACAATTGACTGAGTTTAAAGATTTAAAATTGATTATTTACACCCTTTTTTAAGTGTTTAGGGCGTAAATCATGTTGTTTTTCATACATTTTGAAACAAGTCTCCGTCTACCTCAGTTGTTTAGGAGAATGCTGCAACACTGTGTTGCTGTGATGCTCCAGAAATGTTTTGTGGATGTCCACTTCTTGTTATATTTATATTTTTCATTAATATTTGTAGCCGTCATGCAACATAGAATGCGGACGTGGCAGAGAATTTGATTAGATTTAATAAGCATCTGAGGACCAACCGTAAAGTAAGAATGTAGATTGGAGATTTTCCTGTTTTGTTTCGATTGATTTTAACTACAGAAATAACACAATAAATGACACTTACACATTGTATAACTGCTCACCAATGTTCACCTGTGAAAGGTACATTTATATTTGGGCCTTTTAGGATTGTAGTCATATTTGATTTTTCGGTCTAAAAAAGGAACTCTCTCCTGCCAGCCCTGTTTCCTTTTATAACCACTATCTATAGGATGAAACAGAAGAACTACAGAATTGACTCTTTTATCCACTAGCAGTACAGCTGTGTGGCCACCAGCGGTGCTTGTGCTTCAGTAAAAGGACCGGACGAGCACTGAAGCTCAGCTCCAGTCAACCGGTCTGAAAAACATTTCAATGAGAGCCTTTTTCCTGCAGAGGGCAGAGTTTCACCACTAACCGCCTCAACGCTGCTGATGAACCGACCACTGACCTCCTCAACACTGGTCTCCATTTTAACTGGATGACTGGGAGGGTTTGCTTCTGCATATATTTGCTATGCTGCTGTCTTTACACCTCCTGACATCCGTCTCACATACGTTTCCAAGCTTTGAGCTGATGCGAGGTCGTGGACAGAGATAAGACGGTCGGTGGTGATAAATGATCTGCACGCCACAGAAGGTCATGCAGATATTTTGTCAAATGGAGCTCCATGAATCACGAGACAAAACAAGATGGACCTTTTGACCTGTACATGTGTAATGGAGATCAGCGGTGCCTCAGGGGGTAAAGCAAGTCCTCCACTAAACCTTGGCAGAGACGTTAAAACCCCTCAAATTGCTCCCAGTGGTCAGGCTAACACCTTGCACTCTGGATAACAGTGTGATTTAAATACCGCCATGTTGTCGTCCATTTCCGCCACCTCTTGGATTCACACAAACAACCACGGGAATTCAATTTGTGGGCAGAATATGTCACTTACAGTAAAACTTCACAGATCTGCAGATGTCTGTACTATTGCGGCTCCCTCTGTGGCTTCATGGGCAATGCCAGAAATTTAATTAACTGAAATCGACATTCCAGAAAGACCCACTGGGGATCTCACGGCCGGGCAGAGTGGCAGATCTGAGCAGCGTCAGAGAGTGAAAAACAGAGCGAGAGCGAGAGAGAGGGGAAGAGGAAGAGGGAGATGGGCACAGTTTCATCTGCCCTCAAGTGTTACTGGAAAATATTTGTTTCAACATCATTTCTTATCTTCTGGCTGGCTGATGGGAAGGAGTCATGAATTCAGTTTTCAGCATTCAAATAAACAGCTGTGGTTGGTTTAATTCTGGATGCTTCCCTCTGAGCCAAGCATCGGCGTGACCCCTCGAACTGAAAGTGTGAGAGATTTTTTTTTTTTTTTTTTTTTTTTGCACAGGGAGCAGCAGAGGAGGAAGAAGACAAAATGTTCCGATGTTTCACTCTTGTTCTTGTTGATGAAATGGAGGGGGGGGAGGAGATGCGAACACTCCCTGGTGCGTCTGCTCATGTTTATGAGGTGGTGTCGAGTCTTAGCTGGAGACATTTCATTAAAGAATAAGAGAGGGGGCAGGGAGGAGAGCAGCGGGGGATGACTGATCAGTCAGGTGATAGGGATTTTGTCGTCCATGGGTCAGCGCCTTCTCTAGGAGCCAGCCAGAAAGCTTTAAGACGCAGAGGGAATCTGTGCTGTGCTCCTTTCCGTTCAGTTTTATTCTATTCTTTCACCCGTGTATTGTGTCCTTTTTTTCATTTTCAGTTTGGAAGGTTAGTGGAGCTGCAAAGAGTAAGCCCCCACCTGCGAGCACCGTAGATGAGTCCTGGTCAATAAGGCACCCTCAGACAATATATGTTTCTGGCTTGTGTTCAGTGGAAGCTCCCTGACAGCCTCGGTGACGCTGCCAACAGATTAACTGTCCTCATATCCCCACATACCTGGTTATTTCTCCTGCCTGTTTTCTTTTAATAAAGCTGGCCGGCCTCCTTAGTCCTGAAGCAGGCTAGCTGGCAGACAGAAAGACAGACAAGGAGCCACCCGGGGGGGAGCAGTAATAACAGGCAGAGAAGGTGTGGTCAGAGAGGGAGTCGTGTCAAATGGGTGCCGGAGAAAGGTCGAAGGAGAGGTCGCGGCGTTACCGGGTGGGCACAGTGAACCTGACAAGCCGGTGACGTTGTCACAAGTGATTGACTCTTCTCTGCGTGAGGAGCTGCTGCGCTCCTGTCAGTGAGACTAGCAGCCAGAGACACAAACACACACACAGAGTCAGTGGCTCTGTCGGGAGCGAAGAAGGAAGAAACACGAGAGTCGCCCACCTCTGAATCCTTTGTTACTGATTCACATTATTAAAGGGACAGTTCACCCCAAAATGAAAAATATGTGTTTTTCCCCTTACCCGTCGTGCTGTTTATCAATCTGGATTGTTTGAGTTTGGAGATCTCGTCCGTATGCCTTGTCTCAAGTAGAATGGAACTAGATGGCGCTCGGCTTACGCTTCTCGAATGCGTTTGTAAATCATTGTGTGTTTCCCTCCAGAAATCCTGCTTACTCAAGATAATCTACAGACCGTGCTGTGAGCAGTTTCATGTAGGAACTATTTATTATTGGCTTGCTGAGCTACAGCGTGCAGAAGGAAACGTGCATCTATTGATCGATGTAAGGCTTTCTAACTAAGGCCGCTAACAATAAAGCCAAGTCAAGGAGGACGCTATTATTTTTTTGCATCCCACACTGTCACAAGCCCCTGTTGTTCATGAGCAGATGTGGACTTTTCCCTCTGCTTAGTGATACAGTTTGTCACTGTATTTGTATTTCTATTTGTCTATTTGCTCAGTTTTTCTTTTCTTCTTTCCACCTTTAACTTTTAAAACCCCTTTGGTGGACAGGTGTGGCAAATTAGAATCTTGTTATAAACCCTTCATGCAGTGCATCTGGTTCTTGTTCTTGTACTTCTGCAGCACCAGTGTTACTGATCTGTCCATGTCAAAGAGATAATGCAAGTAAACTAACAGTTGTCAGGTGTAGTTCAGTAGAGATAGAACAGTTCCTACATGAAACTTCTCACAACAAGGTCTGTGGATTATCTTGAGTGTCAGGTCAGGACTTCTGGAAAGAGACATAGCTGTGAAGTTTATGGATATATGTATATGTAATATATGGATGTATATTTAGCACTATAGGTGAATGGAAAAACATGTTTTTTGGTTGACAGTGAAAACAATATAAACACTTGAAGAAATGGTGATTTAATAGTCATCAGAGGTTGATGACTAACGGCCCGGTTGCAGCAGCATAACCTTTAATGTCGTCACTCATTTGACTCTCAAGGGAGGCGGCTGGATGTATTGGTGGCAGCACTCCTGCCCTGCCGAGCTCCACCTCTCCGTAATAGCATCTCAGTCATCATAGCTGCTGATGGTTTATCCCTAATGGCGGCCCATAAATAAAGCAGCAACCAATAGAAAAAAATTGATTTCCAGAAGCACGGAGGAGTGGAGATTTGTGCTCCGAGTCCGCCGCAGCGTCGTATATCACTCTTTCTGATATGTTGTGCCCTTCATCTTTTTTTTCCAGCCCATCACTCTGCCTCTGACTGTAACGCCCGGAACAGATTGTTCGCCTCCTTTTTTTTGGATGTTTATAACATTTGCCAAATCTCGCTCTTTTTTTCCCTGTCATCTTCTCGTGTTTTATCCTCTCATTTTATTCACCCATGTGCTCTGCTCACCTGGCCGGTAACTGCTTTATTTTTGTCTCTGCTCCGTCTCTCTCTCTCTCTCACACACACGCCTATCAGCTGTCCAAGGGAAACTGACTGGACCCTGACAGACCGGCTTCTGCCTTTCTGGAATTTGCTAATTTTGCTGATTTTCTGTTTGAGTGGCTCTGGCCTCAGATCAGAGTGGTCTTAGAGTCAGAGTAACAGTACTGGTCATCATTAGAAAGGTCGCAGAGACATTCCTGAGCACTGTTGTCAAGTGAAACACAGTTTTCTTGACTGTCTTGCTGTTTCTTTGACATTTCATTTCTGAGTAGTACAGTGATCTGATTCTGTCTGATCCGCAAAAGATCCCATCATTTCCTGTAATCCAGCCCTCCTATTTATTTACATAGTTAATCCAACTACGCAGCTACATATGGATATGCTTGCTCCAGATTTGCGCATTGTATGGCAGATGTTCTCCCTCGCTTTTGTGTGTGTAGGGGAGTGTGTTTGTGTGTGGGCCTGTGTGAATGCTTATGAGCTGGGCCATCCTGCTGTGGGCATCCAGGTGCTTCAAGCACCAGGAGCCATAACAGACCTAAGTTTATTAATGTTGTTCATTTCCTCTCGTCTGTTCGCCTCCAGCCGCCTGGCTGCTCGGCTCTCCAGTCCAACATTCCACACACTCCACTGGAATTAAGGGAGAGGCCTGCGGCAAGGCAGGGAAGGAGCTCAGGAATGTCTCTGTTATCACAGGGAGAGAGGATGGAGGGAGGAAGGGAACAGGAGGTCAGGCCAGAGGGCCCCAGCATTGGTAGGCTGACTTTAGTCTGGACTGCGGGAGTTGTAGGGGCGTCCATCACCACATCTTTGATCACTACGCACAGCTCTGCCCTGAGGCTCATATTACCACCGAGGTGCATGCCTCTGGCCCAATCAGGACTCATAGGAATCTAAATTTAGAGCCGGCGCTTTTTAAATCAATATCTCCACTCCTATCAGTGGCAGTGTCATGTAGATTATCTCACGGCCCTCACAGATGTCACACCAGGTTGTCTCTGCTCTCAGTCCACAGTGTGCACTGCCGAGGATCACCCCGTATTCACTCACACGGGCAAACGCTCTGACTTGCATACCGCTAGTGCATGCGGAGGGAGACAAACGCGGGCGAGAGCATCCCTCCGGGTAAGCTGGAGTCAGACCGCGTGCAGGCATATGCACGCATGTGTGGTGAGTGAGAGACAGATTTAAAATGTATGATGAGAGCGGAGGTTATTGAAATGCCAGTTTCTGGCTGTATTTAGGCAGGACGGTTTTATTTTGTCAGTTTGATATATTATTTGTCAGTGTTTGACGTTATTATGTTGAATTTGTGCTGGTCATGTCTAAATGTTTGGTCTTCTGGAGACAGATGAAAGGAGATGGGTTTTTTTAAGGTTTATTGCGATTCCAAAGAATATTTCTTCTTTTGTTCATCTCTCTTTTGCTCTGAATCAGTAAAAGGGTAGCTGCCGCTGTTCTGCATCTCTCATTGAATTCAATGTGTTGATGTTGTGTTTGTAATTGGTGCTGACAGACATAGTATCTACAGTATGTTGTGGCTCTTGATGACAGCATTAAATATGGAGAAAAGGGATGACAGAAGGGCAGACCTAATGACTGTAATGAAAGTGAAGACGAAAATTCCAGGCTGGTGAGATAAAACCAAAATGCTTCCTAAGTGGCGGGTAATAAAAAGGCAAGACAAAGAAATCAGTCTTAAATTTACGGTCTAATAAATTTAGGGGGGTAAAATACAGCTTGCAAGGGAATTTATGGATGTAATTTTAAAATGTCTTTTGACCACTGGCAGTGAGGAGGCTCCAAGGCTTCAATGACTCACTGATCATCTTTTCTCAGCAAAAAGATCCCGAGTTCAGTTTCCTTTTTCCATTCTGTATGCTGTGCTTCCATGTTTGACTGGGTTTTATGCAGATGTCCTCGATTTTATCTACTGTTACGTGTTCCCGGCTGAAATGTGGCCGTTCCCTCCTCCTGTGTGTTAGCACATATACATTTAATGTGAACATGTTTTGACACATGATGTAGAAATGTTAATATGGTACAAATTTGAATTACACATTTGAATTTCTTTTCTGAAAATTTGGCCAAATTTAACCGACAATAATGCAAATGTAAAACAAAAAAACACAAACCAAATGTTTTAGTGTCAGACTTTTAACACTGGAATATTAATGTTGCTTTTTCTCTTTCAAATGCAGGACAAACACATCACTGTGCACTATGCATAATGTCCAGTTTTTTTCTCACGGACAGTTCAGTCCTGTATAGTCTCTATATGATGCCTACAGTTCAGGGTTTCAATGTGAATTTCCAATGAAGGGATTTCAGTGTGAAATCCATTTAATCTCGTCCGTGCATAATGTCGTGTAGCCTATATATAAATACAAAGGGGATTATTTTCATCCCTCTGCTATCCCTGTTGTAGATTTGCGCTGAGGCTCGCCATGTGAAAGTATTTTGAAGACACCTAAATATTGTCTGCAGCAATCGCTATCTTAAAAGTGGATTACTGAGCATTGTGCCAAACATGATGTAACTGAGTGACAAAACAACACAGCGTAAGTGAAGATTAATGATTTGAGCAATATAAATATATTGTAGCAGCTACTGTACCGATGACTTATCTTAAATAAACTATATATATGTATTTTGATATCTCTGCGTCAGGGTTAACTGCTGTGATTCAGACACATTCTCGTATAAAATGCTGTTGTCCTGCAGAGTCCTGGTGTGTCATACAGTCTGACCTTCCCGCGGGACTGCTGCTCTTGCACATTACACACTGACTAACAGCATGACAACAGAACTAATCACAGCCTTGTAGCTGTGGTCTGCATAATGCTCCCTCTGTTACACTGTGATTAAAGATATGCACGTTCCATTAGCTGCAAACAAGGAATGGACATCAACGAGTCCATATGGTGATTAATGTCTCGTATAAACAAAGGTTTCAGCAGTCTTACGACAACAATTAAAGGTTGAGGTGTATGATAGCCGACTTTGTTTAGGAAGTCAGAATGCTGAGGGGTGTCCAAAACCACAATTTATCCAGTCCTCACAGGGCTTTCTGCAGATTTGCTTGGGGTGGAGGATTCATTGATTTCATTACCCACAATGCATTGCACTATGGATGTGCCACTGTATGAATTATTATAGATGTGTAAATCAAATACTTTAATAAAATGTTATTTGAATCATTTAGGCCTGTTTGCGGCTTATATGGCCTTGCAGTCTCATGGCGGTGATGACAAGTGAACCCGTCACACATGTCTAATCTCATAGATGCAGATTCTCCCGGTCAGAGGAAATAAGATACATTCAATTTAAGGCCACTTCCCTCCATAGCAACCACTTTCTCGCTCCTCTCCATGGTTGTTAACACCACTGTGATGCCTGTAATTATAGGCTTGTGGTTTTCTTATATAAAGCCTGTAATATACACAGCAGCAGAGCTTAAATGCCATGACTACTTGTTATAAACATTAGCAGAGCAGTAGTGCACTGTTAGTTAAGTGTGTTTTCAGTCGGTCTCCCTGGTGTTGCTGTCCCAGCAGAGTTGCTTCCGTATGCTGTTTACTGTACAGGTCACGTGGTTCGGCCGGTCGCACTAGCTCAACTGAGGGGGCCCCAGGTGATACAAAAGCTGTAGGCAAACAGAGGCTGATAACAGTGATACACCGAGCTCTGCCTGTTGGTGGTGCAGCGAAAGGCAAATACAACATACCAAGCGTATGAGTAAATATGCAAGGACGAAAGAGAGTCAGGTGACTTTTTCAACTAACATTACAGCTGAGTGTGAAACCAAGATGTCGAGATCAGTTTGCGATGCCACCTTCATATGGTTATGACAGTAAAACAGAGAGTCATTTACAGCCATCGCAGTTCACGGATACAACTAAAGCTTTTTTTGGCTATTAGGTGGATTGTATGTTAGTCTAGTGGAGAAAATAACTCCATCACATCTTTCCAGAGGTGATGATCAAAGTACGTATAATAGGAGCCACATATTTTGAATTTTAAAATATCCCAAGGAACATTTTGGCTTGAATACTGTTGTGTGCTACAGATAAGCAAAGAGTGGGGAAAACATGAGTAGAGTAACTCAATACCACTTCTTGGCACGCTCTTGGTGTTGGTTCAGTTTCTGTGCTATCTACAATAAATATATAAATTCAACCAACAACAGGGGAGACAGATACATCAGATGAAGTGCTTTGGATGGAGTTATTAGAGCTACAGTAGACCAGTGAACCTACTGGGCAGATAAATTGAACGATTACAGCTTATTGCAGCTATTTTGGTATCAGTATGAAATCGTAGTAGAGAAATGTTATATATGTGCTCACCTATTTTCTCTCAGTCTCAATTAACTTATAATATGAGGGATTCCTATCAAATTGTTTACCGATGTAATATATGTATGCTTAAAGAAAAAAAGAGGCTCAAATATCAAACTTCAATCTTTTAGAAATGTCAGATACAGACTCAGTTTCGGCCTAAGTTGGCCTGGGTCGACTTGTGGCTTACTCCATGGCTAACCACACTCACGTTAATCTGTAGGTTGTAAGCAACACAGTTCGTCTTTGGTCTTTGAGAAGCTGTAGCATTTATTCACCAACAAACTGTTCAGTGTTTCTACAGTTTACAGCCTAAACTGTAAACATACTACAACGCTTCATTCACAGCTAAAACCGTTAAAATATTTAGAGTTGATATAGATCGAAAAAACAATTCGTTTTGATAACACTGGTACATAAATATATATATATATATTTATATGTCCTTGTTTGCAGCAAGCAAAATCTTTGTTGTGTCTAAGCCATACCATAACCTCGGATGTCCTGTCTCTGCGACATTTCCTCGTTCATCCCTGTGTCCCTACCAACTTTAAATCAAACCCACACCCTCTCTCTCTCTCTCTCTCTCTCTCTCTGCATCTCTCTGTCCGGCATGCATGGAATGGTCCGGATGTGCACATTTAGTCTCTCGTCACGTATGAGCTCACAGGAACTGTCTATATGCTGCAGAATAGGGCACTGTAAATCCCTGCCCACCGCTCAGCCCTGACCCAGCTCAGGCCCCACAGTGCCCACCCCGAGAGCGCTGGCTTAGACTGGCTTTTTAGGTCTGCTCCCTTTCTGCTGAGTTCATCAGGCTGGTCCTTTGAGCAGGGAGCCAGCCCTCTGCCTTGTGGCCCTTTCTTTCTTTTCAGGCGACAAATGTGCTAAAACAGCACTCCGTAATCACTTGGCATTAGGGGCTGTTGTGTTGGGCATTAGTGGTTCGAATTGACCATTGGGACGTTATAAAAATGAGTCTGACAAGAGAACACCAAAGCTGATGAGTCTGGATCCTGGCACTGGACGGCTAGAGGATTAGTCAGCTAACACACTGGCTGGGGCTTCTGCGGGGTCGGGTCCCATCGCATCTCATCACCACCAGGCTTGAAGCGGCCCCTGTGGCTGCCGTGTCTCCATCCGCCTCTCTGGCCGGCTCTGGCTCCCATCCTCCACCGCGTCTGCTTCCTTCGCTGTACCAAAAACACGACATCATCTCCTCTGGTTTTCATGGGAGGAGTGTACGATAGTCGTAGATTTGCGGGACGGTGTGTGTTCAGTTGCAGTGGAGGGGCCTGATTCAGTGGTGCTGTTTCTCCAATGTTTCTTTATACGTAACGCGGCGGACAAGAGTTCATGTGTGAATAGTGTTTATTCATCGCAAAAAAAAAAAACTCCCTTGAATATACAGAGGATTGTTTTCACTGGTTCAACTCTCATCTGGTTTCATATTTTTCTGCCAGTTCGTGCAACAGTCACCAGAAATCAATTCCCCTCGTTATCACTGAACCATTAAATCATATTTGCTGCACAGCCGCTAACCACCGACTTGCTTTTGAAGTTTACTGAATCAATTTGAAAGAATTTCTGCTGCTTTTGTCTGACAAACAGTGCCTGTTTCCCTGGAAGCTCCTACTGTTTCCACTCCTTTGCCCGAGCGAGAGCAGCTTCATGCTGTTGGAATTTAGCAGTAACAGGCAGTACCATGGGAAGAGTCACTGACGGGGTTGGGGGGCGTGGGGGAGTGTGTGGGGTGAGATGCATGTCCTTTATTCAGGCCAACGCCAAGTTCACTGGCTCGAAACATTCCCTCATTCGTCACGACTTTTTTTGATTTCATACACTGTAGTTTAGCTCCATCTCTCTTCGCCTCACTCATCTTCTTTCCCTTCCTCCTTTCCTGCTTCTTTTTTCTGTCTTCTTATCTACTCCTACAGTTTAAATTGCTCCGGTCTCCCTCCTTTTCTTCTCCCAAACTGGCATTTCTTTTCTCCTCTCCTCTCCTTTATTCCTCCTGTAAATCCTTTTACTCCTCATCGCTCTCTCACTCTCCGGCGCTCACCTCGATCTGTGTCTCCGCTGTTCTCATTTTTTTTTCCACTTCTTCTTCTTTCCACTTCCTGTTTTATTTTATTTTTTTCAGCCACCCTAATCTTACTCTGTTCTGTCCTTTCCTTTCTCTTTTCATCTTCTCCTTCGTCATTTATCAGAGTCATTCTGTGGAAAATGTAGAGCCCTAAACTGGAAGACATACAGACTTTTTAAGGCTGTACAGGCAATTTGTCTTTGTTATCGAGATCTGAGATGATGTTGTATTTGAAACATGCACTCTAACACCGGATCATATCTGTGAGAGGTAGAACAACCTGTACTGCAAAGAGAAAACATGCATCACTCTCAGGAAAATGATAAAGTTTGCTTTTTCTTCTACGTTACAACTCTGTATCTTCTCCTGACTAGGAATCACAGCACCAGAACAGAATGCACCCAGACCTGTCCGTCTGCAAACTGTAGCTTTGTTATGAGACAGTCTGAAATACTGTCATTATTATCAAGAGATTGGTTGACATGTACATGAGGTAACTTATTAACATAACTTGACCTGATTTCATGTTTTCAGTGTCCCAGCACAACATGTTTGTTGGTGTGTTTAATTTATTTTATCCTCTATTTCATGGAAGACAATGAGTGATATCTTCTTTCTCTCTCCCATCATTATAGTTGACCACATTAACTTTAAAGTTACTGTTGTCTGAATGACAAAAAGTCACCACTTTAACTGATACGTGAACCCAATGAAAAGAACCCAATCACCAGAATATAAGTTGGCTACTTACATTTTTTGCAAACCACGGCTATATTGAAATTACATTTCTCCTTCTGTTAAAACTTTCTTTTGGTTCAGTTTTCTATTTTATGTTGTGATGATGCCGTGCTTATGTTGGCGCAAAAAACACTTCATGTTGCTGCAAACACAGTTCGACATGTCCTGAGGTCTGGTCAAAAACACCAGGTTGTTTGACCTCTTGTCAAAAAATAACCACTTTCAGGCTTGCTAATGTTGAAACACAGTCTTCAACAGCAGCCTTCAACCTCACATTCAACTCACCCCTATGACAGTCAGGTCATAAACACTGTGTAATATGAATGCAATGCATTGTAGAAATGTCAATATGGTAAGTACAACAAGTACAAATGCAGAGGTCAACTGTGAAGGGTCTTATCATCGCATGTGTATTTGCATCAACAGGGCCGCTCAACCATGCAGACGACAGGGTTGTTGTTAATGCAGTGTGTACACTGGAAACAGTAGAGATCACGTGGTGCAACTTTATAGGATTCCTTTTCTTTGCTCACCTCGTAAAAAATAATGCAACTCATATGAAACAGTGTAACTAAGGAAAGAGGTGTTAATCCACTCACACAGTCACTACACAAATGTTTATCTCTGGCACTTGCATAAGTACGGCACGAAAGGGTCGTCACTAAAAATCCTGAGACACTTACAGTGACACTGTTCTGCTGAGACACGCAGTTGCTCCTTCTCCCATGGAAATATGTGCACTTCTATTACATGAACATGTACATTTCTCTCCAGGTGAAAAAAGATATAACCCTCAACATCTATATTTTTTTTTTCTTTATGGACAGTGAACAAGAGCTGATTTGAAAAATGTGAGTTAAACTGACACCTGCCTGAAACTGAAAGTGTGTTTCTTAGTTTTAGGGTGATAAATGGAGAGCAGGGCTGCGCCACAGGGCAGCTGCAAAATAAATCTCCACCCGACAGGAGTTAATTGTGCTCACTGAGCATGGCAGCCTGAAATCTACAGTTGCCGTCTGCATTACACTTGTAAATCTTTACTCTTCCTTGAAAATCAATTACATGCCGCTTACAGTATGTGTCAAATAGCATTTTAGTGGCTGCTACTTGCTGTCGACACTGTAACTTGAGCTGCAGCTGTCGGACTTAGCGAGACATAATTCAGACTCTCGATTCAAGCGGGGCAGCTTTGGAGCACTTGTGTCTATTGCCAATTCATTAAGCTGTAGATTCACACCGTGCTTGGGCATTCACAGATGTTCGCCGGGACACAGACACATTAGCACTTGCACGGGCTCAAATTGATGCTCTCCGGAGAACAAGTGAGCCTATAATCTCTAGCCTGGTTTTTTATCAGGCCTCTTCAGCAAACAGTACGTTAAGTAAGTACTAGGATGGTGATATACATTACATTGTTCCTGCTGTCCTCAGCACATTGGATTGGAAATTAAGTTTAAAAAGTTAAGTTGAGTTTCAGCTTTAAGAGCGTTCCCAATCATATTAGCTGCAAAAATGATTGGACTTCATACATACTGCATACAACATGATACAGATGAGGGAACCAAGAGGTTTTTGAGCCATGAAACGTCCATTCATCCGCGTGTCGATCCATTTTCCTCCTCCGGGGTCGCGTCGCACTGGCAGCAGGTTAAGCACTGTACTCCAGACGTCCCCTCTCTCCCCCCAGCAACATTTTCCAGCTCCTCCTGGAAGACCCCCAGCCAGTCCCAGGCCAGAGGAGAGATGTAATCTTTCCAGAGAAGATCTACCCCAGGCTCTCCTCACAGTTGGAGGTGCTAGGAAAACCTCCAAATGAGGGAAAAAAGGAGCCCAACCCAAGAGCAGGTGCTACACTGCAGCCTGCCTTTGACTGCAACCAACTCTTAATAATGAAATTAAGCTTCATTTCATTTTCTTTCCCTTAAAATTGACAGACAATACATGAAACAATCTAAAATTCCTCTTGTTCGTCTGACGTGGGTGTTAACGGCCTCAAAGATAAGAGTCAGGACTTTCATTGCTATTGTTTCATTTCAAATCCTAAGAGCTGGATTCGAACTGAAACAATAAACATCTCGCCATCCTAAGCCAACCTGACTGCGCAAACTATGGAATAATACAGACAGAAGTTGTGATGCCTCTAAGGCTTCATCAATGTACAGAGCACAGGCTGTGTTTTCTGCAATGTTATTATAGCCTCAGGTGGACATTTACAGTAAGTGCTGCCAGACAGTTTAAGTGTTGCTTTTATTACAGCCTCTGTTACTCTGTCTGAGGTGACACGTTAACCTGTGGGAAGAAGCAGTGCAATATAATTGCGGTATTTTCTATGTGGCTGGCTGATAATGCATCTCTGCAGCCGGTGTGAGTGTTTTGTTGTTTTGTCTCTCTGAGGTGCACCAGGTGAGGCTTCAGGCAGAATTTTCTGCGCGAGGTGCTGCACGTCCTCTGCGTCTCCTAGGCTTAGAGAATAGCTGACATGCACGTGCATTCAAAAATGTATCTACAGTACATACAGGGGCTGCAAGGACTGCGACCGGTCTGCTTGAAGAAATGTTAATATTGTTTGATTATGCTAGCAGATTGTGCATTTTAATGAAAGTACGGCATCGACAGAAAACATGATTGATGGAGCAGGCGCGCAAAAAATATTTTAACCCCTTATTTAAAAACGCTGATGCTTGTTGAACCGGCGCGCACATCATCATTCTTCATCATTCAGGCTGCTTCCCAGACAGAGAGCAACAACGCACCGGTGGTGGTTTTAGGACATGTTTGTTATCGGTAGCAAACGTCTGCGCCATTTGCAGACACAAGCACAAATACCATGCATGTATGTGAGGTGAGACCTTCAGGAATATTTGCATCATATGCTGCTTTGCTCCAACGGTTGGTTCACATGCATCCGGCATCAGGTGCTGACCTCACTCTAACTGTGTCTTTCTGACTATCCCAGCTGCGTGTATATTCAAAAGAAAATGACTAAAGGACTAGTCTCAAGTGAAAAATGTGACTCACCGATTGTGTGAGAGCGGGTAAACAGTCTGGCAGCTGTTGGTTTGTACAGATTGTGTCCTCACAGCTCCATCTCCATGTGTTCACAGGCAATTTCTGGTCACCCTTTATAATAACCGCCATTTATAAATGATACATTTATAGCAAATTAATACTCCTTTTGGTGAGATAGTAATACTTTGACGCTTCGGGTTTCACAGCGTGTCGGTTACTGGCGCTTTGAAATTGTAAATTGGAAAATTGGAAAAAACAGTAGGGAACAGTGTACGATCACCAGTTTTCCCATGAAAGCACCAACACTTTATTTTTTATGCTCATTGCTTTGAATTCAGGCCAAATGTTTTAAGCTTTCAATTACTGTTTGAGAAGGAAGAAAAAAATTAAAGACTCATTGATATTTTCCTTTGATTTTGTGTCGACTTCACATATTCTCTTTTTCCCCACATTGCTGAAATGCTGACATGTGCAGAAAGGCAAACTTAGCAGGTTGAAAAATTCATGGATGTCAGCAGAATATTCTCACGAACCCACCTGTCACTTAAGTCCGCCTTCATATGATGATGATAAAAAGATGATAAAAATCACATGTAAGTGCAGCCTGGGTGGAAGTTATTTAACACATCTCTGCGACAACAACAGATTTTTTTCCTTACGCGTCAAAAGGCCTTCTTTTTCATAGACGAGTTCTTATGTAATGATCTATCTATTATACTCCTTCTGTTTTTGGGAAATGTCGTTGGATTTTTTGTGACCCGTCACACAAAGTGGACCATTATCGTAGGAAATCGTTGATGATTTGATTTGAAACTGCACTGAACAGTCTGTACTTTTTTCTCCCCACGTTGTGAGTTAGAGGACACACTGGAACGGCACAGACAACATTGTTATACTGCGTTTATCTTTATAAGCGTATAAGACCGGGCAGTAACAGAGCACAGCTTGAAGTGGCATTAGCATTGTGTGCTATTCTGTCGCAACAATGAAGGGAAAAGGTTGACTTGCATTTCATGAAGTATTTACGGGCAAGACACGCACACACACACACACACACACACACACACACACACACACACACACACACACACTAGATTGAGCTGAGCACACACACTAGACTGAGCTGAGCACCCTGTGATTGTGCCTAGGGATTTGCAATATTTTTAATTTACAGTCTCATTCTGCAGCAAACAATGGGGCCGTCATGCGGATGGAAAACATGACGTAATGGCTAGTTTCTCCTCACCAGATTCATACAGTATATTAATTGTTAATGAGCGTGGGTCCAACACAAAACTAGAGAAACATTCAGTATTCAGATTTGCTCTGGGGTTCAAAAATCATATTTATTTTCCTTGCTGAGAACCACAGAAGTAGGAAAGCCATGGAAATTAAATTGACCTGCAGTGATTCTGAGCAGCGTGGTCCATTCCTTGTTAAACTACATGAGATACCACTGAAAAGTGGAGTTCAAACCGGGTTCGCTGCAGACTCTGTTCTCTTGCTGTAAAAAAAAAAAAAAAGGCTCACGTTGTCTATTGAGAGGAGAAAGAGCAAGAGTGAGGCAGAGAAAGAGGTAGAGGTTTTTGGTTGGTTGATCACAGGCTGCCTCTCGGAGTAAATATCTCCAGAAGATCAGAGGTAGCCTGCTTCACTCACAGTGACTGAAGACCCACCGTGGCAAATTTAGAACTCCAAAAGCTTTTTCCTTCATCACGAGAATCGAGTGGAACTAAGTGTGTCTCCAAATAACAGCACTTCAAACTATTCTTACGCAAGCTGAACTTTTCTTCTGTGGTTGTGAATGAATTCAGGGAGAACAAAACTGTCAAGTGCAATGATAAGAAACGACTAAAAACTCTGTGAAAGTCTCTATATTTCAGAGCAACTTTTTGCCAAGTGTCATTCTTAGAGCACTTCCCTGAACGACATGTCCTTTGATATACTCGGAATTAACTACAGCTGCTTTGTGATGGCAAAATATCTTGTAGCATTTAACCCTTTTGGCTGTGAAGGCATGTCAAACAGTGGACATGGTGGAAATAAAAAGGAGTAAGACTCATAATAGTTGATCTGTTGAAAGCATATCTTGTTAGCCATGCTAGCGTGGTCAGTAGTCAGTAAGTTGGACTGCAATATCTCAACATCTGTCGGATGGGTCGCCCTGACATCTTGTCATGGTCAGGATCAACCCCCCAACTCTGCTAATCACTGACGTCATCTCATTTTGAAATGATGAGCAAGGTGAACTGTATGTCTGCTTAGCATCGGCACCTTAGCATCGTAATTGTGAGTATGTTAGCATTTAGCTCCGACTAACAGAACAGAACAGAACAGAGCACAGATCAATCACCAGTCCTGTGGCTGAATATGCTGGAGCCTGAACGACTGATAATAATAACTAATAATAATAACTAATAAACAGTTACCAAGTTAAACAGGGGGTCAGGTATAGAGGCAGGAGACGTTCCTGACGAAAAACAGCAGTCAGAGTTATTTGTTCAGTTGATATTTAATCTGAAAATGTAACTTAAAAGCTTTGGGCCGTTTTTATGGTTTTGTCTGGATGTTTTTTCCAGCCTCCCCTCTTAATATTTGTCAAGGAATACAGTGTTATTTTGTTTTCAGTCCATGGTTTTATATTATGGGTGTTGCTTTCGCTTTTGTTACCAAGATAGTACTTCCCTGATTTTATGAATGAATAAATCTAACCTTTAACCTTTAGCCATGTTAGGGGCTTTTCATACGTGAAAGGCCACTTGATTTGTCTTTACTGTTTAAGCACCCACACAAGCCTGAACAATATTGACCTGGGAGCTTACAGGTTGAATTTGAGGGATGCCTGCTAATCCTGTCATATGATACTAATCTGGGCACAAACAGTTGGCCTCTTAAGTAGAGATGTGACATTAGTATACCAATCATTAACGGGTTGAACCACAACTGTTTTTCCTTTGTGGCTTTAAGAAGATTAATATTCTGTGGGTGAAAGTTTCTCAAAATGATTTCCAGTCCCACGAAATGACCAACACCACAACAGATTGCACTAACAAGTATTGCCCGATTAGCCAACGCCTGAAATAGCTTCTTCCTCTGGGCCATAGTTGTACCAAAATGAGTTCCTTCACTACTAGGAAAATTGGTGTTGTCGATTTGTTTATTTTCTTCCGTTTCTTTGTTTTATATTATCTGTCGTTAGCTGAGTTTGAGTTCCCTTGGTTGACTATAATGTGACAAGGATTGATAGAGAACTTCAGTTGGTCCTGTGTGTCCAGGAGGTTTTTATTAGTATGTAGAAACAAAGAGCCTTTGCTGGACCTGCGGGGCAGCCCTGAGTCAACAGGGCGCTGGAGGGATCACACAGCCTCTCGCTGACACCTAACTCATCACAGATGAAAATAGGGAAACAACATCTGCGTAGGAACTTACACCAGTGCAAAATGCTGAACATCAAACCTCACATCCTTCTTATTTATCGTCATGCAGTTGTGTTTATGCTCACGTGGATGCCTGCATGCGCATCAACGGTCAGCTTTATGTTCTCAGGATGTGCACATTATGCTGTTTCACTCTAGATTAGCCTTTTCGCTGCAGGAGAAGCTGGGTTGAGTGAACCTTGTGATACGCTCCAACCAAATCTGGGCCTGCATGTTCGCCTTTGTTTTCCGTGTGCCTGCTCTTCCATGAGCGCACCTGAGCTTTGAAGCTGCCCGTTGCCCGGACTGTGAGCTATGTTCTCTGTGCTTGTGTATGTGAGTGTGTGTGTGGCATAGAGAGAAGAAAAAAAAGAGAGAGAGAGATGCGAGCAGAGAGGACAAAGATAGCTTTGATCACACTGAAGTGTCACTAATGTCTTGCTCCTATCTGTCAGAACATCTGAGGTACCATCACAGGTGTGGGTGAGAGTGAGAGGCCAGCAGCAGAGGAAAGCTACTCTTCGTTGTTAGTTTAAAGGCGATTACCTATATATTCTAGCTTAAGTTTTGTGATTTTTATTGCAGTTTTTTCTTACTATTAGCTTACACCTTAGTCATCATGTTGAACATACTGTTGTCCGCGCTGATTGATCCCGACAGGCGTTTGAGGAGCTTCAGAAGGAGTGAGCGACTTGCATCTATACTAGTATGTACCATCCTCGGGGCATGTTTAACATCGATGTGCCTGTTTTGTGCATGCATTTTTGTGAACCCTTGTGAAAACTGTATATCCCAGTCAAGGTCGTCTTCGACGTACCTTGGGAGTGAGTACGGCTGCAGGTTTTTACAGTTATTCATCTGTCTTGATCCTCTTCTTGACATGACCTGGCCTTTTCTGGAGGTCATCCTCTGCTTGCAAACCCTCAAGACATGTCTGCTTCTCCCGACTAGCCTCGCAGGATTATGTCTGGTGGGAGTTAACCCCTTAGACCACCTACGCCGTGGACTGAGCCCTTCTCCCCACACAGAGGAAGTAATCATGAGAGGAGCTAGTTTGGGGGAATGTGATTGCCGAGTCTGTTTAGAAAAGATGGAGCGAAAAGATAGGGTGTTTCTCTGTGCTCGTATGTGGTCACCGAAGACTTCTGTAATGTCACTGCATCTCCTGTGGCCCACTTTAATATTGCATAAATTCTTTGCCTAACCGAAGTAAGCTGTGAAACAATACGTGCTGAGATTGTTGCATCCTGTGGGTGGGGTTTGGTTTAGGAAGTCATAGGAACTAAACTGAATGGCTTTTGTGGTTTCCTGTGAGGTGAGTTATCAGCCCCAATTCGTCTGTGTTGGGAAATGTTTTCATATAAGGACTCTCTGTTTAGTTTACTTTCCCATTTTGTGAGCCCCCAGAATGGAGTCTCAGTCATCGTCCTTGGTCATGACCAACTTTTTTAAAATATTCTGCTCACATGTTATGGTGTTTAACTGCGAGAGCAGGCTTCCTGTAACCTATTTTACATCGCCCCTTTTTAAGAACAGATTAACAGTTCAGCGGTTTTTTTTTTTCAACACCGACTTGATGTTAAAAGCTACCGCAGTCCTTGTGTAACACCCTAACACAACATTCACCATCAGCTCACGGTGAAAGTGAGCATTCAGCATCAGCAGGGACAGCGGCGTCGCTTCTCCTTATTGTATCCCGGACTTTGTATTCCATGGGATAACAGGGGTGGGCACTTAGTAAGTCGATGATGAAATAGATATAAAATCGGAATTAAATTAAATGACTGATAAAATAATAACACGTAGCACTATGCAATGCAACAGAATAACGTGATTTGGAAAGACTATTTTGATTAAATGGATAATGCCCCCATTCTTCCAAAACGTCGCACCCCTCCGTGCGTGCAGTGGTCCGCTCCGCACAGACACGACACGGCCGTTGCTCACAGAACCGAGAGCTGGGAGAGGTTTACTCAGCCTGCCATTGCAGTGCACCGTCCGGGTGATGTCTACTCTTCCCAACTTTTCATCCAGAGGTTAGCGACGGGACGTCAAAGCAAGGCGGTCATATTTTGCCTTTTTTTTTTTTTTTTCAACTCGAGTTTCTTCCATGACTCGATACCTAACCGGACTAACGTTAGCGTGTCGGGCAACGAAGATAAGATAATGAACTTTGGACTTTCCGGACGGCTTTTCGTGACATGTTTCCCGTCGTCCTGGATAGAATAAAATAACAACGTAGCCCGGCGTGGCGGCAGCTGGGCGAAAAATTCAACTGGAAGGGGAAAATAGCGCACTCACCCAAGTGATTATCAAAACAAAGACACGTACAACTTCTAACCTGCCACTTTTGAAACGGAATAGGCGTGTAAAATGTCCTCCAAAGCTTCAAATAAGGTGGGTACCTGCCTCGCCGGATAATTTTCAAGTGGAAAGTGTGTTTTATTCAAACATGCTGCTGGCTTATCTAGTGTGAATGATAAACCGAGAAGCTAACACAGGCTACATAGTAGGAGTGGTTGTGCTATTGCTATGTAACTTTGCATATATTAGTAGTAGTAGTATAGTAAACTTAATGGTGGTCTGTATGCATGTGCGTGTGTGTGGTTGTATGTAAAAGAGAGAGTGTGTGTTTGTTTTGCTCAGGAGTTACTCTGAAATGCACACCCAGTGACAGAGCCTACAGCCAGCCATGCTGTTTCTGCTCTGCTAGGTTCAAAATAATCTGATTTATACTGGCTATTACTGTTGTTAAGCTGTCACTGATAAGTCAACCAGCTGTGTTCATAGTAAGTCTCGGATCAGCTACCTGTTGATATCTAGAGTCCCAGTCTTAATAGTTTATTAAAACAATGTCAGGATCGAAATGCCCATGGATCTAAAAACCTAACTGAGGCAGAAGGATCCCCCCTTTCAGGCATCCCAGAATATGGCAGACCACACACTACTTTTGATCAAGTCCAGTTTGAGAAAGATTTTGCGTCAGTTTATGTTTCATTATTATTATTATTATTATTATTATTATTATTAGTCAGTGCAAATACTTAATATTGTTTGTAAGGTGATCATAACAACCAGAGATCGTGACCCACCTGCTACCCCTAGTGTGAATCTTTCTTCACAGTCTTATTTTGATTACTTTAACACTAAAGTAAACCTTCAATCAATTGAGAAGTGGCATTTGAGGTCCCTAAAACCCATTTTTGAGAACCACTAGCCTGCAGGCCGTTCCAGCTGTGTGTGGCAGTGCTATCCATTCATCAGTAAAACAAAAAAACACAGCTGGATGAATATCTTTCAGTCCTTGCGTTTTTTAGTTTTGTTTAATATCAGGTAGTTTAGATTATAAGACATAAATGAAACAGTCCCCAAGATTTTGTTGAAAACAAGGTCAAGTCAGGTGTTGAAGCAGTACAGTTCAAAGCATGTACTGTAGTCAGTAGGTAACCTCTGCATTGGCACCCATGCACCTTATGATTGCAATGTCACAACAATTACATGAATTTAGTGATAAAATAGTTTAAGGGAATAGAATTTTAAATGGATCAGTTCTCAGACTGCACTAAAATATTCTCAAACACTGGATCCAGAACTCTTTCGCAATCAAGGGAGTATTTCTTTTTTTCAAACTGACAAGTGAAGAATGCGCTGTGTTTGTCCGATAGAGGAGGTAGTGATATTCAGGTTTGGTTAGTTCTTCCGGTTAGTCGAAACCAGCTCCGTCATGTTAGCTGGTGACGTTATGCTGGCCTTGGTCACACCTCAACGTAGGACTTACTACTGTAGTATGCTAGCTGTTGATTACGAGCCAAGTCTATGGTGGACAGATTAATAATTCCAGCACCTCCTCTTTAATTTCTCATGATTCTCTTTTTGTCTTGGATACCTATGTTTGATAACAATATGTAGTAAGGACATTTTAAACGTTATTTGCTTTGAATTAAAAGTGAAACTGTAAGAGCTGGATGACATTGTAGTGATGTATTACCTTGGAGCAACATAGTTTTCAGTAATGCTCCGCAGTAACATAAGCAGTGATTATCACAATCTGAACAGACAGGCCAAATAGGGAAAGAGCTGAAGGATCTTGTTGTAGACTATCTTTGTCAAAGAGTGAGTTAGCATGGGCACTATCCCTCGTATTTGAGACTATGTCTCCAGTTGCAGCTTTGTAATAAAAGCTTTCCCGGACTGTGTTTGTTCAGAACTTTGAATAGCCAGAGGTGTTTGTTTGTATAAATGTAGATGACATAACACTAAAAGTTGGATCAGATTGTGCTGTCAGTTAGATGAAAAACCAGATTGTAGGAGTGGAAGAAGTCTTATTGTGCATGACTGCTGATGGGTAGGAGAGGCAGCTTATGTACTGGTTGTGATTAGTGCTTGCCAATTTCATGATGGGGAAACACTGAATTCTGAAGTTAGTCCTATTGTTCAGGTGATTACTATTATTTATTTCATATAACTTAAGTGACTGTTGATAAGAAGGGTATATGCCACTAATGAACAACTTTTTATACACAGATATGATTTTTAAAGGCAATAACCAAAGCTGAGCTGACCTGTGTTTCTATAATCCATATTACTCAAGATGTTTTTCCATTGGGAGTTTTTTTCATCAGTTTCTGTAAAAGCAGGATATGTGTTTATATTCAATACTAATTTATTGGCAATTATTCAGTGTTATATATGGTCTCCCAGTGAAATCACAATGTAGTAATACACCTGTACTATGTTATCATTGTAAGTTATCTAACAGGATTAGCAGCATTACCGTTTTTTCTTGCATAAACAATTCTGAGATATATTGATGTCAAAAAAAGGTCCTCTTATTATTAAGGTCCTGTTGTTATTTTGTCTTTGCATTTTGCCCAGCTGTAAAAGCCTAGCAGAGCTGTGTCTCCTTTAAAACACAAGACCCAGTAGTGGCTTGTATTTTCAAGGGTCACTGCACTGATTACCAACAGTGCAAAGACAGTAGACTCATTAAGTAACCAAATGCTGCTCTTAGCGAGACAGACTTGCCCTGACAACATTTTGTGGTAACAGATTTCATCATACGTTGTCAGAAATAATCAGTTTAACAAGTGTAACTTTCCTTACGCTGTGTAAGCTTTTTCTGTGGTTCATTGCTCAATATCCATATATTAACTCCCACCTGATAAATTGTGATAAACTGCCAACACCAGTATTACTCATACAGCTACAGTTAATGATAAACAGGAATGAAATGGTGCAGTGCTGTCTGGAGTAGAGTAACAACTGTGGGTGTGTTGGCTTCATGTATCAGAGGTCAGTAATGCTATTATTGCGCAGAAGTGTGTACTTAGTAAGTGTGTCATCCGGTTAGTATGATTTTTCAGTTGTGCTAAGTTGTAGGTTATGAGGACTTTGGATAAAACAATTTGGGTGAATAGAAATAAAACACTTGTGAAGTTGAAGGGGGTTTTCAGTTTGTAATGGTAGACCTACAATACAAAATAACAGTTTATGTTAATTACTGTTTAGAGGAGGATGTGTTTCCATGAAGACGGAAAGGGAAATATCTTTCTGTTCGATGCCAGAGTTCCTATTATGGCACCAAGGACAGTGCTCTCAAAAAGCTGGGTGTAAACTAGCCTACTTCAGCTCAGGAAATCTTGAATTTGAGTGGTAGTTAAAAAGACACAAAGAAGACAGTGATGCCATGTTGGTTGACCAACATTTGATAAGCAGTGGAGTAACAAAAAGTAAAATCATATTAATTGAAAGACAGAATAAAAGAATGGAATTTAACAGTACATTTGATAGATTTTGTTATACACTGTTTTATAAATTAATCAATCCTTCAACTGATGTAAAACTGGTGGAACACAACATTAATCCACTGAAGAGTTGACATAACTCTTCTTCCCAGTAAATACTGTCCTCATTTTTTGTCTTTGGCCTTCAGCCAGTCTCGCTTACATTTGTGAATGCAAGAGGACGAAACATAATTTAGAACATCAGCAGTCCTTCCAGCCTCCAGACTTGTATTTAGAGAAAGAACAGTATGAAATAAATGGAAAGCGCATTTGGATGAAGGAGGTTGTATTAATTAGACTTGCACAGCAGGCCAAGAACAGCCTCTGTTTTGCTTTGATGATTACACATCTCCATTTACATCAATGAAGGAGGGAAACGTAATTAGAGGACCAAGTGCTAGGAAGAGGAAAAGAGTCCTGGTGGTGTTTTTGTTCTGTGTCCTAGGCTCCCTGTCCTGCCTGGAGAATCAGGGCTGATGTGGAAAATGATAAACAGAGTGTGGAACAGCTAATATCTGGCATCTGCGAGAAGGAGTTGCGACATCCGTTTATAAAGCACTTATCCAATCTGCTGTTGATGCACTTCTCAAAGGGATTTAGATGCCAATATTTAAATACAATAAATGTAACTTATAAACAAACAAGGGCTTCACGATTATGGATTTCTTGGAGCTGATACGATAACTGCCCACTTTTCATGGCTGATGGCAATAAGATAAACAGTAGTTTATATTTCTGTAAATTACTAAAGACTGTATAACCTGTAGTTTGTGCACACCTGAGGGTAAGAAGCTTAGAGGCAATAAGCAAAGATGGATGCCTTAATATTCCACAGATGTAAGATTTGTTGTATTCAAACTCATTAATGTCCAACCTACTGTCTCTAAATGTGGAGATGCTGCGCTTGTTAAGTCAGTGAAAGCATTTAGGCTCTGCATCATGGACTTTATCTAGCTCTATCTGCTAGAATTTCACCAATACCAGTAAACAGCTTGTAAAAAAAACACCACCACCTCCACATCTTTAGGGCAACACAACAGACACTGACAGCTGACATGCACCTTTCTTTTTATACTACTTTGGGTATCTGCATTTATGGACACATTCTTATGTTAGGCTACATATGGACAGTTGGCACAGAACTTCACAAAAAGTGTGGCGCCATGCAGATGCAGACAGAATAAACTGGTTTAGAGTAGGACTATAAAGATATCAGATTTTCACTACGTGATTATCCTGACCAAAAGAATTCATGATAATATTATTATTGCAATATCTACCTGCACTGCAAATCAAAAGCTGTGGTGCTAGCTAACTAGTTACTGTATCTTCTTATTTTTCCATTTAATCATGGGCAGTAACCACCGTTAAGGCACATTACCATCACCACCATGATAAAGTGAGAGCAGAAGGAATGGAAATCCTTTAAGAGCCACTAGATTATACGTATGATGTCATCATCACGTATTATCATATGTGTAATACAACACAACATCATTATTTAATTTTCATGATTATTCTCAGTGCTGGTATATCAGTATTAAGATTAACACCCCTTGTCTTGAGAGAAATTATTTCGAAGGATTATTAAACATGCACTAAGCAGTGTAAAGAAGGATTTTAGAATACAAAAGCAGAGGTCGATCATATCACAGGGAACCTTGGTCAGAAATGTCACAGGGAACACGCAGTACTGTAGACAGCAGCCACTGCCCAGCATTATGAAGGAACAGCAAAGAGCTTCCAGTTACAGCCTCAGTGTAAAAATAAAGTGAGAGGCAAAGCACACCAATACTGTGTGCAGCACACAAACCCTGTCACTTACTCATGCTCACAGTAACAGGCGAGTCTTTGATTGTCAGCTTTTGATTCTGAGTCCTCCCCGCCCTTTAGGAGAGCAGGTGTAGACTGTCTCTGTGTATAAGATGAGAGGGCTGCCAGTTGCCCATATTGAAGACAGCAGCCGGGGGCCTGTTGGTTCAGCTGGGCTTCAGTTTTTTGGCTACTTTTTCCATGGCTGTGACCTATCTTTATCTGAACACAATATGTGTTCATGTAATTTATTTAGATCATGAGAGGAATAACTCAAATGTACTAATTCCAGATACCCAGATTCGATATGTTTGACTGCTAAAGGAAGACCAGTTTTTCAGAGAGAGAAGACAGTGGTTGATGATAATAAAGGTGAGCTTTTTTACTGAAGTATCACCTCTTGATAAAAACATTGAGAGAAAGCAGCTGTTTGTGTTGTTTCAATGCCAGGGGACTCTGGAGTGCGGCAGTTATCAAGGACATCTGACCTGCTTATCCCCTCATCCCTGGAGGGAAATCCAGGGCAGATACACACAGCTGGAGGCAGGTGGATAGCAGAGAGAGAGAGAGAGAAAATGAAGGAAAACAGAAAATGCCTTGTGAGGGAGGAGGTGATGTGAGGAGGGGTTATTGGAGGGGTGAAATCGAGAAAGGAAGGAGTGGGAGGGAGAGATGCACCGGCTATAATCTGAGTCACATGGCAGATCTTAAAAAGACTGCCTCTCTCGCCTATAATCACGGCATTACGGCTCTTGGGCTTTTTCATGTTATAAAGCATATTATAACACATATTAATATTTATTTCTGTTAGATTCAGCTGCAGCAGCAGAATTGAGTACTACTTCAGTCAGAGTACTACAAAGATGAGACGAAACCTCGTTAATAAATCTACACATTTTATTTAGCTTTGACCACGCATAACATATGTTAAGAGGGTGAAGGCTGAAGGTTATCTGCTTTAATGAGACATCAATATGAACCCTTCCTACACTTCAGTTCAGTGGTATCTAGCTGTGATTTTCTGGAATAACATGGGTGTGGTTCTAAATTGTTAGTCATTTGCTCAGCTCATTACCAAAATTGGTGTCTGAAGAAAATTACACAAGAAGTGGTCAATGTAGTCAAATAATCATCATCAGTATTACATACTCTGATCTTCAGTGCCAGATTGGAATACTTGGTGGCCACATTTGGAAGTTTGTTGATGCAGAAAGTCATGCTTTCAACTGAATTTTTATCGATGGTCATATTTGAGTTTGACTTAGCTGAATCAGCTTTCAAGTGGACTTAAATCTGTCAGGGTAAATTGAGCTTGCCAGATGTGCTGTGGCTGTGTGAGGCTAGAGCAGCAGGGTGTCAGAACCAAAAACACCTGAGAATGGAGTGAGCACTCGTCTGCACAGGAAATCCATAACACATTTCTCTGCTGTGAGCTGTGACAGAGTATATCATGGAGTGACTACTGGGAGACCAGGCAGGGATTCACTGTAAATTCAACCTACACCTATGCTTGGAACACATGGATCACTGGAGTGAAATAATCTGCCACCTTTCACTCGCTCGTGGATATTTTTGATTGAGATGGACGGATGGAAATGTCACATAACCCTGAGTCTTGGCTAGTCGCTTGCTCCTTATCAAACAGCCATCCTGGCAAAAGCTAGGGCACTCCAAGCCAGCCCTGCATCCTTTCTGGCAGGGCAGGGCAGGGCAGGTCTCTGCAGGGATTTATCATTCCCACTGCAGGCACAGGGGATTTGACACAGGGTGTTTTGTGTGTGTGAGACGGAGAGAGAGCAAGAGGGAGAGACGGTGAGAGGAAGAGGGAGAGAGAGTGCAAGTGGCAGCCGTGGCTCAGCTGGTTAGGGAGGAGAGAAAGGGGCTGGAACAGATTCATCCCAAGGCTTGTTGCCCTACATGCCTTTACACACACATTTACTTATCTTTTGCAGTGTTGTATAGCACTGCCTTTTCTGTCTGAGAAACAGTCATCAGCCTGTCTGCTGTCTCAGATGATATAAGGCATAATCATTACTAGCAGTATATGTGTGTAAATTTTCCAGGTCTTAGACACCCGACGAGGGTGTATGTTTCTCTTTGACACCTTTTCAGACTAAATCTGCTTTTAAATCATGCACCGTCGTCTAGTTGATAATACAGATGTTTTGCCAGCTCAATATGAATATGAAATCTGTCTCCCTCCACATTTGATAAAACAGCATGCGCCATTTAATTGATTGTTTCTCACTGTCCTTTCTCTACATATTTGTTCCATTTTCTCTCGCAAGGTGAAAAAAAAGTGTCTCATTACATCAACCTGTGTATGACAGGAGATGTGTTGTTTTTTACAGTATGCCAAGAAATGTCATCATCTTTAGAAAAAACCCTTAAACCTGCTGTTTTCTGCTTTGCACGTTGATTTGCCTAAGCCGGTACAGTTGAAACGTTGCCTGCAGTCAAATAAAGTTCAAGAACTATAATCCAGTGAGCAGATACTCTGCTTTTTACTTCTTGTAAATCTGCTTTACTGCACCTTGCCTAAATATAGGATTGGATGTGATCTCAACTACTCATGAAGCAACTGAATGTGATCACATGAGACAGAACACTAGATAACAGACATGACAGACTCATATACACCGTTATTATAATACACTGTAATGTTTTATTATAGGCTAATGGTGTTCCCTTATGGAAAAAGGCTTTGCTCCTTTTGTTGCTGTTTTTCATACAGTCTTGAATCTTTCAGACGTGATTCTCTGAATACAGTGCAGCTGGGGTGTCTTGAGGTGTGGCCATGGGTGCCTCAAGATTTATTATATTATTGTTCAGTCACTGTTGTTTTTAAAGAGATCTGAGCACAATTCAAAAATTGGTGAAAGTACTTGTTTGGTTTTATGTTTTCAAACAAAACCATTGTCTTCAAAACTCTTGGTTGAGGATTTTTCAGCATCAGTTGTCAGAAAAAGACTGACAGATGAAAAGATAGAGTCAAAAGACATGCCAATACATCTCAGCTCTCTACTCAGTCTAAGGCTGCATTTACTGTGGCATTACTTGTTCCCATAGTGCACATACTGTTTATATTGAGGGTCAGGTGGCATGGGGTGCTATGACAAAACATAAACCTTTAAGTGGTACTGTGGTCTAAAACACTTCAGGAACCCCTGGCCACTAGAGTTGCAAATCTATATCAATTTCAAGTTGTACATTTGCTGATCTACCATATTGAATTCTAGCATTTAGTGTTAATAAAGCAATATATTTCTAGTCTATAATGAGTTTAATTTCTGCCAGGTCATAATATTATATAAAATAGTTTTATTACCATTTGTTCAACCAAAAACTGTTTTCATTTCTTTAAGGGTTATTATTGATTACATTAATATAAACGTTTATCGATGCTGTGAGAAATAAATGATAACGTGAGATGGTTATTATACAGTAAAAATCCATTACCATTGCAACTCTAACACTGCCATAAAGCATCAAACATGTGTGTTACTGTCTCTGAAAATAGATTAAAGATATACACCATCGCTCTTTTCATCCCACAACTGTTTAAAGTACAGATTTGGGAAGTAAAACCCAAAATAAACAAACAGCAGATAGCAACTCCAGCATGACAGCAAGGGTTAATGAGTGATGCAAGGAGAGGCACATTGTTTCACATCTTTGCCAGTGTACATGATTCACACCTGTGAAGTGTGGCTTTTGGGGCAAAAAAGAAAAAAAGAACACTACCACAGATATAAACAATATACTACAGACATTACAGAAGTATTATGAAAAGAGATCAAAGGAAGGCTTTGATGCAGGTTGTGTTTACAGATCTATTTAGCAGTCAGTCTGATTTAAACTGCTTAATGTCAGCCTACTTGATGAAAAACTGCACTATTCTGCTGTACTTTTTTGGATACAGAGAAGTAAAGGACTTGGATCAGGACAGTACGGATGTGTCCCCCTCACTCCTGAAGGCTACGGTTAATTGTGTTCTCTCACTGTATGTTTGCAACAAGATGAAATTGCCACGTTACAGGTTTGCAAAATGTGTTCTTTGCACTATGTAATTAGTTCAATCAGTGCATCGCAGCGTGTAAGATTCCTGTCCTTTGGGCTGCTCAGGAGTTCTTTTTTAGATGTCATTAGAAGTCATTTATGTGTTATCTTTCTGTGCTTGTGCATCTCGTTAAAGAATTCATGCACCCCCCTCCCTATCTCTCATCTCTGGGGGGAATGGTAATTATGTTGCCAGTTAAGTGCTGGGAAATGGCCGCTCCAACAGTAACTCATTAATTCACTATAGATTCTGCCCCACAACATGCCTATTGTAGCCAAGTCCTCAGAAGGCTTGGGAATGCCATTGAGTGGGCTTGGCCCCTTGTTTTTATGGCACCATGTGACTCTACAGACTGTGAGTTGTGGTTCAGAGTTGTGTAGTTTTAAAGATGTCGTGCAACTTGAAATTTAAATTTTTTTTTGTTTGTTTTTTTTGTTACTACAGTGCCAAAGTTTCTGTTTCAACATTCAAATGCTGCGGCTCTTATCCCATTATCAGGGATAGTCTTTGCTTTTACATTACGACAGCATTGTCCTTGCTGGTAGTGGCTAATTTTAGTCATCCTGTGTGTGCTGGGGAGACAGGCAAACATGAGCAGACTGAAAGACCCCTTGCTGAATCACCCCTTTGTTTAACTTGTGTGTCTGTGTGTTTGTGTTTGTGTGTACATGCTTGCTTGCCCATGAGGTACAGTGAGTTTCAGCCATGTCAGACCCGACCTTAGTCAAAAGCATCCTTTAAACACCCCAAGAATTTTAATGTGATGGTTTCTTGATGTATCACAGCACAACATGGACATTCATATAAGCCCTTAAACCCTTTGCTGCTTGTCCTTTGTCTTTTAACAACCTGTGACACTTTGCATTCCCATGAGCTATTCCAGCCTGATACCAGCTGAAAGACACACATGAACGATTTTGAGCTGCCCATGAATGCTACAGCATCAGGATCAAAGGATTGCAGGGTTGTAAATGTACCATCCTTTGTTTTTTGATGGTTAATTGTAACTGTTAGGTATTTTAAAGCAGTATGACCCAAATGTTATTTTTAAAACATCAGCTCATTATATATTTTTTTGCCTCACTTCTAATGTGTGGTTTAATTAACAGAGATTCTGGACTCATGTATATATACAAGACTTTGGGTTAATTGCATGATTAAACTTCTGGAGAGATGTTAAGGGCCTTTGTAGCTAATCAGTCTAATTATACAGGGATTCGATTACAAGTAAAATTAGGTCAGCAAGTGATTTAAAGTGTTGGTAATTCGATACATTTTGTTTGTTGTCCACCCTGGACCACAGCTTTTGAGGTACTTTACTTTATAAAATTAACCTCTTGTGGAAAAGTGCATCACAACATATGGCAGCATATTGCTTTAGGTAAACATAGTCAGTAACTTGTATGCATTTATAAACCACGACAATAATCACTATTGTTGTCTTGGCCAGACAGTTTTTCTTTTTACCACGCTTTCACTGTCATTGATACTTGTGACTGATACTTTTGTATTGTGGTTCTCTGGTATTAAATTGTCCCTGTAAGAGTCACTCTATGTTATCACATTGTTGTTGATATGTGATGGATAAAAGACTCAAAATGAAATAGAAATATCCAGAGAGTGAAGAGGAAAAGGTGAGGGAAACCATTTGGAATGAGAAACAGGCAGAGTGAGAGCGTCAGGCCTTGTCTTCTTATCTGCACATTCCTAGAGTGTGTGTGTGTGTGTGTGTGTGTGTATTTGGATGATGGGAGGGGTAGAGTGGGAATACTGATAGTGTGTGAACGCTGATTGGTTGAATCCAAAGGTTGCAGTGCTGGTTCTAGTTATCATTCTCAATGTCTTGGCTTATAGTGTGTTTCCACAGACACAAAAACAAAACACTTGAGTAGAGTGGGCGTATGTGTTTTTTGTTTTTATACAAGTCCTTGAGTATGCCTTCACACAGTCTACCAGAAACAGCAAGTGTATCACCTGGGTTTTTATAGCTTTCATGCCCCCCTCCCCATCTGTGCTCCTTCATATCAGCTCACATAACAAAAGATACCAGCAGATAAGTACAAGTGTGATATGCCATTTAGTGCTGATAACAGTTGCTTTTATATATATCAGTCAGACTCTACTCATGAAACAATTTCCTCCCATGACTTTCTAATCAACAGAGGCCAACCAACCTTGACCCCTTTTGAGATTGTTAATTTGGTCTGATTATTGTCTAATTAGAGGGAATATAATCCCTCTAATTAGAGACGTATTCTTGCATTAGATGTATGTCATTGGGTATCAGTTCAAGCCTAGGACATATGCCATCCCCACCTGAGCCTGCATAAACCAACAGAGGAAAAAGAACACGCCATTTTAGCAAAACATGATTTTGCAAACACACATGACTTGTGTAAGATGAGGCCTGGAGTGATAACAACTCTCTGAGAAGCTATGTGAAACTTTGAAGTTAAACCCACAGCTTGAACAGAACCAGTGGGAAGGATTTTAGAAAAGTCAGAATCCCACCAGAAGTTACTATTCTCCTCTGTGACCTCAACACTAGCTGTCTCTCTAGGCGGAGAACATTTTTTGTGGTTGAGCACAGATGACTTTGCTGCTGGATAAGCTGCACATGAGATCCTAGCCTAGCCTAGCTGTGTGTCTGGGTCAGTGGATAGCAGTGAACAGATCAGCTCTGTGGAACTGCAATGTGTTTAATCAAAAATTATATTCCTCATCATGTCTGTGGAAGAATATTACTTGTTATTTTGCTTTGGGTTTTGTGAATATTGAGCTTTTTACATAAAGTTGTTTATGCTGATTAGTTTACTGATGAACAAATATCAAGGATCACTGATCCTTGTACTTTTTTTGATTTTGATTTTAATACCTTCACTTGAGTGCTGAGTGGGTGAGTGCCGAAACTGTGTTCTTCTTGCTTTGTCAGTTACAAAACTGTCTCACAGTGTTTGATTTGCTTCAGTAAGTTAAGCACTTTATTTGGAGTAATTGATAAACAGAGACTTTTAATGCATCAGTGATAACTTGTGATGCACAGTGATATTGGGACACTACAAACCAATAAAAGCTTTAAATTACATTTCTTTGTCAATGGCTTTTTTGGAGTCAGAAAGGAAAAAGGGTTTGGAGAGGGGTCACATGCTTTACCAGGAGAGCTACACAGGCTTTCAATGAAATTTCGGCATTGGCCTAAAGTAGAAAAGTTCTGCCAGTATGACAGGCTGATGAGATGATGCTCCAAACAAACGATGCAAACGATGCAACTGTTGACCAAGTAGATTTTGAATTTTGCAGAGTGATTGTTTCATTTTTAAAGGATTGTATATCTGTCTCTCAAGTGGGCCATCATGAAAGCATTGGAAGATACCATAAGCGTACGATTTTCAGCAAAAATCCAATATCCTTACATTGTGTCAGTTCTAATCTTGTCTTGCGGAGAGGTGTACCTCGGAGATAACAGGTGGGTTTGATTTAGTGTGCGAGATGATAAAATGGCAAAGATTTTTTTTTTTTTTTACCACTGTAACAATACACAGAGGTGATGGGTGGGGAATGAAGCCATATAATGCGATAGATACGATATCGATGTGAAGCCGTCAGTGGCTGATTAAGCACAATCACAACTACTATTTTATCTAGTTGTTTTCAGAGGTATTTTCTCTCCACAAAATGATGGGATCACATGTGCCTTAAGCTTTTTATAAAAGTTACTTACCATCAGCTAGTTGGCAGGCAGCTGAAACAGTAAGACATGTGTAAGACCCATGCTGTAGGAAACGTGCCTGCTGACATGATAGTCTCAGTTTTTCATCCGTCTATCTGCCCGTCCGTCCAACCGTCCATCCATCCTTCTCGCTCTGTCTGCTCTCATGAGACAGCAGCAATAGACTTCAGTTGGAAGCATGGCTCAGATTAACGTTTTAATCCAAAAGCCTGGATTATAGGTTTTGTATTTTATTCCTACCCTCACTATTCTCGCAGTGACTCTGTGACAGATAGTCTTCAGTCAGAGGTGTGTGTGTGTGTGTGCGTGCGTGTGTGTCACTGTGTCTGCATGTGAGAGTGTGTATGTTATGCTAAGGAAAGTCTTGATGGAGGGCTTTTCAGGGAGCCGTATGACAGAGAAGAGCTGCTGTTTGAGACTAATTAACTCAAGCATATTTGAGCACGTCAGCACAACAGTACATCATTGCTGACTGAGGCTCTACATCATCATCATCATCATCATCATCATCATCATCATCATCGTCTTCTGCCTATTGGCCGCTTGCCCTCATCTGCACACCCATGTGTGCACACACTTGCAGCCCTCTCTCCCCCCATCATAGCCACAACCTGCCCTAAAAATGACTACTGCTGAATTAATCTGTTTAGTAATGAAGGTGATGGCAAATATTTAGTTTGGTTTGTTATTTCACGTACACTTCACATGAAATCAGGGTTGTATGCTAATCTGAAAGAAAGAATGGAAAGGCTTACATTGATAGTGTTGTGTTGATGCTCTTGTATGTGTTCGCCCTTGAGTGAATGCCCTCGAGAAAGAGCATGTGCGCATGTCTCTTATTATGTGTCGTTGGAGTGTACTGTTCTTTGCTTTGGGCCCAGTATCAAGGAAGACACAGTTCCCATAGATCCAGTTGCTCCTGTGTGGAGGAGAGCTGCTGGAACAGGGTGGTGGTATATCGGAGTTGCCAAACTAAATGTTTGTGTCAACTCTAATCTTTCCTCCAATACTTTCATCTACCCAGGTGTTGCTGTTGTTTTGAGCACTCCGCAGCACAACAGAACGTCATGTCAGCTGTGTGTATTTGTGTAAAAAATGGCTTGATTTCTATGTTAATATGAAGTATTTGTGTTTGTGCATGAGCGTGTTTCCAGTAGTGCCTGATATCCATGAGAGAAAAAAACAAAGACCAACTAGGAACAACAGCGTGACGTCAATGTATTTGAATAAAACACAATGAGATGAATCAACTGCTTGCCCTCTGGACTAAGACGTTCTTTAGGTTGCAGGTCGTACGATGAGGTGAGCCATACTAGGAGGAATTTTCAATAGTGTGCACAGGGATTTCTCTGGACGCTGGAGCTATTTCCTGCAAACAGGAAGTGGAGTGTTTTCCTGTGGGTACTGCGGCTGCTCTTGCTTACATCCTGCCTCAGGCTATCAGAGAAGAGCAGGCACACTGACCTAAAGCTTTGTCAGGATTTTACCTCACACTTGTCGTCATCTTGAGACGCTCACTGCCGATAGCCTCATTGCTCAGTGATTCTCTCTATACCTCCGAGTAATCTGATGTAAATAATGAACGCTCAAATTTCAGCCCCCACCTATTCTTTCATCTTTTTCTCTACTTCTCCCACATTGTTGTCCTGTGTGTTTCCATCAAAAACTGCTTCTTAGTAAGTGTTTTTGATACGCCCACTGCATGAAACATTCCTGTGGTTCGGGTGCAAGGAAGTTGGATGAAGGGAGGACGTGAGTAATGGACTACTGGACAACAGTTTCATTGGTGAAGCACTGATAAAAGAGCTTTTATTGTCCTTCTTCTAAACTTCCTCTCAGCTCATGATTTTATGCTTAAGATGACCTCACCTGCTTCTTTGTCAGTTTCCTTTAAGTTGATAAACATTATTCTACTGGCTAAGAAGAAAAACAGGGCATTAGGGGTGTGTGTGACTGCACATGCCTTTGTGCTTAGTTACCTCTTCTGAGGAGGTTTGGTTTTCACCCATGTCCGTTTGTTGGTTGATTTGCCAGCAGGATTACACAAAAACAGAACAGATTTCCACAAAACTTAAATGGAGGATGGATGTCTACCTAGAATAGACAGCATTAGATTTTGTTGTGGAGCCTGATCTGGGAGGAATTTTTCCTCGCTTTCTTTTTTTAGATTTCATTTTTTGGCCAATTTTTGTACATTTTTCATGGAATAATGCATGGATCTTGATGAAGGTACGCACTCCACCCAGTGCCATTCTGGTGAGAAGTGCGTACTCAAATGTAACCCAGATACACATGATTTTCGGCTGATTCTAGCTGAGTTTATTTTTTCAAAAAAAATGAGTGATGCTTGTCATCTGACTTTCATAAATGATTGCTTAATTGATGGACTTACGGTGCATTTAATCTGAAGTTGTTGGCAGTGTGTATTCAGTTTCTGCAGATCCTATGTAAATGTGAACCTGTTTGATGATTATAGAGACTGAGAGCTATGCGTTGAAGACTTGCATGCTTGACCTGACCCTTTTTATCATAGCTTTCTGCAGCAGGTTATTATTGTCTTTTTCATTGCTCATTTTTCCAGTGAGTTTGTCAGTATGCCCAGAAGAACTGGATTAGTCTCTGCCTTTGAAGAGCCTGAGCGAGCTGTTATCATCTGTACTGGTCTGTGTGTGTTATGGTGGGCCAGGCAGGGCCGAGCCAGGCCGGCTGTAGCTTGAACAAAGAGGCCCTGTAGTGTTAGATCATGGCTTGTGTGTGTGTGTGTGTGTGTGTGTGTGTGTGTGTGTGTGTGTGTGTGTGTGTGTGTGTGTGTGCGCGTGTGTGTGCGTGCTCTTGCACGGACAAGTACACATGTGTGGTGGCTGCTCTTTGTTTCCCAGCCCAGGGCCTTGCTGGCCAGAACTCAAGCCTGACTAATATGGATGTATAAATACACTAGGCTGCCGTCAGTTTGTGCAACATCAAGCACACCATTGTTTCACACAACTCTGTGACTTCACAGATAAACCCTTATCCTTTGTTCCCGTCAGTATTTTTATTATTTCTTTTACTCCAGAATGTGACACACACTTGCATTAATGTTTGTTTTGCCCCCTACATGTTGTCTGATCTTTGCTTTTGCATGATGACTGAAATGTTCCTTTAATAAAATACACAAGATAACCAAATGGGCATTTGACATCAGGCTTCAGCTGTCAATATCTTTTCCACACAGAAAATTCCTTGATGTGGATCTTGACACCACATTTTATCAAACATTTTAATTAGCTGTTGGAATTGGAGGTAAAGTGAATTGTTTACTTCTCATATAGTAAAACCAAGCTAATACCTGACTTGTGCTCTGTTACCGCTTGCTTTCTACCATAATTATACCTCACACCCGGCCAGCCAGCTTGTTAATCATCACTTCACATTGCAGTGATTAATTACTGTAATAATCTCATCTGAAAGTCAGAGCTGTAGTCTCAGTGGAGTAAATATTCTAAGCAGCCTAAGAGATGTGCAAGCTCTCTCTCCTTAACCATCTTGCCTGTCACCAGTTCACAAGATGTGTTCATCTGCTTTTTTTTTGTTTGTTTTTTTGTTTTTTTAGATGAAAACAGCCGGTGTGATTTAATAGCCGACCTCAGTCCAAGCCAAATGTTGTCACAACCTGTCCTGGTTGTGATGTATGCTAACAAGCTGAACAAAACTGCACAAACTTTGCATGACGGAGAATACTAATAAGTATGATATTTTTGTAATCAATTTCAATAATTAAAACCAACTCAAGTAAAAGAGTAAGCGCTCAAATGAATTATTTCCAGCCCTTTTTAGCATGACATGAAGTACGACTGCCATGTTGTAATGTGCAGTATAAATGACAGAAAATCTGTCCTTCTGTAATAGAGTACCATCTCAGATGTTAAATAGTAATTTAGTTGAAGCCAGGCTATTAGTCTGTTAGTCTCTTGTTTCCGTAGTGACTCATACAGTTGACCTATGCCCTCTTACTCGCATGTCCACGCCCTTATGGCTCATGCAGTCTCACATGATACTGTAAGCTCTGCCTTGAAAGGCTTATGGTCAGTGTTTGGAGGTGTGGGCGTGTCGACTAAAGTGTTTTCAGAGGGTTTAGATTTGATAGAGCAAAATCTGTTTTACACTAAAGGTTTATACGTCCTTGCCACTGCCTTAGCTTGCTTTTAAATAAGGTTTAAGTTCAATGGTTGACATTAGTTTGTATGAGAGATGGAAAGAGATCCAGGAGCAGAGAGGCACATGTCATTTAACATGTCATCCTCCACAGTTTTATGTACTCTGTCTGTTGGTACTGTCATATGTAAGTTGTATAAGCAGCCCATGGCCTTGCTCTTTCCCTCCTCCTCCCTTTCCCTGCCTATCAGTGCAATCCCACAGTTCAAGGACAAGGCCACCTGCCTGCCTGACCGCCTGGTCACATGACCCCAGGACGCTGTTGTTTCTCATGGCATAGCCCCCCTCTGTCTGCCTGGACTATTGGATGAATGAATGGATGAACGGATGGATGAATATATCACAAAACACTTTAGAGGAATGGATGTGTTTGGGAATGTCGGCGGGAGCTGCGCTTAAATGGGTCAGGTCCCTTCACACAATAGTGGCATTACTGTGGGAGTCGTAGGGGCAGACGGGGGAGGGGGTGCAGGGGAAGGAGAGATGCAGAAGGGGGAACACCCAAGTCCCCTGCGCCAATTATGGACATAAATAACATCCACACAGAGCTGCCACTGGAATGAGGGTCAAAGGGTTAACTGTGTATTCTAAAGGTTCAGGCCAACTGAACTGAGTGAAGTGATTGAAGCGCAAACCCACATTAGGAGACCTACAGTAAATATTGCATGGATTAGTCTCTACTGAACCAAGGGCCTAAACTTTAGTATGGCATTCAGACCAAAGTGACCTGTGTTAAAACAGTGCAGGGGGCTTATTGGATGCCGCACAATATTGGATACACTCTGACAGGTTTTTATAGATCTTATCATCTATTTTATACAAAGAGGAACTCTTCAGACTGTCTGAGTATGAACTACTCACCGTCATTCAGTGCATTGACATGAACTGTGCCTTAAACTCACCACTCATCCTTCTGGACTTGACCTCAACCGTTAAATACCATAATTTGTGTAAACAAATGTTAAATTCTCAACTTGCTCTTCACTTTAATGTGGATATTCACAATAATCAAGTTTTGGTCTACAACTAGAGATTATTTTATTACTGGTTAATCTTGCTGATGAATCAGTAAAGTGTTCTTTTTGTATGAATTGTCAGAAGATAAAAAAAAAGATAAGAAACTGAAATAACGCCTGATTGACCTAATAGTTTTATTGGTCAATTTTCCTTGTTTGAAAGTTAATTGTGCTTCTTTTATTATGTGTTGACATATTTAAGCATCTAAGAAATCTGTGTTCTTTCCTTTAAATTGAGTCTTTTTCCCAACAGAAGTACAGTATTATATGTCTAGGCATGTAAAACATCAGACACTGTGTCCTCTTCTGATACAGCCGCCAGCATTGCAGGGTGAACCTCCTGCGAACTGTGCAGTTAGGCCAAGGGAAGGTGTTGACAGTAATGATCAGGATGATGTCAAAGATGATGGGTGAGAAGGTTTGGGGATTAGGTGCTGATTAAGGGGTGAGGGAATGAGATTATCACAATGATGGGTTGGACAGATGACATGGTATGTTATTTTAAAAAGCTGATTATATGTAGAAGTTGTAGTAAATGAGCACCCTGCCACGTGTGGTGGTGTTTATGTCCTTCCCCTGCCACATTGGACTGTGCTCAGCACTCTGCCACAGACAGCTGTACCATCTCTCCCTGCAGGCAGGCAGGCAGACAGACAGACAGACAGACAGGCAGACAGACAGACAGACAGACAGGATGGCAGTGTTGCTTCATCAGCTGGAGGGAACTGGAGTAAAGCTGTAATTTAAAACTGGGGACATAGCACGCTGGGATTTAAAAGAAAACAGTTTTCTGAGACACAAATTGAGGAGTGTCTGTTTGACCTTTTAGTAGTGACATCACATTTTCAGAGCTTTTTGAGTAACAGAATGGCAGACACACAAATTAGATAAAAAAGAAAGCCTTTGCTGAAAGATGAATTATGTATTTAGAGAAACCTGTGTGATGTAACTGACTTAAGAGTATGAGTGAAAGCAAAAGATGCCTGCCTAGCATCGATTTAATCCAGTGTGGCAGGTCAGAGGAGCAGCTAAATTCCCTCTTTGCTCATATGACCCATCCAGGAATAATATAACGACATCTGCTTAGTCTTTTGAACCTCAGTCCGCCTCTGCCTACCATTTACTCATGTTGCTGTCATTCATAATCTTTTCACATGTAGACTTTTTGGACTCCAGAATTTAGTTGTGCAGATAAGCAATAGAGTTGCAAAACAAAAACTCTGTCTGATGACACATAACAGAATATGAAGGCATGTGTATCTTTAAGATGGTCACTCTTATCGAGATCTTCTAAGTTATGTTTTGTTTGAAGAATTTTACCAGTCATTTAATGACATATTGTGCACGGGTGTATTTATGGCTTGTTAACACAGTAATTAAAAGGCACACAAGAAAAAATGCTATACCATAAAACCTGTCAATATTGTCTTCAGTTCTGATTTGATGAATCATGCTGAAACCTGCTGGAAAAATGCAAAACAGTACTCTAGTGATGGTGAGGTAACTGTAAAGCATGCCATGTTGCACAGTTACCACGATAGCCACTAAAAGAACCATGGTCTGGAAGAAAGGAATGTTATAAGCTTCACAAAGACCATGTATGTTGCAGGATTATTCCAATATGAGATAGCGTTTGGTTAAAAATATGTGCCTGATATATTGGCATCGAGATATTGATCCTTTTTCTTTTTTGTGTTGCAGAGTGCAGCGATGGAGGAAACAGTCATATGGGAACAGCACACAGTGACCCTTCACAGGGTAAGTGTTTACAGCTCTTTAATCCACTCTACCCTTTCTTCTCATTTGTCTTTTTTTCCCTCTTTGCCTGTCTCTGGCATCCTAATCTTGAACTATGTCTTGTGTTCTTCACTTTTTCCTCTCTGTCCTCTGCCCATACATATCTTTTCTCTCTCTACTGAGAAGGCCAGCTGTAGCAGCAGGATGTGTGGTACTGAAACAATAGTCAAGGAAACCCAGATGGCAGGAAACAAGGCTAAGGAAGACAGAATCAGCATCCACTTCCTTACTACTTCATTTCACTTCCTTCCTGTATGGCTCCTTAACACAGCTCCAGGGAAAGAGCGGGATGATAGTTTTACTTTGTGTGCTTTTTCATCCTGTGTCACGTGTAACTATGATAGATTGTACTAACCTCAGTAGCTAAGATCAGTACATATGACTGATTACCTCCTCTGGCACCATCAGCATCATGCTAACTATGAAACTATTGGAAACCATATTCCCCCGGAGAGCTAATAAACTAATGTAGTCATTGTCTTGCATGCTAAATTTCTGAATGTACTTGTAATGAGACAGTAAACTCTCAGTTGATGCTATTGTGCCGCAGGATTGTGTAGAGCACCTGTCTAGACTGGCCTGCTTGCTGTAATCTAATTAGCAGCGGCTTTGAAGCTGAAGGAGCAGCCCAGAGTGGCCTGCGGTTCTCAGCCTCACAGCTTTTCTGTGTTGTTGTGGTTGTATGATTAGCGATTTACATCACATGGCTTGCTCCTTTGGAGCTGGCTGTGTAAAACACAACAGTCTTCAAAACATCCATGAACTGTAAATGCGTAGCTTTGCTCTTTTTAAACCATCCCTTGCTGTACAGAACACACCACGTTATTTTACCTTAATAACACTCTTGTTGATAATTAGGCTGCAGACAACCTATTAGCCTGTGTTTGTTTACAGCAAAGCCTGAGACAAGTCAAGTGTATATGCTAGTCAGTAATCATCCAGTATTGTGTGTATTTTTGTGTGTGTAGGCCCCAGGTTTTGGGTTTGGTATTGCAATCTCTGGCGGGCGAGACAACCCTCATTTTCAGAGCGGGGAGACGTCCATTGTGATATCTGATGTGCTGAAAGGAGGTCCTGCAGAGGGACTGCTTCAGTAAGTCTCTGACTGTTATCATCAATATTTTGTGTTATGATAATGCTGGATCTTTTATGGATATCAATATGTATACACAATAGAGTGCCGCAGGAATGACAAGCTCCAGTTCTTCACTGGCAACCTCATCTGCCCTACCCTCATTAGCCTCCTGTGCTCAACTCGAATGCGATGATTAGTTAACTTCAGCTGATTTGACGCTTTGCCCTGTACTTACTTTGCCACCATTTGGCGTTACAATATCCACACTGAAACTATACTATGTAGTTTTGTCACAAACAGTAGAAGTGGTTCTAGTAGAACAGTGTTGAATGCATTTATCTAGGTGGATGCCATAACCTGAAGACAATGCAAACCCTTCGAACTCTTACTTTATAACTTGGATGATTTATAATGTACCAATTTATAGTGTATATAGTCTAGTGTAATGAGACACTTGTGCATTTTACATTTGAACTTCAAAATTCAAATTAAAAAGTGGTGTAGATCTATGAATATTATCTTGCAGAACAAATGAGTCAGTATAATGAATGAATAAGTATCATAAACTTGTGTTTGTCACAGAACTTTATGTAATAATCCAAATTCTGATTAAAATATCCCATAGTTTGTTGAGGGAACCAACAAACTTCTGGGTTAGCCTACAAATATCATCCTTGCAGCACTCTATAGGGTTGTGTAAGATTGTAAACTTCTGTAATATTTCCCTTTTGCCCCATTTTATTCTACAGAAATATCTACCAAGTTGGTATGAATTGTATAGATTGACATAGATCTCTTCAGCTATTTACACATTGTTAATTGATTCTTTCAGAGAAAATGATCGAGTGGTGATGGTCAATGCAGTCTCTATGGACAACGTAGAACATGCCTATGCTGTGCAGCAGCTCCGAAAGAGTGGCAAAAATGCAAAGATAGTAAGTTTGAAGATATTTGCAGAATTTGAGTTTTTAGATGGCATGAAATTGCATGAATCACAGTCAGCCCTGAACATTACAAATACTGCCATGTTTACCTAAAAAAAATGTTAAACTTTCCATCTTTTCTCAGACTATTCGTCGGAAAAGGAAAGTGCAAATCCCTGTTTCTCGGCCAGGGGACAGGGAGACAATGTCAGAGCATGAGGAAGAAGATAGTGATGAGGATGATGGCTATGAGCACCACACTGGTGGTGGCAGAAGTGCCTATGAAGGAGCAAGCGGAGGCACGGGCACTGGCAGGCGTCATGATCGTGAGCGGAGCAGCAGCAACAGACGGGATAACAGTGCCTCGCGGGAGCGTAGCATCTCTCCGCGCTCTGATCGCCGATCACAAGCCTCCTCTGCTCCACCCAGGCCTGCCAAGGTCACTCTTGTCAAGTCCCGCAAGAATGAAGGTGGGCAGCACAACGTCCAAGAATCCAATCCACCTAACCTTTTTAATGATGTTTGTACATATCAAACAAAAAATCTGGTGTTTCTCTACTTTACAGCTATGGTTCACTTGATGCGCTCTTTTAATATGACTTTGTTATGCTCCATAAGCAGAGTATGGACTTCGGTTGGCCAGCCACATATTTGTCAAGGACATCTCCCCAGAAAGCCTTGCTGCCAGAGATGGGAACATCCAGGAGGGAGATGTTGTACTTAAGGTAAAAGAAGAAGTCGTTGCATGAATGAGCCTATGAGTAAGACAGCTGTTTAAAGTGGAATAAACACTATGGGGAAATGAACTGATAAAAAGATTATTAAAATCAACTTAAAAGATGGATCTGTAAAAAAAAAAAAAGCTTGAAATAATGTCAGTAACAGAAGCAGTGAGAAAGGAGTGTCCGTAATTCTTCTTACTGAAAACATTCTCTTGTCTGCTGTGGTAATCTGTGAGCTGCTGAAAGTGGATCGCAGAGTGAGGTCACAGTTCATTAGTATGCAGGCTCACCAGCAGGAATACCACACATTCCATTATTCCTTTGAATTTTTATCCACTCAATCTCTGAAGAGGAAAATATCCTCCTTCACAGTGAGGAGATGCTTTCAAAATCCAATTTAGTGTTTCAGTTGTTCTGTTGAGAGGCAGAGGCATTTTGTATTTGAAATGTGATTGCATGACAAAGACCAACAGAAATTAATACTTGAATAAAGATAATGAGGTTTTTCTTCTTACAGTATATATAGTACAATTGATCCTCTGTGGACTCAGTTTCTCTGGCAGTACTAAAAACAAATAAAGCCTTATTTTTATAGTATACATTTATAAACTTGTTAATAACATCTACTATTAAAGACATCAGTATTGTTACGGTAAGATTGAACTGGGCTGTTCACAATGACTAATTGGCTGGCGATGGTCACGTAGTTCCCATAATTTTGTGGGCTTTACAAGAAAAACTGTACAATGACAATGACTTTTCCTCACAGTTCTTGTTTTGACCTGCTCCTCTTCCTCCTGCAGATCAATGGCACAGTTACAGAGAACTTATCACTGATAGATGCCAAGAAGCTGATTGAGAGGTCAAAGGGCAAGTTGAAGATGGTGGTGCAGAGAGATGAGCGAGCCACACTGCTCAACATTCCTGACCTTGATGACAGCATCCCATCAGCCAATAACTCTGACAGAGATGGTGAGACAACAGACATGTTGCCTTGATGGATGTAGCTGCGACTTGTGACAAAAAAGAAATCTGTAGTGTTTTTAAACACCAGCAAGGAATAACTTCATAAGATATTTCTTGTTATTTTAACTCTTGTCTTGATTTATATCACTGATTAAATGTTAATGCGCATTTGATTTAAATTCCGCAGACATTTCAGAAATACATTCACTGACATCAGATCATTCCAATCGATCCCACGGGCGGGGTCGATCACGTTCGCCTGACAGGCCCGAAACATCGGACCACCTCCGTCACTCACCTCGGCAGATCAGTAATGGCAGGTAAGCGAAGCCCACACATGCACTCACGTACATCTGACTGCAAATCAGGTGATGGGACACAGCTGTCACACATGCCACAGTCATACATCCATACTCCCACAGCTCCACCTTCATACATCATGTTCACACCCCCAGGTTAGTGGGTGCTGAGTAAGTACCTTGCACCACAGATGAATAAATCAATAGATAAAGACATTGCATGCATAAACCATCACACTCCCTCTGGAGCCATCACTGAGTTCCAATAATGCCTTGCTCTGGGAAAGGACTGGGGAGGAGGAGGGACTGATTCATCTCCTCCTGGTGGACCAAGGTCTTGTTTTGAAAGTGCACTAAGTCTTTTAACCATTTTCTGTACAGCGAGTCACCTTCAAACAGCACAATGTTATCTCAGCTTTATAGAATTACTCATTTAAATCTTGCAAAGCTCGGTTTATTTACTACTTAATGAATTCATCCTTGCGTTGCCTTTACATGTTTAGATTTCTTAAACATCAGTGCTCGAAATAAGATCTGTATTTTATAATGTGTACTCATTATGTGCTGTTCTTATGATTTTATCTAATGTCCATACTGTCTGTGTTTTCTCTTCTGTTCTTACTACCAGTTGGCGTTTCCAGTAAGTTGTCTCTCTTGTAGTTTAGAGTCTGTAGCTTTCAGTAGATGACAAACAACATAGATGGCAAAGAGCAGCTAGATGAAAAGCGATGCAAGTGAAACTACAGTGTCTCTTGATTAGCATTAAGCTTGAGCAGTGTACCCTGTCTGCAAGATGCTGAGTTTGGTTGAATGGGTCAAGATTATGAGCTCTCTCTGATGTGAATCCAGTTGATAAAACAGGACTGAAAACAGGCTTGCCAGTTTTGGGAGCAGAACAATGTCAATTCTGTCATTGGCTACAATGATAAAAGACAGGGTATGTTGTTGGTTCTGTTTGATATTGTGAAGTAGAAATGGATATTAAATCAAGGACCAGGAATCTGTGCTACCTTCAGGCACTTGCTCTTTATTGAGCTGTCAGAGTCTTCTGTAATAAGACCTCCATTTCATCATGTTCGTACAGGCCTTGGGGTGCAGACACAGTGGGCTGTCAAACTCCAAACAAAAAGGATGCACCAGAGAATAGAGAAAATAGACAATTAACCAGAGGTGCTATTTCAGGAAGCAGTCATTTTCAAACTCATTGCTTATCAAACAGGTAATTTTCTCCAGATGTGTGTGATCTTGATGAAATGAGGGTCTGACTTTGACAGATGCAGGTGCCAAACCTGCTGTTTATAATAAAGTCTCGTCCTCAAGGACAAAACTAAACTTAAGCTGAAACACCAGTAGGTGAGGTATTACTTACATTGCTTGCTTAAAACAAACTGTTGTAGCTGTAGGATGTTAGCTCAGTGTGTTGCTGCTAGTTTCGCTTTCTGACTTACTACAGTAGTTGCTTGACAGCCATTACATTCTAAATTAACTTATGGTGCTGTCATTTCAAGATGATGCATTGGGTGAGACTGTGGAGTAACCATACTTGTTTCAATGCAGGATGAGAGCAGGGTCACTGTTTCACAGATTTCTACCGATGTAAGTGAATTTATTCCTCTATAACAGGCCAGTGGGTTTGTTTGACCAAATATATATATGCACAGAAGTAAGAAAAAACAAATGTGAAGTAGGATATTTTTCAATATCAGTGCACATTTTGTATGAGTGCTTAATCTGGTAAGCAGATGAAATGTCATATTAGGAGTTCACCAGCTTTTCATGTTGTTGTAATTGAAGAAGTAACTGAGGAAATAACAGTCAGACTGCCACTACGCTGTGATATCAGGGAATGTTTTTACTGTCTCCCAGTTTGGGGGGGGGGGGGGGGGGGGGGTTTAAAAACTTCCCACAGTGCTTTGCCCCAAGCCAGATGGTTCGCATAACCTGATTGGCTGCAGGGCTCAGAGGCATTCTTTTGCCTAGAGCAAAACACAGTTTCTTGATTTTGAATGCATGTAATCATCTCAGTGAGCATGAGTATACTTTGTTCGAAAGGCTCATGTTGTGTTTCAAGGAATTGAATTCTCTGTAAAGCATCATGGTTCAACTTGGAGATAAATTTGTGTGAGTAACTAGTTTTTGTTTTAAAGTACTTCATTTTTTGTCGGTGATGTGTTTGAACACATTGTTTCGAGAGATGTTAATGTATCTGGGAAGTTTTGTTGCATAAATTTTATTCTGTAAATATTTTGAGGCTTGTGGATGGATGTGAAATTATTGTGGCTCAGACTGTAGAGATTCATTGCTCTATTATGTATTGTTTGTTGGTTGCTGTGTAGCCACATCTCTTCCTCTCCATCACTTTTTCTGCCTCTCAGTCACTTGCTCTCTCTCACCCCTACCCATACTGTAAGAATGTGTGTAAGCAAAGGGATTGAACAAAAGCCTCTGTCAAATGGTGTTTGTCAGTGTGAGACCTTTTTTTAGCACCATTCTGCAGCAAGGAACAGCAGATTTAGGCCACAACATTCTCCCTCACTCCGCTCTCTCCTCTGTCTCTTGCTGTGTTTGTCTCTCTGTGTCTCTCTCACTCATTCTCACTCATTTTTTTCCTCCAGTTTCTCACACTCTTTCTCATTCATCCATTACACACACACTCTGTCTCTCTCTCTCTTTCATCACAATTCTGTTATTTATCCTCGAGCTGCAGCTCTCATTTATCCTTCTTGCTCAACAATGAGCTCACATACAGGTCTCTCATTCTGATTCTGCTGACATGTACATTTGCACAGATCTGATTTGTGTGTTAAGCTGAATTGTAGTGAGAGCTGCTGGAGAAACTGAGGGACCTAGAAAAAGGTCACCCTACGGTGAAAAATCTCAGTCACCACAAATTGATGTACACTGTTTTTCCATCCTTGTTTACTTGTTTTATTGCGTAATAGGGGTGACTGTACCGTAACGTATATCTGCTCATGAGAGAAGTTTCCTAGTGTGAGCTTGTGGCACAGCCAGCACATTCACATTCTTCTACAAAAGCTTCTGAATACAGCTCAAGTGCTGTGCCAGCCGGCAGTCATGTGACCAGATTGGAATTCAACCATTGTTTTAAGGAACAGAGCCTATTCTGCTCTGTTAGCCTTAGCCTACCAGACTCACACATGCACATTCATTTTTCCCTTGTTTATTTTATCCAGGTTAAACAGGAACTTGGACTGAAACGTATCCTAACTCAGGCTTTAATGTTGGGAGACTTGGTGTAGATTTCTTTCTCTGCCTGTGTGATTTTACTGGAAAGGTTACCTACTGGTCAATGAAAAGGGGGGAGTTTAGATTTCATAAGAAATGTGGTGAGGAAATTAAAACATTAATAATCCCTGTCTACACCACTTAAACTTATTAATAGTTTTTAGCCATTGGCATACTGGCATAGCCCACATAGTAATTATTAAAAGATGGCAGATAAAACTCCACTGAAATCCAGACAGTGGTAGCAAATGTTCAGCTTTTAACAAAGCTGCACATCCTTGTTTTAACTGCTTGTTCTCTTCTCATCCATTTTTCTTATCATGTATCCTTATCACGTAATTCATGGTCTGTACTATTTCCTTCTGGGCTGACTTTAGTGTCTGTATCTTCCTGGTGATGTCAGCACAAATCAATATAAACTCTTACAGAACACATAAGATCATACTCAAACACTGAATACAGTCAGTGTCACTGTCAGTGTTGATAGCGTTAATCGTCCACTCTTACTGTGTGACCATGTGTTATTTTTGAAATTTTCAGCCATCGAAGTCGAGATGAAGAGCGCATATCCAAACCAGGGGCCATGTCTACACCCGTGAAAAGCTCTGATGATGGTGTCTTGTCACAGGCCAGTGATCAAGCCAGCTCCAATAATGAGAAGCAGTTACCACCACTGCCAGGTACAGAAACCTATGTCCATCAAAGACAAACAGCGAGTTTCAAAGTCAGATTCAGCTCTACACTAAACTCCAGTGTTCCGGATTAAAGCACATAGAAACACACAAACTTACCTGTTGTCCATTGTGTCATGTCTAATCAACACATCGTTGCAGCAATTATTAGTAACTGCAAGCGAAACTTTCACACATCCTTCTTATACATGTCAGCATCTGAGAAAAATCAGTGAGATACTGCAAAACAAATACTCATCACCAAATCGGACATGGATTTAGGTTGATGCTTTAATTTTACTCTTGGTTTCACTCTTATCCGACACTTTGCTATCTGTACTTTACAAAATAATGAAACTAATGTGCTTCTGCATAGCTCGTGAACATGTTTCCTAGAATGTGTGTTACTCTACTTACTGTGTTTCTATCTGGCAGAACCAAAGCCAGTTTATGCGCAGCCTGGTCAGCCTGACGTGGATCTGCCTGTCAGCCCTTCTGATGCCCCTGTACCCAGTGCCGCTCATGATGACAGCATCCTGAGGTAAGTGTCTTGGATGCTGTCATCCAAAACACTTCACAGTATATTGAGTGCTTATGCTAAATATTCACTTTGATAATATGAGTAAACATATTATTTAAGTGACCTAAATTCTTAAAACTTAGCTCAGATTAGGGCCAGGATCCTGGTCAGCTTTTGTTTTGGCTTTGTTGTTACTCCACATTCTGCTTTTTTCAATAGCTGACTGTGTTTTGTGTCTGTAAGAATGACTCTCTTTGTAGTCACAGTTTGGTGACCTTTTTTGCGTAATTCCACCTGTCTACCCGTGTTTTCCTGCAGGCCGAGTATGAAGCTGGTCAAGTTCAAGAAGGGAGAGAGTGTCGGTCTGCGGTTAGCTGGAGGGAACGACGTGGGAATTTTTGTGGCAGGAGTCTTGGAGGACAGTCCTGCGGCCAAGGAGGGGCTGGAGGAGGGAGACCAGATTCTCAGGGTACGATTCACTCCATCACATAAGCAACTTGGTTTTGTTTGTTCTCTGCAATAACCTATTTAAAAACAGACATGTAAACTGTGTGAAATGAACTATTGAAATTTGGTGAGGGATTTAGAGAAGCTGAATTTGTGCAGCTACATTTTTGCTTGAGAGACATGGTTTAGTGGCCATGTCTTGCCAGTGTTTCACCAGTTTTTAGGTGTGTACACACACAAGTATCACTAAGGTAGCACATTGTGTTGAAAGAAAAGATCATTGTCATTGCTTTGTGTTAGATTCTGAATAATGAAGAAAACAGAGTGCGTTAAAAAGAAAAAGGCAGATCTAGGTTAGCTTCACAGATGAAGTGGGCTATTTATAAAAATATGCAAGAACTGTCTTCCTCTACAACTGAGACTGTCCTTTCTTTGGACCATCAGTCAGAGCGCTTAAAGAAAATGCCTGTCATTTATCAAATATACCAGCCTTGGTTGAAAAATGGAGTGTTGGGGAGAAATCTGCTGCACGCAAACACAGGTTTTACAGTTTTTTGTGTTTGAATCTTTTAACCTATTTCCCTCATTGACAGCATAACATAACAAACATTTATTATAATTTCAGTGCCTTGTAATTGCAGTGTCTTGTCCTTCTGTTTCTAGCTTGTGAGATAATTCAGAGGTATTGGTTCATCTTTCCATGTCACATGTATGAAAGTGGGAAGAACATCTGGTGTTATTGTTGAAAGAGACAAGCAGGAGCTGCCCACACTAACTTAGATAATCAGTAATGAAACTTTGTGATCCTTTGCTAACAATAGTTTTATTTCTGTGTAAAGGGATCTTGGGAATACAGCACAATGTAGCCGTCAGTCTATGAGTCATTCAGGCCTTGTGTCAAAACTCCCCTTGTTTTCAATATGAAGACACAATAGAAGTGATTATTGCACTCTGACCTCGGAACAGTTGACTGTCTGTTTCAGCAAACACTGGACTAACATTGTTGATGGGATGATGGAAACCCTCTTGATGTCAGTGTTGGATCCATTCTGACATGTTTATATAACAGCCAAGAATTACACCTGCTATGTTTAATGCTGCAACTGTGCAGAGGAGCCTGAACACTCAGTGACTGCATTCGTCTGATGAACACAGCTGTCCATTACCTTATCTCCTTCTCTTAATGAATAAACTATGTCTTATGTTCCTCCCACTCCACAGCATAGATCTGTTTTCTGTGCTTGTGTGTGTTCTCTACCCTGTACAAACAGACCGTAGAGACTTCCAGGACATTGTTTTCTGTCTTTAGATGGTTTCCCTTCGGTCACAGTGTGCTAGTGGAGATAAAGACGTCAAGCCCTCCTGTTTCTGGGAAGGATAAAGGTGTCTTTCTGAGGTTCAGTGATTCAGTCCATGTGTTTCTGGTTCCCCTGCTGCCTCTCAAGTAGAGTCAATAAACAGCAGTTATTGTGTTTGGGACAGCAGCAGGGGGTGAGGGGGAGGCTGCTGAGTTGTAGGGAATACACCGCCCTGCTTCTGTTAAAAAACAATTTTAACTTTTACTGTGTTCTTCTTCTTCTGTGAGAAACCAAATGAGTCACAGCTGGTTAAGATCTTTTTTTTTAAATCAAAGAAAAAAAATAATTTGGGAACAATATGAGCAAATTACACTTTTAATTCTGTAGCTCTTAACCATTTCTAAAGTATTGACTCTAGACTATGAGTTTGCTGTTTTATGATCCACTACTCTGTCAGTCAGACTGTCATTTGATTTCTTCCACGTTTTCTGTCTTGCATCTGTAGGTGAACAATGTGGACTTCGCTAACATCATCCGGGAAGAGGCTGTGTTGTTTCTGCTGGATCTCCCAAAAGGAGAAGAAGTTACTATTCTGGCTCAGAAAAAGAAAGATGGTGAGTGATGGGTGCATTAAGTACTGTGTTTGTTGTGGAAAAGCACCAGTAATCAAACCATCATCTCTCTGAATTTCTCTTTTTTCTTTAGTGTATCGGAGGATAGTGGAATCAGACGTGGGTGACTCCTTCTACATCCGGACACATTTTGAATATGAGAAAGAGTCGCCGTACGGGTTGAGCTTCAACAAGGGCGAGGTGTTCCGTGTAGTAGATACACTCTACAATGGCAAATTAGGTTCCTGGCTTGCCATCCGTATTGGCAAGAACCATCAGGAAGTGGAAAGGGGCATCATTCCCAACAAAAACAGGTATGAGAAGTTTCAGGTCACACCTTTGATACTTGTATGGCCTGTTCTGGTACTTTATGAATGAGCATAGGTGGAGACAAAGGATTAGAAGCATTGTAGTCAATCTGGGAGTAGCAAGAGTGGATAGTTTTAATTTACTCATTTAATTATTCTACTGTTCTTACACATTTATCATGCTGCTTTTTATTTGTAAAACTGAATTTGGACTTGGAATTAGAAAAACTTTGATGTCCTCTGAACAGCATTTATGGTACAGCACAGAATGTACAGACACATTAAAAACACATTAGGTATGTGTTATATAGTCTGTCATGAAATGGAAGTGTTTTTAAAGTAGGGCATGTTCAACACATCCAGGAAAATGGATTTATAAGGATGTACAGTGTGAGGCTTACAAGGCCGTGTGTCTGAGGATATGAGGCATAGATCATGATCTAGCCAAAAGTGTCATTTTATCTAGGCCTGTCTCTACAGCCTTCAGCAGCCTCTGGCAGTGTTTACACAGAGATTCCTCACTGTCCTGTTGAAGGAGAAGACATAGCTTCCCCTCATGGTGCATGCATTTTTATTACATGCATTTAGCAGTGTAAAATGTGTGGTGGCTTCCCAGCCAAGCCAAACCTGCCTCCCTGGATATTCTTTCAAAGTATAAAACCATAAAATCACACAAAGGATTCAATAATATTTTAATAAAACACACTTCAAAGGAAAACTGTTATAAGTCAAAGCCACAATGAATGACTCCCCCCCACCCCCCCACTGGCCTGCTGCCTCAATCACCTCACCACTAACCCTTGTTTCTTGGGTTTTCCAGTCATTTTCTTTGTGAAAACTTTATGAAAACTTTCAGTGATCTGGTAACATTAACATGAGGAAACAAATGGTTTCATGGTTTAGAAATGGAAAAAGGCTTCTGATTTCACTGCCAATTTTTAACCTTCGGCTGCATTCACATCAGGCGGTGTGGCAAAAACACAGGTTTTCCCATTCATTGTAATGAGGACAGTCCATTTTGGCTGCCGTGGTGCTTGATGCAGGGGGCCCCACATAGAAAAGCAGTGGTCTAACTTATGTTAATTAAATGACACTCCCACATCACTGCACAAGCCTGTGGCATTCCGCCGCACCACCAGATTTGTAGTGAGACAGCCTTAGTGTTTGTTATACAGTACAGTGTACCGCTACAATGTGTATATCACAGTAACTTGTGCCATTACCTTGGAAAAGTAACAGATTCTTTAAAGTAATGAGTTTAGAGATATCAAAATGATGTCCATGTTATTTTGTTTAAGAGTAAAGCCTTTAATTCCCCGAAAAATCATTAAGGTTTATGATATTAAGGCTATTCATAATATAAATACAAAGCTATACATTATATTGTACTAGACTTCAAGACAACATTTCAGTTATCCTGAACAGAAAAAGGCTTTTATGCCATGTAAAACTGCTTGGGCATCATCAGCATTTCTTTAGTCAGTAATGACCACGACTATATAATCTGTTTCACAACCATTTGTAACTCAGTACTATACAGTACTGGTACAGTTCCAGTTTCAGTCCCCCTGGCTTTTCTTTCCAAACAGTTGTAAGCTGTATGCTGAGTACCCAAACTATCTAAAACTGGCCTTGACTGTAGTTCAGACTCAAGCCCTGAAAGCTGACTGTGCTCTTACTCCTCTCTTTCCAGAGCCGAGCAGCTATCTAGTGTGCAGTACACCCTCCCAAAAACACCAGGGGGCGACAGAGCTGACTTCTGGAGATTCCGAGGATTGCGAAGCTCCAAGAGGAATTTGCGGAAGAGCAGGGAGGACCTGTCAGCCCAGCCTGTTCAGACCAAGTTCCCTGCCTATGAGAGAGTGGTGCTGAGGGAAGGTAAGAGCACAGACCCCATAGCAGTAACAGTAATCAACTGGAGACTCCCACATATCCTTATACTTAAGAGAGTCGTGAACAGATTTCAATCCTTGTAGCTGAAATAAATATGAGCAGTTTTCTGATCTGATTTAGTATTGTGTTGTGTTACATAATGCTGACCTTTGGTAATCTCCATGACCCGGTCTTGTTCTTGTACAGCTGGGTTCCTGAGGCCTGTGGTTATCTTTGGGCCAATAGCAGACGTGGCCAGAGAGAAACTGGCCAGAGAGGAGCCAGACATTTTTGAACTAGCGAGTAAGTAATTATGCACAAAATCTCCCTCTTTTCTCATGTCTACTCTTTGTGTAATGTCCCCTCTGTCTGTCTTGTTCTAATGGAGAGCAGACTGTTAATTCTCACATCACACATTGCTAACGCTGAGGGCTGTTTAACTTCTCAGCATCCATCAAATATTCACATTAGGGGTCAGTATCAAATAGATGTTGAACAGTAACTGTGTGTGAAGAGTCATGAGGCATTACTACTGCCTGTGACTCTCGTTCCTTCTTTTAAATTCTTTACTGAAGGAACTGATACAACAAAGCATTGACAAACAAAGAGTGTTGAGGCTGCAAATCTGATTAAACATTTTCACTTGCTTTAGTATTTGATTGAAACACCTACTTATTGTTAGTTGTTATGATCACAGACTAGAATGAGAGAATGAAAAACTAATTAGTTTAAAGATCGTAAGTGATTAAATACAACAACCCCTCCTGTTTACATGTAGTTATAACCTACAGACATTGAGAAACATTATATTTTGGTGAATTTCCTTTTTTTTCTATAGAAACAAACCATGGCTTTACGTTGTTTAGTCCAGCAAGTAGTCATGTTCTGCTGGGTGATAAACAAATTCCATTCATACATGACATGATGCTGAACTCCCTACTTCTAGATATTCCAAGTATAGTTAAGTGGGTCACTTTAAGTTTAGTTAAGTTGAGTCTGTTATTTCCTCTCTTTGTTTGTAGCTTCTCTCTTCTCTTCCCTCTCTGTATCTTCCACTCGCTACACTCCGAGCAGAGCTGTACACTCCTTTTGATTCACTCCTCATATTCTCTGCCTCTTACTTCATCAGATTGCAAGCTCTCTAACGCGTGGTTTTTATACACTCAGTATTGAAATTCAATGACTTTAAGTGCACAAACACACATGCCAGTGCAACCACACACATTTCCAGTACACACTCAAATATGAAGTGATTCCATTCCTTGATGTTTATTTGCGCAACTCCAGTGATGTTTGTATAACTGTATTTTCTTTTCAGAAACACAGCAACAACAAGGAGGGGAAAGTATGTCATTTAGTGCATCAACTTTTATTTGTTTTATTTGGTTCAGTGAATGGCAGATAATCTGTAAGCCGGTGTTTGTTTGCTAGCTGATCTATAGATGTTTAAACAGTAGATATAGCAGGGGAATAGCACTTGATTTAGAAATGTATATATGTGTTTCAATCCAATTGGCAATAACAAGTGTTTTGGTAGATATTAGCAAACGGCAATTCTTGTAAAATGAATCACAGAAGACTTGACACTGACGAATATGCATTATCACACTTACACACAACTTCTTTATCAATTGACAATGATTTAAATAATCTACTCTTTGAAACTGCAGTTGACTTGGTGACTAATATTGCACTTGATTCAGGCAAACAAACTAACATTATCAATGAAAATATGTCTTTGTAAGATTTCAAAAAATCCTGTTCTGCATGAGTGTAGAAAGATGAACATTGGTTAACATTTTCCTTGGTCTCCAAAGAGCTGTGTGCCTTTGTGATGTTGCATGTTGCATATGGACATAATGAGAAAATTTGGATTAATGTACAGTAATGATTTTCTAGTTGAATTTAGTGCTACTCCCCTCTTAATGGCAGGTTGCATTATACAGAAAGACAGAGTATGGATCCCTGCAGTTAATTTGAATTGAGAAGTTGCTTTTCAATAAAATCATCAGAAAATCTTAAGATAATGCAAAACAGATGGGAAATGTTGAGTTAATATAGTTTATTTGTTACATTTATATGCCATTAAAATACATCATGCTCCAAACAATTGGCAGCAAATCAACAAGGCATTCACTGACCATTAAAATGCTCTGCAGTGGACAAGAATTTCATGAAAAAAATGCCTTTAACAACATCCCTGCTAATAGAAAACATTTAGTATTTATCAATAAAGATGGAAAGGTAAAAAAATCACTGCAATCTGCTGAACAATTAACCATTTATTGATGTGTTTCCTAAAATAAATCCCACTAAACGTTGTGCATTCATACACATTATCCATACTACTATTAATGTAGGTTAGACCCAAAGTCTATCAGTATGAAATTTGGACCAAATGGGTCGTTTATGGCCTACAGCTCAACAACTAGTATGACATAACTCTACAAAAGCATAAAGCAGTATGTCTGTTTGTGTGTATGTTTGTAACTTTTCACAATGCATTGATCAAAGTATAAAGCCCCTAAATTTCACTTTATCAGGACCCCAGGATTTAATTTTGAACGTTGCTGCACACGCTTGGATCTTGACTTGTTGCATGGCTATATTTATCTGCTCTTTTGAAATAGTTTTTGGGTAGTTTAGAGCAGAGATTTTTATAGATCATAGATCCTGATATATTAGAATGTTAGAGATGAAGTGTCTCCCATCAATATGTTTTTAGTCATGTCCTCACTGAACATCCTGGTGAGACGACTGACTGCCCTCGATTGAACCTTGTGCATTTAGGCAGGAAACCATTGCTTATCTTTACGTGAATCATAAACTCCTCTACATCCTTGCTTAAATCCCTGAGGCTTACATGACACTGTTTTCACATTAATCCCAAATGACCCTCATGCTCTTGTATCTGCATTTTTCATGTCAACGTTTCAAATAACACGTTTTCTGCACCATAATTTCTACTGTTCCGTGCAGTTGAATGCACACATTCTGAATACAGCAAATTTAATTTCCTAAAATCTACCCAAAATACCGTATGACTATTGCATGAATTGGCTGCTGTCTCATTTCGTTTTTTACTCTCTAGCTGTTTTCATACATGTACACTTGTCCTCTCCTGTACAGAGATTATTATTATTATTAAACAGCTCTATTTATGGGAGTTGACAACTGCACGCTACAAGGATGTCTAATTGGGGCACAGCCTCAGTTTATTGTTGTGTGTCTCTTGTGTTGTGTTTGTGATGCAGTAACACTGTCTATTTGTCTTTCAAAGAGAGCGAACCTAGGGATGCGGGAACCGACCAGAAAAGCTCGGGTATCATTCGCCTGCACACCATTAAACAGATCATTGACCGGGTAAGAGAAGCTTGATGTGCACACACATTCAAATATACAGGCAAAATGTGTAGATATGAACATCTATTGACAGATTTGTGATTGTAATGGAAAAATGGCAGCAAGCCACAATGACATGTACAGCTCACTGCTGCCCCCTGGTGTACTGCACTCCAGTTTTATTAGGTGCTTGAAACTCTGCTAAATGGTGAATTTGCACCTAATATTCAGAAAAGAATCATTGTAGTGTTGGCCATACAGTCTGTTACCTTTACTAGTCCATAATTTTAACACATTTACGACACATTTTAGTGTTTTGATTTGTTTTTTGTGTATTAAGGACAAGCATGCAGTGCTGGACATCACCCCTAATGCAGTGGACCGCCTGAACTACGCTCAGTGGTATCCAATTGTGGTGTTTCTCAACCCAGACACAAAGCAGGGCGTCAAGACCATGAGGACCCGACTCTGCCCCGAGTCTAGAAAGAGCGCCAGGAAGCTGTATGAACGAGCGCTCAAATTAAGGAAGAACAACCACCACCTCTTCACCAGTGAGTCGTGTGGGAAGGAGGGGATAGATGGATGCTCCAGACAAGTGGGAGAGATCTTACAGAGGGCAAAGACACATCTTAAAGGCAGTTGACAGTTGAGTGCTGCAGTGTCGGATGCTGGGGCGACACAGCTCTTGTTGTGAGTGGCCCTGTTGTGTCACATTCCTTACAAAAGCTTGTTCAGCACTGACCGTCACACAAGAGCACCCCTAGACCCCTTTCTCAGCATGCCTGTCAAGGGATGTGGTGGCTGTGCTTCAGAAGCATCTGTTGGTCATCAAGATATCAGAAAGTTTCTTGGGATCATTCATCCCGGCCCACATTCAGCCTTTGCAGCACGTGTAAATTCTTCTATCCAGTCAGTCACACATCAAGATGAATCTGTCTTATCCACTAGATTTCATTTGTATTTATTCTCAAAATCAAGTCTGATAATCTAGTTGAAAGAAATGAAGCCAGAATACATGCTTATTTTGAATCTGACACATAGGATGAGGCATTGCAGAAAGCTACAATGCTTTACCTAAACTGCCCTGTTGCCTCCTGTGATTGAGGAAGAGCAGTTTCAAAAGTGCATTTAAAGTATATGCCCCTGGTCCAAGTTAACAATTACTTTGAGAGAAGAAAAAATCATCAGCGCAACTTTAAAATGTTTATTAAATGGTTGTTAGTACTTATTTAACCGAAGAGATGTTTTTATTCTCTTCTGTCATTCCCTCTTTGTGTTTTCAGCAACCATTAACTTGAACAACATGAATGATGGTTGGTTTGGAGCATTGAAAGAGATAATCCAGCAGCAGCAGAACCAGCTGGTGTGGGTCTCAGAGGGCAAGGTAACACACATACAGACACACACACACGGACACACACACGCTCAGCCAACCATTTAGACTGTACTTGATCTTTACTCACTCTCTCACTTGCATAACTTTTTGTTTCTCAGGCTGATGGGGCAGCTGAGGATGACTTGGACATCCATGATGACCGACTGTCCTACCTTTCGGCACCAGGCAGTGAGTATTCCATGTACAGCACTGACAGCCGCCACACCTCCGACTACGAGGACACGGACACAGAGGGTGGAGCCTACACCGACCAGGAGCTGGATGAAACACTGAATGACGATGTGGGTCCACCCACGGAGCTTGCCATCACCCGCTCATCTGAGCCTGTCCGTGAGGATCCACCTGTCATCCAGGAGCCCCCCGGCTACGCTGGCTACCAGCACGCAGTGCAGCCGGACCCCCTGAACCGCATCGACCCGGCGGGATTCAAGGCACCAGCGCCGCAGCAGGTAGCGTTTCTGAGAGCTGCACGTCTTCCCTGTTGTCTGGAGGACGTGGTGTGCGTTAGAAGGGTTTTCTGGAGGCGCTATTGAAGGCACTTTTTTATCTTTACAGTTATTCTGTCTATCTACTGTTACCAAACAATATCAGTGGGAAAGTGAAACCTTTTGTGGTCAGGTATTTATCGCAATATATAAATATTATATATAACATAAATATATCTATATTTATTATATCATTTATTTTATCTATTTGCCTTAATGTGTTTGTTGATTGATGTTTGTGAGCGTGTTTTTTTATTTTTGAAAAGGAGAAGAACTTGAACTTAACGTTTTACTGTTACTCTTGTACTCTGTATTACCACAAGATGTCTTATTGGTGTGACTGTTGCTGATGTCACTGGGAAAAGAAACTTATGTTTGTCTAAGTGTCTGTACCAGTACTCACCTATGTGCACTTCCTACCTTTGTTCTACCTGTGATTGGGACTGTGACGCTACAACACAAGAAAGTATTATGTGCATGTTGGAAATGCCAGTGTTAATCCAGTGTACCTGTGAAATGTATTAATCAAAAACCGATTGGCTGCTGTGATACCCAAATCTAAACGTTTGTCGTCTCATGATGTGTTAATGAACATAAGAGGAAAAAACAAAGAAAACTACTGTATTGTAACCGCAGCATTAAAATCAAATTAGTATACTCTAACGATGAAAACTTGTCCTGCTGCTAATTCCTCACTCTCACATGCTATTGATTGATCTCGAGCTAGTGTTAAATGTGAAGGCGGGGGATTGGCTGTTTGAATCCGTGTTAGTTGTAAGCACAAGTAAGGAGCAGGTCGTTGTAGGGCGGCTGTAAAGGTAGTAGCACTTGTTACAACTTCACCCTGGTGTGTCAGCGCGTGTTATTAAACATTTCTGAACCACTTCACAGAAAGCAGAAGCCGCTGCCGTCCCTAGCATCCCCCAGCAGCCTGAGCCCCTGGCTGAGACAGTGCCCCCTGCTGTCGACGTTACTGTAAAAACTGTAGGGGGTCTGAGCCCTGACGAGGCTCCTGCAGCTCCTCACAGCCAGCCAAGCCCCATCCCAGAGGCTGGCTCGCTCAGGAGGCCCACACCTGAGCTAACCCCTCAGAGCGTGACACCAGAACCTCTACAGTCTGGACCAGCCATTTCAGAACCAAAGGTATCCATCTGACAGTCACCGGACGCTCCGTGACCCGGGCCCAGTTCAGCTCAGTCTGGCCTGGCTGACCTCCTGTGCTGCTGCTGCTGCCTGTCTACCTACCTACCTTCTGCTGCCACGCTTCTCTCTCTCTCCTCCCACCCTGCATGTCTGCTGACCACAGTGCTGCCCAGAAGAGACAGAGATGTGTGTGTGTCTGTGCGGGCGAGTGTGTATGTGTGTGCACGTGCCAGAGTGCGAGCAAACGCTGGTAAACAACAGTGGGCTTGGAGTTGATGGCTGCGCTGATATGCCTATGTGTAGTGGAGCAGTGGACATCCTGCAGCTCTCACTGTTGCTTATCTTCTTTGCATGGCTGTAACATGTTTGCCTCATTCTCTGTTAACCACTAGAAGTAGATCTGTTTGTGCTGTATTTATCAGTGAGGATTAAATGGATCTTGTAAAAGTAGCCATTAATTTTTCCAGCCATTTTGTAATGTAAAGTAAAAGAAGTGTTCGTCAGATTTGGATGGATAATTAATGGTTACTTGTCAGAAATCAAAATTTTAAATATTTTTTTTTTTGTACAATGGGTATGTGCTTGTAATGTTAAATATTATTGTGGATGTTTAAGTTGCCTTTATGATTGCACCAAGACAGTGGGGGACATTTTCCCTTGTGAATGCACACGTGTGTGGGGAAAAAATTAAAATGGTTAGACGGACGTTCTATGAGTAGTTAACACCATATTTCTATTTAACATTTACATATTTTGTCATTCTGGACAAGAAAATGCTTCCCATTGTTTTGTTGCATATTTTTTGTTCATCAACTTTGTTATTCTTTGTTTATTTAATTTTAGTGTTTAATTTGGGGTTGCAGTGTTAAATTGTGATGTTTTTAAGCTGATGTGTTTGGCTGTGCTGCGATTTATATTTAATCTAATATATTATCTGACCAGTAACCCCTCCCTCTCAGTTTCTCTATTGCAGGTCTTTCCCTTCTCGTTTCCTCTTCTGCAATTAATTTCCTGGACTTGTTTTAATATTCTCCTTTTCTCGTGCTTTAACTGATCTTTTTTAATTTTGTATATCACATATTTTACGTTTGTGCAGTATGTTCTTGGATCGTGTGCAGCTGCTAACATTTGTCTTTGTTTTGTTTTTGTTCATTAGATGTTTCAGAAGGATCCATACAGCACAGACAACACAGGGAGAATTGGTCACAGCATGAAGCCTGTGACTTACAGCCCTCAGCAGGGATATCACCCTGACCAGCCATACAGAGATTATGACCACCCACCCAGTCGATATGATGTCAGCAGCAGCGGAGGTGGTTACCCAGAACCAAAGTACCGCAACTATGACTCCAACCTGCCCTACGAGAACAGTGTGCCTCACTACGACCAGCAACAGTGGAACCCGTACAGTCAGCCCCACTCTACTGCCAACTCACAGGGCTACGATCCCCGTTTGCCATACAGTGATGGCCCTGATTCCCAGTACACACCTCCTCTCCGCTACGACGAGCCCCCACCTCAGCAGGGATTCGATGGGCGGCCTCGCTATGGAAAACCGACGGGTCCAGGGCCCGTCCGTTATGATGACCCTCCACCTCCTGCTCCAATGTCTGACCTGCACTACGACCAGGATTCTCACCTGAGCACATTCCCCTCAGCTGCCCGCTCACCAGAGCCCGCTGCCCAGCGGCCTGCCTATAACCAGGGACCAACACCGCAACAAAAGAGCTACAAACCTCAGCAGTATGACCCCATTCCTGTGAACTCTGAAACCAGCCCAACACCACCCCCCAAAGCAGAGGCCCCCTCGTCATCCCCTGTGGATGCTCCAAAGCCTGTCCCTGCCAGAGAAGAGCAGCAGGATGACCCCGCCATGCGGCCGCAGTCGGTCCTGACAAGGGTCAAGATGTTCGAGAACAAACGCTCTGTGTCGGTGGACAGAGCCAGAGATGCAGGGGATTCAATTGGGAACAAGGTAAACTGTTTGGCTTTGAAAACATGTTAGGTGAAGCTTATTCAGTTTTCTGAAACATTCTCTTTTCAGTTTTCTTGAGAAATCAACCCATTGCAATTTAGCATTTGTACATTTTTCTTTATCCTGCCGACAAGCTTTATTGTTTTTTCTACCACAGGCAGCTGATTTACCTCTGAAAGCAGGAGGAGTAATCCCGAAGGCAAATTCTCTGAGCAACCTGGATCAAGAGAAGACCTTTAGGTAAGTCTATGCTGCTGTTGTAGTTCCACTCACTCTGATTTGTCTGAGCCATATTTGCATGGAATCGCGTAATAAGTCACCTATTTATTTTCACATGATTTTGGCTATTTCTCATTGTGAACTTTTCCTATCCTGCTCACATCTCACCAACACAGAGCTCCAGAGCCACAGAAGCCTCACTCCAGTGTAGCAGATGACATAGTGCGCTCAAACCATTACGACCCTGATGAAGACGAGGACTACTACAGGAAACAGCTGTCTTACTTTGACAAGCTCCAGGCCGGTCCCAACAAACCCCAGCCACAAACACAAGCAAGCCACAACTTCCCCAGGTGATTCTCCGGCCCATCTACACTCATAAGCAATTGTAGATTTAGGACATTAATGTGTCTTTTCCAGCTGTCTTAAACATCCTTGTGTTTATGTTTTGCTCATTTTTACTGTGGATCTCAAACTGTTGGTTTTCTACTTTGTTGATACAGGACAGAGTCAGTGGAAAAACCAAGTCCAGTGGAGAAAAAATATGAACCAGTTCCCCAGGTGACGCCTGCACTACCACCAGCCACACTGCCCAAACCTGCACCTGAAGGTACTTTATTCTGTCAAAGTTAAAGAAAAAGTTGTCTGGAATTTATTTTATACAAGACTGTAGTCACGCCAAGATGCATCTGTGTTCTGTATCACACTGTATTTTGTGTAATAACAGACTTTATACAAGGTGGCAAGAACTCAGTGATACTCTCTCTCTCACAGCCAAGGCTCCTGCCCGAGAGGACACTGTCCAGACCAACTTCCTGCCTCACAAGAGTTTCCCTGAGAAGTCTCCAGTTAATGGCACAAGTGAACAACCTCCGAAAACACTCACAAATACCGGGGCTCCACCAGTATCCAGCTACAACCGCTACACGCCTAAGCCCTACACCACGTCTGCCAAGCCTTTTGCTCGCATGTTTGACAGTCCGAAATTCAACCACAACCTTCTGCCCAATGACAAGCCAGAGATCGCTCCGAAGGTAAGATGATGTTAGTGTGCAGCATTCTAAGGAGGGTCAAATACACTGTATACTGTATACTAACATTTATATTTAATTTGCTAGATTTTGTAGCTGCAAAAACAGGAGAACATTTCTGAAATAATGTGTTCAGGTTCAGTCATTTTCAGTATGTGTTTGTTTGTCTGTACTTTTGTGTTTGTTCTATCTCGTACTGTCCCCGCTGTATATTTACAGCTTTTTACCATTGGTTACATGTAAAACTCTTTTGCAACTGTGATTTTGTCAATGAATATATAAATTATATCAATAACTTGTAGCTTCAAGATCTTTTTCTCATTGTTGCTGTCTTTACCTACAGTTACTTACTAGTTACTTACCAACTCATTTAGTTAGCACTGCACTAAAAAAAAACATGTGTTACTGAAAGATTATCCACACATACAATTTTCAGTGGCTGTAACGTATACATCATTTTACCCTCTTGTGTTTGGGACAGGGTCGGAGCTCCAGTCCAGTAAAGCCTCAGATTCCCCCACAGCCCCAGAACACGGACCATGACAGCGGTCTGGACACTTTCACACGCACTATGGACCACCGTTCCAAACACCAGCACAACAACATCAACGCTGTTCCCAAGGCCATCCCCGTGAGGTAACAAACTCAGTCTGACCCGAGATTAAAGCTAACACATTCTGTTGTACATGAGTGTGTGACAGTAAAGGTATCTGTCTCTTAGTCCCAGTGCCCTGGATGATGACGAGGATGAAGACGAGGGCCACACAGTGGTTGCGACAGCTCGAGGCATCTTCAACTCCAACGGAGGCGTCCTGAGCTCTATTGAGACAGGTGTCAGCATAATTATCCCACAGGGTGCCATCCCTGAAGGTGTGGAGCAGGAGATCTACTTCAAGGTCTGCAGAGACAACAGCATCCTGCCACCACTCGACAAGGAGAAAGGTAATGTATCAAACATGTTGGGGGAGGGGTGGGTTTCTTTCCTCCCATCTGAATTATTGGATGCTTCTAAAGCCAGTTCTTATTGTTAATTGGGAGGATATGCTGGATCTGTATTAGGATTGGGATGACTCTATCAACCATTGAAGAGACAGTCACCAATAGCTTATGTGCCAGTTATGAGCTTAAAGTGTCTATAATCGATATTTTTGACGATGTATCAAGAACGCTTTACGGTGAGTTTGGGCTTATTTTTTTAGCTGTCTGGCTGCAATTTCACTGTTTTGGTTCACTCTCACCACTCATTATAGCATTATTTCTGGCTGCAGCAGGCAGCTGTTTTCTATGATCCAGCTCTGAAAGACCCTGTGCACCACCTGCTCAGCACAAGACAGCAGACACACACAGATAGAGACTAGCTGCTGAAGTATTAAGCAGCCAAAGAGCTTGATATTTATGTCACACATCATCTTTATCACTTAACAGCCAATACATGATGTGTAGGATGGGTACACCACCCACACCCTGATGTGAGAAACAGGATCTTTTAGTGACAGATTTTTTATTAACTGTAACTCTGTATGAGTGTAATCCAGCTGACATCTACAGGCTGTATTATAGTCACAGCTGTACACAGATTGAGCCCCTCGCCTTCTGACCAACCACCATACAAAACAATGATAAAATAATCCAACCTTTGTGTCAAACATTTCTAGTGTGGACTCACCGGATGTAGACTGTACATGCCTGTCATTGGTGCAAAACCTAAACAAGCAGCTGTTACCTTTTTTGATTGATTGAGCCATTGTGATGGCAGGGCTCACCTGAAAACAAGTTTCCCCCAACACTATTTTGCCAGAATGGGCACCGTCGCTGCATCCTTGGTGTCGCGTGCCCAAGATGACTGTGATTTGTGCAAGCAAGTCAGAGCTATTAAAATTCCCATACCAGAACGACAATAGGTGCAGCCCGACCTTGCTCCAGAGCTGTCACGTCTGGGCACGTGAAACTGAGCACGTATATGTCCACAAGGAATCACAACCCGGTTGTGGCACAGTTCCATGGTATTCCCAGAGTGCACTGTAGAGAAATAAAGTGTATTTGAGACCTACTTTTCTGTGCATTTACTTTTAATCGTCTTGAAGTAAGTTTATAACCACCTTCTGTTTGTGTTTACAGGAGAGACTCTGCTCAGCCCTCTGGTGATGTGTGGACCTCATGGCCTCAAGTTTTTAAAGCCTGTGGAGCTGCGCTTACCTCACTGTGCGTCAATGACCCCTGATGGTTGGTCTTTTGCTCTAAAATCCTCCGACTCCTCGTCGGGTATGCTGTGCTCTCTGTTCTTCCGGGGTCGTTTGGGCTGGCTGTGTGACAATTTTGAGGGTTGTGGGTCACTGTTGAATCAGATTTTACTCCTAGTTTTGGTTCTCCTCATTAAAAAACATATTGGAATAAGATAATTTGGTCACTCTCAACATGTCTGAGAATGAATCTAGAGGTAAAATCTGACTTTTTTTCTATAATTATGGCTTTGGTTGATTCATTTTCATCATTTATACTAGCTAAACCACTCACTCAATCTCTTATTCACTGTATCACTGGTTTTCTTTATTTAATGCTGATATCAGAGTTTCACCTTTGTTTTTCACATGCTGAAATTGCATTTTTTCCTCTCTTGGTTTTCAGTCACCTTAACAAGTTTCTCTGATTTCATTTAACATTCATTCTTCAGACACATGGCTCCACAACAATTTAATTTCTTCAGGATAAACATTTTAGTGCATGCTGCTCTGCTTAGAGTGATTATTTTTCTCACATAGCCACCCAAATCCTAACCTGGAGAACAGCCTTTATGATGTCCCAGAAATGGGAACACTGTCATAACCAATAATGCTTGTCATTACCCTGCAAAAAAAAAGAAAAGTTACACAAAGAAATCTTGTTACCATGTTCAAAGATAGCTCTCTAAATTTAGCTCCCACCCTCTTCAGCGTGGAAACAGACTGGCCTCAGTTTGTTTACTAAAGGAACACTGGTGTATGAAATTGGATGTGGGAAAGACATAGAAGGATAAGAAGCAAATAAATAAAGCATTCACAGCTCTTAGTGGCTGCAGGAGATTCAAACACTTTATCCTTTAATTTTGGTCTGATAGTGCAGCACTTGACAGAAGAAGTTCCCATGAAAGAATGATGTTTGTGAAATCCGTATTTAAATGTATCATTGAAATTAATCCAGACAGAAGTGAGATAAAGAGAGAATGTTGCACGAATTATGTTAATGGGAATCAAAACCAAGAAAAGCTTCTTTAAATAGGTCAATACTTGAATCGATTGTGTAGCAAACAAGCTCTAATTTGAGAAATAATATAAATTGAACTCCTGCTAAAAAATTTAAGTTTTGTTAATGCTGTCCTTCTCACAGCCATTCTTCAAAAACAGTGGTAATTCGGGCAGTGGTCAGGATTAGCTGCTAATTAGCCTCATTTTAAGGATGAGACTCGCAGGGCTGAATGAGATGTGAGCTCACTCCGTTGTCCTGCTGAATTGTTGGAGGATTATCAGGCTGCGTCGTAATCCTCTTATTGTACAGCAAGGCCACTCTCTGGCCTCCTCCTGCCCCCTCTGTGGTTTTCCTCTCACGTTGCTTCCCTGCTTCTCCTCTTTTCCTCCTGTACAGCTCTCTGCATCTTACTGCCTCTCTGCTGTGTATGTTGTGTTATTCTGTAGATGTGTTAACTTGCAGGTTAAAATTAGATCCACTGTGATGTACTTTACCACTGAACTGACTTCTATTAATGTCGAACAGAATCTGATTTGAAAATCTCCTGAAATGTTAGATATTAATGAAATCTTTCAGGCATTCTTTCGTGCTTGACCACCATTGCTATTAATTGTTTAAAGTTACACTGTAGAGTTTGTTTTTGTTACCACAATGTAGCTATAGAGTAATGTTTTGACATGTTCCTGTTCATACACAAGCTTGCAAGTAACGAGACATGCATTGCTGCCAACAGTTTCAGGGTGTTTTGATCTGACCATCTGCGAGTCGTGAAGTCCCAAAAAACTTGGCAATGAAACAGCAAAAAGCAGCGAAGACAACTGCTAACGGATGCAGTGTAAACAGATATAAACAACGCAGATTTTATCAACACTGTCATGTTTTGGGTTAAAAAAAAATCTTTAAGCTTGAAGGTTCATCAGTTTGACAGAGAGGTCTCAACACGAGACCCATTTATTAAAATTTGTTAGGATCTTGCAGACATTTCTTTGGCCGTCTTCCTCAGATAAAGCAAACTCTCTGAGCAAACTCTGTGCTGATGAAGGTCACAATATATGTATAGCAAATTGATCTTGTGTTCAAAGAAATAGCCAAATAGGAGAAGCATTTTTTTTTTGTTGCCTTTTAGGATTCACTGGAGCTGAAGCTATGAGTTGATCAATCAATTAGTAGAGTGACGCAAAATAAATCAACAGCCATTTATTTTCAAGCAAAAATGTTCAATAATCTCATTAATATCAATTGCTCAAATGCAACATTTGCTGTTTTTCTCTCTATTTATATCAATTAAACTGAGCCAGCTCACTGAATTCTGAGAAATTATAGCAGGAATTGTCCCTACTGTCTTTCCATTGACAATTGTATTAATATTGAAGTTAATTGACTGATTAATCAATACTGAAAAAATCGCTAGTTGCAGCCTTAGGATACACATGTGTTTATGCTGAGAAACACTGTTTGTAAAAATCCATGTTTCATTACAAATCTACCCAGGTTACCTTTAACATCATGTCCTGGGGTTCATTTTAATATTCTTATTGGTTATACAAAACTCTAAATTAAAAGGTAAGATTTCCTCCTGAATTTCATCCGAAATATTCAAGAATCTGAAAATGAAAGTCAGCTTTGATTGTCCATTACCACTTTGACAACTGAATGTTTGACTGAAAGTAGATTGTCACCTGGCTCTATAAGGTGAAAGGAGCAGAAAGCGACAGACTTTTAACTCAGATGTAATTTTAAAGTTTTGGCACACTGCCTACTTTCATCCGTCTCTTCTCTGTTTAATGTGGGCTACAAGAAATTCTGGCTCTTGATTAGCATCAAGGCTACACTCACCCCTCACCGACCTTATGTGTGTGAAAGAAAATGGGAATGACTGAAGGGAAGGATTTGAATTCTGGCAGGTGTCGAGTTGTTTTGGGCTTACCCTGAGCCAGCATTAGCAGCCAGCTCGAACAAAAGCATTGCTTGTTAGAACGTGAAATATAGGGTTGCCTCTTTCTTTTATTTTGCAAACCTTTTTAAAATGTTCTAAGATTGATACTTGGACTTCCATCATTTCACTGCTGGAAAGATGGGCCTTGCACCGAACTGGGTTGTTTCTGCAGTCAAGTACTCTTTTGTGTCAGTTAATGCAAGCTTACAAAATGGAGAACCACAATCTGTACTTGCCAAAACGTGTCATCTGGAGGATTCTAGGGCTATTGTATCAGATTTTTGCTTGCTAGAAAGTAGGGGGCACTGGATGCAGGCAAAACAGAAATAAGTTTAACATTGTTAATTTGTATGTACCAACAACGTTGAAGTGATACAAATCTGGTTGTGAATCATTCAACAATCGAGATCAAATTGAGTTTCTGACCTCGAAATGTTCTTGCTACAAGATAAAAGTGAACAAAAACCTGATCAACTGTAACAACTTAAAGTTGCTTTGGGAAGTGTGCTCACCTTCAGCAGTGCAGCCTCCTCACATTGTTAACAAAATAGAGGACGATAAATGGTACATGAGGTTACAGACACTATTATACATTTGCAGCACTTTCATACTTCTAATTCACTAGTGTCTCACAAATACTATAGTCAAAATACATGCTAGCCCTTCCCCATGGCATCACCACTGTTGTGTGACGTTAGTATGCAAGTATACAAATAGGAATTTGGACTTCCAACTCTGTGATCTATAGATCATAAATCAACTTAAAGTCATACCTGCCTCGCGATTACAGATTAGGGTTTAGTCATGAGTAGACTAGAACAGAAAAAGAAAATCAAAGTTTTTGTAAGACGAGATCACGGTAATGAAAGAGGAGACTGAAGCCAGGGGACAAACATTATTATTCAGTGAACTTAATGATAAGAAGCCAAACACGCAGTTTGTAAGTTCATGAAACTCATACAAATACAAATTCAACACAGCTTGGGATGTATATAATAATAATATAATTCAATGCACCTTTCAAAACAGGGTGCTTCAACATTGCATTTTAGGTGCGATAGTGAATAATAGAGAAATATAACAAATAAAATGCAATAAAATTGGGTAAATTCAACAGCAATAAGCAGAAAATATAAAACACAGCGATGAAACAAAATATAAAAGTGCAACAAGTAAAACACTATTGATAAATAACTACTTAAACATGATTTTCTCCTAAATTAAGGCAAAGTCTCTTTCATAAAATGAAGCCCCTAAAACAACAGATGATCCTCTTGTTGTCACATTTATCTGTTGCATAACACCCCGGTTTCAATACAAAATCGACGCTTTAAAGCATGACCATCGATGTCAATGAGGAGGCTGGATTTGTATCGTCACATGTACCGTTAGCTCGTGTTGCATCGATGGACTTCTGCTGGGCCGCTTACTCTGATTGATTACTGGAACTTTCCTCTTGGCACAGACCTGGATGTTTATAATTGCAATTACACACAGACCCCAGAGCGACTGAGGTTTAATGTGCAGTCAACAAGAGGCCGGGGACGTTCAATAAAAACATGAACCTGCTTTTACTAGTCTCAGTTGTTACTGTGTTTGGTTATAGGCCACAAGAACATTTACAGTTTTCTTTGGTAGCCAGGGCTGCTTTTAAAGGGACAGTTCGGGCCTTTTGATGTTGGGTTGCGTGAGGTACTTACAGACCTTGACCGTCAGCTTTCCCCCTGTGTGGGGAGGCAGCGTGTTGCACCGATAGGGAAGCAGAGCATCGTGCTACTAAACGGAACCGACAGAAAGATAGTATTTTAGCCACATAAAACAAGGACTGTCCAAAAAAAAAAAAGTTAACGAGATGTATATTTTTAGGAGGTGGCCAGAATACGTCATGCTGTCTGTGCCATTTAGCAGCACAATGCTCTGCTTGACTGTTGTTGCTACGTGCTGCTCCTCCACACAGAGGGAGAGCGGACGGAAGTACCTCACATCTAAATCTGACGAGTCGTTGCTGAATTTGTCAGACAGAAGAGTTTCCAAGCACTTGTGAAAGCTTCAGTTATCACATTAAAAGCCGCTGTCATCACTCACCACCTCTCCTCCCAATCCGTCTGTCTGCAGGTGACCCAAAAAGCTGGCAGAACAAGTCTCTCCCCGGAGACCCCAACTACCTGGTGGGAGCCAACTGTGTTTCTGTGCTCATCGACCACTTTTAAGGACGGACGGAGCGGCGGGTGTGATGTTACTGAATGTGAAACCGTGTGGGATGAAATGAAGAAGATGGATACACATCGACACATACACTCACGCAGATGCACTCCGAACACACACACACACACACACACACACACACACACACTACATGATGGAGTATGAAGAAGACCCAGTCAGTGCTGTTTACTGCACCCATGGATGAAGGCAAGACACTGATGATCGTTACAAGCTGTTCTTTAAACTTTTCTCCCCGAGTTGAAGTTTTGATGTGAAACCAGTAATGCATGCCCCATGCCACTGAGGATTGACACTATATATATACGGCAATGTTTAATGTCATTTTTACATGAATTTAAAAAGGATGGATGGTTCTTGAGGCAGCGTACATGCTTCAAACAATGTGTCGGTATATTTATGCTATATATGCATACAGTATATATAGTAGTATAGAGATTTACTAAAAAAAATTTACTCATGAATTCAACTTACCGGTCTTTTTTTTTTTTTCTTTTTTCTTTCTCAGTTCAGGTGGCTCCACGTGTTTATTTTTCTATATTGAGGGATTTTAAATGAAGGTTTAAGGCGTGAAGTAAAAAAGGTGATGCAAGTATCTGTTGAAGGCAAAACACAAGTTGGATATGAACCCAAGCAGCACACTTTTTCACACGTTCACAAGAGACGTTCTTCCTCCTCTTCCTACAGCGATATCTTGTAGCTTAATTTTCTTACCGAGTACCACGTCTCTCCTTCCAGCCTGAGGGAGATCTATGCATGTTCTTTACTCAGGTCCAGTAGCCTCCTCAGTTTCTTCCTCACATCTGTTTCTCTTCTTCTTCTTCTTCTTCTTCTTCTTCTTCTTCTTTTTCTTCTTCTTCTTCTTCTCTTTTTCTCTTTTTCTTCTATCTTCTTCCTTTCTGTGCACACTTGCACTCACACACAAATAAGCAGTGATGCCTTATCTGCAGATTATTCACTTTTCATTAAGAGAAAAAAAAGAATAAGTTATGATAAATTATGGTATAATGTCTTTTTTTGCCATTTCGTTGTGAACCCTCTGTATAAATGAACTTGGGTTTAGCACACAACAACAGTCGATAAAGGATAACAAAGGTATGCTCTTCTTTTATCTGCTATGCATTACTTAAAGAAAAAAGAAACGACAACAACAGAAAAGAAGTGGCTGTAAATAAAGCTAGTATATTGCCTTGTTTTTCTTTTGTTTGTAAATGAACTTTTTGTATGTCTTTCTTTTTTGTATAAAACTTAGAGAAAACATGTTTTAAAAAAGTGGAAGACAGTGAACGTGGTTATCTTTGTATTCTGGATATACCCTTGAGCCTTGGAACTTGTAACCTAACAATAATACATCACACCTTTTCTACCGATATATTCAAACCATGTTAACGGTCAGAAATTTAAAAAGCAAAAAAAAAAAGAGAAGAAGAAGGTCTTTTTACGGCTCTTTAAGGATCGGGAATGTGCGTGGGCTAAAATACATTTAAAACATGTTTGTTTTCAAAGGGTGTGCTCTCAAAGTGTCCCCCTCACTGATTTGTGATACTGGATGCTGTATCGTGTGCCCTTAAATGTATTTTTGTACTAATAGACAATATATGATGTATGGCACACCAGTACCATTTTATTTTTAGATATAACACGGCTTTAATTGGATATTAGCTCTTCACGTGTGGCTGACTTTTTTTTTCTCTTCTGCAACACAATTTTAAGTATACCACTGTATTAATAAATAAAATCATTTTTAAAGTAAAAGTGTGGCTGTGATGTTTTCTTTTACCCTTTTTTTGCTGCAGTCTTTCCTCTTCACCTCTGCTGATCACAACCTCTCTTTAGCTCTCTGTTGTTGCGGTTTTGTTTTACACATAATTTTTGTCGGACTGCTTGAACATTTTACACAATGTACACTTGAATAAAGACCGACAATCTTAACGACCAAGTGAAGACCAATCACACATCAAACAGGCTCAACTCGACCTCAGTAAGTCGTATCTGGTCAATATAAATTATCACACATACGTCACATTTAACTCAATACCATTTTTCTCTTTCTTCACCTACTAAAAATCATTTGGGTCCTTTAGATTCCGACAGCTCGATTACTTTGTCTGGTGTTATTGCCTTCTTGTCCTACACAGAGAAAAACAACAATATTTTTTAATCATCACTTCATCTGACATTTAATTTTTCTTTGGAAAAACAAAACAATCTTTTTATCACTAAAAATGTGAGATTTGGCAATATGAAGATTGATCTAGCAAATCCTGATGAGCATTTTTACACGGTTTTGTCCGACCTACAGTCCAGAACCGGCGATGGAATGAGTTCTGTTGAGTTATTCTTCGACATTTTGCTCTTTACTCCACTGCGTTTAATTGATAACTTTAGTAGTGCGTTACTCTGCAGATTGCTGCTGCATCGGAGCCAAAGTGACAACACTCCAGCGTGTCCTGGGTCTTCCTCGAGGTCTCTTCCCGGTGGGACATGCCAGGAACACCTCCCGAGGAAGGCGTCCAGGGGGGCATCCGATACAGATCCCCGAGCCACCTCAACTGGCTCTTCTCGATGTGGAGGAGCAGCGGCTCTACTCCGAGCTCCTCCCGGGTGACAGAGCTCCTCACCATATCTCTAAGGGAGCGCCCCGCCACCCTGCGGAGGAAACTCATTTCGGCCGCTTGTATCCGGGATCTCGTTCTTTCGGTCATGACCCAAAGTTCATGACCATAGGTGATTGTAGGAACGTAAATTGAACGGTAAATCAAGAGCTTCGCCTTTCAGCTCAGCTCTCTCTTCACCACTACAGACCGATACAATGACCACATTACTTCGGCCGCTGCACCGATCCGCCTGTCAGTCTCACACTCCATCCCTCCCTCACTCATGAACAAGACCCCAAGATACTTAGACTCCTCCACCTGAGGCAAAAGCTCTCCCCCAACCTGGAGGGAGCAAGCCACCTAATGTATCATATGTCATCATATGTCAATGTATCATTTACTTTTGATACTTGAGTTCATTTGATATCAGACTTTTACTCCGATTCTATTTGTGTGAGTGATTTTCACCTCTACCAAATCGGCATTTCAACATCATTAGTTTCAGCTAAATGACTTGTGGGCATTTTTTTGTTTTTTGTTTTTTTTTTAAGTTTTTTTAACCACGCTGTCCATAACTCATATGGAAAAGCAACAACTTCCATCCGGCAGCAGCAGGAGCCAGGAGTGATCTTTAGGGCACTTCTGTCAGAAAAGATTACTTAACTATTCAAATAACTGCACATTAATTTAGTAATTCAATCAAGTAATTGCCTGTTTTGTCTATTATCTCTGCTGATCAGTGTTATGTTTGGCTGCATAGCATCTCTCAGGTTTCACAGCTAGGTGGCACAGGTGAGCTCTGAATGAGTCTGCTGAACAAGGACAGAGATGCTGAAGTCCTGCAGCTGTGATTTTTAAATGTCTAGTTTAGCAAAAGAAAATCATTGTTATACTTCTATATCATCTACTTTATTCTGTCTGATCAGAGTGGAGGAGGAGAGAGAGCAACTTTATTGCTCAGCAGAAGCAGGAAAATTGTGTCTGGTCTGATCGAGAAAGATGTAAACACAAACATCACATCAGAACAAAGATCTGTGAGTATTACACTGACAGGTTTACCGTAGTCCCCGCATGGAATGAAGACCGGTACGTGCGAAAAAGCATTTTGATGAAGAAAGATGAGAAAAATATGTTGAGAGACTAACAGGTGCAACGTTTAGATCATTTAATTTCTCGTTCATCAGACAGAAAGTGTTGCTGGAACACAACAAGCCTAAGTTACCCATTTTAGAGGTGTTTTCATTAAAACTGCGTGTGTTTTTTGGAGGGGAACTTGACCTTTGTGACTTTTTCCTTTCTTCCTCAGCACTTCTTCATCGCTCTTAATAACGCTTCAGTGAAACTCTGATAGAAAAAAACAAAACAACCCGTGATGGAGGGGACACACATTGACTTTGAGTCCTTTCAAAGAAGCCAAGAAGAAAAACTGAAAGCTGTCTATTCTATAAGGTGTGTGTGTGTGTGTGTGTGTGTCTGTGTGTGTGTGTGTGTGTGTGTGTGTGTGTGTGCGTGCGTGTGTGTGTGTGTGTGTGTGTGTGGCCTACTGCACACAGTGAAGGGTGGATGATACAGAGCACCAAGTTCAGCGACACTGCGGCGATCCTGCGTCACTTGGACTCTTCAGTCACTTTGTTTAATCAGACAAACCGCAAATCTCCTGCAGCGACCCTGATGTCGTGACGACACCGCGTCCAAAAACGTGCGTCCCCTCTCGCCCGAAAGACCCGCGAACCTGACATCCCGCACAGCGCCAACAAATCACGCGCAGGTTTGATTTATTTATTTAATTTGGATGTAGCCTGATTGTAAGGATCCTCCTCCTCCCCCCCTCCTTCCTCCTCCTCCTCCTCCTCCTCCTCCCTCACTATAGTAGTAAAACACACTCGGAGCTGCTCGCCGCCATGTAGACGCGCAGAGTGGCACATCTCCAATGCGCAGTGTGCGTCTCCTGTCCTGGCTCTTCACATTTTGCTGTCGTGTGTGAAAAAAAAAAAGAAAAAAAAGAGGCTGCTGGTGCTTCACGCAGAGGAGACAAACTGCGGATATCCAGAGAGAGAGAGAGAGAGAGAGAGAGAGAGAGAGAGAGAGAGAGAGAGAGAGAGAACACCAACTATCAGCGTGATCCACCGCGTTCAGTCGCCCCATCCTCGAGGAGAAGCGCGGTTGTTTTATTCCAGAGGCTGGTTTCTCTTATTCCTCTCTTTCTTTCTTTTCTTTTCTTTCTTCCTTCCTTTCTCTCTTTCTTTGGTCTCCCCCCCACCGAGACGTTGGCGAGCTGCAGGGACGAGCATGACGGCTTGACGATGGTGCAAAGCTGGCTGACGGCAGGATGATGCGTTTCTTGCCTTTTTTCGACTCTTTCCAGATAAACTCCGGCGCGTCACCCGATGCGCGTCGACATGAGATGATCGCCGCTTCCCCTGTGTGATCTGCGGTGAACCTCCGGAGCCTGGTCCGCTCCGCTCTCCTCTCCCCTCGCATCCGCCGCAGCAGCGCAGCGCTAATTGGAGCGAAGCCTCTTTAATTGACGGGACTCTGCCCTCGACTCGCACCGTGTACCGGCTCACCGCAGGCTGAGACCTGAAGACTCTGCCCCCACACACCTCTGTGGATGTTATTGTCCTCCTCCGGTGCTGCCGTACCTGTCCGACCCTTCAGTGACAATGCCGTTGAACGCGCTGCCCCGCGGCGGCAGCAGCGGCATCGGCGGCGGCGGCCCGGGGTCCCTGAGCCCCGCGTCGCTGTCCCGCAGCCTGTCCCGCCTCAGGGAGTTCCGGACCCGGACGAGGATCATGCTGGCTCTGGGAGTCTCTCAGATGGTCCTCGGGAGTCTGATCCTGGCCGTCAGCTTCGCGGCTCTGGCGCTCACGACATCGCCCAGAGTCCGGCACTCGTGTCCCTTCTGGGCCGGTTTCTCTGTGAGTATCCGCTGTAAATGAATATACAAAGATGTGAACTTAACGCTGTTAGTGAGACAGAAGGGCCATATGATGGGAACACTGCTGACTTCTGTCACCTCTCACTGAACTGAACCAAAATATGAGACTTGACACACACCACTAAAGGAAGATTGATTTATTTATTTATTTATTTATTTATTTATTTATTTATTTAAAATATTAGACTAAGTAATAAGTGTGTCAGTGTCACGAAAGACATTAATCTGGAGGAAAAGTGACAGTCTGAGACAATTAGCTGTGAGGATACAGACAGACAGACAGACAGACAGACAGACAGACAGACAGAGGGGCGTTTTAAATGCTGAACAGAGCTGCTCCGGTGTGTGTACGGCGAGATGTGTGTGTTTGGCAGAATCGTCTGGAGATGTTGTGTTTTTCTTCACGTGAAATTTTCATGGTGCCTTCTGTAAATATTTATGAACGCACACTTCCATGATTTCCTGCCAGCGACCCCGAGTCCATTAATTATGGAGGCAGTGGGGCAGAGTGCAGGGGTGAGGGGAGGTCTGTGGTACGAGGGCCATCTGTGTGTGTGTGTGTGTGTGTGTGTGTGTGTGTGTGAGGACATGTGTTCGGGCCTGTGTGTGTGTGTGTGGGAGTGTGTGGTTACAGGGGAGCGGAGAAGTCACAGCAGGGGTCAGAGAGCAAAGGTCAGCGCACATTCATGACCGCCGCCTCGAGCAGCTCTGACAGGAATCAGGCCTGACAGCCTGTTGTTGTGCCGCGTCTTCCCTTCTGTTGTCTCCGAGCACCGAAACCTGATACACCTCAGCGCCCTGTTACACATGCATACACACACACACGCACACACACATATCAGCTGTGCACATTTTGTCAGTTATGTTATTTATCTTTCCATGTGCAAACAAGTTCAGAGCCCACAAAAATAGAGCCGCAGGGTTTAAAAACCTTTGTCAGACAAGATCGTCTCTGTTGATGTTAAACTGTAAAAATTGGCATCAAACAAAAGACAGCCTTCCTAAAACACTCACGCTTGAAGGTCTTGCTTCAGCCAGACCAACAAGGAGCCGGTTTTCTAAAGCCACTGTCACTCTGAAGGCAAAGATCTTTGACTTTAGGCCAATGGCTGCTTCTCATAAAGCTCCACACGGTAAGATTGTTCTTGAAGGAAAAGTTCACCCAAGCAAAAACAAAAAAATCTGTCATTTTCTACTCATTTTACTACTCTACTCTGTAACAGCCTTGTGAAGTTTGGTAGTCTACAAAAAACGTTTCCTGGAGCTTCACCGCAACACAGCTCAGCATTTTTCTCAAACAACTTAAGCAGATGGGGAACAAACAAGCAGCACATAAACATAAATAGTTCGTGTTGAGTCATTTTCTAACTAGTCTCCATCCACTGCAGTTATTTAGGAGAGATGCTACAACTCTGTTTTGCTGTGAAGCTCCATTAATGTTTTGTCGACTTTACTTCAAATTTTCCTTCGTTTTTTGGCATGGGGCTGAGCAGATCGTTTTTAAAGTTATATTTTTTGGTGGACCTATCCTTTAAAGTTTGCAGCAAACAGCGGCAGACACAGTAAACTGTGAGAATAAGCAGTTAATGAATTGCACAAGATAACGGCTTCGCCTCGCTGATCCGGGAACATCCACGCCGGCGATGTCAACAGGGAGGCGGCAGGCAGATCGGGTCGAGGGGAAATGAGAACTGTAGCTGTTGCTGCAAAACAAATCGCTCTCCAGCATGAAGAACCATCAGCCTCAGCGGTGCCAAAACCCGGATAATGTGGTTTGAGATCAGCTCCCCATCTGGAAGGAAGTGATTTGCCCTGAAGCTATCAGATGGCGGTTGTCACTCTTTTTAAAGGCTCCCAGCTCTGAGCTGCGGACACAGAAGACATCGTGAGATGAATTCACAGAATTAACAGCCAAGGTTATAAATGTAGGGAGATATTTTTCATCAGTCTGACACCTGGAGTCAGGTTTTTAACATTTGGTCATAAATGCAGCTTGTGTGGTTACTGCAGAGTGTCTGGGAGCTGAGCTTTTGGGCGAATAAGGCAAATCTACGGCGCCTTAATTAGAAGGGATGCTTTTCACAGCTCTGCTCTGTGATTGAGTCTAATAAGACAAGCGTGTTTGCACACAAATGCAAAAAAGCTCATCTATTCTTTTCTCTCTCTGGTTCATCGTGTGAGTGTGAGCTGTTGATAGTCCTCATCCTGAATATCTATAGTCATGCTGAGATCTTACTCAGATCAAACTGTGGATATGAACATCTGATATCTGTCAAACACGAGTCCCAAAAAACGATGACTCTGGATCTTCCTGAAAGACAAACCCTCCTCGGCCTGTCTGCACTCGTGTTTGTGTGGCCACTGTGGGACATTAAGGATCTCTGTGGGACAACGGCTATTGTGGGATTTTGTCCCAGTCACAGTCGGAGGAGGTGTAATCTCCACTTCCTGCGCAGCGTTCACTGATGAGCTCATCCTGGCTGTCCCTCCCCACAGATGCCCCGAGACACGCACCGATCCCGCCTCGGTGCCGTGCATATCAATGGATCCGTCGCCCTGTTTCGTAATCATCCAGGCCAAGAAACCCTACAGACATCTCACTCCCAACCCGAGTTGCGTAATGATCCCACTTCCAGCCGCAGTGCCTTCCCGGAGATGTGATTTTGGTGACAAAAGATGACGCAGAGCTGTTAAGGACGCGCCCTGCAGACTCAGACTCTGCAGACTGTGCACGAGGGCTCGCTCGGCCAGATCACCTGCAGGGCTGAAGCTACCTGTTGGCGCCGAATCGAGCCGCCCTGCTGGGTCTTTTTGGCGGATCAATGAGGCGACATGGCCGAGCGAGCCAGAGGGCCGCTGCAGCTGTCAGCAGCTGACGTGCGGAACAAATTACCGTTCACCTCGCATCTCCATGAATTAAACTTGGAACTGATCCAGGCGTTTGAACACACACACACACACACACACACACACACACACACACACACACACACACAAGCCTCCTGTCACAGAGAAAAAAGGAACACATCAGACAAAATTTGTGAATACGTAAATCCATCAGAAGGAGTTACTGCAGCATCATTTACAACTTCACATTAGATGGTGATGCTTCTCTGTCTCCTCTGCTGTCCTTGTGCTCCACTGAAGGATTTTCCTTTTTTTTGTTGTTGTTTTTTTGTCCTCTCCTGGTTGTGTTGGAAGATGAAAATGGAATTTTGTGTGCAGCTGCTCTAAAACTAACCCTCCAACGTCCCAAATCTACAGGCCGCACTGTAACAAAGGCGGCTTAAGACGATATTCTTGGTGTTCGTTGTGAGGCGGTGTTTCCAGGGTCAGCCCTCAGCAGATTCAGCACTAAACTGCACAAGTGTGTGTGTGTGTGTGTGTGTGTGTGTTTTAATAACTCCAGAGTGTTTTGTAGTGAGCTTGTTGTGTTGAGGAGGCATATTGGGAGCCTCTCATTGTCTTTATATGCGTGGGCGTGTGCGTGGAAGGAAGGCAAAGGTTCACGTTGGAGAGAAGTTGGCAACAGCTTGATTTTGAACTGTGGTAGTTGCTCGGGGACGTTGGCGGATCACTTGGTCGGGTCTCTTGTTTATTCCAGTAGTAAAATACTTTCACAAATACTGAATGAATCAATGTGACATCTTGTTGCCCAGAGGATGAATCCGTCTGTCTTTACTGATTCCCTGACTTTTCATTCTTTGAATCATGTGAAATATGTCAACATCAGAGTTTTACACAATCTTTTTTTATGTCAATCAATCAGTGAAAAATTAACTAACATTATCAGCAGTAAGTGAAGAATTGGCAGTGTTTAATGTTATGTCAAAGACGTCTTATCTAATGAGTTGTGAATATGTCTACTGAAGTTAGCATGCCAGCTTTTACCAGCCAGCTGCAGCCCGTCCTCTCTCCTGATACCCATCTGTAACTTAAGAGCTGATAGTCCGACAGCTACCGTGGTTTCAGCTGGGAGGCGTGAAGGCAGCAAGTTCACTTGTGAACTAATTCCAAAAAATAAACCTGCAACAAAAATACAATCGTCTGAATTCAAGTTTCTCTCGTTTACATAATGAGCTTAACTGCCTTGTTAACTCATGGCAAACACACACTTTATTCAACTCAACATGAGCTAAATAAAACTGGCCAGTCTTGGTTTGTCTTTCCGTGATCACCTCTGATTTGATATTAATAAATGGTCATTTCACTGAGCAGGATGTGAAAATCTTCCGGCTGTAGACGCCGTCTTCACCCGCTGCTGACGCCTGACGCTCTGTCGCTCCTTCGTGCCTCTCGTGTCCCCTCCCACTGTGTCGTCTCATCCCCGGTCTCATCTGTTCTCTCAGCCTTGGCCACTGTAAATCGCCTCCATACTGTATTCCCTGTCTTCAAACTGGCATCTGTCGGTCTCAGTGGCTGTGTTCGCGAGGCCTGTTGACTGAGCCCCTCTTGCCCTCTGTTACTCCCCCCTTCTGTCGGTCTGTTTGAGCTCTTTTTTTTGCGACTGGACAGGCATGGAAATAGAAAAAGATGATGCAAGCACAGATCAACAGTTTGCCTATACAAAGAAAAGTGCCGCTAAACCTCTTTATATATTTGAAAGTGGAAACTTCGGGCACGGTTCATCTGGTTGTTGCAGGGAAATCACGTCGGCTGTATTTTCCTTGAGCGGTTGAGTTCTGGTCATGGATGAAGACAAAGAGCTGAACACGTTAATTGTTTTGTTGCTGCTGTTGCTGCTGTTGCTGCTGTTGCTGCGTTTCTGCAGCGAGGGAATGTGCTTCAACATTAATTAACCGGCTTATTAGCTGCTGCCAACAGGTCCACAGAACCAAACACACACAAGACACACACATTTATAGATGTACATGCTTCACAGTGGAGTTTGCGGTGATGTGGGTGTAGTCAGGAAAAAACATTTTTCCTTTTCGTTCTTCTTCCTTCAAAGTGAAGATCAATACTTCCACTACAGTGTCATGTGAGAATGGAGCTTTTCATAAATTTATTTTTAAGATAATAAAAGAGATTCACGTTTTCAGGTCCGGTAGATCTCCTCCAGTGGAAATGCAAAGAAGGAAGGAATACAGAAAAAAATAAAGAAATAAACACAGAAGCAAATTAAACCAGAAATATTAATTTTCTTCCCATTTATTAAATCTGCTGCCTTTAATGGCATATTTATGAGCAATTTATTGATTTATTGTTTTATTTTGGCTATTTCAGTCTTCCACACATACTCTTAGGTTACATACTATTTAATATCTGGCAGATTCAGCTGCTCAGTAACAGTCCAGGTAATTTGGTTGAGGTGAAGCGAATGCTGTCAAGTGTCTCTTACGTTGCGTCCTCATGACAATAAGCCAACTGCAAAATAAAATCTTGGTTGCAGGTCCAACATACACTTGTTATGTTATCAGCCAGTTGTTCTGCTGCCGTACATTCAGACTACAGAGCGGCTTCTCTTCACCACGTCATAAAGAATAACTACATATGGTCTCGTTTGCATATGCAGCTGATATAGATATGATATGTTATGATTGCTTGTTGGAGTTACAACAGCAAATGATGTAACAGCCTCAGTGGTTTGTCCAGCAGCCGTGATATCTCATGATTCTACGACCGTCCAGTTGGAAGCAGAGTGACAGAAGGCTTTATAACTCTCCACTGGGCTGTTTGTTGTTTTGATGCAGCCATTTATTCCCAGCTGTCAATACTGGACGTGGCTCCTCAGCCGCTTTACTCATCTTGCCAGTTTAGATTAAATGGGGAGTGTGGTCAGCACACATGCTCTCAGACCAGATCCACTCTCGCCTGTCTTGAGTCTCATATTGATCAGCTAATTAGATGGGCCCCATCAATCATCTGTCCGCTGTTTGCTTTCATTTTTACTCGACCCGTTGTCAGTTTTCTTGCGTCTCCGCAGTGACTTCACTCGCAGTCGTGCGGTGTGATGATGTCATGTGGTTTTTAGCGCTCCGCCCGTCCCGAGGTGTCGCTGAACAGTTGTAATTCACTTTGCCGCTGCACCTCCCCATGATAAGTAAGTAGGCACTCAGCCTGCTGCTGCTCATTACTCTGAGGACCCTCCAGTGCATCCTGCCCCCACTCCAGTGCTACCAGTGAGCACCATAATGGTGGAGAGAACAGTTTGTCCTTGCTGCCACTTCATCACACACACACACGTATACGGCGCACAGTGTTCGAGGGGGGCTCCGATATTTCAAGTTGTCATCTTCACTTAATTCCCCGTCTCAGTGTGCTCCGCTATTTCACTCTGGAGACGCATCCAGACTTTCTGCCTCGTCTTCTCCTCCATCCACTGATATTTTTGGCTTGTTTCATGATCCGTGTTCAGCACCAGTAACAGGATGAGGATGAGCTGAGCTGTTAAAAGCTGAAGGAGTCCCTTTGTTACATGCAGTCTCTCTCTCTCTCTCTCTCTCTCTCTGCATATTACCTAATGAAGCAAAGAAGCAAACTAGCTGTAAAGCTGGCATTGTTCCACGACTGGCTGACAAAGCAGTCATCGGTGAAATCCAGAAGAAAGAAGATGAATGTTAGGGTTGTGTATCTGTCCAATATCTGAGGAGATTATTTGTATCCACTGGTGTGTCGTGTTGTATTCCTCTGAGGAGACTAAAGCGAATTTACCCTCAAATCAAACAAAAAGCCACACTGTGTTAGCAACACTGTAAAAACATCACCTCACCGAGGTCATCTTCAGACCGACTATAGTGTCAAAAAGTGCAGCGCTCCTCCTCGGTTAAATAGAGAAGGAATTGAAGAACTTTACTTTAGCATCATCAACATTCAGAGAACTGTGCTGGCCAGTCAAATCAGTGCAAATGTATAATTCCTCTTTTATTTCTGTGTTCAGCTGTTCGTCTTGTGATTTCTTGGATAACATTCGGTCTGCAAATCCTTTTTGAATCTGATCGCTGATTGTATGATCTATTATTAAACATCAGAAAACAGTTAATCTCACTGTGCTTGTGAGGTGACTTTCTAACAAAAGAAAGTAAAACGTTTTTATGTTCTCAGTTGGAGGAAGTTTGGGAAATCTCTCATTTCAGAACCTGGAATAATCAGTTCATTTGGCATTTTTGTCACAGTTTGGGTTTTTGGTTTAGTTGTTTCCTGTTTTATATTGGTAAATGTGCCCTTGTGTGTCATATTTTACCTCCCACTTTTTACTGCTTTGTGTTTCTTACCTCCTTTGTTGATTTCCCATTTAGTTTCACCTGTCTCTCATCAGTCTTTCCTCACTTAACTCTCTCTTTGTCTGTTTCACCATGTGTATCCTGCCTCTGTTCTCTGGTTGAGCCATCGCCTTGTGTACAATCAGGTAAAGGTTTTTCACCATCAATCCAATGTTTACTGTCGTCTACCATGTTTCTGCGCCATAAGACGTCAGATTTCTGAGCTGTTGTTCTGACATGAGAGGGCATTAACGTGAAATACGGTTTTCTGATAATTCTGACAGCACAGCGGTTAAATTTTGGGTTAATACATCATTTAGTTTTTTGCTCTGGGATTACTGCTGTTTATCTGGCCTGCTCTATTGTTACTTCTGTTTTAGAGGCTGAGTTGATGAATGACAGATTCTCCTTTTTAAAGACATTTTCAACCGGGCTGCCTTTTCAAAAATGACCTTAAAGTCACCTGCTACTCCAGAATGTGTTGCTCATGCGTCATTCTGCAGAGTGTAGGTCAGAGTCTGAAGCTAGAAGACTGTTTTCACATTTATATGAGTTTAGGACCACACAGTTTAGAGGAGTCTGGTAGAAACAGTAGTAGAAATGAATGGCATTTGTATATTTTATAAATTGTGGATTCTTCAATGAGGGAGAGGGAGGAAATGTAACAGAATACTAAAGTAGATATTTTAAGTTTTTATGCCTCCGGCCGGCAACAGCTGTGGCCTGGAGGCGTTTTTTGGATTTTCAGTCCAATTCTTGTGATTACTTAAGAACACACTGAGGGATGGTCTCATCAGAATTTGGTGGTCAAAGGTCACCAAAACATGTTTTTGCTGCAATGTAACATCACAAGTTTCAGACAAAAAATATCTGTTGTTTTCAGAAGCGTACACTGACGATCCTTATCCTGACCATTAGGTTGCTCAAACTCACAGCTCAGGAATCAGAAGAGACTGTGAATACATTTTTCACTTGGTCGGGTACTGAACTGGTGACACTAATCTTGGATGCAATTCTTGAAACTGTGCTGATTGTAGAGATCCTCTTGAGAATCAGCATTATTGTCCCAGCAACACATTGAAGGAATCCGACTGTTTGTTTTTTGTTTTTCTCGGTGAACTCACGCACAAACAGCCGTCATCTACCACCAGCTCATTGGCTCTGCTGGTACTAAGGTTCAGGTGATTGTCGTCACACCATGTGATAAAGCTCTGTGTCCTAAAAATAGTCTTTATTACACTTTTTTTTTTTTTCACTGAAAATGATTCCCCTCGAATCACACCTACATGTCAGTATGCTGATAGGTGCCATTTCTACAAACAATACGCTCATCTCCTTTTTCCTAAATTCCTTCACGGTCTTCACCACATAGGTAAGTCTGGATGGACATTAATGTAAATCATATCAGACATAAATTGTTATTCGACACATTCCTACGTGTGTGGAGGGGATCTTTAAATGATCAAACACATATCTGTGCTTGCACATGTGCTCGCACACATTACACCTCGGCGCGCTCGCCCTCTTTGTATTCGCAGACACTTTCATGCGTGCACACACACCCACATCAAACACAAACAGCCTCCATTATGAATCATTTTGATGTTTGAAGAGTGGGGCTGGTGGATGTGTGATGAAAGCCATTGGTTTGTCTGTTTTTGATTTGTTTTTTTGTTTTTTTTCTGGACATTTTTCAGGCCTGAACTGACCCTGCAGATCCGTTGGGGAGGACAGAGGAGCAGAGAGGGACGTGTGTTTGAGGGCAATTTGTTTTATGTTTTAAAATGCGTGACATATTTGTGTGTGCGTGCACCACAGACCTCTCTCATGAATCAAACTTCTCTCGCCTCCTCCTGCTCTTGTTTGTAGTGCGCCAGTGTGCTCGTCTGACCTGTAGCCCGCGACGTGTCTGACAGAATGCTTGATGCTGCACTTCTTTACAAACAGCCTCGACCCGGCCGCCAGGAGGTCTGCCTGCGGACTGTTGAATAGAAAAGGCCAGCAGGGTTGAGCTGAGCTCACAGGCGGGCAGGGGAAGCCAGAGCAGAGAGAAACAGAGAAACAGAGCGGCGAGAGACAGAAGATGACCACGTCTGTCATCCGATTCATAAGACGAGGGTATCGCGCCTGTGTTTTTACATTTATTCAGCTGTTGTTTTCTTGTCAAATCCGACAGGAAAGGGAAGATTTATGTCTTTTATTTGGGCTGAATGGAGAGTTTTATCTTCCAGTGAAGCGGCAGACATCCTGGCTTTGACCTGGAGATGTTTTCTGATAAAAATAAAGAGCTTTTCAGGGGCGTGCTGCAACAAGCCACCATCAGTCTGAGTCTGATATCAGGCGGACAGATGCATCTTTGTTGATATGTTTGACTTGTATCCTCTACCTGCTTTTAGAGCTGTAACTTCTTCCTGGCGTAACAAAGCCGACCGTCGTCCCTCCCCGCTGCTCTCTGTGGCTGATCAATGGGAGCGCCTGCTGACTGGATCCTCCCTTTGTTCTATGATTAGAACCTGTGTTGTGTCGGTTGGCGCTTCTCTGTGTGTACACATGTGGGAGGGCAGGTCAGGAGGATGTGAATGTGTGCCTTTATGGGCCATATGGAGCCGCGGCAGACATAAAGTCAGCGTGTATACCTTCCTTATCTGTTTGAATGCAGGCCACAGAGGCGTATAAACAGCTTATCAAGCCGGGGCTACAGGCTGCGGCTGCGCCTCTGTAACAGGAAGCAGGAGAAGAAGAGAAAGCATGGAACATTTAATTTCACGTATTTTTCTTGTGCTTTTATCTTCATACTCCCTCGGAAAGTAGCCGAACGCTGTTCGTTGAGAGCTGAGGTTAATCAGGCGCTTAAAAAGATAAATCATGAGCCTGAGGACAAATCTGAGAGGCAATTCAGCTCTTATATAAACGTTGGTTTTTCAACATTGCAGACATTTAACTTTTAGTCTGAGCTCATCATAAAAAAAAAAGAAACAGTTTGAAAGAGAAACTCAGAGTTAAACGTCTGGTAATTGTTCCAAACAAAGACACAAATCCATCCCTCCAGTTGCTGTCTAGACAGGCATGCTGCGTCTTTTGAGACTGGAAATCATATTTTATGTATTTCGTATTTGTTTTAAAAAAAGACTCATTTCCATCAAGCTCAAAAACATGGCAGGTTAAATGTCACAGTTTTTACAGACTGTGCCGCTGCAGCTGAGAGGATATGAATCTTCACACGGTCAGAACAACAACAAGACAGACGGCGAAAAAAAGGTGCTCAAAGTAAGAAACCGCGGGCAGATAGCAATAATAAAGAGGAGACAAAGCTTTCTAAGGCCTTAAAGAAGTGTTTTCAGCCTGTCTGCCTACACAGCACAAAAGTTAAAGTTAATTGAATCTCAGATGCAAATCATATTGAAATGGTGTACACTTTTACTTGAACGTGCAACATCCAGAATGCACAGGACCACTAAATGCTCTGGCTGGCAGATAGTTCTTGGTCTTTTGGCTCATCCGTTCTGAAACAGGAAAACAAACGGCGGCTGTCTGGTCACAAATGGGTATTACAGCTAAACAGCACATTAAAATATGTTTCTGGAACGAGCGATGGTTCAACATGTTCATACATGTAACTCAAGCGACTGGGTTCAAGTATCAAACAAGTCAAGGCGAGTCACCTGCCCCCAGGTCCCCGTCTTCATGTCTTCATGTCTTCATGAAGAGAAAAGTCAAGGTGTTGTATTGTATTATATTATGTTACGTATTATATTATTGTAATTTATCAAGCTGGCTCAAAATTTATTAAAATCAACTTATTTTGTGTGATAATTATTGACATTTTGTGTAATAAATGTGCTCGAACGAAATCCAAAATCCCATCAGGAAAGCTTGTTTATGTCTTAAAGCTGCTGTAAGCGTTTCCCTTGTTTAAGCTAACTTCCTGTCTGTTCTGCAGTTAGTGATCTCCTCCCCCGTCCAGATGTACTATAGGGAAAAAACTCATAATTTGGTAAATTGAAATTAAATCCTTCGCAGTAGCTTAGATTTCTTGAGTCGATGCAAGTCTGAAGTCACAGTGACTCCAACTACCAACATTAAAATGACACAAAATGTCCCCTAGCCTTGATACTACGTCATCACCTCGGCTCTCGATACCATGTGAAGTACAGTGAGAGTGTTAGTGTGATGAGAGGGGGCGAGGTTTGTCTTTTTGGATGAATGAGCCCGGAGGATTAATTTTCTCCGGGTCGAAGGTCAAACCTTAAACAGCAGTTAACGATGTAACAGAGATCAACAGGTCAGCGCACACGCAATCGTTCAACATGCGGCCGTGATCAGATTTGTCACCTGTAATGTAGTCGCTGTTGTCTCCTGCTGGAGTCTGCGGCATCATCTTAAAGTCATTTTTCATAATAATCACCCGCGTGATGCATTTCCTCGTGGCTTCCTGCTGCCCCTGTTGTCTCATCAATACAGCAGCGGCGAGACGGGCCAGGCGGTTAATCTCTGGACATTTTCCAAGGACTTTATGTGTGTATATTCCTACCCCTGCATGTGTGTGTGTGTGTGTGTGTGTGTGTGTATATATGACTGCAGGAGAACAAAGTGGAGGACTGATTGATCTGACAGTCTAACACATCAGCCTCTTAGAGGAGCCTCAGAGGGAGTTTAATAAGTGCAAGAGCCTCCAGAAAAGACAGGAGGGGGTGTTATTCTGAAACATCACGCTGCTTCTTCACCTTCAGTCTGGCTCAGCCTCTCTTTCTGTGCACATCTAGGTCGGTTTTTTTTCTTTTTCTTTTTTTGTCATTATATGATTTGCTCCATCATTGCTCTATCCAGGTTGAGAAAATGTACCTTGATCTCCATATTAGACGCGTTTTGTACCTCTCTGTATTATCTGCCGTCTTTGCTGCGGTGCACTGGAATGACACTGCAGATTTTCGGGGGGTGGGGGGAGGAGAAAAATCTCTTTTTCCTCTCTTTCTTGCTGAAGGGAACTCTACTACACGCTCATTTATTTCAAACTGTCCTGGGGCTGGAGTGGATTGTGCGAGCTGTTTCTTTCTCACTGAAATCACACGTTGGTTTTTCTTTCTTTTTTTTTTTCTCTGTTTGGGGTTTTAAAAAGCTGATTTTAACAGAGAAAAGAAAGAGGGGAAGGGATTTATGCAAAAAAATGAGAGAAATAGTCAGGGAAAGTGCTGCTGGATTTGGATCCGGCACTGCAGTGGATGACGGCGGAATCTGTAGGTGTTTACTCAGCCACATGGAGGCCAGCTTCTCCTCCCTCAGGTTGAGATTCCAGCTCCAGAGTGTTTCTCTTGGCATCGCCTCAGCTTGGTTAGCATGCCTCATCCCCTCCACCCTCCCACCCACCCTCTCATAATCGACACTCTTTTTGATCCGACCCGCTGCCTGTTTCCGTCCCTGGTGGTTACATCTCTGTAGGATCCGTGTTTCAGCTATGGCTCCGGGAGTGTGGGCGCCTCTGGGACTTCACTTTCAGATTTCAGGAGTGTGCATGTCTCTCACGGAAACATGAAATGTGTTTTTCTGGTTCAGCCTTGTTTCATGTTATTTAATTTCTCCCGCTGAGCAAGATTCTCTCTTTTCATGTTTAACTTTTTCTTTCTGTTTGCTGTTATCTGAAAAAAAAAAAAAAAATAATAATAATCACAATAGTTGTCATTGAAGCCACGTCAGCAAAACATTTCTGCTTATTAACTCGTATTCAGTGCAGGTCTCCATCACTGCAACAGCACTGCAACAGCACTGCAGCACAAAACATAGAAATATGCTGATTTTTCTTTTTTCTTTTTCTTTTTTTGCAATGATCAATACACCCTAACTGAGCTTAGTAAGCGAGGACCAGAGCCAGAGAGCCCTCTGCATGAAGGCTGTGTGTGTTTTCCATATGTGTGTATGTGTGTGTGTGTGTGTGTGTGTGTTTTACAGAGCTGAAAGAGATAAGCCAATTGATGGAGAATCAATCAGCAACCGCTTTGAAATCTTGTTTTTTAACCTGGTCTTGTTCCCGCTCCACCGCTGTGATGGTTCGCTGCAGTTCACAGTTTTATACCATCATTTTATTTTAAAACTGTCTTTCAGGTGAAACAAGCAACTCTGAGACTAGATTGTACAGTAGACAGGGACCCAAAACACTGAGCAACCTTGGCCGCGAAAAGTTCTGCCGTCCACTCCTCAACGGCCGTCAGACAACTATTCAAGTCAGTGGAAGTGTTGTTGACGTAAACAGATCGAATGTTTTCGTCTTGTCGTGTATCCAAGTCGTGGACATGAAATCAGGCAGTTTTCCCGTGACGCGCTGAGGTTCCTCCAAGAAGACAAAGCTTTTTGACTCGGGCTGGAAACACAAGCATCTTGATACAGTGACAAGCGCTCTACAACTATGCGAACAGAAGTCGACTTTGATTAGGACCTCCTCGAGCTTGGTTACCATGGCAGCCGGAGACAGTTACTATGGCATCATTCGAGGGGAAGTGAGGAAATCGGGGGTCTCTCTGTCGCTCTCTCTCTCTTTGTGTTGCCGGCTGAAATGAGCTTTAAGGGGGACGGAGGAAGGAGTGGGGGTAAGACAGAGAGAGCTCGTGAAAATCAGAGCGTCAAGAGGCTTATCATTGGTGAAATGACAGATAGGCTGTGTGAGAGAGAAAGAGAACGAGTAATGTTGAAGCAGAGGAACAACAAAGGGCTGAGAGAAGAGCGACTTGTGTTCGCGGGACGAGGAGGGAGAGTGAAATGTTTTGGTTGAAGTCAATTACAGCCGTGGTTGTGCGGAGTAATGAGTCTGGCCGTGTCTCACGCCTCTGTATTCCTCTCATTAGCCGGCACTGGTGGAGGACGAGGAACAGCATTATGACAGCCCTGGTTTATTTGTGTGTTTGTGTGAACGCAGCTCCTGTACTTCCTGCAGATCCTGGATAATAAGTCTGTATTCTGCTCCGTCTTCATCTATGACTCATTCACTGTTTCTCACCTCCTCAGTTTTGCATCTGTTTCTTTCTGCTCATGCTCCTCCTCCTCCTCCTCCTCCAGCACATTCACCATTCATGTATTGATGTGAGGGAGGGGCTGGTTGGTTGCCCTCGGCAACACGATCAAACCGACTGACATCTTATTAGAAGTGAGGCAGGATTTAAGTTTTACATTGGATGATCCTGGGGTTCATGATTTACATCCAAAGCCGCTTTTGAATACCAGTGCAGAAAATAGTAGTGCTGCTTTTAATCTTTGATGCCCTAGACCGAGGTTGGTGTCCTGTCTCAGACCAACCCAACTGATGTGTAATTATAATTTATATGTTTAATCAGTTATTTGGAAAAATCAAAAATCAACTTCCTTCAGAATAGCTTTCAGAGTTTCCCTACATTAGTCTTTGGGGAAAAGGACTTTTCTTTCTCCTCAGCCTCAGTCCGATGAGTGCAAATGAACAGCAGCAGGTCTCAAACAGGACTGGTCCAATGCATCGATTCTCTTCAAGTGGCTTGTGTTTAATTATCCATCTTAACGTGAGTGTTGTATAAGGCACATAGTACCCTGCTCAGTGTATTAGCTGCAGTAGTTGACCATCATCACCAACAGAGAAGCAGAGCAAGACGCATTTTAAAAGAGAGGCCCACCTAAGAAATACACTACATTTTGAACATTTGTGGCGCTTTTCATTGCCGTCAGTGGAGTGCGGGGCAGGCACAGCTGTGCTTGTGTGTAGGAATAGGGACGTGGTACGGTTGAGAGAATATGGTCCCAAATAAAGGGAAACAGGTGGCGGTCATTTTGCAAACATGTCAGTCGAATATAAAGTATGATAAATTGAGCGTGGAATTTTGTGATCTCAACCTGCACTTTTCCTCTGCACACCAACCACTGATGAGTAAAATACATGACACATGATTTAAGATTGTTACACAATTAAAAATCTAGATTTGTCCCCAGTATTGTTTAAGTGTTGACGACTATTAAAATCATTTTACACGAGGGCGTGTTCAATTTCCACTGCAGAGCATGAAGTTTGACTGCCTTATCTATACTGGAGTCGCTCTAAGCAGATAATATGGGAATAATTAGATAAATTGTTACATCACAGGTGTTGTCATTGAAGCCGGGGGGAGTGGGCTGATCAGAACACATGAAAGGAGACCTCAGAGCCTGTTTGAGTCTGCAGAAGTGGGGCTGACGCAACCGGTGTCTTTGAACAGTTGGAGTTTTTCAAACAACAGAGAACCTGTGGGCTTCAAACATGGCAGGGCAGCAGTCCTTTGAAACATGACAAGTGAGGATCTGATCAAAATGTCATGATGTCAGAAAAAGGCAGAGTCGGAGCTCTGAGTGTAAAATCATGTTGCTGGTGCAGTCACCTGTACAGGGGCAGCGCAGTCCTGCGAAAACACACCTGTAAGCAACAACACAAATCAATAAGAAATTAACAAAGCGCAGGTTTCTTTTCATGGTTCTCTCCGACTTTGGAGTGTTCACTTGTGTCTGCACTGCAGTCCCTGCTGCTGCAAACTCCCACCACTCGTGCCTAGACAGAAGCAGACAGTGCAGGCAGACCGGCAACAACAAGTCGCTGCTGCAAAGAGGACTCGATCCTTCACCGGCCAACTAGAACTACTGTGTTTGAGGCTGGAGGTCGAACCCTGGTTTCTGCAGCGTGGCACCACCGAGTCCCTTTCATCAGTCAGCTGATTTCAGCATGTTTTTCAGTTCAAATTTGTTCTTTTTTCAAATACGGATGAGAAGATTCCGTTGTGTTATCTCTGTGTAAAATGTACTTTTCTGTACAAAATGATAGACATGCTGTTTTTGAGTTTTCATCATAACACCAGCTCTTAGTACTTATTAGAATAATGCTACACTCACGTAGTGTTGTCATTGCCTTTTCTTATTGGAAACACATAACGCAGCTTTTGGGAACTTAAACAAGACAAACCAGGTGTGCATACTGCACAGGTAATTTTTGATTGAGATGAGTTGACTGTACTAGTATTAGCATTTTTATTTAGATGTAGCTACCAGTGATGGTAGCGTAGCAGCCATTCTGCTAACAGAATATTATTCCCGACATGGCGGCCTGTGATTATTATGCTGTAAACAACCGAGTGTGAATGTGGCCTAAGAGTTTAGATGTTGCGTGTCTCAAACTAGATGATTGGTGGTTGTTCATAAACAATGTAGGATGCAAATAAAGAGTTGTACAGGTTACTTCTGATGAGTTTGAGTATGTTTAATTAGTTTCTGTGCTTGCAGCCCTGCATTTCCACCCCGTTTCTTACACCCAGAGTTCTGTTCCCTCCCAGCAGATGAAAAGCAGACTGTAGATCACACCGAACGTGTATCGCGTTCATGTTCTCTGGACGTGTTCCAGACAGGTGAAAGGTTGTTTGCGACTTTTACCTCTTAGCACGAGTATGAGAGTTACACAGCATGTTTTAGCAACCGAAGAGAGAAAACGAAAGTGACATTGATGGACTGGCTGTGCTGAACCAGGAAAAATGACAGTCCTCCTTCATCCCTCAACACGCGCCGAGACGTGCTGTCGCTAAATCTGCATTATTTTCTGCTTCGTCAGAGGAGGCAAAATTCACCTCCTGAAAAAACAAACACATCCCCATTTTTTTTTTTAAATTCCAGAGTGAAAAGAAGCAGAATTGAAAACATCCCGTTCATCCATTGTAAATATTCCCTCCTTTTGTAATTGGAGAGGAGCAAATGTGTGTTAATGTGTGGGATGAAGAGCAGGAGAGTGTAAGAAATGTTGACAGGACCCCCATTATCAGCATCCTCCCCCTCGCAGTGTGTGTCGGGCTCTCACACCTCCCGCTGTGTCATCTTTTCAAGGTCAGCTGATGTACACATTCGAACACTCACTCAAAACCACAGCTGCCTTTTCTTAGAATTCCTAGTAGATGTCTGTTTCTTCCAAAGAGCACCATTAGAGATTTACTCCCGGGTGAGCAGCAAGACTTTTTTTCTTTCCCCTCAGCCTCAGTCCGATGAGTGCAAATGAACAGCAGCAGGTCTCAGGCAGGACCGGTCCAATGCATCGATTCTCTTCATGTTGGCATCGACTCATGTTTCTTCGGAGGCTCAGCTGTGGTTTCAGGACTCGCTCTCTTCGCTTTTTAATCGAGTTTAGCACTGCGGAGGCGCTCCCCCTTGATTTAGGCCTGTGTTGTTTGTGTTAGGGAATGAAATATCAAGGTGAAGGCTGTTTGAGTTGTGCATATTCAGTACGACCGTGGGGTTTAATGTGATTAACGCTGGATTTACCTCCTCGGGCCAGGGGAGGCTGGATAAACAGTGTGTATGAGGGAAGAAGAGGAAATCAGTTTAGGTTTTAAGAATTTTAAGAGACGTTGTCTAATGTTTGGCGAAATAAAGTGAATGTGAGGATAAATTATTGAAAAAAAAAACAACCCTTACTTGACTTTGACTTTTGAGATCAACACCACTCTCATATATTTCCATTTAGTATGTGGCATGGCTTGGGTATTTGGTGAGTCACTTCCTTTTTAATTTGTAGACTAATCCTCATGCGTCTTGTTCTGACTTCCACTTCCTGTCTTAGTCTTTTTCCAGGCCGTTGTTCTGTGTGCGCCTGTGTTTTATTTGCTTATAAGCCTGTGTTTTCCACCAGGACTCGAGTGTTTCCTGTGTTCTTGATTTCTTCCTGATGGTTTTCATGATTGTCTTCTGTTTTCGCATGACTCTTCAGTTTTCTCAAATGGCCGGTTCAGGAGCTTATAAGTTTTTGATACCGACCAATCAGGAGCTGGTGCCAAAAGGTACTAAACCTTTTACTTGGTGTCCATTTTACCAGCACCTTGAAACTCACTTAACTAATTTACCAAGGGTTATTTGACAGTGGACTATTTCTTGGCTTGGTACAGTAACAAGATCAGCTGTTTCTGCCCTTTTCCAGTCTTTCATGCTAAGCTAAGCTAACCCTCTGCTTGCTGTAGGTTCTTTTTGAACAGAACACTTAGCTAATGGTATTAATCATCTCTGCATACTCTCTTTGAGTAAGTGAATAAGCATATTTCTCAAAATGTCAAACTATTCCTTTAAGGCTTAAGCAGTGCATATTTTTCGATTTCTCGGCTTATCTGAATTTCACAGATGGTTTGAAGCTGCAAAGTTTTTTCTCATTGCTGCAGAGTGGCGGCCGCACTGACAGACAAGGTCACACTCGCTGCTGTGCTTGAGGTGTCCAGAATTTGGATTACAGGCATAATCCCTTTATTATTTGACAATATGTTACCTGAGTCTGGACTGACCTCTACTGTGACGTGATCGTCTTGATCAGGATCCGTTTGTGCAGTGTGGAGTGTGTGTGTGTGTGTGTGTGTGTGTGTGTGTGTGTGTGTGTGTGTGTGTGTGTGTGTGTGTTTGCGTGCTGTTATCCGAACACAGATGATGGTTGTGCCTTTTCCCTGCATTGGAGTTATTGCCTGAACTAAGACACGGTTATCTGATCTTTGCCTGTGATTTGATCAATAGACAAAATTACCGCAGCCTCCCAAAAGGCCAATATTGTTGTGTGGTAATGGAAATGCACTGCCACATGAGCCATGCTTTCTCCCAAAGTAATCCACATTGATTTGTGGGGCCACTTTGATAAATTGAGGGGGTTTTAGGTTTCGTGTTGGTCCGTTGCACAGGGCTCGGTTCCTTATGTGATGTGAGTGGGCGGTTTGAATTGTCGCCTATGGATCAGACCACAGAACGGAAAACCCCTTTAGGACCCTGTGAAAAAGCACCTAAATCACATGAACTGTGTTTTTTAACCTTCAGTTTTTGTATTCTAAAAGTATTGACAACATTTAAAAAGAGAGGACATCCTCCCTTATTGTGTACTTGACTGTTGGCCAATTATTTTCATATGCTAATGATAAGTGTGTGGGCGAAAAATGCTTATTAATATTTATGAAAGTGTTGGGGCTCGTTTGTGCATTCATTTGTTACAGAGGGTGACAGTCAAGTAACACACAGTTCATAATTCAAAGCAGCAGGAACAAAAAAAATAAAAAAAATGTTGTGAAGTGATTCAGTGGGAGCTCCTGTAGGTGGGACACAGTATATCATCATCGCTGCTTGATTATATCCACGGATTGTTCTTTCCATCAGCAGGAAGGTGTTAAATGAAATGATAAGAATGCGAGTGTGCGTGTCTGCTGACGTTCACCTGTGTTGAGTAATGCTTTTATTCAGGTGTTTTGCAGACAACATTGTGGTGGGACAGAAATTAATTGGGGCAAGAAATGCATCTGAAAGTTAATCACACAGCCGTGAAATTAAAAAATGAGGGGGCAACCAAAAAGATTACCGTGCAGAGCCCAGCACAGGGGGGGGAAAAAAAGCTGACTAGGCATGAAGCACCGTGCTGCATCAACAACAAACAAAACGGCTAATCTAACTAACTGGGACAGAGAGACGGAGGGAAGGGAATCATCATTTTTCATCAGGAGTGGCTGTAAATAGTACAGATTAGATTACAGCCTGCAAATCACAGTGTAAACACATGTGGGACAAATAAAATACAAGGGAACAAGTACAATGGCGGTGAAGCTGCACACCCCGTACAACTGAATTACAGTGGAAAAAGGCGCCGCGTTCTTTAACGGCCTGCATACTCAGGATTTACAGTGTATGAATTCATGTTTTTCATACACTTTAACCCACAGGAGCAAGAGAAAATCACATTATAACAAATGAAATATATAGTGCGGAACACCGTTATTGACTCTATAATTAGGCATCTTTCTCACATTTTTGTCACTGAAAGGTAACAACCATTATCTCAGCTGGAATTAGACTTTATTGGATTTTATTTAAGGTAATGGTGCATTTCATTCCATTGGTATAACATACAGGATAGGGCAGAGGGAAGTCCACAAATGTGACAAAGCGAACATGAATATACCTTGAAAGTTACCTCATCCATTAACATTTGTGCCTGAGTCACGACAGATAGATTTTCATCAGAAATGGTGGTTGTGTAACCCCTAGTCTCTGCCGCGTTAAGGACAGGATATATAGCCAGCTGGCTTTTCAAGGCCGTCCTCGACAACGCATGTGGTTCCAACAGCTGCACCTCAGCACGTTTGAGCAGAAGCGCCTCTCCATTAACAATACATGCACATAAAACACAAAGAATAACCACAGTAGAACCTCAAAAATCAAGAAAAATTATGACAGAAACTCAGTCTGAGCAACTCTACTATGTCAGGCAGGCACAGTGCTCTGCATCTGAAATGCTCCCAGTGGGATATGAGGCCATGTGGAAGATAGAACATGTGTTTGCATTCAGGTCAACTCTCATGTCACTCAGCACTCGCCAGAGTCTCCGGTTGTCTCTGTCCTTTTGCCCTCTCCTCTCTGTTACAATATGTTCATGTGGTGAAGTAAATTTTGGTGAACTCCAGTCAGCAGTCAACGCTACAGAATATAAACACCCGATGGTGGAGGTCACTTTGTGAATCACTGCTGCAGTCGGGTTGATAAACAGGAGTGAAGATAAATCCACATTTTAATCCTCAAAGTAATCTCTGAGCAGATCAGAGCAGAATCCCATGTGAGTTTGAGTGTTTGTTCCTCCAGAAGGTCAGGCTCTGCATACAATGCTCTTGTCCAGAGCTGGTCGACTAAATTTAAATAAATAAAAACAAAGCTAATTTCTTTACGATATCAGTTTGTCCGTTTGCCCTTACTTCTATCGATTTCGACTGTCACCTCTGTAGTCCCTTTTAATGCCCTGTATAAACTGAATGATCTCACTTCCTTTTTGCGAGCTGTAGTCTGAAGTTTTACCACTAGAACAAATGCGAGCAGTGAAGATAAAATTTGCCAAACTGCTTTTTTTATACCCAATAAAAACTGCCCCTGAGAAGAACACATAAATCACATTGCTTGCAGAAAGATTAAGCCTTCGGGGGGCTCTCAAAGCAATATGGTGCAGCAGATTTTTTATTTTTTTTTTCCAAGGGATGCATTTCTTTGTAAAACTGAGACCTTTTTTTTTGGAGAAGGATATAACACAAGTTATTCCAGTTTTTTCTCAGGGGGGACATTTGGAAAGAATGATCCTCCATCACTCTCTTTCACATGCATTCAGACACAAACTGACACCTACACAAACCCAGAGGATTGAATATAGAGATAATTAAGAGGCAGTGATCTCACATGGAGTCACAGTACGCATGCAGCGCTGCGGTTGCACTGTGAGTTTCCTCATCTGGTTTCAGCTGCACTGTTTCGCTTCTAATCTTTCCTCTCTCTTTGTGTAACACCGCATAATCACATAGAAAGTGTAATTAGTGTTAGCGTGTGATAATTGATCTTGGCCTCCTCTGGTAATCTTCAGCGAGTTGGGAGTCGGCATTGCTCATTTGTTTATGCTTTTCCTTGATGAAATGATGAACGTGCGGCGTGGAAGAGGGCTGCTGTGACACGCAGCTAAGTGCGTTCATTAGCGTGATGCATGCTCCTCTTTGGCGTTGTCGTTGCAATTATTCTGATAATGAGCTCTCCAGACCCTCTCAGTCACAGTTGGAGTTGAACGTGTAGATAAGTTTCTATTTTGTTGCCATTCGTTTACAAAAGTTATTTGTGTCGGATTGTTGTGAGTGCAGCTCAGAGTCTCTGCCCGACCCACCGACGATGTGTGCAGTGTTTCATAAATGCCCAAACTAAATGGGGTTCGATTAGATGACACTAATTCCACATTAAGATCTGGAGGCTTGAGATCATCACAATTTACGGTTTGGAGATTCCCACTTGAGGACAAAACCATAAACCACAGCCTCTCAACATCCTCCTTAACTTTTTAATCACAGGGTCAAATCATGTCGTGGAATCAGGGCTGTTCTCACAGACAAATAAGACTCCACTGTTGATATCCTGCAGTGTGCTCTGTGAAGCTGGTAGAGCTGCGTTATTCTTCAGTGTGTGAGAATAAACATGAATGTTGCTGCTGTTGGAAAAATCTTCTGAAAGGTGCTTTAGTTTCCTGAGCTCGGATCCTCCTCACTGGAACAGTTAATGTGGGATTTCCATCACTTGTTCCACATCACGCCATCCAAAATCTAAGACGTTATATGCTGTAGTCTTGTATCACGCTAAAGATATAATATTGATATATTACCCAGCCCTGTGTAGGTTTTCTTTTCTTAAAAACATATGGTACAGACTCAGCTGACCTCACCGAGGACAAAATGGAGGTAATATAGTGTCTTTGTTTGGTGTTTGTCAAAAGCCTGGCTGCTGCATGCTCGACCAGTCTAAGTCAAGGTACCTCAGACGCGCTCAAACAAGAAAATAAGGAGTGATATTAATCCAGGCGGGACTGTGCATAAACAACGAGGCTGCTTCAGAACGTGACCCCGCCATTGAGGTCACAAATGTTCAACCGTGCAGCATCCTGTGGCTGTTGCTGACAAAATGTGAACATCCAGGGGAAAGGTTTTGATTGTTTAAAAATACTGCACAATCATAGTTACTTCTAAATGTAATAACAGTTGCATGCACTTACATTATAGTGAGTTAAATGTGCAAATATGTATGCATGAGATCCACCGCCACCTATCTGTGCACCAACCAGACACAAAAGCTTTTATTTTTCTGTCAGGAATTTCCATACTGCCTTTTCTTTAATATGCAAATCTAAAACAATCATTGCATGAACAAATGGTGAAATGCATGCCTTTCCGACAGAGCTTTTAAGACAGCATGGGTGAGACATGAAGCAGCCGTCTATTTATGATCCGGTGAACGGCAGACTAGTTTGGGTCTGCGAGCGAGCAAACCGCAGCTGCTGCTGTTGTCCATAAAGGTGGAAATTATAAAGGTTTTTACATCGGGCCTATGGGGGCTGAGCGTTTGATACCTTAAATCGCTTGGTCATTGTTTTATTACTAGAGAGAGGTGAGGAGAGGAGTCTGCACAGTGAAGGCCTTGTGGTTGCCTCGGCCTGTCTCTTCCACTCTCTTCAAAAGCTTGTGTAAGGTCACACCGTATGAACTGCTCTCACCCCAGGCCACAGCGCCCGGCTGATGTGTAAGTGAGAACATTACCCAGCTGTAGGCTTGCACAGACTCTTCACAGGGAGAGGCTTCCTTGGCAAAATAGTCCAACAAACCAAAACTTGCTGTTTTATAAAGAAGAAGAAGAAAAAAAAACAGCATCAGGCAGAATTACTCAGTAAAATGTGAGGCAAGGGGCTGATGGAAGTAACACCAAATGATCATACTCTTACTTTAATCAGGGTTTATTTTTCCTCTAATGTAGTGGAACCAACACGTGGCTCATAAAGGGCTCACGAAGGCCTGGTTAACTGATTAAAGCACAGTCACAGTGGCAGTAAAGACTGTTGCTTTAATCATACACAAACCAACGGATGCCAGCTGCCTCAGTCTTCAGTATTTAGATGTGTTCAATATTCTGAACTTCCCCAACTGAATTCCTTCAAATGAGCCAGTAAACCTGTTCAGTGAGCCTGAGATGACTCATGGAGTATTCATACTGGAGTACTCTGTGTTTCAGGGGGATCCATCGTATCGGTCGAGAAATTAGAAGGCACTGAATGGAGCTCGTGGTCGCAATCATTCGCAGAGGCCTATGTTAATTGCCTCTTGACTTAAAAGTGTCGGCTCAGTCGCCTCCCTGTGAGTGACAGTTTGGTGGGTTTTTTTCATGGTTTCTCCTAATTATTTGAGCTTTGTGGTTTGGCAGACGCCAAGCTTTCCCACCAGCGCTGAGAGGAGAAGTGTGTGATGAGTCGGTCTCTCATTAGGGGACGAAGAATTTGCAGCAGATGGAAAACTCTTTCAGATCCTATAGAAACACAGTTTAGACTGAACAATCTCTGTTTTTTTTTATATTCTACGCTTTTAAAATCTGAAAATCTGTGCTGTATATGTTTATTTTTAATACTAAAGAAAAGGTAAAATCAGATTTAGGGACAGAAAGTGAATATAATATTCATAACTTTGCTTTCTTCTGACACAGTGTCGTCATGTTGCTCTGCCATGTTTCTATAGTCGCACAGAAGTGACAAACTAAACACTAGCCCTAGGAGCTTTTCATGCTTATAGCAACCACATGAGAGGAGGGTGTGGTGAGGCATATTCAGTTGGTCGCAATTTGCAAACTTACCGCTACCATGCCACTAAATCGAAGTAGACCTTCAAGGCTAAATGGTCTTTGTGATTTGGCATCAATTAAGTGTAAAATTGCAATAGATTGAAATGTTAAGAAAATACATATTCAAAGGGTGTTTTGTCAGATTGTGAGCCAAGCCAAAGCAGATGAGAGGGCAGAATTGACACACCCACCAAATCGCAACTCAACACACACACACACACACGCACACACACTGTCTCTCTCTCCTTTCAAATCTGGTGGGCTGCAGGGCGAGATTATCCTGTCAGCACAGGGCTGAAAGCCTGATTCAGCTCTTGGTGTCACTGCAGCCGTATCCAGGATGGATGTATGGCTGCTCGACGCTGTGCACTGCTGAGAGCCGCAGCCCTCTCCTCATGAATTATGACCACTGAGGCCCAAAAGTGCCCAGCAGAACTTTGAAACGGAAGTTTACGGTTGAAGTTCACACACACACACAGATTTACATTCTATGGTATGTGAGTGATGGCTGTGATAGCCTGTGTGACCAGCAGTGTGTTGGGTCACTTTCAGCAGCCACTGATGAATCGACTTGACTCCAAGGCAACTAAAAAGAGAAAGGAACAAGGACAGAAAGAAAAACAAAGCCCTGCATGATAAGCAGCCTCATGTTCATGCATGGTTTCATGTGACTCCTGAGAGATATTTTTAGTGGCAACAAAAACCTCTTTCTGCAGATGAGCGATGCATCGTACTATCAGGGGGGAAAAGATAGATATTGTCATGTGTCCATCATTCAACACACTTTGAAGTAATCCTGTGGAGTCTCTTTGTTGTGTGCCTTGTAGTTTTCTCTGTCGGGAGGATTTAACAACCAAAGGTAACAGAGATTCTGTCATGCGTTGAATTCCAGGAGGTCCCACCGTGCAAATAAATCTGGATAATTGAGAGGAAAGCATTATATTTTCTTCTTCTTCATATTCCATGTTCATTTGTTGCAGCAACCATGAAGCTGTTGTGAAATGGGAAGTGTCAGTCCGTGTGTGTGTGTGTGTGTGTGTGTGTGTGTGTGTGTGTGTGTGTGTGTGTGTGTGTGTGTGTATGTTTGTGCTCGTGCATGTGTGACGGACCTGTGTGGAAGATACAGAGTGATCTAAATCAGGAAGAGGAGCCGCAGAGTCACCGAGCTGCCTCTCCTCTCCTCTCTGACTCTCTTTCTTTCCCTCAGCTCACCCACAACCAGTCAGGCCTGCTGTGTCCTCACGACACTTGTGATGCACGGAAACAGGTCAAGGGTTTCTCACCCTCACCGGTCGCTCCTTTCTCGCTTCAGCGACTTTGTCTGAGATGAACGCTTTGCTAGAAGAAGGGAGGGAGGTCTAAGAATCTCACATCAGAAAGCAAAGGTGTCATGTTCATCTTAGGCTCATGGTGCACATGTTTTTTAAGAAGCATCTGCAACACACGTCGTGTCGTCTGCATGCCATTCTTCGTGCATACCAGGAAGATTAAAAAGTATATTCATATACGGAGCAGATCGTGGCACGTTTTTTTTTTGACAGTATCTTCCTCGAGAACTTCTCTCCACTCATTCCCTGTCAGCTCCACACACTGTTAGCATATATACATCCTGTCTACACAGACCGCTTTCAACATGGCAGCAGCAGCTTCAGTCGTCCGTCAGTGTCCTCACAGCACAGTGTTCAGGCCCAACGCCAGTGTAGGTCGCTTTAGATATGCAAAAAATGTATATAAATGAGTAATCATTTTAGTGATAATTATCATTTTTGCATTTAATTTTAATTGAAAAGCATATTAATAATACGATGATGATGAATACCGTCTCAAAAGTATTTTTCTGCCAATAAATGTACTTTTTGTATTTTTTTTCTTTTCTAGTAGTAAATTACACATATACCTACAAGTATGCGCGTACTGTCTGGTGATGATCGTCCTGGCCTGGATTATTAGATCCCATTTTCATGTTAATTTTTTTCTTTTTTTGACGCAACTGCCTATCAAATGAATTGATATGAAAATGTGCTAATCTTGAAATCAGCTAGTAATTAAAAAATTGATATGAATGCAGAGATAAGAAGTACAATATTTGCCTCGAAGATGTAGTGGGGCGGAAATATAGCATGGAAGAAAATGGAAATACTCCAGTGGTGTACATCAAAATTGTACTTAAGCTTCATTCATGCTGACATGTTCTCACACATATTACCTTCATCTCCCACAAAATTGCAGCTCCTGCAATTTTGATATTGCACTTCTGCGTATTATGATTTTGTTGAATTTGCTTGGCTCTGGCGTATGAAGCAGGACAGGAGAGTATCTGTTCCATCAGACTCATGTGAGATAAACAGGGTTAGGAGATCACTCCGCCACGACTTAATTCAGGTTCAGCTTGTTTCACCATGCACCATGCATTCCTCCCTTTACATGAACACCGACATGCACGCTTATGAATTTAACATTTGAGGTTGAACCAGTCGGGGCTGTATAAGTGTGTATATTTCTTAGAAGCCAAGAATCAGTTGTTTTTCTGGCCGAACAAAATACAAGCTCATGTCTTTGCTTAACGGGGGCTTGTAAATGCTGTATAGAAGCATTCTCATACTGCAGCTCATGCCACGTTGACCCGCCATCTCGTCACAGCGGCTGATAACTCTTGTTTGCTGTAGTTTGGTTGTGACTGATCCAGACGGACGTTCCTGTCTTGATTCATGGATCGAGCGGAGGTACTTGGAGACCTCCACAATGAGCAAGAGGACAGGAGTGAAGGGGGTGGCTGGGATGCCACGCCCCCAGGCAGCAGCGGCAGCCAACCTGCTGTTGTACCGCTGTTTCCATGGCAACGACGGTGAGGTGCTGCCGTGCTCCGAAGTGAAGTGGTGATGTACACAAGGTGGGGGGAGGGGTTTGGAAGGAGGAGCAGGTGGTGGGTGTGGGGAGAAGAGGGGCACAGTAGGAAAAAAAGGATGTCAGGGAAGAAAAAAAAGGGGGAGGGAGGTGGAGGAGGGAACGCTGCTGCTGTGGATGAAGCAGCGGGAACACGAGGAGGCCAAATGTACACGTCTGTTAGCTTCGTCAGCAGGAGCTTCAGTTAGACTCAAACACCTCAGTGTGGTGTACAATATGGATGCACATGTATAGATAAATGCAGCGGGCTGCACATACGGGCTGCTCGTCTCATGGCCAGCAGAGGTGACTTGAAGGTTGCTTGAAGCCCAAATTGTCACACAAGCGTTAGGAGTGGAGATCCCCCGATGCTACAGCTCACCTTCATTTGTCTTTCATTTGGCGCGTACACACACACACACACGCACACACACACACACACATCCACACCCACAAAAAGAATGTTCTCTTCTTCAAGGTGAAACACATGGTGTTATTTCTATCTTATCCACATTCAGAGCTTCATTCTGTTTCCTCGTGTGAACAATGAATGTGTGATTTGTTGAATACAAATGGAAACTTAAACTCTGGCCTCGTTTTGAAAAATTGCTCCTTTAATTGACATTTTGAATCACCGACATTCAAACTAAAAATGAAATTAGCTGTTTATTTTGTTCAGTTTCTATTGTGCATGAACATCTCTTTTTTTTGGGCGCTTGTCATCTGCAGTGCAGATTTCAGCTGGAGAGCGGTTACATACATCCGCCCCATGATTCATACAGTAAAAACCCTGCAGACACACGATGGAGAGATACTCAAGAGATGCACCAAGTATATTGATCTGTACGGGAACAGATGAGAAGAGGATGAAGGTGGAAGGTCATAAAAGATTATCCAAACCACTTCATTTGGATATATAACAAAACTGTGAAGCTAGAAAGCTAGAAAAGTGGCAGGGTCAAACAAAATAAAACAATATGAAATGGTGTTGTCCTTTAGGGTCAGTTTGTTAACTCAGTTCATTCAGTCATGAATGTTTATTAAGTTTGTTAAGGCATGACAAATAAGTCTCTGAAGGTCTTTCTCCTCAGATTAAAATGTCTTCCCCAAAACTACATAGTGCACCTTTAAACAAAGAGAAATGTTGACCACAAAAACTTCCACACTTCATTCTGAACAGAAACATGGACGTATGTACTAGATATCACTGCGGTCCATCCAAAATTTATTGAGACATTTCACAGAGAAGCACAACTCATGGTGGCACCTAAGAAAAGGTCAGAAGATCACCAAAGTCACAGCATGCATCAAATTGTTCCTGAGATTATTTCAGCATAGACCAAAGTGTTGAATCAACTGCCAGAGCTACTAAAGATCAGCTTTCTGTGACTGCACTCACGTTTAGAAGACGACCCACCTATAGACGTCCATTTAATCAGGAGCGCTTCATGTCATTAAAGGCTCAGGGTGGTGAGTTTCCCCTGACGTGCCGTGTTCCACTCAGCCTTTTACACGTGCCTGCACTTACGGACCGAAACACGCACATGAACACACACCCCGCGCGGTGCTCACACACTTTCACACATGTCAGATTACTCTGTGCTCAGAGGACGAGCTCAGAGAGAGAGAGAGAGAGAGGGACTGTTGCCTCTCTTCTCTCAACTGACATAAAGCGAAAGTGAAAGGAAATAAGAGTCTGAGAGCCATCCTGACAGCGTGGTGTGTGTGTGTGTGTGTGTGTGCGTGTGTGTTTGTTTATTTTGGCTCCCCTGTTAATTTTTTTTTCCCTGTATGTGTTTCCATATGACACACTAAGTGTGTGTGTGTGTGGGGGGGGAATCTGCTTGAATCAGCGAGGGTCCCTGCTCCCCTCAGCGCAGCAGCTGATGGGAAATCATTATAGATCCTGGCAAATGGGCAGTTCGTGGTTACCACGGCAACCGCACCGGCTCAATCCATCTTGCCGATGATGATGTTTGAGAAACGGCCTGCTTTCTCAACCCTCGCTCTCAGTAATGGCTTCTTTGATTGGCGCCATGCATAAATGAATAAGAATAAGGTCAAGACTGTGATTTAGGTGGAATCCATACTTGCATATCTGTTTTTTTAACTAAACAGTGGTGTGGAGTGTTAATAAACACCTCCACTGCCACCTGGCTCATTATGGTCGTCCTCATTGTGGATATTAGGGTTAAGAGGTTTTTCATTCACTTACCTCGGAAATAGATTTTTTTTTCTCCAGAAGATAAAACACATCTGAAGAAAAGTGAAAAGGGTTTTAAATTAAACATTCCATTTTGTAATTCACTTTTCATCTCTGTCCCCCCCCCCCATCTAGACCAGGGATCCCGTCTCCGTTGCTCCTACTGAGGTTTCTTGCATTCTTTTCTAGGTTTAAAGCTTATTTTCCTCATCTGAATGTGATGTGCGAGGGACAGACTGATGATGCTCTGAGAGGAAAACTTGTCATTTAGAATACTGGGCAATATGAATGAAGTTGACAAAGCGTCAAAGTCTCAGTTTGATGAATTATTCCATCTGATTTTATTTACATCCACAGCGAGTCACCAAAAATGTGAAAATCCAAACATCTGCATGATGTAAAGCAGTGCAACACAGGAGTAGATGATTCCCTTTGTGTGGCTGCACATTTGTCTTGCGGAAAGGTGTTTCAAATTATTATTTTAATTATTATTTCAAAAATCTTAATAGTATGATATGAAACAAGTACAATGCAAACTTCTAAAATAGGCTGTTTTACATCATCGGAGCCCAAATACAGTTGACTTTTACTGTATATTCCCCAACATGTACTTAAAAAGAAGGTTTTTATGCATATACATCTTATCTCCTACCTGCACATGGCAACCAAAATAGAACTTCGGGAATTAAATATTAAGTGCTGATAACTAGCTCCTCTGTCTGACTCCCATTAATCATCAAGTCGATCCTCGCAGCAGTGAAGCATTACTGCAATTCCTAGAGCTACGAGATAAAAATACTTTAATTCACTTGTTTTTCCTCTTTTTTCTTCCTGCAGCAAACCACTGAATGACGCAGGCGGCTGACTGAATGAAGTATATGTGGCCGCTTGTCGTTTGTGTAATTACAGACAATAAGGTCAAGAATAACAAAGACCCTTTCCATATGCGCAGAAATATCACTTTAGAAAAGGTTGTTGTAAGTTTTCTTCCATTGTTTAAGTGAAAAGAAATCTGTATTTAATGGCTGCACAGACCGCAGCCGTCTACAGTGCTGCCTTGGCTTTCACCTCTTCCTTTGCCTTATGATCACAACCTCGCCCATCGCTTTTGTTGTTGGCTCATATTTTTTGAGATGGAGGTATCATATTTCCTACAAATAAAGACATAAATGAGCCTGAAGAAGCCGTTTCTAATGCCAGGGTCTTCCTGGATATTCCCACAATGCTATTTTCTTGTAGATGGCAAAGGCAACTCGTTTTGTTTCTTCTTCTTTAAGGTTGGCAGCTGGAAAACCCCTGTAAACCTGTAACGAGGCGCATACCACCAATTTCTCATTTGTTCCAAACCACTTCACTCCTTATTTGTATCTCTGTCTAACACAGAAAAAAATAAGGGACGCGAAGAACTAATCCCTTTCTCATTTTGACGAGCAGTGGAAAATCCTTCAGCATCAAGTTTCATTGGGTAACTAGATGCCCAGATGTCTTTTTACACCCAGGTACCTTCTGGGGGAGGAGTTCCCTATGAGCTCCCAGGCCAGCAGGGAGACGCAAACCTTCCACTGTGTCCTGAGTCTGTCTCCTCCCAGTCAGTAGTGCTCAGAGCATATTCGATGAGACTGCCTGCTGACTCCTCTGAATGTCAAGGGGAAGTCCCTTGATATGGAGGTCCTTCTGAATCACCGAGCATCTTACTCCCTCACAAACACTAAGAAACTCTAAATTCTTTCAGTCATCACTCATGTCAAAGACTGAACTAGACCTCGACAGCTTTGTTTCACAGCTCGGCTCCACCTTCCGACGGGTGGTCGATCTCATGATCCTCTTCTTACAGTCATCAATGGATAATAGAGCCATGATAGCAAAACCTTTTTACCTAAATCCTCATCATGATCACAACACGCTTGACTATGAATCACAAATCAGTGCATTTCACATGAGAGCTAATTGCAAATATCTGAAACGTTTCCAGACCCGCAAAATTTGTTTTAATTTAAACCAAAGTTTAACAATGCCGGTCCTGAATCCTTTTTTTTTTTTTTTTTTTTTTTTTAAAATTTATTCTATTTTAGTCGTCCAACTAACCAGAGAAATAGGCCAGAATTAATTTAGAAGAAAAGCCCAAATGTTCTCTCTGTGGAGGTTAGTCCTCTTCATGTGGACATTCAGTTCTCGCAGGATGGAAGTACAATAGCACACAAACGCCCACACAGAGTGTTATTTGGTCTGATTAAATTCACTGTTTTTTGCACCGTGCATGAAAAGACTGTTTCATGTTTTCCACAGTAAAATTATTGTATTTTGTATTGAAGCGGGACACTGGGTTGTGATTGTGATCTGTGTACGGCTGGAATTTGCTGTGGCAGCTACACACAGTTACTGCACACTGGGTCTCTGACATCCAGGGATCCAGCGGGGCTCACATGCTTTTATTCTGTCATAAAGCAGTTTGAGTTCAGCCTTTTCACATCGACTTCGACTCCGCTCTGTTGGAAGGGGAATTTGAAGTTGTTGTATTTTATAAATGTTTGCTTTGTGATGGGCTTCCAATGACATGTCACCTCTGGGTGTGTGTGTGTGCGTGTGTGCGTGTGTGTGTGTAGGTGTTAGTTGTCAGAGAGTCAGAGTAATGCATTCTTTCATGGCGATGACACCGGCTCCTCTAATCCAGTCCTGTGAAAAGCCAAAGCCTCGCTTTTATCTCTGTTCCATTTACACTTGTCAGTAGCGTGTGTGTGTGTGTGTGTGTGTGTGTGTCCGTGTGTGTCCTTGAAAATCTGCATGTGAGTGTACTGTTCATGTGTGTGTGTTTCCAGTTCATATTAGTCTCGCAACACTGCACTTTTATGAATTTATGATTTTTGTATGCTCAAGTCGTTGCTCTTAAGTTGTTTCCCAGTAGCTGAAATGTTTAATGATCCAAACGTCTCGCCCTGCTGACAGCTCTCAAAGATGAGATGTCTTTAAATGTGATCCGACTGTAAAAATTAAGACTTTCTCACAGCGTTACCTCTTCCTTGAGCCTTTCCGAACTCTCTGCTGGGAAATGTTTACACATGTTGCCTAAAAATAGATTTAATTTTCTTCAGATTTGTTCATTGCAGCTCCATTTTTTTTCCTTTTCATGATTTGTTGTCTTATAACGTCCAACTTATCTAGAATTAAACTGGACCTCTCACAGTTGTGACTTGTTTAAGGATCAAGGATTAAAGTGATTAATTTGTACTCATGATAAATTGAAAGTTTGTTGTCGCCCTCATGCTACACACATAGAAAACACAGTACACAGGCGTAATTACTTTAAGAATATAACAGAATAAAGATAATTATGATAAAGAACAAAAAATACAGTTATTTATATACATCTAAGGAACCTGTGAAAGAAGACAGGGACATTGTGTTGTGGCTCCAACTTTCTTTGTGCCAGATTCTGGTGCCAGTTCTATTGCTGTCTCTAGGAGATGCTTGGACAAGTGGACTAAAACCGGACCTATCTACGTCATATGATCTTTGATGAAGAAATGCCTCTACATAATGAAAGATAACACTTAAGAGGATTGGCAAATGTTCCAGTGGGCACATTCATTTATTCGCTGCTGGTCTCCAAATAGTATCCAGAAATGATTATATGCACACTAACAGGATTCAGTGCAAGGCTAATTAAAATGCTCACCACAGTAAATAAGAAAAAGTTGCAAGTGTCTCATCTCTCCAAAATGTCCCAAAATTTGTGTTCATCGTTCCCTCCTTCTTCCTTTTACTTTGACTGAAGGATGCTTTGCAGTGATTGACAGGGCTGATAGCTGATGTTCATGTTCACGTGAAAAGTTTCAAATTCTCATTTTGATTGTGCTATAAACTGACCTTTAAGCTATAAAACAACAGAGATTTGCATTATGGCTCTAAGAACATTGCAGAATAACCTTCATCAGAAAATACAGCATCGGAGTTATGAAGCGATCTCTGCCGTTATCATATCAACAACTGGCTAATACCCGAAACCTGATCACCATATCAAAAACTGCAGTTTACATTACTAAGCTTACAGGCAGGAGTTAATTCAGCAAGAGTATTACTACAGTTTCTCCAACTTATTCTCTCAAACTTATTACTAACCTCAGTCAGAAGCTGTAGTCCATCACAGATCCAGCGTAAGATCAATTTTACTTGGATGCAACATAGATAAATAATAAAATGAACATACAGATCAGATAAAATGCACCTTGAAAAAACAGGAAACTTTAGCACGATAACAACACACCAAAATGCTGCCTCGATCACCAAGATTTATAACCTGTGAAACAAAGACCGTAGAGATTCCACTTATTTGCAAATTTAGAAAATACACAACAGAATTACGTCACTGGTGCTCTCATTTCTGGCACTGGTCACCTAATTCTGTCAGTGTATTTACTAAATTTCCGTCCAGGTGAATGTAAGCAGCAGCAACTCTGGTGAAGAGAACGAAGTTTGGTAACTTCACATTAAAGCATTGACATCTGGGAAACACTGTCGATCAGACATGACTGTGTTTGACCACCGAGCATCAATGATGTAAACACAGAGTCCGCCTCTCCCTGTCCTATCCTCAGTTGGCCCCACAGCACAGCTCCAGCCGTCGATTGCAGCAGCCTGATGCAGTACATTGTGGTGTAGACACTGGACGGGTTTAATTTAAATGTCCTGTATTAACAGTATGTCGTACTCAGACTTTACTGCACCGAGTCGTAATTGATGTTCCTGTACTCATTATCGGGTTCAGTGCATCTTCAAAAAAAAATCCTCTTTATGCTGACTTTTAATTCATAACTTGTTGCCCTGCTCGTCCTGTTTCTGTTGTTCTGTTTATTCTTTACTTTCGCCAAACTTTTTAATTGGTCTCTGTTAGAAATACTCTCAACACGTTCGAAGATGCTTCAGCGGTTTTTTTTTTTCTCTCGCTTCGTTAGTGTGCACAGGGCAGGTTTCAGTGACTAATGCTGCTAAGTATTGCATGTTAATCCTGTTCTGGAGGCAGCCAAGGGGAAAAGCCCCCAGTGACTGACAACCAGCAAAGCTATCTCATGGCTGCTGCGCTCACATCACTTCTGTCCGTAAAACTAACAGACACGCGCGCGGACACCCAGGTGCACGCATGGTCCTTTGACATGTGTATACACTGAGTACACAGTCATGCATCGCCCAGTGGAGGGAGAGGAGGTAAGAGCGTGAGGAGGAGAGAGAGATCAGGTGAGGGAGGGAGAGACAGAGAGAGAGAGGGAGAGCTTCCCCCACTTTTCAGTAAGGTTCGGTCTCTGCTGCGGTGGTGATCATCCTACCATCAGTTTGTGAGTGTTATCGTTTGATTGCACCCTTATATCTACATCAATATGATGTGGCGTGAATGTTAAAATCTGTTTCTTTGCTCTTTATAATGGATGAAAGAAGGCACATCACCTGCTCAATACGTCTACATCAATATCAGCAGGAGAAATTGAATAAATGTGTGAGACGTGGCTGGATGAGAAAAAAATCACTTTGGACTCAGCACAGACACTCACTTTGCATATTTGACCCTCATCTGTTTAGTTTTTTATACTCTTATGCTTTTATACAGATCCCTGGTTGGGTTTTGTTATTTACTGTTTTGTTTTAAGCTCTGTCCTCATGTGTCATGTTTCATTTGTTCCCTTTGTCTCTCTTTGCCGCCCTTTTTGCTCCTCACCTGTGTGCTATCAGTTAATCACCCTTTATTCAAGTCCTTGTCTCCCACTCGCCCTTGTGTTCCCGTGTCTCCCTGTCACATCTTCCTGCCATGTGTTTCCATCTTTTCCTTCCTGACACCTTGCGTTGTCCCAGGTTTGTACTGGTTTGCTTTTGCTCTTGGTTGTCAACTTGGTTGTCTTTTGTTGTGTCAATTTGGGGATTTTTGTGGTCAAGTTTACCTGCCTGCCTGTGTGTCTTGCGTCTGGCTTCCCTTTGTTTAACCGGGGCATCAGCTGAAAAAAGTCCTGATAATTGTTAAAATAACCTGGGTTTTGTGGGTTGAAGTGTAAAACAAGCAGTGGTGTGTTGCTCCAGGTGTCCCGCTGCTATCATCCACTTCTCCTCCTGAAGAGAAAGTTGGCCCACATATATAAAATCTAAATGCAAATCAAGATGTATTGTTGAAACACAAAAGCTGATCTGTGGTTTGAAGAAACAAATGCATGTTAGGATGTTAGAAAGGACCCAAATGCAAGACATGACAGCAGTTTGAAAAGACAAAAAACACTACACTACTGCAGCTTCATCCCCAGGCCGTGATACTCCTGAACTCACCTTCAACAACACTCAAAGCTCCATGAAACAGATAATAAGCAAGGACTCAAGTGCTCAACATTATTTAATTTTTTTAATCCTTTTTTTTTTCATTACAAACTACTACTGTACCTTGTAAATTGACCTTGAGAAGAAGCAGGCTGGGGCAAATCAGAAGCACTAAGAGAAATACAAAAAACTGAGCTGATAACAAACTGGAACGGCAATGAGGAACAAAAGTACAGATACTGATGAGACACGAGGAGAAACAGAAGGTTTTGGGAATGGATGTAGATAACCTTATAACTGAAAGAGACTCAGAGATAAATTGACTAATGAAACACAGGTGAACACAGAAAACGGGGGAGCAAAGACAAAGAGAGGAAAGGAAAAACATGACACACAAGAAGAGTCTTTTTCAGCAGAAAAGAGGAAATAACTATAATAATAATAATAATTAAATCAAAGTCCAGGACCGTGACAATATTTAACAACATGCATCAATCATTTTCAGTCCTTTTGGATTTGGATTTATGGATCTTCCCATGCGATCCATAAATACCCAAAGTGAATAATGTGATCTCAAGTTGCATAACTATGAAAATCTCTTCAGAGAGAGAGAGAGAGAGAGAGAGAGAGAGAGAGAGAGAGAGAGAGAGAGAGAGAGAGAGAGAGAGAGAGAGAGAGAGAGAGAGAGAGAGAGAGAGAGAGAGAGAGAGAGAGAGAGAGAGAGAGAGAGAGAGAGAGAGAGAGAGAGAGAGAGAGAGAGAGGCTTGTTATAGTGACACAACATCTTCTGGACTCGTTGTCGCAGTGCCTGACACGGGTACAGAGGGGGGTGACTGTTACCTGCAGACACGCGGGAGCAACACAAGCCTCCGTCTCCTGCTGCAGTTTTCACCAGGTTGAACAGAGCTGAGACAGCAGAGAGACATCATTCGTGTAGCTGGATGTCACCTGCAGCTCTTACATATCCGCCTCACGTCCTCTGTGCATAGGTGACAGAAGTTTAGAAGTGAGCTGTTTGTTTCTTAGGAAGCCACATTTCTTTGTTGAGGCTGTTCTTTGCTTGTTTTAATTAACTGTGCAACATATCATCTTCCTATCTGGAATTCCCTAATAGTGCATATTGGCAAACTGTTTTGTTAAAAACAAATTATCACTCATGCCGTCTTCCTCCGTCTGAACGTTATGCTCTAGTGCCTGTTTCTTTACGACCCCCCTCCTGAAACAACCTAGTTGCCAGAATACCACAGATATAGTGAAACTTTACATTTCTTTAGGTTCAATTTTCATCATTGTGTTGCATCATTTTATCTTTTGACAGCATCCAGTTAGGTTTCAGCACTAAAACCATGTCACATTTTGGCTTAGAATCCATGTTTTGGTCGTCACAAACACGACTGGAAATCGTCCTGAGATCTCCTTGAAAAACTCCAGTGGTTCCACATGAAATGCCACGCCAATGAATAAAAGGTCCACCATCCTCGAGTCATTCTCTATACGGACTTGTGCCTCTATCACAGCTGTGACACCTAACAAAGCCGCTAATTAACTTTGTTTTGACCTGCTTGTTTTTGGACGTATTTGATCGTTTTCAGTAGGGTGCCTCAGATATACCCGGTCGTTTCATAATTACAAATGTTGAAAGGCAGTCTTGAACAGCAGTCACTGGCTGCCAAGACTCCACCACCATCCTCCTGATATGAAAGTCAGGTCATAAACATATATTGTGACCCTGAAATGGCACGTTTTGTAGAAATGTCTATGTAGTACGTTGCTCTACCCTGCTTCATGATAAAAGAGACAGGAAATCTCACTCTCTACAATATAGGACCTTTACAAGTCATACTGTTACATTGACATGTTAATAAAAATGATTTGCTTATTTGGCATTGGGTGCTATGTATTTTTTGATGATGAGCTCTATGTCTCCACAAAAGAATTACTTGCTTGGTGGAAACAGTTATTGCAGGTTTTTTGATGTTTTTGTAGAATTTTCTGCTAATTCTAAAACGACAAAAGAGCACCGGCTCTATCCTTTACTCCCAATCTCTATCTGTCTGGCATGCGTGTGTGTGTGTGTGTGTGTGTGTGTCTGCTCAAATGAAATATTGACGTCCCGTTTGCCGGGTCCTGTGAGAATCAAGGTGAGTGAAGAAGTGGAAGATTGACTAGAGAGTGGAAAGAGATGGAGAGGCAAATAGAAACGAGAAGGCTGGATAGCGAGCAGTGAAAGTGAGTGTGTGAGTGCAGAAATACACTGCGACTGTGTGGGCGCAGTGCAGGAGCAAGAAATACAGAGATGGAGTGCGATACGGGGTGAAATTGGAAAGGGAAGGATGACAAAATTGCAAGAGAGGGAGTAGATATCAAGAAAGTCAGTGTAGAGAAGGAAGGAGGAGAGCAGGAAATGGGGAGAGCATGTTGGTGTTTAATGGAGGGTGAAAGGCAGAGCGAGACCACGGAGGAATAGAGCGCTGGAGGCTATGACTACCCTTTGTTCACACACGTTTCGAGCATACGCGGATTCACACCTACAGTAGCGAGGACTGTAAAAATGCAACACCACACGCACCCAGAGTGAAACGTGCTGAGAAAACCAATAAGTACTTTTTTTTTTTTTTTTTCAAAATCTAAATCTGCATTAATCAAGTGTTTTATTTGGAAAAAAATCTGTTTTTTCTTTAGACAAAAGACAAACACTAGAATTGTTCTGATTTAAATCAAACAGACGGATCAATAATAGGATGGGAGTAGTCGATATGAGAGGGAGCCACAGATTTCACACCAGGATGGGTCTAGATAGCTTGAATTGTTTCATTACGAGCTGCAGGGGGAGCTGGTTCCAGGTAGACGGAGCACAAAATCTAAAAGCAAATCAGTGCTAATGGAAAAACCTGGAGCACCAATAAGTCCCGAGAGATAGTCTGATGGAGTCTCAATGGTAGTAACACGAGATGCGTTTTCAACGAGTCCTGTCAGATGAATGACGCAACACTTTCTCCTGTAGATGCCCTCGAGAACAACATGTCAGTTTGGTTAGGTTTAGGTGAAAGAAAATGACTTGGTTAGGTTGGGGGAAGATCATGGTATTCATTTAAAAGACCAGTTGTTATGGTAAGGGGACCGCTGGGTTCTTTTCAGGTTAGAGTTTCCTGTAACTAACTATTAGGCAGGAGAATCCTGAAATCAGCTTGTTGTTTGTTGGGGTTATTTGTCAGCAATTCTCATTGAAGTCAGCACTGAGACCAGATGGTCTACTTTCAGCAGCCCTTGTGTTCGATTTCAGCCACTGGCTGTATATATATATATATATATATATATATATATATATATATATATATATATATATATATATATATATATATATATATATATATATATATATATATATATATATATATATATATATATATATATATAAAATTGACTTGCTTAGTTCTTTTGTAGGTTGTGTAAGGAGTGAATCATCCTTGCGAGAAACTGGGAACATATAAGAATAGCTTGTGAAATCCTTATCAACTGTGGATAAATGTAGCATTGAATTCTCTATAACCTCTCAAAACCACAGAATCACGTTGCTCACTTGTTCCCTCAGCTGAAGAATCTGTAGACGACTGAGCCTGTGAACATGGAGACCGGTTGACAAAGAAATCCGCATCCACCCTGAAACATGGGTGACAAATCTGATGACAGATGGGCTCAGAATCACCAAACAGGAGCAATAACTCCCACCTGATCGCTGCATTAGTCAGCACATCATGTAGGAGATGATCTCTTCAGAGAGTGTTTATCAGAGAAACCAAAGAAGAAGTGAATCCCATATTGAAAGTATGTGTTTGTGTTCCAGAGTGACAATTTTGATATATCACAGCTTTGATTTTATCTTTTTAGAGTGTTTGCCATCATTTTACCTGGTATTGATCAAACTGTCTTGGCCCAAGTCCTTGCAATTGAGATCTGGGAACGTGGCAGAGGATACAGTGAAGTATGGTGGGGCAAGAAACAAGTGGTCAGACGGGTCATACTGCACGGACTATAAACAGATCGGCCGGATTATTCAAAACACTTATATTGGAGGCGAAACAAAAAGCGAGGTCTCCTGAAATGTATTTAATGTCTACTCACATACACAAAGCGTCCTAACAAGTCTAACATCAACAGCCATGCTAACAGTTGTGTAAGGCTGAATGTCGGCAGTGTTGCGGAAAGATACAACTTTTCAACTTTCCCCCATCCAGCACACAACGTCAGCTACATGGCTACCGCTACCGACCTGGCTGCAGAGTGAAAGCAAGGTTTAAATTGAAACAATCTACACATGGATGCTTTCATATTTCTGCAACAATGATACTTACAGCAGGTGTAATGATAACTCTGTTCAGCTTCTTCATTAATTATGTCTTATTTAACCTTTTAAGCCCCAAGCCAGGATTAGGGTGATTCCTGAAGTTTGATGTTTAGTTGTTTATTTGAGGTTTAGGGTAAGAGTTAGGGGTTAGGGTTAAAAACGCCAGGGTCCCCCAGTTAAAGGGTTAAGCCAATTAGTGCAAAGGATTTAGTCATCTGGGGCTGATGGGGTTATTTTGGTTTTGGATGATCCAGTCATTAAACCTCAAAAGTGTTAGACCAGGTGGTGGTGCTGGATGAAAAGTTATGGGATCACCAGAGTTCTTACTCTGAGTGAATATCTGTGCCAAACATGAATGTCTGTGCCAAACTTTATCACTATCCATCAGGTAGTTGTTCAGATATTTCACTAAAGGCGCCAACTTTGTGGGATGATAGAGGAAACGTCAGGGAATCAAGTCAGCAAGGTTTGTCTTCTGGATTCAATGAATGTCTGTACAAATGTCATGTCAATCAATCAAAAGGTTGTTTGGATGTTTCAGTTTGACCAAAAGTTTCAAATGACAGATTGGCGATGCCATCATCAGAGCTGAGTCACTGGAAATGGCTAGAAATGGAGCGAGGCACATGGCAAATGCTTTTATTATCAAGCTAGATCATTTGTCCTTGTGTCATTAGATTAGTGGGTTGAACATGATTTCAAACATGGATCAAAGGCCAAGTGCACTGTAAAAGCATTTGCTCATCATTACCACAAAGGACTGACAACCCTAATTATCATTTCTTTGATCGCAGCCGTTATCTTGCTGATGACACTGTCAGGGAAACTGGCCAAAACTACAATAATGATATCTCTTTACTTCATCGTTTGAATATGTGTAATGTGAACATCTGTCAGTCCTTGTTTCCACTTACTCACAGCATCTGTTTTCTCTCCCAGGTGCTGCTCTCCGGACTGATCGGAGTGGTGTCGTGGAAGAGGCCGCTCTCTCTGGTGGTGAGTGCTTCCCTGAACAAAGCAGTCATACCCATTATGATGATGGGATGAAGGGAGATGTGACAATTTGCGAAACACATACTTACATACTGAAAACAGATTACAATACACACCACGTGAGAATACAAACAATGACAAAGACATTATTAACTGCTGTGTATGATTACCTGAGATGAGTACAAGTAGTCCTCGGGCTGTCATCTCAGTTTATCGACACAGTGCTGACAAAGCCAAGCCTTTTATTTTTTTTTGTTACACTTGTGTTGTATCAGCAGTATAAACTGTTTCTGTCTGTGAACACTGTCTCAACTTTGGGGCATGTTGAGGTTGTGTTAAAATCTGTTGTAAGTTTTCACAGCCACTGACCTGGAAAATACAGGAGCAAAGTCAGTGCTGAGTCTTGGCAGTCTTCACTTTTCTTGTGTCTCCAAGAAACAGATGAATAATTGTTGAGCTGTGTTACTCAGTTCAGAAAACATATAGCATCACTGTGGATCGAAACCCCTGTGCTGCCATGTACACAGGGCGCTCTGAACTCAGATCACAGGATGTTGTATCTTTAGGTTTCTTAAGGTGCAGAGACACTGACGATATATGTATAATTCAGAACAGGATGCCTCAGCTCACCATTTGCTTTTACTTTCTGGTCTTGCAGTGTTGCTTTACATCTGAGTAGTGAAATGTTTAATTCCAAACAGCTGGGAGTCGTCCCTCTGCCATAACAGAGCTTGAAAACTTTTAATTGACCATGAGGTACTGCATATAGTAGCCCACACTCCCTTTATCTGCACGTTATGATATGCTGCATAACATAAATCACTCTTTTTTTTCCTGCTTTGCACTACAGAGAGACATACAGTGCATATGCAGCATGGTTGCGCTGAAGATGATGATCTCTGTCTACAGATCTTTCCAAAAGCAGAGATCGGGATTGGTGTGCAGGACTAATAAGCCCGCGCCCGATTCTGTTTCAACATTTTTTTAATGCCATACATAATCTTGTCTCTGCTGCTACACCGCATCACGGTGGATCCCTTCCCTCTCACTGCATATCGCTCGTCTCACTCCCTTTAGTTTTATCACCTTGCGTCTATTCACGTTTCTGCTCCCCTTCCCCCCATCGTTTCCTCGCATTTGTGAAATGTTAGACCGCAGAAAAAAGATCTGAATCATCTCAGCTCTTGGGGATCAAAGGAACCATCCCATTATTGAGGTGTGAGTAGAAATTGGTCACACTTTATGCTCTGTAAAAGAGTTAAATCCTCTTACCTCTCTTTCCTTAAAATGCATGACTAAATTACTGGAATAGTCTTCACCTGCCAGCGCGCAGAGATGTCAGTCTGTGGACACCGCTTCCCGTCGTTAGAGGGGTCTAACAGCTAGTATCTGGCGGGGTTGTTGTTACTGTAGCATGTGATATTCAAGCTTCTCCATTGCTGGCCTCAACCCAGCGCTGACTGGCAGGTGACTAATACACCGCCTGGACGCTGTAAGCCCTGGCAACCATCTGCCCGCTGTGGGTGGCCATGGTGATTTGTTATTACTGGCGTTTCTCCAAACAGTTTAAGTAAGCTTGTTAAAGACTGACTTACTTGAGGCTGGTTTCTTGTATGATAAAACAAGCTCCAGAGGTTAAATGTCTGATGACGGCTGCTAAATGATATCAGAATTTAATACTGAAAGGATCACTCTATAAGTAGATGGACAAAGGATTCATTTGCAACTCTTTTTAAGTCATTTATCAGCCAAATACTTGAAAGATTTTTAACTTGTAGTCTCTCAAGTGTGCTTTTTATTGTTTTGTGATGTTGTATATTGATTGTCTTGTTGTTAGAACAGTTGGTCAGACAAAATTAAAAAGCAAAATGAAAGCTTTGTTGCCTTAGTTCATTAAAAGTGAGCCAAACATAGACAGAGGCAGGTTGAACAACAAATATTGAGCATTTTAAAATGAAAAATCAAAAAATCCAAAATGCAGGTAACAAAAAGGCAACAAGAAGAAATCCAGAAAACTAAACAGTAATGCAAAAATGGAGGTCAAACCATAAAGCCATTGGGGACAAATTTGGAACATGAGGAACAGACACAGAATAAAAACAGAGGAACTGAGGGAGAGTAAAGGAAAAACAAACTTGGAACTGTACTGGAAAACAGACAAAGACAGGAATTGGAAAGTAAAACATGACACATGAGGATAAGCTTCCAACAAAGAACAGTAAATCAACTGAACTAAGACCCTGGGACCATGACAACTGCTTCAGGAAATTGGTTTAGAAAAAATGTTAATTTGCTTTTTTGCAGAGAGTTAGATTGACACCACCACTCCACTCTCATATCTGTCTGATTAATTGATTATTTTAGCTTAGCACACAGAATGTAAACACAGAGAAACAGCTAGCCTGGATGTCTCAGAGGGTAACAAAATCTACATCCAATATGAATTTTAAAAGTTGACTTTTAAAGAAATCGAAGAGTCCGACTTTAGTTGGTAATTTTAAGGTAATCGGTTTATGTATTTTTTTTAAAATTAATTATTTAATTAGGAAAAGTGACGTGTAAAAACATAGTATGTTTGTGTGTGTGTTTTTACACCTCAGACTCTTTCTTGGCCCAGTACAGCAACTTCCGGGTGTCTCCGCTTGTTGCCTGGCAACCATATGGCGACGTCAAGGCTTTAGGCCAAGTTGTTGCTGACTGTGTCTTTATATTGGAGCGATGGGTAGAAGAACAGGGTATTCTCATTTATTGGCAAGAAGGCAATGAAAATAAATGCAGTGTTTATATTTCCTTTTACGGTTTAGTGCAGTTAAATTGTTAATGTTTTCTTATTTCATGACATTTTATAGACTTAACGATGATTCATTAAGTCATTTACGAAACACAACAGGCAAATCAGTCACAAAAATAATTGTCTGCAGCCAGAAAAAAAAGTCTGAAATATTAAGATGGATCTCTGTGTCATCTTTATATGCACACCATAGTATTAGAGTGACAGATATGAGTTATGATTAGAAAAAAGCGAGACAGGGCATAGAGAGGACGGCTTGTGCAACATCGCTGGTTATGACACACTGCAAGCAAGTCAGCGTGTGACACCTATCTCAGCGTCTGATGGGTGAAGAATGGATGTTTATATGGAGAAACAGATTGTGGGTGGAGAAGACGTTTTGAATATGAAATTCCTTCTCCCCCAAACTCTGCTTGTAAACTCTGCATCAAAAAACGTGTTGAAGTATTGCGCTCAGCAGGAAGGAAGCGTCCACCTACCTGAAATGAGCTCATAAACATTGTAGTTTTCCATCCAGTCAGGTCTGCTGCGGTAACATCGTGGCAGATTTACTCGGTATCAGTCGGAGACAGGAGAAAGACAAGACTACCTGCAGTCTTCTGCTGTTTGTGACTGTGATGGATTATGTGTTTAGAGAGAGAGACAGAAAGACAGAGAGCGAGTTAGAGGGCAGTAAATCCTTGTTTGGCCTGTCGGGAAACAAGACGCCGATAGTCTGCGGTATGGAGAATTAGTCTCAGGAAGTCTCCACTGTTGTTTTTATTAGTTTGTTCTCATATTTGCTTCTATTGGGGAAAAGGGAGCAGTCTCACCTGTAGTATCTTATCTCTATAGACGGAAACAACCAGGTTGTAAGTCAAGTTTCCACTCATTTATTTTCTGTCATCAAAACAGTGACTAGAATGACTATGATTCAAGCCCACATTACTGATATACACCCAGTATTTTAGTTTACACATATATCTGTTTGCCAGTTTCATTCATAAAAAAAAATACATACTCTGTAGTGAAGGGATTCTTCTCTGGACTGAAGTGCTGCATGGAGACATTTAAATAATGGAGAGGTACAGCAGTGTTGAGGTGAAACGGTCACTGCACATGTGAGGTGTCAGACAGCGAGAGAGTGGAACGTGTGCAGCTATTCGACATTCATGTTTCCACAGGGATGGGAGAACAAGTTGTCCTTTAGTGACAGAGTGCGGGGCTCTGAAGCTGAGCAACGGTCTGACAGCCACGCAGGGCTTCCCTGCACAACTGACTGTGTGTTTGTGGGGACTGTCACTGTTTTTCATCAAGCTTTTTTTCTGGTGGACAGTAGAATTATGTTCCCTTTTATCGAGCATACACCAATGAGTGCTTCTGTTTATGTTACATTTTGAGATGCGGTAAATTAGCTTGTGTATGCCCTTTATTCAGCTGTGGGTAAACTTACTGTACAGAGGCGATTGACTCTTTTCCCACTGCCAGTTGACAAGTTTGCCTTTAGTTTTCACTCTCACACTCTCATAAATGCGCCAAAAACATGTTACAGTAGAAAGCACCACGAAGGCCAGGCACAACGGTACAATGAGTACTTCTCTTTATCTTTTCACTTCATACTCTCTTTTCGAAATCAATGTCGACTGAACAATGTTCAAGTGCTGCTTGAATGGAGACGGGTGGGCAATGGTGGTGTCCACCACAGCAGTCATAGAACCTGAGATGATTGCAGATTTTACCACAATGTTTGTAGTAATAAAAGGGCAATCCCCTCTTTCAGTAATGTTATAGTCTAAAAAATATTTTAACATATATAAATGCTTTCACCAGCTGATTAGAACTTATGTAACAAGCAGAGGAAACATTGTTTTACCAAACTCTCTATACTCTACACGCGTCAGAAAAATAATTCCAGTTCATTGCTGCTCTTGCCTTCCACCATAATGCATTAATCACCTGAGCTGCAAAGGTTTATCTCAGCGCCAGTGAGTGTTCGACCTAAACTGCATGCCCCGAGAATATTAAACCTGCTTCTCAGCTGGGAAAACCTCTCTTCAGTGCTTGACTCTCTTTGTTTTCAATGGAAATGAGACCCTGTTGTATGTTCCCAGGAGTGCTTCAAGCAAAGCATGTTTTCAGCTCTTATAACACCGTGGACACCTTGACAATGACTTAATTATAGCAAACAATAGCCATGACCAGCGACTCTTGAACTGAGAACTGTCGGTTAAAACAGAAGCTTTCAGTTGTCAGAGAAGCAATATTTTTCCCAAAACAGCCACTTTGGTGTGGCGCGCTGACTTATCCATTAACCTTCTGATTGACAGGATGGGCCCAGAGCATGTTTCTGACCTGATCCGAGGGACGTACACATCCCTCTGCTGCCTGCTCATCCAGGCTTAGGACACTAAAACCAATCATTCATGTTTGATCTGTAAAGATTAGAGGCTGCCAACATGCGTTGTCACCCCCATATTTCTCACACAATTAATCAATAGTCCTGCAGCATTCTCCCATACTGTGCTGCTAGACTGGATAACATGCACATACTGTACATAAAGGACTGTTGCTATCACAGTATATTTCAAATTATCCGCAGAATGTAAAGAAATCATTTTGATGTTATGATTTCTATGCATAGTGCAGAGGTAAGTCAGCATGCTAACCAGTTAGCCCCGGCCAATCCCAGTCCTGAGATCGAGTGTTAGCAGTTTAAACACAGACATCTCAACCTAGAGTCCGGGCTGAGCCAATCAGCAGTCAGCTTTGTGACATACTGCCCCGTATTTGTTCGACAGGTTTGCCAATTCTCATACATTGCTCCTTTAATCACCATTAAAAAAAAACAAAAAAACGTGCAAAAACAGATGTTACCAGCTCCTTTTGTGAGGAAAAATCAAAAATAGAATCATGCATATCCTGCCAGTCTTTACTAAATATTTTCTCTAAGTAAGGAAATCACTGCTACAGGGTAACCAAGGCAACCCTGAGGCAACGAGTTACGCAAACGGATTTGATTCAGATGTGAGGCTCTTAAGAATAATGCCTGAGTCTTTCAATGCGGCTCGCCACCAGAGAAAGAAATGGTGACATGGGACATAAGGAGGGAGGTTACGATCGCTTTGTGGAGTGTAATAAAGATTTGAGTTTTAGGAGTAGGTGTAAAAAAAAAAAACAAAAAAACAAAAACCCCAAAACAGGGTCATTTTTAAAAGATCGATTCTGGAAGAAATGCTTTAAGATTGCAGATATAACTGAAAGGCTGTAGAGAAACATCACACGTGTGTGAGGACTGAGCAGCGCCTGAGAGTGTTGACCCTTCTGGCATACACGTGTGTGTGCATGTTTATCTTAGATCAGCTCCTGAAAGAGTGTGTGTGTGATTTACAGTATCATTCCTGTGACATGCGGATGGCTGGAGATTTCCTGGGGATAAATCTGAGTCCACAAACACACACACGGCTCGAGCCCACTGTATGGTCAAGCTTGCCTCCTCTTTTAAACAATGAAGACCCCCCCCAACACACACACACACATGCACACGCTCTCCCCACTCCACTCCAAATATCAAGCTAACGATACACACAAATCACATCACGTACACATCGTAACCGTAGACTTTCCATTACGATCACATAACTGCAGAAGGGCCAGCAGGACATCGGTGAAAGGTTTTACGAGGGGCTCTCTGTGACAGCCTGTGACCCTGTCAGGCCGTAAATATTACTGTAGCTGATGAAAGGGGGAGAGAAAGAGAGGGAGGAGGGGAGATGGCACACTGACTGATTGCGATGAGGAGGCAGACATCTCTACATAGACCGGTGGAATAAAGATTTATAATCAGACATCACAACAACAAAAAAAACCCAAATGACACAGTTTGCGAGTTCCGCTTTTTCACTTTCAATTAATGAAATGATTAACAGGATGTGCTTCAGACCAGTATAGGTGGAGACAGTCTAGCCCAGTTTTACCCTCCAATACTTGAGCATTTTTCATTCAGACCTAAATGGACAAATTAATCCTCTAAGTAGGAGTGAAATTAGCCCATTAGCAGCCTCTCTTCCTGGCTCTGTGGCCTGCGGGATTGGTTTGTGTGCATTTTTTTTTTTTTTCCTGAGCCTGCCTGAGCTATAAGTGGTCTAACTTATTGCCTTGGGCCCCTGTTTTTCTGGCCCCAGACACACAACGTTGGACTCCTTCTTAATCCTAAATCATTTGGATGTTCCCCTCCCATTTTTAGTTGGCCGTTTCCATGTAAGCACACAGTCAGTTCAGTAATGTGTGTATTTCCAGAAAAGTCATCAATACAAAACTGTGACTAGCGCTTTGTGTAAACAGATGTTAGTCAGTCACATGATAAAAGGGAGTATTTTTAAAGATATTTGTGAACATACAGTAAACAAGGGATGTTCTCTGGTTTATACGCCTACCACTATCATGCCCTCTGAGACTAGTATAATATCTTTAATTCATGAATAGCTTATGAGAAACAGAAGCTCTGTGATGAGAAACTGCAGCTTTTAGTCTTCGGCGGTTTGGTTGTCTTTTGATCGTAATGAGCCCACAGCGGATTATTTATAGTAGTGTTGTTCATAGTACGTGTTAATGTAAATTCAGAGGTGGGTGGTGACGTGATTGTAGGGCTGTGCACATGTGAGAAAATTATAGTTTGCAGCTGTATTTCTATTTTTTCTTTTGCAGGTGTGGGGATATAAATTGCATGGAAAGATGATTATTACTGAACATAGAGAGAAAATAGTCATACAGTTCATTCACACTTGATTATTTCACCTGCTTGCTGTCTTTAAAAAAAAAACAAACTTAAAAAATAGAGAAAAATATACATCAGCTGTTATGTTTTATCAATTTGAAGGCAAAAGACATGTGAATAAAAAAGGCGAGGAACCAGTTATTTTTATCTGTAATGACCGTCGATAGCCGAGCACCTGTAATTGGGAACACCAGCTTGTCATGGTTTCAGCCTCTCCTGAGCATGAAACAGGAGCTTAAATGAAAGAAAGAGATTAAAGTGATTCAAAATGAATGAGTCAGAATGTGATCCCTTCAGTTTGATAAGATTTGGGGAGCCTCAAAGACTAAATCATTTTATTCAATTTACGTTAGTAGATGGCCAATCCAAAATTACCCTGCTCGGCCATTGGAAGTCTCTGGTGGGCGTTGTTATGATTCTTGTGAGACCCGCCCGACTTCGCCTATAAATTATTTCATTCGTTAGTTGCATTCTCTACACCCGACTCAAATTATTAACTCATTGAGTAGTTCTGGTAATGTCTGTTTTTCTTGCAGTTCTGATACAGTGGTTTATCAGTAGTTTCCCCAGTAAACACACCAACCCCTTTGGCATCAACGCATCAAAATTTCTGTCAGACTTATTCAGTTTTTTCAATCAGAGATGTAGTAGGGCAGATCTTACAAATTAAGTCTGGTAGGATATATAATCACACCTCTGGTGCACTGAACTTTGAAAACCCAACTCACTTTGGCGTGTTTCTCACTCAAACTTGAGTCTGGCAAAGGAATTGTCTTGCTCGGTTTATGCGTGGGATGTGTTAGAAGATCATATATCAAGTGCTTATTTAAGACCTCTTTACACAGTTCTCCACTGAAATGAAGTGTCAGTGGGCATGACTATCAACAAACCTATGAAGCTAACCAACATGTTACGAAGTTTCACTTCATTATTTTAGCTATCAAATAGGAATGGCTGCTATTGCCTGCCACTGTCCGAAACTTTTTTTTTTTTTCAAATAACAAGAATTTTACAGTGATAAATTGATCAAATTGGCTGGAAAGCAAAATAGGCCGTGTCCCAGCCAGTACCTGCAGTACTGCATATGTGGCTGTGAACATTTTAAGTGTCAGAATAATATGTCCAAAAATCCGATGCATTACTGTGGGTGAATCTAACAAACCACAAGGTCAGTTTATACACATTATGTGCCAGAGCCCTGCCAAAGCATCCAGTTTGTTGTACACACAAACTCACATAAAGGAATTCACACGTCTATTGTACAGTGAAAAAGAAAAGGATGAAAAGACTTGTTTTTCCAGTCAGTCCAAAATATGACTCTTCAAAAGTTTCAAATGCCGTATTGACAGCATACGATAATAATAATTTCACAGCTGATGATGAATTCATTGCAGCCATTCAAAGCAGAGGCACACACGAAATGATGCTTGTGCTCTGCGCTCGGCTTTTGTTAACCAGCACAAATAGGCTCCACTTGCCTCTCCCTCCCGTCACACTGGTGCCAATCTCTGTCTCCAGCAAGCGCTTAGAACAGTGTGTGACATCGCAGTGATTGTGTTTTGGGCAAATAGAGGCATTAGAGGCAGGGTCCACCAGTTTATTCTCCACAGTTGACTGAACAACTAGTGCTCTGTGGTCACTTGTCAGGGACTCTAGACGTAATTGTGGTTTGCACACAATCATGTCAGCCATATTTCACAGCTGAGTGAGTTGATACCGCAGCAGTACTGCAGCCACTACTTCACAGCCCTGGCAGGCCTGGCTCATAGCTCACCCAGTGCTGGGTGCCGGAAGACACCTTTCACAGACTTGTGACCTTTGGTGTCAGCAGGAAGCACACATATGAAGCAAGGGCTGGTGGGACGGTATAATGTAGGTGTGCTTAAATCACACTAACCTGCGTTGATTCTGGCTTGATCGAGACCTCACCCTGAAGATACCTTTATGCCAGCACTGTTTGATGCTGCAGCAGCCTCCAAAACCTCAACCTCCTCCTTGTGTGCAAATAGTTTTGGTATCATTGAAAATTCAGTCTTCATCGACTCACTCTTATGCAGATGGAAAGTCTGGTGTAAATTTGTAGTCCACAAAACATTTCTGCAGCTTCACTGGCATAATCCAAATCTCCGGAAGCCCTGAGATCCCAAGTTGATTTGAAAACACCCACGGTCATGCTTGCGCACCCACTCCAGACAACGTGTGCGCTCACGCTTTGAGCTCAGCAGCTACAGTGAGGATTTTGGCTTTAAAAAACTGTCTAAATAATGTCAAGGTTGGATGGTACAAAACTACATTACACAGCTGTTCCTGTAGGCCAATAATTGGGGAGCAAACAGCACTATCTACTGTTACTGTGGGAGGGCAGCTGACTATGATAAACCACATCAATCTTCATTGCCTTTTGATCACTGACAGGGGGAAATGAAAGCTGAGAGCCTGAGTGTGAATAAATAGTAGAGCTGAAGTTTGTTTTTTATCTGCCACAAATTGATTGTTCACGAGGAGTAAAGAAGAGCTCCCGTGAGACTGGTAAAAGCAGTCCAAGCAATCCTGAAGCCATCGATTTCTATGACAAGTTAATGTGTACAGTGATATCAGAGCAACATGTATATCCTGGCATGGGAGATGTCAAGATACAATATACATGTATCGTCATGTCATTTTTAAGCTGTGCCCCATTATTTTTGGAAAAGACAACATACCTTGTTTGAAAACCTCCTCCAGTAGGGTTTTGCCTAATGTACAGCATGTGTCAGGCCTGTGTGTGTGTTCACATGTGGTTGTTAGAGATAATTAGAGCAAAGATGGCGTGGAGGGAGCTCTCATGCTCTCTTTGGCATAATTGCTTTCTGCTGCTACTGTTTGCTGCATTTTTTTTTACTTTTATTAAGTTATATTATACGGGACAGGCTCAGGCTAGCTGGTTAGCATGCTAACATCAGTAGACACCTCTGCAACACAACACATAGATGTCTTTGAGATAACAACACTGTTGATTTTTCACACTTTGTTGATAATATTAGGTTTTTTTGTGTGTCTGAACTATAAATTCTGGCTGTGTCTTACAAATTGCCCCTTTGAAATGACTCTTTATATTGATGTGTTATCACACAATGCAATCTAGAATACAGAAGACAGAACATGGTAGCATCTGTTATGGAGTTCCATCACGGTTTAAACCATGTAAACCTTCAGGTATTTTGCAGCCAGCTCCCCGTGTCAAAAATGTGTCCTTGTGAGGTCAAAATCAAGTCCTAGCCAAAACAAAAGCATAAAAGGGATTACCAGACTGAATCACAAAGCAGTAACGAAACAGCCATGCAGACTGAATTAGACAAAACCACTAAATGACTTTGACCTATTGTATCCAGGGAGGAACACTCTCTGTCCTTTGTATGTATTATCTTGAAATTATCAGGGGTGCAGCACTGGCAAGAGCAAAAGTCTGTGCAATTTGCATATTAGGCGAGCACACGTTTCCCTTCATCTTACATTTTGTATATAATTTGATAAGTAAATCCCTTTAGTAGATCGACGGTCTAAAAGCTGCCACTTCCACCTGCCATTCTGTGTAATTAGGGAGCTGTGAAGAGGCTCTGTTGTTGTTCCTGCCTCGAAGGTTTTAGTCCCACAAAGGCGCAACACATGCAGACATACACTGCAGCCAGAGACATAAAGCCAGCACTCAGACATATGCCACGATGCGCATACGCATCCACACATGAAGAATTCAGGCACACTGACACACACAATTTCAAATCGCCCTCTATTTCCATTATGTGTGTGGTGTGTGTGTGTGTGTGTGTGTGTGTGTGCGCATCTTCTGTCTCCCGCTTCCTTAGAGGCCTGTTATCCTCTGACTTGACCCAGATGGAGAGGCTTTTGACGGAGATATAGCTTACTGCCAACAGAGATGGGCCCCGCAGGACCACCTGTCAGAAGCTGCTAAAGGAAAACAGAGGGACAGGAAGTGTGTGTAGCAGACAGACAGAGGGAGAGAGAGAGAGAGAGAGAGAGATGAAAACAAAAGTGCATACGTGTATGAATGTGTGAGCGGAGTGTGAGGTGGTGTTTTGGGGTGGAGAGGCAGGGAACAAAGAACAAATCTGCAGGAGACTTTATTACACTTCCAACAGAAGGAAAACACTCAAAAATAGCTTTGGGACTGTGTTAGTCCCATTCACACGTTCTCTGTAGGATTTTACAAGGTTTTTGTCAGATTTTCTTTCCTTTTGGTTTGTTTTGCCTGAGCTGACAGGAGACCAGGAGGAGGAGAAGCCCTGCAATGAGAGTCACCCTGATGTGCTAATTCATGATTTTGGTTTTGTGCTCATGGGTACAGTTTAGCTGAACTGATTTAGAAACAATAAACGTAGAATATGTAACTTCATAAGGGGGCCTCTTTCTCAAAACAAAAGATGTTGTGTGGCGGACCAAGCGGAGCAAGGGGTGAAAGAGTCCGGATCAGAGCCCAGAACCTCTGGAGAATAAACACCTGGAGTCACATCAGATTCTGCTCTGATCCAGAGCTGTTTATGAACAGGATTACTTCTAAACTTTTGCATTTTGTAAATTATTTCTGGCACTAATTTACCGAGTGTTTACCGACCTGATTTTTGAATATCTGAACCGCACCAAAATGAAAGACAGTTTATTTTGATGTATTAAATGGGCAATACTGTGGAATTGTGGTAGAACAGACAGAAGGCCTCACACTTCCTTCCTCGACATAAAGGCCCTTATTTCTCTCAAGTTTCAACAGCAGTCTCACCCAGAGCTGTGCAATTAGGCATTTCGTTGTCTCCCGGTCCCTGTCACATCTTAAATGGTTTGGGGGAAAAAAACTAAAAAGTAACGTCATAAAAGATTTCTAGCATGAGATAGTGGCACTGCTGTGATGTGACCGTAGGCTCAGAAACAAAAGCAGACACAGAAGATTTTGGGTTTGTTTTGATACATTTTTACTTTGGTCCATGGCCAAGAAAAGAATATTTTCCCCGTTGCTAGGCAACATCCTCCTGCATCTTTTCAGCATCCTTTGTTAAAAAATTAAAATTCGTTTTTGGCTCAGCGTGAGTGTTTTTTGTGAATGTGTTCATGGTGATCTGACTCTGACTGTGTTTCTAGTAACAGAAATGTTAGAAGCTGCCTGCAGACAAATAATTCTTTGTTGCAGTGACAGCAGTGAGGAGTGTTTCTCATCCAATCACAATGCAGCATCAGCAGGAAATATTGTATAGTGACCTATGAACGTGTCTTGCTCGGAGACACTTCAGCAGGGTGGATGTCAGCCAACACGGAGGCGTCATCCTTCGCACTCCTGTTGATGAGTGACCTCTCGAAAGCCACCTCGCTGCCGGTCTGAATAAAGAGTGTGTGTTATTCCTTTGTATAGCAGGCAAACCAAAAGAGAGAGTGTGTGTGTGCGTGTGTGTGTGTGTGTGTGTGTGTGTGTGTGTGTGTGTGTGTGTGTGTGTGTGTGTGTGTGCGTGCCTGTGTGTGTGTGTGTCGCAGTTTGCCTGTCACCACTGGTCAGCTTGCATTAGCACTGCCACTCTTTGTCTCCCACTGCTCCTCGGATCACCTCCTCTCCTCTCCTCTCTCACACCGTGTGTCTGCCAAGAAGGCGCTCAAATGAGAAAAAGAATCAGGGCGTCTTTTCCAATAACCAGCCTCCCTCTTAAAAAGCTGAAAGAGGGAAGAAGGATCTTTAGAGCAGTGATTCTCAGCTCGCAGGGAAGCTTGCTGACACCACTCCCCCAGCAGTTTTACTGTGTTGTGTGAACTGTGTCAGATAAGAGGCTCGTCCTCAGGCGACGTGCCGCTACTGATACTGAGACCGTGCTGCGTTGTTACAGTACCACCGTTATATTCTGATTCGATCATTCCGAAGTTGGTGGATCGCTGCAGGCGTTCATAACTTGGTTTACCATTTTATTGTTACTCATTGTTTTTTTTCTTTTGTGTTTGTCTACATGGTGTTGGTTTGTGAAGTTCACTAATCCTCAAATAATCTTTAGATCTAGAAACCTTCATTAAAGGGGCTGTGTGGAACCTCTCTGTTGTGCTGGAAGCAGGTCGTTAGTTTAGATTACTGGACTCAATTTTTAAACTAATATTAGCTGCTGCTCTCTGTTTACGAAGCAGAGGGGCACTGACACGAGGCACATCCGCTTCGACTGTCATAGAAAATCTGACCCGAGTCCTTTCACTCTTCAAGTTAAACACAGTCCAGCGGCATTAAACCACTTTCGTCCACGTTATGTATGTAAATTGCTACAAACTGTTAGATAATGCCACTCTAAGTACTTATTTCAGCCCAAACCATAACATTTCGTCAACATAACAAGGTAGTTTTCGTAATTCAACCTAATCAGGAAAATCATGTACTTAGACCTTCATCGGGTTATCTTCTACCTGATAGCCTGATGAAGGTCTAAGTACAATGTTGCTGTCATTAAACTAAATCGCAAGTGAAGTGGACAGTGTGCAGGAGTCTTTTCCCCGATTTTGTCGGCCTACGGTCTTGCAGCTGCAATCTGTACCTCAACCTAATGAAAACGTATGATATCTTACACATCATAAAACTGATTTCTAGCAATGATTCATAATGTGGCATCAAATCAGAAAACTCTTCCATGTGTTTCTAGATGCCATTTACAAACAACTTAATTTTGTGATTACCTTTAGTCAGTCTTATTGGTCATGGAAGGTGGCTGGTTTTAAAACTTTAGTAAGCTTAAGATGTCATAGCATGCATCATACACAACCCCCAGAGTAAATGTTGGCAAAGTTAATTTTCATAGATTTTTCTTTTTAATGCTCTAGTTAGGTTTTAGGCAAAAAGAAACCCACTTGGTTTTGGTACGGAAAACATGTTGTTTTGGCTGCAAATACCTGGTTTGGTTGTCAAAGACACCGCTGGAGTTCTCCCGGGTTCTCGTGAAACTCTGGTTTTGTTGCCTCAGTGAATTCTCTCAGCTCGTTTCCTCAAAAATATCCAGTTGTGTAACACTTACAAATGTTGAAACTCTGTGGTCCCTCATCAAACTTATCTTGTGGTGTCACACTTGACACACACACTTGTTGCCTGTAGCTCCACTAGTGGGGGGAGTGAAGGGTCGTGGAGGATATTGAGGTTTATACAAAACACCATATGACAGTAATGTCAATAAGGTGCGTAGCCTTTTAAAGATAGAGATTTCAACCTAATCTGTGGTTTGCAGAAACCTTAAATTGAAACTCTCGCCAAAATGCAACCTAGTCACACTTGAACCTGTTTGGTCCTCAGATCTACAGTAATAACCTTTGTTAAACAGATCATGTCAAGTCCCGACAGGAAGTTTTACTTTGGCTTAGTTTTCAGTTACAGACAAAATAATTTAACAAAGAGCAAGTTGTTGAATATCGGTGGTTTTAATAAACGCGGCATGTTTTCACTTTGGAGCCGCCGCCCACATTTCTGTTTTTCTTCCTGAGTTAGCACTTCTTCGTCTGAATCATTTTGTCTTACATGCTGAGAGCATGCAACACTCGCACACATTTTTAGCACTGTTGTTATGTGAAAAAATCTAATTTCACATTCAAATTAATACCACGCCACTCTGTTCACTACATTTATTGTGTCGTTAGACCACATCTTAGCGTCTACTATTTCTGTTTTAGCATCACGTCCTTGTACAAAAGTGGGTTTAGCTTCACTTTAAGCCTGCATGCAACTTCAAACCCTCTTAGCTTGAATGTGATGCTTTTAGTGAAGCAAGGAGAGGAACAATAACTTTAAGATAATTTGCAAATCATCAAGAAATCGAAAGAAATCTGGTTTATCTCTTGTGGTTATAACTTGAACTATACATACACATGGCTTTTTATTCAGGCCCAATGGTTTTAAACAATTTACAAATCCAATTATGATGTAATCACACAGATAGACTCATTTGACGAGATTTGAATCAACCTTTCTGAATAAGGAGGCTATTTGGGGGAGTAATGATGAGACAGTTTTTTATTACCACCATTCTCATCGCTGCCTGAACGTCCACTATATCTAGCATACACCTCTGCTTTACTTTTCTTTTGTGTTTATTTTATGGTCCTTCAAAGTCAGGTTGTCGAGATTTATTCATTCCGCTCATGTGGTGACATTAAAGGAGCCGAACTGCATATGAATAAAAAAGAAACAATATGAGATGCGGTTTTCTTCTCACCGGGAAGAAAAAAAAAAGATGATCTACTCAGCTGCGCCCCCACACAGACTAAATGATGTCCCTCTTGAGGCAATTTGGGAAGCTTTTTCAATCCTGTTGTCTCCCTTTTCCCTCTTGATTCCTCTCCCCTGCACTTATATATCTCGCCATATAAAAGCGCACACCGACGGTAACCATCTTTGATTCTGTATTTCTGTCTTCCACCTGCTCTTATTGTACGTAAAATGACAGGAAGTGACAGGTAAGGGGTCGGACAAAGGGATGAGTGTGAGGGAAAGCCAAGCAGAGTGTGAAAGAGCACGGCTGGCTGGGTGAACAGGAAACCTTTCGACTCGAGATAATGCCTGATGAATGATGTCCTCCCCTAAGGCCCCCGAGAAGCAGGAAGTGTGGCTCCATATTAATTAGAATATGAATTGGATAGACCCCGTTATCTGATGGCTCAAAGGAATGAGAGCAGCATAATCCAGGCAGCAGCAGCAGCAGCAGTATCAGAGGTGTTTCAGCAAATAGTCACAGCTCGGGTCACGTTGCTCTTCTTCAGTCATCGTGACCTTTTTTCTGCTTAAAATAAGAAGCGAGAGTTGCTGGATGTCAACAGCTCAGTTTCTATAATTGCTTTTACGAATGCTGATTTATTTTATTGGTGGGGAAGGACTCAAAAGATAACAGAACAAACATTACTGAAGACTTCGGCAGAAGTCTGTATCTCAGTTCAGTGCTGTTTACCCGCAGATTACAAAATTGACTGTTTCAACTTTATTTGAAATGTGCAAAATGGCGTGCAAAATGCCGCATGTCTCAGGGGGTCTTTGACCCTTTAATAGATATTTAGCTCCGCTGGAAATGATATTTTCAGTGTTGAAATGCTTAAAGTTCGGACAACATTTTGTTGCAGTTGGCTCGGCATAGTACAGGATAAAAACAGCCTCAAGTATTTACATAAAATTAAATAAATTAAATGTGTGAACAGGAAATACTATACAAAAATATATTGCACATGTGTATTATTATATTGCACAATCAACTGAAGCAGTCCTGAGTAGGTGTGTGAGGGAGGATGAAGGATGGAAGTTGAGAGATCACTTGAGTTATTACAATTCATCCCGAGGGGCCGTGAATCTCTGTACTAACTGTCATGGCAATCCATCAGACATATCCAAGTCAACCTGCGGCGGGCGTGAGAGGAAACGTCAGTAGACTTCATCATCTGGGAACCATGAATGTTTGTACAACATTTCAGCAATATGCTTGCCACAATTCTTTGTTTCGGGGATATTTCAAATTTGGAGCAAAGTGGTGGACCAACTAGACCAACTGTCACTGACATAGAGCCATAGTGCTACGTGGCTAAGAAAAGAAGAAGAAAAAGGAAAGGAGAAAACATAAACGGAACTTTCTGAGGAAAAGAGTACAAGTCGGGTGATCATTTTAGAATAACGGTTAACATTTTTATTCTTTCATTGCACAAGGTGTTTAAAAGTAATCTGTACCGGACAAACTCACGGCCGTTCCACTGCCCGTCTTGTCCTGTGTGTCATGTAACACGAGCTGACAGTGTTTTTACATCGTTATCGCTCACTTACAGAAACGTCATCCTTGGTTTTCAATGAGCTGCCATCAGCACGCAGCATCTTTTACAAAAGTTCCTGCAGTCCTTTTGTGTGGCATGAGAGCCTGCTGGGACAAGGTTCATTATAGCCTGTCTCATTACAGCAGCCCCCACAGCCAAGAGCCCGGGGAGGTGGAGGTGGTGGTGGTGGAGCTGGTGGAGGTGTAGCATGGAAGTCAGAGCTCCTTGTTTTAGCTCTTTGGAAGTCAGTGGTTGATTAAAACGTTGCGAAGTGGAGGTTAATCAGCCACTGCCCCTCAGGGTGATACTGTCTTTCATGGTCTGTTTTAATCAATAAGTGTGAGCACTGGCACAGAGATGAACTCCTCCACCTCCTCGGTCGGAGCGCCTCCACTTCCTTTATACATACTCCCTATTTCTAGTTAGCTATTATCTATCCTCTCCTCGCGGATGTCGAGGGATAAAAGGGCGAAAGGTTGAATTTTTAAAAAAAATACTCCGACATATACCTCGTAGTTCAACGTGCTCGATGTAGGTCTCACGTCTCATCTGCCAGGAAGAAGTGTTAGGCTGCAACTTCCACATGATGTGTCTAACCACAGGAACTAATCCATCACATCCTGTGGAGATGCAGGCTGACATGCTGTCAACATGACTACACATCAAAGTCAAGAGGCGAGGTGTTTTTTTTTTTTGTTTTTTTTACACTTACAGTCAACTAAAAAAACTAGAAAATAACACCTGGTGTTCTTTTTTGACCGACAATTAGATTTAGCCAGCTGCATCATTCTTACAGCTAATTTTAAAGGGACAGTTCACTCAAATGGACAGTTCCTCTGACCTGTGGTGCTATTTATCCATCTGGATTGTTTTGGTGTCATAGAGATATCTGCCTTCTCAGCAACGTCTCACCTTAGAAATCACAATCCAGCTACTCAAGGTTATCCACAGACCTTGTTGTGTGATGTATCATGTGGGAACTATTTGCTTTTTTTACTGAACTACACCTACCAACTGTTGTCACTGCACAGAAGGGAAAAGGCATCCAATCCATTATACAGTATACGCCACCAACACCGACAAGTGTGGCTGCATCATCAGCTGATGCTCGGCGAAAGGAGACTTTTGAGTTTTGTGAGCTAGCTAACACACAGGACCAGCTGTACATGGTTGCAGTTACGGGTTTTGGTGAACATCACATCACCTAGCAGACTGTTTGGTGGGAGGTCTTTCTAATTGTGTATTTCTTTACAGTCTCATTCTTGGTTAGTTTTATCACCAACTGTGACTTTGAAGAAGAAAAATCATCTTAAATTAAACACCGCATGTGGCACAGTTCAAACAATATGTCTCTCTCCGTTCACTACCCTACATATTTTTTTTCTGAAATAAGGTCCTTTCTTCTTTTATCAGTTGGAGTAATTACCAATCAGGAACAAAACAGGAAAAAGGGTTTATAAATAAGGGAAATCTGGAGAGTTGGGGCGTTAAGGGTTTCTGAATGCAGGTTGAAAGGGATGTGTGCTCCTGTGATGAAGCTATTCCCCGGCAGGATTAGGGGTCTGTGGAAGTCGTTACGTCTGGTTTAGTGTGACGTCCCCTGGGTTCTGCTGCCGAGAGTTAGTATCAACACCTCCACTGTTTATTTGGACCGCCACTGAACCCAGGGTCAGTCAACCTCGATCACAACTAATCCTGGTGATGTGGTCCGAAGACACACACACACACTCACACACACACTCACATCCATGCATAAATATACACCAGGGCCCGATGAGGGAGCAGAGAGTTTGAAACTACCTCAGTTAGCGGAGGGAGCCAATGAGAAGCAGCTGTTGCGGCGCTGGATTCGCTTTCTCTCGAGTGTTTGCAATGTCGGCAGGAGGGACAACATAATTATCTTTACTGATTGTGGCTTAATCCCCACCTTGTGTGCAATTTAATACATTTTTACATTCTGTTAAGTAGCAGAACAATTTAACAGACCGTCTGTTTCTTCTTGATCAATATTCAGTAATGGTATTCTCATTGCCCTGAAAGTGTCTTTTGTTCACCGATGTGTCTGAGCCCTGCAGAGGCCCGAGGATTGATGCACCACGGAGGTTGAAACAGAATCGGAGGGTTTGTGATCTGCTGAGCGCGAGCGAAGACAAAACACTGCTTCCGACTCTCGTGGCTCCGGGATAATTGAAAATAAACAGCCTTGTGTGTCGCAGTGCTGCTGCAGACTAAATACTAATTTGTGCCGCAGACAAAAGAAACTAACAGTGCCTCAGATTCTGCTTTTGTGTAACTCCCCTCTGATAAAAAAAAAAAAAAAAAACTGCCCAATGGGTTAAACCCCAGCTGAATGTCTCGATTTCTACTCAAAGAGGCTTATTTGAATGTATCCCACAGAGCGCTCACTTTTTACTTCCTAGGTACTCTTTCATTGTGAGTCCATATCTCATTGTCGGACCACATTAGCATTAAACACTGCTGCTGAGCTGGACTTTGCCCCAGCAGTATAGTGACCTGCACCATGGTTTGGAAGAGAAGAAACAAAATTGCGTCATGATTTTGATTGTGGAAGAGTGGGGTTTTAAATGAGCACAACTAACAATGATTGTCTTGATTCTCCAAAGTCTGTTTCAGGTGAATACACTGAGCTTGTTTCACTCATTGTGACCTAACTTTATTTATGTAGAGACCAGCTGAAACGCCACTGAAAGTGCAGACGTAGAGCTTTTAGAAAGAATCACAGTCACTACCACAATATTTCGTTTGGGATAAAATCTGCCTGTTTCATGCCCTTTAGTATTCTTTTATATTAATTTAAAAAAAAATGTTTTCATCTGAAATATCAGCTTCAGAATCATGTTGATGGTATGGTGTCTTGTAACAGTGTGAATGCTGTCTCTATCACTTGTTTAAGCAACCTGTGTAACTTCAGTGAGAGGGGAGGATCACAATGTTACATACATGTTTAGTTCAACGTACAGGTTTTCAACATTTGTTACGACATGACTTTTGTTCATAGTTAGCACCTACATTATGTCTGACAAACTGTTACAGACCTGCAATTTGTATTTTACGACAGTGGTGTTGCACTGAGACACTGTGGGTGGGCGCCAAATCGCACAAAATGCCAACGTCTACATAATGTTGCTTTAAATTCACAAAGTAATTGGCTGAGTTTGCACTGACAAAGGATGCACATGGGGTAAATACAGTATGCAGTATACAGTAAAAATTGATGCAAAGAAGTTTTGTAAAAATGTCACCAATGTCACCTTGACTCTAGAGGGGTAAAGACCAAAGTGATTTCTTTAAATGGAGAGAATATTTGGGGAACTTGCTTCAAAAATGAACAAATTATTTAAACAGGTTTCAGTTGTCCAAAGATATGCTAATGATGTAAATGTTCTGCTCTTGAACTCTTGTTTCCATTAAGTTAACTGGGAGCTTAATTGTCCACGTGATGAAAAATGAGCTTCATCGCTCAACATTAAAAACGATACAAACGATTAATGAGCAGAAACTACGTCAACAAAACAATATAACACCAAATTTGTCTCAAGGAGCCATCTGATCTGTACAGCATTAAAAAAAACATCATCATTAGGAATACACTGTTTTCAGCCCGCATAGCCAACAGATTCATCGGTTATCACGCGTGCTCAAAATGCAACACATGCGCTTTAAAAGTAGCGATGTTTATGTGCCGTCTACGCTGCATGACATGCTGTGGGTTCCACGTTTGATGCATCTTTGATAAGCCTGTTATCCTGTTGGAATTTCGTCGCCTGCTTTACTCCGAGAGGCAGAGGCAGATAATCAGGGGAACTAATACATACGTGAAGGTTGTTATGCACAAGGTTATTTTTATCCATCTGTATTTTACTGAGTGCTCGAGTTTGTGATGCCGACAGCATCATAAAGTTTACTGTTAGCGCTGAATTAATGGACAAGGCCGCAGCTGAGTGCATGGATGTTTCTTTTGCCCCGTTTCTGCGCATACACTTGAACTGTCATCCGCAAATATATTATCACCATCAGGCTAGTGGACAAAATAGCAATTTGCATATTGTCAGATTTGCACCACATATGATGCCTCCAGCACGTGACATGTGTTTAATGTCTTGTTCTAGCCGACGACATGACAGTTTTGTGCATATATGCAGGCTTCAGACCAAATACTCATATTTATTCATACATGTCTGCTTAAAACACTGCAGAAACTGCCAGCTGATGATAAATGAGCCAGACTTCTGTTCTTAATTCTATTTAATATATTTTTATATCTCATTAGTTGGCTTATACTGGAACAACTACAGTCTGTTGCTGTCGGCAGCTGCATCTGTCCAGTTTCCCCACTAAGATGTTTATCTTATCTCCGATTCACTGAATAAACAAAAGGTGATGAATGAGGTTGGTTTGTTGTTTTTCTTGGTGGCAGCACAGACAGATGGGGAGAACATAACAAAAGAAAGATGTGTTGGAATTACAGGCCTGCAAGCATCTGTTCTGCTTGAGATTTTCTGTTTAGACAAATGTATTGAAAGTGAGCTGGGAACGTTGACGTTCAGAGTTTGTGTGAATCGTTGAATCGACATTGTTTTACATTCATTGTTCAAATTCACTGAAACCAAAAAGAAAAGTTTGACAGATTGCAGACTTTTGACATGAGAAGACTGATACAACTCTCACCTCTATCTCTGTAAGACTACAGCTAGTAGCTGGTTAGCTTACCTGAGCTCAAAGACTGGAAACATGAGGGAACATTCAGCCTGGCTTTTTCCAATATGGACAAAATCCAACTCTCAAGCTCAGTACTTGAAACTAGTGCAAATACCTTGTTTGTTTAATGAGGGAAAGTGTTGTAAATCCTCCAGACAAACTTGTTACCAGCAAGTTAAATCTCATTTCCCCAAATTCCCCCACTTGTTTTAAATGTGTCCTCTGGAGTTTGCCTGTAAACTAGGTTGAAATTTGCTTTCATAGATAACCCATTATTCCAATCCTTGACAAATAGAAAGTATTATAAATCCTTTGTTGTTCACAACATTGATTGCAAAGGGTCTTAACTGTTCTTCTCAAAAGGTCGTAGGCAGGTAAATGTTCTCTGTCTAATGCTGCCCACTGATTTTTAAATCCAATTGTGACTCGGATGTGCACTGTAACTGGAGTTGTGAGATTGAGGAGTCCCCATGATAATTACAGAATCATGCACATCTGCAGCTATACGTATGTGCTATAACACAACAGGCAGACAAAAGATTCCCAACTGTTTGGATTTGTTTCTTTTTAGAGATTTTTGTGCTGGCGTTGATACGGAAATGTTATGGCATTGTTTCGGTGTTTCGGTGTCTGCTCTCTAAACTCCGTCTTAACTAATCCACCGTGCTCCAAAATAGAAGCGGTGTGTATCTGCACCAGAGTTGATACGCAATGCAACGGATCCAGTGGAAGTGCACACGTAGACTAGAGTGAAACTCATCAGCTGCACCTCCATGGTGGACCAGAGACGGACCGAACACGGATCTGGTGGAATTTAGGGGTCACTCGCTTGACTAGTTGACACCACCTCCATATGGGCACTGGAAATAACATCTGTTACAATCCCGCTCGTGTTTCTCGGCCTGAATCGGAGCAACAGGGATGAACAGCAGGGTCCACAACCTCACGAAAATGGAAGGAAAAGTCCGACCGCAGCAGCTGGAGCACACCAGCGACGTCGGCTGAAGCTCCTCAGGTCTGCGGTCTCCTCTGATGTTCATACAGGGGAAGAGCGCGAGCGACGTCTCACCCACTATGGCGACGTTCAGGCTAAATCACCTAGTTCCATTTGCAGTGGAATAAAAACATGTGGTCCGGAAGCAACCACTCTCAAAGTCACTCACTTACTCGCGTGTTGACTGAAGAACTGCTCACGTCCAGCAGGAAAGAACACGTTTATCTCTGGCTCTTGCTATACGCCATTGTCCTCCCATGGTGCTTTTTTTTTCCTCCAGGGTACCTTTAATATTATACCCCCTTACACATTGCAGCCCACCTCCCCAGGGCACACAAGAACAACATTCTTACCAGTCTGGTTTTGTACTATATACTGTATTATGGTTCATCCAAAAATCATCCATTTTCTCTGCCGTCTGAAGAGGCACTGAGGCTGAATGAATAATAGGAGGAGGCAAAGCTAAAGCCAAATGATTTCCACCTCAGTGGCAGTTATGGAGAATTACAGTGATCCACCTGAACCTTGGGTCTGCTATTGTAATCTACGAGTGTTTGTCATGGAGATGAATGCTGATTGTATTGTCCTCCACAGTGAGCGCTAAACGATGTGATGATGACATGCGGCGTAAATCTGCCTCGGCTGTTATAGCGACAGAGTGGCATCACGTGCCTGGCCTCTCGTGTGTGTCTGTGCGTGTGTGATTTCCTCTTTGACATGCAGAGGGCAGCGCAGCAGTAATTAATGACGAGCTGCTAAATGGTGCAATGTGATCCTACATGGCAATGAGAAGGCATTGGTGCGGGGCCAGCCGTGACAATCAGCTCGGCAGAGAGAAGGCATAGGGGACAATCGGCTTAAAGCGGGCCTGAAGAGGATTGTTTGGGTATCAAGAGAATTTATTGTGCGGCCGTTTCACCGTTGGTCTATAAAAACACAATTTAGTCAGAGTGTCTCTCTGAGTCAGCAGGCTAGTGGGGGCATCATCTCTGTTGTTTCATGGCTGTGCACTTTTTTTTGCTACAGCTGTAGTTTAGGGTAATTGGAGGATCGGACACAGATTTATGCGAGACTTGTGCAAATTCACACACACACAAAAAAGAAATTAAATGTCCCTTTAAAGCACATGTGTGATATCATGGCAGAGCACTCGCTGGAGCCGTGATGAACACAGATTGTTTTCTGCAGCTGGTTATTGTTTGAGATGCAGCATTGCGTGTCCGACCGGCTCAGCTGGCAGGGAGATTTCATTAAAATACAACTTACGGTCTCTGTGTCAGGGAAGCTTTTACTGTCATTGGTTTGTGCATTACAATATCCTCGCAGTGATGGTTATTGCGATGGCATCATTTGACTTAAACGCTCCTGAAGAACTAATGAAGATGCTTTTCGGCTCGTACACTTCAGCAGAGCAGCACTCTGAAAACCAACGCTGACACATGGTGTAATCAATCGATGTTATTACAAAGTACTGTCTCCCTCACAGCTGCATCAAGGGGTTACATATCAAGTGCACTCAGATTTGATTGCTTCTTCCTGCATGAATGGGAACAAATTCACGTTGGCTGCAGAAACTTGTCCGAACATTCTGAAGTGTAAAGTACAGTAGCCGACGAGGGCAAACGCGCAGCAACGGCCAAACGCTGCAAATACATAAACAATGCAAAACCACACAAAACACATACAATGACAAAATACTGCCAATACAGAAAAGATGTGTCATTCTGGTTTTGTAGCTTTTCTGTATTGGCAGCATTTTGTTGTTGCATTTGCTTTGTGTGTTTTGTGTGTCTTTGGTTCTGCATCGTTTATGTATTTGCAGTGTGGTAGAGAGATCTTTAAAGAGAAATGTGGAAACGCTGTCTTGAACTGCGATCACCGGCTTGGCAGCCTTCTCCCCCTCAACTCCACAACCATCCGCCAAGTCAGGTCATGATCATGTAATATGAACTTGATATGACAATACGTAGTCAGCATAGACGTGTCCTGAGCTACGTCCATGTCAAGTTTACTCACTGGTCCTCGCTGTTTGGTTTGAATGTAGCTTATTAGCTTGATTAAGTGTCATTTGGGTAAACAACATTTTATCATTGTTAAAATTTGCAGCCTCATTTTGCAATGCAGTCTGAGAATACGGAGGAATGTTATGTAAAATCCATCCATCTATTTCTGGATCATGTGTTTCTGGACGTCAGCTATCACTGGTCAATGGGTGCATGAGGCAGGAAACATCTTCAGGCTTTTTGAATATCTAATATTTTAACACACTTCTCTTAATGAGCAGCACAATGAGTGTTCTTGAACTTGCCCTTGTCTCTTATACATTCTTGCAAAAAATAGTAACTTCATGATGTTTCCGCCGTGCATATCTAATGTCATGTGCTGTCATGTATAGGGGCAATGAAGGTTTCACTTAATTATTCGAAACCCTTGTCACTGTATATCTTAATTCAGATTTATTTATATAATGTTTTGTATACCAAAAATTCTGTCACGACGACTGCGGGTGCGTCTGTGGCCACTACATGAAGAGTTCTCCTTCTGGAAGGCTTGATTACATTCTCATGCAGCGGATCAACCGGCGAACCAGACAGCTCATATCACATTCAAATGAAATGCTAATTAATCAGATCTACACGTCCTCACCCCCAATGCACCATGGGACTACGGAGTCTTGTTCTGTCTGTCTCGCTGTCTATCTCCTCTCCTCCTCTGTCGCTGCCTATTAATGACTAGTCTTGTTCCCTTTTTTCCTTCCCTTCATTTGTTGACTGCGTTTTGACTGTTTTTCTTCCGATTTTCCTCGCCGCCATCCGAGCAGGTGCTCCTCAGGCTCGCCCATCAGCCTCTCCATCTTTCAATTTTCTGCCATGGTGAAAAGCACTTAAACTTATCGCTCCATCTGTTTATTACATGCCACCTCCACTTCCTTCTCCACCCCCTTTTCCTTCTCTCCTCCTCTCCATCTGTGTATTTGTGTTCTCAACAACCTTTATATCCGTCAAACTCCGCCTGCTAGTGCCCTTTACGTCCTTTACAACCGACACTCCCCAGGGTTTTTTAGTTTTTTTTTCAAACACTTAATGAATGCAAACTTTGAAAACAGGCCTTTATTGTGGTTCTTAATTCAACTGAGCAATTATTGACCTTGTGAAACTCATCATGTTTTCACAAAACAGGGAGTAAGCTCAGAAAAAATTCTGCAGACCGGTTTGCAGCTTCCTGGATGGCCGGTTGTCTGTTTTAAATTCTTTCAAAACTCTCTCTGTTGCACTTGACCTGTAATAGAAAGCACCACATATGGCAGCCATATTTCTGCTAACGGGATTGATATCCATGGGACTGGCAGCTAGAAAATAAAAAAAAGCTTTTTTCTGAGGAGAAGAGGGCAAATGTTTGGAGTGAACGTGTATTAGGCCTAACCTGCCAGCTCTCTCAGCTTGAAGAGAAATGTTAGCTGTCTCTGTTGAGACAAGGTCTGTTCATGTGTTTAAAACTGACTGAGAGACATTAGCTGCTGTTCAGATGTTGAGGAAGATGGGAAACGTTCATCTCTGGTGGGGAATTTCCCCCCATCAGTATGTAGTTACTTGTGTCATCGGGTGAAAAGCTTCTGTGTAATTATGATTTCTCTCTCCTTCACACTCTGGAGGTCTGAGGGGAAACGGGTTATTGATTCCTCTTGACATCGGCGCTAATTTCCTCTTTGGTGATCTGTTGAAATCACTTTGAGTGAGGAGTAATTAGCAAAATACGCCCTGCCTCTGGTGTTATGGCTGCTTTCAAAGACGTAAGAGTTGAGACGGCTACATTTTTTCACGATCTTGTCCTTTTTCCCCCCTTCTTCTCTGCCACAGATCACATTCTTCATGCTCCTGTCTGCGGTGTGTGTGATGCTCAACCTGGCGGGCTCCATCCTCTCCTGCCAGAACGCTCAGCTAGTCAACTCCCTGGAAGACTGTCAGCTGGTGAGACCAACACATGCACTCTCCACCTCTGACGAAATGTCCAGCAAGGATGAAATGATGCCAATCTTAAGTCATTCAGTCATTTTGTTGAGAGTTAAGAACTTCTCCTATATCTCTCTGGCAGTCGGCTGACCATATGTACATGAGGTTTTCTTGAATTGAATGTCTGAACCTGATGGATGCAATATGCCTCAGAAATCAAATTCTTCTTCCCAGGAATAACTCTACACCACACAGACTCTCATTTTATTAACCTCCCATGGTGCAGATTTACTTAAAGCTAATGAAATACGGGGTAAAAAGAAGAAAAAGCATTGAAGCTAGCCATTGCCTACCTCATAATGACAACAAAACCCATTAAGATCAGCTTCTATATGTTTTGCTCTACATTTCCAAGGTGTCCCATCAACTGCCACTGCCATATAACAGTTATAGTATACATGTATTGGTATCATCATGAGACACATTCTATGTAGCTCCAATCAGGCGGAGTGTCCCCACTATTATTTGCAAGTAATCAGAAGAGATTTAACACACTTAACATCACGAACATATCTGCATGGGTTGCTGTGGTAATGACGTACGCATCAGTAACTCTGTATGCTGGTGATGTAAGTTTGCAATCAGTCTCCTCGCACTCCAAACATTCACTCTGTCAAGTCTCAGAGCAGACAGTTTATTTCAGTGTGACCCCGCAGACTTGTGTCCGTCTCTCTGGATTTGATGTTGTGTGACACAAAAAGATGCTTTGAAAGACTCTGACTAGAGCGGTCAGAGTGACCGGACTGAGACACATCAGTAGATTTAAATTGCATTTTGGATCCAAACCACCTTCAAATGTGGCTTGGATCCAATTAGCAAGAATCCCATTTTGTGTTTTTTTTTGTTTGTTTGTTTGTTTTTGCTGTCCAATTTTCCAGAAACCATCAGATTTCATCAATTTGGATATGATCTAGATTTGCCAAGCAATTGATTTTGGGCTTGGTAGTCTGAACACAGCCACATGGTAGTTAATGAAGCTTCAAAGACGATTTCTACTAACAGACTCCTTCAAACCATTAAGCATGTTCTTTTTTTCCCAGACATTACAACATGTGATTGGTCATTGGCCTTGGAGCAACTTTAATGAAGATGTACCTGTAAAAACACTAACACAACGATATCAGATGATGCTACCCATTAAATATGAAGAGTTCATTTCAAAACACATAAAACGCCACGCTTACCTCAAAACCAGTTTGAGTGATATTCTCTCGAGAGCACAAAGGAAATTAATTGGGAAAATAAATCTAAATGGTTGTTTTTACAAACCAATCCTTCATATATGATGAATAATGCATAAATATCTCCTTTGTGTTGAAAATATGTGATCATACAGTCCAAAAAATTCCATAATAAAACAACTGTTTTTCCAGTAATGGATTGTTTTTGTTGTTTTTTAATGGCATGTCTGAGCAGCCTAACATGATATATATCATATCAGTAACAGATCAGTAACACATGAAACAGGTCATGAGACCATGAACAAAGACGAAGACAGCCAAAAGGTCTGAAGTGTTTGTGGTTAATGAGTTGGATCGCTCGAGACTCGAGTGTTGAGTTGTTGCTGCAGTTTGATTTGACCGTGAAGCCAGTAACTTTGAAGTCAGTGAGTAATAGGCATGTGCTCATTATTGTCTTCATGCGAGTCCGCAGTCCAAATTCACGAGGGTCGGCACATGTCAGGCAGCACTTCTGTTCCGAGCAGCCTGTAGAACTGAGTCAACATAAAAAAAAGTAAACTGAACTGTTTGTCTGTTAGTGACTAATGGCTCATGTTTATCACATCCATCTCTGCCAGAATCAAAGATCGCTAAAACACAGATAAACAACTTTGAAAGAGTGCTCCAGCTCCAGCTCCAGCGCCGCAGTGTTTGGAGCCTCAAAAGAGGCGGTTTAAAAAAATAAAAAATAGAAGTGTGGTCAAAATCATCCATCATCAAAGCAGACTGAGACTTCGACCGATGCAGCTTTCACACGTACACACTCATTAAAGGGGCCAGTTTATTTCAGGAGAAGTGCTTGTTTGATGGGCGAAAGTGCTTGTTCGATGTCTGACTGCGGGCTGTGTTCAAACACTTCTGTAACTTTCTGGAACAATTTGACATTCACAGTGACTTCACAGAACGATCGGCCAGTTGTGCTGAGGTGGGAGAGTCAGCTGAGTTTGAAACTCTTTATCAAGCGCTTTATTTATTCTTCACTCTCTCTGTCACTTTGCTTGTACAAATCAAGTTCAACACCACAAGCAACTTCGAACAAAGTGCTTCAAACGCCTTCATCCCTGATATTTATAAGATATTAAATCTCGCCCCGCTCTGTGATGTGAATTGAAAAACTGTAAACACTTTCACCTTTCTTTTCTCACATAAAAAGACACTTACTGTGAGGGAATCTTTCATAGTCGAGTGGAGTAAAACAAACAAACATGTGCCTTGATTTCACAAGGTTATAACAGCTGGCGCGAATGTCAGAGCCATTCACAGGTACATAAAGTTTAACCTTTCTTAACTTCACATTGTACCGCAGGGCAACTTGTGAGTTTTTGAGTAATGATTGTTTTTCGAGGTTTAGTTCATGATGAATGGCATCCTGTCACAGTGTCCTTATGTGTAAACTTTAGTTCTCATATTCTCCCCAAGTCCCCTCAGTTACAAAATGCAACCAAAATGTCAATCTCTTAGACTGCCTTACTCTTTGTAAACGCCCCTTTATTTCAAACATTATGGCATTAATTTGAGACACTGACTTTCTGCTATAAATTTTAAAGACGACCTGTTGTGCTTTTTCAATTTTTTCTTCCCCTCAGTGTGTTTTAGGTTATTAAAGATCTCTAAAGTCAGGAAGCCCAAAGCCTGGGCCAATGGGAGCTCCTCTCTCCCACGGAAAACCCTGCTCCAAAAACACCTCGTTAGTAGTCTCTGGTAATTGTTGTGACATCACCATGTCACATATTTGCATAACTTTTATCTGTATTAACAGTAGACGTGAAGCTAACCAGAGGCTAAAAACACGACAGAGGTGCTGCAGCACTTGACAGTATGAGAAAACTGATGTGTTTTTATGCATTAAAGCATGTAAACGTGTTGTAGTAGTGACCCAAAATAAAATAAGTCCAAAGTATATATAACTGCTGCTGACACAAAGGTTGCTGTCTCAGACATAATAGAGCTCCTCCCAACTGAAAAGAACATTACACAACTGTTTTTGTAAGTTGAGTCGAATGCAGTTATGTGCATTTTGTGGAACTCATTGCTTTAACCGGGGCTTGAAGTGATAGTTACGTGCTCTCTACACTGGCATTTTCAGCAGCAGTATTAACACAGTGAAAAATAGGAGCCAGCGCACTTCAAAAAATAAGTGTATTAAGCGTTTCCTCCTTGCTGCTGGTGATCAGAGGTAGTTGGACACAGAACACTCGGTCTTCACATTTTCATAATGAGATGCTAAGCTGATTATTTAAGCTGAATTTATATTGCCAGAGGTTCCTATCTTTTTCACGACTGAAGAAGTCCCTTGTGATCCATCCAGTACCCAACCCACTAACCCGAACACTTTGACATTAGAAGCAGCTTTTCTCCCCCACGCACGTGGGACCAGCCGAGTACACCAACTTGCTTTATGAGGCTCCCCGGAGAGCCTCCCCCAGTCGTGACTGAAACGTTAGCGTTCCTCATATCCTCTCCCCAATGTAATTAACCCATACTTGTTGGGTTCATGTCCTGCTTTCTCTCAATCTGGGACACATAGAAGAAGTATACTCTACCTCGATCCCTCCCTTGGAAGCTCCTCATGTCTCACAGCCTCTCTTCTTTTGTTGTACACTCACCATCAGCCATGTACATCTCTTTGAGTGTAGCTCCTCACTGTGTCTCTTAAGAATATAGTTAATGTCAACAATAAATGTTTCTATTTAGGACAATACATCAGTGCACCAAGCTCAGGTCTGATCTGTGCGTGTGTGTCTTTGTGTCTGTGTGTGTGCGTGATGTGCGTGTGTGTTTTGTGTACGTGGCGTGCATGCATGAGTGTGGATGTGTGTTCCCCCCTCCTCCCCCCCAGCTCAAGTTTGACAGCGATGGAGTGTGTGTGTGCTGTGAGCTCCAACAGCAGAGTTCGAGCTGCAACAACCTGGGAGAGACGCTGAAACTGAATCCACTGAGGGACTGCAACACCATACGCCTCCGTCTCAAGGTGAGTGGGAGGAAGCGTGTATTTTTATTTTGCGGATAGAAGCTGGACAGAAGTTCAGACTGCAGCTAAATTGGAATGATTTGTCAAATCCAGTCTGCAGAGCTCTGACTTCTGTTAGTGGTAGATGGCACGACATGGTGTACCACATGCTCTGCTCCCAAGAACTCAGCAGACATCCATTTGATTTTTTTAGGTTAGTATTTCATCGCTGTTTGAAAAGTTTCTGTTGTGGTCGACTCATTCAGCAATGTTTCATGCCACCATCACTGCTGGTTTTAAACTCACTCATCTAGTGAATTTTTCAAATCCATTAGAGAGCCAAAACTGAGAGACGACTTCAGAATATCAACACATTTTACAGAATGATCTGAAGTTTCTGTCTTTTCTTAAACAAGCTGCAGCCTTGGCTCTATGGCAACGGTAGTTGGTCGGTGGACCCAGTACTTTGGTCCATATTGACATGTCTCAATAAGTATAAGATGGATTGCCATCAAATTTTTTTCAGACATATGAAAAGTCCAATGGATGAACAGTAATGACTTTGGTTATCCCCTGACTTTAGCCTCCCAACTATGAAAACACATATATTGATTTTTCTCTACTGGAAAAGACATACAATATAGCCATCAGCAAGTAGAGAAGGTGTGTTTTCTTACCAGTAACTTTCAGCTCCCTGGTGATCTCCAGCCAGCCAGCACCTTATTGAGGGCTTTTACAAGAGGAGATGAACTTGTATAGATATCTCATTTTAACTTCATTCATCAACTCTTCCTTGTCTACGGTGTGCACTCAGCACAAGTGAAAGTAATGAAAATCGATATAGGGTGGCATGCTCAAAACAGTGCTTGGTGCTGCGCTGCGTCACTCGCAGCTAGTTGGGATACTCCAACAGGAAACAATTAAATCAAGATGATTTTTTCAGTTTAGACATGGTGTCTCGATGAATTTCATCTAGTCATAAGGTCAAATTCCAGGTTTGTCCAATTATGAGCAAACACCTGCAAAACATGTCATTCCCTTGACCCCCAGCAGTGCTTTGTTTAAAGTACTAATTATCAAATGTTAGCATCCTGTTAGAAGTTGGACTCTGTCCTGTAACAAAGGTCACCTTGACAGCTTTTCATTCGGTCAAACAGATTAACATGGGAACCATGAGCTAATCATGGTGTGGCAGTAAAATTGCTTACAGGCCAGCCCCACCTACATAAAAATATAAACAAAAAATGTGAAAATCTAAGGGGGGAATACCCAGTGTCCGCTACTTGGACAATAAACAACAAATGCCTCTTCTGGGTGTAACAAACACAATGCCTCCTACCATCCCCAGGGAAGTAAAATGTCTAACTGAAGGTGCTTGGATTTTAAGGAGTTCCCAAATAAACTCAGTTTCCTCACTAGAAATGATGTAGGCAGCCAAAAAAACCCAATAGGGCCTTAACAGAGTTTCTGACTGGCAATCTAAGGGGACTGAGGTTCTCAGTGAGGGTGAGAGCCACCGGTGTGCCATTTCCCATCTCTCTTAAGCCTTTATTAAAAAGGATGTCATCACACCTTGATTGGCTGGGAGGGAAATGTCCCAAGCTGCTTTCACTCCTCAACCAGTAGTCAGTCTCTCCTGGGCACAGGTGATCTCAATCCCCTGCAATTGTGAGTCATGAGGGATTTTGGAAAATCAGCCCAAAACAAAGAAAAATAGCAAGTCTCAGACAATGGGGTGTCAGCAGGGTGTGGCGTGATGAGAGAACATGGTCAGGAGCCATCTTCACACACAGATGAGCCAGACAGTACAGGTGTGCCACATCTCCTCTGGTGACCCTGGCCTTCCCTCCACCTGTTGGCATCCTGGGATATAACCTGACACAAGTAAAAAAAGACACACACCACTAAAACAGAGGACAACCCCTGTGTCGTCACAATGCTAAGACGTGAAATGTAGATGGTTAACATAGTAAACATTATACCTGCTTCACATCAGGATGTTAGATTTTGTAGTTGTGAGCATGTTAGCATGCTTGTAGCATTTAGCCCAAAGCACTGATGTGCCTACAGCCTCAGAGAGCCGCTGGCATGACCACAGACTCGAGCAGACTAGCCCTCTATCATCTCCAATGAGAATGAAAACCATTAACTTGAGTAACAGCCAGTAGTCATTAAAGAATAATTATCTTTAAATTGCTAAAATCCTCACGTCTAAACTGATGTCGGCCGGTTTCCTCTCTCACTGTGTAACATAACCCATGTGAGAACAGTCGAACGACGCAGAAAACACACACAAAAAAAAGAGAGTGTTCAGTCCTCAGATTAATTGAGCAGGAAGTGCAGAATGGCAACAGCATTTGTCTTTCCCCAAGAGGCAGACCTCTTAGTATGCAGTGTGTATCTAGCCTGGGCTGGCTGTAGTTTGCGAGTGCATGATCTCCGTAGATTATCTTGACTCAGCGTGTCAGCAGGAATGATGTACAGCCTGTGCTACTGTGCCTTTATTGGATAACGACAATCATATCCATTCATTTTATGCCCCTGATTGATTATAAAACATTGATAACCAAATAAAAGACTTCGCAGGATGAAGCGTGCCCATGAAAGGAGGAAAGATCAAGCACATTTGTCATTTTGATCATGGCTCATTAAAAGAGATATGGGAATTGGTGCTGTAAACCTTTATTAAGAGCCAAAGTGGTCAGATGTGTTGAATTATGTCTAAGAGGAAGCTGTCACGCCCGAGTCTCCAGAGTCCTCAGCCATTTCAGATGGCTGTTAGGCTGTCGCTGGTCCTAATGAACTCGTGATGCAGCTGCCATATAGCGTTTCCATCGCTGAGGCACTAGACTCGGTGATGGACCATGTTGACTTCTTATTCTCACTTTCTTTTAGATTAAAAGTTTTGTGTTTAGCAAGCAATCGGCTCTTTCCTGGCTGCCGCTGATGTGCGCCTTCAGTCTTTGCAGACACATTTAATTTCCACCTCGTTCCTCTCTTCATTTCAATGTGCACTGCCGGGGGGTGTAAACTATCACTGAGAGGGAGGACTCAGATAATTTGTGATTTCCTGTATAACCTTGCTGTGTAACTCACTAACCTGACTGGCTTGAGGCGAGGTATCTTTTAGAGGTTAAATATCTGGTGAACAAGGCATGTTAAACAGTTTCCTTGGAGGCATTATTACATTTCTTCTTGCCTGGTTGGATTTATTATGTCATTATGTACGCTGTCGTCACGAGGGAAATCACAGAAATGCACCGTCTCGCGTCTGCGCGACAGATGCATTCCCATAACTGAAATGAGCTCAGATGAAGACGTCATAAATACTTCTTGTCTCTCTTGAAGCTCTCAGTTTGACTTTGTGAACAGTCGCACACAGGTTGGTTTCTGTGTACTGCTGTGTGCAGTAATCTCAGACTTAACGCAGGAATAAGTCCTCACACTACGCACCTGCACAGCTGGATAGATAAATGAGTGACTGTGAGCAAATCTCAGCCAGACAGCTCTCACGGAAAGCGTTCATTACATGTATGTAGTGGATGTACAGGGCTGATGTTTGGCGTTTAGATCCTGATTTCGTCGCGCCATCCAGTCTCTCGTTATTAGTCAGTCGTTCCCTGCGGTTTTCGTATTGTGTTTGGCATTGTGTGCTCCGTTGTCCCACATCAGACGCTGTTCTGCCGATTGATTTTATTGAATTTGTGTGAGACGCTGTCTCGCTGCTTATTCGGTGTTGAGAATATGCTCATTTTTCATCTCCGCCTCGCCATCTCCTGCAAGTAAGACCACACAGTCTGACAACATCTGTCCACAGCGAAGCAAGGACACACAAGTAAAGAATATATAGGTTAAATTTTCAGTGATATGTCGTGTCAGCACTGTGCTTATGGTCTGCTCCGGTTAAGGCACCGAAACCACTTGGTTAGGGCGAGATTGGCTTATCTGCTTCTGTCTCCTATATTACGGCTGGGCAATGTCCCAACATCTCTTCCATTCTGTCAAATGTTATAAAAGCAAAGTGGTCTCTCACTTTCATCATAATTCACCATCACCATCTCCTCTCCCTGCTGTCTTCAGAGTCAGTTTATACACATGTAATCTGAACATGATGTGACATGTAATGAAGAAATGTCAGTATGAAATGAACAAATTTAACATATACGTGGTTCACAGAAACAAACAATGCTAGACAGGCAGGTCAAGAAAAAAAAGCATAATGTTCTGTGATTGGACTATTTAAGCTCTGTAGGTATTAGGTGAAATTCCATCATGTATTAGAAAACCTTGTCCTTTACTCTTCGTTTAATGCTTTATAAGGAGCGGCATCACAGAGCTACAGCATCTGCTGCTTTCTGTCATGGGGAGTTAGAAAATCTGTGAGGGGCTTTGCCAACAGTCTGTACTGACCCACCCCGAAACTGCCGCAGGGCTTCCTGAGGGAAGTTTTGGCTTTTCTGTCAGATGCTGTAAAAAGCTGCTTGGGGATGCCAAAGAGAGTGGAGATGAGTACTGAGACCTGCGCCGAGGGTTAGTATCAACAGTAGCTCGGGAGAGAGAAAAAAAGGGTGCTGCCCTCTGCTTCTCTGAGCCTGTTGTGTTTTGAGAGGCTGGAAGGAGCAGCTAGTGTGTAGTTTGTAGAACTTTACGGTTCGAGAGGCCAATTAAATCCTTTGTAAAGGCCCAGAGTGTTACACAGTCTGGGGGGTTGTGGTTTGACTTGGCAGCAGGTGTCACTTCCCTGGGCTGGTGCCACGGTACTGTAGCAATCTTAACAGCAAAGGCGGAATCAAATAACAGGTGTTTGGCGTGTTTGACCATTTTTCAAAGCACAACAGAGAATTTGAGTTTTATCGCTTTGTTTCTCTTATCTTTCAGGCTTAACTGTGGTATAAAAACATGATTTGCAGAGGCCTGGTACTTTGGGTGAGGTATTTCATTACAGTGAAGTCATAACTGCTTTTATTGGACATTATGAATCTTTTATTGTGATCAACGCTATGTTGTAATTGCCTGATAATAAACTTGTCTGTGCAGATTGATTTGTCCATGCTGGATTTCCGTTTCTGAAACAGGTTTCAAGTTTCCACTAGTCAATTTTTCCTATGGCAATGAAGTGAATTTATCAATATAAACCTGGCAGTCAAGTGGCACAACTCTTCTCCAGCAGAAGAAATTCCCTTCATTTGTCCCAGATGTTGTGACTTTACTATACTGCAATTCACATTAAGCTAAAAGTAGTGACAATCTCCTTTCACCGTTTCTTTTTAATGACTGGCTGTGCTTCTCTGTTTAAAAATGTCCTCCAGACTTTCCTCCTACACAAAACATGTTCCAAAACTGTTCGCTTCCAAGGCAAACATGTATTAGATGTATTTTATAATTGGCACCGCTCTACTTCAGCTTCACTGGTTCCAACTCATCTCTTCTTTAACTTCCAGCTCACACAGACTTGATCTCTGGCAGCTAGTTACTGGACATCAAACATGTTTGAGAAACAGCTGCAGGGCTGAACGTCTCAGATGCCAACTTGATCCATTTTATGTATCACAGACTTCAAAAGGAATGGAAGTGCGTAATGGGATCTGGTTGGCAAAAAAAAAAAAAGAGCCAGCTCTTGCTTCGCATGGAGGCTTCTGTATAAAGTCAACAAGTCTGACAACAACCTACTTCCTGGTTGATCTGAGAAGGGAGCGACGGCTGTCTTCTCTGCAGATGATCAGCAGACTAATGCGAGTGGGGTTTTGTAATGTCACTGGTAATCATGTGCCTCATGGATCTCGTGAATAATTTGTGCGACAGGCTGGAAAACACTTGGTGTGGCAACTGGGGAGCGTCATTCATGAGCCTGTGTCCACAAAACAGAAAAGAGGTGCGGTGAGGTTTTGATTCCACGGCTGAAAGCCTCTTCCTGTTCCTTTCTTTTCAGGAACATTTCACAGATAATTTTGGTGGGGGGGCGTATTTTTTTTCAGCCAGCACCATGAATGCTGGTATCATTTTGTTTTTTGAGCACCTGCGAGCAAGTTTCTGTTTTGTTGGTAGATAATTTGGAAGCCGATTTGCTTCACTTCCCTGAGTTTTGTGGTTTTGTCTCATCTCTTGACAGTCGCACGCTTTTTGAGAAAAGATGTGCTTTCATTTGAATAATCGCAGCAGCTGTGTTAATACATTTTTTGTGGCAAATGAAACCTATGAACTTCATGAAGAAAATGACCAGTATATATTTTTTGATCATGTTCAAACATCAGAAGCTCCTTTCTCACTGGATAAGCTCTGGTTCTTTGACTGATTTTTATTCAGATGATGGCTACGGCCACACATGATATATAAACACGATATACGCAAAATATATTGCATCCCGTTCACTTCCATTCTGTGCAAGTGAATGAAAACATTTGAATCCCCTTGTTGTGGTATCACTGTTCCTGTGCTCTTCTTCAGGACATGAATTCATCTAATACCGTGTCTTCGCTTGTTAGATCGCACAAGACTCAATATGTTTTACAGATGGAGCCGTTTAAAGATGAGAGGAATAACCCAAGCAGCAGCATGATGGGGCTGCAGTCACCAGTCTCTTCTCTGATTCAGGATGCTTGGCTTGTATTTCACCAGCATGCACATTTATTTCTGCTGACAGGTTCAATACCGACTTCGTCCTCTCTCCCTTCGCTGCATTGGCAGGGTGTGAATGTGGATACAGTTATGCTGGTGCTAAACCATGGATGTTTATGAGGTTGTTTGCTGGGCTTGCACGGACCTCACATTTCTTTTTATCAGCATCATTTAATGTTTTCAAATGCATTCTGGAAACGTTACCACTGCAGACTCTTCTGAGCAGAGACATTTGTAGAAGCATTCTCTCACTGCGGTAACGTCCTGCCGCTCTCTGCTCAACTTGGTTACCGTACTGGTGACGTCAGCGCTGTTTGTGTCACCTTCTTTTATTTCTTTGTTTTCTCCTCTCATCCCTGATGTCCATAATATGACCTGTCCTCTCCCCTCTCTCCTCTCCCCACCTTTTTTTCTCCCACACCCTCGTCATTTCTCATATTTTTACCTCCTTTTGTCCCCCGCTCCTCTAACAGTCTCCCCCTCTCCCCCTCTCTCCTTTAGGAGTTGCTGTTCAGCGTTTGTGCCCTTAACGTCATCTCCACCATTGTGTGTGCCCTGGCCACCGCCATGTGCTGCATGCAGATGGTCTCGACTGATGTGCTGCAGATGGTGGGTGTGATGGAACAACAATAACTGATTTTATTTGCTTTTCAGTGACCAAACAAACCAAATTTCTTAGTCTGGAGATGACTATCATCGGGTGAGATAAAGACCTGCTGAATGATACGCCAACCTTTACCCGTTCTGTGATGTTTGTGTTTTTGGTTGAATCATCCTGCTTTGTAAACTCGCACAGCGAAGGTCAATTGCCACAGGACCTGCCTCTGTCTTCCGCTTCTCAAAAATATTTGGATGGATCCGCATCTCATTGGAATTTTTCCTCAAAGGTGCGCCGTCCTCAGCCTGACCCTCTTTTGTCTCGTTATGTGGAACAATGAGACTATTACCAACAGCTAAATGCTTTCAGTCATGAGGGAAATTAACATGGCCGGGCTCCCTCTGTGTTTCACACCAACAATAGTTATTTCATGCCTCTAAACACATCAACAACTGGAAAGGTATGGAGCAGTACCGCCAACACGATGCCAAATAGGAAATAGCTTTGCAGAAATACTTGATGCAGGAACCATTTACACATTTTATGGACTACGCTGTGAGTGGTGTGCTTGGTGAAACGGGTCTGGATATTAAAACCGCTGCTCTAGGCTGAATGCGAAGCCTGGTTTGTTTAAGAATGGTTTAAAGTTGTGGGACCTCCTCCATTCTTTTTGTAGCAAGTTAAATGAATTAAAATGAATCAGAGTGAAAATAGAAATATTACTGGAGTTTCATCTCCATTGAGTCATGAGTCAACAAAGTCTCACAAATGATAATATGAGTTTTTCTTAACCCTCTTATATTTGAGTCAACTGGAAACATTAATACTACAGAAATTCGAAAAAAAAAAAAAAAGAGGCGCAACTGTGTATAATCTGGATAAATGAAAGGGTTCAGATCAGTGCTTTCATATTAACAGTGGGTCAAATGAATCCATATATGTGTGAAAGAGAGGGAGCTTTTTAGCATCTTTCAGCTTGTTGTTTTGGTTACCACAACTCGCCTGTTTTGCCTCGCTCTCACTGCTCTCGTTGTTGGCGATGTCGTTGTCGGACATTGTTGTCTGGAGCACACAGTCAGCTGCTAGAGAGTCTGATCTTTCCCTCAGGAGTTGGTGGAGACCAAAACAGAGCTGAACTAGTGAATACTGGACTTAGATCCACTAGGTGTCCAGAATAGTCACTCTAAATGAATGATGATAGAGTTCCATGTTCACAAGATATTAGTTAATGTTTTGCTTCATCTACTTTACAAGAAGATTTAATGCCAGTGTTGTGTTCACCTGGGAAGCAGACAAAAAGAGTTAATATGGCTTATGTTTAAAGAGCAATAACTACATACCTGAATACTGCTTTGACCTCTTGGATAGGATTGCAAGAATGAGATGATTAAGAAAGCAAAAATAAGTTAATCTGAAGCCATTTGATTTATACAGCAATTAAAAGTGACACATCATTCTCACGTTGGAATAAGGACTTAATTCGCCATGGTCCCTGCTTCAGTGGCCTACTTTCAGATTATCAGATATTATTCCCGGACTACCTTACTGTCTAGTCCTGCAGATATAAATGCTCTTAATTTTTGGAATTGGGGGCAGGTGTATAGCACCTTTTTAAACAAAAAGGCAATTCAACGTGCCTGGCATGTTAAGATAAACAGATAGAAAAGACAACATGAAAAGACACACATGATTTTATAAAGGGTGAAAGAACATAAAACATGAAAATAAGTTGAAAAAGAGTGAGAGGAATCAAGCAGAGGAAAATAAAAGGACAAAAGCACTGTGTCTTATCTCCAGCATTTTCAGAGAGTTTCCGAGAGTGGCCTCGTTTTCCATTTGCCACACGAGGTGTTAACCTTTTATTTAGCTCAGTAAATTTAGCCAAGTCAATAGCAGCCGTGGCAGCCTGGAGATTAAAAAGCGGGCTGGCTGGGACTGGAAAGTTGTCCCACTTAGAAAAGTCTGAGTGAGGAAAGCCTTTTAAGAACTGCTGTTCGAGGTACCTCTGAGCAAGGCGCTCGACCTGCTGCAGTGAAACCTGTTCGGTGACCAACAGCACTGGTATGAATTCGTGTAACATCTTGAAACAACAGCCTGGAGGTGTCTGAACAGACTAAATTTGCTCGCTCATGTCTCCCTGGGTAAATGATGATGAATAAACAGCTACACACCGTGTGTACTAATGGCCTGACAATGGCTGTGTTTGTGCTGTGTTTCAGTTTATGCCGCACAGAGCACGAGCCCTAAATGCTGACTGTATGACCCCCCACGGAACCATCCTCCACCAGACTCTGGACTTTGATGAGTTTATTCCTCCCATCCCCCCGCCACCGTACTACCCCCCGGAGTACACCTGCACCCCCTCCATGGATGGACAGAGGTGAGAGGCAAAACACTGAACTCATCAGCATCACATTTTTGCTCACCGCTACCAGTGCATCATCTGGCACGCGTGGATAGTTTCAGGGAACACACAAAAGAAGGTGTTGTTCGTTTATTTGTTGAAATATAAAGTTATAAAGATAAAAAAAATACCTTGTGTTGTGGCCTTTGGAAATCCTGTATTTGATGACTTTTTGAATGACATTTCAGAGGAAGAGCCTCAACTTCTGCTGTTGCTGCTTATTACAGTTTAGCGCAACATATTTCGTTTCAGCTCTGTTGTCTACCATGTTGTAAAATCAGCCTGTTATCAGCCAAGGTAATTCCTCTGGAGTCTCTTCAGGGCTGCGCTATGTGGCTTTACTGCTGCTGTCACAATAATGACGGCAAGGTATTATCAATGATGAAATCAGGGCCATTGTAGTTTGTATTCATGCTCTTGTAATGATATATTATTATTGCTGTTATTATTGTATCTTTAGCTAATTTCCTTTTCTTGTGTTTGTCGTCTTCTCTCGTTTCATTTTTGTTTCCTCTTTGCTGTAAAGCACTTTGGATCAACTGTGTTGCATATTTATAGTTGAGTAGAGTATATTTTCACATTGAAGGATAAGTTGATAGAAATAATTCAGTCATTATATCATGCCGATGGAAAGCCAGGTGAGTTTTTTGCACTTAAGAAAACTTTTCTGGGGCTTCACAGCAAAACAGTCCTGCCGCGTTCTCCTGAACAACTATTATAATAATGACTGAATTTCTGTTTTTGGCTGAACATATCCTTTATTGACTACATAAATCACTACATGTTCTCTTAAAACTACATTGTATCTGGTATTTCATTTTTATCAAATACATGTAAAAACCTTTGGAGACCTACCTCACAGTTTGCTGCAATATGTTTTTAAAAATAGAAGTCTGCCAGTTGCAGCAGGTGATCAGTAGATCAGGATGCAGGTACCGGCCTCGGTGTCGTCTCCTTGAACTGCATATATTCCTGCAAGGGGGATGTTTGGGGAGCTGGCAGTCACACTTGAGCTTGTATTCCAGTTTATCGAGGCACATCAACCAAAGAAAAGCAACAAGGCTTTTTACTTGTGGAGGAGCCGAAAGGATGAGGACTGTTGAGGGTGTTTGTATTCAATCCTTCAACCAGATGTTGAATATACTGATACCAAAAGTAACATTTGCATCCAAAGACAAATCCACATCCATCATGTTAAGCAGCAGTGGCGTGTGTCTGCGTGACTGTGACCATCACATGTGGTTTTGTCATCTACGGTCAGCTCAGAGCTTTTCCCTTTCGTCAAGCAGCTGTGGCATCCCCGTTCTCAGCTGCTGTGAGGAGATGGGCTGACCCCTCCCTTCATCGCTCCCTCCATTTCCTTGCCAGGGCGAGTGCTGCTGATTTAGCCATTTGGCAGGAAGCCACATCTGTTTGTCAATTATGCCATAAATATATATACAAGGCAGAGGAAGCATTTATGGTGACCATGCCCGGGGCCAGGGATGTGTCATGACATCATCATGCCTCGGATGATTGGTGGAAACTCTCAGGCTGTATTTCATGCTCCGCCACTTTAGAGGAGAATGGGGTTGTAATTAAAAGATATGACCGCACGCATGGCTGCTCATTCTTAATTGGCACCATATGAAACAGTGGTGGTGCACGTGGAATAACACTCTACTCATACATATCGTCTGGAGTGGAGCGTCGGGGACAAGGCGATACTTCTCATGCCTCCTTTCCTAATGTTATTAAAAGAAAATATATTGTATTTCTGACTCAGATATGATGGATTTCTTGAACACTCTGCCCTCTGTGACTGGATCAGAGGAGAATCCGCTTTTATTTTTCTAGAGACGTTTGGATTTTTTTGTTATTTTTTTTTTAACTACTGTTTCACTGAAACTCTGATATTGTGTCCCTGACAGAGGCCTGCATCTGGACTTCCCCCATTCTCCATTCAGTGCCATCTATGGGGTTCCCATCAACAGCCCCGGGACTCTGTACCCAACCGACCTGCCTCCTCCGTATGAGTCTGTGGTGGGTCAGACTCCTGCCAGTCAGGTAAGAAGATTCAGCAGGATCTGACTTTAAAACAACAGTTTCCACGTCTTTTTTCTATGGACATCTGGGCGTTGACATTACACTGATTTCTTGAGACAGGAAGAGAGTAATGAGTAGAGAGAGAGAGATTACATTATGTGCAGTAAAAGCGATAATACTAAGAGTCTACAACCACGCCAGCAGCTTTTGTTGTGGTGATTTTCCATCTTTCCTTTAATCAGCCTTCAGTAGCTTTAATTAAATAACCACTAACAAGCTGGTAGGAACCAAAACATTGAGACACAGAAGAGCCAAACTGTCTGCTTCATCAAGTAGTTTATTATTGGGATTGCAGATTTCAAATATATCAGAATCAATTGAAAATTGCCCTAATTTAATTTCAATTCCTGCTGCAGTTGATAAATTACTGGTTATTTCTTTAATACATTTCCAGAAAACTTTCAAATAGTTTCTGCTTTCTTCTTGCTAATCAGATGATTTTAACTTTAAACAAGCTTCTGTCTGACTTTCTATCAGCAGACTGGCTAAATCAAAGTGAGATGTTTCTGTTGGGCTTCGGAAAGTCAGTGAATTGAATAACATGTTTTAACCATTTACATTCTCACCACTTCCTATGATTCCAGCACATCAGTCCTAAGAATTTCCTAAAATTGCCATTTTGTATATAGTTAGCGGCCAGAAATTGCTACTTATTTACAGATACAACAGGCCTGCTGATATAATATTGTTATTCAGTAATGTTGGGGTTATTTCTTAATCAATTTTGAGCTGATTGTTGTGGTCTTTGGGGGGTAATGTCAAATAATTTTTAAAGATGTTACTTACCATGCGATTACCATGAAATCTGTGGACCTGTGAAATTAAGTGCGACACAAATTAATCTCAAAATAGATAGGCTTGGATTCAGAATACGAGCAACAATATTTCTCCTTGTATCGATTTCATGTGATGCTCTTCCACGTGGGCTGAGATATTTTCTGAGTTTAACATATGATCACATGTCGCTACGAATGTATTAACTTGTTCTTTGATGTTCCTCTCCAAACGGATTGCATTACTTTTCACCTGTGTCAAAAGAGAATTCCTGCTGTGTTCATCTTGTGTCTTTATGTTGAGCTGTTGCCTTCAAAATGCAAAAAAAAAAAAAAAAAAAAAAAAAAGGAAAATCAAAGCCTCAAATCACAGCATCATCAGACTTAGTGAGACGGTCTCCCTTGACTGTCACGTTGAGCTGATCGGAGCTCTTTTCTCAGGCTGAGGCTTCACTCCATCTCATTGTTCACGGCTAAAAATATCTTTAAAACGTGCGAGCAGATGCTTTTATCTTCCATTATGTTCTCAGCATCATTTACCACCTCAGGCTTTTAATCCATAATTTCCATTATACATGTTAAATCCATAGTTGTCTTTGTATCCTGTCTGAACAGCGACCTTCAGATTGCAAACAGCTGAAGGTTTTCTCACTAATTGATTAGCATCTGTAAGTAACATAATGGAAGCAGGCACTGATCGATGGGACCAGCTGAGAGAACAGTCAGAGACCCTGAAGAAACTCAGCTGCTGACCCTGCATGCTGTGATGTCATGTGAACATGTATGTACCTTTAAAAGCACATTAGTGGACCAAATTAATGTTCTTATTCATTGTTGAATTATTGTTTACTCCACCTCTACACCTGCCGTTCCAGCTGAGAAATGTCGTGGTCCTATAGAGCCCTCTACAGACCAAACTGTGGTGTTGAGGGTTTAGAGGCACGCGGCAGATTTAATGCAGGGCTCTTTTATCCGCTCCTTTAATCAAACACTGCTCCACCTGTCTGCTAATACTTGTCTCTTTACAGGTCACCACCAGCATAGAGCAACAGGCCACCGAATCCAGTCTGTGCGAGAGAAACACCACTGCAGGCTTCAGCACTCAGGGTAAGGATAATTGGAGCGAGAGATGCAACCATCGATTAGTCCATCGACAGGATAATAATCCCCAACTACTTGATAATTGATATACTATTTAAGTAATTTTTCATGAGACAATGGCAGAAATGTAGAGAGATTCCCTGCCTTTTTTCTATTTAATGCCGTACTAAACTGAAAATCTTTTGGTTTTAGACTGACAGAATGTGACATTTAAAGAACTTCACTTTGAATTTTATAAAATTGGATAGACAATTTTTATTATTTTCTGACCAAATGATAAAATGATAAAACTGGATCAGATCAGTCGGTAATGAGAGTCATTTCTAGCTGTAGCCCTGACATCATTCTGATGGTACTCTTTTCCCTATTTTCAGCCTCAGTGGACAGTGCGTCTCTGATGGTGTCCGAGGTGGCTGATCAGGACCAGACTTGCTCCTCAGAGGACTTGTGCTCCCTGGAGGTCCAGGGCTCTGACTCCTCTCCCTATGGCACGCCCCACACAGCCCCCATCGATGGAAGCTGCACCAGCCTGGAGCTTTGTACACGCCGGCGCGGCCTGTCCAACACTGACGCTCGGCCCAGCGATACAGGATACAGCGAGTCCTCACACACCCAGGAGTCTCTGGAACGCTCTCCGGACTGGTCCTCAGAAAACTATAGCAATCTGGACCAGGAGGACTCCACGGACAACACGCATCCATGTGAGGAACTCAGGGCTTCAATGCACATATGTGACGAGCTCGCGTCAGCCAAACATTTACCAGAGGAGCCGCCTAAAGCATCAACACACTCCCTCATCAAAGCGCGAATGATGAGCCGGAAGCTCACTCTCCCCGTCACTCTCCCCCCGCCGCCTCAGCCTTGCTCCCCCACCTCTGTGGCCTCCTCTGGTGGAACTTCAGCCATCAGCCCTTTGGCTCCTTCTCCTTCCCCTTCCCCTCCCAGCAGGCCACGCGGCCCAAGGCTGTGCTTCAGCGTTTGGTCACCCTCCTCCACGTCACATCCCACCTCTACCTCAGCCCCGAGTGGCTGCTCGCCCTCAGAGAGGCCACGAGGGCTCCGAGCAGCCAGGAGGTACCGCAAACTGGCACGCATCGTCCGCTCCACCAGTGACCCCATCTCCTGCTCCTCTACGACAGGAAGTGAGTGTCACGCAGGACTTATACTGCCACTTAAACACTAGGGGTGTCATAATTTCATTTCTGAATAAAAAAAGATAAAAATTAGCTTTCAGTTGTAATTATCAAATCAAAAGCAGGGTTGGCGATTTTCCTAGTTTTGTTTTTTTTTCTCCACTCATATTTGTGTCCATCCAGTGCGGGATGTGTGGATTTTGGAAGTGAGGAAACTCAACCTGTGTGATATTGTATTATTATTACATCTGAAATACATTACCTCAGTTTGACCAAATGGCCTTATTGTGGTACATTCCCCCCAGATATAGAGGAGGGTGTGTCACATCTACCATGACACTGAAAAGCCTATCTTTTTAAAGAACAATTTGAAAAGCCATCAGTGCTGAAAACAGCTGCTTAAATAGAAAACTGAATCAAGTCGTGACCTTAAAATTCAAAGTCAAATTGAACTGTGGATTTGGAGACTCGTGACACCCTTGTTAAGTACTCTTGTGCTCAGCCTTTTAGAGCCGAACTAATCCATCATTCTTTTAGTCATTTTTAAAGCAAAAGGTTCGACAATGTGAGCCTTTCCTGCTTTTCTCAGTTTTTTGTTTTTTTGTATCATTTTAAGTGATGTGCCGTCATTACAGTTTTTTTCCCACTGTAATCATCTACCTAATTCCATCCTACTAAATTACAGGGAAACAAACTGTCATGACAGCACATCAATAGGGCAAAGCCATGGAGTTCAACTGATTTTATTTTAAAAGGTGCACTATGAAGTTTTGGGCAAGAAATGTTAATCAGAAGAGAAACATCTTCACTGATGTCATATGTCTAAACAAACTAAATGAACAAACAAAACTTCATTTTCATGACAGAATAAACTTAATAAGCAAACTGACCTTAAAGGACAGCTCACTGTTTTACTGTTTATATGTGGCAGACCCTGCCACCTGTCTACCTTCAAACATTGTTCTGGGGACCTTTTCTTTCCCCTGAGAACATCTTGTTTATTCAGTCGTGGTAAATGACTAAATTATGGGTTTCAATTTTGTCCTCCAAAACTACATAGTGCCCATAATGCTTTTATGCACTAAACAATAGATAATAATCCACATGTTTACTGATAATGAAGTCGATCAATACTAGCAGCCTTGCAGCCCCTCATCATCAGTAAGCAGTGGATCAATGACCAGCCTGTGTCTTCTTTGTTGCCCCACACTAAGTGTCTTGTCTCCCTCTACAGGAGAACATTTAAGCTGCGCCTCTGCAAACAACACTGCTGCTGCAGACTCGACTCATACGTCACCAGAGCAAGGTACTTTTGAAGAAACTGAATTCATGTAATGGTGGATATCTACTGTAAACAGCATTCACATTGTATTTTGTAAAACCATTAGGCCTCAAAGGACAAAATGTAAATCTGGCTGCATGAAGAGCTAATTCAACAACAACAACAACGTTATTGAAACAAATGTTGTTTAGTTGGTAAGAAAGCTCTCCATATTTAGTGAGGTTTTTTGTGATAAGCTGGAGGATTATTGTTTAAGAAAATTCTCCTATTTCATAAACTAAATTAAAATTAAAATCCCCACTGAGCTCATTGGATTATCTCAAAAACAGCATTGTCACAACGTTGGAAACTAAAAAAGCTGTGAGCCAGTTTGAACTGAGCTGATGATGAGAATGTGTTTTTCATAACTGAATGAGTTTTCACAATTCTTCTTTGTTTTCTCCTCAGAGCCGACAGACGTGGTTGGAGCGAAGCCCAGTCACGCATCTGTCAGGAAGCAGCAGAAGGAGGGCAGAAAAGTTGACATCCACCTGAAACCCCGAGCCCTGCACACACACTCCAACGAACGCCCGCACTCCCTGGCTGACCTCAAGATGTACAAAGACACCAAAATACTGGTGGCAAAATTCCTGGAGCATTCGAGCTGCAGTCTACCTCCTGAAGTCCAGCAGGTCGTCAACAACATCAAGTGCGTCATCAAGTCGGATGAGAAACACATGGAGGAGGCCATTTTTAGTGCCAATGTCATAGATCAGGTAACTCAATGAGACTAATGTCCAGTGGTAGCAGCTTGTTGGACTATTTCTGGTTTTACTGGAGAGCATCAAATAAAGACTAAAAGTAGGTGTCAGGCTGACAGCCCTGTGAGGAAGTCGTGCTCATTATACAACAGAAAACAAACATGTTGGATGGATGAAAATGGAATGACGACTTTACCATTAGTGAGATACAAAGGGCGAGAGTGGTGGCATCTATAAAATGCCATGTTGCTACATAAATCAAAATCGTTTATACTTGCTAACAAGTTTTGTACTTTAAACTCGTATTTTTTGTGTACTTTTTTTCTTTCAGTTCAGGTTGGTTTCAGTAAAGTTTCCAGGATGGGTTTCTTCATTTCAGTTGTTTTTTTATTGTCAACATGTTTAGTTTTAGTTAAGGTTTTAATTGTTTTGCTTTTTCAAACATTATAATATAGGTGGTATTTGTCAAGGGCAAGTTCAGAACAGGTATACAAATACAGCCAAAGGCAACTGACTAATGGTAATTTAGACGTCCCAATCTCAGTTAACATTTACACCAATGCCTCCTCATGCCTGGTGTTCACAAATTGACCAAACTAAAGACTTCTGTCCTTTATCAGTTACATGTCGTTTTTTCTTAAGTCAAGTTTGAGTTTCTATTTCAGGTAACTTAATTGTTTTTTGCACCTATTGTTACTTTTTAGCTCAGTTTTAGTACACCCTCCACTTACTTTGAACGCAGCAGAAGCTCAGTCTGTGGGGACTTAGGACATGAGGGTGGCTGGTTCAAGACCAGTCAATACCGAGTGTGGATTAGTAGCTGGACAGCGCACTGCCATGGTGCCCTTGAGCACAGCACCAAACCTCTAACTGCACAGGGTGCCTCACTACATGGCAGCCCCCTCTCCATGACATCAATCAAAACATTAATGCATGTGTATAAAATAACCCAGAGAGGATTAATAAAATATGCCTTCTTCTTTTTCTTCTTATGAAGTGAGTTAGCAAGACTCAAAACTACAGTTGTCAAGGATATTTCATTATTTTTAAGAACTCATGTAGACAATGCATTTTATGATTTATCCCACATTCATCTTCACACGTGCACACCTGATTAAAGGGTAACACCACCAATTTTACAAATTAAAGTGTTTTCACAGGTCTTAGGGAATTATTTCTCAGGTGTGGAAAATAAAAGGTGTAAACCCGTTTGTGGCTCCAGAAGAAGCAGCAGTTCTTGATACAAAAATTGAATTAAAAAAAATTGATATGTCTGGTTCTGCTGTATTGATTTTGATAATTTGTTTTAAACTGTCAGTAAAGAATTCAGCATTTTTACAGGAGTGCCATGCTAGAACAGTGGACTGCTATTCAAAACCCACCACCTACATTACCCAGAAGGCAGCTTGGCCACTGAGTGACATTGGACTCTGGAGGCAATTTATCAGATTATGTGCAGCTTCCTCTCGAGTAATAAAGAGCTTTATACTACTTTTTTTACTCATACAGCAGTACTCCCCAAGACCTGTTTACAAACTTCAATGTGTAAAACTGATGGAGTTACTGTTAAGTGTCTTGCATGCTGGGAATCAAACTGCCAAACCTGCCATGAGGGGGCAACCTAATCACATATTGTGAAAGGCGGCATGATTCATTACAATTTTCGCAAAAGCGTTGCTGACTTTTGCTGGGTAGTTGTATTGGCTCAAGCAGTATGTGATAGCTCAGTCGAGTCACACGATTATAATTTAAGAGCATCAAACAAAAGCTCAGATAAGTATTATTGTGTTTCTTTCTTTCATTCTTGGCTGTTTTGTCGTTGTTGCACAGATGATGACCCAGCGCATCATTGGCAGTCCCAGGAAGCGTAGCCATGAGGATCTCCACCTTCAGAGCTGTGGCGCGCTGAGTTCGTCTCCTTCCATGCGCCGTCCAAAACACCTCCCACAAACAACCAGCGCCTCCACCAACCCACTGGACTCCCCTTCCTCTGAACAAAGCCTTGAGTGCAAAGAAACTATTCTCTGACCACTCTCCCAACAAAGACTTGGATCAGAACTCTGAGGGCATTTCAGGCTGCGGGTGTTGCAGCCACTCTGTGCTGTGCAGCAGATGTCTGTAGAGTCATTAATCCAGCGTTGAAAGATGATTTATTTTCACAGTGTGACTGCAGCAAAGGCAAACTGAAATGGTCTGTATCTCCTAGTGCCCTGTGAGACCGTGCCAAGTCATCAGCAGAAATGGTAGCAAACTCAGACTGAGCCTGCCAGTGTCTGTAGTGGCTTCTTTCTCATCCGAAAAACAAAAGAATGTTTCTCCCTCAGGGGATCTTTTCTACTGAGTTTCATCTCTGAAAAAAAAAAAAAAAATACTCTGCTTGGAAAGTTTGGATCTGTGGCTGAAAGACAAAGGAGATTGTGTTATCGGTATTCCTCTTGTCCGCATAAGAAGCAAGAAGAAATATGTTTGTATTAAACTGTGAACTGAACCGGTTGGGCATTACCGGCCGTTGTTTGCAGACTTTGTGGAACTGTAACTGATGGGGGTGGTGAATATTTTGTGGTGCCGCTGGTTCAAGAACATTGCAGATGTGGATTATTTAACTTACCTCATTGTGTTACAATTCTTATCAGTGTTACAATAAAATATGAGTTTGTATCTTCTGGTTGGTGTTGTTATTTCAATGAATGCTTCACGATCATTTCACTCTGCAGGCTGGCCAGAATCACAGGACAATAAATACCAATCCTGTGTATATATGTGCATGTGTGTGTATGTATAGTCAGTCAGTGTTGATTCAGAGTAGCTCTCTAGTCATCATCAGACATTTCCCCTTGCAGAATGGTTGTAAATTGCATTTACAACCATTTATGACTAATGACCGAGCAGTTCCTCAGCAAATGGACCAAAGGTGCAATGGCAAGCACCACCTGGATTTCTAATTAGTCAGATGCCACCGGGGCTTGCTGTCAGTAGCTTGGGGGAGAAGTTTAGTTCTTTTAAAAGAAACGAGACATCAGGCTGCTTGAAATGTTGAAGTAAATTCCATAAGATTGCATGAAGGTAGACTTTAGAGTTAGGCCCCTGAAAGCTTATTCTTCTGGATGCCCACAATTAGAAAGCACCGCTTATCTTCATTAGTTAGATCATCAGAGGGAAGTGTTTGCTCAGTTTACACGTTTTTTTCAAAGGCTGTTTTCAGTGAGAGTGCTGTCATAGAAATGGACATGCAGGTCTGTGTTGTCAAAACTGACACGTCCAACACTTCCTGAACACGCAAAATATGAATACATAATTAAATCTGGCTCCTTATTTCATTATATCTGTAAAGTCTGTTCTCATTCAGCCATGTGCTTCCGGTCTGGCGGCGTCAGAGTCGAAACGTAAGTCGCCATGTTTTCGTCCAGTTGTATTGCCGATCGATGATTGTCCTCCATCATTTATATCACGAGTTGAAGACCTTAGGCCTACAGACTATAAACTGGCTCATGGGCGTCGACTAAGCGATGAATCGATGCGTTCAAGAGACAAATGCCTAGCGTTATTCGCGCTTCTTCGGACTTTTATTTTGAAGCGGCGGCAGAGCGGAAACCACGCGGACTGTCCGCAGCTAGCTTGACGCGGCGCAGGGATCATGTTTGGTCGGCAGCGAGTTGAGGAGAGTGTGACACAAAGCCCGTGTCCTTAGTGTTCGCAAGGGGTTTGGTCAGTTGTGTCACCGGGGTCATCTCCGTCCTTCGCGAGCAAAAAAGTCGACACCCCCCTCTCGTCTGACAGCAGCTAATTGTGTTTCTCGCATCTTCCGTCGCTAGCTAGTGTGAAGTGGTTAGCTGGACATCGTTAACGTTCAATGGGAGCTAACGTTAACGGCAGGTCGGCATCGAAAATCATCACTGGTCCTATTTGGCGGCGATTCTGCGATTAAAGGAGCTCCGGGCGTCAGTGCACGCAGTCCTGAGGCAAGAAAATAAGAGCGAGGAGAAGAAGTCGCCGAGGGCTAATGTTGTACAGCTAGCCGTGTGGCGTGTAGTCGCTCTCCTCGGTGCCACGGAGCCGTGTAGCTGTCCACGTCTCGTCTCGTCTGCTGTGTTTAACGTTGCCAGCTGAGCTAGGCCACGTCCCTGCGGGCGTATCTCATCCAGCCCACTGACATTGGACGAGTTGCAGAGAAGATGCCTGGTGTGCGGAAGGAGGAAGGAGAGTAAAGACCCGAAGAAATGTGAAAAGTCTTGAACATTCATGACTGTCTTTCTGTGTGGCGTTTGCGTTTCCGAGCGGTTGCCGCATATACGCGGCATGTCACGTAGACGGATGTGTTTTACAGCGGGAGAATACTCTCATTGAGCTCTGTAGGTTGCGGTTTACAACCTGAAGTAAAGACACACTTTGTTTTTTGAAATGGTTGGGTTTGGTGCAAACCGACGGGGAGGCCGCCTCCCGTCCTTCATCCTCATCTTCTTGATGGTGATCATCGCCATACTGTCTTTCAACTACTGGACAGTGTCCAACAGGCACGGCCGCCTGCTGGATGAGCTGGCGGAGGTGCAGACGCAGGTGAAGCGCACGGACGCGGCGCGGAGCCGGCTGGAGAAGCGGAACTCGGAGCTGATGGTGCAGGTGGACACGCACAGGAAGCAGATCGACCAGAAGGATGGAGACTACAGCGTGCTGGAGGGCAAGCTGCAGGCCCGAGAGGCGCTCATCAAAAAGTGCACTGATGATAAGGTAATTCATCAAGTCTGATCCCATTCCAGTTCTGGGTGAATTAAAGCTTAATTATTACAGTTTAATGCAGTTTAATGCCACTGGAGCTTTATTTACTGACGTCTAGCACGTCCAGGAACCAATTTAACAGAGCCCAGGAAAACAAGACACATGATCAGGTAAAGTTGGGTGACAGTAACAGAGTTGAGCATCATTAGTAGCTTCAGCCTCAAAACTAGGGGCTGGACCGATTATCTGGGCCGATATTCTACATTTTTCGATTACAGGCATCTGATTTTAACGTCAGATTGCCGATAAAATAAACTCATATAAAAATGTGTTACTTTGGCTCTGATGCAACATCCTCACACTCAGTATTCACTGTTCAGCCTGTATTACCTCTATTAGCTGTGTGTGTGTGTGTGTGTGTGTGTGTGTACATTTTGGAAAGGAAAATCGATGCTCATACAGTATTTAATCAAGGTGTGGGCGGTGAAAGCAAACAATAATGGGAGCATAATAGACAAACAGGGACAGTGTTGATTTCACTGAGCCAAACTTAAGTTTGGATGAGTATCACTTAACTGTAACAAAGCTAGGAATGTGCTATTGTCCCATTATTATCGTCATTATCATCACAATATTTAGGTTATGTTGCTGTAATTTCATTATTCATTGTCAGATGGAAACAGTAATTGAAAACATTTTTAGCTCATGATTGCTGGGGTCAGGGTGGCAAAGTCTCATCTGCTTTAAAGAGGCAAGGAGTCATTAAGAAAACAATATTGTCTTGAGTAGAAAGTGGCAGATGATAAATACAAAACTGATAGGAATTCCTGTTGGTTTTACTCCACTAATATTGTTTTCTTAGATATTCACATCTAAAAGCTCTTTTAAAGTGCAGTGATATCCCTTTAAAGGACGCTTGACTAGCTTTTTAGACTGATTGAGCCAGCACATAATTTAGGTGCACCCAATAATGCCTTGTCATTTAATTTCTCAACACATGTAAATTAATATGTAAATTATTCTAAACAGGAATAAAGAACATGGTTTCCTCAACGTTTTTTCTTAATCACAGCAAACTCAACAAGAAATGGCGATAACCTCAATTGTGTAAAACAAATAAATGCTGCTAAATTGCAGGCACACTGGTGCAACCAATGACAACGTTTAGTTGCACTTGACAGATAATTGTGGGTGCAAGTGCAACCAAAATAGTTGCACCTTGGAGCCCTGCTGTTTAGGTTTTTGAAGGAAACAGTGTAATGGTGTTGTTCAAATGTGGCTTTTGCTTTTCAGCCACTCATAATGTATTTAAGTGTGAATAATATTATCCTTAATGTAATGGATTTGGGATGTGTTGTAAATGCAACAGGACTGATACTGCACATCCACTTTTAGATGAATGTGCTATCAGTTGACCCTTTTTTCTGATTTCTAAGAAAAGATGAGTCCACGTGCATTCCACACAGTATATTTTGGTAGACTAAGAATTACTTGTATATTTCGCTTTCCGATTTCAGTCGTGAGCGTAGTTGTTTAAAGTCCTCACCTATCCCCAAATACTTAATAAAAGACCTAATTGCACTACCAAAGAAAAGCACATTGGTATTTTATTGATATTTTAGCAATTTATTTAACCAGCACATTTTTAAGCATTTGTGCGGCTTTAATTTATTCTCTTTGAGTGGCCCGTTTGTATGCTCCACAAGGCTATTTCCACCTTTTGTCCTGCACAGTGGCCCAGCCAGCAGTTCACTGTGTTGTGTGTCCAGCTGCCCCGGGAGACGTTGAGACAACAGATGGGTGGGAGGTTTTCCTTTTAATTTGCATCCCGTCTGATGTTCCTATTTCTCATGGACATGCACACATTTGTTTAGCTTGTGTTTATCTCATATGTGATATCACAGTCAAATCAGTAGAGCTCAGCTGGGACACATTAAACATGAAGTCTCATTTAAATAGAAGCAGAAGATGACATAATGCCTGTCTGAGGAAAAAAAAGTATAGTTGGAGGGTTATCTGCAGAAATATTCCGTCTGAGAACAATTTCTTGCTTTGCTCATCATTTGTTGACAAGCTGTCATTGACCACAGCACATCAAACTTCCTCCTCTTAGCTTCTTGAGTGCAGTCACTTAGTGACCACCCAGATAATGCTGCTAGTAATAGGCAACTGATTTGTATAAAATGAATCTTCAATTTTTGAGGCAATGTTTCTCCTGCAGACCTTTACACGCCGTGTGAGCCAGTTCTCTCATACTGTCGCCAAATCAAATCATATCGCAACAATGGCCCTGTAACAGTTAGCCTTCTGTTCAGTGCCTGTTGTGCTGGCACCGTCCGATCATCTGCAAACTGACAACTTCATGTTTTTATGCTATACTTAAGAAGCCCCTTTGGCAGCCAGGTTGTGTGACCAGGGTTGAAAAACTGTCCTTGTATAAGAGATTTAAAATTTTGAGCTTAGTTTGGGTAGTGAAGTGCAGAATAACAATGTAGAGTCAGAGCTCCCTACTTTATTGTTTGTAACTTCAGTATCCGGATTCCTGTTTGTGCAATCGAGATAAGGCAGGTGCTGAATAGCAGTTGTTCCACTCCTTCTTTAGTCAACAGCCCAACCCTGTTTCAATAGGCATGCTTGCTACATACAGTTAGCGGCCTGCAATGCAGAGAAAGACCTACTGACAGTTAAGTCGCAGTACAGCCCCAGTACAGTATATTATATACAGTCTTGTATCCTTTAGGTGCAAGAGTGAGTTACGCAAGCTTGTGGTCAGTCATCAAGTCTGTAAACAGACAGACATGTTGTTGTGTATACAACCTGTTTCAGCGGGCTGCAGAGGGAAGCCATTAAACACCAGTGAGAGTGGCAGGAAGAGACTTGAGTCTCGACACTGATGCTGCATTTCCTGTCCTCTTTCAACTCAGTGCTCTCAGTCTCCGTTAGTTGTAGCTCATTCAAGAAACCAGACAGTTGCAGTGGATTCAAACAGGGAAAGTTTTTGGTGAAAGGAAAAAAGTATAGCCATAGTAATCTATCAGACCCCTCCTGTTGCATTACTTTCTTCACCACTGTCATTTAATGTGCTCACTATGACTCACAGTTATTAGCTTAGGTTGTATTGATCATATTTCTTCAATCTGATTTTAAATTAGTGTGATAAGAGATTCCAACTTAATTGCTTACATCTATGTTTAATAAAGTGATCTGATAAGCGTGTGTGCACTTGCCTCAAAGCATTTAAACCACCGTGACGCATCAAATATGACAGAAATGTGAACAGTATTTGCGTTCCTGGTTCAGGGGAACTGTAGCTTGTTCAGTTTTTCACACACTTTTTCAACAAGTTGTTGTTTTGAGCCTTTTAACAATCAAGGTGTTGAACAATCCTTAAATCTTTTAAGCTCTGTAACAAAAAAGTTGTCAGACACAGACCAGCTTCCTCTTGGAAGCAAAATCACCAAATGTTCACCCCACAGGAGGCGAACATTCGCCAACAATTGGATTAAGCGTTTACATGGTTTATTAGGCGCTGATATTTTCCTATCTTATTATTTCCCATGTCCCATATTTTGATTGGACGATTGACTCTCAATCTGAATGAAAATTCATTCAGAATGAGAATTCATTCAGATTGGACTGTAATTGGATCAGTCTGTTCTGATTTAGGTGGTCATGTGAGGCATTTTCAATCTGTTGTGCTATTATTCTAATTATGAGTGGAATATTAGGGTCCATATTTTGATTAATGTACTTTCTGTCTATGAAATTTTCCCTCGAAGCTCTGCCAGAAATTGTGTTGAGGCTGCAAGCTTTAGTGGATTGTTTGATATGTTGTGTCTGCTCTAAAACCTGTCACTGTTGTATTATGCAAGTATAATCATATTAGAGAGAACAGCAGCTGCTGTTTTTTGTGAAGGACAAAACTACAACTTTTGATTCTCCAAATTCCATGTTGGGTATCATCTTTAAGTCTAATGTCTAAGTTTCCCTCCCCTCTACGTCCCTTCTTAATCCCTCCAACAGTCTATGCAATGAGTTTTATCAAAGCTCAAAATAAAGAACAGCCTACAGTTTCATTTAATATCACAGTGAGCGTCAGTGTGGGCTGCAGGTAGAGTTCCACAGCTAGAGCTGTTGTATTGGACTTCATTACAGTTTACAGGAATTTTTATTGTCCTAGGCACTTAACTTACAGAGTGAGATCATAAACCAGCTATGCATGAGCTGTCTGTTCAGTACAAGTGTTTTTCAGCATGCTGCAAAGGTACTTGTTCAGTGAAGTTGAATAAGATTCCTAATTTTTCGACCATCAGGTTAACATTGGTTTTGATAGGCAGGATCTTATTGCCTTGCTGACACAACTGAACAAAATGTCACTCTGGCTGCCATCTGTTTGTGCTGTGGAGCCTTATTACACAGAGGAACAAGACAAACCTGTTCCTCTTGTTCTTCATGTGTAAATGGTGACAGTGCCTGTAAATTAGCGAACCTGTACCTGAACCAGTTTTGTCATCTGTGGCTTTACAGGTCCATTCTAAATAGATTGGAGGCAAAGGTAGTTGCATTCCACTCAGAAGATTAAGATTCCTGAACATGTTTTCTCTCTTTTGTGCAGATGAAGGTGCAAAATGATGTCACAGCGCAAATGACAGAAATCCAGAGGCTGAAAGGTAGGACTTTATCCACAACTGACCAGCAGGGGGCATTCTCATACACTACAATGTAGCCACAGGGGAATTGAAATTGTTTAGGAAGTGTTTATTATTCATTCAAGACACAAGATATTGTGTGTATGTGTTTGTGCATGTTTGTGTTGCTGCAAACAGAACAGCTAAAGGAGCTGAAGCAGGAGTTCATGAAGCAAGAAGAGCAGCTAAGGGAAGTGAAGAAAAATAGCACTACGTTGGAGAGAAAACTGGAGTATGAGAGGTATGTTAAATCTTCTCCAATTGTCTATTTTCATGACATGTAATGGCTTTTCAGTTGAATATTCCCTACAAGTAGGTGATAGTAGGTCATCTGTTATCCTAATATTTCACTGATATTGGCTGTTCAATATAAAAGTAAAATACCTTCATAACTTCTCAGTTCTGCTATTTCTACAAGAAATTATCTTTTCTTATTTGCATGAACCGATTTTAGAATATAATGAAGAAATCTCAGACTGTGGGTGAAATTTAAGAGGAATATGTCTTAACCAGTTTACAGTGTGGACGCCAAATTGCACAACTGAAAGACGAATATGAAGAAACAAAAAAGACCCTGGAGGAAGAAGCAACAAAGCTAAGACAGGTTAGTGTTGTTTGTTCTCCAGAAAAACAAGATGGTTGTTTTTCTTTAGTACATAAAGAATTATTCTGCCCACTAATACGTATATATTTATTCAGCATGGAGGATTCAGTCATTTTTAGCACTGATGTACTGATAGTAGATAGTCAAACTCCCTATTCTTGTTAAAACTGATTTGTGTGTCTCCTTCTCTTAATTTTCCATATGCTCCTTTGTCTCTCATGTACCTATAACAATTCTTCAGAGTTTGATGGACGGCCAAAAGGGCATAGTGGCAGGTAGACATGCTGATGGAGCACCTGGTGCGGAGCTGGGTGGAGAGCGCCATACAGTGGCCACTCGCCGACATGACAGTCCAGATTTAAAAGGTATTGACGATGCCATTTTCCTAACCCTTTGCTTTGGCCGAATTCACACAAAATCTGGCAATGTGGCACCTTCCCAAAAGGATGATTTTTAGAACATAACCACCATGACAAAATCATAAAATAATGTTTTATCTGTGTCAGCTTCTTACAGGACAAATCGTGTATAGATTAAATTAGGCAAGGGAAGGCAAAGCAAATGTATTTGGACAGCATCTTTCATATGCAAGGCAATTTAAAGTCCTTTATATATACAATACAAACAATAACAATAAAACAACTAATAATACAACAAATTTTTTTTTTTAAAAAAACAAACAAAAAAACAGTTGATCAAAAACATTAAAAGCCAAAACAATGAAACAGTAATCAAGGCATAGAAAGTCAAAGCAATACAACTAGAAAATACATTTGATTGAAATTATGGTCTGATATTAATTTAAAATGCATCATCTTCCACCTCAAAGTTCAAACCTGTAGTTACACATGAGTGGGAATTTCCATTTTAAAGACCTAGAAGAGAGCACATATGGAACGCTCTATTATAGTTATGCTCTGTTTGTTTCCTTCATGTCTCCTTCCTCTCATAAGTGACAGATTAAAAGGGAAATCAAATATTTTCAATGTCAAACTGTGTACTAACTAATATTCTCTCTGCTCTGTTACAGAAGAGATGGGTAAGCCTGGCAGTGATGCTGGCATGCCTGGTATTGAAGACAGCGAGGTGGGCAAAATCGATGATGTGCAATTTGGTAAGCAATGGTCCTAATGAGATTAAGACATTTTTAAATTTGCAAGGGGAACTAATGAGTGAGGAAAATTATGTGTAAAGTAAAAACTAATTATCTCAGGCAGTATGGGAAGAGCAAGGTCAAGTAAAACGGTAAACAAAGATGATCCAATTGCCAGTGTATGGACAGATCAGATTTTGAATATGGATTTAAACACATTTATGATTTTCAACCTGTGCCCTGTGTAGGGGATTACAAACTTGAAACAAAAAGGTGTGAGTAAATAAACTCAGCCAGTGCAAACACAAACACATCAGTTTACCAGTTAAGAAATGCGTCTTTGAAAACAAAACTGGAGGAGAATTACTAACCACTGGACTACAGATAGACGTGAATAACTCTGTGGCAGGGCCAGGAAATGCCACTCCCTTATGTCAGACGTGTCATCAAAAAAGACAAACACTTGTTTTGGGGTCATGGCTGTAAAAACCTACTTTATATCTGTCCTTGTGTCATGTCGAAAACATTCACCACAATGTGTCTTACATTTCCAATCTGCTTATCTACAGCCTTGAAGAAACCAGCGATCACTCAGAAGCATGACGAGGCCCCAGATGCGGTTGTGGGAGCCGGTGCTGGACCCGGAGTCGGGGCAGCTGATGGTCCCGGGGGCCAGGGCCTGTCACTGGACCAGCCCAGGCTCCAGCAGGACAGAGTGGACAGCCGAGCAGCAGTGATCGCACCTCAGGGCATCGTCAAACAGGCAGACAAAACGGTAGTGTTCGAAGAAGACAACAAGGCAGGTATCAAGGCAGACGAGCTGGGAGAACAACAAAGACAACTTCAAGGTACGGAATGCACCACATCCATGTTATTTGTGTTGATTATGATAGTCAGTCTTTTGAGGCATGTGATTATTTGTTCTCAGGCTTCATTGATATGTAGCTTTGCTGATTTAATGGGTTCAATTATGTTTTTTTTTTTTAACTGAATCTTGAGTTAATTAAAAGGCAGCAGAGAAGAGCTGTTATCTTTCATTGGCAGTTTCTACATTTTAATGAGTTTTCCCAGTCTTGTGTGACATATTTCACAAATTAAAGTGCAACATTAAAGAATACAGATGCAGTAGTTTTACCACTCTAAAAACAAAAGGCATTTATTTGCTCCGGACATTTAGTCTCAGTAGACGAAGAAGAAGTTTGACACTTTGATGAGGTTTAACAAAGACCACGTTTGACCTTTCTGATATTTTATTCACACATGTAACAAAAGGTGTCTTTCTTGTTGCCAGCTCCTGATAATGTCAAGGGTGAAGGCGAACACCTGAAGGGGATTCCTCTGCCTCCCAACCCTGCCCAGGTACCCAACCCCATCCAGCTTCACCGCGCCAAAGACCACATTCAAGCAGAGCCAGTGCACCACCGCCAAAGTGAGTTCCTCCTCAGCAATTTGAAAAAGGGTGGTTTTAGTGGGTGTTTTTTTTTTTTTTTTTAACCTATTGATTGGTGACTGATTTTGAAGGGTTGGGTGGGGGGGGATATCACAAATAAAAATAATAACTATAATCACAGCTGTTGCTTGCCAGTTCTTAGCTGCTGCCTCCAGCTCTCTGTGATGAGTGTCAAAGCAGAGAGTGAAATACTTTTTGGTGTCATGCCTTCGGTGTGAATTTTCGCTCATCGCTAACTGGTTACACCCCTACTTCTGTGTAACACACTTTCATCTGTTTGAATGTAAATCATGTCTGATGGGTAGGAGCTCTGTCAGGGAGTAGAGCGAGGGCTCAGTTGCAGAGGAGAGGAGAGGAGACAAATGACACACACCTGGCTCCCAGATGATCCTTTCCTGCTGCCTGGCTTCTGCTCTGCTCTGCTGCCTTTTCTCCCTCCTTCTCTTCAGTTTTCATATGTTCTTCTCTTTTATCTTCCTTATATATCAGCCTCACCCTCTGCAGCATCCACTGCTTAAAACACTGACTGTATTCAGTTCACGTCTTTATTTTGTTTTTCCTTCAAATCCTGTCACCTCTTTATACTTGCATCCTATTATAGCAAATTAACACCTGACACCCAGCAGATGTCTCGTTTTTGGCAGTGTCTGGTGCTCACTAGACACTAGCAGCTCAAAGACACTGCCTCAGTGCATCTTGAGTCCCCGCCCTGTCCCGTCGTGATCACCAGCTCCATCTCAGATCTGCAAGAAGTGAGAGGGGGACATAAACTGCCTCAGATATTTGTGCGACAGAGATCAGTTAAAACAATTTGAGTTTATTTTATATATTCTGCATAAGTTGTGATCATTTTCTTTGATTGGCAATTTAATAGGGCTGCATAATGAATCAAGTGCAATATCCAATCTGCAGAAGCTGCAGTTTTTTGATAAAGGTTAACTGTGTAACAAAACCACTTTATGAGTAAGTACTGTAGTGCTGCAGAGATAATAAGAAAATGAAAAATGTGATGCGAAAAATGATCATTGCCACTAATCAAGTCATCGGTCATATGGCAATATCAGTGAAAATAATCGCAATATGATTATTTTTTTCCATAACACGCAACCCTACAATTTTATGAACCTCTGATCAAGTAATTTTGGATTTTGGCAAAGTAGTATCTGTTCAGTAAAAACATCTATTGTTTGTGTAGTTGTAATTGTAAAAAAAATTGTAAAATGTTACAAGATTAGCTGATAAATATCATAAGATAGAATGTTGCTATTCCACTGCCACATGTTGCAGCATAATGGAAAAGAAAAGAAAAGAAAAGAAATAAATGTACAAAAACATAAGATAAAATGGATTATGAATATTATATGAAGTGGATCTGTTCACAGTATCCTGTAAGAAAGACCTCAGCTTCAATCTATTGGTTTTTAAACCTGACATATTTCAACACACATCAAATTGGTTATTATCGGTTGATCACAAATTGAACAATTGTGGTCCTCTTCCACCAATAAGAGTTCAGATGACTTCTGTATGTAAAGCTGCAATAAATTGATTTTTTGGGTGATTTTCTTTTTAAAAGCTTCACACTTACAGTATCTATGGCCTTGAGTGGAATCAGACCAATCAATGGAGGCATAAGATGGGATTTACAGCGGGGCTATTGTATTTGATTGATTGGATCTTACAGATGATTAAACTCGTAACACAATTAGTGCTCAGCGCTCTCCAGACTTGAAACCTCCCTCATTACACGAGAACACCATTTGTTTCCACTCAACACTCTCCTTTCAAATCCATGAATGACTTTTCCGACTCCCTTGAAACACTTGTCTTCTCATTAACATCTGCCACCCTGTATCCATTCACCTCATCTCCCTTATCTTCTGTCACCCACTTCATGCCATCACTGATTCCTTCATGCATTCATTATGCAGTATTTTCACCCATTCCTCCCTACGACTGCCTTCGCTTCCCTCCCTTCCTGATGAGGCCCTTCTCTGCCTCCTGCAGGCCGGTTCTTTGATGAGAACGAGTCCCCAGTAGATCCGCAACACGGCTCTAAGCTTGCGGACTACAATGGGGATGATGGGAACGTTGGTGAGTATGAGGCCGACAAGCAGGCCGAGCTGGCCTACAATGAGGAAGAGGATGGTGATGGTGGGGAGGAAGACGTTCAAGGTGAGCCAGGTCGGGGGACTGGATTACCCGTCCAGATGTGTATCCACCATTCCTCCCTTGCTCCCTTCCCTCCACCCCTGTCCTGCTGCCAACCCTCCCCTGCATTTGTCCTGACAGTTAGAGTAGCTCACAGTGCCCCGAGTTTAGTCCTGAAATCTGCCATTACCAAAAACACCTTCCGGGTCAAAGCAGGACTGCTCTGCATGCAGTTCAGGATGAGTAATATTCTGTTACTGTATAAACCCAGTAACAATCCTGACCCAGGAAACTTGCGGTTCTGTGAGAGTAATTCAGTTGCCATGTAGTATTTTCTCTCCAGCCTGTGCTTCATTTTAGCTATACCACCTGTCTGTGCCCACCAAACATCTGACCCACATCTAGACCAGTAGATAAATATAGCTCACTGTGTTCGTGAATGTGTCTGTGTTCTCCTTTTGAAATATTGAAATGCATGCCCTGTGTTTTTTTTCTTTGTTATTGTTTCCTGCCATGAATTTCTGATTGCCTGCTAGATTAGAATTTTAATATTTGACGAGAGTGTAACAATACTGCATTTTGAGAATGCTGTTTTTTTGTTTTTTCATCCACCTGAAACACGTGTTTTTAGTCACGTTAGCTCGATGTCATTTCTATTGTATCTTTGTTGAACTGTTCAGATTGTTTACAGCCTCTGGAAGCTAAGAAGTAAGGAAGATGTAGGAAGGACATTTATCCTCTCAATTAATTTCTTTTACAATAAAGGTGCATTAAAGTAAGAATTTTTACGAAAGTTATCAACAGAATGAAATAGAAGCGTCATCAGTGCATTGCGTTGCATAGCAAACAGCATGCTGACCAGCGAGGCCGAGCAAGTCTTGTCTTGTAATACCACCAAAGTCCAGTATAGTTTCAACTGGGAGGTGTGTGAGAGCGGCCAGTCTGTTGCGCTCAACCAGTTCTCTTAGCTTTTTTTTGTCTCATCGATACACAAATTAAACTCACAAATTGCCAGAGAATCTAATACCTTTTATTGTCACCGAACAGAAAACTTAACACCTTCTGAATTCAAGTTTCTCCCATATGAAGAACTAAAACAAGCTTAGCTGCCTTGTTAACTCATCGTAAAACACACTTGATAAGAGCCTGACAGAGACGAGGCCACTTCTTACATATTGCACCTTTAAACACATTGTTGCTCAACTGGGGGAGCTATGAACCAAAGTGCTGCGAGTCGCACACTGTTCACACAAGATGGATGCGAACACCTTGAAACATCCTTAAAGCTCAAAGTCAGCACTTTAACCTGGAGTTATTGTTTCATTTTAAACTCTGACATCCTGATATTTAATTTGTGGATGTTCACTATAACAGACTGGAGTCGAGCTTGTGATGTGATTGGACTGATAGCGAGGACATAGTTAAGATAGATTATACGCGATAACTTGGAGTAACAGAGTGTTGTTACAGCACATCATTGAGTTTGTTGTCCTTTGACTTGATCACTAATGTTTGTGTTGCTTTCTATTTTTCCCCAGATGATGACGATCGAGACATGCAGGGGGAGCGCGCGGTGGATTACGGGAAAAGACACCAAGCCATTGACATTCTTTGAATGGGGGAACTCGTACAGCTGTAGCTCATTGAAAACATTCAGACCTTTTCTCTACAACCATGGTCCTTCTTGACAAAAATAGTTTGAGCATCAACGTGTTTAAGAATTTATAGGGTGCATCCTCATCGTCACGGACTATTTTGAAAAACAGACTTTGCAACTAATGAATTAATTCTGAATAACATAATACAAAGAGAAAAAAAAATCCTGGCGTCGTCCTGAGCTGCTGTTTTTTTTTTTTTTGCTAGTGGTTCTAAGTTATGACAGTAGAGATGATATCATGTATACTGACTGTTGACTTTTGTTATCTGATAACTGCCTCGGTTCATAAAGGAGTGGTCTAAAAAGAGCCCTGTCGACTCGTACCTGAACCTCAAGGTCCAACTGTGTTTCTTTCTTTTCTTCTTCTTTTTTATTTTTTTGTTGCTACTTTCCTTTTCAGGTTGCTGATGCTTGATACAAACAAACTCTTCACCTGAGTTGTATATCAAAGAGACTAATTTGGCGTTCTGCCTTTCTAACATCATTTTTGGACTCAAACACGGAAGGTATTTTTTGATTTTTCTTTTTTTTTTTTTCATTTAGAGGAGCGGGAATGCATTACAAATGCCAAGGACTCTGCTTATGGCCTATTAAATCAATTTCTTTTCTTTGTGACAGACACTCAAAAGTGCTCCTCAATCTGTTGTTCCTTTTTTTTTTTCAATGATGCCGTTGCATGCATTTGAACCTTTTTATTAATAATCAAACTGAGCAAAATACTGATGCTTAAGCAATACTTAGAGCGATTTTAGTATCCTCCACGGTGTGCAGAGATCAACTGAGCGCACATGGAACTGACCTACTGTACACATGCTTCCATTAATGAGGTCTATTGTACATAATGTAGTTGAACTGTTACCATTTGTACTGAGGAAAACTGAAAATCCTCACCTTTAGGGAAATCCATGAACATGAAATCAGTTCTGTTGGTGAGGCTGGGGGGGGCAACGTGGGATTTCTCATGGAAAGGCACATTGAATGTAATTTAATTTTATTAAAGGTGATGCTTCATGTCATGTTCTCACTTGTGGCGGTGCTTAAGAGTCAACACAGATCATACAGACATCATAGTTTGTCATTATTGAGCTCTTTCACATGTGTACAGATGGTGTCAGGCGCCTGAATGCCTTTTAGTTCAGACTTCTTGTTCTTCCCTGTGCTTTTTTTTCTTTTAGATGATGATAAAACATCTGTTGAGTGTGTACTGCAAGGAAAATCCTAAATGTCCGATCGATTGTTGATATTTTAAATACTCAATATTTTGTTAAAGAGGAGCCACTGAGGCGGGCTGTGAGAGGAGAAGGGCGAGTGTCAGTCCTGCTCGCTGCGGAGTGGCTGGTGTTGTTGAGAGGTAAGGGGGTGTGTCTGTGTCCCATACGGGTATCTGCCTCGGAGAGACTGAGCAGAGGCGGGAAATGGCGCCTGGTAACACAACGATGTGTCATTTCGGAGACGGACCTTGAGTAGATGTATACAGAAAAAGTCGCACCAGATCAAGGAAAAAAACAACCACTGCCTCCGTTGTGATGGTTAATCGGTCTTGAGTCGTTATCTCCAGATACTGCGGATCACCGTAAAGTAAGTCGATAACGTTAAAAACCTTGTCCGTGTATTTGTCCAATTTGGCTTGCGGTTTATGTAACGTAGGCGAACGACAGGGTAAATATTTCCCTTTCCTTGCCTGTGCACATATGTTAGCCCGAAGCAGTTTTTCAAGAAGGCTAGGTAGGCTTAACGCTAAGATAGCGGTGCTAAGCTAAGTTAAATAGCTGAGGGGGAGCTAAAATACGGCCTACGGAGGAACCGGCCAATTCCCGGTTGACTCGACGCTTTAGCTAATTTTCGCTTCATTCGCCTCATTGTAATTCGGCCATTCAACAAATATACACTAGCTTATTAAACATTGTACGTGCAGTTGTTTGTATCTTCTTTAAACAATGAGCAGCCAGCTAACTGCCCGTCAGGTAGCTAACCGCTATGTGCTAGCTTGCACTGAGGCTAATGTCTTCCCATTGGCATTCCACAACAGAACTTTGCTAGGTTTACATTAGCTAGCCAACTCAGATTTGCCATTGAATAACTACACTATAGGCAAGGAGCCAGATGTGTTTGTGTAACTTAACCACAACTGATGAATGAAATCCCACTATCTGCATTGTTAGATTTATCATGTCGTTGACTGGATCAATAGAGTGTCGTTTACCATGTACCGATAGATAGCTGCTGTGATTAACGATGTCTGACGAGTTCCACTCAGAAACAACGCAAACACTAACAATGCAACGTTGAACAGTTTTGAGGGGACAGTCGAGTCACACCACTCAGCAATCTTAACGGCATGTAGCTAAGTAATGTTCCGCACCGAAGTTCAACATTTTACTGTTATTTTATGCAACTTACGATGCCGCACTGGTTTGCTAGCGGTAAGTTAGCCTGCTTGGGCTTGTCGTGTTGAAATGCTAACGTGGACATTTACAAACTAACATAAATACTGACGGAGTATTAACAATGTAGCTTTCACTATGTGTGCAGCATGACGGTGTTAAAATAACTTTACTTGAATAAACCAATGTTGCACGCATCCATAACCCCTAACGCCTAGTACACGACCTCCTGTAGTTCTTTATGCTAGCGTTAGCTTCATCTGGCTAGCCGCTCGTTTAGCAGGGAAGCTTGTTAGTCGTGATTATGTGGTGCAACTTCTGTAAACGCTGGTTTTGGCACGAATGCGACATCCAGGCTAGTTATGTCCTCTACCTTAATTTTTAAAAAAAAATATTTTGTATGTATATAGTATATGCTTCAGCCACTTCTTGTGCCAGTCGGCTAACGTTAGCCTGGGAGTAAATTTTAGAGCGGACAGGCTGTCGAGGGGCCTCGCTGGCTTCTTCGCTGTTTCCATGGCTAGCGTCTGCTAGCTCGCTCGCTCGTACAGTCTCAGTGGCATGCATGTTCTTATTTCCCGCTCAGTTGCTCGTACCTAGCTGTGTGCAGGATCCTTGGTTAGTGGGCGATTGCCTGGAAAGGAGGATGTTTCGGAGCGATGGTGTTGTTGCCATGCGAGCCATGGCTAAGTTTGATCATACAGTGGCTAAATATAACAGACATTTCGTTTAGATTTCTATTTAGCAGGGACAGGAAAACACTGACGTGTTGTAGCGACATATGCATTGCATATGAGCAGGCGTGGGAAGAAAGTTAAGACTAAAAGTAGCATTAGGAAAAAAGAAAATAATGGTAATATAATAGTATTTACTGGAACAACGCAACTCTGTAAATAAATGATCGATTTAAGTTAATCACACTACAGAGTGAATCTCATGATGGAGATTCAGGAAGGATGCCACTTCTCAGCATCCGTCAGATTTTCACATGAGAATTCAGGGTACATTATTGTAACGTGGTGAGCTCTTCTGTTACAAAGAGGGGTGGATTGTTATACATTATGAGGATGTTTACCAAATATACACAAACATTGCATCAGCAGAGACAACCAGTGGTAACAGGGGGAACATCAGCAATACTGACTTAGTGATTGGTACAACCCTGAGCTGTAAAACTAATATAATCTTGTCAGTTACTTCATCCAGGCACAGTTATTTGATTTATTAACACACTGTCAGCTCTGTGAAGATCACATCCACATTGTAAGCCAATTGTTATCACTATATGTTAAGAAGTAAAAGTCCTGTGTTCTGCTACGTGTTGTCTTTTGAGATGATCTACATGAGCATTTGTTTTCCACAGAAGCACTGATAGTTCATCAGTAAAACTAAACAATGCAACAAAATCAAGGATTTTCACTTTCCATTTTCAGTTTTATCAAAGATCAGCGGTGAACTTAATCAGCTTCTTTAAATCTCAAGAGTACACATGCACTCTTTGCATTTTCTAAAATGGCCTCAGAAATGTGAATTTTGAGAATCTACATTATAATTCTAGATGCATTTTGTAAATCCTTTCCTAGTTGGTGTTCAAGTATGGCTGACACTTTAAAAGCAGCCTCAAAGAAGTGCTATGTTCGACATTATAATAACATCAGGAAGTGTATCCTTCTCACACTGGTACGTTGAAATTCATGCAAAATCGCTGTCTCAGATCTGCTAGTTTATTTGATATCCTAAGCAGTCACAACTTTGAGGCTTGTCCCACATTCTCCTGCCTGCTTGTTACTTTAATGTTACCATGTAGTCTGACACTCCTCAGGCGCCTCTTGGTGTGTCGGTGTATGCACGATTGAGCAACAGCTCATATACCTCTGGTGTCTTCATGGGTTCACCCTCTGTAAATGCACAGCAGATGTAGTGAAGGGCATTTACAGTGTTTGAGATGTACAGTATGTATTGAGAGGGTGCTATTGTGCGTTCAGTCTTCCTGACAGGTTGTGGATATGTCCAGACACATTTTCAGCCAGCTGCTGTTACATAAGCGCAAGGGGCTGGCATGCTTGACTGACAATTCATGTTCACTGTGAATAGTTTTAAAGTTTCCCCTGTGCGTATACAATGGCAAACAATGAAATCTCTCAATTTTAGAGAATAAGCCATTACTTCCTTCAGACATGTTTTAGTTCAGAACGGTCACATTTGAAAGTCTTGATCGTGTCTACGTTTTTTTCAGTCACTGTAGTTTGTTGTGTTGACTAAAATCATTGATCTAGTGTGCACATAGCTAATGATCCGGCGAGCGTGAGTGTGTGTATAGTAAGATCCTTAGCAATGTTTTCTTTTTCCTTTACTGTATGACTAGAAGTAAAGCCAGCTGTGGCTGCAGTGATCCACTGTGATGTAAGTGAAATGGGATCTTGAATGCATCCAGATGTTGGCAGAAAATGCACCAGTATTACCCCACTACAGATAGACTCAACCCACAGACGTATCCATTATAAAAGTTAGAACGGCCGACTGTAAGAACAACCTGTTCACCCACCTTAACAGTTATAATATTGGCTATTGTGTTTCCTCGACTGTACAGTCATACTGATTGTTTCTCTTTCTGTTTGTCTCATCTTTCCCCACGCCTGATTTTTCTGAAACAGCCTTACATGTGACTGCTCAAACAATGAGGCTGAGAATGCGTAAAGCGTCTCAGCAGCCGAACCCCAGTCTGGCCAGCCGCCCATCCCGTACCAAGCGGCGGCATTCAGAAGTAGAAGAGGACACTCCTACTAGCGGAGGGCGGGGCTTGTTCTCGACCATCAAGAAGTTCATCAGAGGAAATGCTGTCAAGGTAACCAACTCCTATGATCACATCAGATGACTCTGCTTTTTAATTCAGTTCATTGTAAATATGAGTGTGGTGCCCCTTCTGGAAGCACTGATGTATTGTAGCTGAGGTTGTTTTCTTCCTCTCTGTATGTTTTGTTTAACAGCCTCACCTCAACTGTTTTGCACCTCTCTGTTTTAAAACTGTTTTTAGCCCTGCGCTCTCCAGGTTGCAGAGTTTAAATACAGTGTTTCTTGGTGCAGAGTGTCATGTTTCCCAAGAAATGTCTGCTGGAATGCAGCAGCTTGTCTGAGAACTTGGACTCGGCTCTAATTTTAGCTACTGGCTCACAGAGTCGGTGTGCTGGGACAGGACGTAGTAACAAGTGGAAAAGTCAACTCTGCTAAAAAGAAGGTTTTCCTCTGCAAAGACACAAGCTTTTTGATGTTGAGATAATGCAGTCATTTGTTCTTACTCCTTAAGTCCCAATTTAAGACTCGGAGCTTTAGACCTTGAGTTTCTTTCCCCATGCTTGTCTGTAGTGTTAGTTAAACTCCTTAACAAACTGAGTAAAATAAAAAAACATTTTAGAGATTTCTGTCTTTTTGATTATGGGGATCTCATGTGCTCATTACAGTATATGACAGTGATCTTGCAAGATGCGAGTGATAGAAGATGGTTGCAATCTTTTTTTGCACTTGTTGATACTTGAGTAAACTTTTTGTCAGCCAGTGTGTTCTGCATCATTTCATGCTGTTTCCTATAGCTGCAGCGATTAATTGGTTTGAGTTTGAAATTCTCTGATTCCATCTTCTTAAATTCAAATAAATTCATGTGTTTTTACTCCTTTATGGAAGTAAAACAAATATTTTTAGTTAATGGTCAAAACAAGACCTTTACCTATGACATCTTGGGCTTTGGGAAACACTCTGATGTCTTTTCTCCTTAAGGTGCCGCAGGAGAGCCCAGCCAAGAAGACACGCCTCCACTGTGATGTGGACAACAACCTGATCACCTCCACCACCCCAAACACCAACACCCCTCGCAAGACTATCAGCAGGGTTGGCAGGAGAGGCTCCCTCAATGGACGTGAGTAGCACTCAGTGAAACAAGAAAAAAAGTTTTTAATTATTTCTCTGGCAACTAAACGTGTTACTTGACCTCTGCAGAAGCAACAAATCATGATAGGAGCAAGGAGAAGCCCAATGGCAGCCTGGAGGAGACGACGGCCGTCGATGTGCCCACCAGCCCGCCCAGAACCACCCTTCTTGGGACCATCTTCTCCCCTGTTTTCAACTTCTTCTCACCAGCTAAAAATGGTAAACAGACCTGGGGGAAGCCTGTACCCATGATTCATGGGTAGCACCTTAAACAGAGACCAGATTCAAACCTATAGTATATCTGTGCTCAAACAAAATATGGAATGTGTGCTGTTATGAATAAAGTGTTTATCAGCGAAATCTGCAGTAAAAAAAAACAAAAACTCTCAGCATTGCATTTCCTTTTCACATGTTCTCACTAATGATCTGATGTTCCACTGTGTGCTGTGCGCTTCTATCATAGCAGTGATGTCTTTTGTGTCAGTTATTACAGGATGACGCAGAACTCTAATGACTCTTCTTTGCATTTGTTTTTCAGCCTCTTCTGGTTCAGACTCTCCAGACCAGGCATTGGAGGCTGAGGAGATAGTCAAGCAGCTGGAAATGGAGCAGCCTGTAGAGACGCCCACCAGCACAGCCACATCCACACAGGAAATGTGTGCCACCACTAACTTCTACTCTAGTGTATCACAACTGCCACCTCTGCGACCTCCACACATCCCTGAGGTGTCACCCGCAGTAGTGGAAGGAGGGCTTGAGGCTGATCCTGATCTGCCACCCCTCACAGGTAGATAACGCAGCTGGAAACATGTGGTTCGGAAACATCAAGAGTCTTGCGTAGGTGACAGTTGCTGGCTGTGCTTATATTGCTAATTCTGTTTTCTCATCTTGTTCTTGTTGTGATCCAAGCGCCAGGCTCCAGTCCAGAGATGACATATGTGGACGCACCCCCCACCACAGTACCACCAGAGGCATCCTATGAGGAAGACTGGGAAGTGTTTGACCCGTGAGTAAACACGATGATCATAAAATGCTTAGTCTTATGGCCAGACCCCATTGAAGTTAATTTACAACAAGACCAGACTGTTGACATAGGTCAGTGATATCCAGACCAATAATCTGACATCTGAACCAATAACAATGCAACAGAGCCATCATCACCACAGAGAATGCCTTCAGTGTAATGAAATATAACCATACATTTGTCAATGACGGCCGTTTCTTAAGTGTGAGTGGAATCCAGTGTCACCAACATGATCATGTGGGGGGAATTAAAAATACATGTTTTACTTTCACACATTTTTGATCTTTGATTTCAGACCCCTCAGCTCAACTGTACAGTAATGTGTCGCTTTTCTTGGCATGTACAGTAAACTTCTGTTGGATCAACAGTCATATTTGTGTGAGACAGTACCTGCATTTCTTACTACAGGAAATCTGAACAAATATTGAATCTGAAAAGTACAGTAGTCAAGTAAAATGGTTTTGGACACTCTTATATATAATGGCTGATTAATCATCCTCATTTTTGTCTGCTGTGGCTGCACAGCTGTTAATGTACTTATTTTTCAAATCAGGATGTCCTGATTGGTTAGTCATTGCACTTATTACAGAGTAAATGCAAGCTGGTCCTACTGTGACATTATACTGCAGGTTGACAATCCTGAAAGCAGCATTTACAGTCTTGAGAAATACAGTAATTGTTGTGATTTCCTGTATATTTTGACCCTGTGCGGCTTCCATAGCCCACCCTTAGACGGACAGGAAACAGTGATTTAATTTGAAATTTTCTGTAGCGTGAATGAACAAGCAGACAGCAGAGCAACAGTTGTTTTACGATTGTTGTTGATATTGCCAAGCCAACACTTAAGGTACAAGAGCCTTATGTCTTATATCTCATTATGTGGTTATAATGACAAGAAGGTTAAGATGAAGGTAAAAAAGACTTAAGATGGCCTGCACACAACCAATTTGTCAGCATTTTACTTTTCATATATTATTGTTGTTTTAAATTGACCTAAAATTTGTGTGGTGTTTTTTGATTTGTAGGTATTTCTTCATCAAGCACGTCCCTCCTCTGACAGAAGAGCAGCTCACACGTAAGCCAGCCCTGCCACTGAAGACACGCAGCACACCTGAGTTCTCTCTGGTTCTGGACCTGGTCAGTCTGAATATATAATAACACATTATTTTTTTTCTTCCTTGATTTGTATGATTATTAAAACTCTCAAAGTTTTGGAGATTGTCAAACAGTTTCTTAGTATTTTCTCTGTTTGGGTCATCAGGATGAAACTTTGGTTCACTGCAGTTTAAATGAGCTGGAGGATGCAGCACTTACCTTCCCTGTCCTCTTTCAAGATGTCATTTACCAGGTAAGTTTTGAGTCAGAGTAATGTTTTCCCTTGTTTATTCCATGCTGCCACTAGAGGGGGATAAAGTCCTATTTGTAGAGGAAATATTTACATGTCAAACAGTTGAAGAAATGATGAGTTCAGTGGATAAAATAAACTAATATGACGTTGATTACTGTGTGTGATTAAGGTGTCAGTGTTAATGGTGACTATTTACTTATCAGTGGTGTGTTGTCATGTGCAGGTGTATGTACGCCTGAGGCCGTTCTTCAGAGAGTTTCTGGAACGTATGTCTCAAATCTATGAGGTGAATATAACCCTGCCTACTCTAAAAGATAATCTTCATTGCATCAGATTTGAAAGTTAACCTTATTTACTCTCTTTCCCAGATCATCCTATTTACAGCTTCCAAAAAGGTGTATGCAGACAAACTCCTCAACATCTTGGATCCTAAAAAGCAGCTAGTGAGGTACAGTGTGTTTTTTGTTACAATGTGTTTTGTGTTACAATTACATAACAAACTCAGAAGCTGAATGACAAGGGGTCAAAAAGCTGTATGTAGCATGAGTGTTGGCGTGTGTTGCTGTTGAGGTGTCAGTGTTGTGGTTTTTCTGAATTATTGATTGCTCTGACCATGTCACTGATTGATTTTTCTCTCTTTCTCTCATCCCTCTGTCATCTCATTCCCCTACTGTAACTTTAGACACAGGTTGTTTCGTGAGCATTGTGTTTGTGTCCAGGGAAACTACATCAAAGACCTCAACATCTTGGGCAGAGATCTGTCAAAGACCATCATCATCGACAATTCACCGCAAGCCTTTGCATATCAGGTGAATACCAAACACTAAACCATCAGCTTCATGTTTTCTGCAGCTGGTTATCAACGAGCATCAGTTTTGTCGAAAAAAAAAAAGATCAGAAAATTAAAAATGGGGCAAAAATGTCTTTGATTTTGAATAACTTTCTGTCTGCTCAGTCATTGGTGCAAACAGCATGCTTGTATAAAAATACATCAGGTAACAACAAACTTTAAACTGTCTCACACATCGCTACTTGATTCTGACTGACTCAAATGGGGCCACAACAATGAGGCAGTTAATTGATTGAAAGGAAATAAGTCACCAACTATTTTGATAATTTGGTGTTTAACCCTCTTAGATGTGAGGATTTCCATCTCCTGTTTGTAATTTCTTAGATTTTAAATGAGATTTTGAGTATTAGACTGTAGGTTGGATAAAAGAAGCAGTTTGAGGTCACCAGTAATTGACTGATTAATTTTTTAAATATTGCTGGTCAGAGCCATAATCTCAATGCAGAACAGTCCTGAAGATTTTTTTCTTGACCACAGTGTGTGGCTTCATTGTATCCTGCTGGCCTGAATTAGGCAGATACTGGCACATCTCATGTTGTTATCAATTTGTTTGCCAGATGAGTCTTTGAACAAACCCCTCACTCAGATATGCGGTGGTCGCTGTCTGCTGCAGCTCATCTGCCTTTCTACCAGATTTCATTGAGGTGACAATTTCTGGGAAACTGGTGATGCGAAAACTAGTCTGACACTAGTGGATGTGGTTGTTGTTTCCAGCAATTACACTGTCTCACCCTGTGGGAAACCCTGGTTTATTATTAATTTTGGTTTTGTTGAAAAGACATTATGTGGTAACTAATGTTATTATCCCAACAGTTGTCCAATGGGATTCCCATAGAGAGCTGGTTCATGGACAAGAATGACAATGAGCTGCTGAAGCTGGTGCCCTTCCTGGAGAAGTTGGTTGAGATGGTAAGATGTCGTTACCTGCTATTGTAGGATCTTTTACAACACTATAGGATATATTATATTATATAGCCATAATATTTGATTTGTTCAGTGCATCTAATTTATCCTTTCAATCTCCTCCTGGTTTCTTCTGCCTGCTGAACTCATCAGAACGAGGATGTGCGGCCACACGTTCGAGAGAGGTTCCGACTTCACGACCTGTTGCCCCCAGATTGAACTGGACTCTGTCTCTCAGAACGGGACAACAGGAAAAGACTGAAAACAACATGCCTGTAAAAAGCCCCTCTTTGGATTACAAACTACAACATTGCCATTACTGTTAAAGATTTAGCCTTTTTTTCTCTTTCTTTTTGTTTTAGTTTTGTTTTTAAGTCCACCGTTGCTTTTTAAAAAAAAGAAAACTTCAAAAGAAAAACGTTTTTAAATATCTGGGCGAAATTTTCTAAATATCTACTATATAAAGATGAAATCACACACACTATGAACAAGCCCAGGTAAACTCCTCTTTTTGACTGACTCTCCAGCTGTGGAGACGGATATCGTCTCCACACTAAATTGTGAAGTCTTGGTGCTGGTTTAGTGGATATACAAACGCCACCTGGTAAAGAGGAACTCCACTCCCCCGAGTACCTGAACCCAAACCATCCCCCTGGTGCTCACGCTGTTGACACTGATGAATAACGACACTCTGTGGCTACAGACCATTTTCAGCAGGAATGACTGGCCTGTAAATCCATCTGTGCATGTGTGTATGTTTACTCCTAGCCACACACACACACAGACACACACTCACTGATTTGGTGTTTGGTAAACCTACAATCTGTAGCCTTTGAATCATATGCATTCCTCCGTAGCCTAGTCAAGTTTCTATTGTTGGTTGCAGTTTCTTTCTGGTAAAACTGGTGTTTCATTGTTAAAAAAAAAGGAAAAAATAGAGCGTTTCAAAATGTTTTACTTCTGTTTGTAAGATAGGATATTTTAAAAGGGGTCATGTAAGTTTTATTGTAAGCCTTTTTCCTATTATGAGAACATGGGTGCATATTAATGACAGTCCACTGCATAGTCATGAAATGGAATTAATCCAGGACTTTAAGTATAGTTTGTTCTAACAAATAGAGGTTTAAATGGGTGTGTTGGCTTCACTGTGGACACAACACGGCTCCTTAATCTAATGTTAGGATTAAGAATCTTCTTACTTGTAAATCTGACATATTGTAAAGGTTTGAGGGCATTCATTTTCAAAGTGACACGTGTCAACGTTAGCCATTCTTTGATAATAGTATTTGATTTGTCATTTGTCTCTAATCAGTATTGTCTTTTACTCCTAATCAAGTATTCTGGCTAAATCAGAGCTCTGTTTCTTTTAGTTGTGTAATTTGATGGCTATGTCAGTAGCATTATGACTAATGTAGCACATCTCTGCCAGTGTGTCATGAAGTCTGCCCGTGGTAGAAATTTATGGCCAGACCTTGTACCAGCCATATCTGGCACCAGCAACATACTGTTTTAACAGTCACAGTTCGACTGACTGCTCCTCTTCCTGTTTCATACTTTTTACTTTATATTTTGTTTATATGTTTAAAGCATTGTGTTAAAGAATGGTAACTATATGAATGTGTATCTGCCCGGACACTCAAGCCAAACTGACATTTAACTCCTCTGTTGTTTCAGCTTGATTTGAGACAAATAGTCGCCAGAAACGTAGATGTTTTGTCGGCATCATTTACAAGACAGAAAGCTCAATCAGCCATACACTGCTGTCTTCTGTCATCACCCCAACTCCTCAAGAGTTGACTTGAATCTCTGTGATAATTTGGCATGCGTCGTTGAACTCGGTTCGGTTTTAAATCAAAAGTGCATTTTATGGTGAAGATGTTAAAGCAAATGTGTTTGGATTTGTCTAGGTTGCCTGTACAGTGCCATATGATTCCTCTCCCCACAAGTCCACTCCCACTCCCCTCCCTGCGCCCCCCCCCCCCCCCCCCCCAAAAAAAAATGTTAATGGAAAGAGACAATCAGACCTCAACACTCTGCAGATACTGAAACCTGGAGACAGATACCCCTCCCTTATTTCTTTCTGTGTGCCGTATGTTTTGTGTACTGTGATTCCTTTGAGTTGTGTTCCCCCTCTCATGAATAAATATGCCAGGTGCCCTGCCCAAAACAATCCCCGCTGCACACAACGCAGGTTCTGTTCAGTGTCTGCCCGTCTTTGCCTTTTGTTCACCAGAAGTCGGGAGCTCTCCAGAAGTTTGAAAATTAGTTTGTATTCAAGTAAAATTGTTACAGGGCACAATGGTGTTTGCGGAGACATAATGTTATGAGTACACATGTCCAGACTATGAATGTAAAATTGTACATGGGGTGACGTCTTAAGTCTTTCCGAATTCCTTGTTGTGTTCTCGCTCAGAAATTGACGAGGAGGGATGGCAGCTCGTGTCTGTCGTTCACACGTTGAAGAGGAGGCAAGAACAATGTGCATGGAAGAGGAAACGTGTCTTGAGGTCCCACCATGGTAGCCCCCTCCCCACCCCATCCCCACCCCTTCCCCATGACCTCTCACCATCCTGACTGCCAGCTATTCGTATGCAAGCCTCACCTTTTTAGAGATGTAGCCCCGGCGTGCTCGTCTCCTCGGAGGGCTGTGTGATTATGTATGATGATCAGTCGTGGCTCGTTTTCTGAAGGATCGGTGGGAGGCATTTGATACTTTTCATCCAGCTCATTTTTATGTGCATTACCAGTTTATTGTACACTGAGTGTTGTACAATACATGCAGCTTCATGTTTAAAAAATCCTTAAAGTAAGGAAAATCTTTTGTATTTTTGATTTCAAAAGGCATGTCATATCTACTTTTTAAATGTATTAATGAAGATTTAACTTTACTTCAGATGGAGTGTTTTTTTTCTTTTTCTTACAAATATCTGTATGTTTAGTTTAGCGCAATGTTACTGAACTGTTAAACTTAGCATGTAGAGAATACAGCTTGCTTTGTGGGAAAGTCCTGAATTAAATTTTAATCATGGCACTTTTTCTGCAGAAAAGAGCAATCGTGTTAATTAATTTTTTTTTTTTCAATATCCGTTAAGCCATTTTACTTGCAAGAATTGCTATTTGTGCTGAAGATGTATTTAAAATGTTTTAAGACATCTTTGTTAGCCACCAGGCTACATGCTATTGTAAAGTGTATATACAGTTACATTGAATTTCTGAAACAAAGTTTTAAAGTTAAAAACCTTTTGCATGCCCTTTGTTTTTATTTCTCTTTACTGTTTGGGAGGGTGTTGGAGATGAGGAACCGGTATGGGGAGAAAAGAGGAAAAATATGTCATTTTACAGTCGCATTACACTGAGATTCATGAGTTAAAGGTCCAATTTGTAAGAAAGTTGATTTTTGAGTTTCATTCCAACTTGTCTTTTGCTTGTCGGCCGACCTGACCGACAGTCCCAAAGCATCTGTATTTGACAAGTTGGAATGAAACTCAAAAAACAACTTTGTTACAAATTGGACCTGTTTTTTTTTTTTTTAGGAGAGCAGTGAAAATATTTCCCCATCTTTGACTAAAGGATTAGGGCCACTGAAAAAAAAAAAAATAATAATAAAAAAGATTTTTTGGGGGGGTGTAAGAATTCTGACTTTTTTCTCAGAATTCTGAGAAAAAAGTCAGAATTCTTACACCCCCCAAAAAAATCTTTTTTATTTATTTTTTTTTTTTCAGTGGCCCTAATCCTCTTCCGTAAATAACAGATACTGTAATAACACTGATTTTGATTTTCAGAGGTAGATCAGTTTTCCTCCATTGTGCACACAGAGAAACTGGAACCATGAACACAATTCATGAAAACCAGACACTCATCTAAACAAAAATCCAGACTGCTGAAGTTTTGAGTACAAATTCATTATTTACACAAAAATAGAAATTCTAAATCACACTTAACAAAGAGCTAAACACAAATTACCTAATTTAGCACACTTTGGTTTGGTTAATCTGGAAAACACTGGCCTCGTACATGCCACACCTTACCTGCCAGTATTTCTAATGAAATCTGTAAAGAGGAAAGCTGTAACTGCTGCAGTATGAAGTTTACTGCAGGACTCTGCGAAGCTGGTTTATGAGCTTAGCCCTATTTGAGCTCACTGGATAGACAAATGTGAATTGAATCCCATACTCATACAATGATTGTATCAATGTCGGGGTAATTTGATATAGTCATGGTTTTGTATTACAATATGGCAACAGTCTTCATAGAGTCATGGCCAAAACTTTATATACACCTGTAAAGACTGCACAGGTTCTTCTGGTTCTGTATCATAGCCAACTGGACTTGTTTCAGTTTCATGAAGATGGTTCACCTCTCATCTGCCATGAATTCTTTTTCCATAATTTCCATCAATTATTAATTTATTACAAGTCCTCTGAAAATGTGATGAAATCTAGTCACACAAATATACATAGAACAAATTCAACTAACAATTAACAACTAACCTTCTGAGTGATTAGACACCACAATGGGAAAGTCTAAGGCGCACTGCATTGATCTGAAAGAGTTCATTATTGATTTGAACAAGTCAGGCGAGTCACTTGGAGCCATTTCAAAGCAGTTACAGGTCCCAAACCCTAACCCTAAGCCAACTAAGTATAAAGTGCATGGCACAGTTGTGTCGATGCCACGATCACGAAGAAAACACAAACAATCACCTGCTTCTGGGAGAAAACTGGTCAGGATGGTCAAGAGTCAACCACAAACCACAGGTGTCAAAGTCCACAGTCAAGTGTGCTTTGCATCACCATGAGCTGAGAGGCTGCTCCAGACACGCCGTCTTAAAGCTCGACAGAAGTTTGCTGCTGATCGCATGGACGGAGAAAAAAAAAACCTGGAGGAAAAATCTGTGGTCAGATGTAACAAAAGTTGAGTGGTTTGGCCACAATCAGCAGCAATATGTTTGGAGACAAGAAGGTGAAGCCTTTAACCCCAAGAACTACTGTCAGGCACGGTGCTGGTTGTATTATGCTGCAGCCATAACATTGGGACTTAGGCGCAGTTGGGTGTTCCAGCAAGACAACGATCCCAAACACACGTTAAAAGTGGTTAAGGAATGCCTGAATCAGGCTAGAATTTAGGTTTTGGAATAACCTTCCCAAAGAACATGTGTATTGTGGATTGTATGAAGAAGATTGAGGTTATTGTTTGAATGAATCACATTATCTGGGCAAATTGTAGGTGCATTCATTATTATTATTATTATTATTATTATTATTATTATTATGTAGTTTCTGGGCTGTCTTCTTCAAAAATGTCGGCGTGTAGTAGGTTGATAAAAATTCTGCGGAGGCAAGGCTGGGTGGAATGATAGAGCAATCTTTATTAAAACAGACTTGAGCCTAGCGTCCGAGCAGAGTGTGGCCCCACATCTGATGTTCTCCAATCTAGGGCAAAGTAATGCCAAACATTTTTGCCCTTCTTGCCCTATCAGAACTCCTATGCCTTCGCTCTTAGGAATTCTACCAAGTGCCACCCCTCGTCTCTACTTGTGGGATCCTTCTTAAAGTCCCTTGGGCAGTACTTTCTTACTCCTAATTGGTCACTGTGGTGGGTTGAAGGTCCATCTCCCATAAATGACCAAATCTGTTACTGTCCCTCCTTCGGGCTTGTACTCCAAAATTACCTAGATGAGCCCTCTATCCTTTTCTGGAGATGTGTCTGTTTAAATATCATCCTCCATCTGGAACAGGAGTCAGGCTCCAATTCAGTTCCTATAGTGGCCTTGTCCCCTGCTAACCTTTGACCCACACAGCTGAATGCTGACTCCAAGGTCTCTTGGAGCTGTGAGCCCTGTATTGTCTGCATTCCCTAACTCACACAAGAAGGAACAGGTTAAATTTAAACTGGGTTGAATTAAAGGCCAGAATGTGTTGTCGTCCAGACACCTCAATTATTATTATTATTATCATTTCTAACGGGTAAAGCTTAAAACATTGCCCTTCGGCCATCTAAACACATCAGGCTGCATCAATGTGAGTTATAAGTCGTCCTTGTGGCAGATGTCATGTAAATCCTCCAGCAGTCAGTCTGGTGTCTCCTGGCTCCTCTGACAGGACTCAGGTTTCACTTAATCAACACACTCCGTCAATAATTCAGCACAGGCAGTGGGGCTTGTTGCCGAAATCCCTTCTGCGTTTCACGGCCCTCATTTCGCACCTACTTTTTTTCCTTTACCGGTGTCCTTAATTACGCTGCTTTGAGGGCAGGTGTAGAGTTGCAGGTGGACGCAGGTGGAGGCGAGGAGGCTGCAGCCCGAGCGAGCAGAGCGCCACGTCACAGGGAGCATCACCTCCAACTGCAGAGCACACATGAAGTTTGATGGGCGAGCAACAGCTTGTTGAATGTTTTTTTCTTTTTCTTTTTCTTTTTTTTTGGGTCTTTTTCCCCTCTGCAAAGACTGAGTGGTTCAAAAATATGAAGTCTACTGTCAGTCTGCTCCTCCTGCCTCAGACGAACATCCCCTCTGCATCAACAGGATAGAACTAAGTGGATCTATTTATATTATAATCTTCATCTGGATCAGTTACCTGCTTGTTTTTAGACCGAGGACAGTGACAATGTGGTCCACGCCAGCTGCCTGCATGATGTGCATCCTGTTTGGTAAGTGCATAACAAGATTTCAGAAAACTTTTAGGCCAGTAGTGATTAAAAAGACCTCATGACCTTAACAACATAATAATGTCTGTCACGTGGCAACATTATGTGATAGATATTTGATATGCAAAATTTCCAGTTCAACTATAAACTTTGAAACGTCCTCAGTACACTGAAACAATAAACTTGCTGGGAAGTGAATCAATAATATGCATTAGAATCTCAAAATCATGACATGAATTACATTTTCTGCTTTAATTTGCTTTTGTATTTATTTAACTTGTGCTGATCCCACTATTTATTCAGTTTTCCACTCTATTTTTTCATGAATCATTTGTAAGTTTACATATATGTCTGTATTTATCTTTGTATTCTCATTTCTTTTTGCATATATAAATTTGCAAATAAATATATTACTGAATAAATAAATGAATAGATAAATGGTAAAACATTAAAATGGGAGACTTATTTAATGAATGTAAATATTAACCAACTAATTTATGAATTGAGACATAAAATTATATTTCTGCTTTATTTACTACTACTACTACTACTACTACTACTACTACTACTACTACTACTAATAATAATAATAATAATAATAATAAACATTTTTTTTCTATTTAATTTACTAATTGTTTGATTAATTGATTGATTTACGCATTCATTTTGATTTACTTTTCTTTTTGCATTTCATAAGATAATACAAAAGTAAAAACGAATATATGAATAAACAAAGTGGTTAAACAAATGAGAAAGCAGGTAAATTGAGAAACTAATACAAAGGTAAATTTATGTTTAGTATTATTCTGGTTTATTTGATGAGATTTTTTGGCAGCATCACTCCTCAGTGACATAAACGCTAATACAGATATCTTTGATAGGCCAGCTGCACTCAACAATTTCTCTGTCATATTTGAAAAACAGTTTTTCAGGTCAATCCTTGATACGTTGTTTAAGTTGGGACTTGAATGAGTAGATCAACTCTGAAGAGTCACCATATTGTTTTGTTTGCTTGATGTCTGCAGGGATCACATGCGATGTCCAGCGAGTGTATTCACAACTTAAGTTCATCCAGAGACAGACTGACCAGACTCCTGATGAGGCCGCACAGCTGGAGGAAGACATTCACAAAGTTATTGATCAAATCCAGTCTTTGTCCGGTGGAAGTGAGGATAAACGCAGCTTCAGCGCCTCGACTCCAGCAGAGGACTTTGACTTACACGCATATTACAATGCCATGGGTAACGTGTACGCTCTCTTTCAACCACTGCTGAGAGAAGGATTTGTAGATGACCTCCCCAGAACTGTCATCTGTATTCTGTCTGGGAGGCAGGACTGTGGACTGGTGGCAGAACTGACAAAGACCGTGTCTCTGGAGGTGGTCCGGCCGCTGCTGATGTTTGTGTCGTCCCTGAGATCCCAGACGTGCTCTTCCCTGAACGGAGACGGAGACTCCAGCAGCTTCCTCAGGGCCTACCTCAGGACGGGAGAATCAACGTCAGCAGCGTTTAGTGGTCTTCAGGAGATGTTCATAAATATACTGTCCAGTCTCCCCCTCTCTGGGAACTTGCTGAACGTCGTCAGCCGCCTCGTGGACTCGGCTGTGACGTACGTCTCAAAGTTCATGGCATCGTTCCTCCAAGTGCCGATGGACTACATCAAAATAGCTTTACAGTTTGGAATCAGAATACCATCTTTAGATGGAAGAGAGGACTGTGAGCAAGGTAAATGTGGCTTTTCATTAACCCTTTTTTAAACTGTCCTGTATAAAACACAGTTTATGACATATTCTTTATATTAATTAAATTGTTTTACCACTCGTTCTGCAGGAGATCTCAAGCAGCTCATTATGTGGTAAGTCACTGATTGAATTCACATAAACCCTTATTTTTTTACATATTAAATCTGCTCTGTGGACTCTTTGACCACTAGTGGCGCTATAGAACAATGTTTCTGTGATTGTGGTTGCAATTCAAGTCTCATAGTATGTAAGCTTACGAGGAAACAACCTTACTTCTCACTAGATTTGTTACCTCAATAAACTAATGAGTTTATGCTCTCAATCATCAATTTCAGTTCCTCTTCAACAGAGCGTGATGCTCATTTAGTGAATTATGGTCCCATTTAGAGGAACACGGGGCATGCTTTAGGGTGTGGCTACCTTGCCATCGTGGTCTTTCCTCGGGTTCTTACTCAGGTTCAATCAAGCCATCCTCTCGTCTAAACATGGTCACTTCTGGCCCCCCAAAACCGAGATGGCAACGGCCGTAAACTCAAGCTCCTTTAATAACATCATCTCTGTCTGTGCGCATGTTTTGAAAATGTTATTGGAGAATCTGTAATAATGATCAAATGTCTGTTTTGTTTAGGGGGGTGAACCACAATGTGAGCTGGTCCTTTGGTCCCTCCATCATTGACATCCTTCTTGAAATCTTCCTGGCACCTGAACAGCCTCTGTGCACATATCCGGGGCCGGAGTGCCAGACTCCCACCATCCCTTTCCAACGCAGCCTCTCGGAGGACACTGATAACGACCACGACGTCATGCTAAAGTGTGATCGCAACAACCTGGCCAGGTTCAACGACACACTGTGTGCGAACATGGGTTCAGGAGCCGGGCGCTCACCGTCTGTGCACACTCTTTGCGAGGCGCTAAAGTCCCTCAGCCCGAACCAGATAGAGCAGGTGTGGAGCAACATGTGTTATGTTATTCAAGCACTGGTGTCTCCACTCCTCAGCAGGTCACCCGACTGCAGTGTTGGGCTCACACATCCTTCCCCGGCCGTCCCCCCTCCCTCTGAGAACCTCCTTCATCGAGCAGCCAGAGAAGCCTCCAACCTCAAACAGCTCGCCTGCAATTACAACACCTGGTTAGAAGAGCAGGCAGTGGACGCTGTCCTCGTGTCGCTGTGCAGCGACAATGAGCGTGAGGAGTTTGTGAAGCAGGTGTGTAACAATGCTTTATTGATGAGGAGGCTGCTGTCTGATAAGATGAACAGCTGGCTGTATGGATACTGTGGGAACTCCTCCGTAGACCCTGGTTACATGGTGAGCCAGTTCTGCATCTATGAGCAGTGGATTGACCAGCCATCAGTCCCCGTAGACCCCGCCTTACTGGAGTTCTGCATGAGTCTGGACAGCCCTCGACTGAACAAGCTCATCTGTGAGCACACTGGATTCTTCATTCTTTTATTCTCCAACCCTGAAAATTTGAGGTTCATGCCTAACTGCACAGTCTTTCCCCCTCCAGCACCACTCCCCGACATGGACTCATCTATGTTAGAGTCTTGTCGTTACTCAGAGTGGCACGACGTGACACAGATCACCACGGACGTTTTGACTCAGTGCGTCCGCCTCGATAACAGCGGTTTCACTCAAGAGGTTTGTTCTAACAAAACCTTTCTGAATGCTCTGCTGGGTAACCAGGCAAACGCCTGGCTCGACAATCACTGCAACTCCTCTCTCAGCCTCTTGCCCTCTGAGCCCACGCAGCCCTTCAGCATCACAGACTGGTGTGACTACCACACGTGGGGGGAACGGCAGGTGGACAGTTCAGTGATCGGCCTCTGCTGGCAGTCCGATCAGCTCGCGTTCCAGAAGAACGTCTGCTGCAAAGCGTCTGTGTTTGAAAAACTGTTGCAAGACCCTCAAAACAAATGGCTGACGTCAGTCTGCACGGACATTAAAGAAATAGAGGAAACAGCCATGTTACCTCAGGTGAGCATTTTACCTGGATGACATTGATTTGTGCATCCAAGGTCTTATCAACATGTATATGGAAAACAGAAACTGCCAAAATAAAAAATAGATAAAGAAATAGTGGCTCAATAAATGCACCACAAACAAAACTAAAATTAAATGAAGACATTCATTGATTTTTCTGTTTTAGTCAGCCCATGTATTTATTTCTCTTTTTATTTATGTATTATTTTATGAAATGCAAAACGTAAAGTGTCCAGAAATAAATGTATAAATTAAAATAAATACATTAAAATGAGAAAGCAACTAGAAGCAAATTAAAACAGACATGTCAATTTCTGTCACATTATACAAATTAGTATTATTAATTGATTTTTGGTGATAATTTGAGCAGTTTCAGTCCTCCATACTTTTAAAAAATGTAAATATATGTATTACACACTAAGAATTCAAAACTGTATATAAGCAAATGCACACTGTAAGATAACTGTTAAGTTTTCATCATGCAGTCACCAATATCCACTCATGATGGATACAATATGCAACAAAATCCTTCAGGCAGCACTATGAATCGCTAGAGGGGGTTGATGGTAAACTTGGTTACATAAAACAAGTTAAACTTTACATTCTGCTCCTGTCTTCACAATCATGTGCCCTCTAGGTGTGTAAGTACTCTGAGTGGACCCGTCCCATCATCGTGGACATGACTGAACTGGCTCTCTGCGCTGAGAATGACCCACTTAACTTTACCACCAAAGTCTGCACCAATGATACCGTCCTCCAGAACCTGTTGGCCAATCAGGACAACACCTGGTTAATACAGCACTGTGCCAACCATTCAGATCCAGGGGTATCTCCTGGCGGAGATGAGGGAGAAGGAGGAGGCTTGACTGGGTTCAACCCTGCTGAGCAGTGCCAGTACTCCAGCTGGACCATCTCTGTCCCAGACGCAGCCCTGCTGACCCTCTGCTGGGAGCAAGACCAGACCAATTTCATCTACTCTATCTGCCCCAACGCTGGTCTTCTCTTTTTGCTATCCCAGGAGCCATCTAGTAAGTGGGTGGGCAGCACGTGTAACACCTACACCAACTACACCACCACTACTAACAACAACAGCAGCAGCACCACTGCAGATCCAGATGCGTGCCTGGCCAGAGACCTGGTGAAGCGTTTCAACTGGTCCTGCTCAGCTGACCTCACCCGTGCCTGCCAGCCCGGGGCCAGTCAGAACATGGCCCTGCAGATGATGGTGCGCTGCTGGGTGGAGAGTCTAAGGTCCAGGGTCGAGGATCTGCTGTCTCCACCTGTGACCACAGTGTTGGAGCAGGCGGTCAGCACCACTGTGGTGATCCTGTTGGCCCTGGAGGAGGTCCAGAACACCTCGCTGCACGTCACCGAGAACATCAGGCTGAGTGTGTTGACCACTGTCGTCCAGTATCTCGATAGGGAGACCAACTTTGACAAAAAGAGGGTCCTGCTGCAGTGCTTTGGGGTGGGTGCTGTGATTGTGCAGTCACTGTTTTACATGAAAAGTACCTTACTATCAGTGGAGGAGAAAGTTTTTAGTTGCTTTAATCTGACTCACTATTACAATTAAAAGTCAGGGCTTAAAGGAAAAATTCACCCAATGATTAAAAGTCACTGTCACATGTAGTCACGCTTAATTCTGGAGCTTCACAGCAAAACAGAGTTGCAGCTGCAGATGGAGACTTGAACAAAAACACTGTTTTGGTGTGAAACTACAAAAAATGGTTTGTGGAATACAAAACGTCACCCAGATTTAGGGCATGCATTTATAAGAACTCAGTTTTCATCATTGAATCAGCTTATCCTTCAAATAAAATCATTATTAAATAAATGTACCTAAATGATAAGTAAAGATATGTATATTTAGGGATAGTGATACTGATAAATTAAATGGACTTGCATTTCTATTACGCTATTCTGGTCTTCACACACATTCATACATCTGTCATGCGAGGTTGCAACCTCCTCATCAGGAGCAATTTGGTTTAGCGTCCTGCACGTGGATACTTCAGCATTTAGCCGGGGAGCTGAACCACCAACCTTACAATTACTAGACAACCCGCTCTATTTTGTGAGCTACAGCCGCCTCTATTAAGTGGAAGTAGTTTTTAGATTTGAACTTTTTTTTTGTATAATACTATTAGGCAGTTTAATGTATACTAATGCATCTTATTGCATAATGTTTTGTAGAGAATAACAGAGTAGGATGAAATGGAAAACTCAGTGCCTCAAATTTGTACTTGAATACAGTTATTGAGTAAATGTGCTGTAGCAGAAAACACTCCAACCTCATGTTCTGTTAGACTAAATGAATGAACAGGAATCTGTCGGCCAGTGAAAATGAGCAACTGAGTATATTTTAACACATTCTTGTAAAGTAATTCTGAAGGTTAATCAGAGCATCGTGTGAATAGAGATGCTCCTTCATCTTTTATTCATGCAGGCTCAATCAGTTCCTGTGTAGAACAATTCATTGACTTTACAGTTTATCTCATTATTCATCCATATCAGTTACCATCAGTGTGTCACTGTATAGCCACTGACCTCGGGGGTACAGCCGGCCTACAGCTGGTGTGCGGTGACACTCCTGTCATCGATATCGCCATAATGGACGTCTTCCTCTTTGTGTAATCTCTACTGGCTTACACTTGATTTGACAATTACAATAATGTGTCAAAACAGACGACCAGATTCCACAATCCACCTGTTAACCACCCTGTGTGTGTGTGCTTCTTCTGCAGAGAGTCTTAACCAGCTTGATGCAGACAGCGAGAGACGTGACCAGCGATGAATTCTTCGTCATCAAGGTGACTTAAACCACAGCATGTAACTCCTGCCACCAGGGGTCCCTCAGTAAAAACAGTGAAAACAGAAAAGATGTAGTTTGAAGAAAGTTGTGAGGAAGAGCGGGATCATGGGAGTTGTGTTCATTTGTTAAAACCACTATTGCCCACTATTGTGAAATATTTAGCATCTGCCAGATTTATTGGCTCAAAATTTGGGGTACACATTCATGTTGACCAAGTATAACTTCCAAACAGCTATTAGAAGTATCGTCTTGAAATGTGGTGCACACGTTCATGTTCCCCTGTGGATGAACTGTACGTACTGAACAATGTGAAAACAAGTCAACATAGCCACATCTTGTGCTGAAACATCTGCTTCACTCACCAGCAAAAAAGTGACTGGCTAGTAAAACATTTACCAGCCATTTGGGTGGTGAACAAAAAAGTACATTTTGCACACTGCTAACAAGTGAATGTACAGTGATGAGCAAGGTAGATAATCTAACTACCTGCTCGGCGTAAGCAAGTTAGCATGCAGACATTAGCATTCAGCTGAAAGCACGACTGTAGCCTCAAATTATTTGTCTTCACTGTCTTAGTTTATTTGTATTTATTTCTTCATGTCATCCCAGGAGTACTTCAATATACCGCTGAGCAACCTGAAGTCAGTGCTCAGTCCAGCTCACATCACCACCGTCAGACTCATCCTTCAGTATTACAGCAGGAACAAGGACAGTCTGCAGGTGAACATCCATCAGAAACATTTACCTTTTTTTCCCTTCTTTCTTCATGGCATACTTTGTCCGTCATACATTACACAAGATCGCATCCTTGCTGACACAGACCTGCTGTCTGCTTCTGTTGTCCAGCTGCCCAAACAGTACCTGTCCACCATGGTGTCAGTGCTGTTCCAGACCCACCTGGCGAAGGATGGCAGTCTCTTCCCGGAGCTGGCTCCTCTGCTGGCTGCGGCCACACCAAGTGACATCCAAGCTCTGCCCTCGCTGCAGAACAATGTAAATGTGTAAGTAACAGTCATTTCTGTTGACTCAGTACTCTTTACTAATGAGCACAACACATGTATTAATGATTATTCTGTCTGTTAACTGAACAAAAGTATTTCTCTGGTGCACTGGTGTGTGAATGATTAGGACTGTGTTTGATTTCTAAATGTCGCCCTTTTTAGTTACTGATGCTGTTTCAGTTTGTGAGGACAACACAGCTACTATTTTACTACAGCTTGTTTATTCAGTAATGGAAACATATATATTTCTGAGTGTTTTTTATTACTTCTTTGACATTGTAAATATAAAAAAATCTGAGTTTTAGCTTCCTCTACAAAGTGCCTTTTTTAGGATACACGTTTAAAGGTGCTATTAAACCTCAGACTAAAAGTGTTCCATGTCGACGAAGAGTTTTGTGCACAATCATGCAGTCTGTCTTTTCTACACACATCGTGTTTCCATCTGAACACAGTCCAGGTGTCAGGCTTCTGTGAGAAGTGATGTGTCATTGCACCTTGAAGTGCCAGAATATGCATTATACATGGAGAGTAAAGGAAACTGGTTCACTGACTAGATTTCAATCTAGAAAGGGCTTCTAATGTGCGTGTGTGAAGGTGTTTGCTGTTGATTCAACAAGAATGAGTAAGTGCAGAACATAATCACAAGACTGTCTGTGTTTTAAGTTTTTTTTTTTTTTTGCAGACAATGTGCACATGGAAAATAGTACAGAAAGTACCAAAAAACCCTACAAGAGATAGGTAGAATAACAATGACTAGAACAACCTCCCACCAGTGCTAAATGGTGTTCTTCAAAGGAAGAATTTGTAACAAGGCAGGTCACATTTATTTATAAAGCACAGAAATCACAAATCACATTGCCTCAGCGGGCTTTACAATCTGTACAGTGAGGAACACCCTCTCTCTTTAAACCCTATATCCGAGTCAGGAAAACTCCCCACAAGTTCCCGTAGCAGGGCAAAATAAAACCAACGAAGAACATCAAGTGGAGTCACAGAGGAGGGAGCCCTCTCACAGAACGAACAGAACATGTAATAGATTTCACATGTATAGAATAGAGCAATAACATCTCACATGGTACACAGCTTACAGTTACAAAACAAACCATGTAAGTAGACCATGGGATGTGCAGTATATGAAGAATGTGATTTCAGGAGGTCAACAAGGTGAATTACTGGACCGATGTTGGAGCCACCTGGCCATCAGCTTAGCTTAGCACTGAGACTGGAATTAGAGGGAAACAGATACTGTTTCTGTCCACAAGTTCACAGCAGTCCCGTACGTAACCCCTGGTAAAAACCACATACTGTCATCTTCACATTTAGGTTTTTTAAGGATTATACAAAAAAGATATAACATGCTGATTAGTGAACTTAAAATGTCAAACAATTCTTTTATTATTTGTACCTGGTTTAGATTTCCCCAAATCTCCCACGATGTTAATTCTTTCAAAGCAAATATTTAACTATTTGTTACAAAGCAGCAGTTCCAGTACCTTACAAAACAAATTTTAGTTATTTTATTTTTTATTTTACATTTTTGCTAGGAGGGACACCATCAACAGAAACTTGCGGCACATGACTCTGGACCAGCGGCAGGCGTTCGGCTCGTGGTTCAGCAAAGCTCTGCCCCCGTCCGACATCATCAGAGGTCATCAATCACTCATAAGGGACACTGGAAACCTGATTGCCTACCTGCCCTTCCACAACTTCCAGCACCTCTCACCTGCTCAGGTAACAGCCCTCTGAGCTCTGACACCTGGCCGCGAAACCCGAGAAGCCAGCACTCTGTCAGTTCGATTAGCCGCCGGGCACAGCGGAGCGACTCGTCACATACTGGTCAACTGAAAGCACAGACAGCCTCTTCTTTCTCTGTCACCACCAGTGTGTGTAGCTAATGTTCAATGAGAAAAGATAGGAGCACATGAATTAAGGATGACTTGAAGATGAAGGGGTCACCGACCTTTCAGCGCTCAGCCACGAGTTTAAAAAAAACAAAAAAAAAAACAGCTGTTTTTACACTTTTGCTTTTGTAAGAAGTAGATAGACAAGGTTGTATTATTATATTGTATATCATGAGCTTTAGAGGTTTTCTTTTTTTGTTGTTGTTTTTTTACATTTACCTTTGATCATATCCAGGCTAGTTGTTTCCCCCTGTTTCCAGTCTTTGCACTAAGCTGAGCTAACCAGCTGTTGGGGAGTAGCTTCATATTCAACGTATAGACATAAGAGTGGTATTAATCTTTTTTTTTTTTTGATTCTCTACAAGGAAGTGCATAAGTATATTCACCAAAAGGTCAAACTGTCCCTTCAAAGGTTTCCTCTCTGTCCGACCTGCGTCAGTAAATGTTGAATGCTAACCTCACAGGAGGGCAAATATCCATTTTCTTTTCCCACGCATGAGTTCATGATCCTGGTGGGGGTGAACACAGATGCACTGTCTCTTCTATCATATCTTGGGAATACTGGTGAATATTGTTGAGCATGTTGTTGCCACATTCATTTGATAGCGCTCACATTTAAAAAAAACATCTGCTGACAGAAATGTTATCATTGCCGTATTCTGTCATTCATATTCTCCACAGCTGTTGGACGGGCTGGATGTGTTGCAGAGAAACACCCTCACTTCTCTCAAGCAGGAGTTCATCGCTCACAGCGTCATCGGCATCTACAGAAACCTGACGGCTCAGGACTTTACCAGGTTAGGGATGGCTGTGGAGGCCATTTGTATTTGTATGTTGCTTCATTTGCACATTTGCTATGAAGTTACTTGAATGTATAAGATATTGTGCTGTGTAATATACATTATACTACACAATATTATCAATTCTTAACTTCCTAATTCTCTGTGACCAAATTATAGGAAAAAATACATTAAAATTATGAATAGAATTAAATATTTTTTTTAGTTTTTAGTTAATTTCTGAAGGTTTTAAACTTAAATTCTTATATAAGTGTTGAATCTAGAGATCCAGCAGCAACATCTACTGAAGAGGTTACTGTGAAATGTACCAGTGTACCAGTGGAATGGCTTTGTATTTTGCTTTATTTATTAAATATAGGGTTTTTGTTTTTTTTGTTTTTTGTTTTTTTGCAAAGAAATCTTGTTACATGTTGTTACATCAGTGTTTTTAATTGTAGGCTGGGTGCTATCTCGTGCCTGGCAGACCCAGAGGACCTGCTCGTGTACAAAGACACCGAGGCGTTCAGAGTCATCAGGGACATCGTCATGAACTGCACACGAGAGGGACTGAGTCTGCCCAGCAGTCTGGTAGGAGCAGAAACATGTGGTTTCTTCACTGTGTGCTTTCACATTGAAGGAGCATTTACAATATATTTATGCTGTCTCTGTGCTTGTTGTGAACTTTTTGTCCAGTTTTCCAGTTTGCTACTGAACAACACAGAGTTGAAGATCCCCTCCTCGCTCAGTCCTGGTCGCCTGGCAGAGTTCGCCCCCCTCCTGCCTGCGCTGGGTGTGCCTTTCCTGCAGGATCTCACGCCATCGCAGCTGCTCGATGCCCTCCCGGCGCTCAGCTCTGTTTCATTCAGCCCTGCACAGGTAGAGGAGCTAACTCCACCTGTCATTTTCAGTGGAAGACGTAGTAGAAATCATCTACAGCTGTTATTCAACACACACAGTTTTTTTTTTCACAAGTGAGTGAGCAAAATAAATGAGTGAGGGATGTTTAGTCGGTCCCTTTCACTGCATAAGCACCTATTTTGTTGGACATGGTTGGGTTTCCTGGCAGATGGTGCTTGTGGGCCTGAGGAACAGCTGACAGGCAGTCGTTCCTCAGCACATTGACCCCTGAGGTGAGATGGCTCATGAGGGTCTTGAGCTATCATCTAAACTGCAGCCTTTTACTTTCACCTCAGCCTCACAGCTGTCATCCTGCTATCATTCTGTGTCACTCAGAGTCTCGGGAGAATTCATTTCTTCAGGCCTGTGGTTGTTTTTCAGGTCTATTTTGGCAAAAATGTTGTGTATCAGTCAGAATCAACACTTTGTTTGTTATCCCTTTGCCGTGTGTTTTTCAGGCCGCCGTGATTGTCGACAAGATGTCCTCGATTAACTCTGTGAGTCTTTTGTAAACTCCCCGCACAGTGAATTCAGTATGGAGATCGCTCTCTGCACACTCACACCTTCTTCCCCTCCGCCCAGCTGACCGCTCCAGGCCAGCTGCAGGAGCTCGGCCCCCTCATAGTGGGAATGAAGACGGAGACCTTGTTGTCGCTGACCTCTGACAGGCTGCTGTCGTCCCTGCCTGCCATGGCCCAACACATGCCTAGCCACTGCTCGCCACAAGCCAACGCTGTCTCCACCAAATTATGGGTACAACACACACACACTGACAGCGGATTTGTCGATAAATCAAAATGTAATCTTTAGAATTGGTGTACATGGATACAAATGTGCCATTTTAAACTTGTGCTTGTGTTCCCAAACAAATGGACAATTGCTTCCTGTGTCCACAAATCCAATACTCAATTTCCCAGAGCCCAAAATGTCAGCATCAGATGGCTTCTTTTGTCCCTTCAGACCAAAACCCCAAAACTCTCCATTTACAATCATAAATTACAAAGGACAGAAGCAAAAGTAGGACACTTATGCTTGAAAAAAGATGAAAAAGATTAATTCATTTTCAAAATAATTGTCAATTAATTTTCTCTAAATCAATCGTTGAAGCTGTAGTAAATGCAGAATTTAACTGAATAATTGCCACTTCAGAGTTAAAAGAATTATGTTTCTGACATTTTCTTATCAGTTATGTGGGTTTTTTCATCTGTAGTTGACAGCTGCAGGATTTGTCCTTGTGTTGTCTTCCCTCCGTTCTGACCAGGGCTTCCCAGAAGTGGTTGGCTGGCTGGATGAAGTGGAGCCTTTGCTCTACTGCACACCTCTGCTCAGCGTCAAGCCCAGGACTCGTCCGCTTGTGAACATCACTGCTGCATTTACGAAACCCTGGAACACTCAGCAGGTAAAGCGTCACGCAGACCTTCCTCCAGACCTGAGATTTGTGTTGATGGTGACAGTGGTGTTGCACTCAGAAACTGTGGGGGGCACCAAATCGCACAATATCCCAGTTTCTACAAAATGTTGCTTCATTGGTCACGATTATGAAAAGTTAGTGATGTCAGCAAGGAAGAGGATGAGTGTAAATATACAGAGTAGCAGAGACTAAAATAAAAATGTAATTTTGGACTATGCCATCAAGTCTTTTAATCGGTTCACAAACCCTGAGAGTCGTGACTTTTACTCCATGTCATAGTCTCTTTGTACTTCCTCTGATTAAAGATGCTTCCTCTGTTCATCATGAGAAGGTTTGTATGACAGTGTCTTGATTAACTGCTAAATTATTGAGCGGGGGAAGCAAAAGCAGAGGCGTCATCATCGCTGACACTGTGAATGGACAAAAAAAAAAAAAAAAAAAATCCTCGTATCAGATTGCCCTCGTCTCTGATCACAGAAGAACCTGCGTAAACCACCATGTTACAGCAAACACATGACACAACCTTTTCACATTGTTCCTCTCCAGGCTAAAGCAATTTTCAAAGAGGTTCTTGATGCTAAACCAAACTTAATCACCCAAGATTTTCTGTAAGTACAGCACATGTCTGCAATGAATTTGTCATGTTTTTTTCTCTTTCTTCTTTTCTTTCTATGTGCTTGTACTGACACTGCTCTCTTCCTGTAAATCAGGAGTCTGGGAACTGTTGGTCAGGGCATGAGCTGCCAAGTGTTGCAGGAACGTCTTCGGGCAGACTCATCGCTTTCCTCAGTGAGAAGAATCGTGGCCTTCCTCAGACAGCAGCCTCGTCCTCTTCACACCTCACTGGTAAACTGTTTTAAATCAAAGCCGTTCTGCCATCTGTAACGCTGAGTGATATGTGTCAGCCCGTATGGCTTTTGTCACGTGTCTTTGTTCTTCCGGACAGAAAAACTGTGTGATCGAGGAGCTGTATCAGTTTGAGTTCTTCCCTGACCTGCTCAAAGATCTCGGGGCTGAGATCGCCCTCTCCATGCCGTAAGTCAGAAGTTGGTCGTTACTCCACTATGAGGGAAGATGTAATTTCATTATGAGTAGAGAAGAACTGTTTGTCACTGATTTTCTACGTTCTTTTCTTATGAAAGATAAGATGGATCTATAATAGTGAAACATATCGCAACATAAATTCATTGTTCCCGTGTGTCCTTGTGGTCTCCTGCAGGGTGAGCACCATTAAGAAGTTTCCAACAGATACGATGAACACTCTGAGGAAGGTAATCATTTCGGACCAGTTTCTCATGCTGTCCAGAACAAAACAGGAGCTGCTGGTGGACAAAATGGTGCAGAGGATGGTGAGTTAGAGCGACGCTGTGTTGCCTATCATAAAAAGTTAAAAAAGGAGAGTTGTCATGTCGGTTTTGTGGATCCTCTCTCTCTGCAGGGTATGTATACAGGGGTGTTCACCGAGGAGGAGTTTCGCTCACTGGGCATGATGGCGCCGTTTGTGGTGGATGAGGTTTTCATTCAGCTGGACCGCCGCTTCTTCATCAACAACCTGGACTTCCTGCGGGGGCTCTGCTACAGCAGCACGAAGATGGACATCGTGGCTCGCATCCTAGAAGAACCTGCTGTCTTCGGGTAACATGACTACCTCAAGATGAAGGCTTTAACCACTGTGGCCGATAAGATCCATTATTCTGACGCTCCATCAATTATGCAATCACATATGCTTGATATGAGTCTGATTAATAGTAGGAAAAGTTAAGTTAAAGGCATACAATCTAAATAATAATAAATGCACATAATGAAAATAATGAAATAATATATAATAAATACAAATGAATAAAATAAAATAAATAAATAATTTTATACTTTTGAATATGAATTTGTAGTTCAACCATAATTTGCCCCAAAAAATAGCTTTAAAGGGGCGTGGGTTTGTTGTGAACATTTCTCTATGTACATAATGTTTTGCTATAATGAGAATTGAGCAATTCAACTTATTTCACATTCTCTCTCGGAGAAAATCTGCCACCAAATGACACGTTTCACATCTGAGTAAAAGTGTGGTTGTGGGATTTCCTCAGCCTATCTGTACGTGGGAAAACATGACAATTATAAACAAAATATTTAAAGGAGAGGTTTCATCAGACAAAAGCTCTTTGCGTACCAGGTATCCACACAGCAGGAAACGCGTGGAAAGATGATGAAGTGTTCTTGTGTTTCCTCACAGCCCGGTCAAGAACTGGAACCAGACAACACTGAGCCAGGTGGACCGCTTCCTCTTCTTCCTGCCTAACAACAGACTGCAGGAGATCTCCCTGGTCAGTCGGTTTACTGCTGTGTTTTATCTGTTCTTTGTTGTATCTTAATTGCTTCTCCGGTTAAACACGTTAAACTTGGAGCTGCAACAGATTCTAGAAATTCACAGTGAGGTGTTGGGATTGTTACCTGATGCCACGACAGGTTAGGCCAACAAAGGCTGTAAATAAATCCTTCAGGTGTCACATCTCCAGCAGGTGTCACGGATCCGGTGGTGAAGGTCTTGTTTTCCAGTAAACCGTGTGTGTGTGTGTGTATTAGTGTCTCTACATGAGCATGTTCATGTTCCACAGGCGCTGATGACTGTGGGCCGTATAGAGAAGTTGTTTATTAGCCAGCGACGGTGGGAGCGTGGGGATGTGGGGATCCACTGCTCGGACGAGAGCGAGAGGAGGAGGATTTTTGAGAAGCAGCAGTTTGTTCTTCAGTTTTTCCTGGGCTTCCTCAAAATACATCCCACATCACGTGAGCAGCGCTTTGTTCCTAATATCTCTGCAGCACCCCCACTGGCTCTCTGCAAAGGAAGAGTTTGACATTCAGGGGAAAAACAGGAGAACCTTTAAGAACATAAACAGTTTGTCATCACAGTAATGGACTGATATTTTGGGAAGTATGCATATTAGTTGTGTTGCAAGTCTACAGCCAAGAGCACACGTGCCAACCCCCCTTATTTTCCTGTGAGACTCCCAGTTTTCATTGCCTTCTCCTGGTTTCCTCCCTGGGTCACAATTCTCCTGTAATTTTACTGTTTTATGATCCATTTTCACACTTTTTATCCCTTTAGTCATCGCAGTCTGTTTCTTTTTCTCTGTCTCTGTTTCTGTCCCAGAGGGGTGAATTATTCTGCGGTCTTTCCTGAGAATTAAAAGTAGAACTAAATCTATTGCAATGCTGTTGCAGTGTACTTCTTTAACAGTCACCAGAATGAAGGGCACATGGCCTCTGAAACCCAAATATTTCCAGAGGACTCCCAGAGCCCTGCTATGGTTTCAAAATCTTCCCTGTTTTTTGGGGTCCCCAAGATTCAGCCCAGCACAAAGACCAGCATCAGTGGGAAACAGCTTACCTGGCTCACCCCATCAAAAAATGACAGCACCCGTGAAGCTCACTTATCAACATATTATAGCCTTTTCGATTTATCCGTGCCAAAACTGAGGGTAAAAACAAGTTGTGATTTTTCAGGATGCTCCATGTCCAATGTCCAAGTATTCCTTTAACGTACAGAATCACATCAACATGATTCAAATAAAATGTGAGACAAACATAAATATTTTTATTTACATTAGAAGCTGTCAATGTTCGATGCTTTACACCTCTCTCATTCCTTCATTTGTATGTTAAGACATTTGTGTTGATGTCCTTGCCAGCAACTCCGATGATTCCCACCTGTGAGATTCTACATACAACAGCTCCCTCAGCCTGGACCTCCAGCAGTCTGACAAGCATGTCCTCATCCGCCTTCACCAACTGTCTCGAGCTGATGGGTCGTGACCCGTTCTTCGCTTCCTACCAACGCAGCCAGGTGCTCAGCAGAGTCAAACAGGTGAGATTTCTGAGCATTTAACAACCCCATGTGTTTATTTTCCCCCTCAGTCCAGGTCTTGACACTGTGCGTCTGCTCTATCTTTCCTGGGTCCCTCTGGATTAACGTGTCAAGATATATGGTCCTGTCTCGTCCTTCTCCCAGTCTGTGATCTCTCAGCTGGGTGGAATAGCCACACAGCTGTCACTAGAGGAGCTGAGCAGCCTCCGACTGACTGAGCGGAGGAGTGTTGCTGCTCTGGGTTCTGTGAGTTCCTGGAGCAACAGACAGGTAACTGCTTCAGCCACAGTATGCTGTGTATGTTTAATCCACTAACAACATCACCTGCTGCACATATTTGGTCAAAACTGAGCCAAAGCCAAAAGCTGACATTTTTCACTTAGAATGTAAAAACATCTTAATTAGATGTTAGATGTTCTAGTAATCAGAACATTATCGCCGGGCACGTCTGTTTCAGCCGTTTCCTTGTTGTTTCTCAATTGATAAAGTAATAGCTAATCAGTAAGACCCGCATACACTTGTTTTATATCACACCTGTTTGATATGTCATGTCAGTAAATTAATGAGTCATACTGCTATGCTATCATATAATATGACACAGTATAGCTTCACACAACGCAACTCAAAGTTCTTTCGAGGGGCATTATATTACATTAACAGTATTTAAAAGACAATAAAAAATGTAGGAAGGCATCAAAATAAACACCAGAACTTTAGTAAGTGCAAAATAGAAAAAAATGAGCTAAATTAGAACAGGTTGTAAAAAGACAAGACAAAAGAAGTTACGTCTTAACTCATAACTCTTGTTTTCTCCCCAGCTGGCCGCCCTGTTCACCACCATATTAAACTCCACCAAGCTGAGTGTGAGCCAGTTCGACTCCAGCATGCTGGAGGCGATGGGACACATCGTCTGTGGAGCTAAAACCACGGAGATTCGTTTGTTCAATGCCGTAGAGTTCAGGTGAGCAGATGAAAACACGTCTTTATGCTGTCTATCTGTTCCCAGACGGTTGACACTTGAGTAATTCTGTGTCCTCCACCCTTGGTGCTGTGTCTCTCCCTGGTGGCTGCAGTAAGGCGGTGCTCTGGCTGGGTCAGCTGAGGCTGTCCTGCTCAGAGGAGCAGCTGCTGGTGCTTGTTGAACTTCTGACCCACAGTCTTGCTTTTGGACCCATAAGTTCATGGGGAACTGATGTTTTCATTGAGATCGGAGTTCTGGCAGGTATTGTGCATTGTCCTCGGCCAGTTTTCAAGATTTTCACATCTATAATCAGCAACAGATTTAAATTTTGTACCATTTTCGACAGCTGTATTAAATTTCATGATGCCACTCATTCAGTCAAATGTTGTGTGTGCTCACCACCTTCAGCTGGTCTCCCAGACATGGCTATGTCCGCCTTGGTTAAAGCACAAATTGAAGGAATCACACCTGAGGCTATCTCAATGATACCACCTGATAAATTTGCCGTAAGACTGTTTTTATTTCACATTTACATAAGCTCCTATGAGTCTGATTTTAGTGGTTTTATTGCTCTTGACAACCCTGTATCTTATCTTGTCTGTCCCCATATCTGTGTGTTGTGTCACTTCCTCCAGGTGGTGTTTCACCAGAGACAGATCAGTATGTTCTCCTATGAGCAGGCTGCAGCAGTGACTAAGGCACAGCTCGCTGCTATGACTGAACTTCAGAGGAGAGCGCTGGCGATGGTGCTGACACCCTGGGAGGACAGGCTGGCAGATTTTAGAGGTGAACCCCTGAAGTCTTCTAAACACTTATTTTCCACTGATAATTGTAAGGAAATTGTAAATCTAATTTAATACTAATGCTTCGTGAAGGCTCACATAAACAGACGAAACCATCACTTTAGCGCTAAATCCTAACATTACAGGGGATTTTCTTTATATGTTGGCCCTCTAAATTAAATGACTGTTACAGAGCAACTAAATCTGATAGTTTTAAGCTATGTGTAGGCTAACCTAGATGTTAAACAGTTCTGATTTTATCCACAGGGGCCGCCAGAATCAAGAAAAATGTTTTGTTTTTTTGGTAGCGACTCTTATTTTTTCTTGTTAACACATAGTTAGGTTTACATAGGGGGTATATGGGGAAGTTGTGTCCCAATTCCATACTAATATTGTACACTTCAGTATGTATAATATAATATAATATTCATAATATAGTTCATATGCTTAGATTCCAAATTTAGAAAACTATTGCCAAAATATCTGTAAAAAGAAAATGTGCTAATTGTATTTCCAAAAATGTAATTCTCTCTTTTATTTATTCTTTATTGTTCTCTTGTCTGAGATCATCCTGGAGCTGTTCCACAATCATCTGCAATTTGTTTTAATTTTTCCCAGCTGTAAGTAGCTCCTTGTCCTTCTTCTGCATCAGCATACTCAAAAATCGAGCTAATTAATAAATCATAGACATGATCATATGATCATCTATGAGCGCACTTAAATGAGTGATTTGTAAGAAATGGCCAGAATTTGAGTCTAAAACTTTAAAGAAATGAACTAACATTTGCACTACAAGAGTGTTAACGTTATGTCAAAGACATCTATGGGTAAAACTATGTGACGTTAGCATGCTAACCTGCTAGCCACAAAACCATCCTGTCTGATTATACCACGCTGTGCTGGCAAGAGAGTCAGCTGTCCCTGTCGTTTCAACTGGGAGATATATGCAGAAAAACACATCCATACACTTTCTGAATTCAAGTTTCTCTCTTGTATTTAACTAATATTAACTAAACTGCCTTGTTTACTCATCTTAAAATACGTCAGACTTGACATAAACTAAATAAATTCACCAACACAGTCTTGGTAAGAGTAAGCTGTGAAAATACTCCAGCTCGTCCCAACGTTTTCACAAGCCTCTCCAGTACCTGTCTGTCATGTCTTGTCATCCCTGATGTCATAGTTACAGTCAGAACTGCTGTAAATCACCTCCATACTTGCTGTGTTCCAGTTTTGTCTAGCAGTGTACACACACACACACACACACACACACACACACACACACACACACACACACACACACATACACACACATCAGGCTGCCAAATCTAGTTTAGCTAGACCCCATTGCCCTTGGTGACCCCCTTTTATCTGAGGTCCCAGTCCAGACAAACTTTAGAGCTGCTGGCCCCACAGCTGCGCCATGAGCTAAATAGCTAACAGTAGCTAGCTACTGCCAGGGATAGCTGACAAAGAGCAGCAGTTGTAAGATATTTGGTGATATGCTACCCCTGTGTTTTTGGATCTGCCTTTGAGTTCTGGCTGTATTCTTACACCTTCAAATCCCCTGTGTGTAATTTGTATCAAAGTTTTTGCTTGTTCAAGAGTGAGACTGTCCTGGTGAAAGCTGTGGAAAAGTGTTTTCTGCCCTTTATCATTATTATAATAATCTGTCACCAAACCATAAGTGTGAATGCATTTTATAAACATAAACCCTGGTTTGAGTAGTCTGTAGTTTGGAACTGGGACACATTATGACACACAATTGGGACGTTTACTAAACCACAGTTACATATATCTGCTTCATAAACTAGATTTGTGGAAACATTGCCTTTGTAAAAGTTACAGCAATCCTTGAATACTTATCTTGAGGGTGATTTTGAATGTCTTATATGTGCAGTATTTATAAAGATAAACAGACACAGTTCACTTGAGAGATTTATATCTTTTATGGCTCTGAAACACTGTTGTAATAGCACTACTAAACAACTACAGAAAGTGCAATGAAATACATTGTCTTACAGGGGTTTTTTTGTAATGATACAACAAAACAGATATTTCAGAGGGATCACATTCTGCATGGCTCTTCATTTGAATTGGCTTCACTGTGCTCCTGTAGGGAGGTCACTGGGGTTGGCCCTGAGCCACAGTCCGCTGTGTCTCTTCCTGGGACTGCTGATGTTGCTGATCGTCCTGCCCTGCCCTGATTTGATCTGCCCCGGCACATGACCCTACTCACCCCTGCTGGAGCAGGAGACACCTCCCTGCGCCCACGTAACAAAGATAATCTCTGATTTATCTGTGCAATATCATACCTCTTTTGAAATAAGCAGCACTTCAGGATTTCGATATACTGTATTTAATGACATTGTAATTTATTTTGTGCAACAATCACTTTGACAACGTTCAGCACTGGAGGAACCAAATATAAAGTTTAATTCAGAAAAGAGAAAAACAGCACAGTATCGACATATATTGTATCCACCACTCTAACCAACACCAACAGAATTATATTCATTATACTTGGATTATTTGTTTTATTTTTTGATAAACCCCTCTGCTGTCCCAATATATCCTTCTCAGGGACGTGACGCCATACCCAGCAAATCAACCCAAACACTTAAAAGCTTCTCTCTCTCTCTCTCTCTCTCTCTCTCTCTCTCTCTCTCTCTCTTTTTAATATCGTTATTATACTGCTGTTACTGCTGCATAGTGTTGCAAACCTACAAAGTGATTTATTTTTGTGAGATGATATCATATTTTTGTCAGAGTTAGAGCTGTAATGTTTGCTACATTTATACTGTATGTCTTGGTTAGATAATAAGTATATAATGCTCAACTTCTACTATTTTTGCTGTGAGTTTTGTATTGTTGTGCACACTCTCTGGTGTGATAAATATAGTTTAACTTATTAAAGTGAACCAATCTGCCTCTGATTGACCGCTTATTTATGTTTTTACTTTAGTACAGTGGAATTGTTTAAAACTATCTTATCATAGTTATTGTCAGTACATCACATCTGCATTTAAATGTTGTTCAATAGGATACCTTAGAAGAATAGAAAGATATAAAGACAAGATAAATGAGTACTTTTCATCAAGATGTTAAGAAACTATGTATATTTAAATGTACTTACATTTATTTGGATTGCAAAAAAAAAAAATCCTCAGATCTTGTTTATACCTTACATATGAAATTATAGTTTGTAATGTATAATATAACTTATTAGGTTTGGTCAATTAATGGCCTGGTTGATTATCAGATCTGATATTCAGCATTTTCATGGTCATTTTTTTTAATCCAATAAATAATAAGATACATGTATTTAACAATGCACTGCTTTGGCTCTGATGTAGCATGCAATTTGAAAAGTAACTAGTGACCACAGTTGTCCAATAAGAGTAGAAGAAATTTGCTTCCAAACAGTAGAGTGAACTGGAACAGTGGGAAATGTCTAGTAAAGTACAAATACCTCAAAATGTTTTACATATGTAGGTCTACAGGAGGATACTTCAGTAAATTTAGGCTACTTAGTTACATTCCATCACTGGAGGTCTACAAACTACTACAGGCAAGTGAAAGTATAGAGAAAAGAGACAGTATTAGGTTCAGTGGTAGATTTAAAGGGACAATATATAGTTTTTTGGAGAAGAATTTTAAACCTAGAATTTTACCATGAGGTAACAATACAAACTCAGAAATATGTATTTCTTCCATGTCTGAATAAATGAGCTGTTCTCAGAGGAAAATAAGGTCTTCAGAACACTGAAGCTACAAATGTGGCAAGGTCCGCCATATATAAACAAAGTAAAACAGTATGAGATTGTGCCGTCCTTTAAAGTAATAATCTTGAAGTTTTTCATGTAATTAAATATCTGTTAAGTCACGATCTATCGCAGGATGAGGTGAAACAGTGGTGACTGAGCCCTTGGCCCACTGATGAAAGCCCTTTGCATTTGCTGTGATACCAAAGATGTACACTGGGTGTCGGTGGCCACGTTCCCGGAAAATATCACAAGCGGCGCACAATTAGCGACAAGTTCACCCAGCAGTGGTTGGTCAGCCAGAGAGAGCAGGTGGTTCGCATCATAATGACCGGTATAAGTGAGCCTCACGTTAGACAACGGATAAATAACATGATGTTACTTTTATAGCAGTAAATAGCACATGTTATAAACTGCCGTCTCAGAGGACATCTTTCCCTTTTGCCTTCAAGCTGCCAACTGACTGAAGTCACACAGGCGACACCGGATCTCTACGAAGCAATGAGGTCCAAAAATACACCTGCAATTGCCCTTCCAGAAACCTCCAAGATTACCACTTTAAGGCCAACTTCTTTTCTTTTTTTTTTAATCATGTTTTTTTTAATGGTGTTCTCTCATTGATCTCACAAAGAGAGTTTGTTCATAGGTTGACCCCCCAAAATACACAGTGGCCCTTTAAATATTAGTAAAATCAGAATTATGGCCTTTCGACAGAGGAGCATGAATTAATACAATTAATTAAAAGATAGTAAAAAAATAAATAAATAATGCAATTCATGTAATTTAATTTTTAAGACTTTCTCATGGGTTTATATGCACACTTCCTGGAAGTAGAACAGTAAATGAGCTGTGGGGTGTCACATTAACCTGCGCCATATTACCCTCCTTATGTTTACCATTTAATTAAATATAAAGTACCCGGTGGCCACATCAGTGTCGTGTTGCCTCGGCGGTCCAGAGCCGTGGTGACGTCCGGAAGGTGGGAGCTGTTTCTAGACGTGGCCAACGGGCTGCAGCACTGACTTCACTGGGAGCCTGTCAAACACAACCAACACAGCCAACATGGCGGACTGGGGTGAGAAACTAAGTTGGGAAGGCTAGCTATCTGTTCATCATTCGCATGTCACAGTCTTTGTTTTTCTTTACGAGCCTGACACTCCGATTTTGTCGAACTCAGTCATTAGATGTGGATTGGCCTAACACGTTTCATGTTGTCGTTTTTACAGACGCTGAAACCTTCGAGCCGGAGGAGCCGATTAAAAAGGCGGCAGCACCGTTGGTGGACAAATGGGAAGGCGAAGACGAAGATGAAGACGTTAAGGTAACGTTAATTTATCGGGACCGGTGCCTGTTCGTTGTTGAGCCGGGGTTCGAATCCGCCGTCGTTTGTCCGGTCGGCATTGAAACAGCTGTTCGTGTCTAGCTAACGTTTGGTCGAAGCCTGGTCGCCCCCGCCGTGGTGCCATGCTTCAACGCGGTTACAGGCTGCCTGTCAATCCTGCCCTCAGAGCCTGTGTTAGCTCTGTGCTAGCTAGCTAGCTGGCGGCTAACTCATGTGGCCCCACCAGTTATCCTAACTTAGCCAGCTAACGTTCGGCTAGTAACTCTGCTCGGCTTTCAGCCGTCGTAACGCGCCGATGTCCATGTGAATGTTAACTTGGCAGCGAAATAAAGTTAATGTCTTGACGCGATTGTGTGTCGTTTTTATTTGTAAGATGGCAGTTGACGATGTTAACTCCCCGACAGCCGGGCTAAACTTGGTTAACGTAGCTCGAAGCTAACATCTAACCGGGCCACTAGCAAAACTTGCTAGCTTCCATACCGGATTGCGTCTGAAAATACGCTTAAGTGTTGGGTAACCTCGACGATTGCGTCGTTAACTTCGGTACTTTGAGTTCTGGTCTTATGGGTGGTTGATGTAGACAGTTATCCCGTCAGTGGCCGAATTTGGCTGCTATACATGATTGTTAGAGATTAGCATTTGTGTCCTGTCCCGGTTTTTCCCAGATTGGGTTACATTCAACATGAGGCATTGCTAGCTTGCTAACCAACTTTAGCCACAATCGGATGAAATCATCATCTGGACTGATGACTCGACTCAGCCAAGAACAAGGCCGAGAACTTTCCGACTTGACAACAGGCGTGTAGTAGGAAACTGATGCTCAGTTGATACTGACATACAGGTGGTTATTGACTGAATGTTAACACGGTTGCTGTCCAGAAACCTCAGATAATTGACCCAGCGAAAGTGCTGGTAAAGGCCTTTTCAATTGTTTGGTTTTCAGTCACATATGGTGGCCGAACTAAAGAAACTGATGATTTCATGTCCTCTGTAGTTCAAACCATGGTCTTATTCCGCAAGAGGGGGAAATGTCATTGACAAAGCATGTGCTAATACACCAAATAACTGCTCCAAATGAATAAATTTAGCATATAATAAAGTGGATGGTATTAAGTTATAAAGTAGCATGCCTGAAATGTGTGTGTTAAGTTTAGTTATTTATTTTACAGTTTGTAAAGCTTGAATTTGGCAAACAAATGGCGAGATAACTGAGTCAGTGTAATGAATTTAGGTAAATGAAAAACATTTTTTAGGTGAATGATAGGATTAACATTTGTAACAGTGATGATGTGGATTATAGTGGTGTGCATACATGACCTACTGTTTGGCAGAATTTGAGTTGCATGTTTGAACTTGATGTTTGGACCAGTTCTCAGCACTAGCAGTGTCATCTTATAGCTGTGTCAAGTCAGGCCGGTGTAAACATCCTATATGTTGTTTATACACTACTGAAAATTAGTATTTGGTCCCCACAAATTATGAGACACATTTAATTAGACTTTTATTGCATACCCATGCACATCAATGTATGTGCACACATCCTAATATCCCAAGCTAATTATGAGAAGTGTGTATATCAATATTTAGATAGATGAATACAGGGAGATATCACAATTTGGATGATATACAGTCACACAAAATAATCAGATTTCCTCAGCAGTGATGGCCCACCTTGTTAAGTATTACATGAAACAAAATTCTTTTGAATTCAAACCAAACAAACAAATTAATAAAATCTTTTGTTAGTCTTAAATGACAGATTATTCAGATTTATTCAGTGGACATTAAACATCTCTAAAACAATGAAATCATATCATTATAATCAGATGTTATGTCAATTTCATAAGTGAAGTTAATGGAATAGATAGAGAATATATAATCTATCCAATTGTTTCCCATTTTATTCTCAAGATGTGGATGGGGACTCACCTAGCCGTGCATACTTTTGGAAATGGACTCTTCCTTGCGTGTAATTGCATTGATTGAAGCTGTCAGCCCTTCTAGACACCTCATCATTAGAATTATTTTTGATTGTTGTGCTGGATGGTGTGTGTGAATATATTAGATGTTTTTTTTTTTTTGTAAAATTATGGATGTGTATGGGTAATTTTTTGCACCTTGTTTGCAAAAGTCTGTCTTTGTGAGTTACATACGGTTAGTGTTATGTTTTGTGCACATTAACTGATGTCTCACTCTCACTAAGTGTTTTTTTTTGTACAGTTTGCCTGTGTAGCCCTTTTTATAAAATGGCAACTAATCCCATCTTTTCAAATTCTCAGGACAATTGGGATGATGAGGATGAAGATGAGGAGAAAAAAGCAGAGATAACAAAAACGGGTATGTTAGAATGAAACAGTAAATATGTTAATCCATTGTATTCTATGTTAATTACCTAATTAGTTGGCTGCTTAATCTGCATTTCTTTTATTCATTCCATTTAATTTTCAGAGACAAAGGTTTCTGAAAAGAAAAAGTTAATGGAGAAGATCAAAGAGAAAGAAAACCGGCTAAAGAAAAAACAGCAGGAGCTGAGGAAAGTAATGGATGAAAAAGTGAGTTTTTTTTTCTTCCCCCTTTATGACTTAAATGGTTTCTGTACAATATACAAAACTGTTGACCTCTGTGCCTTCTTTAATAATGTTTAACTCTTTGGCCTCTGTTATGACAGCAAGAAGAGCTTACGCCAGAAGAACAACTTGCAGAGAAATTAAGAGTGAAGAAATTACAGGAGGATGCAGACTTGGAGCTAGCGAAAGATGCTTTTGGTAAGTCAGAATTAAACTTCAAACAAGAAAAATCAAATGTGAAAACTCAGTTCTTTTTTTTCCAGCATAAACCTAGTCTGAGATACGTACTTAATCGGACATTTTACAATTGAAAAATCAGCTTGCTAGTGCTCTCTGGTGGACCAACTATGTAATGGTGACACTGTTTCTAAATTGCAGCACATTCAGTTTAGCTTTCCTTTACTACATTTTTTTGTTATTTGCTGTTATGTTGGCACCCTCAAAATTCATCCAATTTTTGTACCCTTGAGTTGGATCATTAGTATGAACACTATTTACACACTGGAGGTCAAATATAAAAGTAGTGCTTTGCATCTCTGCCTTTATTTCTTCCTTGAAGAAAAATGTACCTTTTTTTCCCTCTATATTTCTTCAGGTGTCAGCAGCACTTCAAACAGTGTCACTGGGATTGATGCCATGTGTCCATCTTCCAAAGAAGACTTCACAGAGTTTGAAAAATTGCTGAAAGAAAAGATTACCCAGTTTGAAAAATCTGTGCATTATTCAAGTTTCTTGGATTCATTGTTTCGGGAACTCTGTATTTCATGTAAGCCCTGTTTCTTTTACAATCTTCTTAAATGATCCACATCGGTTTACACTTGATCACTATATTGGTTACTTACATTTCAACAAGAGCTTGACTAACAACTACTTTTCTTCTTCTCTTACAGTGGAAGTAGAGGACTTGAAGAAAGTCAGTAATTCCCTTTCAGTCCTACTTAGTGAAAAACAGAAACAGGAAAAAGTAAGTGATCACATGCTTGAATTTAATTCACAGATTAATATTGATCTGTTTTTACTATTCTGTAGGGGGTGCTGTTTACCAAGCCCAGTCACCAAATGTATGCTCTTGAGTAGAAATCAAACCAGTCGTGTAAATGCATAGTCATATACAGGGTGCCTTTTTGTGTGTTTTTGTTTGCGTTTACAGCAAAACAAAGGAAAGAAGAAGAAGAAAGGGGTTGTACCTGGAGGCGGGTTGAAAGCACAGATGAGAGATGACCTTGACTATGCATCATTTGATGGTGGCTACGCCCAAGACTATGAGGATTTCATGTGACACTGGCTCCATCGCAACTGCCCTTTCCTCCTCTCAACCCTCAGAAATGCAGCTGTACCTTCTCATGCTGTCCAGTGCCATCCTGGAAAATCTGAACTATGTGTTGCCCCCTTCATTTTGCTTCAATGACCAGAGGGACTATACCATGAAGCATCCGGTTTCACCATCTCTTTATGTTCATAAATATGGAATTGCCTTTACTCTGTCTCATTCAGCCTCGACTCACACACAAATGATCATGTAGTATCTGTTGGTTGACCCAGCTTCAGTGGAGAAAACATCATAACTGCTGTGATCTGAGTTTTGCGGGCTCATTTTTTATTAAATGTTGCTCCTGTCAAAATGGCAGATACAGTATTGCAGTTATAAGTGTAGTGACATAGAAACAAAAGGTTCTATGCAAATTCTATACCCAGAATGTCATGTATATATTATAGGTATCGCTTACCTGTGGATGGTTCTTACAGGAAAGTATATAGTATCTATAACTTTGGTTGCCAAATTCAGAACAATTATTCAATACAATATTCATCTTTATCTTAAGAAAGGTTGCATTGTGGGTGATTTAAGACTGACGCAACATGTAAGTAGTAGTTGTACTTTTTCAGAGAGAGCACATGACATTCACTGTTAAGGTTAAAGGGATCGACAAGTATAATTGTGACTTTAAAACCTCACAGCCATTCTCTTGAAACATCTCTGGAATATCCTTGAAAATATGGAGCAAAGAGTGCTTATAGGTATTTTTTGTGCATGACAAAACATGTAATTTACTAATTTGATTTCTACTAATGCTGAAAAAGTATGGATCAGGCAAGTGGACTGACTTGCTATGACTGGTCTCCTAATCATTGCTTCTGCAGGCTTGTATCAAGTGTGATGAGGAGCGGGGGCTTATGGGCTTCACCCCACCATGTCTTCATATTGGCTACAGTTAGTTGAAAGGGGCTGTTTCTCCTTTTCTTTTCTAGCAATTGACCAGTTTCAATTTTACATGGACAATTGGATACATACAGTGTGGAAGATACAGCATCTGCAGTGTTTTATAAGCATCTAATTTAATAAATCACTGGTCAAAAGTATATGTTGTTTCTTTACCTGTTTACAACATCAGTGATAGACTTTAATGTGATGACACAGCACCCAGATCACTGATTACTTATTTTTAAGGCATGTGTAATAAATACTCTATTTACAGATTCAAGTAAATATTGACCACAGTACGAAAATGTAAAATAAGACAAAAATCATTGAAAATGTTCCTTGGGAAGAAACTGCAAGAAATTGGCCTAGCGTTATTTAGTTACATATTCAAATAATTTGAAAAAAGTCAATATAAAACATATCAAAACAAGGTTAATGCTATCCACTCCCATCTACATTGCAAGTGTTGACTTTGTTCTCATGTGGAGCTGTGATATTCAGTGTTGTTTAACTGGCGACAGCTCGTCTTCCTGTAGGATTCCTGGTGCTACGTCTACGACTGCTGCGAGGCACATTGGCCCTCTGGCGCCGTCGGTTCTGTCTCCCATCCCCTCTCACCACACTTGTCAGTGTCTGACCTTGAGGGTTCTGAAGGGCCTGGAAGACACTCTGGCGTGTCACCTCACGATCTCCACAGGTGAACGTCAGCGCAATGCCCTCGTTGCTCTTCATGACACGAGATGTACCATCAGAAGTGCCATCAAAGCATCGTCCAAGTGCAATCTCTTTGGCTGTTCGAGGATCTTGGTCTGTTACTGTGTAAATACCGTAGTTATGGCCCAGAGGGTCAAGAGGCGCCAGCATGGTGAACTCATTGGTGTCATTGTTGACTGCTAGAGGTAGGTGGTTGACAAGATACTCCTGAAGCATTGTGTTGACATGATCTCTCTTACAGCTTCCTTGTGGAATCACTTTCACAAGGGTACGATCTACACGTTCTTGGTCATACAACATCCCACTGCACTTGAATTCAAGGCACACAGCTGAAACAGCTGCCTGGTCCATGTCACGGATACTTCGAGTGTCTCGGAGACCATACAGCTGGCCTACTGTCTTCGGGTGGGTGCCACCCATGTTGCGGGACCGCACATTGATCTCATGTGGGCTGTTGACTTTGACTTTAATGTAGCAGGCCCGGTATTCCATGGGCTTGGGCCACCAGCTCAGGTAGTCCTCCGTCCAGCTCATTGGGTCATCTTCATTGAATGGCACTGTGTTGTAATCATAGCGGTCTCCTTCTACTCTTGAAAAGCGGAAGTGTGACGCACTAAACGGGGCCTCCTCACATTCTTTCAAGTTCTCAAATGTGTACACAGGTCCATTGCTTTCCTCTGCTGTGTTGGCACTTGGTTTTGCCACATTGATGCTGAATGCAGTCTTCTTCACTCTGGGGTCCTCGTGGTCAGTCCGCCTGTATTTCAGCTTGTCCAGATAAGGCTGAGGCACTCCAATGAGGTTGGGATTGAGTTTGGGAGAAGAAGGGACAGCCTCAAGCTCCTCTCCTCCAAGGTTGGCCATGACATAGGCAGAGTAGGCATCAGCTTTTTGTTCATCACAGAAGGCAGGAAGACAGGCACCATTTGGGCCGGTGACGACGCTATCGAAACGGCCCCAGGCACGTGGATTAGAGGAGTAGCCAGCTGTGGGCTCCATGTTTATAAGACTCACAACGACTCCCTCTACCTGCTCACTAGGCATGAAGCGTTCACTGCGGAAGGCCCTCACCTTCACGTAACATCTGCGGTTCTCTGGGACGTCCAAGTTAAACAGTCGTCTTTCCCTGATCTCCATGTTGCCAATCAAAAAGGTTCTCTCCTCCCTTTTTCCTCTTCTTTTCTTCTCCACCAGCAGACTTCCTTCTTCCTCCCACAAGCCAGTATCAGGGTTCAGCGACCAAAGCTTCATGGTATTAAGGTGCTCAGACATCTTCACCTGGGCAGAGTCCAGGAACACCTTCACTTCACCTGCGTTCAGGGGCTCATTGTTTTCCTCACCCCTAAAGTCAACTGAGAACATCCCGTAGGTTCTCAGCGGCAGGGTATCTCCATCATCTCCTACAAAGTTGAGATCGCTTTGAGCTGCAGCAGCTGTGGATACATCTCTAGGGTCAAGAAACGTCACGCTAGCATTTACATTACCCGTGAAGACTTCTCCTCTCTCTGTATAGAAGGAATTAGGTGGAATCTGGATTTGGACCATTGCCTCTTGACCCTCCACCTCCCCAAGCTCCAGAGTGTTGAGTTCTGTAGAGCTTATGGTCACAGGAGCTTTCTTTCGTAGAAGTTTGATCTCATGGTAAACAGACCCCCCTTTCATGTTGAATGGAAGTACTTTTGTGGTGTTGACAAATTTCTGCATGTTGTCCACAAAAGTCAAGACTAGCCTCTCTGTGTCTGGAGGAACCTGGACAGAGAATGTACCTTTGTAGCCTGTGCGGCTGATTCGGACTCCATTCATGAAGATATGGCCAAACCTCATTGGTTCCCCATTGTCTGCAGCAATGGCCCTACCATACACAATGGCCTTGGTGCTGACACATTTCTGACAGCCACACTCAGTCACCACCATGGTGGGCAGCTGGTAGCCCTGGCATGTAAGCTGCCTCTCCTCCATCTTTTGCACACCACAGCAGTAAGACACTTTGTCTTTGCACCTGATGCCATTGTCCAGCTGTCCAGTACATGTAGATGAGGGGCACTTTCCAACATCGTAGTAAAAGGAGTCGGTGCTGTTTTGGTAGCAATCGTGTGGTAGACGGATGAGGTGGGATTCAGGCTTTGGATTGCACGAATGCTGATTTCTGCCTGTTTTAAGAGATGAAATAAAAATGTTGATTGAGTTTGATCATACCGACATCTTTGTGAAGTAAATCACAATATGTACACAACAGATTTCTGACTCAGGTCATTTGGTCCAAGGTTAAGGTAAGTCTTTTGAATCATCATGTCACAAGTCAAGTCACAAGTTTTAATTTACAATTTCCTAGTCGAGTCTCAAACCATTTATTTCCTGTCAAGGTCATCAAAATGGTGACTTCAGTTGACTCAAGTCCAGATAACTAAGACTCAAGTACACATTTCTAGTACTCCAATGATAATACTCTACTAAATCCATACAAAGTGTGTTCATTTATAATCCTTTGTATTTCATATTTTTATCTATTCACTCTGAACACACCTAAGACTTTCAGTGTAGCTGGTTTGGTCTTAATAGCCCCAGATGGACCACTTGCTCTGCAGTGGTACTCTCCACTATGCTCAAGTCGCAGATCTTTCAGGACCAACGTGCTGTCAAACTGCTTTTCCAGGAGACTGTTGTTATGAAACCTGTTGGTTCCCACAGAAAAAGAGAAGCAAAGTCAGCAAGTATTCCATGTTATTCAATTATCAGATGCATCTATATGACTCTGTATCATTTGTAGGTTATAATTCCACTATTACGAGTCCTACCATTGATACTTGTTTGGTTGTGGTGTTCCTGACACTTTGCAGCAGAACGCGGCAGTTTGTCCCTCCTTCCTGACCTTACTCTCAGGGCTGCTCAACACGTGAAGCTTCTCTGAAAGTCATAAGAGATAAAACACATACCACCTATTAGTTTCCTTATGCTTAACAAAGCTCAAAACTAACCTTTTTGTTACAAAAGGTAACAAGGACTGCAGCAGACATTCATTGCACCTGCTCGTTTCAGCTGGACACTGAGGACAGAAATGCGTTCAGAACTGTGGGGCACAACAGCGTTGTAAGTGGCATGACCCTGCAGGCTCACAGTCAAGGTGGTGTTGCCATCCGGGCAGATACCGGGAACGCGGAAATGTCCGTTGTGGTCAGTGAGGGTAAGCAGTTTGTCAGAACGAAGGATGGTAGCCCCTTCAGCGGTGAGACCACCAGCACCACGAACAGAACCCAGCAGGATGTGTTCTTCACACATGCATGCATCACACTCAGCATTCACCCTCCCCATCACACACTGCAGGGAGCAATCTGAAGAGTAGAATTGAACAAGGTTAGCCATTTTGTGACTACTGGGTCTCCAAAATCTGAATCACAGAGGAATTATCTGTCTGACTAAACCAGATATACCTCACCTATTTCCGGGCACTCTGGTCCATTGCATGCTTTCCCTTCTAATGTAGGTCCACTGCAAGGTAGAGAGAGAGATTTGCATGTTCTGGAGCGCACCTGGACCCCCACCTGACCACAGAGGGCGGGGCATTGGCTCCAGTCTGACCACGGACCCCAGGTGCCCTGGTTGTTCACACTGGTATCTGTTGGATAAAAAGAGCAAGTAACAGTCAAATAATCACCAGAAAAGAGGTCCTCTCTTGAGGCGTTTGAGATAAATGAATCAGAGTTTATGAATAATAAAGATGTTACAAGATTGAACCTTTGGGACAGAGGAAGCGGACTGCGTAGTTGGAGCAGTTGCGATCAGGACCCTGCTCTTCATTCAGGCACCAGAAGCCCACAGTGGGGTCTGCATGGACCTTCTCCCCAGTTTCACGAGCTGAGACCCATTCAGTGGTTCTGGCTTCAATTGCTCTGGGATTCGCACACACCCGGGCACGGTAGTAGAAGCGGATAGCGTCCAGCTGCTCGTAGTCTCCACGGCCTCCAGGGTGATCCACATTAAACCATGTGGTCCACTCGAAGTTGTCTGGACACAAAGTACAACAACAAACATTGTCTGGATATAGGCTCATACTAACTGTGTTCAAAATACTGTAGTTATCACATTAGGAATTAGACTCAAATCATCAGGAAATAAAGGATTTACCATCAGAGTGGTGCACAGAGGGGCTTGACTCTCTGTTGTCTCTTCTCCATGTTCCTACAAGAGAAAAAGACATATTTCATGGCTGTATATCACAATTATTATACCATGCACTACAATAATATCTGACAGTGTACTTGAGTTGTCACTATTCTAGTTAGCAAGTTGCATTCATATATAAATGAATGGTAATCCTCAGTATAATACTTTTGTTTCAGAGTTTTGATTGTGAAAACCTTTAAAGTAAACACAGTTTTAGAAGGACAATATGTTTTTACTACACTCATATGTGTGTTTCTGTAACATCTGCAGGCTGTAATTCAGCTGAAGCTGTCTAACACCGGCTTACCGCGTTAGACAACTGTCCGGTCTTGACACTGATTGAGAAAACAGTAAAGGTCACAGAAAATTACTGTACACGAATAAACTGATCCAGAAAACATGACTGCCCGAAACCAATCGAGTTTCGTTTGAGTGTAAATCCATGAATAGGAAGATATTTTCAGTTGCAGGCCAATGTTTGCAGGAAAGACAACCATTATACACTTTACACCATTATTGCACAATTTTCCTTTGACTTTAGAGTGGTAACAGTGGAAAGGTGTGCAAATGTGCCTCTCAGTAATAAGCAGGATGTTTGTGCTTGACCCACCTTGAGCTGCAACTCCCACAACAGTGGCTGTGGTGATTCCCAGGGTGAAAAGAAGTGGCCACATCGACATTCTCACACGCTGCTGCAATGTCCGACCCTCGAACTTTCACCTCTCCTAACGTGTGTCTCACACCAGGAACTCCAAAGAGAGTCCAAGCAGCAGAGCCTCCCTTGTGGGATAATGAAGATAAAAAACAGTGAACCATCACAAAAAACACATGTTCAGCGTTTCAATCACAAAACATACGTTACATACCTGTAGAGATGAGCCATGTATCAGACTTATGAAAATCTACTCAAATTCTAGTTTGAATATTCAAGTTTACAAAAATGAAAAAAACAAAAGTTCTTATCTAGAACAAGATTGTGTCTTTAAGGATGAATTCCTTCCACTTTTTAGGGTGAAAAAAACTTGAGTGGAAAGCGCCCCCCACTCAGATTACACATCTGTGTTAGTCATCACCATTTGTCACCGGAGTACTAAAACATTTCTGCATCCATTGACGAAAGGCTGGCTGCACAATCCAAACACGCCCCACACACACAAGATTTGCATTTAAGTGCAAGAGAGAAAGAAAAGACACTTGTAAAATCGTATATGACAGACTTATTTCTCACATTTGCATTCGGGTTTAAGGAACAGAAACGATAACGACAGAATAATTAGTGCAAGTGTTCATTAGGATGTGTTACTTGCCATAGGTGAGATTGCAGTAATTGCAATAAAAGCTTTAAACTCATGTGCAAGTAAAGACTAATGACTTGTAGATTAGAAATAACAATATGTGAATGACAGTCTGAAATATTTAAACTCACTGTAACTTACTTAAAGTCAAACCACTAAATCAGATTACTTCTTCCTTATTACATGTTCAATCATTTGCATAATATGTTGCACTTAAATTGTGCTATTCATCTGCCTACATAATTTAAAGTACCTTGTGAGCAGATATTTCATAATTTCTTTCTGTCTTACCTTCTTGATGAATGAGCAATCCCGTTTTAGAGCTTTGTGTAGGAATGTCCTCTTTTTACGCTTTCCCTTTATTTTTCTTACTATATGTCACTCTCTCACATTTCTCTCCTCCTCTGTTCTCCGATCTGCTTCCAAACACTCCCTCACTGTCTCTTTTATACCTCCCTGCCTCCAGCAGCCCTCCCTCCTCTCTCAGCAGCTGCCACAGTGTCTTTTGATTATACTATTATCCTTCATTGTACAGCCATGACACCCAATGGTTATTATATAGTGATGCGTGTGAAAGGAGGACAGTCAGGGGGTCTGAGTGAAGAATCCTTGTGTTGATAAATTGAAGCCCCCCACATGTTGAAGCTCAATGCTTAATGAGTCAAATTGGACATTTGTCTTCTCCTCTTCTCTCAGTCTCAGCTTTGAAAGATCCAATCAAGCCCGTCAGACTAATCTGTTATTTTGAAAACTTCTCTTGAATAAGTAGAATTTGAGTTTAGATTAATTTTTTCATTTTGACATTTGCCGATTAACTTAACTTAACCAGGTATCGACTCCAGTGGTTCACAGAGGATGTGCCCTGAGGTGTGCTGATGGATTGCTGGGGTTGTTGTTACAACCATATGTTAATGTTACAATATAGAACTATGCAACAAGTGACACATTTAATGCCTCAGTATCTTGTGCACATTCATTTCTAAATACGGTCACAAATTCTATACCCTAAAAATCCTTTAAAAACCTTCAGGGGCACCCGAGTATATATTAAAATTAGCAAGTACTGAGTGACTAGATAACATGTGTTATATATACTGGAGGCCAGTTTGCACACAGGTGTCCCTTGAGGTTTTGGCTGGCCCCTCAGTGGCGCCTTGGACACAGAAGGTTTGAAAACCACTGATGTACTGCATGTTTAAACACTGTTACGTAATATTAACAGACCAGCAACATTTGTCTGGTGGTTTCATTTGAAGCCATTTTTAATGTCTGCATTCACACAGAGGAAATTTGACACTGATTTGCTCTGCCAGCATCACAAACCCTCAAAACCTCGCAGAGCCGCACTATATGAATATGTACAGTACGTAACAGCAGTGTGGCTGTGGGTTTTCACCGTGGTGTTTCAGTTGCAGAGAGACAGATAACTGAATGTTGAGCTGAAGAGATTGGTACCGTTTAACAGTTTGCTCATTAAAAAGTGAGATATTGCACAAAAATGTGAAGTAAATGTGGGAGCATTAAGTCAGTTAGTGTCCACTAAGTAAAGTTGCTCTTAATATATACAATTAATGAATATGATGTTCAAAGAAACAGCACAGGTTTTTGTACATTATTTGGTTTAGTGATTCACAGTATTTTGCACAGTACTTGTGGACAGGAGTGTCACTGTAGATGTGCTGTGTCTACTGTGTCTGGAGAAACAGACAGAGACGAAGAACTGGAGAGGATGTGGAGCAACAGATTAAAAAAAAACTAAATAAATACTTGTGTCAGTCAAGTCTGTTAAAGATCCTGTGAAGTCGTCTGTCGGTATCTGTTGTTTTTCCACACAGCGTTCATTAGCTGACCTCATCATCCCAATTACAAGGCAAAGAACTCCCAGCAGGAGGAAGAACATAACCTGCTCCCTCACCTTAGTCTTCCCGAGCTGCACTCAGTTCCCAGGCCAGGTGAAGGGACAAATGACACGTGTCACCGGCAGCCAAGTTATGTCGACCGCGGGATAAATAAAGTACATTGTGATCGCAGTGCGTGGAAGGTTTGAAAACATTGGAGGAAAAACAAATCTGTTCAACAAGCACCTCATGTTTACCTTCCACCCAATTACTGCGTTGCCTCAGCATGAGGTAGCTCAGTTTGGTGGGAGGAAACAAGAGTCAGTGCGGTGAAATCAAGAGGCAGTTAATGAAGGATCAAAGCAGCGCTCCAGGGAAATCACTGCTGGTGAAGACACATGCATCTTCAATTCAGTCATTTGTTCAGAGCAGGAGACGATGATGGTGGAAAAACACTGCTGTATTCATGTTGTGAAGGCATGCAAGCGCAACTGTTTTTCTTAACACGGCCAATTGAGTTTGGTGTTGATATCTCAATTCAGTTCTATTTACACCAGCCTCAAATATATCATCATGCTTTTTTCCCCCCAACATTTATCCACTGGCCTGCACTGCACAGACTCCAGATGTGAGCTTCTTTTCATGTCTCGGCACTTCCAGCCCGAGTGGACAGTAGCCGACCTGCAGCAGAGTGTTTTGCTAACATTTACGAGCCGTTCACCGATGACTTTATGGCACATCTTCTTGGGTCCTCAAATGACTTTCTGTCTCTGTAAACAAGGAGCAGAGAGGTGGTGGGTGATGATGTGTGGACAGGAAAGTGAGAGAATGGACACACAAAACACACAAAGTTTGGTTGCCGGGCAACAGGAGCAGACAACTTTTCTAACGAACTGGATTCCAGACCGGTTGGGCAAAGTCCGTGGAGTTAAATAAAACAGACTACTTTCATGAAAGAGATTATTAGTTTCCCCTTTTTGGGGTTTTAAACAAGCTGCGCTATGTCATCCACAGGGTGAAGGTTGTCTGTCATCAGGCTGGTATTCACTTAAGCATCTGTCATTAACATAACTAATTACTTTACCTAACATTTTACGCAAGAGACGGAAAGATGTTTCATTGGTTTGTTTTTTCCGACTATTCAAACTCATCATCTGTTTAATTTTAGTCCTTCAGACACTCCTCTTACAGCAGTGTTTCACATCAAACCCAGAGTGACGAGATTTAAACCCGACACTGACAGCTTGCTGTATTCAGTGGATGTAGTACTCGAGGCTTTTAATGCAAAAACCTCTTCTGTTTATAGAAGTTGTCCATTTTCATCAGAAATGCGGGTTCTTTCCCAAAAGTCAAACACGTTGACTTCTAAATGTCTTGGTAATTTCCTCGAAGCTGAATCTTTTTCCCTTCTGAACTCACCTAAAAGGAAGTGGAGTGGGCTTTCTCCCTGTGTGTGACGCTGGGCCCCTAATGACAGTAGCAGAAGTTGCTCTGCATACTTTCACTGTTAGAGTCATTAAAAAAAAAAAGGGACCAACAACTACCCCCCACCTCCAACCCCAGCGCTCTCTGCCTAACCTCTGTCTCCTCAATGTCCTGGTCTGCTCTGGAGAAACATTTCATGAAGCTCAGTCTCTGTGACAAGAATCTGACACTAAGATACTCCACGGCCTTTTGCAAGTTCCAGAGCACTACAGGTTAAAGGGTAGATTCAACACGTTATTTTCCTCTACACACTCGCTCCATTTTAGCTACTGAGTAAGACATCTCGCCTCTGTTCAATCTTGGATGAGAGTTGCATGCACATTACTTAACAGGCAGGATGCAGCCAGTCAGGGGCAGAGTAGGCAGTAGCGTGCTAGAAAATAATGCTGCTACAGCTGGTAACCATTGCTGCGACACACCCACATATTTAGAATATATATATATATATATATATATATATATATATATATATATATATATATATATATATATATATATATATATATATATATATATATATATATATATATATATATGTATATATATATATATATATATATATATATATATATATATATATATATATATATATATATATATATTCAAAACCACAAGTTTTAGGCAGCACAGGAGCAGTGTTTTCTGTGGGAGTGTAACTCCCTTTGGCGTGTACTTTAGGCTTTTTCACTTTTATATGCTCAAAAATGCTACATAACACAATAAAGAAAAGGCAATACCCAAAAAGCACAATATGAACTCTTTAAAAGACTCACATGACCATTTTGTACATTAAAAGGGCCTAATAACGTAATAATGTAAAAAAAACATGCAGAAAAGTCTAATGTGAAATTAATAGCTTATATTAAAAGTGGCATTAGGAAACAAGTTTTGCTTCCTAAATAACTTACTCCATTACCAAAAAAGTTGCAACATTCTGTCAAGTTACTTATGGATTCATCAATTTTGCGTGTGCTTGTTGTGTCAGACTTATCATCTGCTAGCAGCTCAAAGTAACACTTGTAGAACACCGTCGAACAAATACACTTATTATACTGGGCTGCATTACTCACAGTCCAAAGCCAGTAAAACGAAATTGGTTGTGTCTGTGGAAAAATGTTACTGCAGATTAAAGATGTGGCATTTTGTGTCTGGCAGAAAGGTGCTTATTAAAGTATGGGGAGATACAACCACAGAGGAAGTCACAACACAAACAGACTAAGGTTGACAGACTGTTCTGTGGCATGTAATGATTAAGATGTTTCAGGTCAAACACTGTATTTAATTGAGGTTATGGTAGAACGATTGTGCCTTAACATGTTCACCTGAAGGCTGGAGGGGATTAAATTAATCAGAGCAATAATAATCTATTTATGTTCACTTGGATCTGGTGCCTTTTAACTGGTTAGTGCACGACAGCTAATTTTAGGTCGAGCATGAAAATATGTGAGTTAGAACAGCTTCTTCAGGGCAGCGCGGTACAACAAAGTTGGATAGCAAGACTGTGACAGATGACATTATCACTTTAAGTCTCTCCTCACTGAGTGTAAACCACTCTGCCAGGCAACAAAACGTCAAGCAGTCACATGTAATGTGCAAAGTTTTATGTAGTTCCAATCCAAATGCAAAAAGGACATTATAAATTAAGTAACATATATATCAGCACCATCCTTCAGTTCTGTCCCCAATTGGAGTAAACAGCAAAGGAATACCATACCATACCAGTATACCAAAAGTAAAAAAAACAGCAGTTAAAGGTGTTTTCTGGTCACTTGGGGGTAGTTGTGAACACAACACCGACACATTATCACCCTTGAGGATGTTGTGTCAAACTTGTTAGCGACTATATTACACATTCAGCAGTTACAGGGCAACATTATTCATTTAGAGTCATGATTCTCACCATTTGTCATCCACTTTATCTGCTGTTTAGAGCTGAGCAGGTAGTTTACAGCAGGTTTTTAGAGGGCAGCAACCAAAAAGTTGTGCAGCTGATAGTTGTGTTTTCTGACTCCACCTGGACGGAGAGTTCAGAGCATCGGTGGAGTGTTGGTGTTGGCCAGAGGCTAGCTGGTTAGCATGCTAACTCCCTCTGCACTAACACAAACGTCTTTAACTCAATTTTAGGGCCGTTATTCCTTCATTCCCTCATAATTAGATGGTCCTGAAATCTCAATTTTATGCCAATCCTTAGTGCTTAAGCTCTTTAAAGTGATGGTGGTGTTTTGTGACAGAGAAAGATATAAACAAAAACCTTCAAAAAACCCTGCAACGCTTCTCTGATAATCGACTTCAAGATTCTCAGTCACAGAGGAAAGAGAGAGAGAGTGAACACAATGTTCGACTGATCATCATTTCCAAACACAGCCAAAGTGCAAACCTATTTCCATTTACAGGCCTGTGAAGATACAGTGCGTTGACCCTGATACAAGCAGACGGAGAGCACATGTGTTTTTCTGCTGACACATTATAGAGAGCACATGTAAAGGTTACAGCGCCTCCTTCATGTTTTCTGGCCGGCTCCTGCCCAGTAAAGCATGAAGACATGCAGAATTAAGGGCCAGATTAGAAACATGTGGGGCTGACCTGGAAGACGGATGGTATGTGTTCAACGAGGTCATCCATTTTCCTCCTGGACCGTTGTTTGGAGACCTCTGGAGACCCCCGGTGCTAAGGCCTGGAGGAGGAGGACGAGGAGGAGGTGGAGATTTGGCTCAGAGGAGGCAAAACTGAGAAATCTCCCTCCTAAAAGTACAATCAAAAGCTCAATCTGTATAAAAATGCATTAAATCACATTTCATGTCCACGCCTGCAGAACAAATCTACAGCTCAGTAAATGTCATCTTAACACATGTTGTGCCATTCTAAACTCTGTAAGCCGAGTCCCACTTTTCCCTCCATAGCCGCCGCTCTGCTCAGTGACGCAGTAGCAGCTTGTTCAGGACTCTTCTCTTCTGTGTTTGTATTGTAATGCTTCTGGTAGATGACGTGTGATCTCAAAGGCAAAATCTAGCATGTAGGGATAAAATGAGCTTCACTTGATTCAAAGCAGAGATTGGAAACATGTGGCAGGCAGGCAAACAAAACAAAAACATGCGCATGGAAAGAACAAACACTGTGCCACCATCATGACACAACAGATGACTAGTGTCGGTGGGCAGGTTTTCATTCACTGCAGGGATGATGAATGTTGCTGGCAGGTAAAGATCGGATGGATGGAAGATGATTCTCAGTTCTCAAAAGAAGTTCTTATTACTTGGATGAATCTTTCTGTCAGTACTGTTGTCATGTGGTGTGTGTACCTTTTGATATTTCAATGAACTGATGGACAGTTTTCCACCTTTGTGGACAACAACCTTGTCTCGCAATTTGACTCCATCCCGGGCAGAAAAGTGCAGAAATGTTAGATGAAGCTGTCGCCACAACATGTCTTTAGTTTTACAGCATCCAGCTGTTGTAAATACCTGCTAGTGTACGAAGTCTGTGTCTGAAAATAGTCCCTGACGTTTTTATTCCATGCTGTCTGTTTGAGTTGAACATTCACTAAAATAAAAGATAATTACCCATTTTAAAGTAATAAAAGTGGAGTTCCTTTTAATCTGTTGTGTGGAGGGTCACTGGTAAAGTTTTCACGGTACAGAGAAACTAGTTTGTGTTTATTTGGAAGGAAAAATACACAATAATAATAATAATAATAATAATAATAATAATAATAATAATAATAATAATAATAATAGCACTTTTCAAAAGCAAGTCACCAGTGTCTTAAGAGTTACTCAAACGTAATACTTGCTAAAAATAAAGATATTGTGTCACCTATACGAATAGTACTTGAGTAAACCTGACCCTAACCCTGATATTAAATATATTTAAGTTTTAAAATGAACTAGTGACTAAAGTTATCAACTGAATGTTGTGAGTAAAAAGGAAAATATTTGCCTTCAAAATGTGGTGGAGTCAAAGTACAAAGTAGCAGAAAATGGTAGTAAAGTACAGCCTCCCACAAATGTTATTCAGTGCAGTGTTTGAGTAAACATATTTAGTTACATTCCATCGTCAGTAAATGTCTAGAATCTCAGTTTACTGCTCACTCCAGATTAATCCACTGAGTAAATGAACGAGAGCGTGTGGTGGAAGTAGTGATCTTTTGCTCAAGTAACATTAGTAATCCCACGGTGCAGGTTACAAATAAGAGTCCTGCTTTCAAAATCAGTTGAAAAATACAAAATGATTAGCATCCAATATGGTTGAAGTAACTATAGATTTTTTTATCCGACTGTTGATAAACTATATTAATGTCATTAAAATGAGCTACTGTTGCTCTAATGTTGTGTGTAATCTGCAAAGTAACTAGTATTTAAAATTGATGTAATAATGTAACGGGATAAACATTAAAACACTAAAGTAAAATACCTAAGAACTTTACTTAAGTACATTACTTGAGTAAACACATTTAGTTACTTTCCATCACTGCAAGTTACAAAATGGTTTACAAAGACATAAAACTGGAGAAATTACAAATCCATTATAAACTTCAGTGCAATTCATACAGCAATTGAATAATTAACTTAATAAGATACTTCATAATAATAAGTAACTTTATTCTTCACTTTGAGGAAGTGAAAGTGTGTTTTTAAGAGAGATTTAATAGAAGAAACAGAGCTGGACTGCCAGATCTCCTCCAGCAGCTTGGCAGAATCTCACCAGTCCTTTTTCACTGAAACATCTTCCTCTCTTCTCTTGATTTTTCAAGGCTGCTGTGTGGTGCTTAATGAACGCTTAAATCATCTTGAAACATCTTTGACATGAATGAAGACAAATGATCGAGCCGCTCAAGGACAGAACGCGTACTTTCATCCGGATCATGAAGGAGAACATTTATGTGAAGATAATAATTTATTCATGCTTTCTGTCCCAAGATAAAAGGCAGGAAACAGCTTCAACAGCTGGCAGAAGCGCACAAGATCATGAGTTTTCATGAGGTTTCAAGTCGTTTAAAAATCTGGCTCGATTCAGCCGAAGCTTAACAGGAGGAGAGGGGAAGATGTTTGCACAATGAACTATTCCCCAATCAGATGACTCACTCGTAGGCAGAACGTTCTTGTGAGATCCAGTAGAGACAGAAATCTCTGAGAAACTGATGACTAAATGTCCATCCTACTGACATGTCTTTTGGATATATAGTCTATACAGACACCCTGACTCGCTGGTGGTGAAATAAAATATCACCGTTTCTGCAAGAGAGTGACTCACCTTCACCCAATGCTGGGAAACCACATCTGGTTTGGTGTGGATGAGATCTTGTTTGTTCACTGTAACAAAGTCACTGAGTGTTTATGCTGCTTTTAGCCATGCTAGAGACACGGCTTCAGGGCTGACAGTCTTGGTCAGTCTGCCCAGTTTGGTCCAGACGATCATATCTCAACATTAACACCATCTGCACCATCGTCAGGTCACATTTTTAAATCTGTTTAATGATTTTGGTTTCATGACCCAATATCTGCAAAACTTGTGACATTTCCTGCAGCTTTCCTGCATTTTGTCTTTTGTACTAATTTGTGACAAAGTTAGCATCCTGGCATGCCAAAGATGAAGGTGGCAGGAAGACGCTGAATGAGGTAAATATTTTATATCAGCATGTTAAAGGTGTACTACACAACTTTCATGAACAGACACAAGGAGTAGCAGTTACCAAGAGCTGCATGAGTTTTAAAGGACCTTCAAAGCCATGAATTTGCAAACACTGGAGTGAAACAGGCTTTTTTTTTGACTGAGGATGAGGTGAGTACAAGCGGAGCATTTTGCCAATATAAAAGTCCCAAAACTGTTACTCAAGCATTACGTAATGCACCTTTAACAAGCATGTAAGCATGCTTTGTGAGCATCTAGCTCAAAGTGCCTCATAACTGACTCTTATTCTTGTTATGTGTTCATAAATGTGGATCGAATCTTACAGGCCTTGTTTTTGTTCATCTAGTCACTCTTTTCTACAACAGTTTATGCCCTTTGTATTCTGCATACACAGAACCACCTGGTATACTTTATCAAACAGTGAAGTAAATAAACTTGTGCTTTTGTGAAGTTTCCCAGGCAAATGAGCCAACGGTGCCGTCCCAACATTTTATTTTGAACAAAATGCTCTCCGACACACAATGGGCTCCCTGTCCAGCTCCCGTATCACCTGACACATCAATGAGAGGAGAGAGAAAAAAAAAGAACACAGGAATCACAGAACTCTTCATCATCATCAACCTGGCACAAAACAACAGTAATTGTACTGTACAGGATGTCAGCGCTGCACAATGAGGAAAACTGTTGCAAGCTGCAAAACTGTTCCAGCCAACAACAACAGCAGCAACGGAGGACAGAGCCGGCCTGAGCCCGAAGTTATCCTGGACCTGGTTATTTACCTTCTCGTCCAAACTGTGTCAGCATGCTGTTTGAAGTTGGAAACAGCACTCTCACGGTGCACTGTTTCAGCGACAATGCACTGGGGAAATACATACATATTCATCATGTGTTTCAAAATCTTTACAAAGAATGGGTTCACTCAAAAAATACAAAATCAGTCATTATCTACTCGCAACGATCCCCAAAATATTTTTGGAGCTTCACAGCAAAACAGTGTTGCAGCATTCTCCTCAACAACTTTAGTAGACGGGAACATCCAAAACATTAAAACATACAGCTCGTCTGGCACGATCCAAGTTTCCAGAGACTCTGAGATCCAAAACTGATTTGAAAAGACACTTTTTACACTAATTTTCAGCCTAAATCTCCACTGTAGCTGCTCGTGCCCTGTCTGAAGGGGGTGCATGAACTCACGGGAGTAAATGATGTCGCTGCAATTCAATTCTTGGGGATTATGGAGACACCAATAAAGATGGAGTCCCAGAAAGCACCATCAGCTTTCCATGCATGAGAATGACTTGATAATGACTGACTTCTCATTTACGGTGAACTTATCCTTCACGGTGATTATCTGTTGGGTAAAAACAAACAGTGTTTATGTTTATTCAAACTGTTACTGGAACACGAGGTGCACCAAAAAAAAATAAAAGTCATATTTTTCTGGGGAAACCTTGCGAAGACAGCAGCGGATACATGACCGTGCTCACGTAAAAATCAATATCTGCCATTCTGAAGCTTAGTCAATACTGAATCTGACAGCTGATGATAAAAATCTTCATGTCTCAGTCAATGAAGTAGTTGTCCAACTTCAATAACTACAAATGTTGGGACTCAATCACCTAAAGGTCCTTCAAAGTAACGATACAACATAAAAAGGACTGCAGTCGAGGGACAGATCATATAATATTACAACATTATTGATCACAGGAAGCCATTCGTTCATTATCAGATTGCATCATAAAAGAATCACTCACCACCAAACCTCGCTGGTGAATTATACAAGAGAACAAGCTGCCGGTGCCACACAAAACTCCCAGTGACCTCAGGGGGAAAGAGATTGTGCAATAGCTTCTGGTGTTTTTTTTTTTTTCTGAAATGAATGACATCACCGTCTACAGCTCCCTCAGTTCCTCTCCTCATCACGCTCACGACTTATCAAACCAGCCGCGGCATCAGTGGAAAACTGATATCCCCCCTGTTGATCATCATTCACTCTCACAGCACAAACAAAGAACTCGATCTGAGGTAGCTCGAGATGTTTAGGACCTGGTAATGGTTAAGACCTATTGTTCTCGGATAAAACAGCTATGTCACACAAGTGTCTGGCTGTAATCACTGTGTTGAACCTGCTTTGGATTAGGGTCTTCTGGAAAATTGCATGGTATATTATTGCCATGCTGATCTGCGTGAGCAAGAATGCAAGATTATCTAAGTGTTACATACTGTAGCACGCCGCTAATGAGCACAGATAAAGTCTACTGTTGTGTCCTCTGTGGATCAACATCTGTTTGCAATCCAAGTCTTGGCTACCGGACGGAGACAGTGTGTGGTTTTTAGATCCAGAGAAAAGACAAACTTACAGCAATCTGTTAGGAAGTGATGCTTTTTTTCTTTTTCTTTTTTTTAATCATTTGTATATTTGCCACCTGGTTTTATGGAAGGAAGTGCATCATGAAAATGTGCCTTTGCCAGATGGTCTTCATGCTGACAAAACTTATAAAACCCAGTTTTGATAGCGAGTGTTTTCACTGTTGTCTGCATGTGTTTGATATTATCAGTTGTTACAGTATCTTGGCATGTCGGGGAATGCTTTAAAAAAAAAAAAAAGAAAAAAAAAACTGGATCTGGGTTTGTTCTTGTCTCTTTCACATTCTCCGTGTCTAAAAAAAAAAAGCAGACATGTAGTCATCCTAGAATCAGTTGTTCATTCAGTTGTTCGTTCATTCAATATGAACATGAACATAAATGTCAATCTGTTGTTTACTCTGAAAGCACATTCGATCTGTGTCCGATGTGCAAATATTATAGCAATTAGTTCACCCATGTTTTTCTCTGCTCATAATTTAAACAGTCCGCACTTCATTCAAGAGTTCAAGACCTTTTCCATGCAGAGTGTCGAGCCGAGCACTTCAAGTTTTCCTTTTCCTCAGGAAACCCTGAGGCTGGGAAAGCCATCAGGCCCTGAATGTGCCAACAAACACAAACGCATCCTTGTCCTCTTCTGTCCACATGAGCGACATCAGGTATGAACCACCAATACTTCAGATAGTCGTAAACAATGAGATGTGCGTGAGATGTCACACTTTTACTCACTTTGTGCTTACTGTGTTCAGGCAGCTTCTTTGCTTCACACAGCCAATTCATTTTGTTGAACTGTTGTGATATTTCTCAGTTTTTCTGTATTTTTATGTCTGCAGCACAAGCCATGTGAGGGAATTTACAGGTTGTTTGCACGCAACTGATATAATTTCATGTTTTGTCCAGGCACAGTTCTCACCGAGGGCACAAATGGCACTGCTGCTCTCTAGTGGTGGATTGGATTTGATCCCCCACTTAATGTCGAGCTCACTGAAAAGTCACAGAGCATTATGAGTGCACCTATCAGACACATTATCAGTATGTGAAGAAATCCATCTTGTTTTTTGGTTTTTTTCAATCGACCCCGTCTCCTGAAGATAATATTTTTTTATGTTGCTAAATTGTTTTCACTGTTATGTTTTGCTTAACGGTGTCATCGCTGCCTGGATGTTCAGGATTTGTGGTCTGGGTGGCTGGTGACTGAGCGCAGGACTGTTAGGTCAGAGTCGAGGGTTTGCTGCCCAGCCTGTGGCTGAGTACAGAAGCACTCTGGTGAGCGAAAGATGGTGATTTTGGTTAGATGTTAATGAAAAAAAAACCTTCTGTCTCAAGTCACTGCCAATTTGTTTTTCTTCTTTTAAATAAAACAGTCCATGATCTTTCCCTAAACCTTCAGTTAGTAACTGAACAACATGTCTTTGTTATAAGTGAATTTAATGTCAGTATTCTCCATTTAACTTTGGTGTAACAACTATTAGTTCTTGTTTTTTTTTTTTCTGTTAAGCACTTTATGTCATTGTTAAGAAAAGTACAAGCCCAGGATGTTGCTGATGAGATTCGCAGTAAAAAACACATTTAATTCTCATCACTGAAAGAGTTCACAATTCAACTATTTAAAATGTTTATTAAATGATTTCTAAGAAACTGTATCTGGCTGCTCTCGGTGTAGGTAAGACATATAATTCTGGCCTTTAAAGGAGCACTAGTAGTAGTTTCGGAGAGGAAATTCAAACTTGCTTTGTATTAGAAATATTAATGAGGTAATTCATACTTTACCTGGATAAACAAGCTGCTCTCAGAGGAAAACAAGGTTGGAAGGTTTGAAGCTTGAATGGTGGCGGGGTCCGCCAAATATAAACAAAGTACAACGTATAAAGTACAACGGTATGAAATTGTCTTGTCCTTTATGGTCAGTTTTTTCATCAAGTTTATTCAGTTTGAAAACAAAGAGAGTTTGTTTATTTAGTTTGTTTAAACACACACACACATTTATATACGAATATATGTATTTATATATATAATTCAGTATGTAGTCTGAAAAAAAAAAAAAATTTAAAGACAAACAAACAAACCACTGACGCTGAGCAGCTTCTCCATATGTGGAACTCAGCGATTCATTTTGTGCGGTAGAAAAAGTAAAGCCATCAGCGTCTTCATCAGATACAGTTTAACATCTGCATCAGGGTGTTTTTCAGGCAGGATTCCTGTCGATGATGATGACAAGAGCCTTCATTTCACCTGTAGGTGTCACTGCTCGGCAGTAGATTTTACAACCACACCATCACAACAACACCTTCTACATGACAAATGAGAGCTGGTATGAAAACCATCAGTGAAAAAACAAAACAAAACAAAAAAGGGATAAAAAATCCCTCCCAGCAGAGCTTCAGTATGGAGCTGTGGTGAAAACAAAAAGCTGCACAAACCAGATTCACATTAAACCACAATGGCTTTTTTTAAAGGTTAGCACAGATGACTTTAAAGGGCAGAACCACTCATAACAAATGAGTGGAAATCTTTTAAGATGAAGAAACGTCATTGTTTCGTCAAGTATTTAACAAACTGGTTTCACTGTCAGCTTATGGAATCAATCATTTTATTCTGAAATGGCAGCGACGGTCAGTCTGTGAGATAAGAGACGACTGAACAGACTCCTCCAAACAAGAACCCATGAGGACTGTTCTGTTGTGTGTGCGTTCACATGAGAGGCAACGTGATCGCAGTTTCTGGTCCATGTGTGCTTGTTTCTCCAGGTGTGAGCCTCTATCCAGTCCCACGTAATGGATGTAATTAACTGGTCAGCGCAGCATAGAGTCTTTACATACTATAAGTAATAGTCATGCTCAAGACAATCACCGGGTAATGGGCCATTCTCCTCCCAGCAGGGACTCTTAATGTCTCATCTCGCTTTTCCTAATTACCCAATTAAAGCTTATGTGGCAGATTTGTTTTTCCTTATTGTCTTCAGTTTGAGGGTGTGAGGTCCTTTCAACAGTCGTGTCCTGCGATGTTAACAGTGAAGGGACGAGAGCCAGTTTGACAGTACGGATAGGAGATCTGTATATTATCCTCTAGCCTAGACAAGGGACAAATAAACACCGAGCTGACACAAGGTGTAAAGCTCCTTAACACAGAGGGGGAGGCATATTCAGATGATAATTTGTCTATCTATCTAACGATGTTGTTTTTTACATTGAATACATTGTTTTATAAAAATATTCAATGTTGCAGGTGACCAGTCCTTCCCATTTACCTCTGTGTACAGCAGATCCATTGTCAGGTGAGCTTCATCTTTAAGGCAACAAAAAGAAACTTGGTTGACGCTTTGAAAAGGTCGATTGGTTACGTTTAAAGATTTTCACACCAAGAATTGATTTTTGTCATTTTTGGGGTAGGGAGGGAGAGACAGGGACATAAACGGAACATGGCACGGTCGAAATTTCACACCGGACGTGGTGTTCATACTTTTAATGTGAAAAAGTTGCATGCAGACTTTCCGTTTCGCTGGACCGCGTTTTCACATTGCACTAACAGGCAGAAAAATACTGTTTGGTTTTGGACGAGAGGACACAAGAATGATATTTGGACACATCTGTTTTCCACAGAGCTTAAGATGAAGGACTGATGTATCACCTGCACACAGAGTTTGACGATGGCGTGATCACTGCACGCAATTTGAGAGTCGGTAGTTTTATCCGTCTGCTGACTGAAGAACTTGGGACAATTGTAGGTGTACAATTGTACCACAACCAACAACTCCTCAGAATTTAGTGATGGATTTCACTATTTGTCCAGGACAACAAGAATGACATGCAGGCTGACATAATTCATCTGTGCTGTCTACACCCTGTTACACATCACTGTTGAAGGAAAAAACATCTGTTGTATGTATATAACCTGACCAACACTTTGGTCAAAAATGATTGATTAGGTTCAGGGAAATGTGGTCCGATTATGAAAAGGACTTCATGCAGGGCCAGCCTGAGGCATCAGCGAACTAAGCAGCTGCTTGGGGCCCCCTGGACCCCAATCAAGAAAAAAAAAAGATTTTTATTATCATCTTTTTTTACAAAGGGGGGGCCCTCTTTTACAGATGATTTCTCATTCATAATCATTATACATTATTACAGATATTTGTAATAACCGTACACTGTAGAATAGTACAGTACAGTTGCTAAGCATTAAACTTAAGTATATTAAACAGTGTTTTGTCCACGTCTTCTCTTGGCTGAAATAATGAACCATGAACAGTGAACCATGGCTGAGAATAGGAACAAAACAATATATATGTGTTGGGTGTAAGGGTGTCTGTGGTGAAGCGTGGTAGAGATGACGACAGAGCACAGAGGTCTCTGAGAGACTGAGCGGATCCCACATGTTGTTGAGAGCTTGTTACTGGCTGTGTAGTGAGGTGTGGTACCCTGTCTGTCAGCGATAATAGATAAGCGGAGACTCGCAGGGCAGAGGCTGGCGTGCAGGAGGGCCGAGGTGTTCAGGGGGCTAGATAGACTGGATGGCTCCGCCGCTGTAGCTGCGAGGAGGGGAGCAGCTGGCAGAGCGCAGCTCACGGTCAGGCGGTCAGAGGCTGTAATAATGATGCTCTCTGTGTCAGTTTGATCATTTCAGGCCTGACAAGCTCTGAGTGGCACCTCGTCCAACAACAGTAGGGGCAGATTAAAGAGGATGAAGCAGCTGTGGGCGCAAATTAAAGGAAGATCCAACGTAACATTTTGCAGTGAGCTGGAGCAGCTTCAGCACTCCTCGGCACGAGATTACACACGACTGTGAAACTCTGCTGGAGGTACTAACACGATTTCTCTGACATAAACGTGACATTAACTCATCAAACCCTTGGGCCCTTTAATCATTATGTTCCTACATGCAGTTATTCAGATTTTGTGTTGAGAATATGTTCAAACTCGGAATTTTGATATTTAATATATAAATGAAGTAATAATACTTATACAGAAAAAAGGTCCCAGAACACTATTTGAAGGTAGAAAGATGGCAGGGTCCACCACATATAAACAAGATAAAACAGTATGAAATCGTGTTGTGATTTATGGTCAGTTTATTCCATTTATTCTGTCATGAACACAAATACACAAACATAGTTTGTTTATTTGCTGTGTTTAGGCATAAACACATCAATCAGTGAGGTCTACATAGTGCACCTTTAAAGATAGCATGTTTCTATTGTGTAATTTAGTTTGGACAGAGCTAAAAAAAAACAACAACAATAAATCTGACCTTCAGAAATGCACCCAGTAAGGCGTTGATGGTTGGTCCCTCACTTTTGTAACATATCGACATTGACATTTCAAACAGTATGTTTAAAGCCCACACAAGGGCTGCATGGTGGTGCAGTGCTTTTAGGTTAATTGGCAACTGCAAATGTCAGCTGGGATCAGCTGCAGGAGGCCCACGGTGTCCTACAATGGATTAGTGGATATAGCTAACGATGATGGAGACCTGGGAAGTGTAACGTTCATGAGCGACTGTTTTGCCCATGACTGCAATGTTGCACGTTTTGACACATTTCTTTCTTTCTTTCTTTTTTCTGTTTTAGATTTTCCACATCTATACCATGACCACTTACTTACTTAAGCTATTTTTTGCATTTCACTGAAGGTTCACAGGCCGGCTACGTTAAACATGTTTCATACGTGGAATGTTCGCTGTTCGTATCCGCTGCTGTACCACCAGACTAGGGAATTGCCTAGACTGTGAGTCTTCCCAGTTCATCATCAACACTCCATTTTATACAATAGATGTAGCACAAATGTCTCAAGTAAGGGATAATGTATAGAACAGCGGTCATTATCGGGAAAATAAGTCCCAACAGGACGAACCAGACCCCGATGCCAAGCACACGCAAATCTGATTTGTCCTTATTACACGGTTACTTGCCAACACGAAAAAAAAAACATGACACAGTGTGTCTTTTCACAATTTATTTGTTACCGTTCATAGTGTTTTTCAGCAGAGAAACATAGTTCGCCAAACCGACGCCCTTTCACTTCTCCCTCTTCGCTGCTTTTCTCACTTTTCTTGACCGGTGACGACACATCAGCCTTGTGCCACGAGTTGAAATCACTGTATTTTCCAAGAATTTTAAAGTTAATGTGAAACTCATCCATACTAGTGGCCTAGGAGTAGTTTTCCCCGATGTGAGCTAGACTGCAGATCAGCTGACGTCGCTTAGCGACCAAAGACGCTGGGGTGATAAGTGACCGGACTACTTGCGGAGCAAAGAACTGTAAAAATTGCCACACCAGGCATGAAAGCACTGAGCAAGTGGTGCAAAAGTATCACTGAAATCCACTTTGACAAAAAAAGAAATAAGATAGACCAGTCTTCGAGGTGTGTGTAGACCGTTCATACAGAAATTTGTCATTAAATATTGATATTTTGTCTGCAGGAAATGAATTTGCCTTCCACTCTGTGTCAACATATAAACTAACAGCTGGTGGCTGCTTATTAACTCAGTCTGGCTTACTGTAGTCTGTAAATGATAACTCCCCCACATTACACAATCTACGTGAACATTTTCTCAGTTGGCTACACGTCCTCCTCAAACGGTCTGCATACGTCACGTGTTCAATGCCAAAGTGTCAGTAAACATGTTACAGTGTGCTTCAGGGTGCCCTTCCAGTGGAGAAAATGTGCATTATACAGAGTTTGTAATTTTTTCCCCGTGCGCTGATGCCCCACCACATGCAGCTGGTGCTGCTCTTTTTCATGTGTTTGCGCCCTGCACATCAGACAGCCAGAGTCCACCACCACCTGTAGGTGTTCACCTGGTTTGGAATCGGTGACTTGGAAGGCTACAGCATGTGATCCAACATTCATTTGTGCCCCGAAATGAAAATATCAGCATTTATGATGTCTCTCCTCTCAGATCCTCTATGCTTCCATCTCGTGTGTCACTCATCTGCAAATGTGTCAGTTTGTTCTTGCTGGTTTTGAAACACCTCTTGTCTCTCCGCCTGCCTGCCTGCCTGCCTGCCTGCCTGTCTTTCTATCCTCCCTGCGGGCCGTTAGCTATGCTGTGCGTCTGTCACAGTCCCAGCAGTGTGCTGCAGACACAGAGGAGAAAGAGAGGAGGCCATCTGGACTGGGTCACACTGTAGCAGCGACCACACGGGACGCAGCCAGAACTCCTCTCCAAACCATAATAACCGTCCGGGTGGGAAGAAATAACGACAACAGCTATGGGAACGTTTCCCCTCTCTGCTTATAGTGGCACTCTTTCTTTCCCAGCACCGCCTCCCCCCCACCTCTCTCTGGATCCTGATCTCACTCTTTCTTCACACCTCTTGAGATAGTTCTGCTTACATGAGTTGATAAATCCTTTTTGTGTCCCCCCGTTTATTCACGCTTTGTCTTTGCACTACTGGCTTTGCTTCATTCAAGAGGAAAAGCGGTGTATCTGCGGAGAGTGAACATTTGGGACGGAGTCTTTTGTTGCTTATTTGAAAGAGCAGCTTCCAGTCTGACAATTGGCAGCATACCGATAGGGGACAAACAGCGCTCTGTACACATTCACTCACACACACACACACACACACACACACACACACACACACACACACACACACACACACACACACACACACACACACACACACACTCTCCTTGTAGATACCCATGCTGTAACACTCATCACACTCACAACACACACACACACACATGCCGAGAGAGATCAACTTCGCTCCCGCTTAGTTTAAGTGTGTGTCAGGGAGGACAAGAAACCTCCACCACTGGTGACACAAAACCTACAATTCACCTTTTTAAGCGTACATTTCCATAACACTGGAACAGTTGCTGGTACAATACAGTACACTTCTCTTTCCTCCTCGGCATTGTGGAGGTGTCTGCCCGCAATGAATACTCCGTTGTGTTTTCTGTCTGACACTCTTGACCTGCATTTTTTTTTTTTTTCTGGGACCAGCATTCCTACCGGCCCTCTTTAGAGCTCGGAGAAATGTCCCCACCATGGATGGGATCCCTAGTGTGTCTCTTCCTCCCTCAGTGTGTGAGATAATCAACTGCAGTAAGGCAGTGTGTGACCCTCTTTCATACTCTCTCCATCTATCTTTGCTGTGCGACAGAAAGAGCCAGCGTGGAGTAGAGCGAGAGGATGGAGTACAGACTGGGCAGTAATATCACTGAGACAAAGATTGAAGCTCTTGGACTGCGCTGCCCGGCGCTCATCTCGATAATGGACGGGGTTAGGCGCAAGTGGCCCCATCTCGAGCAGATGAAGAGGGAAAATGTCTCTCTTCTGGCCTGGCCGGCATTGATCTACCTCTGGACAGAGCAGGAGTCTATTATCTTGGAGATTACTTTCAAAGCTTTTCATTTTGACCCCGCGCCTGTGGATCTGCCAGCACTATAAGGACTGATTGAGTGCCCTGCAGCCAGAAGTCTGACCTGAATCCGGCGTGGACATCGGCCTCAACCAACCAAAAGCCTCCAGTTCTCACTCACTCTCACCTCACTCTCTGACCTCCATTCTCTCCTCTTTTCTTATCTCATTCGCAGAGGCTCCTTCTTCCCCATGTCCACCTCCTCACTCTGACACCGACCCTTTAGCCTCTCAGTATCTCGTTTTTTTCCCGTCTGAACCCTCTTTTCTCTAGAGCAGATCCCCACATCACGAGATAAGTTTGTCTCTTTGATCGAAGGGCTTTCAGCAGAAGTCAAAGGTTCTCAAATCATGGCCTGACAAAAGCAGGAAAGCGTCCCATTTGAAGAAAAACTAAAAAGAAATGCTTCGTTAATGTTTCAATAAGCCTGTTAATCATGCATCGTTTATTTATATTCTTTGATGGCATTTAAAATTTCCAGTCGATTGGCATCTACAAACAACAGAATCATTATTACGCGAGGCTGGTTCATTTCTTAATCACTGGAACAAATAATATGAAGGCCCCATATCTATTCCTCCCACAATAGCATTGCTTCATTTGCTCACAGTGCAACACAGAATCAACCAAAAAATGTTTCCTATCCACATGTTCCCATCTCTGTGAATTACTGGTGTAACTCCCTATTTTTCTTTTTAAACTGTTATCGACCGAATCTCTAGGTGAATCCACAGCCTCGCTTTACACGCACCAGAAAAGTGCGACTCACGCAGCAAAAGTGGCAGCTCTAACCTGCTAACATCGACACCGTGAAACAAGACGTACCTCTATGCTGATATGTTCGCTACTACATTCACAATTTTGATGTTCCTTGAATGATTTAAGGAAAAGTACTTGATAGTTTTGGTAGTCGCCTCAGTGTCAACACCGTTGACCAGTCATCCAGTGCACCACCGATGATTTTCAGAATTTTGCTAACAACAGTTTGTTTTTTTTTTGTTTTTTGTTTTTTAGCTATTTTGGAAATGAGTAATGTGGGAAAACACGACTCAGAAAGTTCTACTCCTGAGGGATGAAAGATGACCTGAACGACTGGCTTATGGTAGCTGTAAGTTAACTTCACATTAGCTGAAATGGTTGATTATTGTAGTTCAAAAACAAACTGTGCTGTTTCACAACAATTAAGTTAAACTAAATTTATTGCTAAACTGTGGTGAAAATTAACCCCAGTGATGGCACAGTTTTCATCGCCTACCAGAAGACTTCATAACCAAAAGAAGCTTCTACTATGTTTACTCTGTCTGAATCTATCTGATTTAATGAAACATGACCAACTGTATTTCTATGGGAGTACTGGTGAACTTCAGAGTTTTCATCAATTCAGTGTCGGTAGCAACACCCTCAGTAATGTAGCTTCATATGCTACTGTACGTTATCAAAGGAAATTAATGTAAAGATGAAAAAACACTGTAAGGCGGAGCTGAAAATAACGTTATTGTGGTTGAGTCAACTCCAAGTAGCTGTTTTTTCACAGTTAGCTTTATGCTATTTGTTCATCTTTACTATTCGTTTTTTGCGTTCATTTTGACCTCACTGTCTTAGATTACCAGTAGTTTGTCATCCAGCGTACCACCAATGCTAGCTTGTTTTTCAGAGCTTTGCTAACATTTGGTTGCTATGTCTCCTTTTGTACACACGCTGCTTGCTACATTAAAGTAATGTACTCTTTTCCAAAAGAGGACGTCATTGTTCAAAAACTTGCTTTCATATTTTAAGGGACCTACTGTGTTATTGAGGTGATTTATCAAAATGATAAAAACTAAAAAAGTGACTGTTAAAACTGTTAACAAGTTGAACAAAGATAATTGTAAAAAGTGAAGCAACTAATTTAATGCTGAAAAAGAACCGTGCTCACTAAGTTTAGAGGTGGGGGTTAAATTCTGTCTTTGTGTTCTTTTGTATATTTGCTTCTGTATGAATTCAACGGTGACACACATTAAAATATCTGTAATGAAATGTGCCGTATGGACCAAATTGCCTCGCCGCGGTTCACTGTTGTTATTTCCCACCTCAACCTCACCTTGTTCTGAGGAAGGTCTTTTGACTGTCAACCACCAGCGTCAACAGACACAATCTGTCTTTATTAAACATTCGACTGTGAGCAGAACAGCCGTGAGTCTTTTCACTTTGAGTGTTTGTCATAATGTAATACCTCTTTTCCGATCCATCTCAAATTATTTTATATTCTTATTAAATAGACACTTACATTGTGATAGTAGCCTGCTGCACTGACTGCAAACATTTAAAAAAAAAGGGACCCAGACACAAGACAAACAGGGAAGTAACTTAATAAAAAGCCAGCTTTAATGACGAGAGCTATAATCCAAAATCTGTGAAATGCAAAATACCAAAATACAAAGACAAACGACAAACCAGAAGCAAAACAAGAAACAAGGAAGTCAAGAATCAGGAACAAAAGGCCAGAAACACATGATTACTAATAAAACAGAGGTGAGGAGCAAAAAGGGCGGGAAAACAGAAAAAGGGAGGAAGCGAAAAGCAAAACAGGACAGACCTTCAAAATAAAACAGTAAATGACTAAATCTAAAACTCAAACCATGACAGCTACCACCATTTATCTTTGAGTTTGTCTGAGTCTACACGAACACACACAACAGAAACAAACCATTGTCAACAAACAATATAGCAACTGACCTCAGACACCCTCTGAGATCATGAAGGATTTCTTTACTTTCATTTTTCATTCCTTCCCTTTTTCATTTCCTGTCCTTGTATTTCATTTCCTTCCCCATCTTTCCTTTCCGTTTTTCTTGATTTTAACTGGGCTTTCTATCTGTTTTGTGACTTTGTAACTTTCTTGTCTTTCCTTTCCTTCCTTCCTTTCTTTCATTTCCTATTATCTCTTTTTTCCTTTGTCTCCTCTTTTTTTGTCTTCCATTTACCTTTCTTTTTTATGTTTTGCTTTCACTTTCACTTCATATTTATTATCCCTTTCTATCATTCCGTGTCTTTTTATTTCCTTTCATTGTCTGTCCTTTCCTTTGTTTCCTGTCTTTTCGACATTTTATCTCCTCCAATCTGTTTTGCCCCAGTTTCTCAGGCCATCTGTCCATCCATCAGCAGGGCAACTCTCAGGAAGAACATCAGAAGAGTATCCCTCTCGGCTGTGTGGACAGATAAATCCGTCCATCATCACAGGGGCATGTGTCAGGCAATCAAGTACCATGATAACTTAACGAGGATCCTGACTGACCTGCCATTACTGACAGTAATGGGAAACCGAGAACTAAATTAATCTTAATGGCTCCTTCCCCTTGATTTTGTTGGCTTTTAATTTTTGTAATTGATTTTATGTGGGTTTTTGCAACTCAGCAGTCGCTGAGCCAAAATGAGTTTGGTCAATTCGTGTCCCTCTCTGGTCGGGGCCAATTGATTCTACGACAAGGTTATATTCCCTGGACCGTACTGATCAATTAATCATGATGGATTTCCAATTGTTAGAGGCCACAGTTTGTAAGACCCTCCTTTATTACCTTAGAGACTGATAGGATGACCTTTGCTGGCCTTGGACAGACCATCCAGAATAAAGATTTTTTTTTTACACTGTACACACAAAGAAAGGACTATTTAATAAGGGAGAATTAAAGTTTTATCAGTTTTATAGCTCAGAAAGTCATGTTTTAAAAGATCGAAAGTGACTATAAAGAAAGAGACTGACGGATAGTCGTTTATATCGAGACCCTCTGAGAGTGAGAGTGAATTTGATGCGACTGGAGAATGATGAGTGAATGATGGGCTGTGACAGTGACAGTGTAATTGGTCCCAGACGCGCCATTAAAGCAGCATACATTGAAGAACATCCCTGACACCTCATTAAAAGAGACTGCAATATTTGTGTTTCATATTCTGAGAAGTCAAATTAAATTCTCAGATGCTTTTATTTGATAAATGGCACTTCGAGGGGCCGAGCGGCTCATAAATATACCAGATTCTGTACAGTGCTTGATGGCTGATGCCCCTCCCCTTCTTTGATCAGCGCCTGAGTGATTCGGATGAAGGGCAGGAGGTGAATTGATCCAGGCGGTGTCCTGTTCATAGGCAGCAGCTCAGCCCATTTGATGGAAGTCAGGAGGGGACAGCTAGTCCATTGGTGGGGACGCACTGGGACTGAATGACATTACTCCGAGGTGGGGGAGGGGAGAGACAGGGGAAAAGAAGGAGGGAGAACAGATTTGTTGCTCAGCTTTGCTCTGACCTTCAGCAGACCTTCGACAGACAATAATAACCTGTCCGCCTCGCCTCTCTCTGCTCCTCCACTGTTGTGTGCTTTCCACAAGCACTTATCATCTTCAACAATAGTTGTGACCATGTATGGCTGACATGCACAACCATTTAGAGGTCTTTTGTCGCAACTCTGTCTCCTAGAAATGACACTTACATGCTACTTATTTGCGACCAATACAGTATGGTAGATGCATTTGTTGTGTAATCCACATAGGATGAAGGTTGTGGTGGATGAATGGGTCAAACACTGAACTTCTGAGTCTTTTGATGTGAAGCTGTATGAGGTACTTATCTCTTGTCGTGCTGCCAAACAGCACAGACACCAAGACATGTTGTATTTGCTGTCTGACCGCAGTGTAATCTAATAGGTGGGCCTTCTTTTAGGTGTCTAAAATATGTCTTGCTGTTGGCCCCTTTAAGCGGCACAATGCTCTGCTTCCCTGTAATTTATTAAAGTTTTATTCACAGTTGGTTTGGTCATGTTCTCCGGCTTCCTCCCAAGGACGCAACATACAATCTGTGAAAGCTGCTCGGTGGCGCTTCGAAGGCAAAAACGCTTCCTGGGTATGAAAATACTACAAAGACAAAGTAAAACAAGACATTACAAGCCAAACCTCCAAGCCATGTCAAATGTTAACTGTTGTTCACGTTTACAAACATGACAGCAGTTTTGATTTTGTCATCTAATGTCAGAAAGTACATTTTATGAATATATCCTGAACATTTCAATCAGAGGGAATCTGCCAATTTACAACATTTCCATGCTGAGCGTATTTGCAAATGCTTTTTTTTTCCACTGGTTGTTCAAGAAGCCCAAACTGAATTGGCAAAGAAAGGTGGTTTTTAGATCCCAGTGCATGGAACAATCTACAGACTCAACTTAAGCTTGAGAACATTGTACCACTGAACAGCTTTAAAACTATGGTGACATTGACTGAGTCCAGGTTGTTCTTGGCCAGCTCTCTTCTGTAAAACTAACCAAGATGAATTTGGTTAAATAAAGGCAAAAGAATCACAAAAAATCCCCAAGAACATGTTTGGTTTATTTTTCTCATAGCCGCTAATGCTAAGACACGTAAAGCGCTAGTCGAAGTCAAGATTGAACCGATTCTGGTCTTGATTCAGTGTTTTCTAAATTCAACAGTGACTCACAACAAAATACATTTATTTCAACTCATCCAGACCACAAATTGTTGCCGCTTCCTGTGACATCACAAGTGAACATAAACGTGTCGGCTTTTACATCTCCCATTGGGTGACACGGGCTAGCCGAGTTTAGGGAGACACTGTTACGTATGTTCGTCGCTGTAATTGATGGAAGTCTTGAGGAAAGATGGATGTAAAAATGCACACACACACACGCACACAATGCTCAGGCATATTCAAATCAATGCCCAGCCTGACTGTGAAGCATTAGCGTCTAATTGAAGACTTGGTTATTATGAGTGCTCGTACATGCTGAGCTGCAGCAGCAGACAATCCCTCGATATGTCTCCAGCTGTGGAATCTATTCTGGCAATTTAGTGTCTCTATTCAGAGAACCAGCGAAAAGCCAGGAGAGGAAGAGTCCCTCATTCAGTGTTATTGCCATGTGCTTGACAGGCATTATCTCTCCAGAAACTACATGTGGCACCTCAGCTATTGAAATGCAAATTTGACAAAAAGAAAGACACTACAAGGGTGGCAAACATCAGCATATTTCTCATATTAAATCTGGAGGGCTGGAGGACTGTGTTATATTGCAGGTATCCAACTGTGCTCGGTCCTGAGGAGCAGCGATGTGATCTAAAGCAGTGAGGAAGAAAAAGAAAAAAAAACACCTATTGAGTGTGTTCTTTTTTCGGCAAAACAGTTGATGTATTTCCATAATTGCATTTGGTGACAAGCAGAGGGAGGGATGGATGAACCAGAAGCAGCAGAAAATAATGGGAAGGAGACGATTAGGTCAAAGGGAAATGGAGATTTACAGGAGTGGACAGTCCTGTGTTCAACTTTTGCAGAATATATGGCATCGTTTTCACGTGCTGCCAAACACAACGATCACCTGAACAGTTTTGCTGTTGACATTATTCATCCGCTTACAACTTTAATCATTCAATATTTATGTAGGAAAGTAAAACTGCTCTGGGCGCCTGCATGCGGACGCAGGACCTCTTTGTTCGTCGCCGTAGAGGCGTACGCAATTATGCGCAATGAAAATTAACAAGTAGAATCGTCTGAGGAAGCTTTGAATTTCCCTGCCTCTTCCCATCTCCATGTGAAAAGTGCTGCCAGTGATATGCATAATGAATTATTCAAGATATGTGTGTCTGTGTGTATGTAAATTACAGGAGATAGTTATGACATTTGAATAAAAGGTGGAGGGTCGTCACTGTGATTGTAACTGATGTGAGGAGGGACAGTTGCTCTTTGGACGGCTCTGCACATTCATATGCTCATTACTGAGAAATCAATTTAAATATCTTAAAATGCACATACCATGCAAGTCTCAGACACACGCGCAGACACACAAACAAGACATGTGATGCTGTAATGCTTAATTGCATTCATGCACACATGTTTGTGTTTTGCCGTCATTTAATCACTCGCGGCAGCTCTCGGTGCAACAGAGAAACTGTCACGTTGCCATGTGTGATTGTGGTGCCGCCACAGATGTGCGTGACAGAGACAGGAGGACGTGAGCGTGTGCACGTGGGAAAAGGTTTCTTACGATAATGTGACACTTGCTTTGACCTCAGTGAGCCTCACAGTGAGAGATACAGTCACCTAACGATGGACGGCAGTGAAAAAAAAAGCAGCAGAAGACAAGAAGTCAAAATGTTTCCATTCTTCTGGACTATGACGGCGATGGCAGGTTTCACATAGAGCTTTCTTTCAAATTTAAATGACTAAACTAATCTCTGTCTTGCCAAACATCCCCCCCACACACACATTTAAGTCTATAAAAAAGTAAGACTGTGGTTGATATACAGTGATCATATCATAATGATTCACACTGAATTAAAGAATGATTTCCCCTTCTTTTTGTTGTTATTCTTGTTTTTCTCACAGGTGGAGCACTTCTACGACTTGGATTGGCTTGAAACTCTCCCTCTTTGAATCATCAGCACAAAAAATAACAGCTCTGTTAGGTAATGTCCGGTTCTTCGATAAAAGGTCAAAGGGACAGTACTTGGTGGAGGTTAACTGTGGCTACGAAGGCGCATTTTATCAAGACAGATATGATCACAGAGCTTAAAGATCTGCTTTATAAAAAAGTCCATTTTTGAGTCTCATTTCCCAACTCGTCAAATACTGACGACCGTGATGACTCAAAGCCCTAAAAATGGTATTCAGGAGAGCCAGAGTATGCGGTATGATGCTGGCAGAGAGTGTGTAATAACCTAATTTTAACTACCTTAAAATTCTATCAGGGAGAAAAATGTATAGATGTCTATCACTCATCAGATTCTGAATGTTTACTGGCTTAGTTTTGAGACGGAAATGACACATTCCTTTCCCTGAGAAACCGTGAAGGACTAGTTTTCTCAGATCCTCAAGAAGAAAAAAATGAAGGTGTGGGAGGCTACAAGTGCAAAACAAATTGTGCTGGTACATGAGAGGTGCTGTGTGCGGTTGGAATATGTGTAAACACATGAGGTGAGGGTGTCGGATGAAAAAGTTACAGTTTAACAGTGTTGTGTAATTTTCTCCTCAGCTCATGAACAGGAGACAAACCACTGCTGTACCAGACCAAACCAATGTTACAGTATTGCTCTAAACCACATTAGCACCAAATCGATAACAAACACAGGGTTGGTTTACGGTGTATCTCTGAAGACGCATCTACAGCTTACAGGTACGGGGTGGGGTTTAAGTCAGCGGATGCAGAATGGGGGCAGGGGGATGCTGAGCAGCCTGTCCGGGGAGTGTTGACAAATCCCCAGGTATTGATTGGATGCAGTAGCTTCTGGACACATACGTCCAAACTGATCCCCTCAAAGCCAAAGTGAGATGGTGTACACTCTGCGAGCAGAAGAAGAAGCTGGAGGGGAATTAAATGCTGTGACAAAGACATATGTACTGCGAAGAGAAAGCACGTGTCTCTGTGACAGCCTTACTGCTGCTTGGTTTACTGTACACAGCAATATGCAGCAAAGGATGACTGATTGCCCTGCAAGGTTTACGGTCGTTGCAGTTGAACCCTGAGAGTGTGTGTGTGTGTGTGTGTGTGTGTGTGTGTGTGTGTGTGTGTGTGTGTGTGTGTGTGTGATGTCCATCTAGTCAGTGAGATACTGGTCTGTTTGTATTGACATAGTAAAGAAACTGCACCCTCGTCAGCAATACTCAGCAACATAGTCAATCACTGCCCTGACGACCTGGATGCTCCGTTCCTCTGGGGCACACACACACACACACACACACGCACGCACGCACGCACGGACGGACATATATAAGCCCGACTGAAGGATCACATTTCCACGCTGTGAGGAGTGATGATCTTGTTGCATGCCACAACATCAAACTGCCACATCGAGATGGAAGAAATGAGAGAGTTTACGAGGACTTGTAGCTGCTGCGGTCTTGGCAAATGTAAAATGAGTGATATGTTGTGTCGCAGCCATACCGTCACTAACCGTCAATAATCAACAGTAACTTTAGTTGACCATTTATTTTTTTCCCGAAAGTTATTTCACTGTTAACAAACAATGAAATGTTTCATGTATTAAGCAACTGTTTATTGTAAAGTTTCAACTGATGCGTGAAATTCTTATATAAACCTTTACACATTGATTCATACATTATTTATAAAGCTTTTCATTTTTAGGTTAAAAATGAAAAGAAAAAATGGCTAGACTATGTGCTTCTCTGTGGATTAGCTACTGCATTTTTGTATGTTTTGTTTTTCATTTTTTATACTACTGGACCACTGCTTGATCTGCAAGCTAAACATATAATGGAAAAAACTGTACATTGAGACGAACTCCCTCTGCAGTGACAATATCTGACCATTAGGTGGCAGTGCTTTTCTTTCCTGTGCATTGAGATAATTTTTGGGGTTTCCATATTGTGTGTGTGTGTGTGTGTGTGTGTGTGTGTGTGTGTGTGTGTGTGTGTGTGTGTGTGTGCACGCACACGTTTCGTCATCCATACATTGCCGAGCCTGCAGACCAATGGCGATGTGCCTCGGAGACAACAAAGGAAGGACCATAGTAAAGAATCTGTGTAATGGCTACAATCATTGTGACAAAGGCCAGTCAGGTGCAATGATTTATAATCAAAGGGAGACTGAAATGAAATGATTTTCTGACAAAAATACAATTCAAATTATTTCATTTTTGCATTAAAAAAAAAAAAAATTGCCTTAGCGAGTAAACAGTATCAAAGCCAATAATACAATGTGTTATTCTTGCACCTGCTGCCCTCTTAATATCATTATGGGCTGTGATTCAGTTAGTGTTACACTCTTTATACTAATAGATCCCTCTGGTGAGCTCACGGGTATTTTATGGTCACCTATCGATCGCACGATTAGCGGCGCAGCAGGGTCCACCCACTTCATGTCCAGTTGAGAGTAATGGTTATTGAGTGAGCTGTCAATGGTTAAGAAGGACATTGACCAAAAGAACATGGTGGTGGTGGTGGACATGGGGGGTTGTGGAGGTGGTGGTGGTAGCAGCAGCAGCAGCAGCAGCAGCAACCGTCCTGACCTTCACCTCTCCTCCACACTGGCTCACTAATTTGATAAGACAAACCAGTAACTACAGTGACCTCCACCTGTGGCCCCACACTGTCCACAATCTCTCCACCCTAACCTGACTCTTCATGACTCGGAGCTTGGAAATAAGAGCAGAAGTAGGTCCATCCTCTATTAGGCCGCCTATCCTTCATCCTGCGGGTGATGATGCAATTTGAGAGCAATGCAATCATTCCACATGATCCAATCTTGGAGTACAACAGCGGGATTAAAGTGGACCCTCAGGCCAGTCCTCATTTTTATATGTTTGCGTCGTCAATAAAACAAGCCTTTGTGGACCTAAAGCTCCAATCAAAGGCCTTGTATACATCAAAAATTCTTGTTTTCCTTTTTATTTCTTTCAGGGCTGAATCTATTACCCTGTACACTGCTCCAAGAGCAACAAATCGATGAGAAAAATATGAATTTTAAATTGCAAGTAGAGTATGTTCTCTGTTTGCTCACCTGCCTTACAGACCAGACTTCAATTTAAATCGTGACACACGGGTCAAAAAATCCAAATCTAACAAATCTAATAAATGGGGCAGTGTTTGATACAGGATTAAGGATCTGTGCGTTGCACGCTTGTTCCGCAGGATTTGGTCGAGCAGATGAAGCAGTGGAAATGAATCCTCCTGGGACAAGAGAGGGCAGGAGAATAATTCAGGGTAACTTTGAAAGGATTATAGTGACCGCAGATGTTTTGGAGGAAGCAGCGAACAGAAGTGGCCACGTGCCGTAATGAACCAGGAGACAAGAAACAAACAGCCGCTGACTTCTTCAGATTGTGTTTTCACAAGCTACAACCTTCATGAATTCTTGATGCACATCCAGTCAATTAATCTTAATGTTAAATCTTAATATTGCATGAAACGTCAAGGTGAAAAGGAGATGACCGAATTCAAATTAGACAATAAATAAGTAAACCTGCAAAAAATGTGTCTTTGTGTCCACTGTGGGACAACAAGCAGCACTCATCACATCAACTTGCTCGTGCAGCATGTTAATATTGTCGCTGGCCGAGGGCTAATTTGAACGACAAAGTAATCTAAACTCAGTGGTTCAAGGTCGAGTACAAGTGCCTCAACCTGGTTTAACTGATTTGGGGGCAGTGGAAACAAGACATTATTAATGTTGCATAACAACTACACTCACTTCATCATTGATCTGTCCTTTAGAACAGGGTTTCAAATTATTTGAGAAATACTAAATCATTTCAGCATTTAGGAGTCTGATGAATGACATCCTGCCCTTCCTTTATGTAGCTTTGAGACTGTTACAGAGAGCCAAATTCACGGCCCTTCAGGCGGATCTCACGGGACCTTTTTATGGCGGTGAATGGAGAGAGACAAATAATGATTTGATCCGGCCCGAGTTGTGCCACAAACTACACATATGCTGTTTGTCAGTTTAAAAGATCATTTTCCAAGTCAAGAAAAGTCACATTGTGTCGTAAATATAAAAACATAACTGCTCAGCGAAATACATCGTCTCGACTGGCCGCTGCCTCGGCACAGAAAATGTACTAAAAAAGATGAAGATCACCATAAATCTGCTCATTATGACAAACTGCTGCTAGTTCATCAGTTCTGCGAGCTGCCAATATACAGGAGCCGCTCTACAGCGGTTAAGTTACGGGTTTTGGCAACAATTCACGGAGACAATGTCACTAACACGACTGTTGGCTGTGTAGTCTTTATAATTACGTTTTCTCACAGTCTTATATTTTATCATGACAAACTGTGACGGTCTCAAGTTGAAATATTATCTTTGAAATGACAATTGACAAACCTCGTGTTTGTGATTCAATGTAGAATTCAGATGGGATCAAGAAATGACTCGTCTCTCAGCAGAGCAGAAGAGGCGAGACTTTGGCACTCTGCATATTGTTCCAGCTCTCTATTGAAGCATCGTGATGTTTACAGTGACAGTACTCAAAACTAAAACTGAAATACAGACGTCTTCAAGGCCATTTTACACACATCTTGGCGTGGTGGATGGGTCTAAATACTTCAATACCCCACGAGCCTCGGCTTACGTTGCAATGGGCAAATTCAAAACTCTTGATGGGTGCAGCTGAGAGCAATGTCAGAGGAATTCATCTGTAAGTGGTGCATTTTACTGAATTTTATGGAAACAGTTCAGTTCAGTAGAGCGCATACCTCTGTCAAGGCCAAACAGTTCCCTTTAAAGCTAGGGTCTACAGTCCTGGAGAGCTAGCAAGATTTGAAAGTGGCACCTTCTCTAAGTCCCCCCCCCCCCACAATCCCGTCAGTGCTCCGTCCAAAGCCACGCCCCCACAAACTTGAACGCGCATCTGGCAGTGTGACTCAGTAGAGAGAAGGAGATGCCGGAGCATGACGCAGCAATTCAGCTGAATTTAGCACGGAGCAGACAGGAAGTAAAGTGCTGAAATAACAAACGACATCCGGTTACTTTTCAAAATAAAACACTCCGCGTTGACACCAGCACCCGTCGTGAGGCCAGCTGTCTACCGTACTGTGCTGTGGTGGACTCAAACACAGCCGGTGGGGACTGCCGGAAGGCGGAGCAAAACCGGATCGGAGCCGCAACGCAGCGGACAGTATCCAGTGGAAACTGGGCCGACTCATTAGCCATTCTCATGGCTAAAAACAACACTCAAAGAAGCTAACATTAGCATTGGGCTAATACGAGCTACAAACGTAGCCAAGTTGGCAAACCTTACAAAAATAACAAATCCCCACGAAACAAAACAAATCATTACCTGTCCAACAGAAAGACAGCAACCTCTGCATCACTTTTCAGGTCCTTCACATGCCCCAGTTGTCTCCACTGCTCAAACGCAGCACCAATGTTGACTCAGGTGTGACTTCTTTCTTTATCCAGAGCCTATTTCGTCGCAGCCATTTCTGCCTCAGTCTTTCTTTTCCTTGCCTTTTTAGCAGGGTGAGCTGTTGCAAGTCGCTGGCTGCATTTTCTCTGACATTGTAACCAAATGAACGTCTTCTCCTGCAACTCCGTATTTCCTCAGAGGAATGTGCTGAACACTTCTGGCATCAGTGAAATGTAATGTGTGCACGCGCGGAGGAGGGAGGGACAGAGGGGGGCGCAGGCAGAACGAGACATGAAGGCATCTGACCAATCCGAGCTATTCAGGCCGAATAACAGGGACTGGTCAGTTTTTTCTCAGTCCTGCTGCTGCCACAGAGGTCTGATTATTTTCGTTCCTTTTTCTGAATACATAATGTATTGACTACTCTCAGGATAGCAGGACCATTTCACCCAGTATAACAAAATGTGTTTCTGAACAACATTACAGGCCCTAGCTTTAATTCAGTCAAACAAAACGTGTTCTACTCACTCAGTTATCAACCATCTAAACACACTTGATTTTTTTCCCCACTCATGAGCCAATGCATTATTCCCTTAATGCAAATGTCGAAAAAATGTTGGATGAAAAACATCTTGCCTTGTGAGAGAAAGTGAGAGAACATACCATGTTCCTCACCAAAAGTTAATGGGTCCATTCTGGGTCAAGACCTATCTTTCATCCACGTTTAGTGGAAAAACAGTAGCTTTTGTGTAATACAAATTACAGGTAAATTTAAAAGTTGTGTTTTAGACCATGCATTGAATGGAGTATATTCACCCTCTTTCAGCTCTGTTTTGGTTTCAACCAGCTCCAGAAGAATATGTTCACCAGCCAGTTGCTAACTGTCTGCTGCGTGGTGTTGGGTGGGTGGTGTACAGGTGCGTTTAAGAGCTGTTTTTCGGAGCTGGATGATTACTTGGTTTATAATCTGTGGGTTCAACCAGAGACATCATTGAACATAGTAATAAGTCAACACGATAAACATAAACATGATCATGCAGCATTAAAGCAGCTGTAATCATGATTTATAGTGTGGTGTAGTGACAATGTTTTTTTGTAGGCTAACCAGGAAGTTAGCATCTCTCTGGCTCCTTTGACAAAAAGCCTGTGGGGGGGGGGGGGTTTGAATCAGATTTTTGGCTTATTGCCCAAAACGATCTCTGTGGGAAAACCAAGTTTATGATGCGTGTTTTGTTCAGTAAGATGATCTTCACACAGGCACACCACCTGAACAGACTACACTGTGGTCGCATTATTTAAACGTCACCACCAGTCTTACTGCACAATCATACATGTTTCCTATAAATTGATCTACAGTTGTGAAGTTAAAATAGTTTGTGACTAATGTCCGCCTGAAATGACGGACTAGTGAGTATATGAGTCTCCGCATTGGGTGGGATGATGTTTAATGTCCACGCACCGCTCTGTGTGCAGTGTGACAAGTGACAGCATTTTTCCCATGAAGTTGATTTCAACAAAGCTCTTGAGACTAATCGCACACCACCTGCCCAGCTGCCAACAGCAGACAGACACAGTTAGTGACTAGCTTGTGAACCCAGTGGAGCATTAGCGGAGCTGTGGATGTGTAGAGAGGCAAATGTCTGCTGACATGTTCACCATACGACCTTTAAATGTTACGATATGTTGAAGTGACGTTTACAGCCCGAAAAATCGTTAAGGATGGGGAGAAAACACATCCACAACGCACAGATTTGAACTCCCTGACTGTTTTCAGACAATAACACAACTCCCCGGTAACGTCTCCACCAACCAACCATCTTTTTTCCAGCAACTTCCTTTTTTCAACTGCCCAGGAGACAGCTGGGCAAACACTGACCCGTATCTACCCCAGTTCCCCATGACCCCTTAAGCCGACCTTACCCCCACCGGCTCCCCATTTAGGCCCCCCTGCTCCCTCCGTTGGCCCCTCGGTTCAAGCGGCCCATCTCGCCAGCCAAGCAAATGGACCTGATGCCCACCCAGGTCTGCGGTCCCTCAGCGGGAGCGATGTGTGAGACGCAGGAATTCACAACACTTAAGAGTTTGGGCAAATACAGAAGGTCGCTCCGCACAAGGAGCAGGGTCAGTCGGCGCTGACACTGCTGCCAGCTTTCTTTCTTTAGCCGTCTTTCTTTCTTTCTTTGTAAACTACATGCACATAGTTCTATATGTACACTTGTATTTCCTTTTATTCCTATTTTCTTACGTGTCCTGATGGGAGGGGGATGAAACATAACTGAACCTTTGGCATCTTCTCTCTCTGTTATTTCTGTTTTTCTTTCTCCGTCTCGTTCTCAGTTTCAAAACACACATTCACACTCAGACCAACAACAGCCCATCGCCTGATTTATTCCCCAGTGAGTTCACTCTTTAACCCTTCCAAGGCTCAGGCAGCCAGGTTTATATAATCTGCAGAAAACATCTCTCATTCTTATAATAAGAAAAAAAGAAAAGAAAACTCTACATTTCAGGGGTTGAAATTTCTGAGCTATTTATTCACATAGTGTTACTCTAAAGTCCTTGACAGACTTGGGAGAACATGCATTGAGAGATAAAAGAAGACGAGCAGCCGGCTCTGTCTTTGTGTGGACACATTTTTGCCTTGGCGTGATTGTCAGTGTTAAGGATAAATAGAAAACAATCGCAGTGTTGCATTTTAACGACACTTCACTGTTAACCAAATACTTCATGGTTGATGATCACACTAGGTGACGAGGATTTTTCAGGTAGAGTTTCTGCACTTCACAAGTATTTGCTTTTACTCCCCACATTTTAACACAAGGATCTGTACTTTCTACTCCTCACGTCTTCAGAACAGACTGGCTTTGTCAGTTTTAACGCATTATATCTACGCCAACAGCACAAGATTGATTTCAACCTATCAGTGAAAGAACTGACAAGGAAGACACAACAAGATGGAAACATGCCGAGAGGGAGACTTGAACATGGAGACGAGGCGTATTAGTGTCTCGTATCTGCAGAGACATTAAAGCCCGCTGCCTAGATTTTCTTATTTTCTGGATTTGTTGCTGTGCTCGCAACATTTACCAATCCAAAATATCAGTATTTGGCATCATGGGAATGAGACTCGGCAACAGAACTGAGTCTGTATTTTCTTACTTCTTCTCTTGGTCTTTCATCACACAAGTATCTGTACTTCTAATTGAGTAAAGAATGTGTGTGCGTTTTCTGCCTCTGGCTGATTGCAAAAACAGTATGTTGATTTTCAGGTGAATTTGAATAGAATTCAGTTTTAATGACTGGAAAAAACTGCCAGAGCTCCATTTAAACCATAAATATCAAGAGTGACACGTTAAGTAAGCTGTCTATCTGGCCAAACATCTGAAATTATTGCCTTAAAGGGTTCACACAGTGACACACATCTTCTATCTTTAGCCCGTTGCTTGCAGGAAATCTTGCATGTCTGCCCGTAACAAGTCAGAATTACCCAAAGAGACGTTCTTATATTCGTCTGACCTTTATCTCACATTGACTGAGCCAGTGAATTTGTGTACACACTGACAGCTTCTATAATTATCACCAAAATTACATAAATCTTTCCGCGAAGTGTAATTTCTTGGAAAGGTTTCTTTCTAGGAAGTAATTAGGGAAAACAAAATAAAGCGTCGCAGATTATACGATCCATTTAAACACAGGTGTTTTAGAGAGAGACGTGGTGGTTAGCTTTGATTCCAGCAAACAGAAACTCTCTCAAGGAAATAAAAATAACATGTTAAATTAATCAATACGAGGCTCCGATCTTAAAGGCAGAGGAATAGTACGTGCAAAAAGAATAATAATAACACAGTGGTAATAGAACATTTGCAGTGAGACTCATTTGATTAGTCAAATAACAAAAACGGCACTGATCCTGATTCATTGCTCGGCCTACGTCATCATTTTGATGACTTGATTTTCATCTACATTTATTGATAGTCCTCATAATTTACAGTCAGTTAAACATTAGTTTAACTCTTCCCGTGCGATGCTCTGATATCGTGCCAGCAGCTACCAACAGCATGCCAACGCAGCTGATCCCGGGCCAGATATCTTGGAAAACAACAGGTCTCCATCACTCTGGCGCCACAGCAATATTTACTGCATGTGACCCTCAGCTCACCTACTGTACATCCACCGTCCAGGTTTATGCCGGGAGGTGGATTTCTGCCATCGGCATAGCAACAGCTCAAGTCACTTCAGTCTCCAGTGTGTGACCACGCCCTGGGGTCTAATTAATACAACACACTGTGCATCCATATGGCTCTGTGTGATTAAACAGATAGAAAGAGGAGGGGGGTAAAGGGAGAGAGAGACAGGATGGAGTGTGCTGGGGGTCTACTCTTCCATGTTTCCCTGCATTGATGGATAAGAATAAACTGCTGCATTAGCTCTTTCCCCTGCGCTTGCAACAACTGTACTCAGTTCAGGGCAATGAAACAGGAAGTCGACCTTGGCACAAGGCAGCGCGATTAGAGCATGAAAAATCAATACATAAAATGTTTGAGTCAATCAAACAGACAATGAATACCACCTTTTTTTTTTCTTTTTTTTTTCTCCATGTCATACGCAATGAAACAACGCTTCCTCAAGGCCAGATACAAGCGTTGGAACAAAGCCCTGACCCTCCTGTTGGAACAAAGCCCTGTTTGCACACCACAATCCCTGAGTGGCTTTCTTCCCTCAGAATGGATTAGAGATAGGTGAGGGCTGGGGTTAATGGAGAGGGACAGGCCAGGGGCAACAGGCAGCAACGTAAAGTGCAGAGCAGGAGAACAAGAGAGAAGAAGAGAGAACATATGAGAGGAGTGAGATGGAAATGGAAATTTGTTTAGTGGTGATGTTTGCAGCCAGAATGAAGCTCCATCTCTCAGGGCACTCAAATTAGAAAATCCTTCATTTCCTCTCTTACCCCTGGTGGTATGTGGTAGATCCATCTCAAAGATTTCTGCCTCCACCCTCACATGATGGCAGCCAAGTCACCAGGATGTAATGTTGGCAGTCGGTTCACATTAGTACTTGTCAAGGGCTACCATATTGACATTTCTGCAAAACGTGTTATATTGGGAGCTGGAGGGGCTGGTGGTGGAGATAATTTGCCAAGCCAGTGACCACAGTTCAGGACTGTGTTTCAACATTTGTAGTTGTGAAACCAGGGGATATTTTTAAGGAGACCTCGGGAAAATTTCCAGCAATCCAGTCAATATTTTTTAAGACAAGTCAGGGCATCTCCAGCCACTCTTTTTCCTTTTTGTGCCTCAACCAAACCAGAGCATAAGCACAGCGTTGTCACAAGTTAAAATTAAGTTACAACATGAAGAAATATAGGCCGAATCCAAACGAGATGTGTTTACTGACATCACGTCAAGTGGGACTGAATGAGACTGTATGATGCGGGGGAATGCCGTTTCTAGCCAACATGATTCAAGCAAAGTTTTAATAAAATTATTGTTTTACACATTCATAATTACTTCTCAAATGCCAAGCCTGTATTGCAATGACTTGTGGGTAATTCAGTCAGTGAAGTCAGGTGAAGTCTGCACAGCAATCAGACTCTCTGTAAGCCAGTAAACAGTCCGCTAACTAAATGAATTGTGGGTTTGGGTAACCATCAATCTGTACTTTAAGCACAAAGAGGTTTTGAGCTGAATGCTAACATCAGCATGTTCATATGCTCACATGCAGATGTTAATTAAGCAGATACAGTGTTTGAAATCTTATATGTATTAGTTTAGCATGCTAACATTTGCTAAATTGCACTTAAAAAAGAAAAGCTGATGCTAATGATGGAATCACATTAGTTTTACAGGTGTTTGATCATGAACAAAAATATTAGACTAATCTGCAGTTTTGACCCGATGATGGTGAAGATATCACTAACATCATTTAAAAAAATATTCTTAAGGGATCACAAATGTCTGAGCCAAATTTCATGGCAATTAATCAGACAGCTGTTGAGATATTTCAAAAGTCAGGGGGTCACCAAAGTTATCGCAATGCATCTTCTGGGGACAATGACTTTTGTCACAATACGTCATGTCAATCCTTCCAATAGTTATCATGACATTTTTACTTTGGCTGACAGACAAACGTTGCTTTTCTTAGTGCCACGCTGCCAACGAGGCTAAAATTCAACAGCAGTGTGTAATCTTCTATGCGACCCAAGGACGTCAGTGTCAGCAGTGTCATACAAACTGTTCGTCAGGTCTGTGTGTTCAGGCCCGTGTCCCACTGACTTGTTGTCTTTGTGAGCCCTTTCTGCAGACTTTCTTGAAGGATTATCCCACAAATTATCACGCTCTAATGTAATAAATGAAGGCAGTGGAAACCCACAGTTCAATCCCAAACAAAGACCCAGTCCCCCCCAGCTTAAACCTCAGCTCTGTCTCTCAACACCTTAATGTTGCATGGCAGGACATGAGAAAACATTTTTTTTTTCTCGTAATTTGAACTTCAAAGCAGCATACACCATCTGCCGCTCTCGTTTTGGTTTTTACATCTTCACACCTTCTGCCGTTCGCTGCCACCTCCAGCGTCCTTCGAGCCCCTCTCTCCTTAACGCCACCCCTACGTCTCCATCGCCTGCTCCCTTTGTCCCATCCTCCCTCCTTTCTTTGTCCTGCTCCACACATCATTGCCGTCGTGCGCACAGGGGATGTGATATCTCTGCCGCTCTCCCTCCCCCACGCTCTCCCCTCCTCTCCCCTTTATTTTCTTTCTTGAGGGCGTTTGGGTGCGTTGTACGTGTTAAACGCTGGGTGTGTGCATGCATGTGTGTTCGGGTGATAAATGAAGAGAAACTTGAGGGACGGGGGGGGCTCTGTCAGAGATGATGGCTGCATATCTCTTGCACGTGAGCCCCGCCGCTTGGTGCCATTGCAAAGGCCACCCAATCTATCTCTAAAATACATATAAATGTGTTAAAAGGGCAGCCACAGCCTGCATGGTCGGCTCCCGCTGAATGATTCCCCTGGCACGCATTGCAATCACATCAGCCCTCCTTTTCTGAGAAACAGTCACTCCATTAATGCTTTCAGTGCCACGTCTCCTGTGGCCTCAGCATGTTAATGCCCACATTCTCCATCACTCATCCTCCACCACATGACACTCCATCTCAAACGGGAAGCCCAGGCAACAGAGAGCTCAGGGAGCGAAGAAGTGTCAGAAATCAAAATGTGTTTTTCCAACCACACCAGCCTTTGGCAAACGCATGAATCTGCGTGTTATACAACAGGTAGGAGTTCAGCTTAATTCAACCCACTCACTAGGATAAAATTTCGGCAGGTAGCGCGTCTGCAAACAGCAGATTTGTTCCCACCATGTTTTGTACGGGTCGTAGGCGACGTGCAGTGTTGACATTTCTACAATACGCGTCATGAAATGTTCTCATTACATGTTTATGATCTGTTTGTCTTATCTGGAGCCGGAGGAGTTAAAGGTGAGGAGGTGCCAAGCCAGTGACTGCAGCTCAAGAGTGTGTTTCAGCATTTCTAAGTGTGACAACACTGGAAACCTTGGTACAACTTCCAGTCATGTTTGAGGGTGCTGAGGGTGTTTTTGTAGACACCTCGAGGTCACTCCAGCTGTGTTTGTGGAAACCAAAACAGGTAATTTAAGCCAAAAGGTGATCTTTTCCTAACCATAACCAAGTGTTTTTTGTGCTAAACAGACCATAATTATTGCACTGTCACAACAAAATCTGGACAAGTAAACCTGAGAAAATGCAGATTTCCAACATATCCCTGGTTTGCAGAAATGCACATTGACAATATTTATCCAGCTAACTTACAAACAAAATATCTTAGAAAATATGGACCTCACATTTATTAGAGTTTTTATCCAAAGTTCAACATTCCCTCTAATTAAAATGTGTCCCTGTGAAGGTGGCTGGGTGAGCAGAGTTTGACACTCACAGGCTGTTTCACTGGGAGTGAGAACACTCTGTGCTCATTCAAAATCTGACTTCTCTGAGCGTGATTTGTGATGTCACAAATAGTTTGGATCAATATTCTGCAAACAAGCGTGAAAACTTATGGTGGAGACACACACACACTGAGAAAGGACTGAAGGTGAAAACGAGACATCTTGCATCTGGCTGTCAAACTTGTGAAATTAAAAATAATTACATGTTCATCTATATTTTTGAGGTTTTGATGAGGTAGAAAGAGAAGATGCCTCTGGGTCTGATTCATTGATTTTCAGTGACTGGCTACTAAATAAACAAACTCTTTTTGTTGTCATGACTGAATAAACAAACTGACCTTAAAGGACATCACAGTTTTATACTGTTTCACTTTGTTTATATGCGGCGGACCCTGCCACCTGTTTAGCTTCAAACAGAGTTCTTATTTTTCTCCAAGAATATTGAAAAATTTGGAGTTAGATCAACTAGATATTGCCCTTCTAATGTGTAAATACTTGATACAATACGATTACCTGCTTGCTGTGGCTCTCCAGGTGGGTGCTGTTACAAACTGGTTCAAGGTGACGAGGAAGAGAGTGAATGCTGGACATCCAGATCCACGACTTCAAATGAATTATGATGTGTTACGTTTCTCTGCAACTGCCGGATGTGTAAATAAAAAAAAACTTTATGCTTACTTACTTAAAAGGTGACGATACCATCTGTCGAGTTTGTGTTTGCAACCTCTTCCTGCTCAAACAAACAAACAAACAAACAAAAAAGGTATGTGATGCATCGACCAGTGGGAGCAGTAACCACACCTCGAGATGTAACAGAAGAAGAACATCTTGTGTACAGCCAAACAACAAACTGCGGGCTGAAAATGTTTCTCAAAAGACTTAAAAGACTGTCAGGGATTTAGTCCGACATCTTAACATCGAACTCATGATTAAATATTTCCTTCTGCATGACGTGAAATTCGTGCAGGTTACAGCTTTTGTTTCATCGCTTCACATCTCCGTGAACTGTTTCCTCTGAATAGATGAGCTGAATCTTGCAAAAAAAAGAATTATGATTTCAAGCATTTTCATGATGATACAGATCTACTTTCACTTCATTTTGATTGTGGATCTTTTACTTTTGAGTAATTTTATACTGTGATATTACTAGGTAAAGACTGCATGCACTCACACATGCGCACATGCACACACGGGCCGAGGACAGCGTTTAAAAAAGGGAAACAGGAGCTGACATGACGGTTTGGATTATTTGCGACGTGAGAGGAGGGATGTCACCTGGGAAGTGTGTTACGGCTGGGAAATCTGGAAACAGTAAAAGAAGAGGGGAAAAAAACGGGGGGGAACTTCAGAGGTAGGCGGGTATGAAAGTTGGCTGGTGTGACCTCTGGTCCTCCCTCTCTCTCTCGGCTGCTCCCTTTGAGCCACTAAAAGGCGTGCGGTGTGAGAAGCCAGGAGACAGCTGCACCCCCCCTTCTCCTCCTCTGGGCTCTCTCTGGGAAACCGAGGTCCCCTTTCTCAACTCACTTTAAATGCTGCGGGGTCAGGAGGAGCCGGGGCCCAGTTGAGGTGGTCCAGCCGGGGATAGAGTTTCACTGTTTTACACGGCCAGTCTGGGCTGATTTGTGTGTAAGTATGTGTGTGTCTGTCTGCGTGTGCGTGTGTGTCCGTGAGAAGGAACTGAAAGTGAGCTGCTCTTGGAAAACTATTCCGCTGTTGTCTCTCTGTTAAACCCACAAATAAAGAAGTGGCTCGCTAAACACCCCCCCTTCTTCCACACACGTCTCATCCCACGCAAAAACACATATTTATACATCACAGCATGTGCAAGTACACACATGGCCCTCCGTTGCTTGCAGCAGCTACCGCTGTCAGGAGGTCTGCTACAATGAACCAAACGCTCACATTTAAAGCTGATGTTCACACCTGAAAGTCCTGCGTACCGTCCACAGGTTGGCATTTGACATGTGGACGACTTTGCAGAAATTCTAAGGAATTGACTTTTTCCGTAGCTATGGCAGTCTTTTCTGTTGGGTTAATATCTGTGATCTGTGGTCCCGGAAGCAATCAGGCCATCGGACAGACTGTACAGAGGCTGATACTTCAGCTTCAACTTACTACAAGGATCTTCTAACTGCTCATGAAACAATCTTGATTTAATACCAATGCCTCTGTATGACTTACACATGCAGACAAGACCATCACCAACAAGACTGGCTGTCTCTACAGGTATGTGATTATTTTTTATGTCCCGTCACTTTGTCAGATTTGGAAGATTACACTGTTTTTTTAAGTGGAGTACTGAGGAAGAATTAAGTCTCGCAGTCTGAGAAAAGACAGGACGTCCTAATCAGATCAGATATTTCATCTGCTGTGAAAGCAGCTTATTATCTACATTTCTTCCTAGGCAGTGACCTCTAGTGGACGTAGTAATTATTACAATGGCAAAGAAGGAAGTCAGGTCTGCAGAGGGAGGAGGTTGAGGCAGGTCGCTGGGTTAAGCAAGGGAAAGACATTCGTGAGACCGTTGTCTGCATCCAGTGTGGAACCAAAATTGAACGGTGAGTTCTTTAAACTTGACGTAGTTAAGTGATGTCATGTGCTTACTGAAATTACCTACGTACCTAATGTGGGTATGTTTGTAACCTAAGTTACATCAGAAACTTATTTTAACCAACATCATGATGATTTTCTGCACCTCACGAAGTAGGTTTTGTTGCCACAACCAGCCACATTATCATCCTAGACGAATGTCCTGTACGTCTGCTGCTGGCATGCTGCAGCAGTTATGTCCTCGTGGGAGAAGTGAGAGATGTCTTTTGGGAGTCACTGGCAATTGACCCATTCAGTCATTTAGGAGAGAGCTTATGTCGAGAAAAGAAGCTGCTCTGTAGTCTGGTGGTATGGCAGCGGATAACTCTGTACTGTCAGAGAGCTGTACAACAAGCGGCTTATAACATCCAATGCTGCAATCAAGCTTCATCTTTCTGTTGCCTAAATATTATGAAGACAAATCATGACTGTGAACGTTTCTAACTTTAGCTTTCTCAACAGAAATGACTCAATCTGTGAGCTGTAGGATGTGACCCTGGTGTGTGTGTGTGTCTATATATATATATATATATATATATATATATATATATATATATATATATATATATATATATATATATATATATATATATATATATATATATATATGGTTAGGTTTGGGCAACAAAGCTACCTGTTGTGTGGAGGAAACGATGATGATTTGGATTAAAATAATATCTGACGAGACACCCAATGCGATCTGAGAGGAGATGCATCAGGAACACAACACTCTGTGTGATGCAGGTCGTAAGGATAGATACCAAATTTTTTAGGGAGTCCCATCAGACAAACAGATGCACAAGGTCGCCAGATCAAGACTCGACTCAAGGGTACAGAGATAGAGGATGTTGTTCACTGTACACTCCCCACTGAGGCAATGTGACTGTGATTTCCAGCTATTAAAATAAAATTGGTTTAATTTGCTTTAACAGCACAAGGCGGTGGTTTGGACAGTTTGGACAATAATTTAACCAACATCAAGAGCAAACTTTCAACTCGACATGGACGAGAATTCCTTCAAGTGCTCTGAAAAAAATGGGACTTTTTGCTACGTTTGTATGAGACTGCTGATGTAACTGAGCATAATGCCGTCGTGACCAACAGAAACGATGGCTGAAACTACAAAAATACTACTTATTGCTGATGCCTTAACCAAACACACGGTGGGAAAACCAGAGAGCGAGACAAAGAAAGAGGAGATTGATCCACTTTGGACTCTCTCTTTGTCTTGAAGTTCAATCATGCATTGGAATTCACAGTGATTAGATGTCCGGCACCAGCCTGCATCGACCAGCAGCTCTGGGTCTCATGTTCAATACTCTTTGTCTGGCCGGTGGGCTGCGAGTTAATGTGCTGAACAGTGGAACAGGACGGTAAAGTGGGAGAGGAAGAGGAGAAGTCTGCGTCAGATTGATCCGCTGCATCTCTGCGGACCGCAGAAAGGCCGACACACACATCTCTGCTGTAAAATAAGCTCCTTTATCCACCAAGCTCTCTTTCTCTCTCTCACACACACACAATGAATACAATCACATGATTTAATGTTACTAGAACTATTTTATTATCACTGTTATTGTTTTTTTTCTTCAGTTTTGCACAATGAACCCTAAAACAATACAAACCACTAAAAATGGTCTATTATGCCTTTTTACACACATACATACACACATACAGCACACACTGTATATGTGGATATGCATGCAGATTTATAATCGCGACACCTTTTGTCTAGAGAGAGTGTAGAAACGTAACTTTTGTGGAAAACATACAGTGGTGATCCCTGACAATGCTCTGAGAACGCTTATTAAATCATCTCATACTGACCTGAATTAAACTGTTAAAACAGACAGAGGCAGTGACCTCAGCAGACAGACACAAAATGAGACAGCCAGAGGGACAGACAGACAGACAGACAGACGGATGTGTGATCATGGGGCTGACTCTACAGATCTGCGCTCCCTTCTGTTTCATCCATCAGGTAACACTGTACAAGTAGTTTACACAAGCTGGTAATGCATATGGTTTTTGGTTTCAGGTTGGCACCACATTTAAACCCTGCAGGAGTGAAACAATAAATAAAACTGCATAGATTAAATAGAAGATTTACTAAAAAGAAACTGTAGTACCATTAAAAGCAACGTCGACTGGAGTGAGAGTAGAACGTAAGGCGGCGGTTAACCGTCTCTTGCCCCCTGTTGTGGTCAGATCCTCTGACGAGCTTTACACCACGAAACGGAGAAGATGGCAGACGTTACAGTCACTACATCGCCAGGACTTTCAGCTGGTTATCTGTCATTTTATGTTGTTAATATACCAATTTGTATGTGAGGGGAATGGTGAATATGAAAACAGCCGATTTTGCTCGGTGGGGGAAACGTTAAAAGCCATCAAATTGGCTATGAGAGGTGGCGAATGGCCACATTTTGAGGAATACTGGATATTTTTAATGACACGACAAAACTTGGTGTTTTCTTAAAGAGTCCTGCAAAACATTTCCATCAGATATTGTGGTGACCAAAGGCGGCTTCTTGTCTTGGTCATTTCGCAGGACATTAATTCTGGCCAGTTGGTTGGTTTGAAGACAGTGAAAGTGTATTTTCTGAATCCTAAGATGAGCAACATGGGGCCCTACATGAGAAAGTTAGAAAACGTTTGGTGATTTCATATCAAAATATTTCTTCATTTTTGTCAGGAATTAGCAAATCTGTGGTCATTGTTTTTGTTTTGCCAGACAGCAGTACAATCCAATCTGTCCTGATGAAGCAGGTTATCTGAGTTCTGAGTTTAAATCTTTTTCACTTAAACTTTAACCTCAATTGTTTCTTATTTCTTCATAAATACTTTATCTCTCATAAATATAGATGGGCTTTCATTGGCTTCAAATTGAGTAGCAGAAGGTAAACTTCATCTAGAGATGAGCCTTAAAGATTTGCAGTTGTACATTTGACAACCTTGTGCAAATAATACGTTACTTTTTCACCTCTTACTTTGGGAAAGGGCAACAAGATGTGAAAAGACTGACTCCAAAGTTTGATTCAAATTAATCTCACATCTGTTCTAATATTTTATGCATATGTGTAAAACTCTTGATGCAAACCACAGACTCTGGGCAAGAGAGGGTCAAATATTCTTACGCCTACGCGGTTTGATATGGCAACAACATATCTGCATAATTCTCCATTTAAGACTTAAACGCTCTTCTGCCTGCAGTGTGAATCGTAACTGCAAGGAATATCTTCTACGCGGTGCTATGTACAGGAAGATTTCCGCAATGCATGTCTCTGTAAACAGGCACAAACAATGACAATTTACTAAGAAGCCTGTTACTGACTTTCACGTTTGATGCTGACTTCACAGGACAGGTGTGAGGGGAGACTCCGCTCGGGAGCTCTTTCTATCTCAACTTCTTATCTTCGGTGGCCAAATTGGGGCTGATTGAATGGCTTGGGATCGCATTGACAACATCGATACAGAACAGACATTCTCCTCAAGCGAAGACGGTTTGTGTAAGGAAAATCAAGACGACTTGTCACCTGAGAGGGTGACAGGGCTGACAGGACCTCACCCCGAGTCACTCGTGTGAGGATGACTGGTGAGAACGGGATGAGGATGAGGTGATCATCAGGCATCAGCGAGGGCGACACAGAATGAGACACGTCAACGGGGAAAAGGTCACTCAACCTATTGTCATCAGTATGAACCATCAAAACAGATTGACCGACAATGTGGGACAGGACCATCAATAGCACCATATTGAGATCACAACATTATTTTTGCCATTATTTGGCTAAATATCACAGTGTTACCATCACAAGTCAAAGAATGATTAACTTACACTTTTTTTTCGTTTCTCATGCAGATCTACTGTAGGTTTTTCCTCTGCCTACTGCCTTTAAACACATTGGATTCAATCTGCCGTCTCGACAGAGCTATATAAATATAATAGTGATCTCAAACATTAAAGTACAATTACATTAAATCACCATCTGACTAAACTCAGCATTATTTGACATGTACAGGCATCAGGGGTCTCAGAGCAGAACACCATAGAGATAAATGCATTGGAAATGTAATCAATTCACAATCATATCCGATGATCATTTGGTGCCTCAACGATTGATATCACATGATGTGGCGGAGCTTTCGAGAGGCGTCGGACTTTTGGAGAAACAGCAATCTGTCAAGTAAAACACCCTAAACCACTGAGTTACAGTACTGAACATCCAAAATAGACATCATACAGCAATAAAATGTCATGGCGAGGCCTAACTTGTCCTTCTGACTTGATCTGGTTCCCTGCGTTCAGTTAATGCATGATAAAAGAGAGTGGAGCCACGTACAGTATTGGCACCATCGTCAATGGTAAATAAACCCTGCACATGCCCAGTTTGGGATGACTTCTTTGTGAGAACCTGAGGTTTTACAAGAAGAAGTCTGAATGAATAACAGATGCAAATAATCGATAAGTTGTTTTTTTCACAATCATAACTTCCTTAAAGGTGCAATATGTAAGAAGTTTAATTTAATTATCTTTTTAACAATGAACTAAACTGTTACTTACAGTGTTGACGTGAGCGATATCTACTGAAGTTAGCATGCTAACTAGCTAGCCCCATTCTCGTTCTAAAGCTCCTGTACTCGCGGTGTGAACACCAACATTCCCTGGTTCTCCAAACCGCCAGCTCCTGGACAGCTAGCTGCATGGCTAACTGAGCTAGATTGCTTGTTAGTTTGCTGCAATTAGTTGTTTCCTCTGGTGACATGCTGCTCCTTATTGTTCTGAGATTGATGTCAACAGTTCAGTTTCGACAATCCTTATATATTGCACCTTAAAGCTCCAGCTAACTTCTTTAAAATGCTTGTTTTGTCTGACCGACGGCTTAAAATCCTCAAAATATTCAGTCAGGAATTTTTACTTCGAAAATGACTTGAATGATTCAACGATTATCAAAATAGTTTCTGATAGATTTTCTGTTGACCGACATATGGATTCTTTGTGGGCTTGGGCCGATGAATGATGACATCTTCCATCATTGATGGCTGACAGCCACGGACTGCTTACTTGTTAGAGGGGTCTTTTTGGACCTCTCAATATTTTGGACCTGGGACAACAGAGCAGTGACTACTGTGCTGAGCAACTCCTGTTCTGCAGCAACATTAAGTGGACACACTACCTCCAAGTCAGACAAACATTTTACCCCCTCAACCAACAATTTCATTGTCCGTCATGATGTTTCACCGTGGACAACCGGAATTCATTGACTAACTGTTTAAACTTTCACAGAGAATAAAAATCAAAACTCAACTTGTGAATCAGATTTCCCTGAAGTTGTCACAGATTACCTTTCCAAAGATCCATGTTAATGTGTAATCCCTGTGTGTTTCCATCAGCCCTGACACCGTAAGAAGGCAGCTGAATCATTTTCTATCATTTTCCACTGTGTCCATCGTCATCCTACCAATGCTTCACTTTTACTAAAACAGCTAACAAAGACGACATCACCGACAGCAAATCTGTGTGAACTGGGCACAGAGCAGAATTCAAAGAGGGAAATCATGTCCAGAAGGCCAAATGTGGCCTGCTGATATACATATAACAAGAGGATCAGAGAGTCCCTGAGCACACACTCTCCCTGTCCGAAGGTCAGGATTCTGAACGGAGAAAAAAACGGACACTGGCTAACTGACAGGAGCAGAGTTTGGTGTATATACCACTTCTCAAGGCTGCGTGGAAATACATGAGAAAGGTCCCCTGACCATGTCAGCAGAGGAATAATCTGGTCTCCTCTGCTGATGGAGTCACAGCACCGGGGAGAACAGCTTTGAGGGCTCCATTAAATCACACAATTCTTGTTTTATACAGCGAAATGACAACCTGACCTATCAAAGTCCAATCACGTAAACATGATCGTCATTGCGCCACATCCCCCAGCGAATCAGGTTGAACAGTGTGGCACTAAAACCTGTCACATCCACCGGTGAGATGTGGGCAATTTCCTGCAGAAGGAGATTAACCCTAAATTACACCGTGGGACAGAGGAAGGAAGGGAAGAAGGAAGGAAGGAGGGAAAACACACCACTTGTTTCCCCACAGAAATTATTCAGAACAACAGAAGCAGAAACACTGATTAAGGCTACAGTAGCCTCGGAGAGTAAATATCACATTGGTAGTTAATAAATATACAAGCAGGAGACATTTAGGTTGGGCATTTGATCTACTATTGTGTACCTTTGTTGATAATGATATTAACACCACAGAAGTGTACAATTAAATACAAGGAAATGGATTCAAGGAGAAAATCTGAAAACCAATAGGCATTAAAAACAAATTTAAAAGGCAAAAACATTACAGTACTGAAGACAATGACTAAGTGGAAACTGTGTATGATGAAGGGTTTGGAGAACAAGCTGTGGGGGGAAGAAACAACTCTCACAGGAACTGTCGTGGACCATTACATTGACCCAAAATAATTTAAACACGCATTTTCCAATTACATGTTTTTTTAAATTTCTCCCATTTAAAATAAATTCAGCATTCACGCTATGTCATCAAAATGAGACAAACTGGAAAAAATGCCCTTTAGTCTGACATGAGCATGTCAGCCAGGATGCTAGCTAGCCCGGCTTCTAGACTGTTTAAAAGGCCAGAATTTGATGGTTTTATTCCAAGAAACTGGATACATCCAAGCAGTTGCTTCTTTTAACCCTCACAGGCCTGGAACAATTTTGAGGCGGTAATGTGAGGAACCACTTTGGATTCAACGTCATACTGAGAATCCAAAGTGTCTTGCTGACAAAATGCAACTATCTCACTGTAGCTTGATGTTCAAGTAAAGCAGCAGAGAGACAACTCTACCATGTTTGAACATGTGTCATCAAAATTAATTTAAACTAGATTTAAAAAAACAAACAAAAAAAAAACCAACAACCTAGTTTGCTGACAACTCAATTGGAGTTATAACTGCTCACAAAAACATCTTGAACAAAATAACGTGAATGCCGCACAGTTAAGATGAGAAATTAGGTTTAGGAGCCGGGACCAGTTGTGTTGGGAGCGTGTGAGAGCTGTAAGTGCCGCCCACTTTACTTTTCTCAGTTTACTTCACAAAGTCACTGATAAACCTTCCACAGAGGACACTGAGTCAAACACCAGTGAGGGAAAAATAAAGTTAAAATCTTGTGATAACCAACACGTTCACATCCACTAGATTCTAAGCATGAACTGTTGAAATTAGTGCACGAGATAAAGGTCCTAAAAAGTTCTCCCTCCATTTGTGTGTTTGTGTAACGTGTGTGTCCCTTTCTGTCTGTCTGTCTGTCCTGCATGTGTCGACAATTGCAATATATATACATTTATATACTATATGTGCGTTCGCACTCTGTATGTTTCCTTCAATGAGACCTGAGAGAAAGGCCAAAGATAGGGTTGAGGTAGGTAACCATAATGCATCAGAGCAAGTCCTGTACAGTAAGTGACTACACGGAGCAGAGAGCTGGAGAGAGAAGCCCTGTGATCGTAGAGTCACCCAACGACCGTCCATCTCCCTCAACCAGCTCTCTGTCCGAGCTCGTTATTATCAACACCGTGTTCCTGAAACACATTAACTACTCAGTGTTGACAGGAGGGAGAGGGCTGAGCAGCAGTTCTGGTTTTGGGAAGAGAGGAACAATAGTCAAACATGATCAGCGACTAACATGTCTCCTGGGCAATAGATGTCTAAAAAGGCTATTACTGTATTTAAGAAGGAGGCAGATAATGTGATATGAAAATGAAATTATTAAGACCACTGCAGCAACAAATACCAAGAACGAGGTTAGAAATACACTGCTGCCGATTTAAATCAAAGGAATCGTTTAACTTTTGGGAAATACGCCCATTCACTTAAACTGAGAGAAGACTGAAACCACTCTCATATTTGTCTTTTAAAGAAACTTCATGAGGTCACTGCTCCCAGTCCGGAGTAGTCCTGGCACATAAAATCAGAGAATCGTTTCAGATTTTTTGTTTAATATCTCATTATCTTATGGAGAGCCAAACGCATAGTTAGCTCTTTATTGTTTTTAATATAACTGTTCATAGAATAGTGTCAATTGTATCCTGGTATTCGAAGGAATACTGATTTTTTTTTTTTTGTACAGCCGAAACAATGCTATCAAACCAAATGGCTCAAATTACGATGATGTCAAACAAGTCATTTCGTGGCAGTTGTGATGCCCAAGGAAATGTATCCACCTTATTACAGATACTTCTTTTGAAACGTTAGTGACTAGACATCACGAGATGTGGATATTACACCATTAAGACACTACGAAAGTTAGCTTCAAAGCCTGGAGGCTTGGTTTCCAAACATTCTGCTAAGCTAAGCTAACGTCTACCATCTGTAGCTGTATATAAACTGCAAAGATCTTGTCATCCAACTTTCCATCTGAAAGAAAATAAGCACATTTCTCACCACATCAAACTACTGCCTTAAATATAAGTGAGAGTTCGGAGGCAATTAGCTTAGCTTAGCATAACGACTTGAAACCATGGGAAAAAACTAGCCTGGCAGGGTGGAAACAATAGTGGTATAATCTGACTGTCAGCAGGAGAGGCGATACATGTATTCCCCAAAGTGTCAAACTATTTCTTTGAGTCATTATTCCAATTTTGAGATATTTTGATGAGATTTGTGCTTAATTTACTTCTTCTACATGCATCACATATGTATGAAAACATTAAATCAATCAATTCAACAAATCTGGACTGAAACACACACAAAGACACATGCACACAGAATTCAATCACATCGCTAATTTTTAGACACATATATGATGCCTGCACATTATATTAAATTGAACAATATGTATCACACCTGGTGCAGCAGTAAATAGTCCTGAAAATACCATCAGCAATGCAGTGTATCTCTAACAGTGGTCCCATTCAAATGAATAAGGAAAAAAAAATTTTATGATCTTTTGAACAAAAAAAAAAATCTAGAAATTAAAAAAAAAAAATCAAGCTTATAGTGGAACAGCATAATTCATACATATTCCTAACATACTGTAATTCATACAACAGTGTTATCAGTCTGTCAACTTGCATGAGGTACTGACATTGCATCTACAAACACCATATTCATCAGAGTTAAGCCAGAATTTCACAGAGGGGGAAAATGGGTTTTTTCATTATGCAATAAACAGATAAACAACAACAACAACAGCGACAACATCAACATTGTTATCTTGAGGTAGAACATTAACTTCAGCATTTGGAAGTGCTTTATGTTGGATACTCGTTTTCTTTTTCGCTTTGCTTCGACAAGCAATAGTGAGAGAGAAACGATCTTGACATCTGAGGTAGTGCGGCACCTGATCTTGTAATATTTCAAACCAATCAGTTCCTCCGCATGTTAAGTAATTGTGAGCACAGGGGAAGGTAAAGTCCCTAAAAGCTTCCCGCAACACATTCATTCCGGCTGAGGTAGGTTTTTGTTGAATCGTAAGGTTCACACAGCCAAGTCTAGTGTCTGTATGAAGGCCGAGAACTCATAAAAAATGTTGATATCACTGAAACAAAGTCCTGAGACAGAATATATCGAATCCCTGGACGAAGGCTGAGGTCTTCTGTAAGCAAGAAGGTGGAATCATTGGTAGGTGAGAGCAGGCAGCAGGAGTCTTTGACATCCACAGAAAAGTCGAGATAAGACCAATAACTTATAACCACTTTGACATATAGGTGACAAAGATATATATGTATATATATATTCAAACTTAAAAATAAAATCATCATTGTATAACGAGGACATTCTGGGGCCTCTATTCCCTGTGCTGCCCAACACCAGAAAATTAACAAAAGACCAAAGTGTACAAATAAAGAACATTTATCTGGCCTGCTGAGCTCGAAACAACCGTCCAATCAGAAGAGAGCTCTCCCAAACTCCAGGCCCAAAACACTCTGATATACAGTCCTAGATCCTCTAGAACTTCTTAACTTACCAATAATAAAAAAAAAACTCTTTGCACCAAAGGATAAACTACTTTGAAAGGAAACACTGGTCAACCTGAGTGAGAGTCTAAGTGGACACTGTGGGCAGCGTCGTGTGAATTGGCCTTCATACATGGTTAGCCTTGGTCCTGCCGACCTGATCCTGCTGCAGGAGGCTCCTGGAACTGTGTCTCTCGCTCAACTGCGAACTCATCCAGCGGTATCGTAGACAGCTGGGTGTCGTTCAGCATGTATGAGTCAGACTGAAAACAAACACAAACAAATAGAGAATGCACAAAATTAACTAATTGGACATTTTAGCTCAATGTTGACAGTTAGGAGAGAGGCTATATTTTTTAAAGGACAGACGAATAGTAAGATTAAAGATGGTTCTTGATTATAAAGGCCTGAGTTGAAAAAAATGTTGATAAACAAGGGTGCATAAGTTCCTGATGGTTGTCACATCATCTACATTTATTTCAATAAATTCAACAATATAATAATACTTTTTTAGACACATTGTTGATCCAGATTTCTCATCTAAAGTGTTATTGTCTGATTTCAGTCTCTGCAGATTTATGCATGTTATTGTCTCAGCCAATTGGTATTTTGTAGTAACATACAGGCGCCACAGATGACAGTAGCTACTTTTCAGGTGCATAAGGAAACCTATTGGGCCAAGTAAATGAGTTTTCCACAGAATGCCTCAATGCATGCTTTTTTGTGCTTTTAATACACGCTTAGACATGAAACATAAAAGAAAGCATATGCCGAGGTGGGTGGAAAATCAATAGCTCATGCCCACACCTTGCCCGCTGTCTGTTGAAAACCTTTTATTCTGCCTTGTTTCCTGCTACTGTACTGTTTGCTGTTGACTGTTTTTGTTTTATTGAGTTGCCTATTTTTTTTTAGTAATAATGAATACATTAAATTAACAAGGACATCAAAGTAATTTGAGCCTTGATTTGCCCTGTGTGGAGCAGCAGGGAGATACACAAAAAACAGAAATCACAGTTGTGTCATGTAGTGCCACCTTTTTGCTAGAAAAGTGACAAGAGGTTATTTGAAACAAACTTAAATTCTGATAAAGAAATTAATAATAATAACAGTTTCCAGCTCATTCACATTGTTGAATTGGTTTTTCCGATGGAATAAGCAGTCAGTGAAACTGTTTTCTAAGCCTAATGGAAATAAATTGTGATGACTGAGCATACGTAAATTGATTTAATGGCACTTCATTCCATCAGTTAAGATAACATTTTCCTCAAAAAGTGGCCAGGTTGCAATGTACTACATTTTTCCAATAAAATGTAACAGGTCAAGGACTAACCATGCGTGTATCTTGTGTATTGGGTTGAGTGAAAAGTCTCTCTAGCTCGTTGCTGTCGGCCGCTTTCTTCCCCGCTATGCTGCCGTTGACCTCCATCTCTCTCCTGGCAGCCCCGTTCAGCCCAGAGGTCCCCTGTGAAGAGGAAGAGGACTCCAGCACCACGCTGTGTCCTGCCTGGGGGGTGGCCTGAACTGTCTTACACATCATTAATCTGGGGATTACATGAGCACATCAAACACGCGTCAGCTGCATGCTCATAACAAGCGGACATTTGACCACAAATACAAAAAGTTGTTTCCACCACTGTTGAGAGATTTACACGATTGTGCTGACCTGCCGCGGTAGCTGAAAATGAGGAAGAGCACACAGAAGATGATGCAGGTGACTCCGATGTGAATGCCGATTATGATGCCTGTAGTGGATGTTTTGCTCTGTTCATCTTTCACGCAGTCGCATGGGGCGTCCAACACTAAGGAGACAATGCACACCGCAGAGTCAAAACATGTTTGTATAAACAGGACATGTCAAGGAGGTGTAAAAGAGACCTCAAGTTTGATTTTCAGACAACAGATGACACACGTGACTCAGACAAGTCAGACGTGGATGCACTGAAGTGACGTGGGACAGTGTGTGGCTGTATTTTGTTGTGTCAGGTTACCAGATTTCTCCACCGCCTCCCGGAGAGAAACGAATCGCACAGTGGAATTGCCGTCTCCGTGTTGGTTGTAAGCAAGCAGCTTTATCTCATAGACCAGTGTAGGATCTGGGCAAAAAGACAAGACAGAAAGAGATGTTCAGATAATGAAAGAAGTACAGACAAAGGACGTCTGAGATGCTTGTTTCCAGGCTCAGAGCACAGTGTCCAAGAAGAAGATCACAATGAGGATCGAGTTCTATGACTAAGAAACTACATATCTCACCCAGCTGAGTGATGTTGTACTGGGTGACATTGCGAGGGAAGGTGAAGGGACCAGTGAACAGTGGTGTGTGGGCTCGTCTGTAATACAGCCTGAAGCCTTGGTGTTGGCCCATCTTGGTGGAAGGTTCCCACATTGCTTGTATAACGTTGCTGTTCACCACCTTGGTGGAGAGGGATGGAGGCGCGGGCACTGCAACAAACAAATACGTAAATAAATGAAAAACAAATGTGACCTTCAAATCACACATTTCAAAATCTTTGAAAGAAGCTTTTAAAAGTACCCTTAACTAAACAAGATAGATCCACAGAGACCAAAAGCAGATTTAAACAAGTTTAAATTCATTAAAACAATCATCAACAAGGTAATTAATCCCAGATTATCCACGTGTTTTAGATATACTGCCAACATCTTGTGTGTTTGCATCTCCACGCATGTTTAATATCATTAAAAGATAATGCTTTATGTGCTCACCCTCCCCATGAGTGCTCTCTGTGGCACTGTCTGATGGTTTGCTGGCCCCGTGGGATGTGTAGGCCTTGACGTAGAAGGTGTAACTGGTGGAAGGCTCCAGGTCCCGGATAATCTGCTGCAGCGTAACCTTGCTGACGGCCTCCTCATACTCCATTTCCACGGGGTCTGAGGGTGGACCAGAAAGAACAGGTGATGTTAGAAAAAAGTGAGAGAAAGAAAGAGGAATGACACATAGTGAAAAAAAGGATGGGAGGAGATGGAGGAGGAGGAGGAGGAGGTGCAGGTATTTAAGTGATAGCAAATAAGATCAAGAGAGGACACAGTAAATACAATCTGTTTCTGTCATCATTTTATGGTTATTGCCCATTTCATGGTTTTATCAGAGCAGCTCTGATACTGCAGCTAATCTAGTTTGGCCCTCCGAGCCTGAATGACAATGCCTGGGTGAATTGCAGGGGTGGAGTTAGAAGGTGGAGGGGGTTAAAGGGGGAGTTATAAAGGATGTGTTAAAGTATTTTATTGCTCTTAATCCAGAAACCAACCAAGCGTAGCCACTATCTACCTCCAGCCCTCAACCTATTGGGCCATGCCATCTTGGAATTGTAATTACAGCGGAGCCTATTGGCCCCCGGGGCCCTTAATTATCCATCCGTTAGAACTACCGAGGAGAAGAGCAGCTGGAGCTGCAAGACTCTCACCACACACAGAAGCCTAAACACACATACACCCTTTTACAGTTGTCAAAAGCTGTAAACAAACACACCGTGTGTAAACAGGCATATACGTGTGCGCGTATGAACATGCACAAACAGGGAGCATCATTTAAGTAGCCCACAAACATGGATGCCAAGGCAAAAATTATTATTTCTTTATTTTTTCTTATAAATCCTAATTAAATCATCTTTAGTGTGGGAGTATAGCACTGAACATAGTTGCAGTGGGGAGGGATGCATTTGCTTTTTGTTTGTTGTTAGAACTGCTTGGTTGTCTCTGACACGTTTAATGAGTCAAAAAAAACACCATACTGAGCATGGGAGAGAAATTCGATATTTTTGGGTCGTCGCACACGGTCCATGCGAAATGGCTAAATAGCGCCCCCTACAAAGTTGAAAAATTCCCATAGGGAATGTCGATGACATTGTCGTACCTGAACAAAAATTGGTAAAGATGTTAAGCATACCCAGACGCACAAAAATGCCTCTGTAGGCCAAATGCCTCTGTAGCGCATCCCCTTACGTTTACATGTACTGATACCACATAGTTGACTCCATCAACTTCATTCCACTTCTAAAACATCCAGAACAAGTTGGTGAAGCCACATTACGAACGCCGTGAGGCTACGAGTAACAGCGTCCGTGTGGCAGCGCCACGTCTGTCGATCATTCGCCAAGAAAATACGTTTGGCTTTTTGACGGCTTTAATAAACTCGTATCATCGTGAAAATTGATACACAGGTCAAGGGTGGCGACCTCTAACATCGGATGGGGCCACGCCCATGGGCGGGGCTAAATGCCTCCATGGCGCCCCCTTGAAAACTTGCCCCCCTATAGGGGTTTTTATTAAGTTAGAAGATGAAAGCTAGTACACATGTGTACGTCGACCAGACGCCCAAAAAAGTCTTTGGCACCAACGGTCTACTCCGAACAGGAAGTCGGCCATTTTGTTTTGAATTCTCATTTTGCCACAGATCCTCCCTTTACGTTTACATGTACTGATACCACATAGTTGACTCCATCAACTTCATTCCACTTCTAAAACATCCGTTACTGCCCCCTGCTCGCACCACTGCCTCCATGCCCCCCCCCACGGTGGCGCGGGGGAGCGAGGGCCCGCATAACCGCTCGCGGTTTTCTAGTTCTATTTGAATTTTACTCATGAATGTTTCCAACATATTTTTAGCTATTTTGATCTTCAGTGGAGACTCACCTGAGGTCCGGCGGATGTGGAGCACATAACCGATGATGTCCTGAGTGTTCTGATCGGGCTCCCTCCAGGACACCTGGATGGTGGTGGGTGAGAGGGCCTCGGCCCGCACGTGTGTGGGCACACCGGGAAGTCCATCGGCCCAGAGCACAGTGAGGCGAGCACTGGCCTGTGTGGAGCCGGCGAGGTTCTCAGCGATACACTGGTAGATCGCCTCGTCAAGCTGGCTGATGCCATATATCGTCAGAGTGCTGTGGGAGGAGAGAAGAAGTGGAAGTTAAGTTTCTCCACAGCGACATTAAATCGCTGTGGGGAAGAGTTGGGGATTATTATTAAGGCTTTATAAAAGGAAAAAGCTTACAAACTCAGAGCTAGTCACAGTTCAACCTGGCCCAAGCTGTTGGAAATATTGGGTTTCAGAGCACAGAGATTCTGTTGTCCTGTGTTCTGAGGCGTCCTGGCGTTCTGACTCATGCCCATAGAGGGATGGCCATTTAAATTTATCAGGGTGAATTAGTGCTACACACGGGCTAAATGCCATTTGTTGCACTGTATCACTGTTTCACTTTTCATATCCAAATAAATGAAAGTCAGTGTTTCCTCTTTGTAAAACAATACCATGCTGTCAAACATGTCATCGCTGAAGAAAGTAATAGCAATAAGAAGCATTAAATCTACTGCTTAAGCCCATAAGACTCTGTTTCATCATTAGCAAAGTAACCGATGAAGTGAAAAGCACAATGCTACTACCTGCACTTGAACAGAAGCAGTTACTGCAGCTACTTATCAGAACGGACCAGATAAGAACTGCACACAGCAAAGGCGATGAACATGACAGTATGTCAAGAGGCACTGTGTTCAGAAGACCTCATGCAAACACATGCTTCCAATAATCTTCTGATCTCAGAAAGGTGTAGATAAATATATTTGTATTAAAAATTGTGGCTTGCCTTCACATCACTGAAATCTTCCATCTTACCATGCATACACTGTAAAAAATGTTAAGCTCAGTAAGTTATCATAACTTGTTTCTGTCATTTACTTGTAATTAATATAATGAATTATAAAATTTCAACTTAATTTGATGAGTTATTGGTATTCCAAGGTTTTAAGTCAGTTAAGTGAAATGGAAGTTTTAATGTGTCAAAATAACTTGACAGTATGAGTTTTCGGTGTTAACCGGATCTGATAACCGGATTAACTGGAAACTGATCATGACCATGATGTGACAACAATATTAATGTGCCATAAAAATAGTGCTTGTTAAAATTTCGTCTTGATCTGATAAAGGACTAATAATTTTGATATAATGATTATAAAACTCCACCTGGTTCCGGCTGCGAGAGGTACAGAGGTACTTTTGTCTGCAGTCTGGAGGACAATTTAAGGACAGGTGTGTGGTGAGGGATACAAATAGTTTATGGTGTTTCCCTTTTCAGTTATTTCAACTCAGAGTATCAAGTTCAAGCAACAAAAAATTGTGAGTTAACAACTAGTATAAATGAATTGTGTGAGTTGAAATAACATATAATTTTAGGGTTCTTTGACAAGAAAAGGTACGTTTTCTCAATTCATTATTTAACGTAGTAAGTTATTTCAACTCAGAGTATCAAGTTCAAACAACAAAACATTATGACTTAACAACTAGTATAAATGAATTGTGTGAGGTGAAATAACATATAATTGTAGGTTTCTTTGACAAGAAAAGGTAAGTTTTCTCAATGCATTATGTGACATAGTAAGTTATTTCAACTAAGAGTATCAAGTTCAAACAACAAAAAATTATGAGTTAACAACTAGTATAAATGAATTGTGTGAGTTGAAATAACATATAATTGTAGGTTTCTTTGACAAGAAAAGGTAAGTTTTCACAATGCATTATTTAACGTAATAAGTTATTTCAACTCAGAGTATCAAGTTCAAACAACAAAAAGTAATGAGTTAACAACTAGTATAAATGAATTGAGTGAGTTGAAATAACATACAATTGTAGGTTTCTTTGACAAGAAAAGGTAAGTTTTCTCAATGCATTATGTAACATACTAAGTTATTTAAACTAAGAGTATCAAGTTCAAACAACAAAAAATTATGACTTAACAACTAGTATAAATGAATTGTGCGAGTTGAAAGAACATATAATTGTAGGTTTCTTTGACAAGAAAAGGTAAGTTTTCTCAATGCATTATTTAACATAGTAAGTTATTTCAACTCAGAGTATCAAGTTCAAACAACAAAATTGTATGAGTTAACAACTAGTATAAATGAATTGTGTGAGTTGAAATAACATATAATTGTAGGTTTCTTTGACAAGAAAAGGTAAGTTTTCTCAATGCATTATGTAACATACTAAGTTATTTCAACTAAGAGTATCAAGTTCAAACAACAAAAAATTATGAGTTAACAACTAGTATAAATGAATTGTGTGAGTTGAAATAACACATAATTGTAGGTTCCTTTGACAAGAAAAGGTAAGTTTTCTCAATGCATTATTTAACATAGTAAGCTATTTCAACTCAGAGTATCAAGTTCAAGCAACAAAAATTTATGAGTTAACAACTAATATAAATGAATTGTGTGAGTTGAAATAACATATAATTGTAGGTTTCTTTGACAAGAAAAAATAAATTTTCTCAATTAAGGCAGCAATTGAACTTAATATTTTAAGTTGAACCGGCCAAATAATTTTTACAGTGCATAGCTACTCACATACCTTTGAATACACACACACACACACACACACACACACACACACACACAACCTCCCACACAAAATAATCATGTCTAGTTTCATTCTATCAGTCAACGCTTTGTCCTCGTGTTTCGGTATTTCTCTGTTTCTTCTGCTCCCCTCTAACCTGGCCTGTCCTCCACTATTACACAAGAAAAATAACAGGGGCATTATGTGTATGTGTGTGTATGCTGAGTAGGTGCTATTAGACACAAATTCATTATCCGCTCCTCTCAGTGTGTCTTTCCTTCGGCAAAAGGAAAAATAAAGCATTTAACATAGTATGGAAATGAAGCCCTGTGGCGCAAAACATTTCTTCATGCCAAGGCCATTTCTGCAGTGTTTATGTTATAATATGTGTAGGAGAAAAAGTGGGAAGGCACAGATAATTAATCCAGCGGGAACGCAGAGGGGCGTGAGTTGCAGCTTTGTCCATTTTCTCGACTTCAAGACGGTGAAGCCCTTTGGTCATGGCATTTTAAGATATAAGGAGCATTTTTCAAAAAAAGGGGAAGAAAACCTCCTGGCCTCCACTTCTCATGCTGTGCTTTGAGTGGAAACAGTGGAATTGAATGCCACAGGAGTTCAACATATCCTGCGGCATCCCGCTAATCTGTCACATGCAGTTTTGTAAGAACCTGTCGAACAGATTGTCATTGTTGTTTGACTGACAGGTAGGTTCCTCAGTGCATTACATAAAATTTTTATGAAGAAATGCCAGGATGATTCCCTCAAGACAAAACATGCAATTTACAGAACGAACACAACTAAAGGGTCTGTGGTTGTCTACCATCACCGGACTTGTGAAATGGGATGTGAAGACAATGGCATTTCAGCTCTCGACAGACAGCGCTGACTTCGGACCAGCCTCAGCGTGGTCTGTAACAATGGATTTGTAAGGACAGGGAGGTGCTCGTCTGGGTCAGCAGGCAGGTTGAATCATTCCATTTCCTTTTCAAAACTGATGATTTTCTAATCTGGGTCAGCATAGGCTGCCAGGTGGAAGCGTTATTATTCGCCCCGGTACGTCAGGTGGATTCAATCTGGATAATTATCAGGTCAAAGAGGCCCTCTGTATTTCACCCTCACTGAGCCAATCTCACCTCTGACCCCAGAGGTGGCAGCAGTCGCCAGCCCTCACCTCGCTACTCAGCCATCACATTTCTGACAGCCTTTCATATCAGCGATGGATGGAGTGTTTGCAGACAGGCAGCCCTGACCAGACGCAGCAAAGAGGCCCCTGGGGACGCACTACCTGATGCTGCCGGGGGCCCCCGATGAGAAACGCAGGGAAATTTCACAAGGCCTTGCTTGTTTCTGAAGGTACAGTAGCATCCGACATTCACATGAATGACTACACACACACACACACACACACACATACACATGTCTGACCTCATTCAAGCCGACTGATCCTGCAGACTTTTGAAATTCTTATGAAATTCCTCACCTGCAGTCAATACTTGCTTTCCAACTTTGGGGTTGAAAATTCAAGTGGTTTCAGCATTTCAGAATAGACAGATATGAAAAGTACAGTGACAAGTAAGTAATTAAAGGCAATAACCAAATATAACCCTAAATTAGTTTTTTTTCCTGAATTCTGAGATAAAGAGTGTTGAATTTTAAAGTTACTGTCTGCAAGATCCTGTGCTTGGGTTTCATTTTGGCAGCAAGCAGCTACTTTGTTGTTTTCCGGACACTTTCAAGCAGCAATTTGGCAAATGAGGGGCAATGTGTCTCTGTTTGAAGTAGGTGTTACTGTTTTCTACAACCCTGCTGAAGCTGGAAATGCAAACCACATTCCCTCTTGTTCTCAGAAAAGGATGCAGGATGTTTAGAGGAATTTAGGTGCTGCATCGTAGGCAACTGGATTTGTTTCAGTTGCCTTTGACACAACACACACATTTATTCAGGAATATCCTTTGGGCTGTCAAGTAATAATTAATACAAGTTTGATTCAATTAGAAAAAGAACAGTCTCTGGAAAACTATAGTAGTTCTTATTTGGATATGCTTCTCATTTCTGAAATATAAACATTCCTCATTAAAAAGCAAAAAAAGTGACTTTTTCAAATAGTTAAGTCAAATAGGATGTGCTAACAGCTGCCAGCTGACTTTACCTGGAATGGGCGCTCTGGACACAAGGGAAGTGTTGTTGTTGTTTACTAACATCATCTCTTGAGGTACAAACTGGCTAGCGGGTAGCTAGTAGGCATGTTAGCTTCAAAAGATGTCTCCTCAACACAATAAAAATATGTCAAACCTGTTACAGCTTCACATTCTGTTCATAAATTGAGATAATCTTTGAACGAGTGAAACTAAAAGTCTTCCGTACTGCACTTTTAATAGGCAACAGCAGAGCAGGACCACCACAGATCCATACAATGTGTGAGGGGAAAAAAAAGAGGAGAGAAGAAGAGATTTGGGAGGTCTGTGGTCGGGCTGTTTGCTTGTCTTGCAAGAGCTCCAAAGCCAAGCTGCCCTGTCTTGACAGGTTGACACCATCATTTACTCATCAGTTCAAGGTCATTTCACTGATTGATGGATAAGGCCGAGGGCCAGGGGAGTGGCTGACAGCGGGGCCTTGGGCCTGTTGTTCGGTTACTGAGGCTGTGTTTGCTCTCCGTTGTCTCTGAGCAGCACCCCATCAACAGCCAGCGCGGCCATTCTGGATCTGGAGAGAGGAAAGGGGGGAAAAAAATATGGGGACAAAGAGAGAACAGGAGGAAGAGGTGGGGAAGGGGGAGGGGAGGAGCGATGAGCTGTCTGTGGCCTGAGAGGAGGGAAGGGCCCAGGGATATGACTGATTACTGGCGGGGTCAGAGTTCAAGGCCAATGCCCAGGCCCCAGCTCTCTGTAATGGGGGCAGGAAGGGGGATGTGGGGCACCGAAAGGGGCTGCAAACAAGAAAGGCAGGTCTTGGTGAAAGAAAGTGGGAGGAAAAAAGAAAAGAGGAGAAAAAAACCCTTTGAAAGGATTCTGAAATGTCCAGATTTCTGTGGTAGACTGTTCCTTCAGACGTTCACCATTAATCATAACACGCCACGACGCTCACACACTATAACATGTAAATGTAAAAGCATCCTAAAATGATTCAGAGAAAGAGACTATATTAGAAGAACGCTCATGGGATCTTCCTCTTATTCCTTCATTCATCACTTTTAAAATAATGCAGGCTAGCTTTCAACCTCACGATTATTACACTGTCGGATGTGAGGTCACAGCTCCTATGTGTTGGATGATTACACTCTTCAGCTTTAGCGACTTAAGAGTGAGGCGAGTCCTTATACATAATTAGCAACAGCTCTCACAGAGGCTTCAAATAGCTACAGCAGCATGTTTTACAGGAGCCTGGTCAGCAAAGGCCAATAATGAAAGAGGTAACGATAATGTGTGTGTGTGTGTGTGTCTGTGTGTGCACATGTGCGTGTATCAAGATCTGTTGCGTTGTGACTCGGAGAGCAATCACACAGCTCCAACGTGATCAGTGAACGCCTGTTTACAGAAGCAGCCAATCAGCTCTCCTCTGACATCATCTTATACAGTGTTTCACGTCGCTGCCACATCTCCGTGTGTGTTTTGTGTGTGCACAAGGAGGAGTTAAGGGGCAACGCATTTGTGAATTTTCATGTTTGATTATGCGTGTGCACAGAATGAATGATGGCATGCTCCGCCGGGCTATTTGTGCACATATGGGCTCACTTGCTTTTTGATTAATGTGTGTGCATGCGTGCGTGTGAATGAAATGTACAATCGATTCCCCTCCCTTCGCTTGTCCGATTTGCTTTTGAAGGTCAGCGTCGTGAGAGATGGCGGAGGGGCGAACCGTCCGCGTGTGTATATTCTGACACTAACACACACAACCACACACTTTAATTAAAATATCTGTGCTAGGTACGCTGCGCTCATTGTATATCCAAGCTTCCCATATCAGATATAGTGTGCGTACGTGTGTGTGTGCGTGTGTGTATGTAAGAACAGAATCATTGTGCTGCCCAGAGCGGCTGAATATCATTTGCATATCATTACTGTTGTTGTGATTTGGTTCTGGAGGTAAATTGTGCCCCGTGCTGTAGGATTTTCTTTCCTTTCAGGACCTCCACCACACACCACATGGCTTTTTGGGCCCCAGGTAAAACTCACCCTACTATGAATTTCCAACCCGGTCTTTCCATAAAAATTTCATATACAACTAAAATTTACGAGGTGGCTATGGCTCAGTGGGAGAGTGTGTTGGCCTCTAAGCAATAGGGGTTGGTAGCCCAGCACCATCAATGTAGGTACACCACCATTCAAACGTCTGGAATATCTGTTTTATTGATGCATCTCCAACAATAATAGTCAAACACAAAATGTTTTATGTACAGTGGAAATAGCTTCAGCCCCAAGAGAAGAATTAAAAAATATATATTTAACTTAAATTTATTCGATGTCCCCACAATGTTCCATGTAGGTTTGCAGCTATTTAGCATGGTGGGAAAACGGTAGGTAGACAGTCATCATACCATGAGCGTTTCTAAAGTGTTATTAAAAATGTACGTATATCAAGTTTATATCATGTTTCCCGGCTGTCATGAGATTATGTTTTAGGAAATTTAAATAAAGCGTTTCTCAACCGAGAGGCCCTTTTCAGTCTTTTCAGGGTCAATGTAGCAGATAATAACACTAAAAATTGTTCAGTGCCATGAATATGATGCCATGATATATTTGATATTAGAAAAATCTCATATCTCATATGTTTTGCCCTTCATAACCTTTGATTTTGATTTAGTTTTCAGTCCAAAAAAGTGTAAATGTCAGTTCATAGCTCAGACAAAAAAAAAATGTGTTGTGTGTGCAGCCAGTATTTTGTGATCGAATACCAGAAGTGCTAACCCAAGACTGACCTTGCTATTCTGAGGTTTACAGAATAGCTTTGGTAAAACAACCGGCCTGTTTGTTGGAAGTGTTATTTTGCACTTGACGCTGAAACAGGAACCTGTTCATATTCAAATCTGCAAAGACTCTGACGTTAAGCTTCCAATGTGTTTTTACCAGTGACTGGTGATTTATTATATTGTTATTTAACATTACTGTTTCGAAAATGCTTCGTACAAAATAACATCTATTTATATAGGGGACCAAAACTAGAACCTAAAGGCAGGAAAGGTCATTCAAATAAATCGAGTTTAGCCCTCTGACTGAACTGGATCAAGCTTTTGTGGCAGGCGATTCCAAACTTCTGTCCAGTACTGTACATGAAGTGAAAGTAATATGATTTCGGACATAATTATGAATTATGTCGATATCACTGCATATAACTTACTTGTGTTAAGAAAGTAGCATTTGATATTGTTGTTCAACAACAGACTGACAAAATGTTTATACTGAACAAACCTGAAAACGGTTCACATGCCATGCAGCATGTTCTTACTGAATGAGCCGGCAGATGTTCATATATCTAATTTGTTTTCTTATAACAGGTTATGTTGAGGCGTACATTTTTGACTCTACTTTGATAAATATATTTTAGTTTTGGAGTTTTGGAAAACTGTTTGGTAGGGCTAAGGGTTAATGCTCAGATTATCTGTCATATGAGAGAGTGACTGCCATGATGAATCGGATTATAATGTGTTCTCTCTGCTCGCCCCACAGCTCACCTACATATTACAAACTCTTCGGATCCACATCAAACTGCTCTGCTCTCTGAATGGCTGACAGCATTTCCTGGTCAACTAGCTGAGTTTATGAGCTAATTAGCTAATGGCAGATCTCAAGCTGAGGCCTGCCTCTTAAGCCAATCACAGTGTGGGCTTTGTGATGCATGCGATCCATATTACAGCAGGTCCATAGCATGCACTAATGGTGGCAAGTGGAAATGCTGTGATGCTCTGACTACCCGCTCCATCTTTCTCTCTCTCTCTCCTCATTTGTTCATCCTGCTGACTCATCATTTCTCTTTTGACCACTTGCTCATTTTTCTTCCTGTTTTTTGCCTGACCTCTCATTTATTTCTTCCCTCTCTTCTTTCCTCCTTTGTTAGCCCCTCGCTCCATCTCTCTCACCAATATAGACTGGTGGAGGCAAAGTGGGAGTGGAGCGGTGCATGTGAGCGATGGAGGTGTCTGCTCCCGTCACTCACTGCTACGGAGTGCAAGTATTGATTCTTTTTGGTGCATATTTAATACATTCACTTCATATTTCTCTCTCTGAATAATAACAGCATGCACGGATGGTTGCCTGCCAAGGTCAACTGGAAAAATTTAACTTTTCGCGTGCAATAATGCAGAACAGAATTTACTCCAAAACACATTTGCTGGATGGATGGAGTAAAGCAGTTTTACGCTCCCACACCCTGTTGTGTTAGCAACAGGCTGGACGCTTAAGTCTCCATGACATGTTATCTGATATGATACCGTAAAACTCACATGCAGCTTTTCTAAGGTGTAACTGTTTGTATTCATCAAACCCTGAGCAGAAAATAAGATCGAACATGCAGTTGGGCAGCTGAGGCTCAGGAGGTCGACTCGGTAGTCTACAAATTGGATGCTTTGACCACGGATTCCCAGGCTGCACGTCAAAGTATCCACTAGATACTAAACCTTACATTCCTCCTTATGGCTGTTTCATTGGCGTGTGAGTGTGTGAATGGCTGGGTGTAGAAATAAGAGCATATATACCCAGCCTGAACCTGTTGGGACCTGTTGGGCTGGCCTAGGTCAGGACAAAAATGTAGACATAAATGTTGGGTTGGGTCACATCAGTAGAAGGTACTGTACTGCCTGAATGTAGAGTGGTATTGTAAAAAGTACTGAAATAAACAAATAAAACAAAAACAAATAAACTTAAATATATTAGTTAAAAAATATTACTTACTAGCAAAATTGAAAGTCCCTCATACAAATAGTGCTTGAGTAAATCTTGGATGAGATAACTAGTAACTAAAGTCAACTAAAGTAACATATACATATAACATAGCGTATGAATGTTTGTATTGCGTGAACGTGACAAGTTCTGTAAAGCACTTGAGTAGTCAGTAGACGAGAAAAAGCACTATAACAATGCAAGTCAATCAAATAATCCTAAACATTATCTGTAAGATAGCACTCCAGTGTGTCACACTGTGCAGTTACTGCACCGCTGAGCCTGGCAACTAACAGAGGGTCCTCACGACATTCCTGGGGACCGCCATGGGAAGGCATCCAACATCCAGTCAATACGCTGCTCACATAGAAAGGCACAAATAAATTGAGGCTCATGTCTTGGCAGGCTTGAATTCCAGCAGCTGCCATGTTACAAGCAGCAGAGACGCAGAGAGATTGCACATGTGATGAAGCCAATGATCAGATCAAGGCAGTAGTGATTAATGCTGACATCCATATTACGTCCATGGGCAGGCTCCAAGTGTGAGAAGATACAGTGAGTGTGGGGATGGTTGGGAGAGAAATCTGGGCTGTAAATTAATGTTATTAAGGTTCTCATGAAAATGGATTTTGATCCAGATTCTCTGCAGGTTTTTCCAGAAGGTAATTTGTCTATTAGAGGGTGTTTAAGAGTGTCCAGCGGGAGGTTAAACACCAGCAACATGCAATGTTCACAACCTGGCAGCCTAAAAGTTATTCCTTATGATGGCTTAAGAAATTAGTAACAGCAAACAATTTGTTTACCTTCACTAAAGCAATTATTAGGACTTAAAAAAACTTTATAAAGTGTGACATAATAGGAAGTGGTATCAAAATCATGTAGAATATGTATGAACAATATATGTGTGCATCAGATATAAGCACTGCAAACATTTTAAAAGCGAGTTGTAGAGAAAATGCCAAGAAAAGTCAACCAGCAAAGACAAACGTTTGCTTAACAACACTAGAAAATTCCAAAAAAGGCCTTTTTGAGGAAACAATACGTTCAAAAGGGTTAACAAACATTGAAAACAACTGACTCTACACATTTGTATAATGTGCAGGGCTTTTGTTCAGCTATTTTCTTTTTACCTTTATAAATCTCAGGGATATAGACATGTAGAAATACAAAGTGAAGCTCTTGTCGTTACCTGTTGTTGTTCCTGAGTTTGACGTGTCCCCCAGGCTCCAAAATCTGCCCATTCTTCAGCCAGGTGAGCTGGGGCTCAGGCTCACCCTGAGCTTGGCAGGTGAAGATGGCGGTGGTGCCGACAGGCCGAGCGATGGACTGTGGAGCCTGAACAAACTCGGCTGGAGCTGAAAGAGGAGATCAACAGAGAGTCAGATACATTGGCCTCGTTCCCACATCCCAAAAAAAAAAACAATGCCAGAGAAACAAACAACAAGAACTGAATGAGATCCAGTGGTGACGTTGCAAAAAAGAGTCAGAAAAAGAAGAAACACAGCATCAAAGTAAAGGAGAGAAGAAGCACCAGATATTGAGATATAATAATTAAAGAGCCTGGAAGGTTTCCAGGTCACTGTCGTTTATCAATCAGAAGTGTTTGCTGTATTATATTTGTAAGATACATATGCTTCTCCAGACATTTAATTCAGGGTCATTTTGCAGGAAAGAAAAGAAAATAAAAGAGAAAAAGAGAGCCAGAGGAGAGAAGAAAAGTGGAACGATGAGAGTAAGACGATTCTGCTCAACAACAGCCCTTCTTGTAACTGATGTGCTTTAAAACAGAATTCACATGAAAATAAAGTGACGCAGTTTAGAGTTTCATCACATCCCGTCTTATCCCAGGCTGCAGGCCTCCAGCTACGGTCAATTAGTGGTAATAACTTATTCATACGAAACGGTTCTTTTAGAGGAGCAGGTCCTTTACTTAAATCACAGGGTAATTAAAGTTAGAGTTTTCATTCTCGGGCTGGTGTTTTTTATTGCAGCCAACTGAAGGAGAGGTATTGTATCATCTCCTCTGCATTCATTATTGTCCCAGTGGTTCCAACTGATTTGATAACCTGAATTATTTATACGCATATTAACTCTAAAATATTTTACAGTAATTATAACATCTGAGCATCATCACTAGAGGATAGAAAGCTGGAACAACCAGTGTATTATATTGCCTGTTAAAAAATATACTCCTCTGTCCCAATCGTCTAACTAATCATGACCTTGTTGGACTGAGAAACTGGAGTCAAATTATAGAAATTAGAGCTTTAACACAGATGCTGCTTTGAGGGATCAACACATTGAATTCTCCTTTTGAGAGTGTTTTAAATCAGAAATGTGATTTTGTGTGATGATTTTTGTGTTTGGTTGTTTCCTTTGCTGTATTGCTCTTTCCTAAAACCATATTTAAAGGTGGGTTTGAGCAACACTGGAGAAAAAATGGTTGATTGTTGATTCTCATTCTCACATTATGAAATATCGACAACCTGGGAATGAGACTCAGTCATGTCTAAGGATTTTGTTTTTAACAGAGACATATTAAGCCCATTTCCAGGTTCATAACTTTATCTTAGGTTACTACGAGAATATGCCTCCATGCTTGAATGCTCAAACGACACACTGGTTTTTTCGCTCTGTGTTCCCCCTCTGACTGAAACACTGTTTTAGCTCCTTTCTCTTTAAGGTCCCCCCTCCCCCAAATACCCAGTCTACTCTGATTGGTCAGCTCACACAGGCCTGAGCCACCACCACTGCCAACAACAACAACAAAACATCGGTGCTAAATGCATCCTTAGTGCCAAGCTACCCGCTAGGCATAAATTATGCAAATGGAGGACATGGTGACATGAACAAAGAGTTTAATATTTCCGTTCCGTTTCAGTTGTTAATTTCCCCACTGTTCCCTCCCTCCTCTTGTTCCCACACTAATAGACAAAATGTTGCCTGACATTTTTTCAATGTAAGCATTTCCATTCTCCCATTGGAAACACTAAAGGACCCTCAGGCTCTTGAAAGGAGGCTGCTGACAGCGTGTGATGGTCCTTTCATTTATCTCTGCCTCTTTCCTGTCTACATTCTTTCTCTCTCTCCTGCTCACGGCATTCTTTGAGGACTGTCCAAAAGGTGAAGGTCAGAAGGAGCTCGGGCAGATATTGATCTGTACCTGTATGGGTGCTGCATCATCCATCCATCTTACCCTTGTTTTTCCCTTTTGACTCTCACACTCCTCCTCTGGTCTTTGTTTCTCTTATCTCTTTTTTTGTAACCCAAAGGAGCTAAATTAAGCTAACTGACTGCATTCATTTAATGTTGTATGAACTCTTGTCTGCATTAATTTGGTTGGAGTTCCTGAATATGCTATTAACTGAGCTTATTTACACTACCCTGATAGACCTATTCCTCAAGGAAGTGCAGTACAACTTTATTTTTCTTATAATGAACCAACCTACATTTATTTGTCACTGGAGTTAACACTACACCTTTGTTTCCACCTATCGATCACAAGAACCAAAGACTTTGACATGTAATTAACATCCAGGGCTTTTCCTCTTTGTTCCTGCTAGGGTACGGGCTCGTCTCACACTTGACAGCAAGATAAAATGAAATATTGATCAGGATCAATATTGCTATGGGCTGAAGCAAAGTGTGGTCCATCTGGTCAATATGTGAGTGAGGCAGATGTTGGATGTTTCCTGCTTGGTGACAATAATTGCACAAGGCCACCCACACATGGCTTCCTCTCACTGCTAAAAACCAGCAATCTCTCTAACCTGCAACTTTTTTATTGTAAATGCAACAATACTCGTATGATGGAGAGAAGAATTTAACAATGACTGAATGAGAAAGCGCTTTTAAAGGATGAAGTACAGAAGTACACGAATGAGCTTTACAACTTTACCAAACATGCAAATTCAACTTTCTGCTTGATACATTTTGTTGATGATATTGTTTGTGTATTCTTGGCTGCTGAGACTGAACTAAAATGTGTAATCATGATCCGAACCTGCCATTTAATGTTATTTTTAAACAGTAAGCATTTGTCTTCTCTCTCCCTTTGTAGAATTTTTTAAAAAGCTGTGGGTACAAAGAGGAGGTTTCAGACAAAGACACTTAATCACGTCGTAGCCTTTGTGATCGACACTCCCCACAGATCTGTCACTTTAACATCTTTGAACAATCTAAAAACCACTGACATCCTCTGACTGGTCTTTGAAATCTTCATTTATATAATTGCCTAGTTCTGTGTTTAAACAGCTAACAACACCCATGACTATGGAGTTTATGCCAACTTGGTCTCAAAACCTTTCTCCCAACAGAGTCTGCTCTTTACAGCCCCTTCTTTAATCACTAGTATCCCTACGGACACTGTGCTCAGTCCCTCCAAACTACAAACAATCACTCTTCATCCTATCTCTAAAAAAAGCAATTTGCCATTAAAGATGTAATCACAACCGCCTGCCAAAATGTGTGATACTGTAAATGATTTCTTGTCCATGTGGAAACTCAAATCAGCAACCCTGGTAAAAACCCAACAGATCAGACTGTGGTTGTACTGAGCAGCCTCTGGGTGTGAATGAGTAACTGTGTGAATGTGATCTGGGAACCTTCCCTGAATAAATCAAAGTGAAAAAAGAAATTCACCTCAATTAGTAGATTAATTGGTAACATTTAGTTTGATACTTAATAACCCAAACAGGTTCAGACCAGTGAATTAGCTATGAGCAAAGCTTCACTTCAGAATGTGGTACATATTTGAGTTAGAAAGGCCTAACATAGAGTTATTTGGACAATAAAACAAACTTGTAGTTTTGTGTTTCATGACATAACAATAAACAATATCTATGAAGTGTTATTCAGAGGAAATGACTATTACTATACTCGCAGTGCTACCACCTTACTAAATAAAGCAAAACAACTTCCTTCCTGTCATGATGACTAATAAAGGGCGAATATGAACGCTAATGAGCAACTCGTTAATTGTTAATTTGTGTTCCGTTATATACTGATTCCCTTACTGATTTGATTATATGCTATTGTTAAAAGCATAGTGTTAATAAATCGTTTGTTGTTCATCTTGTTTTTTGGTTCTCATGTTTGAGACTGACAGCTCAGCTAAATGCAGTGTGTTACCTAAGACGACCAGGGGTGGACTTTTCAATTATCTTTTACGTATGATCTTTTATTATTATTATTATTATTATTATTATTATTATTATTATTAGTAGTAGTAGTAGTAGTAGTAGTAGTAGTATCTTTTAGGAATATTATATATCATCCACCTGGTGCACTGGAAGCTGTTGATCGACAGGCTGTTTGCTTTGGTTGGCAGTAATGTAGAAAATAAATGTGGGTTGAAATCAAAACATTTAAGTCTGACAGATCTGCGCCACCCACTAGTTCAGGATTAGGTATTCAAACTGAAGTCCACCCACATGATGCACACACCTGATGGTGGGGCAAAATGTTCGCTCGTGGAATACTGTAGACTCTGGTTCAGCCACAAGCAGAGCAGCTGGCTGCCTTCTAACAAATACAAGTGACAGCACTGATGGGAAACCAGGGAAGTTATCACAGTCAGGGCAACTGCACAGATGTTAACCCACAGAATTCACAAGCGTTACCTTATCACCTGTCCACAGCTCCCTCTGCAACAAAATGTCAGATTCCTTTTTATCCAGAACTCACCCTGGACCACAAGACGTCCCTGAGCAGTTCTGCGAACACGTGTCCCTGGTTTGTTAGCAGCACACACGTAGACCCCCGAGTGCTGCACACCAACGTCTGAGATCATCAGGTTTCCTGTACCGAGTACCTGGATTCCCTCCACACCGATGGGACGGCCATCTTAGCAGAGAGAAAAGAGAGAGAGAGCAGTTGAGAAGGATGGGAAAGAATTTATATATGACAAGAAAAAGGGGACCAGGTGTGCTCATGTACAGTATGTGTTCATTGTGGTGAGAGTGAAGAGGGCTGTACTGTAGTAAAGATCAGAGTGGGCTCTAATCACCAGCAAGGAAGACTAATTAAATGTACTGTATGTGTACAGGCACAAGTGCTATTTGTGACAAAGCACAACAGACAAGAAAAGATGTGAAGGTCGCTGAGTGCGTGTTTGCTGTGTGAAGCCATGCTTTAATCCTGGTGGATTTAAAGAGTATATTCTCTTCACTGAAGAGTCATCTTGTTTTCTGATGTTTCAAGACGGGTTAATGTTTTGATAGTGCGACTTCTGTTATGGATGTTAATTTAATTAAAACTTTCACACTTCAGCATGAACTTTCTTTTATTTTTCCCTGCCTTTATCTGACAAAGCCTTTCAGTACATTTGCCTTTCAACGGCTACACAGGAGATGTTCCAGCTGCCACTGGGGGACCAGAAACTCTAACTGCAACTTCTAATCTTCTATCTCCTTATGCAATCCATAGCAGCCACTGTACTTACATGATAAGCTCACACTTTCCTGTGCTCCCTATCTGCAGTCGCAGCCCCAACAATGACTCCAGTCTGCCTCTGATATTAGCTATGGGGCCAGGAGAGCATTTCTAATCCCATCTTTGACATCCATCTGCAGCCTGCCAGCCTGTATGGTCCAGAATTGAAGTGCTGAAAGGATGGTCAGGGAGGCAGGGAGACGGGCACCGTACTGGAAGCAGGAGCTCCAGCCATAGATACAAACCATATGGTCAGCTGTGTATTTCTATGTTTATCTTTAGTGCAAATAATTAAAGGAGACCTATTAAACTGTTGTGTTTTTTCCTGTCGTTCAGCGATTAATTTGGTCCTTGTGCATGTAAAAGATCTTGAGAGTTAAAAAGGTCAAAGTGTCCACAAACAGAAGCTCCTCTCTCCCACAGAAAACACTGCTCCTAAGACGCATCGCCTTTAATCAGACATGTCCTCTGGTCCTGTACTGTGGAAAGTAGACAGCAGACATGTCGTCCCTTAAAGGGCCATGTACCAGCCATGAAAGCAACATTATGTTATTTATGTATTTTACCTTAAAATACATGTTTTTAACATGTAACATTGTTATGATGTAATTAGTTATATTTATAGTTGCACCTATGTTATGTCTTACAGATTGTTACAGATCTTGGTTTTATCTGGTAGCCAGTGCAGCCAACGGATATGAGCTTGGTGTTGTCACAATACTTTCTAAATTCTTTACATTACCTTGAAAAATATCGATTTTCAATACCATGTTTGATTCAACGGGGAAAAAACATAATTTGAAGGCATAGAATTTCAGATTTTTATTTAAAGATAAATATAACAATGCTTGTTTACTGTGTGTTTAAAAACCAACAGCTTCTAAGTTGATAAACTTCAGGAGGAGGTGGGCCTGTGTGAACGCTGCAGCGGCTCAAATATTCAGATTCTAAATCCATCAATATTTCTGCACTAGCTCCACAGTCTTTGTAAGACGTCTTGCTGCTTCATTGAGACAGGATGTAATCTTGTGGTGATGGATTATGACGATGACAATATTTTGAATTAATCATGACCAGTTATTGAGACTTTTCTCTGTCTCTTTCATTATGATGTGTTTCATTGCTATTTATGCATTTTTCCATTATCACTATCCAACTGACTGGACTGGCTAGTCACGGTTCACTGAGCTTTTTTTTCTCTCAACAAAAGCAGTCTTGTTCTTTTCTTGCCTTTTTCTTCTATATTTCTTTCTCTCTCTCTCTCTTGCCCCCTCGGTCCGTTTCTCTCTGTCAGCCCCTAATTAACTTAGTGTCAGAGAAGAAAGAGCACAAGCTAGCAGGCTGTGGCGCTGTTCAATGAATAGCATACAAACAAACTCTCGCATTAAGCAGTGACTGATGTGAAACTATCAGATTCATTATGCAGCTTATCCCAGCCTCCATGCCGTAATCTAATACATACAAATCCCATCGTGTTAGCATTTCATTCTGGCGACTTTGTGTAAGGCAATACCGTCAATCTGATTATGGCCAACTGCTTGGGAGGGGTGGCAATTTACATTTGGAACAGCAAAATCAGATCGGATAATAGGTTAAAAAAAAGGGAAAAGGAAAATCAGATACCAGATAGAAAAATTGGCCACGACAGACTTTGAGTGATAGTCCAAAAAAAAAAAAATGCACATTGAGGGCGGGGAAACTAATCGCATCTGTCTCAGCCCCTCACTGCAATTACTCAGAGGCTCCTCGCTGGTTTGGAAGGAGATTTAACTTCATCAGGAGATGAAACATGCATTTGTCAACATGTGGTCGAAACATAGCCCTAAGGCCTAATGCCGAATCCTGTTTCCTCATGTATACACAACAGATGCACCACTGATCAAATGCAGTCTGTGCATACATATACAATACACAATGCAGGACAGACCAAAGGTGCGCTGCAAAGAGCATACAAACACACGACAGTAAGCTCATGCGACCCACACGAAAGAGTCAGATTCCACGTGGATGAATGCACACTGTGGTTGTACTTGGGTTCAGTTGCACATAATTCCTCAAACATGTACACACACACACACGGAGATAGTGAACAATTCAAACTACATATATGCACCTTCTGGGGCCTTTTCTTTGATCTGATCAGAGGAGCGAGGAGTGTTTCTCACCTAATCTGCTCCAAGACACAATGGGCCGAGGGTACCCCGTAGCAACGCACTCCAAGATGGCCGTTTGGTGAACAGTGAGGGTGAGGTTTTCTGGACCGACCAGGATCATAGGCTCCTTGTAAACGGATGACTGGGAGCCTGAATGAGAAAAAAAGGAAAGAGGAGGGAGCACAAGATGGGAATGAGCATGATGGATGGCATCCTTTAATTGGATTCCTCTAGAGTGCATTAGTTCGATATGCTGTATCTTCTTGATCAGGCGGAGGAACAATAGGCTTGGAAAATCTTGGGAATTTGCTTGATAGGAAAACAGAGGGGAATGCAGTGATTGGATTCAAGAACAAAAGACCAGCACACAACACAGGTTTTGAGCTAACTTAATCTACATCCTATCCCTGCCGCTCATGTGAGATTCATTAAAAAAAAAGAAGTACCTGAAACAGTGAGAAGTGCCTCCGAGCTGTGTTTCACTCCTGCACTGTTGTGTGCCACACAGCAGAACCTCCCACTGTCTTCTTCACGCACGCCTGTAATCTGCAGAACCCCTGTCGGCAGAAGAGTGTACCTATGAGAGAGAGAGAAAGAAACAGATATAAGACAGAAGGCAACAAATGCAAAGAGACCTGTTAAATGACCTGTAAAGTGCTGCCGTCTCTAATAAGCGTCAGGCTGTGATGTGGTTTGGTCCAACCTCTCATCCTTGGTGTCCACTGGGCGTCTGTCTTTCTCCCAGCTGATGACAGGCTCTGGCAGGCCATGGATCTGGCACTGGAATCTCGCCACGCCGGACTCCTCAGCATGCACCGACTCTGGCTGGACATGGAAGTCTGCCATGGCTGTAGAAGGAGGGAGAGGGGGATTCCAGGTCAAAACACAGCTTCAGAGCGACGAGCCTGGCTGCTGACAGTACTATCACATGACAAAGTACGGAGCATTGTCCTTTCAAGTTAATGATGTCCTTTACCATGTAGTCATTATGTCTGCAAGTGTGAATTACAACTTCACAACAACACTGCGTGTCGTGAATTTATTAAGACAGAGGTGAAAATACTGACTGACTGAAGACAATCAGTGTGGAACTGCTGTGTTAAGGACACAAGCATTGTCTTATAAATGTGGTAACAGCAGTATTGCTGCTCTCTTTACTCATCACAATGAGAGAGAAATTAGTCTATACAGGGTGTTGAACATGAGCAGAACAATACTGACAGCTGTGAAGTTACTGTGAAAGACATGATTCTCCTCTAATTGTTTTAACAACTCTCTCTCTCTCTCTCTCTCTCTCTCTCTGTATATGTACACACACACACACACACACACGTTTCTATATCATGACGCAAGTAATCAAATGAAGAACCTGTACGTACTGAAGGACAGTGAAGGACAGTCATTATCTCTGAAGGAGGAAACTATATTAACTATATATAATATTACTGCATTCCTCAAAGGAAGTGTTGATTTTCTTTTTACTCTATTTTCTACAAAAATGTTGGAAACATGTTACTCGGTGACAAAAGACAGCATTTCTTTCATATGAAACAACATATAGCATCTTCAATAATGCCATTGTGATGCCACCAAAGTGTAGCTTCAAATCCTACATATTTTTCCTAGGAAACATTCCCTACAAATACAATAATGAAGAAACTTGTTCTAGTAACAGGAGCTCGTCTGCAGTTCTGTGCTCGGGAGAGGACATGACATAATGTACAACTGTTTCTGAGCCACAGTCGGTCTTCTGCTGTAGGGGATCTCTTTAAACATTCAACGGGGCAGGCGTATGGATTTCCTGCCACGTGTTAATGTTTAGTAAGTAGGTTGGGCATGTTTTTTTTTTTTTTTTTTATAAATGCATGCTAACACAAACAACATAGCCTAAACAAGGACATCTCCATGTAGCCAAAATCACTATCAATATCCCTGCAGAGAGCCCCATTGCTGCACTTCACATGTCTACTCCCAGCAGCAACAAAAGCAGCATCCAAGGTGGAGCCAGTGACAAACTCAATTAGGGAGAGGCCCTCTTCTTCCACAGTTCTCCCACCTTCTTCAACACAAGTGTACTCATTTAAATGTCAACCATAATTAACTTGGATGAAGGAGGACTTATCTGAACACCGTTAGCATAACAAGAGGGACGGACCCCTTATTATTTCATAACCTCCTGCTCTTCCCGAACCTGCATTAATTCATTATTTACAGTACTGGGAAGGAGTAAGCAGCATGACTAAGACGGCTTTGTTTTTGCCTGACACATGCTTGGCTGTATGTCCTTCCTCTGATGCCTTTTGTTCCTCCTATGTGTGTCTTTATACTTCTTGTATACTGACTTATTCATTGTTTCCGCTTTGAATATTTTCGTACCAACATGTCTTAAATATTTTTTGTGCTGGGTTGCTGTTGAAGAGAGAGTACAATTAAAATGTCTGTATTGAAATAAAGTCACAGATATTCTTGTTAATGGACAAGAGATGGAGAGACAGAAACAGAGAGAGAAAGAGAGAGAGAGGCTTCATTTGGAGTGGCAGCATCAGCAGTCTAACTCTGGGATTATTCCATTTCAGAGCTTAATAAGAAGCATGACATTCCGCAACACAAATTGACCTTAGATCTCTGAATGGATGTATGGAGCTCAGATGGAAATTTAAACATGCCAATTAATATTCTTCCAATAGTGACAGTTCACTATTGCAAAGTGATGAGGTCTCTGTCTGAAGAGATTACACATTTGTGTTCCATTATTTTGTCTCAACACTAAGAAAAAAAAACAAAACAAAAAACACTGGAGAAATCTGACAGCTTTCTCAGGCTCATACATTATTTTTATTTTGCCTCTCCACCGTGAGCTCACACTTAAACAGCTGTTCATCTTACTGGGGTAATTCAGCTTAAGTGCCTATCTCAAGGGCCTGACTGCAATTTTTTCCACCTGGGACTCACAACCTTTTAGCCATAAAATGTTTGAGGCCGACCTCCCAGCAAAGCATAGATGGCTTTAAAGTCACGGAGAACATCTGTAATATTTCATCACCAAACATCTTCACATTTTCTTCAGATAATAGCCGTTTCTTTTCACCACAGAACCACAAGCTCTGGAACATCTTCCTCTTTTATTTTGAGTCACTAAAGTTTTAAAACGCTGAAAATCATCGCGAATGTCTCTCCTTGTATATTTCAAACCACAGAACCTTGTGAAACAGCTACGAATCCTTCAGAACACAATCCACAGAAAACAGGGAGCTCGGAGTGACTAAAACGATCAAAGAGGCTCGCTGTCTTGGAATACAGTCTCAAATTAAGAAGCACACATGCTGTTTCTATCGTCCAAAGTGTACTGGGAACACCAGGGGCATTGAGAAAGAAACAAAATTGCACTTGAAGTCTACAAGAACAAAGAGTTAAAAAGGAGGACCAGCGCCTTTAAGAGTTTTCTTGTGCATCTCTGCCAAGTAGTCATGGCGTCGGCTGATCTCGCTGTTGTGTGTGTCCGTCGACATCAACCCCCCTAACGGGCCCCACCCTTGGCCCTCATGCATAAAACATGGTCTCTGTAAGAGGCCCACACCCCTGCGAGTATCGACACACTCACAGAATCAGACACAATCGGGGGAAAAAAATGACAATACATTACATATGCAGATAAACGCAAGAGAGAAACTTGTTAACCATCTGTGCTGAATCGAAAAGGAAAACAGCCACTCGTGATCGGGATTGTCCATGTGCCTTTTGTTGACGGAGGGGCTTCAGAGGCAGTCTGAAGCGATGTAGCTCGGCTGCAGCGCGCACGTATAAAACAAATGTGAAAGGCTGCTTCAACAGAAACACACAACTTTATTGATCCCCCCCTGCGCTGAAGGAAGAAACTGACACACAAGAGGCAATGAGGCGCTCTCCACACACCCCGACACCCAGCCCCAGCAGACATGTTCCTCCATTGTTTTTTCACCCTTCCTTTGCTAAGTGTTGACAGACCCTCACAAGTGATTAAAGACTGTCCACTACCAGCATGACGTTGCTGGCTTAAATGGAGCAGGTCTAATTACTGCAATAAGGGAGAGAATGGTCGGGGTGCATACTAAAGAGAGATCCATACACAAGTGCACAGGCAGGAGATTGCGCCTTTGAACATATGTTTGACGGTGCCTTGGTGACAACCACAAAAGAAGAATGAGTGAGGGAGGAATATGAGGGAAGGTCACAGACAGGAAATGTGAAGCGTGGTGATTTAGAGGGGCAGCTCAGCCGTACATCACATCTTGTCAAAACTCCGCCCTGCTGTTTGTTCCACAATTTACAACTAAACTGCTCAAAACACGACTCAGGGCAAGGTAGAAATTCACATTCACAAGGTCTGTTTGATAATTCAGCATTTCACATGCTTTTATATATGAATCCAAGTGCACATGTGCTACTTCCAGTCGATGGCTAATAACAAACTGTTCCTTCAACATCACACTGCTGGTCGTGTACAGCCGAAATTATCCGACTTTTCCATACGAATGACTCAATCTCCATCTAATGAAGAACCGTAGATTAAATGGTGATTATTTGAATGACCCCTGGCTGAATCATTTTTTTGCCTAATGGCTCTAAAGTAATGATCCATTTCTTTATTGCTCGGTTAAGCACAAACACACACACACACACACACACACACCCACACACACACACACACACACGGCACACACACAAATACAGGACTGAGAATAATTAACAAGGTGATTAAAACCCCAAACTGTGATGATCAGATTTAACATTTTTCGTGTTGTATTTATTGTGTGTCTGTGTGGTTTTTTTTGTTTTTTTGTTTTTTTTTTTACAGACCTGTGGTCACATGTTTTTTTTTTTTTTTCTGTGCTGTGGATGATTCATTGATATGACAAAGGTAATGATGCCAGCAGAGGAACGGACATCCTACAGTACCATTCAGACCTGCAGCGATGGCGTAAAGCTTCAGTGAGCCCCCATGTTATAATGTCATCGCCCTCCCTCTCATCTCCCCCTCGCCTCCAGCAAGCCCCCCTCCCTCGTCCTCCCGACCCACCTTACATTTCAACCGTTTCCTCAGCTCTTCATCGCTCCCCTGGCCCCACCCCCATGAGTCCTCTCAAGCCTGTGACATCATTAAGCACATGTTGTTCAAGCGGCGGTGATGACTGCTGTACCCACCCCACCCCCCACCCCGGTAAACCAGTAAAATAGAGATAAGGGCCATAAATAATGGAGATGGTGTATGGTGCTATTCCAGCGTAGAGAGCCCACACTTCAACAGCCTTTAAATAGGCATCCCTAAAATAGCAGACTCTGTGCTGGGACCCTAGAGATGGCATTTTAATGCAGATGTGATATTTTATTGGTTCGCTGCCACACAAGGCCCCCCTCCACCCCCACACTGCACCCAAATCTGGGCAATCCCGTGATCAATCTGCTGGTTTGTGATGCGTGATGCTTATCACCTATGAAGGAAAGGGCTGCACGTGCACAAACTGTGCCCTGTCTTCCTTTGACACACGCTCATTCCCCACCTTTAATGCTTTAGCACATCAACGCCTTCCTGTGTCAGTGCCTGCATGTGCAAAAGCATTAGCTGAACTGCACATCTGCCACTCGGGCTCAGGTGGCATATGTGCTGATGTAAATGAGGACAGTTAAGCTCAGGAACCAGACCTGTTGAACCTTGTTTTTTTTTTTGTTTTTTTTTTATCAAAAGCTCTCATGACAATATACCAGAGACTGGGATTATATAGCAGGACCTTACAAGCATGCTTTCCATATCAGGTTTCCTCCTTTTGTTGATGTGATCCCAAAAGTCACATCTTTTTTTTTTATATATCTGGCATATGATGGTTATTGCCTCGTTACAAACAGCAGGTAGATATTTATTTTAAAAAACAACAGTAGGTATTGGACAAATGTAAATTTTGACATTATGATGGCTCTAGATTAAATGTCAGGGGATCATCAAAGCCTGGTGAACGGCAAACCACCGATTTCTGCTGAGATACTTGGCTAAAAAGCACATAGTGGGTCAAGGGAAAAGTCAAGGGACTGCTTTCACACACACGTGTGCTGGCTTTGTTTGACTTGGCTCGGTGGCAGGGATTTGCATCTGCATTACAACAGGGCTACCTGCTTAAATCCTCCAGTGTATTTTGGTACTTTTATGGCATTTCATATGTTCTGAGTCCTTTCCTGGCTGTTGATGAGGCACACTGTTCACCAAATATTTTTTGAAAAACAATTTGATTATCAATGTCATACAATTGAAGCTGATGTTAATATGGAAAAACAATGTATGACTACCTGGGTCAAATCCGGGAGTCATACGACAACAAAATACATAATTGGTGTAGTGACCTTTGAACCCTCAGTAACCAGTGTCAACTGTAACTGTAATATCCACCGTCCCTTTTCAGTTTATTACAACAAGGAAACAAACTTTGTCTAAGAAAAGGCTGCTGGCAAAAGACTGCTGTAAATTTGGAAAATCCTACGTGAGAGCACAGGCGACGAGACAGCTCTGGTTGTTCGGACTCACCAATCAGTGGTCTGCAGTGTTTAAACTTCACCTTTTAGTATCCGATAAGTGTGCCTGTTATATCAAGAGAGGTGCAATAAAAAAACAGGATGGTACGGAACAATTCTTTTGGTACCATACACAACTTCAGAGCAATCACAACGAAAAGCAAAAATAACCGTGAACAAACAGAATTGGGCGTCCTGGTGGAAACAAGGCTTCACTGCAACATCGTTAGAACCTTATTCCTAATGTAAAGTGAAGATGTTGAGAAGGATCTGACAGCACTTAGTGAGTCATGGTCATACAAAGCAATCAAAGGCATGAGCTTGTTTTGCTGCAACAAATCGCACATGGGAACACATGGATGAGCTAAATGTCAGCCATAAAACACATGGATTCTGTCCACCTAAATCAAAGACTGCCTTCTTCTCTACATGATTTCCAGTCTTTCCTTTACTTGTCTACTGTGATTCTCTGGGTTTTGATTTCCTGTACTCACAGCTCAACATGGAAGATTTTGATACTTGAGTGAATTTCCCATCTCACATGACACAACTGTTTTGACTGCAAATTAATTGCCTTTCCTGCTCATGTTGCTCGCTTGTTTGCATTAGGCTTTCTGGTGGTGTGACTGTCCTTAGTCGGTTGTACTGATCGATACTGTGGAGCTTGTGTGCACCACGTTAAATATAGTAAGATTGATGGCTGCTATTAAGGCTTCCTGTAAAAGGTGGAGGGAGCAGCAATGCCACAGCATTGCTCACAAAAATGCCAAACATTCCTTTTTTTAACCAGAGGACTTAATGGAAGATAACGATACACAGAGTGGCAGAAAAATAAAAACCCCTGTAGGCCACTTGCGTATAAGTGGATGCTGGATCCCTGCGCTGTGTGAGCCATATTTTTGTTTTCATGTTTTGTTCACTTTCGACTCAGCACCTGCCCTTTTCCATGTGCTTGTACACTACCATTTATGAATTGTATTTAAACCCGATGCAATTTCTTTGGGATGTAGCATGAACCATTGCAATAACTGGTATATGACCTGCGACTAGGGATGTCCCAATCAGGTTTTTTTTTCACCCCAATCCTGATCTGAGTCCTATGATATTTAGTAAATGCCAACACCAAGTCAGGATCCGATACTTATATACTTAGCCTTAACTTATATTTTCCTGGATAATACAGCTGTATTAAGAAAAAAGCACCTGCATCCAAGCTGTTCCTTAATAGGTATTTTTTCTTTTGTTGAAACAAACTATATACTTTCATATGGCTCTTTCTTATTCTACATATGCTATTGCAACCCTGGCCTACCACTTTCCTTGCCTTAGTAAGTCAGTCTGTGATGCTGCACAGCAGATCCTCATGTACAGCCAGGTTAAGTGTGTGCAAGATGCAGCTCACACTTGGTACCTCTGCTTTTTTCATATTCCTTATGTTGTCACGTAAAATGACAACATAAGGAACAACAATTGTCTGTTTTACTTGCTTTGCTGTATGAGACCCACGAAACTAGTGCACATACCGGCACATTGTAACTTGAAAGTGGAATAAATGTAATGTAATGCAGAGTTGATAGGGCATACCGAGGATTCAAAAACTCCAGATGACTAAGAAAACCCTGATCTTCTATCACGGAGATGAGCTGACTGTCAAGAGTGATGAATTCAATTACCCTCTCTGAAATATTTTATCGTATTAAATGCAGCTCTTTTTTACCCCTTGCTAAACGGTCGTATAGCAGATGTTACATGTTGCCGTTGGACTGCTTTTGCTTTCCAATTAAAAATATTTCCACACTGCAGACATTTTATCCACAGGTTTGCCAGAGTAATGTAACACGTGCATCTGCGTTCTGCCACAAACTGTGCTGCGACTGGTTCCATTTACTCAGTGGGGTTTTTCTTGCCTTCTGTGATGACAAGCTATAAACTAAATCTCTTTTGGCTCTGAACTGTTGGTTGGAAAAACCAAGCACTTTTGTAAGTAGCTTTCAGTGTTTCATGAAACAAAAAATAAAATGTAGAAGATTAATCGATAACCATTTGCACAATATTATGAGTTTCTTCTAATCTTGCTTTTCTAAACATGATGGTAAAGCAATTCTGTTTTTAGCTCTGCAAAGAAAGTTTTGTTTTCAGCTTTGTCTGCTGATTGGTTGGCTGGTTGGTGAACAGGATTACTGAAAAACTACTGAACAGCTTTCCATGAAACTTGGATGGAAGATGAGTATTAGTCCAGAATAGATCCCATTAACTCTATGTGTGGATCCAGATGAAGGGACGGATTCATCAATTATCTTTTCACTATATTTAATATTTTTCAGGAAATAATACATGTATCCTGATGTAAAATATCAGCTGTATTTAGAGGGCTGGCATCTGAGAGTGACAACAATCTGACGCAGATTCAAAATTTGAATCTCGATCTAGCTTGAATGTTATATTTGGCACTGGATTAGGCTCGAGTGAATTAAAGGCGAGTGTTGGGCCATGGCGGCAGTATGTGCTCTACTTAGTGCCACTCTAGTTATATTTGTTGTTTCATCTGATCAATATTGATTATAAGTATAACTAATATTAATATTAATTAATATATATTAATAATATATATTAATAATAATATTAAACAGTATGTAATATTGTCTATATTTATTGCAGTCTTAGCAAACTGCCTGCCAAGACATCCAATCATCACCGCTGAAAACAGCACAACTAGACTGTATAAATTATATCAATCTGGAAAAAAAATTCGCTAGTAGCTTAGTAGCAAAGTAATTAAGGTAAGAAGATAGAAGCTTTTATGGTAGTGCTAGGGGAAAGGCACATTTCTCACTGTCTAGTTGTTTTTTTCCCTCCGCCCTCACCCCAGGGACAAAGCCTGGGCCTCCCCTGGTGCCCTGTTATGTGCTGGGCCTCTGTCACACCCCTTACTCTTGCACCACCTCAAGCCCCTCCACTGTACACCGCACACCATCGTCCCTCTGCTCCTCCCACCCCAGCATCCCCAGCCCCTGCACTCCTGGCCTGCCCCAGTAGCCCCCAAATCTCGGAATTAAGCCGCCTACGCTCACTTCAGCTTGCAGACTCTAATTAAAGAGAGACCCATTAAAGCACAACAGATGCTGAAAATTAAGGGATTATTTAAATGATTCCCGGTCGCGGCTTTGGGTAAGATTAGAGACAAGCGAGGGAGACAAGGGAGAGTGAGAGAGCTGGGGGTGGACAACAGACAAAAGAGGGTTAAAATAACAGACAGACAGTGCCATTTGATTTGAAAATTAACAGTGGAGTGTTTCTCCTTGTTGGTGTCAAATTTGTTGACATTGTTCACTTATTTTCATTTTAAATAATTGTTTGTGCGTGTAAAGACTCACGAGCAACAAAGAAGGGATTTGATGCATGAGAATAAAAAGACCTTTTTGTATCATTAAAGGATTAGCCAGGCGTAAAACTGAATTTTCATTTAACACATTGAAACATTCCCTCATGTTGTAGAACAGAGACTTGACTGGCCAGTGGGCAAGAAGAGGACAGAAGAGGGGTGAGCTGATTTGGGGGTTGTTTTTTTTTTTAGCAAACACAATACAGAATAGGACAAATGCGACTCTACTGGTTCCAAAGAAAATCTGATTCCATGTAAGCATATGAAAAAAATGACCCTACTTCTCACCTGATTTATTATTTAAGTAAACACCTAATGACTGTATAGTCTCAATCGCTAGTTCCAACACCTCTTCAATACAGCATGATGTTCATTTCATCAGATCCGATCAGCATATCCTCCAGCTTCACACTCTCCTCTAAATATGGTCACTTCTGGCTCCAAAAAACAAGATGGTGAAAGTCATAATGCCAAACTTGAGGCTTAAAAAAAAGCAAGTCCACAAACCAAATGGGTTGTTATGGTGTAGTGGTACCGCTGTCACCTTAATTTCACTTGTCAGGTTTGAGTAAACAAAACTACATTTAGGCTCCAGATACACCAAACAAACGTCACAGAACCAGCTCGACTGTTGTCCCCACACACTGCCTGTGTCTCAAGCTGCACCTGCACACACCTGTAGCTAAGCTATAAGTTCTGTGAGACTACTCGTGCTGGCAATTCAACAGCTCAGCAGTGGGGGACATAATGCAAAAACTTGGGCCACAGATGCTCACAGACAGCTCTGACATTGGCTGACAGCCAACCGTTGGTCTGGTGTGCTTCAAACTTTAAAACAACATGCAGACCAGTAGTTTTCCCTTTAAGTTCCCTGGTTGAACACCGTGGACACAATTCTGCTTCTGTTCTGATTTTCTTTGTTAAACTGACAGGGAGATAAAGAGTATATGAAGTGACAGACATCTCAGAGAATGAGCCTCCTATTAGCACAGCCTGGAACCATCTACTTGAGAGCATTTGATCTGCTCTTAACTCCTCCTTAGTTTGTCATTCTGCCAGATTGCTGACACCAGACAATGTTTTTTTTTTCCTTATAGAATGCTCCAAATCATGGGAGTCATAGTTGTTGAAATCTTAAAAAACAAGAGTATTTTTCCTTTAAAATAGAAAAAGAAATACCCTAACCCTAACCCTAGAAAAGTTATTTGCCTTCCCCAGAAGAACTGACCATCTACTGTCTAGTACTGTACTGGATATCTATTTAACTTGAACAGAAAACATCTTTTCTCAGACAGAGTACTCGCAGACAGCCTGAATTGGAAAATACAACCAAGACCGGAAAGCTATAAACTAACCTGTAAGTAGGTCAGGATTTAGGCTCTCTCTGGAGCTGCTGATTTCCCACATTTTCTCTTCTCTTTAGCTTTCCAGGTAGCGGAGAGTAACTCTTTTAAGTTAATGAAATTCTGTTCTCCTGAGCATTTCAGGGAGCAATAAGCCTTCCTTAAGGGCCTGTGTTCAAAATCATTTCATAGTCAAAGAAGAAATTCACCTACTTTATTCTGACACTCACTCATGCAATTCTTGGCTCAACAGCATCACCAAGTGAAGAGAAGACAGGGCGGGAGAAGTCTGTTTCCTTTTCTCCTGCTTTTTAAAAAATCTTTTCACACCTGATGGTTGCTGGGAAGTGGCGATGCCTTCACAGGGCCATTCTCCACTTGCCCGGAGGCCATATACCTAATTAATATTACCAATACTTGAGCATAAAGCTGTCTGCTTTTGAATTCAAATGAGACGCTTCTCCCATCATCCTCCCAGTATTTATGAGCTCATATCCACATGAGTCATGGGCTGTCTTTAATTCAGCTCATTCACAGTACACTCTCTGCACAAAAGCCCAAACCCTACAACTGCTTTATCGCCCTCTTGAGTTGTCGTTTCTTAGCGTCGGCGAGTTTGAAATATTTTAAAACGTTTAAGAGACATCTGGGGTAAAATAACTTTTATATTCAAATGTAAATGCCATTAAATTCTTCTTTGGCTCGTCTCCGCCTCTTGTTTTGTGTAGCCAGAAATAAGCGAGGCCCGCAGACAGCAGAGGCTCTGAATAACAACCTGGATGGACATTTGGCATCACCATTCTCCTCAGTCTAACACTCATTACTTCCCCCTCATTAGAGGACAACTGTTGGGTAGAGAGGCCATTCTGAGAAGGCCGGGATGAACCTCTATCAAAAACTCTGGCCATTGTGCTGCCATATATAGCTGGTGGAGAAAATATAAGTCTAGAGAACTTTCTGAGATGAGTAGACTATGCTATGTGTGCATGTGTTCCTTCCTGGGAGTGTAGCGTGCAGGGTAGCTGTGCATCTGACAGTGATTTTGAGGGGGGCTGGTCTGAACCTGGGGTAGATGGATGACCCCACATCTGGCACTCCCACGGGACATCTGAAAGACGCAGGGCGGGACCGGCCCATGCGCTCCACTGCATCTCAGAAAACTGGGCTCCCCAAATGGCTGAAATGGCTTTGTAAATCTCACCCCTTCTTCACTCCATCCCACACACACACACACACACACACACAAACAAGAGAAGCCTCTGGTAGCTGTAAGAGGGAGGTCCACTGTGCCTCAGCTGTGCGGTTCCCATTGGGAATTTATCTGTCTTAGTGTCCCTTCTGCTTTCTAAGTCCTAAGATCACATTTTCCAAAAACACAACCCTGTCAGAAATTCACACAAACAAATCCGTCAACGGAGCGGTGACTGCAAGTCTGAAACCTACGGTTGTGTTTTTTATCTATAAATCTCCAGTATGTCCAAATATGACCCAATGTTTGTTTTCTTTTTCTAAGTCACTGTGGTGCACATTGTGACTGGTTTCATAGCACAAGTGAACTAGAAATCTGTGAAACATTCAGAACTTTCCCTTGGAGGAAGACTGAGGCGCATATAATTTGCGGACAATTCTATATTTTTCAATAAAAAAAACAAAAAAAAACCCTTTTTGTGAAAAAAAGTTGAAAAAACAAAAGCAGATAAAAAAACAAGATCCAAAAACTTGCAAATAAAATGAACTAAGACCAGTTACAACCACTTGATCAGGTCATTTAGTCAGTTTGGATGTTTTCCATATTGATTTTACATTCGATCAGCTTTGGTGGTCCCAAAAGTTTTTGATGCTCAGCCTTATAATTGCAAGGACAACCCTGATATGGATTTAAGTAAGATTTGTCGCAGCCTTAGAAAAATAAGACTGCAAAAACATTGTGATATTTGGTTTTCTGTGGTATATACTGTGTTACAAAACACTGGTGACATTTTTTTTTATCAGATACCACATGAATAACTTAGTAGATGCTATGCACGTGATGTCACAGTCAGCAGAAGTCACCATGGTTACAACCCCTGATTGACACAAGCACTTGACGTTGCATGTTCTGCAACGTGACATTTCAGATGCTGAATAATATATTGCGCAGCCCTAATAACAATATGTGCGAACACCAGCCAGCCTCAACTTCTAGGGATGTTGGTACGTTTTTTATTGTATTTTGTGTTTTTGACTTTGACTTTGACACACAAATTTATTTGTACCATTCTGCAGCTCATACTCAAAGTTGTAAGACCTGATGCCAGACACCATAACCATGTTTACTATATCTACCCAACAATACAACATCCACGTCTAACTCAGCAAGGCTGCCCAATTCCAATTTAATTAAAATGGCGGGACACACTGTTTGAGAGTAAAAAAAATACACTTTACCAAAACTTTATGAAGTGAGATAAATCATATATCCACAATTCAGATATTGTAAATTTGTCTTCTAAACCAACTACCCACCTCCTAAAAGACTTCCAGCTCTGGTCATTTTTGGGACCTACAATGGTGAAAATTTTTAATTTATCACTTATGACAGACTCTATACCTTCTTAATATATGATTGCTTTGGATGAAACTCCAACCAAATCTTGATCCAGGGTCTTTGAATAATCATCATCCAGCCTCTAACCTCCTGTTCTTTTAAAGAGAGTTGTGTCTCTCCTCAACCTTTGGCCCACATATTTAACTGTAATTTTTTTTAACCTTTTCATGGAGGGTGTTGTATGCCGTGCAGATTGTAAAACCCCATGAGGCATATTTGTGGTTTGTGATACTGGGCTCTATAAATAATTGACCTGGCTTCACACATTATACAACCCAAATGATTTAACCAAAATAATAAGATTAATCCCCCAGCTCTGGTCCAATCGCTTCAAAACTAAGCAGCAGAGCAAAAGCCTGAGCCACATATGTAGATGCTTTCCATATGAGCTATGTATATGTGCATGTCCTCTAATCTTCAATTTGGCAGCATGTCAGTGACTACAGATAGCAATCTCTTAGTGAATGGCACACTCCAGTTATCCGTATTACGCAGGCCTACCCTCATTTTCGGCTGCTTTTCTCTTCTTCCTCCTCTCTGCTCTCCCGCTTTACTTTCTCACTGCCATTTTATCTTTAATAAGAGTGGACAGGCAATTTTAAAATGAGGACCTTTCCATTAATGCAACAAGAATTGACTTTAACATACGATAATGTGCAGGAGTAATATCCCCACCACCTGCCATAGTTTCCATATCAGAGAAAAAGTGCAAGTTTATCTGTAAAACTCCCAATATTCCAAACAAATGTGACATACTGTTGACGGGAGTGATTGCCATCATAAAGCAGCAGGTTGCGGTTATCCATTGGAAAAAAAAAAAAAACTCAAGCTGGAGTGTTTGTGTGTGCAGGGTCATTTCTGAGAAATTATCCAGGTTACTTGGATACCAGGCCTGGGACACGCTGTCACTTTTACACTCAGCTTAAAACACGTGGACAAACTTGCTCACGCATGACGGTTCATGCACAGCAAAGGTAGACCAACGTGCACGCACATACTTACTGACATGCACAAAAATGAGTTTCTCTCTCTCTCTCTCTCTCTCTGTCTATCTCTCTCGCCCTCGCATGCACACACACAGACACACGTACAATCACTCACACCCCTCCCTGCTCCGTCAGCTCAACTGACAGCAGTAATGAGTTTCTTCTCTGCGTAAGCCAACTGGCACCCACTCAAGGGAATTTTTCAGGCTGAATTGCGGCCATTAATCACAATCCCGGGCAACACAGTGCCATCACGTGTGTGGCAAACAGAGATGAGTTCGTGAGGGGAGGGGGCAAGGGGGCTACAACATAACGTAGGAGGGGCTTGCTATGGTGACAAAAAAACAGAGGGAGCGGACTTGTGAGGAAGGAATGAGAACGACCATAAAAAAATTAAATAGCACTTCATGAAGAGAAACGCTTGGTTCCCGCGAATCATCTCTGTCTTGCTGAGGGGAGGTCTGCGCCTTGGTTCACACTGGGCTAAATGGAGGATAAAGACATGAAGTATCAAAAGCCCAGATGCTCTATTCTGTAAATATGAGCTTAATTAGTGGGAGGAGAGACGCTGTAACATCAATCATGACCAACAAGATAGGCGGGACACACTTCTTCTGCACAGCCACTGCATGCCTTGAGGAACTTGTAGCAACGACGTGGACGCAAATCCATGTCCATGTAAACAGGGAAAGAAATACTGTGTGTGTTGATGAGTTAAATGTATGGAGCAAAGGCAGGCAGTGGAATAAAAACTGGATCAACCCAGAGCAGTGACAGCGGCTCTCTGAGAGCATGCAGCATTTAAGATAATGATACAGAGCAGCAGCCGTTAATGCACAGAGAACTGCCATCGCCTCGTTTTGTGACGTCACACATTGTCATTGCCACATACTCTCGTTGAGACAGCTGGGAACTCAAATTCTGCCAGCTATTCTTTCCTTTTCACTATCTTCACTATCTCCCCGCATTCAGGCTGCCAGCTGACTGCGGTCACTGGGAGTATTGCTGCCCCTCTCTGATCCGAGGAACCCAGCACCCCCATCCACATCAAAACTGGCTAATCCTGATGAATTTATGCTAATGTGCAGTCAGTAACCCCTGGCTCTTTTTGTACGCACATGTGCGACCCCTCCATCACGCCCACCGCTCGGACTCTGGTTCACGTCAATTCACCAGGAGAAATAACCACGGGGATGAGGAGCAGAGAAGGAAGAAAGAGGAAAGGCAAGTGTAGGCCCTGTCATAACCACTTAGTGTTACAAGACAGTGGGTGAGAAATGAAAGCCCTTTGTCTCTGCCTCTACCTACAGCCTGTGTGCAAACAAAAGACTGTGTAGATACTGTATTTGTTATGATGGCATATCTGTTCCATCAGATAATGAAATACCATTTTCAGGATTTGAGTGAACAAAGAGCAGCCTTGGATTTACATAAATTGTGAGAAACATTTATTTTTCTTCCACCATCCCAAGACAAGGGCTTATGAGCAATGACAGAAAATACTGGCTTTGTCTCTGTAGGGATTTTTAATTGTAAATCAAATACCTGTTAATTAAATTTGGATTATCAACTGACTCATTGTGGCTCCAAGTATACAACTTTGATTACTTTTATGGCTGCAACAAATGATTACTGTCATTGTAGATTAATCTGCATATTTTCTTGAATTAGTTGATTAGTCTATAAATTGTCAGAAAATGATGAAAATGTCAGTCAGTGATCCCAAAGCTCATGATGACATTCCCAAATGTCTTGTCTTGTCCACAGCCCAAAGATATTCTGTTTAATTTCAAAGAGGAGGCAAGAAATTAGACAAGAGTCGCACTTAAGAAGCAGGAATCAGAAACCTCTTAATTCTTTATATTTCAGACCTTTCAACTGATTTTTACAGTAGTGTAGTGACTTGTGATAGCTGGTGATTAATTCAAATGTCTGTTCTGGGTTTCTGTAGAAACACGGCGACAGAAACCCTTGGGGGTCTCCGTGGAAAAGGACCAACTCCATCTGTAGACAGAAAAGTCTCATTCTCAGGTAATGAAAACACAACACAGTTTTTTTTGTGATACACAAATGAAAATTTAATTATGAACATTATATTTCTGCCAAAAAGATCCTTCTATATCCTTCACACTGGACCCTTTAAAGTCTTTTTCTCCCAACTGACACTAAATTACCATAAAACACAGTTGATGTTGCATAAGAGTTCTCTAACTGAAAACCAACACTGTGGATGTCTCGAAGCAGTCCCGCACACACGCATCTATCTGCTATTACATGTGATGTAAACTAATGCCCTCGAATCACAAAGGTTGCCACAGAACACACAGGCAGCCTGCAGCGGTGGTTCTCTCTGACTGTCATGCTCTCATCTCATCTATTCCCTGCAGTGCATGGGAGGAGCACAACCATAAGCTGTCAGACATAAGCACATATCACCGGCTCTTCCAACCTGCCATCAGCCAGCTAACCCTCTAAAACTGTCTTCCCACTCACAAATAATGCCTATGCTGGCAAATGGAGAGGGCTATTACACTACTCGCATCATGTTTCATCTTTTCACGCTGTGGCAATGAAATGGTCCGCCTTACAACTTACTAACGCATGACATGAAACCACTTCTGTAAAAAGAAGAAAAAAAGCGAGATACATTCATAAATATGATTAAAGACTGCAGTGGGATGGTTGACACCAATTCTTTATACGGTTATGAAGTAAACACTTCTCATCCCCTGAGCAGCTACCGAAGGACGGCCAGTTGAATCACCTCTTAAGATGGATCCTAAAACTGCTGCTACATCACTTTAGGTGGGAATTCAATTAAATGCTACAATGCTTTAAGCAAAAGAAATACAAACATATGTTGATGTGTAGAAGGAGAGCACACTGCAAATTAATTCCTGTTTTTCACTCATACAAGTTCCCGGCGTGTGCAGGCACTGACCGTGAGCCCATGCCACAGCGTGCACATGTCCGTGTCGGTGCGTTTATTTGATGTTAAGCGTAGGTAATGCGCATGTTACAGTGAGGAATTACGAGAGTGGGGTCAAGGGAGCGGTTTTCCGGCATGTTCTAACGGCAGAGGCGTGCTTCTTCAAGCTAAGCGAGCCCGCCGCTGTTGCTTTGCATCCTGCTGCTGCCTGTCGAAAAGCTGCCGGGGTCAGGAGGTCACGGCACAGCATTGGAATGGAATGTTCCTTCCTGGTTCAAGGTCCAGTCTCCAGAGCCAGAGGGGCCCAGAAATCATTTGAGACCACCGACACATGCGCCATCTATTTCACTTGCTCCCCCCCCTCCTCTTTCATCTGCTCCTGCCTGCTTTACTGGTGGCAGCTTACCTCTGATCACTCAAATTAAAGCTGCAAAATCGCTAACACCTTTACGTTATGTTTACATTATCTGCACAGTCAAGGAAAACAAAGGTGATTAGGGGAATATTGTATAGCACATTACAAGCTGTTTGAATCAATACACTTGATATTTCGGGCTGCAATTATATTTGTTATTGACAAATATAGAGACTTTCTCTGAAAAGTTTGAATATTTCAATATATGTAGCACACAAGCACCCATTTTCTGCCGTTAATGGCCACACTTATGGGTGCTTGCAAGTTTATTGTATTTGTTAGTACTAGTCGTAGTTCCTTTCAATTTTTTTTTGCATGTATGCCATTAAAACTTTATCATATTGCCAAGACACATTTTGGAGCTCTCCCAACTAGTCATGATGTTCTTGCAGTGAAAAAGATATGTCCACAGTGAGTAAAAATGTGACAGGAGCAACAAGATGCCCAGAAGTTGCTTTGGGTTCTGAGCATTAATCAATTACCTGTTTGGTCAATAAAATGAAAATAGTGAAAAAATGTCAGTTACACTGAGGTAAACCTTTCTAACACACTGAATGACAGGAAAAAATGAAAAAGCACAACAGGTCTCCTTTAAGTCTCAATGATCAACACTGAACATTATAATTATGTGCAATAAGGTTCTTAAACATTTTGTGAATCATCAAATCCCTAAAAGTGATATGTGCTTACAATATTAGAGAGACTGAAAACAGGTTGTCAGGAGGAAATGGGCCATCCCAGAAATCTTTCATCCTACGCCAGCAGCTACCTCTTCTAATTGGTTCCTGTGGAATTCATTTCATCCCTGGTGTCCGACTCCACACACAGTAGAGCCTGACAGCCTTTTAACCTCAAACACTTCAGGTGCTTTGCCCTGTGAAGACCATGAAGAAAACATGGTAAAGACTGATTCTTACTTTCAGATGCAGATCCTTAAGAGTTTATGATTTTACAGTAGATGTTTAATTTCACAATATGATTTTAAGATGAACACTGAAGCATCTTTTCTTCCTGCAATCTAACAGTTTCATTCTTGCCCTCTCTTATGGTTCCCAGCACACAAATGCCAATTAGCCTCCACCAAAACAAAAAATAAACCTTCCGATGGGAAATCTGTGTTATTTACATTTTGCATATCAGCAGGTAGCTGGCTGGTCGCTGACATTTCTTAAAATTGCCAGTTTTCTTTGACATCTGAGCAATGTTGGCAACCGCAAGTATTCTCAAACCATTCCAACAGCAATTGTCTAGTTGTGTATTACATGGATCAGTAAAGAAAACAACAGCAGGATTTAAATGAGGTTAAAAACTACATTGTTATTCACAGAGACTAACTGTTAAACCTCCAGGGAAAAGAAGAAAACAGATGACAGAGATAAATAAATGTCCTTTCTGAGTGAGTGAAAATGTGCTTATTTTGCTCTTGTTGTTCCAGGCTGCTGCGTTGCTTGTTTGGGAAAGGGCAGGGTTAGAGCTGTGATGCCGTGGCAGGTTTGGGCCACCTTATTTCATTGCCAAAGCCAAGGTCACTGTCACTGCCCTGGGGCCATCAGGCCGGGGGATGGGTCCCCACTGGGGAATGAGCAGGAGGCTGAGTGATGGAGGAGGGGAAATGCAATGGAGGGAGAATAAAAAGAAGGGGAGGGGTATTCTGCCCTAGCACATACAAAAAGGTCACCGTTTCCCAGATAAGCCCCCCTCTCCATCGTCCAGCCCCTCATGACCTCTGACCCCTCTATTTCTGAGTCAATGCTGAAACAGAGTGAGGAAAAGGGGGAGGGAGGGCGCAAGGGGAAACACACCCACCCAGAGTCAGCGGTGACAAAAGGGGGCCTCAGCCGCGGCTAGCTGAGTCGGTCAGGGGAACAAACGCTCAGGCCACTATCACAAAGCAGAGCCACCAGAGGCTGCACATCTCTACAGCCTCTGCCTGTTCACAGCCACTCCACGGCCCTGCATTTCACGACTAACAATAGGTGCTGCTCAGCTCCGAGAGGTGCCCCAACACACACAAACACACATACATGGGCTAGAGGAGGGAGAGGTAGCTGAGGCCCAGAGGAGAGCTGCTGCCTGCCCATCACTGGCTGGCTTTTGTCTCCGACTCTTCTGCTTGTTGGCCATCGCAGAAAGATTTCCCAATCCCCACTTAAACCGAATGGGAAACAGCACTGAGAGGGTGTTTGTGTTTATATTTGTGTGTCGGGGCCTAACCCTAACCCTAACATTACAAGATAACACTATTAGGTTTGCTATTACCTCGACGACAAATAAAACTAACTTGTGTCCGTTTGAGCACATGCGAAACAAAATGTCTGCCAAAGGAGAAGACAGGAAGAAGGAGTTTTGGTGTTTTTATTGGTGGATGGTGCAGACCCCGTAAAAGCTTTTAACTGCACAATCTGGCCATAAAGGCTCTGTTAAGTGTAGTGAAGCGCGGTGACGGGGCAGTGGTGAGAGCTCGCCAAGCACCCGTTGAAGCCCGGAATCATAGGAACACCAACATGCACCCGCATGTCGCTGTGCCTCCATCGTCAATTCAGTGACCTAACGCACAACCTCACACTACATAGGATTAAACCAGTGCCTTAAAGAAGTGAGGACCAAACAAAGTGCCAGTTTTGTGTTCACTCTAAGAGACTGAAAATTCAAACACACTCTTCCGAGGGGCCAGGGGACCTTAAGATGACGAAAACACACACATACTGCTGCATTTGCAGACTGGTCCGCCCCGTCCAACCTTTGGCCCGGCCTCTGCTCTCCCTCCTTTCACCTTTCACCTCTATTACTGAGGAATTCCTCCCATGAGCCTTAAAAGTGGGCAGAAGGAATTTTAGGCCCCCTTTTCATTTGTTTGTTTGAGAATAGTAAGGGTGGTCCGCAGACATCCGGAGACCAACACACAGACAAACACACACACACGCCACACAAACACCCACCAGTCACTGAACTTGAATTTCAACATAGACCTTGTGCAGGTAGAGCATCTTTGTTTTAATCCATCTCACTTAAAACTTATCAGACCAGCACATTTCTTCTTAATTTATGCTTTATTTAACCAGGGGGTCTCTTGAGATTAAAATCCCTGTCTCGAGGGAGACCTCACCTAACAGCACACCTGTTACAGTTTAAATAGGAATAAAAAAAAAAACTACATACAGGGAGTACAAACATCAAACACAGAAGGAGACGAAATCCAGCTCAGTAAGGCAGCTGCATTTCTACGTAATATAGACAAAAAAATCACATGCTACTCAGTTTTGATATAAGAACTGTCACAATCAACCCACTGACAAGCTATTTAACACTGCTCTGTCGGGCACAGAAATAAAAAGACATTGTCTGAATGGGCATTATCTAGACGATCAGCTACAGTGAACACAGCTGATGAGAGCAGCTGCTAGATGTTTTGCACAGTAGCAGCAGAGGGCATCCTGCAAAGACTGGGTCAACGTATACTCGTGCCTTTGAGCTAAATATGTCTGATAAATATATGTTTAAAAAACACCAATATAAGGAAAATGTTTGCAAATCTGAGAAATAATTACACAAATTAAAATGTGATTCTAGGCCAGGCTGTTTTTAATCATTTGGCTGTTGATTACTTTCTCACATTCATTGTTTTTTATCACATTTTCAGTGATGAGCAGAATTAGATGCAATTATGTTTCATTTTCTATCTTCAAACATTTGAAAAATTGTTTCTATTGCAGGAAAGGCAATCGGGTACTACTAGTTAATCTTTTTGTTGTGTTTTAAAGAGGGAAGCAGGACGTCAGAAGTAGTAAGAGGGCATTGATCTTACCAAGATGGTTATAAATATACCTGGCTACTTGCCAGCTTGTCTTTCCAAACAACAAATGTAAATGGAAGGAAATGAAGGAGTACAACTGAGGATGTGTGTCTATAATTTTGAAACAGTACCACTCAGCCTCCAACCAAGATTTTTCTCTTTCTTTTTTCTGGTTATGGTCACAACATCCGATTATCTCAGTCTTATGCTTTGTATTGTACAACTGTTATTGATTCAGTTTATTGCTATGTTCCAATCTCTACCTTCCCTCTATTTTCAGGTTCTCTTTTTACCATTCTATAGGTCACATTCATCTTAAACTGAAAAATAGCGAATCAACTTGTCTTGTACGGTCTGACCTGAGTTTTCTGTGTATGTATGTATGTATGCCTGCCTTTCGTTCATATAAAGTACAAGTGTGTATTGTCTTCCGCTTGTGTAAAAAACAATTAAGCACAAATCTTTAAGGCGATCTATAACCAAACATATACCATGATTCCATTTATCATATCCCGCAGTGAAAGACATACATAGGATTAAAGTAATGTAAAACATAATGTCGGTGCGCCTGGGGGAATAAGCGAAAAGCTTATTTGAGCAGTTCAATATTTCCATCGTCCAGCTCTTCAGTATCCCTTCTTCTGTTTAGTGGCTCGATTCGCCAAGTGTTGTTGTTTGCACAGGCAGATATCTTTAGAGCACAAGGGTGCCTGTTCTGCACCGCACAGTATCATGAAGCAGCTCCCCACGAACATCAACTTGTTATAGCTCTCCCGGCGTATCTGTTCTCTGTGCATGGCTGAATTCCTGTCAGCACAGCTCAACATTTAAGCACACTGGTGACATTTGCGCTCTAGATTTAGTTGTGTGAGCTGTACATTCCTTACATTTGGGAATATACGAGATTAAATTAATGTAATTCTGTATAAATTAGCAAGTAGAAAACTCTCACTTGGTTTGGAAATCTAACCAAAACCAAATTTTGCATTGCACCTCTCCGTTCCCCATTGTGTGAAGACATACAGCAAATTGAGACAATAAGGCACACTATGAGCTGTGTGGGATCCCTTGCTGATTTTCCACTGCTTCAAGGTCAATGACTTGCCATCTTCAGAAATAATCTCCCCTTCCCCACAGGAGAGCTGGACAAGCTTAAGCATTTGTCAATGCAGATATCCAGGGCTGGCATGAGGGACATTAAGTGCTTTTTATTCAGCTCCTTGACAAAAAAAGAAAATAACAATAGAGGAGAAACAGCATATTTATATCCAAGACAATTAGATTTGCAGTTGTTGACCCTTGCTTCTGCACAGAGTGTAGGAAAGGATACGCTTCGAGTAGTAATCAAATCTCTTATTCGTTGTTGCCACTTCTAAATCAGCTCAAACAGAGCAAGCATAATGACATCTGAGTATTGAGTGTGCAGGTGAACAGTAATAAACCAGTTTCTGCTGTAATTACACAACAGAGGTCAGAGCTCTCCTCCCTTCAGCCCTCCTCATGACTACAGAAGGGGGAAAAAAAAAAAAAAAAAAACGCCCTCTGCCTCAATCCTTCTGACGCACTTGGTGGACAGATGGAGGGGTGCTGACCACACAGCGGGAGCGAACACTGTGATTTAACATCAGCCACATACCTGCCCAAAGGAAGGAACAGGGCACCCAGAGACCACGTGAGCATGCACAAGACAATATGAATGAAGTGTACCATATCAATCGGTGATTCTATATTTGCTTTGGGGCATGAAATGGCAATACCATATACATTTTCCCAACTTTCTAATGCAACGATTTAAAACATTTTTCGCATGAAACAATCTTGTTTGGGTTTTTTTGCGAGCATTAAAAGCAAACGCCAAGTGGCTTTGTGTCAAAACGAGCTTTAGTTGGCTAATCTGTATGACAGTGAGATGACTTGCTTCGTGTGGAGTGAGTGGAGAGGAGTAGGAGGGGGACAGCTCAAGGGCGGGGTTTGGCTGGCAGACAAAGGGAGCTACAAGGAGATGTAGGGATGGAGCTTCAGCATTCACCCAGGCAGGAGGCCATGAAAGGGGTGGGGACAGGAAGGTCTGAGGGTGATGGAGAGCCACCATCGACTCTCCAAACACACGCGCACGCACACGTACGCACACTCTCGCGTAAGCTAACATGAGCTGCCCATAAATCACTCTCACTAACTGTCTGAGTGGCTGCTAGCAGCAAGCCATCCGCGCAGCTTTAAAATGCGGCAACTTCTCATCTTCTGCCACAGCTACAGAGATGTGCATTTCTGTGAGACATTACACTTATTTACATTTACACCCCCGAAAGGAGTTAAATTCACACAAACGAGAGGCATGGGTATAAACGGAGACACTTTTACAGGCATCCTCTGTCTTCTCCCATTTCATCCTTTACAGCCCCCTGGGTTCCTCTTTTTCATTAAAGTCTCATTCAGAAGCCTACCATTATAATGGCAGCACAATTCACCATGACAATCTCAGAATTAAACAAGGTGGAAATGATCATCCAGCAGCCAAGGGCTCTGTATCAATACTGAAGTAGTGTCTAAAATAAATAACATGTATAATACACAGTTATTATACTTTCACTTATTGCATTTTTCATGATTTGTGTTTTCACCCTCCTCAGGTTTCGCACTGACTTTGCCTTTTCTCAGCACACTTCATATTGTGTTTGCCAATCTTTTCAAACTGTCCCTGAGGTCAATTGTAGTCTTCCCAAATGAATGGGACAGGCAAAAAAAATAAATTATTTCCTAACAAAGCTTCAACTCTTTCCAATTAATTCCAGACAAACAGACAAAAGCAAGTCATTTCAATTGATCCTAAAAGCTATTTTGTTTCAGGGGGGCTTTTGTGGTGTGTTGCCTGGTGATGCGGGTGTGCTGTGGGGGAGGGGCGGAAGCCCTGGCCGGGCCCACTGTACCAGCCTTGTCATTCATCCAAATGATGAAAAGCTTCCTGAACGTAAGCTAATGAGGAGGTCCTGCAGAAACCGAGGAGAGAGAGAGAGTGAGACGGAGAGGGAGAAACGGACACTCAAAGAGATAACATTTAGGAGGAAAAAACGATTTTTCTGGACCAACCGGCGATTTAGAGGGGCAACGGGGAGTCCGTCCTACACCAGACCCCGACAGTGAGCTCACACAAATGGTTGTCAAGCAAATGAAAAAGTGAAATTTATCGAGGGAGGTAGTGTTGAGGCTGAGATGGAGGCTTTATACACTGAGAGGGCTATAAAGAGGCTTCAGTAATCACACCACCCATTGCATCACAGTGGTGCAAGTCAGAGCTCTTGTTGTGAGAGGGACTGTAACACAGCAAATTACCTCAAAAACACAAAGAGAGCAAACACTTGGAACAGAAACAGAAACAAATACAAGTCACCGATTTTGTTTTGGGCCATTTCTCTTCATAAACAACATGAGCAAACACTTCCTTAATTATTGATGCCATGCGTCCCAAACAAGGGAGAACAAATGGACCAGTGATTGTCCCAGCGCCTGTATACTACTTTACAAGATTAAGCTCCTTCAAGACTTTATATTAAAGACCCAAAACATAACAGTTTGATAAATTGAGGCTTGATCAACAGGGGAGCACTTCTGTTCTGAGCCAACAGGAGCCTGGAGGTTGATGAGTGTAAGAAACTGAGCACTGAAGGACGATTTTTCTAATCTAAGTACAGTAAGGAATCACCTGTTCCCACCGATTTCCCAAGAAAGGAAAGCCTTTATGAGTGATGGAAATAAACCACCACAACTAATGGATGTTAATTAATGAATTAATTTTACTTCTCGAAGAATTCAAGCACAACAGAACAGTGCAACTCAAAACACATTAAAATCTACTGTGAAATGCCAGCATTGCTGTTTTATGGCAAACCTTACAAAATACAGAGGATATCAGTGGGCAATGAAGGGTAACATGGGGACAATTTACAGTCAGGGGTTCCTGTCTTGTGACTCCCTCTGAAGGGTCCCTGGAAAATTATTTTCACAGTGATGGCTTCTTGCTGCCTTGATAGAAGTGAGACTCCATTAAGAAGGTGCAGAGCATCATTATAGCTGAGCCTTTACTCATTCAACGACTCGTCAAAATCCTCCTCAAAAAAACTCAAAAGGTCAGAGGTCAGGGGTCAGAGTGTGACTCTTGGTAATCCAATCCTTCAATCCTTTGAATCAATGAAAGTCACAAGGAAGAGACAGAAAAAGGTCTGCAGGAGCGCAGAGCCCAGACAAAACAGAATATTTCCACCATGAATGGTTTTGAACTTGATGTGTGCTGCTGGTCAGGTTCATTCACTGAGATGAAATCTGTATTCACATTCCACATTCAGTTTCTCAGAAACACAAGGTTGCTCTGCGATTGCATAATTATTCACTTTCTATGCTCCCATACAGTATTGAAGCCTTGAATTAAAAATAGATTAAGGATCAAATCAAAGAAAAATTTGTGAGGCACGATGGACAGTAATACGATGAGTCATTATTTTATCATTTGCAACCATTAAGTCAGATTTTAATGAATTTATAGTGAACCAGATTAGTGAGGGACAGTGTTGTATGGTTTATGGGTGGCTGTGTGCGAGAGGAATTGAATTGAATTGCTGCATCACTCCACTCTTTCACAACATCAACAAAAACTGCTGATTCTCACTCTGATTCAGAAAAACACAAAGCCAAAACTTTATTTGAATAACATGTGAATGCTACCAGATATTAATACTATAAATATGAAGGAAAATCTGATGACTTTCCCCTGCAGCTGAGTAATAAATGTGCGAACACAGTGGCTATGATCTGACCTTTAAAGAAGAAAGAACCTTTGCGGACGCCTTAAAAGGTTGCATGTGTTTGACGGCGCAAGCCACTGAGCTGATGTGACTTTTCCCTTCGGCCAGTGAGACATCCATGCTAACCTCCCTACATCCCACTGAGTGGAAAAGCTGTATTGGCCACAACAGCACAGCAGTATACTGTCTACACACAGCCCGGGAATCAACAGGCCTTTGCAAGCCTTTGTCCATCCCTGTGTTACAGAGCATATATAACAGAGCATTCAAAAAGTCTTAACTCAGCACAGGGTGTACAGTATCACTAAAGCTGCCGCTGCAACATCTCAGCATGTCCACAGAGGAATGCGCACATCCTCGAGGCCTTTGATTTAAAGTGAGTTGAGACATTCACTGTATGTGTGCGAGAGAAAAGAGAAGAAGTGCGTACAGAGCGTCAGACTGCCTAACTGTGATATAAGAAATGTTATAAATGAACCATGGCAACACCGCCAAGAACTCGACGTTGAAACAGAATGACTTCAAACAAGAGATCCGGTGGTCAAGCCAGAGAGAATCTGTCTTGATGCCTCGACCAGTGAGAGGGCTGCTGGGCCGCTTCAAGCTTACTGCACTCTTACAAAGCAGCTCGGAGACTCTCAGCGGGAGCGCTTGTTAATGCTAAACTCAAAGGCTTGAATTTCTAAGCAGCGCTGTAGATGAGCATCAGAAAGTTCATTACACTGAGAGAATGATATTAAAATATTCAAATTACCCCACAGCCAGGGATATTAAACACATTTACAACCAAGCAATACCCCAATGACTGGGACTGGACTGAAATCTGATTGCTTGAGGCACTTTTTCAATTACAATGTTTACATTTGTAGGGAACACAGATAACAAATTAATCAAACTTAAGTAACCATGTTGGCTGCATTACTGATCTGTTGACTGATGCAAACAGGTTCAACAAGCTGTATGAAATTAAAACAAAGAAATGTATTCAAAAAATAGCCAGATGAGAGGCTTGTGTGATTTTACAGGGGGTTGTATGCAGGACTTTTGGACTTTCTGATGCCATTTGGCAACCAGTTACCTTTAGACAGAGACAAGCTAGCAGTTTCCCTCTGATTCCAGGATTTATGCTAAGCTAAGCAGGTACGTGTTGAACTGACAGAGGAACTGAACTTCCCAATTGTAACTCTTGACAGCACAGCTGATAAGATTCTTACCACAATGTCAAACTAATCCCATAACTGATTAAAACTGAATGCATGTTTACATACAACAAAATGTGAAATGCATCAATAGAGACAAAAGAGGAGACTTACTGGCTGCCTGAATTCGGGCCTTGCGGCTCACCACCAGCCCGAAAGAATTCTGGGCCACGCACTCGTAGTCGCCCTCATCAGATGAGCTGTCAGATTTGGTCTTCTGGAAGTGACTGATCAGGAGCGAGCCATTGATGAAGGTGGTGTGATGCTGGTCCTGAGTTAACAGCAGGCCGTTGTGCCTCCACTGTATTGTAATTGGGGGGAGGCCGTTCACCTGGCAGTGGAGCATGAGAGGCTGCTCCTGTACAGCGATGATGTCACTGGGCTCCAGTGTGAAGGAGAGCTCCGCTTCACACATCACACCTGAAGAGACACAGGTGCGCATGAAAATCGATTATTAACCTTGTAAACAATAGTCACAACAAGATCTCAAGGTCCATGTTGTTAGCTTGTTCACATTTTTCACGTTTTGCTTGTAAACGTGTCAGTTTTCGATTCAACAATAAATAAGTTCATATGTACACCTACACTTAATGATTGGAAATGAATGTTGAACAGTATAATATCAGCCCAAACAAACTGATGTATCAGTTTTACAAACTAAAACTTTATAAATATGTTTGCCTGCAGGTTGTGTTTGCTTGTGGGAAAGATAGATAGCCTATAGTATGTCAGTGTCCAGCTCTGTGCACAGGATTGTCGAGTTGCGGTGCATATGAGCACGAAAGCTCACAAACGTACACCAGACCACAGAGCACTTTAAAAGTGATGAGTGAATTCTAAAATCGACTGGAGGCAAATGCAAAGAAGCTTAAACAGGGTTTATGTGGTCGCTATTTGTTCTCATTAAGACTCCGGTTGTAGCACTCTGCTGCTGATGAGACATACACTGTTTATCTTTTACACCATACTGATTATTTCATAACACACATTAATCATTTCATTCAATCCTGGTATGTACTCTGAACATACTGAAGTTGTATTCACTCATCCATTTACTGCTTTAATACTACTCTCCAGGGTCAGAAGGAACTGCAACAGTTGCGGCCTTAATAGTCATTTCAATAGCCACACTTCCATTCAAATGAACATGAAGACTGCTCCTCATGGTCAGTTACTGATAGCAGCTCAACAGGCCTAGCGGCTCACACATAAAAAGCCCTGACCAAGCCCCCTCCTGGCTACTTTCACGAGGGAATTCATAGACTGTGGATTGAATTCCCTCGCGTCATTTGTACTCTTGTCCCAGACAAATACACATACGCAACCTCTCCAAGTTAAGTGACAGCAACTTTATCATAGCTGTGACCTTGTCTTTTTTTTTCAGCTCTAAACATAAACTACTGCGTTACTAAAAGCTCCAGATCAGTTATATTTGTTTCTAGTGATGCTTTCCACTTTACAACAGTGTGATGGTGAGATTATTTTACATTTACAGTGTCTGAGAGAAGAGTGGGAGAACAATAAATAAAGGATGTAAACAGCCTGACCTGTCTTGGTACTATAAAAGAGGAGCTTAGTGGGCTCTCTTGGTATCATGTTTCAGCTGCTGATGGACTAAGCACTACCAGTCTCTGCCCCAGGCCCTGGAATCTGGCGAGAGGGGGGCTAGGGGAGGGCAGAGAGGGAGGATAAGCACAGGGGTCAAAACAGAGAACCTCCGGCTTCATCCCTCAAATTCCAGCCAAGAAATACTTCCCTTTAGGTGCAGACAAGGAATTCTTTGACACACTCCTGCATGAAGATCACATATGGGGCATAATGCAAAGAAACATTTCCTCTTCCTCTCCCCTCGCTTGGTATCCCTTCTTTAATGTGCCAACCCCCTTCCCTTTTTTTCACTCAACAAGCACGGTAAGTAAATGGCCATGGGACCAGAGAGACATCAGTGCTACCACTTGTGAAAAACAAGGGGGTGGCGGTGGGAGAAATATTTAACCCTTAGCTGGCAGGCGGTGATCCCGCTGCCTGGGCTGCTGCTCTCCAAAATGATGCTGCCCACTGAGCCGAGTCTCCTTTGGTCCAACAATGATCACATGTGTTCACACAGGAAGCGGCAACTAGGGGGGAAATAGCATGCAGCCACACATCCACTCAGTCACACTTTATGATTGATCAAAACAAGGATAATTCTCAATGTAAAGTAAGTATTTTATACATACATTTGGGTGTTACATTTAACCTTTCTCTGGACTTAAACATAGCGGAGGCCTTTTATTTTTAGCTTTTAAAGCTGTCAAATGACATCGGTGTTATCAAGCCTTGCAGCAAACAGGATACTAACACTACAGTGCTCCATGTTACAATGTCATTGATTCGGGGTTGATTAAACAGTTTATTGATGTTGTATTTACTTCCTCATGACTTCAATTAATAAGCATTTCCTCTGTTAGCTAGAACACTGTTAAGCTTCTCGGGCTTTGCCTTTCCTAATGAATAAAGGATGTTGCTGGACCGACTGGCTAATGCAACCCTGAGCTCTGGGTGGGTGGAGGGTTACAAACAATCATGTGAAAAAGGTCAGAGAAAATCATTTTTGGAGGCAACACTGGAAACATATGACAGATCCATTGAGACGAGGGAGATAAGAGCCAGATTTTGAACTTTGTGTGGTTTAGGTTCAGGTCATCTGTAAATGCTGAGCATCCAGAGAGGAGAGCACAGCTGCAGAAACCTGTGGCAAGAACATGCCTATCCACTAAAACACATGTTCACAGACACAATTCAACACAGCCATGGATTTTTCATGGTTAGATAAGGAGACAGACATACACACACACACACACACACGCACACACACACACTCTAATGCTCTTTTCACCGAGGAAAGAGACACTAGCATGTAGGATTACTGGGTGAGACCAGAGACAAGTGTTGGCTAAGCGTGGCTCATGCTCTGGCTTACTATTGACAGATAAGTGTGGCTGGCTGGCACAAAGGTTTACTGCTGCAACTGTAAAGTGAGGATCACCCAGCAGCTACCGACAGACAGATGTAGTTAGCAGACACGAGCACCACTGATGGAGCTAACTGAGCATTAAGAACGCAGCTACTTGGCATCACAAAGCCTGATGAAATAACTGTTTTGGAAATGATCGGTTTTAAGTGTTTGTATTTTATAAATGCTACATAATATGACGTTGTTGATGGAATCTTACAGACTTACAGACTTAACATTGCTTAAATCACTAAATAACTTTGTTGTCTCTCCTTGTGCCACATTTCCACACAGCTTTGTTTTGTGCCTGTAATTACAACATACACCCATACAACCGTTTGTTTGTTGGCTGGTTGTTTCGTCAGCAGGATTACACAAGAACTGCTGAAAGGATTTCAATAAAACTTGACTGAAGGATGGGTTGCCCCCCCTCGTGCTAACCAGCTAGCCCCTCACCAGTTTGTACCCCGAGAGTTGATAGACAACAAACAACACCAACACTCCCCCAGTTCTCCGTCAGTCAGTCAACAGGACAGCTAACTGCGCGGCTAACTGAGCTAAGTAGAGAAAAGCAGCAACAGGTGGAGGCAGATGGCCTTTACTCTTGTGACATATTGCCCTCTATTTGTTTGGAGTATTAATTATCTGTTGGCCAATTCTTACATATTGCACCTTTAATTTTTTGTTTCCTATGTACATCACATGAACAACCTGTTTTACTCTATACGACAGGCTGCTGCAGCTATATGTTGGGTTTGTTTTGCATACGGAATGAGAACTGCGGACTCCAATGATCTGACTGAACTGTGGATGGAAGCAGCGTTTCCACTTCAGAAAGGATTAAGTAGGAATAGATTTACAAACTTATTAAGTATTCCTTTAAAGGTGTCTTCCAGCATGCAGTGCAAAAGTCACATATTTGCATTCTGATCAAGTAGAATGTGCATGGATGAAACACCAGCCACCAGTAAGAATGAACTATTAAAAAGAGCATCCACAGAGGAACTCTATTTCTTTTTTCATAAGTTTTAGTGGGAGTGTTTTATTCGTTATTATTTTTTAATATAGTGTCTGGCTAAAAGGCAATATTTGTTCTATTTCCAGGGGGACGACTACGCATGCAAGCATTGATACCTCCCTCCCAGGCTTCTGCTTGATGAATTATTAATCAATACTCTTCCTCTCTTGCTACTTTAATACTCATGAGCATGTAGTTTCACATACTCCAATACTCATCTGTTATGAAAGCAGCTCAGTGATGGTTATGCAGAAGTCACAATATTAAAGGCTACAACAGTAAAATGCAACACAAGAATGCTGAAAATCAGCCCACATGTTGGCATGATGGGAGATGTAGGACAGCTGCGGCACAATTCACCTTCTCCACTGTCGATGTGCAGTAGTCTTCCCTCACAGAGGTATTCACCTGTAGTATTACAGTCCAAACCCTCATACTAATACACCAAATACATTCTGGCAGTATTGGATTCAAATAAATGTCATCATACTTCATTAAATAGTTGTGAAGTTAAGTTAAACTTCTCAGGGTTTTTCTTTGCTTCAAGTTTAAACTCACACTGTCTTTTATTCTGACACTTGAAAGACTCAAGCTAACTCAGCCAATCCATCAAATGCAAACAATTACCCTTTGTTAACTGCAGCTGAGATCCTCCGAAAGATCTGTTGCATTTTATCTGAGTTTGATCTCTTTAGACCACAGGAGATCTGAGGCAGATACTCCTCTTATTGCTGCCTTCACTCTCATCAATTCTGCTTTTAATGTCATAAAAAGGGTCTTTATCTGAACTGAGTCGAAACTCTGAGGCAGAGAGAGCACTTGAAAGAGCTCCTTCTTTAATGTGATGTGTAAATCGGAACTGCATCCATCACAGAGCCATGTTTCTGAAGTATTTGTTCCCAGTCCTCTGACTGAACGTGTTATGAACCACTGTGCGCAAGCCTTTATGATTCCAGTGGGGGCCTTTGTGGGTCCCTGTGTGGTATGCTTTGCAAATACTCAATACTCTCTCCTGCCTTTGAATTAAGGGGCCTCACATAGAGAGAGAAACTGTCTATCATAGTGAACAAAGGGCCAAAAAAGGAAAATTTGAAAAGGAGGAGAGGGACAGTCTTGACATTTAATCTGTACAAATATTCTCCCCAGCAGGCAATAACCACAGTCTTTTAATCTATCCCCACAGCAATAACCACTGTCATTTCACCCAGGCATGGGGTGGTGTGCTGCACCGACCCATCAGGGACATCATCTACTTCAGAAGTGCCCTGGTATGATATGAAACTCCATCTACTGCTGAAATGTGTCACCTTTTAAAGTTAGCTTCAAGAGTTAAGGAGTGGGACATTATGACCACGTTAAGAGATAGAGGCCACCGTGAACTGCAACTCAAAAGGCTGTAAGCCCGTCACACTACATAGCTTAGTATCTCCTTTAAAGGTGCACTGTGTAAGTTTGGGGAACAAATTTTAATCAAGAGAGAAAGAGCTTCACTGATCAAACTGTTTTGATGCCTCACAAATTAAATGAACAAACTCTATAAACTGACCTTTAAAGACAAAACAGTTTATTTCTGTTTTACTTTGTTTATATGTGGTGGACCCTGTCACCTTTCTAGCTTCAGTACTGTGGGGACCTTATGGTCATCTGAGAACAGCTTGTTTATTCAGCTATGGTAACGATGAACATTTCTGAGTTTGTGTTTTTAACTCGTTAATACTGTAAATATACACATTTGGAGTTTCAATTTCTTCTTTAAAACCACATTGTGTCTGATTTAAACGCACCCTTTTCAGTTTTGGGGAAATACATTTTAATCAGGAAAAGTCGCCACCTTTCAAGCTTCAAACATTTTTCTGGGGACTTCATTTTCCTCTGAGAACAGCTTGTTTATTCAGTTACGGAAAAGATGAATATTTCTGAGTTTGTATTATTCCCTCATTAATACTGTAAATATACACATTTTGAGTTTCAATTTCTTCTCCAAAAACTACATATTGATCCTTTAATATCTGAATTAAAGGCACACTATTCAGAAAAGTCGCCACCTTCCAAGCATCCAACATTTTTCAGGACAGCTTATTTAGTCACTTACAGAATGATATTTATCAAACAAAAGTTTCCATGACTTTATTATTACCTTATTAGTATTCTGAATGAGGCCTTTGTGAGTTGGAAACTACAAGGAGCTGGTTCCTAAGTATCACAACATTTTGTCCTGGTTCTCCCCTCTGTGCTGAACAGTTAATCCTGACACCATGTGGTTCACAATAACACGGGAAAGTTGCTGTATCTCTGCAGCCCTGCTCTCACTGGGACACATGACTTTAAAGGCAGTCATGAGGTGAAAACCTCCTCTGATAACAGACAGGACCAGCAAGTGCAACCATTTCACTTCGACTATCACTCGACAATTGTGACTTTCTCAGTGGACAACCTCTGAGCAGGACATTCTTTACATTCCTCTTATTGTGTCCCTGTGAAAATAAACATGGAAAAACTATCCCAGAAGCACCGCTGGCGACACTGCACGTGGCTAACGTGTATTATTGTGGTGCTGGCTGGACGTCCAGGATCTGACTACACTGTGCGTCCTGAAACACCAGCACAGAGGACATTTAAAGTTCTGCAGGATGCACGAAGTGAACTTTAAACGTGGAGATGCGCGCGTGACCTGCAGGTACACATACCGCAGTGCACACAGCTCCTGCCATTAGCCTTCACGTTGGCATTTTACTGCCGGAACGCCACCGGACATCGGAAAAAAGGGGGGCCAAGTTCAGGGTGACTGCTGGTCAGCAGCGCACGTACCGCGGCGTGCAACGTGCACCGTGCTCCGGCTAGCTGCACACAAACCCCCCCGCGGGTCCCGCGAAGCCCTCACAACCCCCTCAGCACCACCGCGATAACATAATGCCACTTACCGATTAAAGCATTGAGGAGTATTCCCAAAAAGCACGGAACGAGGCGGCGGCGCCTTGTGGATGCCATTTAAAAAAATACACTTGGGAGGAAATATTCCGGCACTTGGACTAAACAACGTGAGGCGTGCAGACGCAGGGGTTCAAAAATTCAGCCACCAAAAAAAAAAGAAAAGAAAAGAAAAAAAGGAAAGAAGGAAGAAAAAGGAAACACACACACATGCAAGGTGTCCAGCTCCCGGTCAAGGCTACTACATGTTCCGACCTACGGTGCCACGGTTCGGTGGCTCGGTGGGGTCGAACAAGCTCTCGCCATTTTAACCATCTATCAGCAGTCTGTCAGCATCCCGCTCTCTCTCACTCTCCTCTGCTGTATCCCAAAGACAGCCTCCCTCTCTCTCTCTCTCTCTCTCTCTCTCTCTCTCTCTCTCTCTCACACACACACACACACACACACACACACACACACACTCGGTTGCTGAATCCGCTCTCGGAACAAAAGAGCCGACTGCTGACTGCTTCGCTCCCAGCGCACGAGAAACCTGCACAAACTGCGTGATTCCTGCATGTCAATAAAACAGTAAAACACCTATTAATGACACTTCTTCTTCTTCTTCTTCTTCTTCTTCTTCTTCACATACAGCACGGCGCTCACAACACAACCAACAATAATAGGCTACTAATAATATTAATCAACATAATGGACACAGAATTGACATCAGTGACCACAACAGTAAACTGTGATGTACTAATAAACCTTCACATGATATAATACGGGTAAACTGACAGATATGACAGCAAAACGTGAGCTGTTTCTCCGGCAAGTCTGTCTCCTGTCCTTATCCGAACACGTGCACCAAATATATGATGCAGCCTTATAAATGACACAGAAATAACAGCAAACCATAAACCATGTTGTCCACACTGACCACATGGACCAGCTGTTAGTGTGTTTAAAAAAAAACAACAACAAAAAAAAACAGGCTCAGTTTTCATAAGGACAATAAAAAAACACCACTACCCTGTGAGGTGGGTGTGCTTTATTTAAAGCTGGTGGTTCAGCACATGTGAACCTGATATGATAAATAAACAAGGAGCACCCCGACACTCAATTACAACAAAGCAGCGGTGGTTAAATTGTACTCGAGCTCCCACTAGTGGACAAAATGTGTATCTCATCTCAACTTGAGATCCTTCTAAATGAATTGTCCATAACCGCTTATCCCTTTCCATGGGGTCGCGGGGTGTTGCTGCTGGAGCCAATCCCAGCCTTGTCTCAGGGCAAAATGGAGAGAGAGAAAAAAACATTGTTTCCAAAAGTAGTCCAAGATACATATACAGCTGAACTTAGTACTTCCTAGGCTACTTGCATGAATATTATGCAGTACTTTTACTGTGTTCTTTCTGAGTAATCCTGTGTCAAAATCCTTTCTGTCCTTTACGTTGAAATCCAGAAGGAGACCTTCTTGAAACCTTCAGTTTATTGCCAGGAATAATTACTGTTAAAGGACCCCATGTTTCATGGGTCTGATTGTGAGACTGCAGTCTGCCCCAAATTCACTACCAGCAGCTCTTCAGAGTGGTTTCATTACTATTACTGTGAATGTTAGTGCATTTGTGCACTGGGAAAAAAGGTGCGGCTGATTTGACCAAGCAAATGCAAACTTTGAGTAACAGTTGCGCTGGCGAAAACTGATGTTTCCAGCAACACGTCACTCTGGGACTGGGGTTGAAACGGGCACGCAGTTGCTCTTATTTTCTCCATTCTTCTGGTCATTGCAGAACTGAAGATGCATTCAGGTGCATGCCCACCCACTGGACATTTGGGTCGATGCACTTTCCCTTGTATTGCACTTTAAGCCGCTCTCATGTCAGAACCATGTGACGTCCCAACACAAACATAATGTGATAAAATATTAGAAACATTTTCTACTGACCTCCTCATACAATTGCCATGCACTGTGACTGAATCAGAAACAGTATCAGAATCAGAATCAGAACTCCTTTATTGGTTCTGCAAAGAGGAATATTTGTGTGTTACAGAAATAATAATAATAGTACAAAATAAACAATAAAATAAAAAGGAGAGAAATAGATTCTTGTATACAGAATACATAATATGTACAAGTGCCCTGCCCCTTTCTGTGACATCACCACCATAAAGTTGTCATTCACATTTAATTTCTTTAATTTTATGGAAAAAAGTAGAGAACAGAAATCAATAACACTTGGGCTGAGGTGTCCAAATTACCTGAATTCACCCGATTACAATTTTAAAGCAATGTGACTTGATTATACATTCCATTTGTATTGGAATAATAACAAATAAAGACAAGAGAAATCAATAAAACAAGTGACCTTTTTAATTCTATTAACAACTGTTTATCTGTGTTGGTTCTACGAATGTTTGTTTTATTTGTATTTTAACCTCTTTTGACAAGACAGATTGAGAGATTACAGGAAATAGGATGCAGTAAAGGATCCCAAGCAGGGAGTCACACTGGTCAAAGACAAACACTCTGATGATTTGATGCCTGTTCTAAATGGCATTCAACATTCAATGACTCTCTGGCTGTTATCAGGTAAACCAGCAAAATAAGCCCCACCCATAATTTTCTGACGAATCCAGGTGGTGCGTGCCAAAAGGGGCAGTCTCGCTCTATTCCCGCGTGAAGTTACTGCATTTCCCTCCAAAACCTTCAGGTGAGTATATAAGTTGCTGATTGATCTTTACTCTGGTTGGAGCAGCTCTTCTCTGAGGACAGGAACACGGTCAGTAAACTATTCTGTACAAATCTGCTTTATGTGTCCAGTTACCTGCTGAGTACAGGTGTATTCATGTCTGTGTGAGAGGTGTGCAGATCAATTAATTGTAACCTAAATCAGATAATAAGCCCAGGGGTTTGTTCATATATAAGTGAACTCCACATAGAAACTACCTTCATGCCTTGTCTGCGCAGTAAGAACTATGTACATGTGGGTTAAAAGGAAGCCGGCCTCCCTGTCATGTTGGTGAGATTTATTTTTGCCTCAAATGCCACAGTACACCAGTGCAAGAAACCCATGAGGAAAGCATACAACAGTGCAACAAACCCAAAAGGAAAGTGTAATACAGTGGAGTTAAACCAAAAGGAAAACTGCACAACAGTGTAACAAACCCACAAGGAAAGTGTACAACAGTGCAGCCATCCCAAAAGGCAAACTGTACACCAGTAGAACAGACCCAAATGGAAAGTGTAGCACAGTACACCAGTGCAACAAACCCAAAAGGAAAGCGTAAAACAGTACAGCTGACCCAAAAGGAAAGCGTAAAACAGTGCAGCCGTCCCAAAAGGCAAACTGCGCACCAGTGGAACAAACCCAAAAGGAAAGTGTAGCACAGTACACCAGTGGAACAAACCCAAAAGGAAAGCGTTAAACAGTGCAGCCGACCCAAAAGGTAAACTGTACACCAGTGGAACAAACCCAAAAGGAAAGTGTACCACAGTACACCAGTGCAACAAACCCAAAAGGAAAGCATTAAACAGTGCAGCCGACCCAAAAGGTAAACTGTACACCAGTGCAACAAACCCAAAAGGAAACGTAAAACAGTACAGCTGACCCAAAAGGCAAACTGTACACCAGTGGAACACCCCAAACGGAAAGTGTAGCACAGTACACCAGTGCAACAAACCCAAAAGGAAAGCGTAAAACAGTGCAGCTGACCCAAAAGGCAAACTGTACACCAGTGGAACAAACCCAAAAGGAAAGTGTAAAACAGTGCAGTGCAATCGGACTGGATCGGATTTCTCCTAGTCGGATTAATACACCTAGATTATTCGATTGATAGTCGCATTACTCCTGCATGTATATGCTCCATCGGATGGGATTGGAAGTAGAAGGACGGTAGCGGTGGCGGTGGCATCTTTCCTCCAAAATAACCGCAAGCAAGAGCACCACTGTGCATCTAGTTTGTGTAATTATCATGCACACCATATACAAATTGTACAAAGATGTAGCTCCTCCTTGTTCTTCGTATGGCATGTTTCTCGAATGCAGCGGCAGCTGGTGACAAAAAGAGGTCAGCTGGTGGTTGCTCTATTACCACTAGTTGAAATGGGTACAGCGCCACCTAGCGTACTGGTAGCATACATGCTTTGGCCAGTGATTTGATTTTCTCACCGGCATGTATACTCGCACAATTGCAGTTGTCTGATTGAGTAGCATAGTCGAACTGTAGCTGTAATCTGACTAAGCTGTGCATGTAAACGCACTGACTATTCAGCCAAAACACTAAAACGACTGACTAGTGAAGTGAGCATTGATCATCTTGTTAAAATCAAATGTTCTGCTGGCAAACTTTGAGTTCTGTCATTTCTGTGGAGCCTCTTTGACCAACACGACCCACCCAAACACCATTCAGACCAACTACATCCCCTCATGGCAAAGAACCCAAGGTGTCGAGCTGGCCTCCTCATTCTCCAGATCCCAATTCAGTTGAGCATCTGGGGGATGCGCCAGAGCCAACTCCCATCCATGTTGGGGCCCCCATGGATCGTTCTTGGCTCAGACTGCATCCAGTGGAAGCTCAGTTGGCTTGAGATCTGGGGAATCTGGAGGCCAGGTTGACACCTTGAGCTCTTTCCTACATTCATCGAATCGTTTTTGAGCAGTTTTTGCCATCAAGGAGTGTTGCTGCCATGAGGGGCTGTATTCAGTTTGCAGCTGTGTTTGGGTGACTGGTGTTTGTCAAAGAGACATCTACATGAATGCTAGGACTCATGGTTTCACAGGAGAACATGGCATTGGAACAAAATGACCCGTGATATTTATTTCACCTGTCAGTGGTTCTAATGTTGTGGTGGATGTACACGTTAAATATTTTAGAGATGAGATGAGTGATTGATCAGAACCAGAAAAATGGGGAAAATTGTGCGTCACAGCAGCCAAAGGTCAGTTTAATATATCAATAAACAATAATGATAATTTTAAAAAATAAACAATATAATAAAAAAGGTAAGATGAAGAGTCAGAGCAGAAATAGAAATAGTATAAAAAAACAACAACAGTGTAATTATAAATGGTATGGGAAGTGTATATTAATAAATGATGAATGTGAGTATGAATCTGGTGGATAATTAACTCTCATTCACAGGTTATTGAATACTGACAGGTTAAAATAGTGCAGCAAACCCAAAAGGTAAACTTTACACCAGTGCAACAAACCCAAATGGAAAGTGTACCACAGTACACCAGTGCAGTTAACCCAGAAGGATAATTGTACAACAGTGCAACAAACCCCAAAGGAAAGTGTACCACAGTACACCAGTGCAACAAAACCAAAAGGAAAGTGTACAACAATGCAGCCAACCCAAAAGTAAAGCGTAAACAGTGAACAGTCCTTTTGTGTGTGTGTGTGTGTGTGTGTGTGTGTGTGTGTGTGTGTGTGTGTGTGTGTGTGTGTGTGTGTGTGTGTGTGTGAGAAAGGACTCTGGTTTTACTTTATGAACATTTTGAACTTAGAGAAATAATAGTTTTGTCACACTGAGAGTGCTTGGACCCTAGTAATACAAAAATTAAACAAAAGTCTGTCAAGAATTGGATATTTTAATTTGGTCTTGTCTTTGGATGTAGCAGCAGTACCCAATCATACAAAAACATATGTTACTGCAGATCCAATGGAGAGCTGTCAGGGTAAGAGAAAATGACAGCTGCAGCAAAAAGCCTTTACAATATAGTTTGTTAAGTGTCCCATGTACAGAGGCTTTGTCCTCGCTGCAGCGGATCTGGGTTTGAGTCCTGGCCTAACCCTGTCATCTCTGAAGCTATCAATAAAGCCATACAAGTTAAAAAATGAAAAATTAATTAAATAAATAATTAATCATTCTATATACAACTGAAGGCCTACCTATGTGTTGTTTTTTAGTCCTGTACACTATTAAGTCACTATATGGTACATGTTTAGTCTTCTTTGAAATTATTACTGCATTATAATTATTACCTGGGATTTATAGTAATTTTCTAGTATTAATTGTATTGTTGTTTTAACATATTTCACAAGTAAATATAGATGTGCCTATAGGAAAAATATGTGCAAAAAATTAAGGGCAGTGAAGCAAATTGCTTCATTTCTGACTCATTCTTTTCTGGAAGGTGTGAAAAAAGGAAAACAAAATCTAAGATTCAAGTTCGGAATTTGGGTACCACCTCCCATTGTTAGTGTTAAGCCTGACAATGTATGCTTTCAGAGTGACAATTGTTGTCAGTAACAGTCAATGGGCATCTAAATGTAAACACATGTCCAGGAGATTCTTTATCTCAAAATCACAGTCTGAACCCAGAGACACAAATAAGAATTGTCCCACTTTTGCTGCAGTGGTCACTCTGCTTTGGTATAACTCATTCTACTGTAAATGTTTGTGAATGAAGACTGAATGTGAAGCAGCTTTCCTGTTATATGTGAAAATAGCAGAAGGAGGGGAGGGGAAGCTTCTCCTGTGGTGCCTTTCAACAGCCTCTTGTGGTCAGGTGGGGATGGATGACTGAACCATTTCTTCAGGTTGGGGGTCTGTCTAACAGCCTCCCCAATGGAAGGGTGTGGGTATTTGGCAAATGATGGGTGACTGTATGAGCTGCACTCCAAAGACAGAACAGGTGATGGCACTGTCTCCTCTCTGACTTTATGGTCGTCTGGGCAGACGGCCTGTGCACGATGTGGTATTTTAAAGTTCTCTGTTCTCACTTCCATTGTCCTGTCTCCTGCTCCGCTGATGGAGTCACAAGTCCTAGTGATTGTTGCCATGGAGCTGTTGGAGCAAGGGTGCTGTCTTGTGATCTAGGATGAAGTCAAACGCAACTGTAAAGAAATGTCACAAAAGTGAACAATTTGTGCAGTGACAGTACCCGACACACCTTGTTGTCATTACTTCTGCAGTGGCCTGGAGAAAAGGTCTGATGCACCAAGTGTGACATCATTGAAGCTTCTGGCCTGAGACTGGTGAGGAGGCAGCAGCAGGGTTGTTGCTGAGGGTCCGGAGGTTTTACTGGGATCAAGTGATGCAGCTTTTTGAAGAAGGATCTGATAGTATCTGACCACTGTACAACCTCCCAGGCCTGTAGCTTTCGGGGAGAATCATCCGACTGGCGATAAAGTGAGCCGTGTCTTAGCTGATGGAGCCGTTCCCAACAGGTTCTCTTAGCCAAGGCCCAGTTTCTGTTTCGGGCAGCTGGAGGACACAAACAAGAGCAGGGATGGTTGAGAAACAGCTGCAGATGTAAACAAGAATTTCCTAAATGTTGTATGATTGTAGCCTGACCGGAACTGGACTTTTGAGGCCAATACCAATATTGAGTTTGGTTTGTTTATATCAGCCATTAGTACATTTTTTTTAAACATTAACAAACAGTCTTGATACAAATACCTTAGATTTTATCCAGGCTAGTAGCATGACTGTCAATGGCAATGTTAGTCTGTCAGCTGGTCGAGTGTCCCTTTTTTCCACAAATCCAAGGTGAAAACTCTATTCAACATCTTGACCTTTAAGTTACAGTTGAATAGTTTTTGTTAAAAATGGACAAAATTAGAGCAGTCACTCGCATAATTTTACAGTGCGCCATGCCTCTTAGCACTTCTAGCTCCTCTTCAGGGTCATGTTCTCCTCAAGTCCCTGAAACAAAGAGTTGAACTACACCTGCAGACCAACAGGTGACACCAAGGGACAGTATTCAGCAGGTAGAGTATCATTAAGCAAGCTGCAATACATTTGTACTATACTCAACTGTACTTTTTAGAGGAAAATTGTAGGCTGCTTTGAAGCATTAACATAAATGTCATATTGACTAGTTATTTTCTAGATTAAGATGATGTTGTAAAAATGCTGGAGAAGCATCATCTTCACTGTTACCTGATGAATCAAATAGTTGTACAGAAAAGGAATGTCAAGTCGGGGCCTCTTGTCATGTTTCAGGTGTCACCACAGTGATTTAGACCACAGATGTAGATGGTGTCATTTGAATACTGATCAATGCTCAAAGAACATTTCACACAAAGATTAGAGGAAAGTGCCAAAATTAGATTTCTCATAGGCTCCATTATGATATACTAATCATATACACTCACAAGGGTCATAGTTATTTTCTTCATTTTGTGCAAATAAAGTTTGGAATTGAGGTCTTGAACTTGTGATGTCTGGTGATCTCTGTAATGGTGCTTTTGTTTCAGTAAGGGATCTACTTCCTAGACCATGACACTAGAAAGTAACCGGGGAATTTCACATTTTTTCTTTTTGCCATGTGTTCACTACTAGTTTATTATTCAGGGATTCTGGGACCCAGGGCCAGGGCTCCATTAAGTCATAAAGAGAGCTTCAGTATCAGCTGGAAACAGCAGTTGTGATTTTATTTTAGTTGAGGACAGTGTACACCAATTAAGGCCACCGAATTTGTTTAATCTGCTGAGAGGCGCATTTTAAACCAGGAAGGCCAGCCGCCCCATTAACCTCTGGTAATTGGTGCTGTGTGGTGAGTGAGTTGGGGAGCCGGTCGGCGCGATCCCAAAGCTGCTCTGAGAGCGAGATTATCCCGATGATGATAATGGCGATAGTTTCAGGGAATCTTTTTTAGCTGCTGTGAGCACAATATAATCTCGATTGTTCAGTTTGGGTGTAATGGATGTGGAATGCTTCTAAGTCGGATGATACACATTGTGGAATCAAAATATCAACAACAAAATATCCCCGCCGTGATTTTGAAGCTTGTAACGTGTACTGTTCCAATTTTGAGGCTGCCGTTCATGGCGTTGTTGTGCTGGACCGCCAGTCGCTCTGAGGCCCGTTCACCCATGCACAGCTACATAACGGCATCAGAAGAAAGAGACAAAACAGTTACTGCACCCGACATGTTTTACTGGCATCCATTTGTGTTTACATCGATGTTATGAACACGTCAGCATCTGCAAGACAGTATGGATTCCTTCCTCTGCACCACTTTCGCATAAGCCACCGTCTTAAAGGGTTTATAGATTGTGACTTATGTTAATAATTCTTAAATCATTAACTGTCATGCTTTATTGATCAGCACAAGCCGCTAATGTGAACAACTTTGCGACCATGTTGTGAAACCGTGGAAGCTCTCGCTGATGAATCATTGATAGTATAGTCGTTCATAAATCATAATTAGTAATTAGTTTTTTTTCGCTTTAATTAGACATGAGTTCTGCTGATATGGATATAAAAAAATCCCAAATATGATAATACAGTTGTGAGCAAAAATAAGTTGCACAACTAAGTTAGTACAGAATGTCATCAGAATACAATTAAAGAAAGTAAAAATATGAAAGAAGTCACTGAGGAAGTGTTTCAATAAGCCACAAAGTTTAGAAAATAGATTTTGGCCTCATGCTATGCTGTCATTTTTCCAGAAGGTCAGAGGTTAGATGGTCTATTTGTCGGTATGTGAATTAATGCATCTGCATCAATACTATTTCATTTGTACTCCTGCAACTATATATCATACCTTTCATAGTTACCTTAGACACCCACTGACTTATTGTCTTTTTGTTTTATTATTTTTAACTTCGTCTTTTTTGCTGGTTATGGAATTGTCTGCTTCGTCATGTTGCAGACCACATTTTTCATGCTGGGCTGAATTACAGGGTCCGGCTGGAGGAGAATAAACAGCAGCCAGAATGATGTTTCACCATCTGGCAGTCCATATATTGTTATGAGGAAACTTCTTATAATTGAACTATACACATCATCCTCTATGTAGTCATGAATAATCATGAACTAAGACCTGAATTTCAGCAGTCACAAACAAGACATTTACAAGGGCAGTCAACACTTGCCTTAAAAATATATCCAGGATAAAAGTACATAAGACTCTGCAGGATTTGGAAAAAAAATCTTGTCTATGCTTTTATCTTCAGCAGACTCGACTACAGCGACGGTGTCTTTACAGGAGTCTCCAAAAAAGCCATCAGACAACTGCAGCTGATTCAGAGTCCTTACAAGAACCAAATAAGTAGTTCACATCCCTCTGCTTCTTAGATCTTTACACTGTCTTCCTGTCTGTCAAATAATAGAGAACACACTCTGCTGATGGTTTACAAGCTCCCTAGAGTCAGAAGTAAACATGGAGAGGCAGCGCTCAGTTATTATGCGCCACACATCTGAAGACAAACTACCTGAAAACTGCAGGTCTGCTCCACCTCTCACCTCTGAGATTGACTGAAGACCTCTCTGTTTGCCACTGGCTTTCACTGAAGCCATGTCAAGGCTGTGACTTTTGTCTCTTTTAAACCCATTTTATTTTTAGTTTACTTTCCTATTTCTTAACTTATCTCAGTGTTTTGTTCCTTAATGCCTTGCAACTTGTATTTAATGTATTTACATTTTGAAATGTCTTTTACTGTAATGCCCCTGCAATGCACTTTGAGTTGCCTTATGTCTGAATGGTGCTACACAATTAAACTTATCTAAAACTATATATTAAAATGTATCAACCCTTTATGACGTGGTGCAATTTCCCTTTATTTAAATGCTTAAATAATCTTATTTCTTGTCATATTTACTGTCAGTTGGGTACACGTGTGCAATATTTAAAAAATGCCCACAAGATGTCGCCATCGTATTAAAGAGTGTCAGCTCCTCGTGTTGCCCGATGAAGCTCAGACAGGTAACTCTTCCTCCTCCTGCTCAGTATGAATGCGTCCTGCTGCTACTTTACGCCCCACATGGCTTACAAACCTTTATTTTGATACGTGCTAAGCTTCATAGTCTCAAGGAAATCTCTCCTTCCTCTCCATCTCCCTCCATCTTTAAAACACATACAATTATGCCGACGGAAATAAAAAAAAAAAAACCCACCCCGCCCCTCCCCTTTATGCCCGCCCGCCTGCTTCTCTCGGGCAGCGCCAGGCAGCTCAGCAGGGTCCAGCTTCTGCGAAGTGTCCGCTTTATTACTGTAAACATGACCCATCTACCATCCAGAGATCTGAATCAAACCCATTGATTTGAGCGTGCGATCGGCCGGATTACCTACACGGTGGAGTCCTCGTCGATCTCCTCCTCCTCCTCCTCCTCCTCTACCTCCTCCACAAGCTCCTTCTGTCACCGAGAAGGTGAAGCCTTGAGAAATAACACCAGCCGCCGCTATGAGACGAATAACGGGCAAGGCGAAGGATGAAACTTTGATCGAGCTGCAGAGCGCGACAGATTCACAGACCGGAGGTAATTAAAACAAAGATCAGCTCATTGACCTTTAATCAGAGAGGGGGTTAGGAGGCTTGTGTCTTATGACAGACTGTGATGTTTTTTCATGAAGGCTGTGTAGTGGCTGACATGACATCACTTTACAATCACTTTACCTCTCTAGGACATGAAGATCATGAGCTCCTTTTATATATATATGTGTGTGTGTGTGTGTATATATATATATATGAAATATTTGTTATATTTGTTATTACAGTACAATGTATGAAGCAAAGCTAATTTTTGCACTTTCTACAATTTGTTTACTTGTGCATGTTTTGCTCAAAGCCTAACCAGATAACTTTTCTTTTCTTAGAGTGCAGCTCGCTCTTCCTAAGCACTGAGTTTTCACACAATTACATCACGCTCGATAAGCTGTGTGTGGAGGATTTGGATGATAATTAAAGTCATCTCAGTCAAGAGGTCAGGGATGTCAGATCCCAGCGGAAGCTGTAAAGCGGGATGATAAACCCAACATTAGATGCAGCCTCCCCTGGCACATGTCTCTCCGGAGCTGATGTGTGTTCAATTTGTGTGATCCCATGACAAGCCAGGAGGCAAACAGGTCATCACCAGGCGTGCGGGAGGAGTGTTTTGTGTTTGTGGGTGTATCAAGTGTTTTGCTGTGCGTGGCACGAACGTTCCTTCAAAACTTGTGACCGCAGAGGGTCGGCGAGGTCAAACTGAGGCAGATTTGTAGGGATCTGTATTCGTTAAAGTCACAGCATTAGATGTCACAACTGTAAAATGTCGGCCGAAGATGTGGTAGAATATCCAACCCAAGAAGCTTATTTATTTCTTAGTGGTTTTTCAGAAGGGTAATGATCAGAAAGTGAGGGGTGTGTGAGTAAGCAAATCCATTCTCCTCCTCTCTGGTATCTGTCAGGCCGTAGCAGATCTAATGGGATTATCTCCTCTGGGATGGGCAGTCAGGCTTCACTGTGTCTTTGCTGATCTGCAAACCACTGTCAGCGTTGTGGTTTCAGACAACACCTCCATCTGGAGGCGAGCGGCCTGGCCCGGGAGCCCAGTTGCAGATGTGCTTTCAGACATCGGGGTGATGTGATTTACTTGCTTTGAAATCTATTGTGGTTTTCATGTACTTAAAATCTCCGGAGACAGCAGACCATGAGCGAAGATTAATAGTCCCCACCTCCATTAAGCTCCATATGTCATACTAGTGGAGGGCTGTCGGCATTAAGTCCTGCGTTATCTCTGTCTGTAGTGGCTTTCTTATGCAACAAAGCTGCCAGACAGAGGAAAAATGCAGAGAAGCACTGCTTTAGTTCAGTCTGCGTTAGGTAACAGTTTATTTATTTATTTTTTTATTGCTGGATCAAGGACATAAGTGGTTGTTTTCCCCCTAATACTTGAAATGTCATACAGCTATTTACAGCTAAAAGGAAAGTGTGGGCACATGGAAAGGCCACCTCTTGTGGTGAAACATCGCTCTGCCATGATGCGAGGCTCACTTCAAGGCCTTAATTAACAATGCATGAGTCTTGAAAACTTGTTTTTTCCCAAGAAAGCAGATTAGTGTGACGCACAGTGATAAGTGAACAGCTCTGAAGTGAAGCTAACACGGACCGTGGATGTCCTGACACTTGTATCCCGGTTCACATAAGCCATGCCTCACTTATGTCAGGGAGTAAAAGTCCTCATTTCAACCTGTTTCATCCTCTCATCAACTGGTGTGTGAAGTCAATGAGTCAATGTCAGATGACTAAGGTCAGGAGGCGCCATGCTTTGCAACAGAAACTTGCAGGTTGGGAATCCATAACATGAAAAAGCAGACATGGAGGATACGCTAAGATACAGGAAGTAGGTAATCTTTTGACCCCTGCTCGTCCCCTGCACTGGAGAAGTCTGGTGCTCGAGTGATAAGAGCTGTGCCACACTGATATGAAGATGGCTCAGAGAATGAGAGACTAAAGTTCGCAAGATAAATTTGCTCACGGGTTTTGTTTTGGACGATCAAATACAGAATAAGTCAGAATACACATTTTAAGAATAAATGTATTCTAATATTTCAAGCGCATCATATGACTTTAGAAGCAATGTATATATTAGGATGTAGTTACAGCACTATTTTGAATGTGATTTGAAGATACTGATTCTAAAGTATATTGTATGTAATGTCATCCGTCATGTGTTTATTATGAGATCTTCGTGTCTTGATTACTGAAGGAAAAGTCACTGAACTTACTTAACCTCTTGCAAACCGACACCACTGAAATATCCTCGAAATATCCTGGAAAGCTCCATGTAGTATGCGAGATGAAAGTTGATCCTTAAATCAGTGGTACATATTTTCGTCTTACCTGAGGCGCATCTGTATTTATCCCTGTTGATTGTTTGTATGTGAGTTGCCAGGTTTTGGAGATTATCGGCTGATGAGATTTTTGCACTCTCCCAATAAAGAGTGGAACTGGACGGCGCTCGAAAAAGGTAGTCACAGACCTGAACAGTTTCATGTAGGAACTACTTTCTCTCCATATCACTACAAAGAAAGAGGCATACTACTCATGGATGAAAGGCTAGCTGACCCAGATAGCTAACATTGCAGCTCAGGTGAGGCAGAAGTCATCAATGTTTACATCTGGCACTGTCATGACAGTCAGCCTCTCGTCCATGGAGAAGATGTGCCATTCCTACTACACGATGATATGGTGTAGGTAAAAAGAAAAAAACTCCTATATCCTGCTCGCAAAAGGTCTATAGATCATATTGAGTAACCGGGTGAAGATTTCTGGTGCTATCTCGGGAATCCACATGGCTCATATCTCCCAAACCTGGCAACTCATACCAAAGTAATCTAGATGGACTGAGAAACTACACAGCTCAGAGGAAAAATATGTGTTTTGGATTTTTGGATGAATTAATGAAAACAGTCAAACTTTGAGCAGAGCATGCTTCTTTATCCTGCTAGTAATGCAATTGAATGTTGAAAGTATTTCAATATTTAAACACTTTGAAAATGTGTCAGCTTTACAATTATCGACATTACATATGTCAGCCTCACCCGCCTCAAAACCCTACATGTCTACAGCTTGATGAAATCACTCAGTAGCACCCACGGCGCTGCATCCCTGACGGATCATTAAGGGAAATGAAAAAAAAGATAGCAGGTCATTTATCGAACTGCGGTGTGTTATTTGAACATAATAACAGCACAAGCAAACCTCAGTTTGTAATAATAACACTGGTTATTGTGTTAGTCAGTGCGCTGTTAAAAACGGCATGTTCGTCTAGAGTGAGTTGTGGCTTAATAGACTGGTCTAGTCCTCCGGGGGCTTTGTTCAGGCTCTTATCGGTGCAGACCTCCAGCCACTCGTGAAAGAGGGAAGAGAGAAAGAATAGGAAGTGGTCTGTCCTCACCTTATGTGTTTGGAGTGTGTGTGATCTCGTTCGCAGCTGCTCAAACACTGATTTATAGACTGATGTCCAGCCACTGGATGAACACCAGATGCACTGTGACATTATATACAATTCGGTGGATGGTTGTCTGAACTTAAAACACCTAAACTCTAAAGCTTTTTCAGCCGCAGGATTCCAGTTGTCAGGGACAGCCATGCAACAATTCTTATCAAATGACTCCCAGTTTAAGTGCTCGTAATTACTCATATTTTGAGGGATTTGCTTCCATTTAAGGTGATCTCACTCTGCTATCTGCAGACCAGCCAATGAGGTCATCCTCCAGCCTTAGGTGAAACAGAGCCAAGGAGTTGCTATGGATACCCGGCCCTGTAATTGTATTACCCCCTTTGATGGAGGCATGATACTAAATAAGACATGGTAGGAAACTAGAAGACAGCTACAGTACAGTTGTTTGTGTTTCAGACTGTATGCCTCCCCTCTGCCTCAGCCTGTTTGCCTCGCCTGGAGTACATGAAACACTTAGACATGAAAACAAACACTCGCATAGACCATTGAATTATGTTTTATTTATGTGAGCTGTTTATGGTACAGGAAGGTCAGAAAGGTGCTATATTTGTCATACAGTATCTCTCCATAAGAGCTGCCTCAGTAACCCCACTGTCATGTTGCATGCGTCATATCGAATCCAATCAACCAGGTCAGAAGTTACATATAATCCAAGACAAGCGATAAAGTGGCTTTCTGCGCCCTAATCTGTGTTAACCAAGTGCTCTTTTCGTCAAACATGCCTTTTGAAGCAGACTATCGAGAAGATATTTGCATAGGATTAAGCATCATTTCCTTTACACTGCTCATGACCTGTTGCTCAAAATGTTGTGGTATTTGTGGACCGCTCAGGCCATCCGGGGATTGTCAGGACACGTCCCCCTCGGGACAACAGCATCCTGGTGATAAGAGTGTGATACTGGTCAAGACATTACACGCCTGATGCAAACACACACCGAAAAGAGCACACTGGTCGCTAGCAAGACCACAGGAATGCTTTCTGTTAAGTTCCTCTTAGTAACTCTTAGTTAGTAGGTAACTGGGCCTGTTTAAGTCCATGTAAGAGGCTTATTGATATTAATAAGACACATACGCCTTAATAACAGCATCACAAACATGTTTTGATACATTTATAAGATACTTGTCAACAGTTTGTAGGCTTATTAGTAACGCTAAAACGTTATGAGGTTCTTATACTTGTTTATACAGCATTACAAACCAATTTAATGAGTTTAACTTATAATTAATATAATTGTTTTGCATAAATTAGCAGTTAATAATTCTTTATGCAGCTACCAGAAGAGAAATGTGCTTTATTAAGGTTAATAAATTATTTATTGTACACTTACTAAACGCTTTGATAAAGATTTCAAGACATGGGGCAAGATTTCCATGGTCCTTATTATTATTATACAAATATAAGATACTCATAAGGCTTTTATTAATGTTCTTTAGCAGCCTGTAAACTGTATTTATAAACAGCACAACAGTAAAAGTGATTATTATGCTATCATTGTATTGTCTTACGAATGTTAATAAGAAACTTATCAAGACTTATGAGGGCATTATTTTCTATTAACTAACATTTAAGGACCTCAATATAAGGCCCCACTTTGCGATATCAATCTAGATCTATTTTGTCGAAAAATATTGTGATATTTAATTTTGAAGCGTTTGTTAAGTGTTTTTGAGGAAAATGTGAAATACTGTGTTACATATTGTTTATCGCAATAAACCTGAAAAATACTGCAATATTATTATAAGGCCATATCACCCAGTCCTACTTCTGGGGCCATTTAGTAGCTGTTCTGGACATTTGGAGATTTACAAGTCCATGACATCAGGGCCAACTCCATTTGCAGATGAATGAATCATGTGAAATGATTGAGAGCACGAGAACGGCTACTTGACAGGCCGTGAGGTGAGATTGTTTTGCCAACTGCTTGTTCCAAGATCAAGAGTGAACTTTTAAACTCAAAGCCTTCAACAGCTGTATGTTTAATGCCTTATGTTAATGTTTTATTTCTAGGCATTTAATAACAAAACTGATAATTCACTGTAGTAGTTGCCTCATTTTTCCTTTTGTAGATAGTTGGCTGACTTAACAGGAAGTGTGAGGTAGAGCGATAGAGAGGATGTCTTGTCATAGAGGAGCTTGGCTCGGTTCGATCTCAGGATGTTGTGGTTTCAGCGCATCATGGTGCACCCCGATGCCTGCCAGACGATCAGGACTCATTTCAATCGTGTGTTTTGCTATGAATTCAGTCGCACCTCCCAACGAACCCTTATGACAAAGACAGGCGCTGTCCTTATAATGGATGACTTTTAGTGCCAACAGAGCGCTAAACTTTATCACATCAATATTTCAAACACATCTGCTCCCGCCTAGAGGGACGTGTCAGCTCAATCTGTGAGACGTTTTGTATCACTTCCCTCGAGAAAAAAAAAGGTTTAAGTTGTCATAATGCAGAGCTGTGGTTAGTCAGCCTGATGACTATCTGACGAGGTAGTGTGAAATCAGCGTGTGTTGTTTGATAGGGGTGAGCAGGGCGGTGTAGCTGAGTGCCAGCCTCGTGGAGGAGCTACACAAGAGCTGCTATTGGTGCTCTTTTTTTTTTTTTACAGACAGCGTACACCCACACAGCCTGCTTTGAGTCATAGTGAAAAACAATTTGGTTTGTTATCAAATCAAACTGCCCAGAGTGTCATTTTCAGGGTTATTGCGGCTGTTTGTTTGGATGCTCTGCTGCAGTTGGCAGCACCGGTCTGATCAACACAAGTGATAAACACTGTTTTCTCTGTGTTGGTTCGTCTGTTTTTATGACCGTGACACTTTTAAAGTCTTACACTGTCAACGTGCATATTCACCTCTCCTGACCTACTGTATAAGACTAACCTGTGTCTGTCTGTTTGTCCGTCTGTCTGTCTGTCTGTCCTTTTAAAGATGGTCCCGCGGTGTTGACCGCATTCAGGATCAACCTGCACTCAGGTACGGGCAGATCAGAGGCTTAATGTGACGCCTGTCTGTCCGTCCGTCATCCTCGGCTATTTCGCTCTGTATCTGCCTGCTCTCTCTTCATGCTCAGCCCTCCTCGACGATGGAGCATATTTCTGTTTCCGTTAATTCCACACCGCTTTTCTTCTGGTTAGCCTTCTAATCAGGCCCAGATGTCTGTTTGTCTGTCTGCCCTGTCAGCTTTCATCTCGTCTGCACAGCCTGGCTCCTGGTAGTTAAGTGTGCTGCGTCCTGTTTTCATGGCTGGTGTGTCAAATCTGCACTGGTGCATGCAGTCGTACACTGTAGAGAGGCATGTGAACATGATGATGTGTCAGCTGCGGCTGGGCGCTTTGACAATGTGTACCATGAGGAGATGTACTCTACATTTCAGTACATCCAGTTTGCTATTCCGTTCATACCCTTTTTGCTCTCTATTGTACAGTTATGTCACTTAAGGCGTTACAACCCGCCTTACCGACCGAAGTGAAGCATTAATTCTTTTTTTAATTTATTAATCCATCCACACTGCACATAAAAATAGACATGCCTATCAGTTCTTTGTGAAGTGTGTGAGAGAAACGAGCCTGAGGATGAAGCCTAACCCTCCAAGCACACTTCTAATTTGCACTCTTGAATTGGACATTTGGACATTTTGTTTTAAGTAGTAAGTAATGTATTTCTCCATGTAGACAGTAACGTGTAATTGTAACGTAATATATAACCTTCAAATTAAGGTAACTAGTAATACATTATATATTGCATTTTGAAAGTAACTTGCCCAATCCTGCATGAGAACAGGTTTTGCTAGGATCATCTCTCTAAATTCCTTTTTTTTCACTTCCCAGGGCTCCATATTACAAGTATAATAGTATAATTTGTCCATCAAACAAATGAAGTTGAGTAAAAGTACGATATTCTCTGAAATGTAATGGATTAGAAGTATACTGTAAGATAAAAGCTGAAGAACTGAAGTAAAGCGTCTCAAAATACAGTGCTTGAGTAAATGGACTTAGTAACATTCCATCGCTGCCAGTGTACATGTGCTTTTAACCTTTCAAATGAGAAAGCAAGTTTATGTTTATGTTTAGATTACTTCTTGATACTATAAAAAAAGCATTATGTATTGTGATGGTGTGTGATGAGTGGGTGAGCGGGTAAGATATATCCCCTCACATCCTCTTTTCAAGACAAGTACTACACCTTGGATGTCGGTTCAGCTCGAGAGATGCAGCTTCATAACATTTGTTTTGATGACTCACTTTGGGATGCACTGAAGAGGGCTGCTCTCCTGCAGGTTACACCTGCTGGCTCGTAAAACAAGCTGTAAAGCACTAATTTTGTCTCATCTGAAGGCAATGTATGTCCGAGCGGTGGAGAAAATTGAGGTGGATCTTTGTCTCCAGAGGCGATCACCATCAGGTTACGTAAACTTCATCAGGTTATAGTGAATTGCGTTGTGGCCAGATTTGGCCAGGGAATAGTGGGCTTGTTTGCGTGGAGGGAGAATGCATGGCCTCTGCTGTTTTTCTCTCTGTGCACAATCAGCACATTGGAATTGGAACATTGGAGTGGCCTCCTATTCAGCCGTACCGTAGGCCTGCGCTGTAGATTACTTCCACCGATATATTTAATCAGGCAGAGTGAGGGAGGATTCTTGGACCCTAAATCTGATCACGCCCGACTGGCCGTCAATCCGCTGGTTGGTGGAGGCGAATGAAGCAATTGTAGACCAGCCGGACTAATATTCCATGATGGGAATATCGCTGGGGATCCTCCAGCAGGTTCCCAATTTTAAGAGAAGATTTGAAAAGAAGTGTGGTAAGACAGAAGAAATGCTTTCCCTGTGCTCATACAGAAGGTGTACTCCTGCCAACAGGAGGATTTTAAAGTGAAGTTTGTGTCTTTGCTGGTTTGCAGAAGATGATTCTTATTTTATTAAGCAGTCATGCAGTATTATTACTTTATAATTATCTGTTGTTTCCCAGCCCATTTGTACTTGCTTGGGCATTCCCGTTGTTGTAAAAGTTCCCAAAAGCCAGTGCTTTGAACCAGCTGAGCAAATACGCATGACCTGCTATCTTGTAGTACTGCCTGTTTATTGGCACTGTCTGTGTACCTTTCAGTTCAGTTTGGCTCAGGGAATTTGAAGATAACCTTTCAGTTTATAATCCAGATTGTCAGTGATTGTACACACCAAGATTTCATGACTTCGCATGAGTAGTGCTGAGCCTGTGAAAACAATCACATAGTTCTTCTGTGGTTCTGGAGGGAGCTCTCCAAAACCTGCTAGAGATGAAACCTAGGAACATTGTTTTTTTTTTTGTTTTTTTTGGACAGGTCAAGTTATTATCTCTTTGACTAGAGGAGGCACACATTTTGAACAAAAGATTGCAGTACAACTTTTGCTGTGGAGTTTAAAACACGTGGGAGTTTTTTAAAAAGCAGACAGGTTGTTATGAAGATGAGAAACAAATGAGTTGCATCATGGAAAATGTGAGGCCCAGCATTTTTAGAACCGAACATTTTCAAGGGAACGAAATTCTGCTTTAGTTTTTACCAGTCTGTTTTGAATCTGTCTCTAGTCTCTCAGCTTCACAGAAATCCCTGAAGTGCTCATTTAAGCAAACTTTCACTACTCTGGTTGGACGTGAATATATTTTGCATTCCTTTGTGGATAAAATTAGAGGTATTCAGGAAATGAGACCAGCTGATTGTGTCCCTGGCTAAGGCGCAAAGTCTCCCTGTACAAGGAAACTCCAGTTTTTTCAGAGTATCTTTATTTGACACATTTGTGCTGGTAAGTGTGCCCGTTACATTCACAAGATGAAATGGGTTGGATTCCCTTTAAAAAGATGTCAGACACCCCTATATTCCATCGTAAGACAGCAGATCATAAGCAGAATGAAAGAGATCCATCTCAGAATCTGAGCTTTGACATCATCTTCTGCGTTCTGCTGGCCACATGGGACACAAGTTCACTCTGATGTGGTGGTTAGAAGTGTCACTTTGAGCCCACCAGAGGTTCCTGGCATATTTTTTTAGCAAGATGGCATTCAGCTGGTGGACACGTCCAAGAATATGCTGTAAATAGCAGTAGAAGTGTAACTGGGTTGCTCGGGGGGAGAAAGTGTGTTAGGAAAACAAGTGCATGAGCTTTTTACTGCTAAATGAGCTGTAATTGAGTTCATTAAGCCCTCAAAAGCCACTGCTGCCAAAGTAATGTTGGTGTGAATTAATATACAGGAGTCATTTTTAGTGAATTAACTTTTGTGCCAGCCAGTGTCTTGAGTCATGGCAGCTCCTCTGCGAGTGTGACCCCTCTCTCCATGCATTTGCCTCTCTGTGGAAGCAGTTATTACACACTGCTGGCCCTTTGCTTCTGTTTGTTCAGGCCAGGCGGCGATAACTGGCTGCTCACAGTTGGAGTGAGACCAAAAACAGTGAGACTAAAAAGGAAAGAGAAAAAAAAAACTGCTGAGAATAATGAAAAATTCAGCCACACTGGGAGAGACGCTTCCCACGAGCCCAGTGGAAAGAATTAGTGTGTCATCTAACCTCTGTACTCAGGGATTCCTGTGCTCTAACTGATATGGCATATTTTCATTCCTTGGTAGTGAGTCTCCAGGCCTATTATTGAGCTGAGAGACACCACAGTCCCCCCTCGGCGATTGGCTCTCACTGCTGCCTGTCAGATCGTTGTGCCTAATCAGAGGTGGCTGACTTGAAGCTGAAGGAGGCTGGAGATCTTTGTGTCCTTTGTGTATTGACCGTGGTAGGACTGCTGTTACAACCACAAGCCCAGGCCCCTCCCCCTCCTCTATGCCTTCATCCAGCCTCCCCCCACAGGAAGTGCCGCTTTCCCACCATTGAGGAATTAAAAGGGGAGCAGGCGGTGAGAGGAGCAGTGCTACATGAGCACATTCCCTCTGCCAGAGTCTGCCACGCAGGGAGAGGGAGGCTCTGCTGGAATGCTGTGTGTCATTGTATGAGCGGTGAAGAGGAGTGTGTGTGTGTGATTTGACCGCTGCCGTTGTGCCTCTCATCTCTCTCTCGCTCTCTCAGCTCCTATAAACTCTGACCAATATGGCAGGAGTCTGCATCTGCTGATGTTGCCGAGAGACTGCAGGATTTTTATGGGTCCTTTATTAGATTGAGCTTGTCTGAGATGCATGCACGGCCATAATGGTATTCACTGGCTGAATACTCTTAAAGGGATAGTTTGGCTTTGAGTGAACCTTGTTATTATCCTGCATGAATATAGACAGAGCTTAACTTAGCACAGCTAAATTACTGGATGTAGCAGAGACGTGTAGAGATGAAAACCTGCTCCATCTGTCAGAGGGTTTAATAATGTACTGTGTACCTGTCACGCCAGCATGAACATATTTTGACAATATTTAATTGATCTTTCATAATGATTTAGAACTATAATTTTCCCTCATTGGTTGTGGCTGCACAAAAAGCAAAAGGAGAAACAGATGATTGAAACGTTTACTTTTTGTTCTTAAAGACAGTTTCTTGTATAAAATCTGCAACTTTGTAAATGTGCACATGACTACATCACATTTAGTTTGAGCAGCTGTTGGTCTTTTCGTCTCTGGTGTTTATTTATGCTTGTGTTCAGATCAAAGTCTGATGTGGACATAGTCTTCATGACCTCATTCATAAGTTTCAGGGAGTCATTGTGAGGCTCACTGGGGGGGGGTCGCTCCAGCCAAATTAGTTGTGTTGCGGTACAACAAGTGGGAAAACCAGTTGTAGGTTGTAGTTGTAGCCATTGTTAGCAAAACTAGATGATAACAATGCATTGCACAATATTTTTGCACATACAAACATGTCGTTATAGAGCATACGTAGAGTTTTCTCAGTTGTTGATGCACCAAACAGCCAGCTTGGATTATGAGGTCAGGCCTGGTCCAACTTCCTGATTCCAAAATCCAACTCCGGGGGTGCTTCAGTTGAAATGCAAACTGGGAACTCAGAAATGACGAATCTCCAGTTCAAATGCAACACACCTTAACTCCAAACTAGTCCAAAATGAGGCATAAAGGTGGAGCATGGGTGTAGTTTACATGGGACACCCAGAACCTGGTAGCTATAGAGCTAATGTCTAGTTGTCACCGCCCACTTCCTTCATTATGCATGAGCCTTGCATCAAGCCTTTGTATATTTTAAAAGAGTAAATCCCAAAGGTTGCCATTTGGTTCAGAAGCTACTGATCCTGACTGAGCTAATACCTGGACTACAATCACATGCCCCATCAACACGACTTACAGGCAACGACATTGAGAAGGCTTCCATTATTTGAGACACATCTATGACAAGTGTCAGGGGGAGATATGTAACATGACGATACACACAGACACTTTTAAATCAGACTCACTCGACAATAATGGCTTACATTTCAACAGTTGTCGGCTGACACAATTCCACACTGAAGAAACTCAGTATATGAGTTATCATGTGAAACCCTTCCACACACATTTCAACTTTGAATTCCTGCATATTCTACCTACTCTTGTACATGTGACTGTTGCATTTTTGTATTTCTATTGAACAGCACAAGGCAATATATTATATTATATTATATTATATTATATTATATTATATTATATTATATTATATTATATTTCAAAATTTCTTTTTGCAGATGAAAACAATGGAAATGGCGTTCCATTATCGGAAAGAACATCGCTCCCTGGACATGCAGAAGTAAGTTCAGATCTTATCTGTGAGTGTTTGGCTGCAAATTGTTCAGGATGGGAAGCTCGATCACACTTGTATCTGTATGGCACGGTATGTATATATGAATCTACAGCAAGCGTCCAGTTAGCTTAGCTTAGCATAAAGACTGGAACCAACTCGCCTGGGCTTGGTCTGTCGGTGAAACATCAGCCAACTAGCACCTCTGAAGCTCACCAGTTAATATTATCACAAAGATTTGCTTTAACGAAAGTCAGCTGCGAGACAGTTCACCACTGGATGGCCAGAAACGTCTGTGATAATGGAGGTCCAAGTCCTGATTTATTTCCCTCGCAGTCACAAGGTTATTGTGTTGTCTGTGTTTATGTTTGTGTAAATTTGCACGCTTTATACTGACCTTCTGTTGAATCACCACCCTCGCGGCTTAGTCACAAGACCTCTGAGTCTCAGAAAGCTACTGTCATTTCTCTCACAGTGCGACAGAAATAAACTGTCGCTGCTCAAACAGGATCCTTGTTGTCAGTCTGCTGGTTTTTCAGTGGCACAGCGAGGCCAGCAAGCAGATGGTGCATCCGTTCTTAAATCATAACATTGATTATATTATGTTTCTGGGATGTATGACTCCAGGACTCAGCGAGTAAACAGAGCACTTATCAGTGCTAATCTGTCAGTCACTTTTTAATGTACTCATTAGGTCTCCACAATAACACCATAACGAGCAGCGTTGCCACACCCCTGTTAAAGAAAGGTCTGTTACTGGATGTGAGGGTCTGATAAACAAGCTGGGTGGGGATCAGTTGACTACAGGCTATTCCTATAACCCTGTATAGTATAGGGTGAAATACTACAGCATTCACTTGTAAACAAAAAAAGGCCTTGTTAAACATATAACAGACAGATATGACCACTGAAAATTGACAGCTGTAGGCTGCAAATGCTGACATCATTATATGACTAATTTTAAAATGTACCTTTTAAAGTCACATATAGCGAAGCACGTTTAAATGAATAATTAAAATAGACTTTTAAGGATACGTTAATATAGTTTGGCATCATGCATCAGTGCATTTCTGTATTTTAAAGTTCAGATACATAAGATCTTACTCATCGTATGCATATCATATTTTCTTTAACAAAATGTATGGAAAAATAGAAGAAATGGGCTATTTGACTGAGTAAAGTAAATATGTCTTCAAGTTTGACAAAACGTCCCGTCAGTTTAAAAAACTGAAAACTGCAAAGGTGAACTGAAGGATTACACTTAAACCCTAAATATAGCCATCATGAAATATGCTTTGAGGTACTGATCCACAGAATTGCAATAGAACAACAAATAAAGACACACACTGTATATTTTTTTACACTGAAAACACTCAAGCACATACTGTAGATCATTGTATCTTATATTCATCAGTGTTACTAGTCTAAAGATGACAAAGGCAGAAGTATTGATGGGAGCAACTACAAACGTCGAGGACGTTTGAGAGTTAAGAAAATGACTGAAATACAGAAGTTGATATAGAACATGTAACGCATGTTTCTCCTCCACCGTCAACTATTTTTGTATAATGACAGACTGTGATTGTACAGTGTCCAAAATTTCCTTTTTGATGTGGTTTTTCTAGTCAGCACTGCCTCCCTCTTTACTTCACCAAACTTCTTCAAGGGAAACAGCATTCTCTCATTTCCGTATTGTCCCGTGCAGTGGAAAGTGAATGTTCAATCGATAGCGTACAGTAACTCAAATTACATGATTTATTCTGGGACACCATGTGCCTTTCTCTACATAGTTCAGTATACCTATCAGTATATTTCTCTTCGAGATTCTGCCAGCTTCATTTCTTGCTCTGTCAGTGTTTTATGTATGGCATGTCTGCCTGGATGCTTTCACTTCCCAATCTGTGAGAAAGCAAAAAAATGTTATTTTGTCTTTGTTGTTTGTCTTTCAGACGGACAAGCTACGACCAAACAGAGACACTGTGTTCTTCAGGGATGGAGTTCGAAGAATAGACTTTGTATTGTCTTATGTAGATGACAAAGATGGAGAAAAGAAGCAGGTAGGTGGAGCGCAGAAGCTGCCAGTAGTCAAATACTCAGCATTTTTACAGTGCTGCCAATGACTAATTGTGAGACTGTTATTTCACAATTTATGTCCAGAACAGGAATACGTGGTACCACAAAGAGGAAGTGAGATTCTGAATACATATTTTTCACAGATGTGTGAAATCAGTGACTTAATGCAATCCCTGAAATAAACAGATTTTCAATGTGTCATATCATGCTCATTTTTCAGGTTGATGCCGTAGCTATGTGAGTCTGTTGGGAGATGTTTTCATGCGTTAATGTTAAAAAGTCTTTGCCTGCATCACATCAATTCACCCTCTGTCTGAAGACTCCCTGCCTGTCTCTTTAGAAAAAAAACATCTCCTCTGATTGGTCAAGGGTATAGTTGTGACATCACAACCTTACAGAAGTCCTGAACGAACATTTTTTGAATACAGGCTGTGTGGACTGTGTATTTGATACTTTCACAGTATTTAGACAAGCTTTGTAATAAAAAAAAAAAACAAACAAAAAAAGCAGCACATTTTGCATGATAATGCTGTTTGTCTGTTGTCTAACTGCTGGATGCGTAAATTAACATTTGAATAAATGCAGGAGTCAGACTCTGTATTGCACACATACAACCACAGCACCGAAGACCACATTATGCTCACAGGTTGAAGCATTTACTTCTTTGTGATCTAATTTCTTTGTTACTGTTGACCAAATCTGTAGGGTAGCCTAAGGTTCTGACATTCAAGACTCAAGATCGCTCTATAAAACAGCTTAAGACATTTTTAAAGGCCCAATTTGTAAGAAAGGTAATTAGGTAATCATTCCCAAATTGTGAAATGCTGGCAGGTTTGGGGGGAATGAAAATCAACAATCAACTACTTCAACCTCAGTCAATCATTTTGCAGTACCTAACAGTACTTTATGCGAGCAGTTTTTAGTGAGAAGCCACGCCCACTTCATATGTCTGGCTCTTATACATGTGGTTTGTGTGTTTATCCACAGGAAAGAAGGAGGGAATTTGAGGCCAACCTTGAGAAAGCAGGACTGGAGCTGGAGACAGAAGACAAATCAGTAAGGAATTCAACCACAGAGCGCCTGCACCATCTAGTGGACAGTCTGCTGAGGCACAGAGTGGTCCTCAGAAAACTGTCTTAAAGGGATGGCTCGGTCACAAACACACTACAGCACTGAAATTGTGTGAAAATCTTCCCCGAAAGTGACCATGAATTGTACCTTTTTTTTTCCCTCTCCGCCACCAATTGTTTCAGGACTCCAAAGACCAAAAGACGTATTTCTTGAAGATTCACGCTCCGTGGGATGTGCTGGCCACCTATGCCGACGTCTTAAAAATCAAAGTTCCCTTCAAGGAGAGTGATATCCCCCACGGTCAGGATGTCCCGCTCGAGTGGCTCTCACGTCCTTTCCGCCTGCCAGAGCACATCATGCACCCGGCGCCTGACTACTTCACCTACCCTTTTGACAAGACCAAGACCGACTTCTTCCTCATCAGTGACAAGGATACTTTCTTCCCACCTTCCACAAGAAACAGAATTGTGAGTATCACCTCCTCTTAAACCAGGGCTCTTGTATTTCATTATAAGTATCTCCTGCCTTTGATGTTAAGTTTGTTTGTTAAGAATCCCTCTGCCTCTCGCAAGTCTTCTGGACAGGATGACCTTGTGGCAATTCAAAATAAAAGTTCAGGCCTCATCTCTTGATAAACCGCCTCCTTCATTGGCAGGTGTTCTACATCCTGGCTCGCTGTCCGTACTACAATGAGGGTCGGATAGACAAAGAAAAGACGGGAATCAAGCGGCTTCTCAGCAACGGGACGTATACATCAGCTTTTCCACTTCATGATGTAAGGCACATGGACGAAAGAGAACTAATATGCCGACATGTTAAAGTGCATTTACTCATGCTGGATTCAGCTGTTTCTGTACATTTTTTTTTTTTTTTTAACTTTTTACTTCTTCTTCATTATAGAGGGAGAAAAGTGTGTTCAGCTACTACTTTTTATCATGTGATCTCATGCAAGATTTATGATATGTTGCTTTGAGTCTAACTAACCCCATTCCATATTAAGTACTTGGCCACACAGAACGCTGAGGTGCTGCCAGTGCGTGATAATCAAACACACTGACAGGAGCAGCTCTGCAGGACGAGGACATTTTACTGTCAGTGTTAGTTTTACTGCTACTGTTGGAGAGACTTTTACATAAAAAAAATATATTTATAGTTGTAAATTGGACCACAAAAGTTATATGGACTTTTATTTCAGACACATTTGTGTCATTTGTTTGTGCATGTCCCACTTCTGGAACTTATTCTCCATATTTGTTGTTTATTTGTTCCTAATTGATGACATTATAAAGACAGAAAAGAGAGGAAAGGAGAATCTAATATTGTAAAATACTATTTTAAGAAAGATTCATTATTCACCCTCCTGCTGAGAACCCTTTGTTCATTTTTTCAAAGAGTCTTCACTCATAGGCTCACGCTGCATTTTTCTCTCCTCCTTTCAGTGTCGATACTGGAAAAGGGCCAGAAATGCAGAATGCGAGAGTGAGCGCAACAACTTGTACAGGCACTGGGCCAGATTCCTCTGTTTTTACAAAGAGCAACCTCTCAACCTCATCAGGTAAACAAGCAGCACCCGAAGGCTGTCATCTTTTGTTCTTCCACACAGGATGTAACATTTTTTTTTTTTTTTAATTTTTTTTTTTTAATCTGTCTGGCTCCAAGCTAAAGGTGCAGTCTTGATTGTGTGCTTGCAGGAAGTACTACGGGGAAAAGATCGGGATCTACTTCGCCTGGCTCGGCTTCTACACGGAGATGCTGTTCTTCGCAGCCGTCATGGGCGTCATATGTTTCACCTATGGAGTGCTCAGCTATGACGACAACATTTCGAGGTCAGTACCACCAGAGGGCACCAAGGAGCTGTTTACCACTACAGCCATATGTGGTTGTTGACCATTTCATTTCAAAGCCAGGGGCATTAGATCAACTTCCCACAAGAAGTTCAAACCTGGCTGTGGGGATTTGCCCCCATTCAGCCACAAGAGCACTGACGAACCGCGAGGGGAGCAAAGATGCTGCTGCAGCATCCGTTATATGGTTACAGCGATATCGGAGTTGACATTTATGGCAGCACTTTCCTGCTGCTGATCTGACTGGCTGAAGTTATAGACGATGGCAGACAGATGTTTCATCCAATCGCCTGCCCAGGTATTTTAAAGTATCCACACCGTGATGGTTCTGTGTAACAAACCATCTGGTATGTCAGGTTAGGAGGACTTGCTGAAAAAAAACAGCATAGACCAGCACCACAATACAACATATAGTCACCAGTCACTAGCAAGACCAGCATATGTTGTGTTGTGGTGGTGGTCTATGCTGTTTTTTTTCAGTAGGGGGTCCAGCCCGAGCCACAAAACGACCTTAAAGTCAAAATGACAAAAGCACGAGGACAGAGGTGTTTACATACTTATAGCCATTTATGAAATCTGAAGTCCAAAAAGCAAGCAACACAACCAACACAACAGACTGGAGCCAATCTACAAAATAAAACCTGAAACAGAGAAATGCAAAAAAAAAAAAAAAGAAAAACTGGGAACACAGAACAGTCAAACTGACAGAGAGAGAGAGAGGAAGGACTGAAGTACACAAGGAGGCTAATCAGAGATGGGTGAAACTTATCAGGACAATCACAAGGGAGGAAAAACAAAACATAGGGGATGAAGTAACATGAATCGTTAGCATGAACCTCACAAAGTATAACAGGAACTACAGCTACACTGGAAAACCCAATCCATGACAGTCTTTGCCTCGAAAATTGATAGATTTTATTTTGATATTAAAATAAAATGATCGCCAGTTCACAGCTGGATGGTAGATGTATAAGTCTGCTTTTAAATGATCTACTTTCAAAAAACACTGCTTTGTATTCACATGAAGCGTTCGAATTAAACTGGCACACTTTTCGAATTCTCTTTTTTTTCTTCCTCTAGCAAAGAGATATGTGACGCCAGTATTGGAGGCAGTATCTTGATGTGTCCACTCTGTGATAAGAAGTGCCCTTTCTGGAGGCTCAACTCGACCTGCCTGTCATCCTGGGTAAGACACGCTTCTGAAACTAACCACGCTGTAATTACGCGGTTGACTTTTTCTACCTTTTAGTGTGTGAACCAAGTAACATACCTCAGAAATCGTGTCCTGCTGATTCAGCAGTATGTCGACCCAGTGTGCCTCCTGCTCCTCTGAGGAACTTTTCCATATTCTCTCTTCCAGCAATCCCATCTGTTTGATAACGAGGGGACGGTATTCTTTGCCATATTTATGGGGATTTGGGGTGAGTATCATGTCGATGCAGCTCTTCCTGTATTTAACTTTTGCAGGAGATCCAAGTGACCCCCCCCCCCTCGTTATGGGAGACAGATTTTTCACAGTTAAAGCCTTTTCACACTGAAGCTCCAAGCTTCATCCATCCATACTGGTTCAGCCCACAATGACTTGCCAGCACAGTTATGTTGTTATGTATTAAGCAGTGGGATGGCTGCTGAGCACACTGAAGTCCAAGAGAGTAATGGAACAACTGAAACACGCAACTCACCTTAAACTGAACACAGACACTGTTCACTCTGTTTAGTCAAAGTTCTCATTATACGTCGGTTTAGTAGAGGTGACTCCCATGCTGAGGAATCTGCAACATTTCCTTTCCTCAAACCCTGTTTGGCAGTAACTCTGTTTTTGGAGTTCTGGAAACGGCGTCAGGCCCGGCTGGAGTACGAGTGGGACTTGGTGGACTTTGAAGAGGAGCAGCAGCAGCTTCAAATCCGGCCCGAGTTTGAGATCCGATGCACTAACAGGAGACTCAACAAGATCACTAAGGTGCTTCAAATGATTAATTCAAACAATATGACATGAATATGACTAAAACTATGTGCTCTGTGGTGCACAGATATCACCATGGAACCGGTTGAAAAAACAATAAATGATAATGATCTTTCAGGAAATGGAGCCGTACCTCCCTGTCACCAGCAAGTGCGCTCGCTTCTGCCTCTCATCGGCCACCGTCTTATTCTGGGTAACTGAATGTTCCTGTGTGCATGTTTGGTTGCTATATACAGTAATGCATGGTGAGTAATGTTCTTCGCCATCAGCAGCTTTAAGTGTGTGTGTGTGTGTACTCGTCCACAGATTTCCCTGATCGTGGCTTGTATCACCGGGGTCATAGCGTACAGGCTGGCTGTGTATGCTGCCTTCGCGAGCATCATCAAAGACCCCAAGAGGAAGATCCAGGTGGTGAGCAGGTTCATCACTCCACAGCTGGCGACCTCTGTCACCGCCTCCTGCATCAACTTTGTCATCATCATGATCCTCAACTTCTTCTACGAGAGAGTGGCCGTGTGGATCACCGATATGGGTAAAAAGATTGAATCCAACGTGCAACAAATCAAAGTCTTGTTCAGACGCCAGTCAAATCTGGTTTGCTTCTCACATCATCAGATCTTTAAAAACACGCCGTCTGAACTGTTATTTGCAACACCAGATTTGTGTGCCTTGACGTTGACAAACTACCTGCATGGGTTGCCATAGTAGCGAGTGTCAGCCACTACCAAAGCGCAAAAACACGAGAAATTCAATTTGCAAAAATCACAATTCCTGTGTTTTTTTAATAAAATCAACATGGATATAATCTAGATATGCCAGATAATGGACCAGTGCTCGCAGTCTGAACGAGGCCAAAGACACAATTGTCGGTTTCATAATTTTGTCTTTTCATATCCAAAAAACTTGAAACAGGCACTTTAATCATTTCACATTCATCCACTACTTGGTGTTGACTGTAACTGGAGGACATCTTCAAACCCTTTGCTTCCTGCAGAAATCCCAAAGACCCACCTGGAGTATGAAAACAGGCTGACCATGAAGATGTTCCTGTTCCAGTTTGTCAACTACTACTCCTCCTGCTTCTACGTGGCCTTCTTCAAAGGCAAATTTGTGGGTCATCCCGGTAACTACACGTACATGTTCGGCAAACTGAGGAACGAGGAGGTGAGCTTTCTTGTTAAACGAAAGAAAAGGCAGGCTCACGACTTTCCTCTAACAATTTTTCATCTGCTGCCAAAAGGAAGTGTATCAAATGAAAGCGTATTCTATAAAATAAAAACCTGCTTCGGTCCTAGTGCGACCCTGGAGGCTGCCTGATCGAGCTGACCACGCAGCTGGTGATTGTGATGGCTGGAAAACAACTGTGGGGAAACATTCAGGAAGCTCTGCTGCCGTGAGTCCATCAAGTCCATGCTCTTTTTCCCAGTACTTCACCTTTTGATCCATTATTATCTGCCACAACAAGAGAAGGTTTCTATTGAACGTTGGCATTTTGGAGATTTCTAGTGCCTTTATTTTATTCATGCTTTTAAAGAAATATATTGTGTACACAAGTTAGCATCTACTGAAATCACAAGTGTGTGCCCATGTCAAGACATTCACAACAAAAACGGAGATAGGTCAGTAAATTAAGTTTTATTTTCACCACAGAATTCAACACAACAAAGTTCTTGCTGTCCTACCAAGAATATTCCTCGACAAAGAAAGGATACGCAGATCTAGATCATGTCTGACTTCTCTCACGGTTAAATACAAGGTCATGAAGATTTACAGGTTACATAATTATTGTATTGCCAAGAAAAAGACATTTTTAATGGGCTGAATCATGAGCAACCAACGCACAGATGGCAGCGACTTCACAGAAGGCAGTACTTGTTGCAGGCATCAAATGACAGTTCATCAGCCATGTATATGACAAGTTAGAAGCTTTCACTGTGTGTACTGTTGAATTTATCAAAGACTTCTGGTGGAGAATAATTTGGCCAAATGTCCATTCAACAAGCAGTGACACAAAAGTCATTTGGAAATGTTTTGTAGAAGAGTTTTAGAGGATATAGAATCACAAATGCTGCTCGATAGTTCTAATTCTATATTGTATCTTATATTCAGTGTCTTCTTCGTGGGCTTCTCGACAGGTTGATGCGTAACTGGTGGAGTAGCAGAAAGGGACGACACAATCCTGAGAACCATTACAGCCGCTGGGAGCAGGACCACGTCCTGCAGAACTTTGGCCAGCTGGGATTGTTCTACGAGTACTTGGAGATGGGTGAGTTACTAAACTGTTTACCCTACATTGTGCATATGGGCAGGAGAGAAGGATAACTGGCTGTATGATATATTAATATGAGGCTTACAAATCACAGATGATACCATTTGTCTTTATTGCCATTTTATCACTTACATTTTCCCATCTGCTCTGTCGTTTCAGTGGTCCAGTTTGGTTTCATCACTTTGTTCGTGGCCTCTTTCCCCTTGGCTCCCCTCCTGGCTCTGTGCAACAACATCCTGGAGATCCGGGTGGACGCCTGGAAGTTCACCACACAGTTCAGGCGACCAGTGGCGTCCAAGGCCCGAAACATCGGAGCGTGGCAGGAAATCCTCAACGCGGTGGCCATTTTGTCTGTTGTTACGAATGTGAGTGTAGTAGTGTGTGTTCGTCAGTGTTTATTTATCGAATATCGTCTGTGCTCATTTCTGTATTTTTAAAAACATTTTTAAAATGCAACATTTTTGAATCATAATTCAACTGAACATTTCTCCTGACTTTTATCACAGGCGTTCATAATGGCGTTCACCTCTGACATGATCCCCCGTATGGTCTACCTGTATGCCTACGGTCATGGCATGAGGGGCTACATTAACAACAGCCTGTCAATATACAACATCTCACGGATACCCGAGAGCAACATGCCTGAGGACAAAGACTACTTGTCTGATAACTCGACTACCTGCAGGTACTAGAGCTTAAAGGGACAGGTCACCCTAAAAATAATAGATAGTTTTCCTCTTGCCTGCAGTGTGTATTGTGGGTTTGAAGATATCAGCCACAGAAGTCTGCCAGCCGTATCACCGTGCAGAAGGAGGCATGCATCTTCTCGTGGACGAGAGGCTTGTGCTTGTGACAGCGTAGAATGTTAACATCAGTGGCATCTTCTTTGGCTGTGAACTTAATTAGCTTTGTTAGCTAGCCCCTCGTCACTAGCAGATGGCGGCTTCCTTCTGCCCGGTAATACTGAAAGAAAGTAGTTCCTACACGAAACTGCTCACAACAAGGTCTGACATTGCTGGGTGCTGAAAACAATCTACAATAGATGGATGAAAAGCCCCACAAGGAAGAGATAAAAACATATATTTTTCATCTGGGGTAAAATCGCTCTTAACCATATTCTTATCCAACAGCAGGCTGTGACTGTGTGTGATGTGCAGGAGTGACTCAGTGGCATTTGTCAATGGCTGCAGTTCACCTCAGCTCTGTGAGGCATTCTAGCATCTTTCAGCTCACTGTTTTGGTTTTATAGCCTGCAATGCAGCTGTTTCGATTCACCAGTCTGGTAGCATTGTTTCCGCCTGCAGCAGGCAGTTGTTCTCAACCTACTGTACATCATGACTGTAAGACGTGAAGTACCCCAAAAGTTACAGCAAGATGTTTTAAAGAAGAATTAGATAGATTGTTCTGACATTTCTGATCCTCTATTGTCTAAAACATGACTGAAAATTAATACTTTACTAATACTACATGTCAGCCATGTCAATGATATGTGGTTGTATTATATCAATGTTTAAAGAGGGTAAAAACTTAATTTCTGCAGATATTATAAGTCATTTATGGAAGTATGTTCTTCATCACTGGCCAGGAAAGTGTCACTTTTTATCTGAGGGAACACATTTAACAGTAGAACTTATATCACCTCCTAAGTTTGAGCTTCTGTTCTGTTCTGTGTTATTTCCTGATGTGTTCTGGTACCAGCGCATGTTGTTTAGTGATTAAGTTAATGAAACAGTGCTGATGGTACCCTTAGTTACCTGTTGTTCTGTACAGATACCGTGATTACCGTTACCCTCCCGGCCACGAGAATGAGTACGCTCACACCATGCAGTTCTGGCACATCCTGGCAGCCAAAATGGCTTTCATAATAATCATGGAGGTGAGAGAGCACACAGCTATTTCCCTTCTCGTTCCCGAAAGAGCAAACGCTTAGTATTAATGAAAAATGCTGATTGTTGTGGTCATTGTAATCGGTAATTCTTCCTCTGCAGCACGTGGTCTTCGTGGTGAAGTTCTTCGTGGCGTGGTTGATCCCGGACATCCCGTCAGACGTGAAGGCGCGGATCAAACGGGAGCGCTACCTGATACAAGGGGAACTGCATGACTACGAAGTGGAGCGGCTCAAAATGCAGCTGAGCGCCAGCTTCATCACGGAGCCACAGTCAGAAATGTCCTTGACGACGGACAAACACGAGGTGCTGTCCGAGTGCCTGTAGCTCCCTGCGTCACACCTCCGACTAACCAAGCCAGGGATGGATGCTGAGAACATCCACGTACAAGGGCTTCTGTCTTCGGGAGAGAAAATGAAGCTGTTATCTGCTCCGGCTGCATGGACTCCTATATTAGGGTCTGTGTTGAAAGCATGAGAAAAACGAGTCACTGCTTAAAATCAGCTTCATGAGCGAAGGAAAAAATCCTGTGCCATAAAAAGAAAATATATATATATATATATCAGAAGGTGCTGTGATGGAAAATAACAGCAGAAAGATTGTACCTGCAGCATTCCACGTGTGATGCCTTCAAACTCTCCTTTCATTATGGCTGAAAATGAGTCATCCCTGTACGTGCTGACAGAGTTAAAGATAGTGTTGTTGAACATGTGACATTAGGTGTAAGTACCCTTAAAAGAGTTGTTTATTATGATATCATCCATTGAGTTTTCTGCATGTGATTCTTCAGCTGTGATGTCTGACTGCTAACTGTGGTTAGAAAACTCATATCAGTTCAGCTGCAGATGTTGTTCGTCATGTGGGCTTTTTTTCTGTCATTTAACTATGAATGTAGAAAACACTCGCAGATTTTGAATATCTAGATATGAAACACATGTATATGTACTTACTCCTTTTATTAAAAGCATTTTCAAAAGGGTATCTACATAGCTGGGCTATAAGATTGGCAGTTTAGAAGAAGCTGTGCAAAAACTGTGCGTTTGAGAACCAAGTACCTCCATCATTCTGCGGTGGGATCAGAGAGTGTCGGCGGTGTTATTCCATGCGGCTGCAGGCTCACGTCTCATCCTCCAAAATGTTTCTCCAACTTGCTGTGGGACCAATTATACATTTTGTTTTTTATCAGAAGGAAAAGACAGATCCTCTGTTTCGATATAATCAGTTCGTGTGTGCGAGTTCAGGCCAATCATGAATCGCACACGGATAATAGACGGCCTGCGCGTCTGTTTCCGGATTCCACATCACTGCTGTCTCCGTATACTCCAGGCGTAAACAATCGCAAGCTTCATTTCAGAGAAAGCAGGACTGCCTGTACCCTGGTTGGAGATACGTGTGAGCAAGGGACTGAGTTAGAAGAATAACTCTAGCTGGTGACTAAGTTTTGCTGTAGATAGAGAAATATTGTTTCTTTTGTTTTCTATTCTGAAGGGTTTTAGTGCAATTAATTTATTGATCTGCTTCTGCTCTCTCTTGTGAAGCATGTGTGTCCAGAGCTACTTCATAGTCATCTTTTTTTTTATTATTATCAGTTTACTCGCATAACCTGACTTCTCTTTTTATACCAAGCAACACTTAATAAGTGACCATCAAGCAGTTTAAGTTTGGTCATTTCTAAAGTACATATTACGCTATGAATTACTACTTTCTAAGGGACCAGACAAGGAAAAAAAAACTTTGCTACTCGTTCTGCAGGAGACAAAGATTGCATTATATTCCTTCACAGTACAAAACTCATCCATCAGATGTCTTTTTGTAAACTCTAAAGACTAATATGCATTTACTCTTATCAGTGTTTTTATTGAAACCTCTTTGTTGTTAATGTAAATCTTGCATTTGTGATTCCAGTCAAAGACTAAGCCTGGCTTACTTCAATCTCAGGATTAAACATCTCCCCGTGTTTGTCAAGCAGTCTGCAGACGTCAGATGTGTGCAGCCGACCCCAACGGGTGCACGATGTATATCCCAACTAACTAATGCCTTAAACGTCTGTTTTTACATTTTGTATGATTTTCTAACAACAAAATTTCCAAACTGAATTCCGAATCTGTTTTGTATCATTTGTTGCTGCTGCTAGTCTCTGCAAAGTAGTTGCTCTTTCTGCTTTGACCCGCATGAATTCTAATGTAAAAAAAAAATGTCTGTCTGTTACATTCTAAGTTCACCGTAGCCTACTGTACAGAAACGCTGTTAATATTCACAAATAAATGAAGGAATAACAGTTTTGAGTGTGAGTGTTATTGGTTCATAGCCTGCGCAGCGGCACAAAAACACATGGCAGAGCCACAATGAATCTCTGATCTCTAATCCCTCTGATGGTTTGCTGTTTGTATACCAGGCATGTTTCCTCAGTCGGTGGCCAGATTGTCTTTGCTTTCCAGCCTAACCTGACACCTGTACCTCAACCGGTACCTGTGCCTGTCCTCCGACTTGCATCCCTCACCTCATAGCTACACTGATTCAAACTTCCCACCATGCCGGTAAACTTTAAATATCTGCATTTTTGTTTCAATAAATCACTGGACTCCTGTCATTCCTGTCAGATCCTGAAAAGGTCAAGAAACATGCCTTATAACCACCTTAAAGTTCCTCGATATGTTTTGGGACTAAGAAAAATACGCTGCCTTCGGATAATAATAAGGTTGGACAAACGAGGGGGAGAACACACGAGTTGTAGCTAAAAATAAGTTTGATATAGACAAACTAAATACAATGCAGCTAACGAAGGGGGAAGAGAGAGAGAACGACTGTCTGGCTCCGGCAGACCAGGTGAGCTGATTCTCCCTGATGACCTCACGCCACCCCTCACGCTTCAGCAGGGAGAGGCTTGATGACGAGGTCGACTGAAGAAAGTTCAATAAGCTTCTCACCAATTCTTAACAGCACATCGATTCATTTTTCCTCAGTGAAGAACTCACAATCCCCGAATATGTAAGTATCCGACTGATCACCAGGTGTCTCCAGAAGTCCATTTCTCGACATCCATTCTGTGGAGCGGTTTCTGTTTGAGTACCAAGGGGCCAGATTTGTACATTTCCTGTGTCTGAATTGTGAAGGTCACAGTTTAAATGTATTAAATACTTGCTTTTTAGTTTTTAAGTTTTAAAGTTTTATTAGTTCTGACAATTGAAATAGAATCATTGTGTACACAAAGGTGTGGGATAAAAACAGGAAAATGCTAATTTTCTTATGAGAGGAGGGCTGCCAGTCTGGCTCTCCTAAATTCCCTCTGGGCTCAAACTTTTTAATGAAATGAGTTTTTTCTGTGCCGATTGGTGAAATGAGCAAGGGGCCCCGATGGTTTAGTTAAAGGGGGCCACATTCTGCCTGCAGAAAAGGTCTGTCGAACAAACAACTTGTCCAAAATTTTCACGGAGACAAACCTCATGTCATGAAAGTGAGAACAGTCCTCTAGTCTCAAAATGTGTTCATTCACTCATCAACACACTTCCTTGAGCTTTAAGAGATATAAAACTCTGAACTCTTATATCAGACACGATTCAACAAAACAAACATGGGTGTAAAGAAGATAAATGACGAATATAACAAGCACAAATGAATCAGAATCAGCTCAGAATAATCACACATAGTGTAAAGAGAGCAGGGTGATGTACCACGTGTGACCACCAGGTGTCGCCCGACACCAACAAATGACAGGAGCACACGCTGATCTCTTTTCTCTTCTCTCTTTTGTCCTCTAACAACACACCTCACATCTCCACACCTGAAACTACTCATATCGCTATCATTATTATGATGTTATACTATTTTCAATTCTTATTAACTGGATTATATTAGTGGCTTTTAGCCTTTTATTTTTTGGGGGGCTTCAAAATCCTGTCTCAAGGTATCAGATGTGTCTTTGATTAAAATGTTAAATGTTGAAAAGAAAAATCCTTCCAGAATTGTGTTCACGCCTCTGTGGGGAAGATGTGGTGGGTGGGAGGGCGTTGGGTGGGGGGTGGAAATATGGGAGATGCTTAAATAATTGATGGATTCCTACGATGAGGAGGAGAGAGGAGCTCGTTGGAGGGGGAATCCACTCCTGCTCATTTGGTTTCCATAGCACCGCCCTCGGGAGACCTGCAGCTCTCATACTTGGGCTTCACTGCGCCTGGTTTTGTGTTTATTCCACACTTTTGAGCATTAATAAATAAATAAACACATGCAAACGAATACATTTTTTTAAAAAAAGATCACATAATTCAGACTACGACATAATGTAAAACCCTGTCCTCCCCTTTTCCTCCTCCTCCTTCATATGTTTTTATTAAACCACCAACAGAATCAGATTCGTGTGCGTATGTGTGTGTGTGTTTGTGTGTGTGTGTGTGTGTATTCTCATGTTTTATGTCGACTCCCGGCCTCCCAGTGAGTCGTGCGGAGCAGCTGGCCAGATGTTGCTGGACGCGGAGCTGCCGTCGCTGACCTCGGTGCTGAAACGCGACGTCAGATGAACCTGCGCTCACCACCACAGGAGACGCGATCCAGCCCCGCTCGATTCACCGAAGCCGCTCCAAACACACACACACACACGCACACACACTCACACACACACACACACACACAAAAACGCGCACTCCCGCTCCCTAAACTTTCAGGTTTGGGTTTTTTTCCCGTCCTGTTTATCCCCCTCCACTAATCCTTCCTATTCAATCGTCCTCTCTCTCTCTCTCTTTTTTTTTTTCTTCCTGCGCTGCTCCACGACGCCGGCCGTCGATTTCACCCCCTCCGCGTTAGTTTCCGTCGTGATGGCACTCGGCGCGGCTACTGTACGCCAGGCGGGAGATGAGCTGGGGGTGGACGAAGGCGCACAGCTCGTTTGAGTCTTTTATTTTTTCTACGCGGAGGTGTTTTCGTTTCCAGAATCTTTGATTGTGAAAAGTAGGCGCGGTTTTGTTTTGTTTTTTGATTTTTTTTTTTGTTGTTGTTAATTTATTATTATTTTTTTTCCTGGGACCGTCGCCTCCCCTGGACCGTAGATTCTGTCATAACTTGGTTTGTTGTTTTTCCTCTCAGCCGCTGCAGTCGGCCATCCTGCGCTGTGTAACATGAAGATCGAGCATTAAAGATAATCTCGAGAAACAAGGCCGACGCGTAGAAACTGGATATGGAGGCGGTGAAGATGAGAGCCACGGCGGGGGTGAAAGAATTTGCGGGGAAGGCCCTAGGTCATATGCACAGGTAAGGACACGCTTTATTTATTTATTTATCTATTTATGTGTTTGCCAATTGCCTCGTGTGGAAGTGTGACTGTGATGAATGGTCACCCGAAATTGAGCTACAACTTAAACAGGGATGATAGTCACGCCTCTGGATGGGAGAGGAAAATTATGCAATCAAATGTGTGTGTGTGTGTGTGTGTGTGTGTGTTGTCAGTCCGTCCTGATGCGGGGCCTGTGCGTGAATCTCATTAAACGGGACGTGCAGGCCCCCCACGCGCGTTTTTTTTTTTTTTTTTTTTTGAGGGGTGTGGGTTCATTCATAATTGATATAACGCATTGTATCATATTATCTTTAAAAGCAGTGACGCACGCGTCAGGGTGAACGTGCGGAATCAAATCAAACGCGTCGCCTCGAACATGGGGTTTCCTTGAGAGGTGGTGGTGATGGTGTCTGCACCTGCGATCGAATAAAGACGCATGTCTGCTATCTAGAGATGGATCCCTCGTGAATCTATCCGTCATGTGTTTTTGTGCGCAGTTATTTCCGATCTGAGAGAGAAATCCAATAAAAAAAAAAAGAAACAAAAAAGAAAAAACAAAACGAAAAACGAATGCGCATGTATCGCTGATGAGCTCAAGTTTGGTTTCCGATTATCCCCCCCCCCAAAAAAGAAACTGCAATCCATACATAAATATGTATTCATTGTATATATTTTTTAATTGGCTGCTGTTGAGCTGTTTGTTTGTTTGTTTGTTTGTTTTCTCAATTTGGATCATTTTTTTTGCACGCTGGATTTGGACACTCTGTTGTAGCTGTGGCTCTCCTGGAGGGGTCCGAGGAATGCCCACAGACGTGTTTCTGTCTGGAGGCTGGAGATGCTGCTCGGTCCCGTGAATGCTAATGAGTGTGAAAGCGAGCTGGGCTGCTGCTGCAATGCGGTACAGTCAGGGACACCAGCTCCACGGGTCCCACTGAATTATTACGTTCTTATCTTTTCCTCTCAAGAGGAAAACCAGGTGGATACATGTGTTTAAAAGGTGATGCCCATAATGTCTCACAGCTAGATGTGACGCTCCTTCAGCCTGACAGAGAGACTGATCTCCAGTGTGGAGGCCTCACACGTGTACAGATGGTTGGTTCTGGTGGTTGTGCATGACTCTCCTCCTTCATGTTCTTGACTGAAGTGACATGAAATCTCAGACAGGCACGCAAACCTCCCAAAACCTCCCACCCAGCACCCAGCCCAGAATTAATCCCTCATCCGGAAACAGAAAAAAAAACAAATAATAAAAAAAAACGGGCCTAATAAAATATGATGTGAAATATGATGTGAAATATTTCACATTTAAAGGTGCAATTTGTAGGAAAATGCGATTTCTGACTCTTATTCTCAACTCCTGAAATAATGACGCTTTGGGAAGGCGGCCTGTAGTTCCAAAGCGTCATTATTAGACGATTTGGGTATGAGGCCCAAGTATCAACTTTATCATACAGACAGCACCTTTGACGAGACATTTTAGATATTTTCAGTGTTGGTGTTTCCTTAGGCACACTTGCTATAGACACTGTCTTCCCCCCTGGCTGTTGTTAACAGGGTGATGGAGAAGAGGCAGAAGACGGGCGAGGTGATCGAGCTGACGGAGGACGGGCGGCCCCGGGAGGCCGCGGAGAAGAAGCCCCCGCTGTGCGACTGCAACTGCTGCGGTCTGCCCCGCCGCTACATCATCGCCATCCTGAGCGGCCTGGGCTTCTGCATCTCCTTCGGCATCCGGTGCAACCTGGGCGTGGCCATAGTGGGCATGGTCAACAACAGCACCATCCACCAGAACGGCAAGATCATCATCAAGGAGGTGTGGCAGCCGGCAGCGAGCTCTCCTGACGTAGAAACACACGTAGGCTGCATGCCTCCAGACACGAGGCAGCTGCTCGGAGTTATAGGGGAGGGAAAAAGAAAAGAAGAGGGAGGAGGTGGAGGGGAAACTACGGCAGAACACACGAGGCCTGCTGTTATATTATAGGCCATAAAACCACCTCCTAAATGTTAAACTGCCCCCAGTGATTGTGCCCGAAGAGCTTCTGCCAAATGAAGGCTGATATTTGTGTGTAAGAATCCTTTAAATAGGCGTGGGGTATTTTTAACACATGCCTACATTATTAATGTGTCATAAATGTGACCCTGCTTCACGTCAGCTCGTTTTTATAGTCTCTAAAATGTGGATCACAGGATGAAATTTTAATAAGATCGAATGCGTCCCTGTGTAAAAGCTGAATCGTGCAGAAACGCACGACAAAAAGAAAAACAAAAAACGTCACACTGTCACGTTATTTTAAAATTGAATTCCCTTGAAAGCACCTGTTTGCATAAAAATGCAAGAGGTGCGAAATTAAAAGCCAGGTGTATCTTTTAAAGCAGGTTATGTCTCAATATGTGAATTCACGATATATTTAGGTAATTGGTGATTGGTTCATTTATATTCATGTTTCTGTGTTGAGACGGAATAATCGTAGAATAGCTACATCAAATAACATAAGAAGAAGAGGAGGAGGAAGAGGAGGAGGAGGAAGAAGAAGAAGATCAAATCATGTTCTTGTTAGTTTTTCCTCTGACAGTGCAGGCCAGATGAATGATTTTGGTGAGGAGATCGAAATGAACCAATAAAGGCAGCAGGCCTTTAATAAACAGGCCAATCCATCCGAACAATAAATGTTTTTGTTTTTTTTGTTTCCTAAATGATCGCCACAAAATGAAGCAGCAGCCTGCTGCAGCAGAGGTCCTCTGACAATATCTTATCTTTTATTTTATTTCTTATTTTTATTTTATGGATTTAAACGGCTTTGTCTTCCAGAAAGCCAAGTTCAACTGGGATCCGGAGACGGTGGGGCTGATCCACGGCTCTTTCTTCTGGGGCTACATCGTGACGCAAATCCCTGGGGGATACATCTCCTCCAGGCTGGCAGCGAACAGGTAGGCGGCCCCTCCACCTGAGGCACCACTGATACAGCACAGCCACTGGATTGGCTGATGAAGCAGTATGATTTCATTCTCTCTATATATAGGCCTATGCATTATTTTTATTATCATGGCCGGTTGAACGAAATGACTGAACAGCTGGTGTGACCCTCTGTCTTCATTGTTATTTAAGGGGGAAAAAAAAACATAAAAAAATAACAAAATAAAGCCCAGGAAGGAGACGAAAATGATCACGTGGTTACTGGAACAAACCAAACCACACGCAACCTCAGTGTAAAAAAAAAAAAAAAAAAAAATTAAAAATAAATAAATAAATAAATACATACATACATACATACATAATAATAATCGTTGTCTGAATTGCGACTCGGATGAACAGTTCCCATTATAGGCGGAGTATCTGTGCCTAAGTGGCGCAGACGGTCTGGAGGGATGCAGGGCTGCAGGCGGCGCGCCGGGCTGGCAGGCCTGCAGCTCCCGGTGTCAGGGCTCCCTGCCACCTGTTAATGAGCTCCCGGGGGGAGCCGGGTCTAATCCGCCGCTCTCTCAGGGCACCGAGACCAGACCTGTCCTGTCGCCAAAGGCTTTACCTCGCACGGAGCTGTGATATTAATACGCACATTTTAAGGGGATGAAATGCCGAATGTTTATTGTCTGCCATGAATACTGAGTGCTGATGTCATCGTCAGCTAAACAGTAGAGGCCAAACAATACTGTAACATTAGGCTGCTTAATAATAACAACAGTAATACTGATAATAATAATAATGGAGCCAGAAGAACCGTGTATAAATATAGCTTCCTGATTTTCTTGTAGGCCCGTCTCCTTTATTAAAAAATGTTTATATTCGTGGTTTGTCTCTTCCTCGTCCTTTTGATTGACACGCGGATGTAATCAAATCAATTGGTCTCGTGCCGAACAGTGGTCTCAACCGGATTAGGGTTTGCCCCCCGCGTGCAGATGAGAGGGGCGGGAGAACGTGACCGAAATGACAAATTGGCTCGGTGTTTATGGACGGCCTGGTCCTCCCGCCTCAGCTGCTGCCTCACCGTGAGGAAAAGACAAATAGGATTTAAATATAATGACGTTCTTCTTCTTTCATCCACGCGAAAATGAAGACGCTGTGAGCTGTATAATGATGTTCCAGAATTAAGCGTCAAATGAAAACGTCATTCGTAACGAAAAAAGAAAAAAACATTTCCTGACTAGTGCCGATGTCGAAGTTGTTGCTAAGCGACACCTACGCATCGATGCGACTGTGAACGGGGCGTGGCCGCTCGGAATGTTTAGCTCACTGACGTCAGAAGACCGAACGTGGCGCAAGGCCAATCAGAACAGAGGACACAAGGCGTCCATGTGCGATGAGCTCGGTTTAAATTCGTGACAGATTTCTCTTTTTTCTCCAGAAGGGGAAAGAGAAGGAAGACATTCATGGCCAGATTTAAATCTGTTACGTTTCCTGCATATTTTCAGTGAAATGTGAAGGCTAATTAAAAATCTTTGACCAATAATATTTCATAATTATGTCGTTATAAGACATAAGAATGGGATATTTAATTGTAATATTTCAATGCACAGTTCCTGTTTACAACGTCACAAAGCAACGTTTACAACATAAATAAATTAAAGCTATTCTGGGAAAGAAAATCTTCACTTAGGCCGGATGAGCTCAGGAAATCAGACACATTTTATTGAAAAATAACTACAGTAAAACAATCGTCATAGTTCAATGATGATTAGGTTTTATTGTCAAGGAGCAGGTGCAACAAAACTGAGTCTGGTCCTGGCAAAACGTCGCTCACATTAACACTAAATCTCATATCCTTTCAAGTTCCTCCCACTATTCGATGCCATTATGCCATCTGTCATGTGCTCAGAGCCATTTCATCATTCCTACTGTATGTCATATTTACTCATCCACACGGGACCTAACCACATTTTCATCCCAGGTACCACTGATGCCATTATCTCCCTTCTTTCAAGGTCAAACAACCGTATTCCCAAAATCGTCACTTTTCGGCAAAGCCACCCCGACCTTTAACACACACATGCCTTCACACAATTATTTCCTGCATACAGTTATACAAATAATTGATGAAATGTGATTATTAATTATTATTCATGTACTATTATGTGTTATTGTGTTGTAGTAATCAGTCACACACGCTAAAATATTATAATCCTGTCATTTCCAGGGTGTTTGGTGCAGCCATCGTCCTGACCTCAACTCTCAACATGTTCATCCCCTCGGCCGCCCGGGTCCATTATGGGTGTGTCATTTTTGTGAGGATATTACAAGGCCTGGTGGAGGTAATATCGACAACATGTTTAAATCTTCCCTTGCTTCAGTAAGGATTGTATTGTGTGAGATAAACTGATTTTATTTTTGCTATTAGGAGAACATAAAGGTTACGTAGGTTGCTGTATGTCCGATGTGAGTGTGCGTTACTATGGCCCAGAGTTCTGCAATAACACACCATACAGAGGGCCTGCCTGCAAATTTCACTCCACGAAAAATGACTGAAACGTGAGCTGAGCTGTATTGATCCAGTCCACTACTGCTGAGTGTTTGTGGGATAGTCCAGCTCCTTTTTCTGCTGTCATACTTTATATCCTGTAAACATGTCAGCAAAGGGCCGATACACAGAGGGGATGAGAAGGGAAATGCTGAAAGGCAAAAAAACGGGTCAGTCCTCTGGCTTTGTAGTGAAACATGACACACAGATACACTGTCTGCCTTTTGTATAGTAAGTATTGGCGTGCTGATGAAATTAGTCTGTTGACTGTTGGGTTAAAAACACGGAAAACTGATGCTACAGTTCTAACTATCTGTGTTTTTTGGATAATACATGTTGCAGCACACAGTCATTAAAGTCTAAATGGGAGTTTTGTTGTGTGAATAAAAACGATTTAATATCAAGATCTAATATTTCATCCCTTGAAGGCTGGAGGCTGAGCGCTGCCCTCTTCAGAAAGTCCATGCAGATCGTATTTTTACGCCAACACAGTTTGTTCAAATTAGCGGCTGATGAACATTTAATGGCCGCGGGGCCGCTTCGCTCCATGAACAGCTCATCAGGTCCTCTTTGCTCATGGCCCCGTGCAATTTGTTCCGGTTAATTAAAAGGGTGAGAATGTTAATTTTTGTTAGTTATTATAAGACATATCTGTGGGTCCTTGTTCAGATCTAAAAGGGTATTCCCTTGCAGATTGTGAGTACATCCTAAATGCAAATAATCCAGAGGTACAATGCAAAGGTAAAGCTTTGTTTTGTTCTATTTATGTTGGGATTTTGAATCTATTATTTTACTGGAATAAAGGATCCATCAAAATTGGTGTAAACTAAATGATGCATGTGGCATTTAATCATCTAATTGCACAAACCTGCATATTTATTTTTTTCATCAAGTTGATTGGTTGTATTCAAATCATTCTGCTCGCACACACTACAAGCTCCTGGGATGCAGATGAATGGCTGACAGGGAGCACTGACTGCTCTTATTGCTTGAATATGTATTTCTTAAAGACTTGGTCCGGTTGGCTGCTCACTGTTGCTGCATGTTTCTTTACCATGAATTAATACAGACTCTTTCTGTGCGGTTGCGTTCAGGGAGTAACATACCCAGCATGTCACGGCATCTGGAGTAAGTGGGCTCCTCCGCTGGAAAGGAGTCGTCTGGCCACCATCTCGTTCTGTGGTAATGACTTATTAGTATTGTGTATGACATAAATGAAAACTGATGCATTGTGTGTATCGATTGCGAGGTCTGATCTTCCCCCGTCCGTGTCCGTCAGGCTCGTATGCCGGTGCTGTGATAGCGATGCCTCTGGCCGGAATCCTGGTTCAGTATTCAGGCTGGTCCTCAGTGTTCTACGTCTATGGTAAGATTCATTGACGAGGGCTTGCATGTGTTTTCCGTCTGCAGTGGAGTGGGAGATGAGGTGTGACTCCGTGGCGAAACAATGACAAAACAATGGATAACTGTGTTTTAAAAAAAGTGTTTAAAGCTCCGTAGAAGCTGCAGAGTTTGACAGTGAAAGTCGAATGGATTTTTCTGGGCAGACTGCATATCGATTTCCTCCCTCCTATGTTTGGGTGTGTCAATAAATAACCCCCCATCTCTCTCTCTCTCTCTCTCTCTCTCTCTCTCTCTCTCTCTCTCTCTCTCTCTCTCTCTCTCTGGACTGAATACAGTTAGCTTTCCTGTCTGGCTTTTATTCTCTCAGGCATTTCGGAAAGATCAAGCTGCCAAACACTGTGTGTGTACCGACCTGCTGAGGTCAAAATTAGCTGCAGTGTTACATCTGTGCTGATCTGAAGTCCTGATGTGTATATGATATATGTCCGTGATATGCAGGATGCGTCGGTATCTTCTGGTACATGTTCTGGATCCTTGTGTCTTACGAGAGCCCCGCTGAGCATCCCACCATCACGGATGAGGAGCGCTGCTACATTGAGGAGAGCATTGGAGAGAGTGTCAAGCTATCGGGTCCTGCCGAGGTGAGGCGAGGCCCTCTAGACAAGCAGTATCATTCAGTCCACCTGACACCCGTAGCTTTCAATCAGCCACTTCCATGACCTTTTGTCTTTTTGCCAGAGAGACACAACCAAACTTATTTATCAGTCAAATTAAATCCTTTGTGATGATCCATTCCAGAAATTCAAGACACCCTGGAGGAAGTTCTTCACCTCTATGCCTGTCTATGCAATCATTGTGGCAAACTTCTGCAGGAGCTGGACCTTTTACCTGCTGCTCATTAGCCAGCCTGCATACTTCGAGGAGGTGTTTGGCTTCGAGATAAGCAAGGTGAGTTAGTGGACAAGTGACAAACGTGGAGCATGAATTGTTTGATCAATACACGATAGATGTTTCAGAGCTGAGCATGTAACACTTTGTAGTTGGCACGAATCATTATCAGAATCGATGACTGGTGGTTCTCTCTCATGAACTGGTGTTTTACGTAATGAGGCAGCATCAGTTCACAAAAGATGTACAAAAAGAAAAAAGGATGTCAAAGTGACGTTAAATAACATTGGTTTAAGAAAATAAGCAACCATTGAATAAGTCATTCATATGGAATTAAATAGATACAATAAATCTAACATCAGGTTTATGCTAACAATGTATCAAAAGGGAGCATCTCTATTAAACACAGGATCTGTTCAAGCCCCTCAAAATTTGGTTTCATATCTTAGTATTAATGACATTAAAGATGCAGAATGTTGTTTTGGGGAAAAAAATCAGAAGAGTTTATGCCTAATCAACCTATTTAAAGAAACTTTCTTTGTTTTCATCACTCAATAAAATTAAATAAAATGCATACTGTATTACTTTGTATATATTTGGCTGACCCTGCCACCTTTCTAGGTCAAAACAGTGTTATGAGAACCATATTTTCCTCTGAGAGCAGCTTGTTGAAAAAAAAAAAAATCTCAGTTTATATTATTAGCTAATTAACTATGCAAATATTAAACTTCTGAGTGTACATTTTTTCTCCAAAACTACAAAGTGCCCCTTTAAATGTTCATGGCTTAAAGATGCAATATATATGAATTTTTGCTGAAAACATTATGAAAAAAAATGTAATTATAACATTATCAATAAAATGTAAATAAATTGTTTTGAAGTTTATCTTCTGTTAAAGAAAATATCTATTGAATTAAGCATGCTAACCAGCTAGCCCTGACCCTACCCGGTCCAACACTCGTGTGCCAGTAGCGTAAACTACAACACGCCACTGGTGCGCCGGGCTCCCAGTCGAGACTACTAGATGTATGTTTGTATGTTTGTTTTGAGTGAGAACGTGACAGCTGGCAAATTCTTATATATTGCACCTTTACCAAGCACCAATTAAAGTAAAAGTGAGGGGGTAACACATCTTTAGTTATTATCTATTAAAGACCCAGTGTTGAAGATTGCAATCAATGAAAATACAAAACGAAAAACAAAAACAGAAAAAGTAGAGGTCCTCTCAAGAGCCAGTGTTTGGTTTAGTTTTCGTAAAAACATGGTGGTGCATAATAGTGGTAAGGTAAAGAAAACTAAAGGATTCTTAGCTTTGGGTAGTTATACATTAATTAATACATAATCATAATTTTTTTATTACTTTGTTTCCCCTAAATACTTCACACTGGACCTTTACGAGATTGATACCCTCTGTTACATTAAATCACTACAGTGCAAATTCCCACAATGAACTGCTAACGGTCCCACAATGCAACAGATCTAAAACTGAGCAGTCAGAGATGTTGTGCTGCAGCTGATTTGATAGATTTTCTGTTTGTGGTTGTAGGTTGGCATACTGTCTGCCCTGCCCCACTTGGTGATGACCATCATTGTGCCCATCGGCGGCCAGCTGGCCGACTACCTGCGCAGCAAGAACATCCTGTCCACTACCAACGTCAGGAAAATCATGAACTGTGGAGGTGAGAAGACTGAGCCGAGGATGAAATATTGTTTTCCACACCTCTCTCGGCACAGTCACAGGGTGTTACTGTCACGGTGTCGGATCCATACTGCTCCGTTTTCAGCCACTCCTCTTTGCCAGATGGGATGAAGGTTTTTATAAAAATCTATCTGTTCAATAGTTACACTCAAGTTGACTCGCTTGATTGTGACTGTGCATTGATTTTATATCCGTCACTTATGTAATTGAGTGCAGACCATGTATCATGCTTAATTCAATTGGCACTGTGATGACCAACAGCCCATGGGCATTGTGTGTGTGTGTGTGTGTGTGACCTGCTGTCTGTCTCTGTTAGGATTTGGCATGGAGGCCACATTGCTGCTGGTGGTCGGATATTCCCACAGTAAAGGGGTGGCCATCTCCTTCCTGGTACTGGCAGTGGGCTTCAGTGGATTTGCTATATCAGGTTAGTAAAACACACTTCCAGCTCAAATGGAATATATACCATATTATACCGTAGTTAAAATGATGCGCTCACTGCAGGGTTGTTTTTAACTTTGCTGGACATAAAGGAATAGTTTGTCTCATTTGGCGAAACACTTATTTGCTGAGCTTTAGATTAAATGATTGATACCATCACATATGTGTATGTTAAATATGAAACTACAGCCAGGAGAGTGTATGCTAGCTTAGCAAGGAATAGCTCTGTCCAAAGATGACAATAATAGCCAGTCAGCACCTCTAAAGCTCACTAGCTAAAGGGGCTCTGTGGAACGTCTGTGTTATTCTGGCCAGTCATTAGCTTATGTTAGGGGACTCCATTTCTAAACTATTGCGAGCTACTGTTGCTCTCTGTTAGTTATGTGCTGAGCAGTATGCCCAGGAGCACTGACAGCCAAGAAGACCTTTGCATCGAGCCAGGCTAGATGTTTCCCTCTGCTCCCAGTCTTTATGCTAAGCTAAGATAATGATCAGTTGTCATGTAGGTTTTCGCCACACTGAGCTTAATTATTATCAGCAGCGTATATGATAAGTCTTCTGTAACATTAGATTTCAGATAATTGTAACACGTTTTCACTGATTTACAGAATGAACCTCTCAGCTCTTTTCAGTCATTCATTCTACAGATCCTTTCAGTGTTTATGTTGAGCTACAGAGGATTCAGAGGTCTGTGACTGTGTGCAAAATCAGTTTCTTGCCTGTTGTTCTTGCGCTTTCTCCTGGATTGATTAATAATTCAGTGCTAGCTGTCTCAGGGGAATTCGCCAGGCAGGCAGTGTGAGGCGGCTCGCGAGGACACTTACTCATTCAGCCAGTCGGATTGGGGGAGGAGGAGGAGGGGGAGGAGGATGTGTAGCGAGTTGCTGCCTATTCCTGCAACAAGATGGTCACCATTTGCACCGCTTTTATTCACAACTGTGTCCCGCCTCTGTCGCTTTTATCACTTTCATACTCACTGGCTCTGTGTTTCCCTCGATTTCACATCAAAGTCTGGCTGTCTGGCCTTGTCATGCTTCACGAAGGGATCAGTGAACAACAAGATTTTCACTTAATGTTTTTTTTTTATCCATCAGGCTTTAATGTCAATCACCTGGACATCGCTCCACGATATGCCAGTATCCTGATGGGTATCTCTAATGGTGTGGGTACCCTGTCTGGGATGGTTTGCCCACTGATTGTCGGCACTATGACGAAGAACAAGGTAAGAACTGACAAGAAGATCCTCTCATTTCATTGTGCAATAACCCAAATTAAGACTTAGATCTGTCAGCAGCACTTTAAGTCAACCTAACCTGCATTTATAAGCAACATATATAATATAATACACTTAATACAAGGCACATTAACATACTATAATACAGCTGTATAACACATATAAGTGCTTATTAATGTTAACACCAACAACTCCTCATGTGACGCATCCATAAGTGGAAGCTTGGGGACAGTATAAGCACATAATGGATGAATGCAGTTGTAGTAATATAAACTGTGTCTTTATAGGAGAGGTTATCATTTCCAGCTACAACTGCATTGTGGTACGCAAACAAAAGTTATTGAATGTTCATATACTACTAATGAAAATGAGGAACATATTACCCGCAGCGATCCCCTAGCAGCAGAGAGGATAAGTGCATCCCTCCATTAAGAGAGCCGGCACTACGTTATGAGACAATGCTGCTTAACTTCACTCATTATTAAAATCTGCCGACTCGATCCGACAGGGTTTAGTCAGGATATAATGTTAATTTATGTTCTGTGGTCTTCTACAAACTCAAACTTAACACAGACACAATTCAGATTCTGGGCTGTTGTAAAACTAAATCTTTAGTTCTGTCTCCTCTATCCTGTCACGTTCACAACCACAGCTTTCAGATTTGCTGCTTAAATGCTGAGGGGGGCGGCTATAGCTCAGCGGGTAGAGCAGGTCGACTAGTGATCAAAAGGTCACTAGTTCAAATCCCAGCTCCGGGCAAGGCTGGGCTGCATGTTGAAGTGTCTTTGAGCAAGATACTGAACCCCACATTGCTCATCAGTGAGGGCCCTGGCGACTTGTCCAGGGAGTACCCTGCCCTCGCCCTGAGACAAAGCTGGGATTGGCTCCAGCAGCAACACCCCGTGACCCCATGGAAAGGGATAAGCGGTTACAGACAATGACATGACATCAGGACATGAAATATCTTTGTATGATCTGTTTGTTGCTAAAGCTGTATTGATTATTTATTGACAGCAACAAAAACCCTTAAAAAAAGCGTTCCTTTTCCTCCTTCTTCCCTGTTCAGACTCGGGAAGAGTGGCAGTATGTGTTCCTGATCGCCTCCATGGTGCATTATGGAGGTGTGATCTTCTACGGGATCTTTGCCTCCGGAGAAAAACAGCCGTGGGCCGACCCGGAACTGACCAGCGAGGAGAAGTGCGGCTTCATAGACGAGGACGAGCTGGCGGAAGAGACGGGCGACATCACTCAAAACTACGGTGCCTTTGGAGCTCCGGCGAAGTCGTACGGTGCCACCACACAGGTGAACGGCGGCTGGGCTTCAGGCTGGGAGAAGACGGAGGAGTACGTCCAAGAGGAAGCACAAGGAGGGGCCTACGGATACAGGCAGGATGAGGGATACTCCTAGACCAAACACACGCCCATCGACCAATGAGTAGACTTATTTTCCTGAGTGTGTGTCAGTTTAGTGATTAAAAAAAAAAAAATCAAAGGAGAAACAAGAAAATCTACAATCCATCGTTGTATTGTTTGCACAAATCCTTAAAAAATAAATCTAAAAAAGTATCAACTTAATGTTAAAATGACTAAAATGTATAAAAATCTAAAGATATTTGATTCATAGAGGTGTAACACATATCGAATTGGCAGTCTGTAAATGTATTAATATGCATATTGATAATAGATATATTTACTTGGAGTGCAATCGTGTGTAAATGTGAACTTTTTCCATCCCATCAGCTGAGGCTTCCCGACCAGAATGAAGCCTGTAGGGTTACATAGAAGCTGCCAACCTCTTATTTATCAAAGTTACAGTACGACGTCCTACAAGCCAGCCATCCCAGTGTATAAATGTCACTGCACAGCATTGTAAAGAGAACCTAGACACTCTGTTGATATAGATTGTACTGTAGCTCTCCTGACTGCACTCAGAGTAGTGTGTTCTTTTAATGCACAATATGACGACTTTTGTTGTCTTATCACCGGCTTCTGTGTGTCTGTGTGTGCGTGTATGTGTGTGTGTGTGTGTGCAAAAGTCCTCAACATGTAAGTGAGCTGGTGTAGAGATTTGAGCGATATATCGACTTGCGGTGACTGTTTGGTTACACGCTCATAAAGGGTAAAAAAAATTGTCCGTTTGCTACATGTGATTCCATTTTGTGCCAGTTGAGCATTTGATGTTTTTTATTTGCTTGTAGCAGCTCGTCACATGTCAGCAGTGTAGTGCAGGACTGAAGCCAGTCTCATTAACATTTTCCACATAAATGTCAAGCCAACAGAAGCCTAGTTGTACCACTGTATCATTAACAGATTTCTCTGAGATAAAACCTATATGACAGATATAACTAGAGAGTGAATATGTATAAGAGTTTATAGATTAAATGTAAGCATTTTAGAAGAGGTGATTCATGACCTTACGAAGGGTCTGTGCACTGCAAACTGACCAAACTCAGTATGAGACTCTTACTATATTAGAATAATATTTAATGGACGGGAAAAAATTATTATTCAAAATAGTGTGAAATAGATATTTACATAATCGAAAGGATAAGTGAAGAATTTCTCTAGAGATCAAATATTTATGACTTCAAAACAACAATCAAAGTTTTGAAAAAGTTTCTATATGTATTATTAAAAAATGGAGTTTTAACATTCAGAGAAGTTCATCTGCTTCATGTGTTGGATCTGATTGATAAACAACTGTAATTGAGAGCAGAAGTCTGTTCCGTTGTGCTTCATGGGACCTTATTGTTGGAAAAGTACTCACAGTTAAGGACAAGTAATTTTTTGTGCCATGAATTACTCATTTGATGTTCCTCAGTTAAAGGGACGATTTTTAACTAAAACGTTGCATCACGAAAGTTGCATAAATTCATAGAGGTAGTCGAACATTGTTTAGTTTTGTGTTAAAATGTTCAGTGACCTGCACCAACACCAACATGGCCGTCACACAGAATAAGCATTTGAAATTGTGAAAATCACATGAAACTGGCCATACTGTAAACTGCAGTTAGGTGAAAGTCTTATATTTAATTTGTTTAGTGACAAAATGCAACTTCCTTTGAGTTAAAAAAATTCTCTTTTAAATTGACAAACATCATATGAGTAATGTAATTCATAGCACAATTCAAACAGGCTAAAAAAAAATGTATTTTCTCTTGCCACTCATTACCATACACATATTTCTCAAATAAGGTCCAATGGGGCTCCATCAGAAGGGATTCAGTAGTTGCTAAACATGGACATGGACATCAAACTTTCCAACCGCACACTGCCCAATTTAAAAGCAGTAAGAAAAGCCGACTGAGAAAATATGTTTTCAGGGCCCTTAAAGCTGAAAGGAGAAGAGTTTAAAATGTGAATGAAGCGAACATTCCTGAACAAGTATTTGAATGTTTACATTTAGATAAGTAAAACAGGAGATCTTAATATGAAGTTAAAGAGATGATACAGCAGCAGGAGCGATCACAAAGAGATGCAGTTTGGACAAACTCCCATTTGTCCATTTCCATTACAGACAAGACATTTTGTGAATTAATGTATAATGTAATGGCTTAACTTGATTTTCGGGAGTCTGATAATGAAAAAGTGTTTTTAGGCTCTTGGACAGAAAAGAATGAACAAACACAAACAAACCTCCAGAATCTGTTGTGTCCCTCATTCTGCACTTAACACTGACAAGGTCTGAAAGGGGCCACTTTTGTTTATGTTGTCACATGTCTGTGGAGACCTTAAGTCAGCACTTCACAATATAGCTGTGCGTGGGTGTGTATTTATGCATGGAACAAAGTGAAATTTGTAGTCTGTCTTTTCGTTTTGTTTTGCTTTCCTTTTCTGTCAAACTTACCTGTCTTTTGTCTCAGAAACTGTTACTGATGCTTCAATTTCTTTGCACAATTAACCAAAGGTGAAGAGCAGAGCTGGGTTTCAGCCTAAAGTCAAAACGTTTCTAAGGGAATACAGACCATCAGTAGAGAGGCTCCACTGTATTGACCCCAGTGTGCAGGCGGCACCAAACATTACTCAGTGTACAAAGCAATAAATCCATAGTAACAGTTCTGGTCAAACATCATCAACAATCATTCTGTAACTGTTTTTTATGCATTTGTTCAAAAGTCGTGTTTTTTGTGATAACAAATGTAGAAAACAAACACTTGTAAAGAAAAAAAAAAAACATAAATATATGTATGAAAATATAGTAATAGAGTCCAACACAAACGTCTTTGACAATATGGAAGTGCAAGGAGTTTGTGACGGGGCTGCTCACCAGATGAGAATGATAAAACGAGCTCGGTCTGAGAGGCGGACGCTCGTCCTCTTCATGTTTCTGTTTTTGTTTTTGTGTGCTGTTGTTTCCTCTGTCTCTCTGTCTCTCTGTCTCTCTGTCTCTGTCTCTCTCTCTCTCTCTCTCTGTCTCTCTGTCTCTTTCCTTCAGCTTTTAGTTTTATTAATCCTCCTCGTTCAGTGGCTGGACCCCTCTTGTCCTACTTGAACCACATGTACCTCCTCCTCCCCCCCGTTCAACCCTGACTTCATCATCACGATATTCATTGACACTATGGATGAAACCTAAACAGGCGATTCTTCCTTTTCAAACATGACAAATGTGCAACCTGAAGTAGTTAAAAGTTTCCTGTTTTGTGCCTCTGAAGTTACAGTGTAATTCTATGGCTTCTGTTGCTGTGTAAATTGAAAGGTTTGTTGATGTCAAAATGAAATACTCTATATCCTTTTTTGATATAAAAAAGCAAACAAATCTGTGTGTGTGTGTCTCGAGTATTTGTATTAGTAACAAAGACGAGTAATGGAACAGACAGTACTGGAATATATTGTGGATATTTAGTTCTGTAGCTGCTAAGTGTGCCACTAAATGTTTATAGAATGCTACATGATCATGACCAGTGCCCTAAAAAAGCTACAACAACACAACATGTTTTGCATCTTAAAGGCTGAAAAGAACATGGAAGCCCTTATCAGTCACGTGTGAAACATCGATTCCTCAATTTTCCTGTGATACCAACTTCAATTTGATCTGTTTTCTCAAATACAAAAGTTATTTGTGTCATTCTTATGAAACTTCATAAGTTTTCTTCTTGTGATAAATTATCTGGTCATGACAGGAGAGCATTAGTTGTACATGATAATGACAAAAATAACTTGTAATCTTGAGAAAATAAATTTTTGCAGGAGAAAGGGAGGGCTTCCATAAACTAGAGACTCCACTTCATTAAAAAACAGCACACATTCACCAAAAAGAAACAGAGACAAATGTAAAGTACTGAGTTCAACACAGACTTTTACTCCATCTATGGATGTAGATATTGAGACACTTGGACAAAAATGAATGAATTTCAACTTCCATGGCCTCCAGTCTTCACATCATGTGAGCATCAGCTGGTCACTCAGGACAAATTCATGCTTATTTACATCCGATAAACAATATTCTCTCAATGGGGTGGTGAAGTCGGCAGGATCCGAAATGCACAAAATGTAGGTATGTGTGCTGTGGAGGTGCTGAAGGTGCAGAAGGTGATGCAGGGAGAGAGACCTCGTGGGCCTGGAGAAGTAGATCAGCAGATGATCCTGGCATGTCAGCACAGCCACTTGCCTGCTGATGACAGCCAGATCAGCCTTCAAGAGAACTGGAGGGGTGTCTCGCCAACCAGATAGTGTTCAAGCTCACCAAACTTTATTTACAAGCCTAGTGGGGATAATATAAGGTTTGTGAATATATTAATATACATTGATATGGTTTTGTGTGGTGCACCAGTTGGTAAGTTGGGGAGAACTGTTCACTAACAAGACCACGCTGCAGTATAATGTTTAGGTAGATTATCTAAATTGGTAGAAGATTTTGGGAAGGGGTTGAAGTTGTTGGATGAATGAGAAGGGTCGAAATCAATGGATGAAGGAAAGGAGTTTTAGAGGCTGGTGGATGAAGAGGGGAGGTTTGAGTTGGGCTGCGGAGGGGCTGGAACATCCAGGAACCGAGAAGGTTGCACATCTAAGGTTGTTATTCTCAGTCTCTAATGACCTTTCTTCTTGTCAAACTATAAGATCTGTTCTGTTTGTAACCAGAAACACAAGTCTCGCTTATTTAGAGGTCTCTGAAAATCTTTAGAGAGGAGTTGGTGCAGTGAGAAGACGGTGGAAACAAGAGTCAGAGTTGGAGAGATGACTTTGGGGTTTACGTAGAGCAGCTGCCAGCTAGAATTTATTTCCAAAGTCATGGCTGAAAATTTCACTCATTTGATGGTCTAGCTGAGGCAACAACTACCTTGAGATTTTAGACAAAGACTTGTGTTTCTGGTTACAGTAAGGATCTCATACGAATGGTCTAATTCTGTAGGAAGCGTTTCCGTGATGTTGTCAGACAGAGAAATACAGCCTTGCTAATCAAGATACAATGACATCAATATAAAGTTGGTATGCTGATGTTGTGGGAATGAGCATTACTTAAAAAAACATGAGATCACAGTCGGGTTTTCAGCAGAGTGAGTTTTAGCTTTCCACCAAGGCCACAGGAAGTGCACAGTTAATGGCTGCCCTCCTTCCCCCAGCGGTGAAATCAATGAGGTCAGTCCCCAGTGTTCGGCTGGACCTATTGACTGTTCTAACCTCTTAATGGAGATGAGAGGGAGGAGGAGCACTTATTGAGCCATTTGGAGGTGTTACTTCGATTCAGGAGCCGACCCCTTCCTCCACCAACAAAAGCCTCTGCGCACAGTTCTGAAGGAGATACTGTACTACAGAACGATAGAGTGCATCTGAGCCTGAGTGCAGTCACACAGTCTTTGTGTCTTTCAGTACATTTCTCAATGACTATCTCTTAGTAAGATTAAAAGTCTGAATGTAATCAGAGAGACAGAAAGCAGTTTGCACAGTTATGAATGAATAAAGCCTGGGAATGAAATCCAAAAATCCAAAATGCTTCTGACCCTAACTTAATACTTTATTCACTTCTGGCCTCATTATTTCCTCAATATTGTGACTAATGATGCCTCTACTTGAAAATGTGTAGTGATTATTGTTGCTTCACTTGTGGATGTTTTATCTTCACTGACTGTTTCTACTTTTGAAGTAAGAAAGTTTTTGTGTCCAACCATTAATCCAAGCTTAAGGGATAGTTCAAGTTTTTTGATGTGGGGTTGTATAACGTACGTGTCCCTTGTCAGTGTATCACCTGCTGCAGATGATCGTCAGCTGTTCCCCTGTGTGGAGAAGCACACTAAAATAAGGCTTAGCCGTCTGACAGCCCGTTCCTTTGGGACTACATTCCCTCAGCCGTATTACATCTGTATTCCTACACACAAGCCAGTCGCGCACTGTTTTATGCTGCAAATCATATCATATCATATATTTTCAGATATTAAGCGGGCCTTCTTTCAGGTGACTAAAATGCATCTTGCTGTTGGTTCCTTTAAGCAGCGCAATAATCTGCTTCTCTGTCGGTCCTACACGTTGCTTCTCCACACAGTGGGAATGCTGACGGTCATCTACTGCAGGTAATACACAGACTATAGGGACAAGTGACTCACACATCCTTACATCAAAGGACCTGAACTATCACTTTAAGGATGACGTGCGCATGCGAGCGGTGACATCACAAGTCTGATAGCCAACCCTGGTCCGATATTCAGCTTACACAACTGTGATGTGGAAACTTGCAAGCCTCCAGTGCACAAATAATGAGAAGGGACTTTGTAGTGAAGTACGAGACAGCTTAATTCATGCCTAACATTTGCATATCCATAGTTTTGAGATGCTGGAATGACGCAGAAGGTGTTGACGTAAGTTAAAGTTATAACTGAGTTAAAGCCAAACCAGACACAGATTCCAACAGAGGTTCACCTCTGTAGAGGATCTTTGAAGGAGATCTATTATGCCTTTTTTGGTTGTTTTTTTTTCCATTTTATTTTGGTTCTTTCAGGAAAATCAAGCTCTTTAAAGTTAAGACGGTATTAGTATCTCTCCCACGGAGGAGACTGCTCTTGAAACACCTCGTCAGTCGTCCCACCGTTTATTCCGGGCTTGTTGACATCACATCACATCACCATGTCAAACATTTTCATATTTTATGCCTAACTGCAAGTTTGACATGTATTAATCTATTTAGCAAAGTTGCAAGGTAGTTGTTAGTAATGCCGGCTCAGGCGTATGTGAGCTGACCAATCGGAACAGGCTGGGTATTCTGGGGGGGGCTGGCTTTAAAGAGCTAGGAACTAAAATAGAGTGTTTCAGATAGAGGTGCTGCAGGACAGAGCAGTATTAGAAAACTAATGTGTTTTTTGAGCATTAAAGCATGCAAACCTATTGTAGTTGAATCTGAAAATGAGCATAATATATTTATCTAAATGATTAAAAAGCTGCTATCGATATAACATTCATAAATATTTACTTTAAGTCAGACCGTGTCTGTGGATGATGATTAACAGTAGACATAAACAATACAATGCTCAGTCCATCATGCACCACAGATGTCTGATAACTTTTAAACCTCTAGTATGTAATCAGGTGATCATCATCCTCTTGTCGTTTTTACACATTTGAATGCAGACATGTTAAATATTATCTATTTAATATATATTATCTATATTATCTTAAAATTCTATGAATGTATCTGCGCATCTGCTCACCTCGTTCCTGTGTAGTTAGATGTCTGCCTTTCAAGCAGTTTTGAATGGATTCCTGCAGTTTGTGGCGCAGAATTAGTGAGGTAAAATTCAGTCCACATCTCTTTCCTAACATCACTGACGTCAAACAACTCTGCAGGAGCTCTGAAAAGCCCAAGGTGACACGGAGATCAGTGTTTGATTGATGCACAACTTCTGGATTTTAAAAACATGCTCTCTCTCCCTCTACCTCTGTCCATGCATGCCTGTGTGTTTATGTGTGTTATTGTGACCCTTGTCCTGGTTAAGCTCATTGCTTTTGTTAATTTGACAGGCTCAATAAATGTGTCACCAGCCACCCCTAAATGGTATTTTCTCACAGTCAACCAGCCAGAACCGTCATCCTGTCCCTGTGCAAGTGAGGGAGGTGACCCGTAACCTTGTGTGACCATCAATTCGCCTATTACACAAACCTCCCCACTGATAAAGTATATAAAAAAAAAAACTCAAGGTAACATCAACCCTGGTGTCTTTTATACAGAACCACGTCACCCAGCCGAGTTTTATTTGCATCACATATATAAATATAGAATGTGGGGTGTATGTGTCTGACAGCATGGATGCTAAATTGAGAAGAAATGCGTGCGCATATGTTAAATGGCTGCTCAGATGTGGGTGGGGGCAGGTGTCGCTCCGGCCTCGAGGGAGCTGAGGGGCGGCTGTGAGAGGAGGGGAAGTGGATGCCAAAATCACTCTTTAATGACTCGGGGGGTTGTGCTCATGTCGTGCTCGGGCCCCTGAGATCCCGTGTCGCTCATAAATAAGCTCCTGATTTGCACACTGTGCCTCGAGCACTTCTGAGTGACTCACAGGACGATGAGAAAGTGCGTGTGTGTAGATGGGATATCGACTTAGGACACATGAAGATTACTTTGACTAGAATCATTATCACAAACAAAGCATTTACTACAAACTGCATGAATTATAAAAGGTTTTCTGAATCACTCATTCGCTTTTTGCAGAGTTAAGTTGGGAAAAATCTTTGTTTTGGGTTAGGAAAAAAAAAAAAAGAGAGAGACTTTATGCAGCCTCTCCTGCGTTCTGCAGTCACATACATCCACACGTGAGCTGTCCATGGTTCTCGATGAGGGATCACTGCGTAACGCGATCATGGGTGTGTTGGCTGAGCATGCATAGATATGCAGGACACAGATAAACATGGCATTCGAAGACCTTAAATGATCCCGTTCTATACGTCGTACTTCTACCTGAACGCTGGGTAACAAACCCCCCCACGAGAGGGTCTGGATCAGCGCCCATTGGCTCGGAAACAGCAGCAGGATCCTCCTTCTGCACGAGTCAGGAAATATGATTGGTTGCACATGCAAGCCTTCAGCACTATCACCACAGCTGGTATATATTTAGCTGGTCCCCACCTCCCCGCTACCACCACCAACACCACCACCTTCTTCTCCTCTCCTGATACGCAGCCTGCTACCACCTTGTCAGGAAGTGCGTCATAGGCTTGTCGAGGGGGAGCCTCTGGGGCGAGGCACTCTAATATCACCAAGTCAGAAACTCGCCTCCATCAGATCACACACTTAAACCATGAGAGTATGATGCAAGATTATGTGCACGGACACATGCACATGTGTGTGCAGTTCACGTGCAGTCAGGGAATAATTATCTTTCTCCATCCTCATTGTTTTCAGAGTGAAAGAATTCAAGGACATACAGCAAGCATGAAAGCAAGAGTTTCCTGCTCATCTTCAGATATTTTAATGATGCAGTTGGTCTGATCACAAATACCTCCAGTGAAACAAACATTTGATACCTTGGAGAGATGCGAAGAAGAGATAATGATTTTTAGATTTTATTAGCACACTCATCTGTTTTTCACACATGCTCCAAGAATCGTGATTTTAAATTGAAGGCTTGCTTGGTTTTATTTTGGTTTTCAAACAAACAAAAATTACTTGTCACTCTATTTTCTCAGGAAAAGCTTTAATACCTGCATATTTGGATGGAGACAGTAGTCGATGCTGAACAAAAGAGAAGAACATTAGCAGCATGGCGACAAAGCAATGGGTGGCATTTTTTCTCTATTATTGCAGCTAAAGCACCTGGATTGAAGTGTGTGTGTGCCTGTGCATGGACATGCATGCGCCAATAGTCCCTTATTCAGGCTCCCCTCTTAATGCCCTTCCACCAGATGGGAGCTAGCGGTAGATGTGTATGTGTGTGTGTGTGTGTGTGTGAATGTGTGTGTCTTTTTAGGAGGGGGGTATTTCCCAAAACCAGAGCATCAGGCCTCCTTTTGTCCTCTAGCCTGTCACCGATGGCTTCACAGTGGGGTGACACACACACTCCAAATCTCATTAAAAAGTGAGAGATGGGGGGGGCTTTCACCTTTAATGGGTCTGGAGGAAACTTGGTGCAGGCAATATTGTGTCATATGAGCATTTAAAATACGACTGTAATCTTTTGTTGTTAGAATTGCAACAAGGTATTAATATGAATAAAATATAGACACCCAAACATGTTTACCAGGCCTGTCACAATATACTGGTATTGAAGATTATCATGATATCTAAAAATGTTATATTGCTATCATTTTCATTGTTTTATTTCTCTCCGTTTCTTGCTTTGTCATAGCAGGTGGCAATTGTGAACCTTTACACTGGCTGGCACCTGGCATAAAATAAAGAGTTTGTTACATGTAATTGTTATTTTGTACAGTTATGGATACAGACTCTCCCCTCACCTCCCTACACTTGTATTCTGATTGTAATTCATTTGCCAAAAAAGAGATAAAACACAGAATTTATCATCTTAAAGGAGTACCATTGTGCTTTTTCAGATTGCATGTAAAAAGTCTTGAAAATTATGAAGGTGACAGAAGCTCCTCTTTCCCAAAGAAAATGTTCCTACTGAACGCCTCGTCAGTATTCCCATCATTAATTCTGTGACTTTGTGACATCGCGCTACATCTTCATGCATTTCATAATTTGCGTATGATATAGCACATTGGAATTCAGTTAGCAAAGTGGCTCTGTTGTTGTTAGCGGTGCTGGCTCAGACGTGTGTGAGCTGACAAATCAGAGGAGACCGTGTATAAGGGCGGAGGGGCCTTAAAGAGACAGAAGCTAAAACAGAGAGTTTCAGATGGAGGGAAATACAACGCTGCAACACTGCACAGTATGAGAAAACTGTTTGTTTTTTTAGCACTAAAGCATGTAAACATATTCTATTAGAAACTCAAAATAAATGATGAATATGAAAACGAGCATGATAAATGAAGATATCTATAGACAAATTTGTCTGAGATTTTTTTTATATCATCATTGTGTGTCATGTAATAAAAACGTGTTATCTTGACAGCTTTCATGTCTACACAGACTCACTTCATAGGTGAACCACACACACACACACACACACAAACAAACAAACACACACACACACACACACACACACACACACACACACACACACACACACACACACACACACACACAAACCCTTTTGATGCTTTATTGATTTCATGCTGTCACCAATACTTGTCCATCTGATTTCATTAGGAGCAGCGATGACACATCTGATAGAGAGTTCTTGAAGCGGAGGGATAACACAAGGTCGACACTCTCACCGTCTGCCCTTTTGTTCTGCGTTTAGACAGGCGGCTCAGCTCACACTCCCCACTGCCGGCTGGGGCGGACCATGATGAATCAATTCTCTGCAACATTCACTGAGATAATGACAAAAACACGTGTTAAACAAGCTTAATCTTAAAAACAGGCCCTTTATCATTAGACCATTTGTTGTAATTGCCACTAAGAATGGCTCAATACCAGCCCCGGTATACACCCTGCAATTTACCCATTAGGGTTAGAAATTGCTTTGAAATTGCGGGCAATTACTCCTCATCCACCGCAGCAACCACACACTACATCCCCTCAACTGAAGAATCCATCCCACTATTTGTTACTGGCTTCCTGCAGCAGTTTAAACGAGAACTTAGCAGCACATATTTGCACCCAGGCTAATGGATTTAGCTTTGTGTCACTGCGGTGATAAAACATTGATGTGCGGCGCCTTTAAGAGTCCAGCCTGTGGGAGGCGACACCTTGGGACGGGTGTGTGGGAGAGAAGGGACAGACAATAAACAAATAGGATAAAACACACAGGAGACACCGCCTCTGACATTTGCTTTGGAGAAGATGATGGAAAAATGAGCAGCTTGATATCTTAGGCGAAAACAGAGAGCGCAAGGCTACAACTCCCATTAGCTTTGTGGTAGACTCACACCTGGCTCAGTTTGAATTGTTATTCCTCATTGAGCGGTTGAGTTGCTACATTACTGGCTGTGGTGTCTCCTCCTTATGTGAAATATTCTCCCAGATATGCAACAGTAAAACACCTGCTGCTGTGTGCTCCCACCTTTCAACACCACACATGAGAGAAAAGTCGAGCATCGTTGGAGCCAGATGTTGACAATCCTGTGAAACATCCACAAAAAGGCTGCACCTCCTCTGGGCTCCTGATTGACACAAAATCAATCCTGCGACCAAGATAATGGACTGAAGCACACTGCAGAGACGAGTCACATGAAAAGGATAAGATAATGTCATGATCTTTCTTTCATCATATCAGCTTCCTTTGTTATCCCCCCCCCCACCTCTCTCTCGTCCTGGTGCTCTCCCTCACTCTGTCACTGCTGCATGGTGACTCAGACACTGCAGAGATGCTACATCTGAATGATATATCGGATGAGTCACACACTGTCCATCTCTGCCCAAATTTTTTGTTTACTTATTTACCCCCCACCACTCACACATACACACGCACACACACACACACACGCACACACACACACACACACACACACACACACACACACTCTAACCTTTGTGCAAACCTATATCTACTTGCAAGATCTGGCCCTGATGGACAGTGAGGTGCAGTGATGGACGTATCAAACACAGCTTATTTCTCCCCTCTGCACCCACGCTCCCAACTGAACAAGCGAGGTGAATTTAATGGTGTTCCCTTCACACCGCCCTGACCGCTGCCACACAACAAGCGTGTACACGCGCAGTAAATCTGTCAATCCGCTGCTCCGCAGAGGGGCAAGGTTTTTCTTCATCCCCTCGCTCTCTCCGTCCACCTGTCAGTCTTCCTGCACCTCTGCTCAGGTGGAGGCTCAGCTCCTCGGCTTTAGTTTTCAAACAAGCAACACGCCCTGCTGTCTGCCCTGACATATCACAAACACAAACACATGCAAAGTCTTTGTTTCAGAGGCCTCAGCAAAGTCAGTCGAGCTCGACAAGTCCCTGAAAGCAGCAGTGGAAAGTAACTTAGAACATTTACTCAAGTAAAAAGAGGAGTGAGCTCCAAAATAAACCCCCATGATGTTTCCTTCTCTTATCTCACAGAAACATATTAAAAAGGTTGCACTTTTGGATTTGCAGTAATCCTTGTAAACACATTTCTTAGTTATGAAACTGTATTTGTTTTTGTGAATTCATGTGTGCTGTGAATATGTTCATTTTCGTCTAAAGGTCCCTGTATCAATGAGACTTCCTGTTTAAATTAACGATTTGTCTTTTGTTTAAAAAGTACCTTACAGTTTTGTGGTACTTTACTTTTCCCTGCTTAGCTTTAGAGAGGAATATTGCACTTTACACTCCACTGCATTTGCGTGACAGCTGTAGCGGCTTTTCAGATTTCAGTTTCATACAAAAAACACATGAGACATTTACAAAATGTGATGCATTGTTATCAATTAAACCTCCCAAGGGTTTATAAAGCAGCTAAAATTAGCTTCATCATGAATAGACATTGAATGGAAACTCTTCACTTAAAGGGACTGTACGTAACAATTTGAACTAAATCCCTTTTTTATTGGCCACATGTGAGCAGATAGCAAACATGATGTGAAAAGTGAGACCATCCCCGTCTCCTCTGGTTGCCTACACAAGCCGGTGGGCGATTTGTTCAGTCGTTTCATTGTGTCATAAAACTGTGGATTACTTTGTGAAGGGTCAGAGAGTGAGTTCACCAACAGAAACTAATGACTGTCCTCTACCTTAACAAAGTCCCACAGAGCCCCTTTAAAATGCCCACTTTTTAGCATTTACAAAAATTAGCTTATAACACACACTAATTTAACAGTAAATGCTTGTTAATGTGTTAAACTCTCCTGATGTATTCCCTTAAGTGGAGGCTGGTGTATGAATAGTTAATTAATAACAGTGTTGTAAGCAACAGGTGTAAATGTGTGATGTTCATGTCGTCATTGGGGAAGCTAATTTGTTCTGCTCTGCTGCACTGATTTGTTCAAACTTCTCTAATCGGAGTTCAATGCTGAACTGATGGATCAAATAGTTATCAATGCCAAAGAAGTCCTTGTTGCATCATAAATAAAGACACAGACTGAAATTCCCAGGAGGTGTCTCAATCATTCATCACCATTATGTTGTAAATCATCTGAAAACAATGGTGCATTTTTCATTTCCAGTGTTCACATTAGTAGACTTTTCTAATATAAAAAAGATTTTTATATTAAAAAAAGAACAATTAAAACTTGATAACTTCCACATTGTCACACTGTAAATAATTACATTATAAGGCTGGCGATCATCAACACATGAAAGTGTGTTAGTGTAGTTGGGCCTTCATAGGAGGTTTAGGAGAGTTTATGCATGACGCGTTGCAGAGCATCTGAGAGAGTTCTAGTAAATACTGCCTTTGAAAAAAGAGAAATAAAGAAATGTCTCAATGCACGCTAATACAAAACATCTCCTCATTCACCGGGGACTCAACTCATTCACATAAACGAACGAAGAGAGACGTTGAGCAATTGACACAACACAGGATCTTTATTAGAAACGCAGACAGACGCAAAGTCGTTTCATCAAGGCGCCTTCGGGCTGGAGTGATGTCATTATGACGAACAAATGACTGGGGCGACGCTGATATTAGATCCCTCTGTGACAAAGGAAATAACATTAAATGAAATGAGAATATGCAGCGAGATATTATTTGTTAGCGTCAGAAAAGGGGAAACACAATGTTTTTGATCAGCGTTAATTAAATCCTCCCTCAGTGAAAGGTGGAGGTGTGGCAGTGATGCTCGTGTGTCTCCACATCACACACGCTCTATTGATCAGTGTGCGTCTGCATGTATTATTTGTGTATGTTCTTGCCTATTTTCTTTCTTTCTTTCTTTCTTTCTTTTTTTCCCCCACGCCTTTTGTCCATGTGCCCTAAAACTGAGATGAGTTGCTATGGAGACTCGGATACTTGTGTGAAAAGGAAGTGGTAAAAGAGAGAAATGTGGTTGTCAGGAGACACACTAGGACCACAAGGCTGAAAGAGTGAGCCTGCAGTGTGTGTGTGTGTGTGTGTGTGTGTGTGTGTGTGTGTGTGGACTCAAGGTTCAGGTTCACTCAACAATGAAGCACATTCATATTTCTCCCTCTTCTCCATCTTCTTCGTTACTTAAACCCCACTGTGTCACAAAAACATTCAGTTATGAAAGTGCTCATGTATGCTGATAAACATTTATTCGTCACCACACAGGGTGCGATCCTTCACGTGTTGACAGGGGTTAAGCGACTGGCCGCTGATAATACAGCTGTTTCAGGCACTCCATCACTCGATAATCACATTACACTGGTACTCCATTGCTTCCACTCGCTCCCAGTAATCTTGTTAAAATCCCAGTGATTGGAATCACAGTGACAGAGAAGACGAATGGCAGCGAGGCGGCCGCCCGTCGGAGCTCAGCCCTCTCCTCCTCATCTGACTGACTCTGAGTGTTTTGAAATGCATTAAGCTTTTGTCAGGTAACCATGGAGCTGCATGGGGCACACAGGTGCTGAAATGCACTTTTAAATGCAGGTATTCCCATCAAAGATCTGTCCATTTCCTGTTTTGCGGCTGCAGGATGAAGAGGAGGACCTGCACAGTGCTGGAGTGAATTTCTGTCTTTTATTCTTTCAACTTAAAAGCAAACATGTGAACACAATAGCTGCGCCCCACTCCATTAAAAGTAAAGATGGCTCCTCTTGTTCCTTTCTAGTCTGGCATCAAAGGCTTGTGATCAACTAACTATGCTGCCCTCTGGTGGTCATGTGTCGACACTCCATGCAAAACCTTTTTACTTTATCACTGTATTGGGTATTGTTGTTTTTTTTATATAGTGAGGAGAATTGCAAAAATATGCTCAACATTAGTGTAAAAAAACAAACAAACATATTCCTGTGTTTTTACTGCCACATTGGTGCCAATCGAGACTCGAAGGAGTAGAGTAATTTTCCAGACAGGCGCCACATTTAGACGCTCAGTGTGACAGGTAGTTTAATTAAGAAAAAGGTCTGCCCTGCAGCTACTGACCCCCTGGCCTGCCAGCCTGAGCTGAGGTAACCAGTAATCATTTGTCATGTGCAGGAGCGGCTGACAGATTATTTATTAGACATTTATATGAACGCCTCACAGCCACCGACAGGCTGTGACAGTGAGGCAGGTTTAATACTATGTTGGAATAATCAGTGGTAATTAAGACGATGCTTTGGCATTCCTCTGAAATGAAAAAAAAAAGACAGAGTAGAGTATTTCCTCACCATACACAGTAGAATGTAATAGTATGAGATATGAAGACTATAAAAATTTCAAGAGATCCCGAAACACGTCATGTGAGAGAAATAAGATAAAATCGACGGAAAGATGAATTCTCTCTAGAAAATTCACATGTGATTTGAAAACTGCGGGTAAAGTTCTCTGTACACCCTATTTTTATCCTTGGTAAAGATTGTATCTGTGGTTTAGTCTCCAGCTCTATTTTGTCTTATTCTATATCATTTTCACATTGCCACTTTTTATATTCTGCTCTGTGTTATGCACAATGACAACAAAGACTTAAATTCAGAATTTCTATATCTTTGAATTGACTCCCATATTTTGGATTTGTTCAGTGATTCAAATAAAACTGACATTTAGATAAAATCCAGTGTGATTGTGAGGCTAATGTAAACATGGTTATTCCTTCCATAAAGACAGGGGGCACAACATAAAAAAAGAGAAGAAATGGTGAATCTCGATGGGCTTGAGGGCCAAGATATCTTGGACTCAAACCCAACTGCCACAATAAATGAAAGCTGAGCAAGTTTCTGAATGTTGCAACTTGTTTGGGTTCATTTGTCCATTTCTCTCTTGTCACAGCGCTGTGCTTATTCTCTGGTTAGGCACAAAAACACTCTTGGTCATGGTCAGAAAAACATCAGAGTGTGGCTTATAAAAAAAAACACCTGTGTCGGTTGCAACAATGCAACAATTGCTCCCGGATGGAGCTTGTCTGACTATCTGTAAAAAAAAAAAAAAAAAGAAATTCCACAGCGCAGACTCGAGCTGTAGTCACCTGTTTGGCAGCACGTTTTGTAAAAATGTCAATATGGTACCTAACCTATGACACAATCAACCGTGGTTTGCAGAAATGTTCATTGCTAACACTATATACTGGGGATTAGCCTGAGATAACTTTGGCTTTGGTCCCTGTACCAAGCTTCATTATTGAACCAGGATCATCCATGTCAGATAAAAACCCTCACATTGTTTGTAACATAGGTGTGTTTTATAAAGTTTTTGCCTCTTATGTGCTTAAATAACCCTGGAGACTATTCCTCCACAGCCACTGAAGACAGGTTGAGCAGCTCTCCAAGACTAATAAATGGACAGTTATGAGTAAAATTGGTGGAATTCTCCTTTAAATGTGTAAAAAGCATTGTCAGTTTGTATGATGTTTACATGTGAAAGAACAAAATCAAGCTCAGCACTAAAACCTTTGTATCTGAACTGAAGTAGGAAAAGTGCTTTAAGTTTGCAGTTTTCCGATTTCTTCAAAGACACAACTGTATAAAGTATTTGACACACACACACACAAACAGCTATTCACTCATGTGAACGTACCTCCTTCCACCTCAAAATCAGATCTGCTCTAATCTGACAGGATGATAAAACACTTGTGAGTCTCTAATAAGTGTGTCCCCATCTGATGAGCCTCAGGTCCTCTTGACCCAGGGGACCAATTTGAGTGGTACACAGCACATGGTGCCCTGTGCTGAATTATCGACCCCCACTGCCGCCACCACCACCTCCACCATCACCATTGCAGCGGGGATAAGAGGGAGGCGGATTAGGGTTCAGTTGTCTTGGCAACCTGAGATGCCATCTGTCATGTGTGTGCTGATCCACATCGCGTGGCTGAGACATTGTTTTAATTCAATCATTTCCTCACTGCCAGGCAGATGCCCTGTTGGAATACGTGTCAGTGTGTATTTAATAAGAAGGGTGGAGCTATAAGACAGGCTTTCACTGAAATAACAACTGAATAGTTTAACCTAAAACACAAAGACTGTAGTTTGATCCTCCAAGCAATAACTTACACAAGCAGTAACATTTTGGGAAATCTGATACCTTGCAGTGTGTTAGGCTCGATGAGAAGACTAAAATATCTGTATCTATTTTCACAACATGATTATTGTGGCCACATTAAGTCACGATCATGCTACATTCACTGTTCTCACTGTGTGTTTCACCTGTTTTTTGGCATCAGTCAATATATCAGTTCATGGTTGCTTTTGTTCTTTTTGTGGGACTTGACAATAAAGATATACATAATACCTCCAGCCTTATCCTTTATGTTGCGCCTGTTTACAACCTGACAATGTTGTCTGGCTTCCTTTTTACAACCCAGGCTGCATTCCAGATGCTGAGGGACTATTTATTAACTCTGTGGGTGCTTCTGAGTCATTATTAAATTGGTTTAACAGGTCTTCAAAACATCATCAGTATGTCCGCTATACCGTACCTGCTCAAAGGCACATGGCCTGTGTAACAAGGACAGGATGTGATTCACAGTTTAGCGCTCGCTGCCTCAGAAGCACAATTCACGTCGGAGGCTCGTCGTGTTTCAGCCTCTTGTGCAAGGAAAGGACTTGAAAAATAACAATTAAATGTTTTGATGATATCTAATCTTAAATGCATGTTGCATGAAGTGAGACAAATCCTGCAACACACACACACACCCACACACACACATTAATATTCACAATAGCATACTGTAGGTCAGATGAATACTAACCTGTGCAAATGAGCAGGAGGGCAGCAGGGTGGTGCACTGATGGAGGAAGAGGGGAGGGTCTGATAGACGCGGTGACATGAGGGACTCGTCCCCTGAGAGAGGGCAGCAAATGAACCGGCAGCCACACCTGGGACTTCACCACACACACACACACACACACACACACACACACACACACACACACACACACACACACACACACATGGAGGAGGTGAGAATATTGGGGTCAGCTTGTGGTTGTTTGCACCACCTACTTGACTGATTGAGGTCCTGAAGCTGCTTTCCGCCTCTATCAAAGAAGTAAAAAAAGCCTAATCCTTTGAGGAAGTGTAATTAACACCCACATTATCTTCGCAGCAGTAATTCAAATATTAATGAGCAAAAAGAAAAAAGGAGAAGAGATATTACTAGTCAATACAGATAATGAGCCATTTCATCTCAGTCTGAACGAGATGGATCTGAAAGTGTTTGGACTTGTATTTCTGCACTTACATGCTTAAATGTAGACTGTTAAAACACTTTATTGAAAAGAATATATATAATCATTGTATGAAATGCACTACTACAGTGGGAACTGGTGGCAACTAGACAAGAAACGGTCCAACATTAGCCTGCACAGCCGCAAAGTTAAAGCCGCTATGTGCAGGATTTGAGAGCGTCTTGCTTCAGTGCCATCTGGTGGCACAAAGGTGGCACTGTGATTTTAGCATATAACTTTGTGCACACACTAGCTGTGTGGCAGCATCAGTCAGTTCTATCCTGTCTTTCTGGTCCATCTGTAACAATCTTCACTGCCTGTAAGGGGCGCAAGATCTGAAGCGAGTGACAGGTGAATGTAGCAGACAGAACACAAAATATATATAGCGATAACACATTCTTTTGAAAACATTTTAATGGTTTAATCAACAGGTTCTTTGTGCTCTGTGATGGAGACGCACACAGTCACAAACACGTCTGACCTTGAGGAGGATGGATGTAAAGAAAGACAAGGAACAGAGCTGAGACATGCCTTGTCCACCAGCTGCAGACTTTGCATCCTCAGGGGAAAGAAAACTGTCATTTTCTTTAGTATGTGGCCCAACAGGTAAATTACTAATCTAACACAAGTGAAAGAGCGGTTATTAATGAGATATGAAAGCAAGAGGATAATTAAAACTGCCCTAAATCCGGTCAATACAGGGTAGTTGATAAATTATGCCTTCAAATTACAAATAATTCTTAATTATGTGATTGATATTCTCTCATTTTATTCCCTTCATCTAGAAAACTGTGAACATATTGCAGCTATTCAAACACATTCACTTGATCTGTCACAGGGAATTGAATTAACCTTAAATTACTTACTTATTACTTACCCTAAGAAACTGCTCATCACACGTCGGGTAAAGTTTTCAACCAAAGCAGCAAAACAGAGAGGAACTCGACAAGCGAGTCACCCGCTGTGATGATCTCCAGTCACCCACCTTGTAAGCTGACACCACAAACTTGCAGGCGTGTACGGGGGAGTTTGTTTTAAAAGTGACGGCAGCCCCTCTGCAGCAGCACTGTGAACTTTTACTACATGTGGAGAACCTGAGGGCGATGAACATCTGGCTCCGAGTGATGTACGAGCGGGAGAAATAGGGGAGAGAAGATACAGTGAAGAAACTTTTACCAAGAAGGAAATCTCCTGAAGGATTCTGCTGTCACTGTCTGTAAGTATGTTTGCCATGTGAAGCTCCATCTCTTTTTTAAAAAAAAAATGTTTTATGAGTAATGAATGAAGTGTTTTAATTATGACATTGATGACGGTAGAAACACATTATCATAAGGCTGTCCCCCGCAGTTATATGGATTTGCCTTATATGCCTTGTTGTTTAAAAGCAGATAGATAGATAGATAGATAGATAGATAGATAGATAGATAGATAGATAGATAGATAGATAGATAGATAGATAGATAGATAGACTTTATTTATCCCAAGCTGGGAAATTACAGTGTAGCAGCAGCATTACACACAGAGAGACAATAACAACATATTAAAGCAATACAAAATACAATATAAAAAATGTATAAAAATGCATAAAATAATTGGTCAGCTCATCAATCTTTTCTGAATTTGTTTTCTTTTTGTAAGGTTCTTTTTTTGTTCAGTGAACAAAACAAATAACTAATAATTATCCAAGACAGGATTTGAATTTTTTTTTTTTTAATCTCATGAGTAGAAAGGAATCGTCTGACGTGCTCGTGTGGTCTGACCCTTCGTGGCCTCGGTCGCAAAAAGGGTTGAGTCAGAATTCCCTCAATGAACTCACTGTTCTGAGGCGGTCACCGTTTATTTTCATTGCTCACAATAACATACTCGATGGGAGATTCTTTTTGAAATCTCGGTGCCAAAGTTGTATTTTATTGTGTTTTAGTGGAGCTGGCGCACAGTGAGTCTCCGCTGTTGAGCAGCAGGCGGCAGACCTTTGCATCCTGTGTTGATCTCAGGTTTATTTTGTCTAGAAGCAGCTGAAGAGAAGCCACAGGGTGAGAGTGCCGCTATGGCTGAAACCTGCGGGGCGTCCGCAAAGTCATTAATCTGGATATTTTATGAAAAGTTTCTGACACACAGAGACTCTGAAGAACAGAGCTAGAATGACTGCATGGCAAACTCAAGCACTGAAACTCATGTTCACGACTTTTTCAAGACATGATTCTGCAAAGAGGCAGCGACACGCTCGGTGCTTCAGCAAAGCAAACATGAGAGCTGTGCCTGTCATGTAAGGAAACAGGATTTCTGTTAACTAGTTGTGAAGTTAGTTGTTTACCAGACAGGCGCTTTGGTTTCATTCTCTAGAGACACTGCTGTTCGAATCATCCATCACCCTGTCATCTCGCATACATACAGCACACGTTCAGGCATTCAAGCCAGCGCTCCCTCTCAGAGCCGTCATTTTCCACGCACATTTTTCAGGTCGGCTGGTATGTAATTTTGGCTGCTTCCCGCTAACAGCCGGTTGGGCTGCAAGGATGTTCGCTTTTATTGAGAAGACACAATTAAAGGCTGTGAAATACCACTGGAGCTACTACTGCTTTGGAAACATGAAAGGTTTTGCAAAGTAAATGAGGTGGAATAGAAAGTGATACATGCATGGGCCTGTGTGTGTGTGTGTGTGTGTGTGTGTGTGTGTGTGCGTGTGTGTGTGTGTGTTTGCAGACATGGGCCCTCAGCTCTGCAGGAGTATAAAGACTACCAGTGTCTGAGATCTAGGCCTGTACGTGACCTTTGCCTCCTGTTCCCAGTAGCGGCATCCTGTGGCGGAGGTGTGAATATTGCACCTGGATGTTTCTGTTGGAGACAGAGGCTCTCATGCCCTGATGGTCAACCTGTAAACCAGCCTCGAACTTGGCAGGCAGCCCCCTTCCACATATACCTGTCCCACATCCACATGATTTGTTTACAGAAGGCCCTTTTCACTATACATCCAGTCAGAGCTGTCGGCCTACAACATCCTCCGTGAGCCCGGGATTCACTGACATGCGCTGTGTGAGCGTGCCTTGGCCCTGCTTTCTCTGTGATCATGTTGTGAGGGGATTTGTCATCGAGTTTACGCTGATGTCAGGCAACTTTACTACAAACTACACCTGTAATGACAGTCTGAAACACTGAGCCACAGGTACTTAGATGAAAAAAAAAAACAACACAGGTGGTTCGCGACAATAAATGAGCTCAAACAACCGGCTGCAATGCCGCTTGTCTGGATCCTAAACATCTGTCCTCAATATGTGCTGTCACTTTTTTTTGTTTTTGTTTTTTTTTACTAAAGATAAAGTTAGAGATGAAGTTCTTATAAGCCATAGAGGTAGTGAGACTCTAAAGAAGGAAGACTAAATCTGTCTTTGTGGATATTCTGACTTTTTTCCAATAAAACAAGCTGTTACGTTAACGTGTTACTTTGGCTCTGATGCAACATACAATGTCCTTTGTTGACACAAATATTTTAAAATTTCACTTCATGTGAATATCAGCCCCAAGTATCAGTTTTCAGTCTCCTTGATTTCTAATGATCAGTATCGGTATCTGTCCTGAAAAAGCTGTATCGGTCGAACCCTATGAGGAAATGTTAGCAGGTTGTAAACACGATAAGAAAAAATGTTGGTAATTTCATGCCATATATATTATACTATAAAACGTCAGCATGTTCGAACTGTTACTCATGTTAGCATTTAGCCTTACAGAGCTGCTACTGCCGTCGATTCTTACGGCTTGATTCGCTCGAGCACCGCTGCACAGCGTTCTGGCCGCGATGTCGATTGCGACCTCTCTAAATGACGCTTTTGATTCCACCAGGCTCACTGCTGCGCAAGAGCCCAAGAAGAGGCTCTTTGCTCTATTGCTAAGTCTATGACAGGATCTGTGTTATAGAGCTATGACTGGTGGGGTAATCAATTCTCTAACTCATTTGAACGATGACTGTGTGATGACGCTCAGGAGCCTTCAGCGTCACACAACTCGATCGAACCGCATGCAGGCACAGATTCTTTGAGGATTTCTTTGTAACCTGAATTCTGTATTTATACTGTTTACCAAGTAATTGTTGCTTAAAAAAAATTTAAAAAATCAGAATTGAAAGCTTTCCACAGCGATAAACTTCAGTCTCACAGTATTAAAAAACCTTTGTGCATCATTTGAGAAGTCTGAACTGTTTATCAAACCTGACTCCCTAGTTTTCTGTCTGAATGCCCGCTCAGTCTTGCTGCTTTACAATTAGACTTTAAAGTCAGTCATGTGGCACAAACCAAGCCGCCGCCTCTGCTCTATATTACCCAGCAGACCCACTGACCCACTGCATGTGTTGTTGTCTTAATTCCAGCTGATTAGCAGCGAGCGTTACTGGCAGTCAGAGCAAGTCTCTGCATGGGGCTGAGCTTTATGATGGAAGCTGCTCTGGGAACAGGACAAATGAGCCATGCAGCGGCACCGGGAGACTGGCTCGGGGCTGTAGCTGTACGTCTTATTAAACCTGCAGTCAGTCAGTTTAATCCCTCTGATTAATGATCGCGTGTATTGTTCAGCTGCGAGTATAAGATACACGCATTGGAAGCCAGCTATAAAAATTTGTTTCAGCGTGTTGTTATGTGCAAGACAGCTCTGTGTTTTTACTGCCACCATTACAACTCTCAGAAAACCATTATGTTTTAATTACTTGTTGCTTTCTTGAAGGATAGCGTCACATTCTCTCCAAGACCGCCTTTAAACAGTACTTACAAGCCTTTCATCAAATAACACAAAGCTTCAACAGTCACACAAAGGAATGTGTGTTCAGTCCATAATTCTCTTTTGATTACTGCTCAGCGAGGAAACATGTCTGAAAAAGAGAGGAGATATTACACAAAAATGACCTGGTGAACAGAAAATGAAAAAGAAGAAAAAGATTTATACTTCACATGAAATGATTTTGTTTCCCATTTCTTTCATGGGAAGATGGGGTCTTACAGACGGGATGAACAAGAGGAATTGCTCTATGTTCTATATTATGTTTTGACAGACACTTGCTGATATGGCTCATTGTAACTCACCACTTGTTGACAGTATCAAAGTATTTAAAAAATGTTGAGAGTATTTACAAAAGAGGCAATACAAATAGGATTCAGAAACATACAAAGCAACAGGCTACATGCACTGCAGTGACTGTGACTGAAAAAAAAATATCATTACGGAGGCACATGTCCAGGTGCCAGCACAGTCCCCAGTATACAATGTCAGCAGTTAACGTTTCTGCAAACCACAGATACTTCCGCGGTTGACACTTGTTCACATTAAATGCTTATTAGCCACCTTTCCCATCGGGAGGAGGAGGCGAGGACGGTGGAGTTACTGCAAGCCAACAAGGCTGACAAAAGACCGACCGCGGTTTGCGTCACACCACTGGATGTTTTTAAAGTAATTATGAGTTGACACACACTGAAATTATGTTTTGATTAAATAATTCATCGTTGCCAATTTTTCCTTGGTCTCGCTTGTATTAACGGAGAACATCATGTGGTTTACCCATCAGTGAGACTTGTACAATGTTGGGATCTGTCTTACTGTTGTCTTGTGAGTTCACCAAAGGGACTTATACACACTGAGGCTTAAGAAATTCAAGTAAGCAGTCCAATCGTAGATATTTACTTGGTAAACTACAAATAGCAACAGTGTAAATATGAGAAATCTAACATAGTCTCAAAATCTCACTGATTTATTCATGCTAATGTTGAACTGTTCAGGATTGTCTCATCAGCTGGAGGCAGTCCTGAACAGTTCCACAGAAACATGAAGAGAAGCTGCTGTGTGCTGCTCTTCAACAGAGATGGGACTGTTAACCACACATATATTTTCTAGACCAACTAGTCTGTCTTCATCCCTGAAGTCTTTTCTCTTACAAAAAAAGCAAGAAATAATGTCTGAGAACACTCTCTAAACCTCTCCTTTATGTCACTTGTCTGAAGTGGTTTTCTAGTATGACGCCTTCTTCGCCTCACTGTTGGTAACTAAACTACACTGGCTTCACTTCTTATCCCTCAGGATGGAGGGCGGAAAACACCCACTGGTCCTTGACATTTGGTAAGATCTGCAGTTGAAGTTGCAACTAAATTGAGATTTTCACTTAATCTGAGGTGTTTTCATACAGAATGTCTTTGGTTTTAGAAGAGAAAAGACTTTAAGAATAAAGATTAACCAGTTGATTTGGCAAAGTTTCTCCTCCCCGAGCTTCTCTATGGAGCAATCCGAGACTGTCTCATCCACTGCGAGGGAGCACGGCTCAGACTGATGCAAAATGTCAAAACAGAACCCAACAGGAGCATAAAAAAAACACTCTTATTTGGTTCACCAGGGTCCATCAAAGACTGACTACAGCTGAAGCATGGACAGTGAAGTGGAAGCGACGAACACCAGCCTTGACATTCCACTGAGCCCGAGGCAGCTGACCGGGTTGGGAATGAACTGTCTTCTTGGCCAAAAGTACAGACACTCTGGGCCAGGACTCGCCTGTCCTCAGGAGTACAACCAGTGGCTGCCCTACCGCCATGACGCCAGCCTCCTGCCCATGAAAGAAGACCTGGCCCTCTGGCTCAACACCCTCATTGGTGAGACAGTTTTCCACTCTTGATATTGATGCCAAACTCTGGTCTGGACATCAGCTCCAGTAATATTCTCAATACAAGGGTTTACTTTTCATGAACTCAAACATCTGTAAAACTGAAAGCTGGAAACTTGCAAGAATGTGCAATGGACAACTTCAGTATTAAAGGTGTTATTATTAACATTCAGCCACTAAATTTGTCAGTCCATCTCCTGACTATCATTGCATTCACGTCACAACAGCATCGCTGTTGTTCGAATCATCTGCCCCATCAAGTGGGTGCCAGTTCGTCACATGACCTAACGTTACTAACACCAGCTAGCTAACATTAGGCTGTACAGTATGCCTCAACCATTCAAAAAAAAATACACTAACTGGCAACTACAATAACACATGGACACCATTTGATACCAACGGCGTTAAACTATTGGCTCAGAAAACCTTGCTAGAAACCGGAACCAATCATCAGAATTCTTACACAGAGATAGACAAAATAATCATTTTGGACCTGACAAACCTAAATTAATATTAATGTTTTGAAGGAAAAAAGACACTTTGATTCGGCACCTCAGATGCATTATTTTTGATATGACCTTCAAAGCTGAGGCTGGTAAGTTTGTAGAAACCAGTGAGAACAAGCTAAAGACAGCCTCATTCACACACAGCTTGTCAAATGCTAAAGCTTTGGGATTGAATGTTGGGTCAGCTGCTGTTCCTTAACTTCAGATTTAGACAAGGTAAGTTATCCAAAGTGTCAGTGTTTGACAAGTTGGGGATGAGACAAAACTTTTCAATACGACCTTTAACCAAAAAACAATCAAAAAATCCACTGACTCTTAGAAAAGGGAATCAAAAATGCTAGCTTGTTTCTGGACTTTGGGATTCATTCCTCCAGCACTCCATTTCAAAAGTATCCTAAGGAAAAGTATCCCTGCGGGTCTCTTTAGAGACACTCCTCTGAAACATATAAATGTGCAATGCTTGACTAAATCCATCCACCATCTGTCTCTGTTGTAGGTGTGCTTTGTGCTAACATTGCTAACCACTGAAGGAGGCTGCTGCTGCTGCTATGGCCTTTTTTCAGCACACAGGATGTGTACTAGTGGTGCTCAGTTAGTTGCTTAACGACAGTTTGGCACTGCTTTTGCTGCTCACTATTTCTCTGAGTCAGGGGCTGTGTGCTTTGTGCTACCGAATTAGCCAATATGTAGCAGCTGAAGAGGAGGCTCAGAGGCTGTGTACTGTGAGCACAGCACATCATCATCGTTGCCCAACTACCTCTTGTCTCACCCACATGTAAAAAGACACCTAACATTATCATAATGAATAATAAACTATTGTTAGTACTCAAAGCTGTCACACTAGTATGTTGGTGCAAAATCTGGCTGCACTTTCTCTGCTATTCTTGTGCCACTAGCTTGCAAATAACTAGCAGTTTATCAGCCTTGTATTGTGAAAGACACGCAATACGTGCATGGAAAAAGCACAAACAGTTATCACTGTTATCTGCAGATGAGTTTGAAGCTGGAGCGAAAAAGCTGCAGTCACATTGAACATGGAGGCACATTAACCTACTTATTATCCCAAATCCTTGAAATACCTCCCCATTAGGGGAACTGTGGCTGGGACTCCAGGGAAAGGGACGTTTCATCCCACTGTACTGCACTGTGAGGGAAAAACACAAAGGGAGCGCACATGCCTCAACCTGTTGATGTATGGATAGTGACGGACTGAAACAGGATGAGTGTCTAATGCCACTCTAAACTAAAGTCAAATTTGCTCGTGGCCAAAGAGTTACAGGTGCTGTGACCAGAAAAGCACTTTGTTTGTGTTAAGACTGAAACGTCAAAGCTGATTTCCTCATTATGATTTGTCACTTCACAGCTCATCTCAGATGAAACATTCCTGTGGCTGCATGTGAATCCATAAATCAGAAAGAGACCGACGCCATGAGCAAAGTTATCTTCCCCTTTTCTGTGCAGATAGTGATGAACACGCTAATCATGTTTTACTCAATTTTTCACAAGATACGTGGGGATTTCCTGATTAGTAGTTTCACCTTTACCGAGTGAAATACGGAGACCCCGACAGCAGTCTTCAGCAGCTCCTTTACTTTTTTCTGTACATCTGTTAACAGCAGTATTCGGATCTCTCCTCGCCTTTGGAAGACAATAATAACTGTGAACTGTGGCTTACACGTACAACCTTTTGGTGCCTTTCAGCTGATAAATGTATTTTGATATTGTTCAGTGTTGTTTAAATTGTTTTAACCAACTCCTGAAAAGATTTGGGCTATTATTCTGTGAAAATTGTCAAAAAAGAAAATCATTGAGCCTCAAGTATTGACCATGAGTAACTGTAATGAATTCAGTGTTTGTGTGCTGATTCTCAGGTGTGGATCTCACAGCAGACAGTCTGATGGAGAGGTTGGATAATGGCGTTCTGCTTTGTCAGCTCGCACAACTGCTGCAGGACAAAATGGTCCACAACAACAATGGCAAGGTGCTGCAGCAACACAAAGTCATGCGCATGTTCACACGCAAACATGCAATCAATGATAAACTAATGAACGCAAACTCATGTTACCAACCACGCTCCTTTCAGAAGGGTTGCATTTGGTTGTGCACTTTGAAAGTTCAAATGTGTTCAATACATGATGAGGACGTCAGTTGTGTCCCAATGCACCCGACAAAAACAAAAACAAAAACACAAAACTTTTGTTACACTCCCATATTGCTTGAGTTGATGTAGAAGATCTGAGCCTTTTTCTGTGTCCACAAAAGGTTTATTTCTCTCAAATCTGAGAAGCATAAAGAGCATTTAAGGGATTTGCTAGAGAGGCCTTTTAATGTGAGCAAGACACACCTGTGCAGTGACCCTGTATTCTATCACCCACCTACAAAGCTGTACTGAGTTCCCTCTCCAGACAGCAACAACCATTCACACCTGGGCTTATTTAGCCCTAGCAAGACATATGAAGGATGACTGGGTCAGCGACCCACAAGTTACCCTACCGACTCTGAAACTCAGAGCTCACACGTGTCCTTAATGACTCTGTGAGGACACTCCCACACAGAGTTTTAAAGCCTGCAACTCCCTCCAGTTGGTTAGAATGGAAGAAGCCTCTTAGATGAGAGCTGAAATGTCTTCAAGTGGCTGAAACACGTCCAGTTGTCTACGATACAGCACTTAAAATTACCATGACCTGGTTCAATGAAAAACTTCATCAACATGCTGTTAATCAGCATTTTGATAGGCCACACCTGTCAGGTAGAAGCGTTATCTTCACAAAGTATAACTGATGATTTTAAGCAAATTTGTAGTCAAAGTTCGAGACCTATAAACCTTTAGAGTGCAGAGAAAGGATCTTGTCTTTTACTTCAACAAAAAAAGTGTTATGTCCACAAGGATCTGTTTCAGCCCTGTCACATATAGTTGATCCAGGAAGTGTTGAAGTCGACGTCATTGTCTGGAGGTGCATTCAGTAGTCTTCATGTCTGCTCATGTTTTCAATTACTTAGGCTGACCTTGTAAGATATCGTCTTTTGAATGGATTAGATTCATTACAACATTTGGTACAGTGGGTGAGCAGGAGGAAGCCTCCTCTCCTCCATCACTGTATCCACATTTAAACATGCTGTAATATTCAAGAGTGTATTACTTATTACAGTACCTATATCAATCAAATGTGTGTGCGTGTTGAAAATTCCAGCCCTTCATGAGAAGAGTGATCCACTGGCGAGCTGATGCGACCTCCAGATCATTCTTTGCCCGAGACAACACCGCCAACTTCCTCTACTGGTGTCGAAAGACTGGCGTTGATGAGGCTTACCTCTTTGAGTCGGAGGATTTGGGTGAGCTAAGACCGGAGATTGCGCCCAACATTAAGGAGATAAAGGAGCTCTGACCTGTTCTTCTTTTTATTTCACTGAAAACATTCTAAAGTGAAGCGTGTCGTGCAGCACTTTGGCATGTTAGTAATTAAACTAATGTCTGTGCTCTGAGTTTCACCTCATTGAGGCAGAAATAATATAATGAGTCACAACAACTGTCTGTCTGCTGTCGGGTGTAGACTGTTTGTTGTGTGGGAACATCATATCTTATATTTCTTATATAATTTTTCCATTCCTCCTCAAACTCTAGTAAGTGTAAATGTGATATTATTATTATTATTATTATTATTATTATTATTATTATTATTATTATTATTATTATCATTGCTTGGGCCAGCAATGACCTTTAAAGATTTTCATGCTTTAAATGCTGTTTATCTGCCCCAAACAGCCAATTTACTGTACACTAGCCGTAACCTCACGTTAGCGAGCAACAGCCCACGCCGAGGCTGTTTGTGTCTGTCTGGTTGAATTCATGAAAACTCTCTGGCCTTTGTTCCCCCTCTCCTCTCTGTAATGCTGCTCATGTACTAAAGTAGCCTTCACTCTCCTAAAGCTCTAGTCGACAGTCAATGTCAGACCATGTAAACACCAGGAAACGGAGGTAAGCACCGCGGATCACTGCTGCAGTCAGGCTGATAAACAGAAGTGAGGATGAATCCATGTTTTAAAAGTAATTTCAGAGTTTTACAGAGTTTTAAATTACACCTCCTGCGTGCGCGATGCTCTGCGTGCCTGAGGTGAAGCAGTCAACATGCTAACATGGTCCCATATCATCAGACACACTCTTCTCTCTGCTCTTCTTACCCAGGCATGTCCATGCAAAGGAGCAGATGCGTGAGAATGATAATGTGCAGGTTAATCCCCCTCTAACAATAACAATACCCCCCCCCGGAGGCAGACTAACCTACTTCACTTGACTAATTGAGTGACGGGAGAGTGAAGTTACTGTACTCTGACAGGCTTCAGTTTACTGCCTCAGAGACATGGCGCAAGGCACAGGCGATCACTCTTTCTCTTTTCTCTGGTCTCTTCTTCTTGCCGCAGCCATGATGTAATGGTGGATCTCTTAAACAGGTGAATGAAAACAACATACTATTTTTTTTTATTTTGCTCCGCAGTTGTACACACTTGCATGCATCCTAAACCACTTCCCTCACGAAAGCTTTCTTCTGTTCCACATTGAGAGCACATAGCAGCATTGTTAATGCACAGATAGTGGACTGGAGGTAAGAGGCAGACTTGTTGATGAGGCTTTCACGCCCTTATGCCCTCAGTATCCAGAGCCCACAGGAATTCCTGCTCAGCTTTAAAAGATAGTGGCACAATGGAGAGAGAGCCCCTCCTGAAATGTGCCTCTAGCTCCTGTTCTCTTTTGACACAGACATAAGTTTATCTCCGGAAACATCTTTCCTTTCAGATGAATGACTTTTTTTTTCTTTTTTTTCTTTTTTAAATTCCACCCCACCGCCCTCTTTGTTTGTTCTCCATACGTGTGATGAAGTCCTCCACAAGCAACCGCGGGAGGTGTGCCTGTGCCTGATGGAGCTGGGAAGGATCGCAGCCAGGTAAATTTTAGAATAAAAATAGCTGCTTCACCCACAGGGTAGCTGGAAAGTAAATGACACTGCTGTGCTATTTTCTGTGGGTTCGAATTTTCTCCACACAACGGTCGAGACAGCGTCCGTTCACTGACAAAGACAAATCGGCTTATAATGATTTTAACGCCCGAAGAAGCAAAGACCTTAAACATTTGAAACCAAAACACTGCCTTTTACAGGTCCCCCGGTAAATGGTGTTCAAGTACTGCTGGTATGGAAACATTATTCTCTGTGGTTTTGGTGTTGATTTATTGTAAATATTGCTTATACACATTTTTGTGTTTTTTTATCCAACCTGTCTATCAGGTATGGAGTGGAGCCTCCAGGGCTGGTGAAGTTGGAGAGAGAGATCGAGCGGGAGGAGGCGGGGTGCTTATCTCCATCATCCTGTCTGCCCTTCTCCTTTTTTCCTCCTACATCATTGTATTCACCGTCACAATCACCCTCGCTCCCGTCCTCCTCTCCTCCTCCTCCTCCTCCTTCTCCACCTGCGCCCCTCACTCCAAACACAACCTGTCTGTCTGAAGCCCTCGCTGCCTGCCTCGCCTCTGATCTTCCATCAGCCACAACAAACCCAGTGCCTACATGTTTATCCTCTTCTCAGTCCCCCCTCTCAGCCTCTAACCCCTGCACAACCACAGTCTCGACACAAACACCTTTGTTCTCTCCATCCTGCACCACTAACACATCTGCTCCAGCTCCACCGTCGGCACCCACACCGGGCCAAGCACCGCTATCTCCTGCCAAAGTCTCCTCCAAAACAATAAACAAACACACTCCCACAGCTACACGTCCCATCGCCTCCCCACCTGCAGCCCCGACTCCTCGTTCCTCCAGCAAATCCACGAGCCGGAGGAGCACGGGCGTCAACAACATCTTGGATGATATTGTATGTATCTGAGCTCCTGCTAATTGATATTTCTCTCCAACAGATTTTTTCACTGTTTGTTTGAACTTGATTCTCTCTGCCTGACCTGTTCTAGGTGAGAAACATCATTGAAAATCCTCCGTGCAGCTGTCCCACCAGGTTCCTTGTTGAGAAGCAACCGAAAGGCTGCTACCGTGTCGGGGACAAAGTTCTGTACATACGGGTGAGTATGTTCATGCTGAACCGATGAAATTGCCTAGATCTTCCGCATTGTGGGCCAAGGAGCGTGGGCACTACAGACTTCCACTGACCAAGCCAGCTGACTTCTTGTGTAGCACTCGGCTGAAGTTGACTCTTGATGTAATCACGCTTTTCTAGTCTTCCCAAATGTTATTAGACCGACTGGCTCAAGTTTTGAAAGTGAAACAAATCATTTTGCGGGGGTTGTGATGCTCAAAGTAATATATCCACTGTTTTACAGCCACAACTTTCACAATGTTAGCTCATGGGAAAAAGTCTTTTTTGGGTCTCAGTGCACCACATGACAATATAATTACACGTTTTTGCCACTTCGCAAGTTGGCTTCAAAGCCTGGCACTCTTCATGGGGGCTTGCTATAAAGTGTTTATCAACCTCAGGGGGCTTTGTTCTCACTTTAGATCTGCCAACAAAACAACAAATAAAGCTACATAAATGTTTAATAATGATTTAGTAAGTGTCAATTACACTTAAATGTGTTTGTAATGCTATTATAGACAAGAATAAGATTACCTTAATGTATTAATTTATTGCATATATCAGTTTATTTTGACAACATTTAAGAACAATGACTGAATTAATTGGTAGAACATGTACACAGATTTGACTTTTTTTAAGTCATTAATCTTGAAAGCTTTGATATCAGTTTATTATTTTTATTTAGATATTTTTGGCCTTTTCCATGACTCTTAATGGAGTTTAGAGTGATGACCAGAAACCATATGAGAAATACTTAACACTAAACAAAAAGAAAACGCACTACTTCATCTTCATCCCTCAGAGTGGCTCTTGTTGAATCATCTGATGGACCGATTAATGTTTTCACTAACATATCAGGTTTCTTATAGATGCCTTGTAATCTAACATTAAATGCCTTTCTGCTGCTAGTAACACTTATAGTCTTATTAGTGTTAATACCCATCTTATATGGACTTACAGGACCCTTTTAAATATTCACTGAGGCCTATTAAAACGACCTTGATATAAAGCGTTACCCCTCCTACACGCAGCAAACACTGACAGCGACATTTCACATCACGACATAATAGAGTAAACAAATGTGTTTTCTAAAGAAGGAGGCGGTTTCACGCCCACCTCATCCGGTAGTTGGATGATTATTCTGCTGATATGTTGTTTTGTAATGTCATAAAGTAGCAAAATGAATAAATGAAATGCACAGTATGTAAAAGGAGATACATCATTGTGAAATATGATGCACGGATTCATAACTTGAACCAAATCTAATGGAGATGCGTCATAGATAGCTACAACTCATAATAAGGTGTGAGGTGCGAAGGCCTCCAGGTTATTAATCAACAGCTGAGTCAGCAACAAGTACGTCGAGTCACAGCGACTGATTTGCAGCCGTTCGGGATGGAGACGTAGGTGCCTTTCAGTGTCTGTACAAAGGCTCGAGGAATGGCTTTCTGGGAGGCGGGGTTGCTTGGCAACCAATGGTCGGGATAAGACCGGGCTGACAATGATTTTATTCAATACATAAGACCTTCAGTGAAGAGTTCAAACCTGAAGGAAAAACAAACATGGCTCTTTCATGAGGGCTTTGCAAAGATATGGCCATGGAGCGCAGTTCAAATGGCAGCCCACGCGGGAGCCCGAGTCCATGTACATGTGGGGAGGGTTTGAATAAAAGACGGGGAGAAAAATCCATCCATACAAAGAGAAAATATAACAGCCTCAGTGTAGCTTTAGTGCACACAGGGTAATGCATATCCATAAATGCATAAAATAAGTCAGTTTTTGCAGCATTATATCGTTGTGAAAAAAACAGTTACTGCTGAAATCCCCCTTTGAAGGAAAAATTTGTAAGACGTGATCAGAATTTTTACCAACTAACATTATCAACAGAGTGTGAAGAAACAACAGTGTTGCAGTGACGCCTGCTGACGTTAGCAAGCTAACCACCGGCTAGCACCAGCTTGTCCTGTCTCGTAATACTAGTGATAGTGTGACAGTCCCTGTAGTTTCAGCTTGGAGTTAAGCTTGTTAGCTTAATAAATTAGCAAAATAAACTCACCAAATGTCAAGACATGAAATGCGCTTACTTCTTCTTTCCTTACTGAACAGAAAAATACAACCATCACGCTGCCTGAATTCAGCTTTGGCGGATAATCGGTCACTAGTTGTCACCCAACTAATGCTTTGTTGATTGTATTGACCCGACACTCTCCAAACTGGTAATCAGTGCTGTCAGCGTGCCAGTTACGAGTCACGTTTTGACTGACAACATATTTTTACAGCCCACTTAGAAAAACATGGCTCTCTTTCAAGTCACAGAACACCTGTTTCTCCACAGCAGACATGTCAAGAACAGGAGAGCACGTGTCTGAACAGCACATCAATGCAAGGCAATAAAGATGATGATCCCTGGGGTGTGGTATTAGCATGTGGTCTGGTCCAGTAGAATGTGTGAAAAGACAAAAATCACCTGTTGTTTTTTTTTGTTTTGTTTTGCTTTTTATATATATATATATATATATATATATATATATATATATATATATATATATATATATATATATATATATATATAAATTTCAATACTACGTACAAGGATGTTGAAGCCATAACTCTGCATCCGACTGAGTTTCAAACCGTAATCACTAGTTTGTAGACGATTCACGCACAGCTCCCTTCCCTTTTTCTCCTCGCCGCTGACAAGCAAACACGTCTCAGCTGTGTGAATGGAGCGACCCTGACTCCATCCATTACCTCGAAAGCTCGCAGCTGCCTCCGTGTGTGCAGGGAAACGTGCCGTAATCCTCTATTACCATATACCACGATAACCCCGGTGCAGCTCCTGGGAGAGCGTGCCATTCAGTGTGTGCAGACCTTTTTAAAGAGCAGATACTATTGATTACCAAGACACAGTCATTAGTGAGGGGTTTAATCAGACAGCTTGTTAATGAGCGGCTGAGCATGACCGCCCCTCCTCAAATGTAAACCCCCCCGCCACACATCGCCTCTATTCCCTCTGGAGGCTATTCAATCATGCCAGCCCCGGAGTGCTCTGCCATTCTTTGGAGGTAAAAAAGAGGAAGGCTTTTCTTTCTTCTCTGCGCCCAATTAGGCTCTCCTTCAGCGTTTTCTCAGGGACACTGTCTGTCTGTGTTGGTGGAAGGAAGACTTTCAAACACCTCACAATATCATGCCCCACAAATTCTCAGTTTATCACGCTATAGGAGATAGAGGGTTCAAACAAAACATCTCATTTTATTTGAACAAATTCTTAACCAAAATGGATGATTCAATTTTTTTTTTCTTGTTGCTTTCAGTGAAGCGTTTGGCAGATAAGCCTCCTCATCATCCATGTTGTCTCAAGTGTCCTTGAGCAAGACATTAACCGCCAAAGAGGCTCCAGGGTCTTTGTTCTGTACGTGACCCTGACCTCTGACTTTACAGTGGAGGACGACAAAGTGAGAAAATGATTATTACTAGATGTTGGTTGCTGATATTATAGAGAAAGATGATGTTATTTTAATGGTGCTTTGCACCAAAGGCTAAAGACAACATGTAAATATGGTCACAGTAATAAATCTAACATGTTTATGCTAAGCATGATACCGTGTTTAGCATGACAGTTCAATTCAATTCAATTTTCAATCCTGATGCAGCATATAGATCATTAAAAACATATAAAACATTAAAAACATACGAAAGAAAGGTAAACACCAAAAAACAAGCAAGAACAATCTTGTTCATCCATAACTGAAAATTCAGTCATTATCTGCTCCACCTCATACCGATAAAAGATCCGATGAATTTTCGAAGTCAACAAAACATTTCTGGAGCTTCACAGTGAAGCAGCGTGGCAGCAGAATCCTAAACAACTGAAGTACACGGGGAGTAAAATAAAACCAAAAAATGTCTCCACATAGCTCGTCCAGTGTGATCCAAGTCTCCACAAGCCTTGAGATTCCAAATTAATTTTAAAAAACATTACTGACACACTTTGAAATCTTCACTGTGGCTGCCTTTTTACACCGGATGAGCTGTTTGGAGTCATTTGAGCTTTTTTTCCTGTAGTTTGAAATAAGTCCCCATCTACTTCAGGTGTTTTGGGGAATGCTGCAACGTGGTTTTGCTGTGTACCTACAGAACTGTTTGTCGACTACGTATCTTCACTTTCCACTTGACTTTTCATCTCAATAATGGCAAGTAGATAATGTCTACATTTTCATTTTAGGGTGCAGTAATACCAGAATACAATTTAATTCACATTCACTCAGAACCAAAAATAAATACCTCATGGCAGTGCTGAAGGGAAATCTAGTGGATCACCAAAGTCTTGAGGAATCACGAATGTCTGCCACAACATTTTTGCCAGTCCATCCATGAGCTGTTGAAACATGTCACAAATAAACAAAAACAGACAACATATTGGTGACATTAGATATAAAGTCAGCAACTGGGCTTCATCCCCAGGTGACCATGAACGTCTGTGACCAAAGCACACTTCACTCTGATCCCAGACAACACGTCAGGTCAGTTTTTATTTAAGAAACACACACACACAAACACACACACACAGAAAACAAGAACGTATAACTTGAAAACCTGAACAGAGACAAGACACACACGCGAGCATCAGCTCACATACTGTGATGCTTACTGTAAAGTCGTTCTGGGACTGTCTGAACCCCCCAAAAAACAGCATCAAAAGCAGTGGATGTGGCTGAAGCCTGCCTCCTACTGGCCGGTGTCTAAATGACTCCTGTCCTCTTGAGTACACTCATGAATCTTTCAGCAGGAGTGGAGAGAGGGAATCAATGGAGCTGCCAGGGAGGACACAGGGGATTCCAGACGGTAGTATATGGGCTGCAGACGTAGCACACTCTGTACGGAGGCCTGGACGGGGGAGGGGGGAGGTGAAGAAGCAGAAATAAAGGAGTCTGCCTGACAAAGAGAGCTACTGTTGAATATGGTGTTAGAGAACAGCCACGTGGAGGGTATCTTTCATGAAGTTATCAGTTTGGTTTAATGGAGGACAAACAAACAATCAGTGGTACACACAGCAGGTAATATGATAACTTTATCAATCAAGTAACAGACACCTGAGAGCAAGTTAGTGTCAGAAAAGACACAACATATAAAAAGCCAGATAATCGACAAGCAAGTTGGATTAATCAAATCAGTCATCAGATACAATCTTTAAAGAGAATTAAACAGCTTTAATGAAAAAATCGGATTAAATGCTGACAAAACTAATATCTTTTTGATTTCTGTACATTTTATTTCCATAGAAAACCAACACTGGGTGAATTTTTAAGAATGAAGATCAGCCTGATTGCATTCCGTCCACGTCTGACAGGAAAGTGGTTTATTCGGGATGTCAGACTTGACCTCTGTCAACCCCAACATTTTAATCTGCAGGATGACAGCTGAGGCGGCTACATCTGGGCTTCCCTCTGCTGCTGTCGCCCCGCTCGTTTTCATCTCGCACATGTGACGCTCACACACCTCCCCACATCAGAAGAGTGGATCTGCTTGTATTATCACATTCTTAATGGCTCCATAATGAAGGGTTTATTGGCGATAAGGCAAGAGGGGGTTGGCCCCGGTGCTGACAGGACAACGGATGGCTTTGCAAGGCCTCCTGGGAATGTTAATGTCCGCTGGGAGTTCAGGGTCTGCGCTGAACTCATCTCAATTTCTCCTTTCATTTTTTTTTTCTTTCTTTCCAGGCTTTATTATTGTGGCTGTAGTTGCCATGGCAGCCGTTGGTTTTTCAGCTGTATGGACGGCTGTCTGTGAGGGATGCGTTGATTCAGACACAACTGACCTCTCTGCATTCACCACTGACACATAGACTGGCAATACAGTCATGTTTTCATTTAAAACAAGTGTCTAATAGGCAGATTGTGGTGCAGATCTGTGTGGGTGTGCCTTTGTGCTTCACTGCATGTGTGTATGCATGTTTATGAGTGGATTAGTCGCGTGTGTGTTCTCAGCTGGTGCCACGAGGTGTTGTTTCATTTGCTTTAATGAGATTTTGACAAAGCTTTCCGAGAGAAATCATTTGCCTTTCATAGCTCGAGCTACACATGCATGAGCAAGTTGTAAATATTAGATTTTGGTGCGTGTGTATATGTGTGTGTGTGTGTGTGTGTGTGTGTGTATGCGTGTGTATGTGTGTGTGTGCTTTTTGCACACAATGGAGAATTCATAAACATCCCGGCAATACATCAGCCAGAAAATATATGCACGCTTTATTTCCCATGATTCCCTCTGTGACTGTACTGTCTGGTGTCCCCTCTGCAGATGCTGAATGAGCGTCACGTGATGGTGCGCGTAGGCGGAGGCTGGGAGACCTTCATCAGTTACCTGCAGAAACACGACCCCTGCAGAGGAGGAGGAGGAGGAGGACCGCATGGCAGATCTGAGGTCAGGGTCTGTCGGGACAAAGCGAAGTCTCCCAGTTTGCACATCTCCCCTGACAGCTACATGGTGGTCGGTGCCCATTACCGTGGCAAGAAATAGACTCTGGAACTGCTCACCTCTGCTTCAGGCTCTGGGCAGCAGCGGTGAACATTTCATCAGACCATACAAGGTTCAAACTGTACAAGGTTAAGATGTAACATAGATCACGTTTAAAAGGATAGCCGGTGTTTTCTAACAGTTGTCAGCTGATTGTTGTTATTATCCGACCCACTGTAGACCCAACCTTGCAGTGAAGCTACATGACTGCATGTGTGCAAACATTAGCAGTGAAAAAAAGTTGCAACATTTTTAATAATAGTTTAATCTTAATTAATTCTTAATTATTTTTTTTTTCAAACAAAACATTTGCAGGCCACAGCTTCTTTAATGTGAGGATTTGAAGCATTTCTTTGCCACACATGACAGTAAACTGAATATCAATATACATTCATGAAATTAATCCTTGCAATAGTTATGTGCTGTATATCATAACTTTAAATGATGATGATCATCATCATCTAATAACCTTACAAGGAAGTTTGAAGTTCAACGGGCACTATGTAGTTTTGAAATAAGAAGTAAGAGATATTTATAGGTTTAATGAGATAATAATACAGTCTCATAAATATCCATTTGATTTATATCCATTATAAACAAGGCACCCTCAGAGTTAGATAATGAAGTCTGTTAAAAACCAGAAAGGTGACTACTTAGAAGGTCATGCAAATATAAACCAATTAAAACAGTCAATTCTGTCTTATAGTTTCATTTAGTCAATCATGACTGATGACTTCTTCAGTTTTTCGCTCATTCTTTTCCTCTCTCGTTCCTTTTTCCTCGAGTTTCTTCCACAAAACTGCAATGTGCACCTTTAAGTTGTACACTTGATCCATTTGTACTGTTATAGTTCAGTTAGCAAACAGACAGTTATGCGTTTATGTGTCATTGTACTGTGGTTTAAATCTGTATGTTTGTATTTTGGATGTCCAAGCAGCAGACTAAGAGGTAGTTTTAATGATCTATGCATAAAACCATGGGATTGTTTTTTTGGTTTTATATTTTTTTGTATTTCTATTATTTTACTGGATAAAAATGTTCTCTTTAGAATGAACTCCAAAACAGAGAAAATCTTAGCCTATATTACAACTTGTAAGATTTAGTTTTGATGTAATATATCATAATTTGTCGTTTATTTAATATTCTGTCTTCGATCAACGCAAAAAAAAAAAAAAAATGTTCGTAAATGTTTCTTTTTTTCTTCCACTTTCACATTATGGGCCCTTTAAAAAGGCACAAAAAACATCAAGACCTCCCTCTAGATGGCACCATGTCCTAAGTGACAAAAGGCCAAGCCTCGCCTCTGCGCCTGTTTGGAGGAGGCTGCTGTGATCGTGTCTCACCTCTCCATGACATTTAACTCTCATCCACGCTGGAAATCTGTCTTCAGTTTTGACTCCACATGAACAAAAAGATACAGCTTTACAAAAACCCAATTCTGCCTCGTCAGCAGGATGTCAAAAAAGGGACATTAATGGGGAAAAAAACAAACACACTTAAAGTCACCAAGCAACACATTAGTAATTACATATTTTTATTTCATTAAAATAAATTGATTAAAAATGGACACAAGTTTTAATATATTGAAAGAAACTAACTGTAATGATATCATGCAAGACTGTAATGTCTTTTTAAGTCCCCACTTAACATCTGCAGTGGATTTGAACCAGTATAAATGACTTGTAGAAAATAATAGCTGTGCTACTGAAACGAGTGCCGCTCCAAACGGCGGCATTTTCACAGGGCATCTCTCATTTGCACAGAGAACATTTCTAAGTTCCTTGTGAAGCACAGGAAGTTGTCACTTTGAGAGGGATTTTACATCAATTTCAAATGTGTTGTTACACTGTGCTGACCTCTTTCGTTCTCTAGAGTACATTATTTGTAATGTTTTGTAAATCTTGCTACTGTGTGCTACTGTTCTGCATTGAATATCAATCCAATCAATGACAAAATCTTAGTTTTTTTTAAAGGGATAGTTCACCCTGAAATCAAAAAAGCATATTCTTCCTCTGACCTGTAGAGGTTTTTATCCATGTAGTTCTGATGTGAGTTGCTGAGTTTGGGAGCTATCAGCTGACAAGATGTCTGCCCTCTCTCCATTATGATGGAACTAGATGGCACTCAGTAAGGTAATCCACAGACCTTGATGTGAACTATTTTGTGTTTTCTTAATTCCTGCACAAAAAGAAGTGTACATCTGACATTTACGCAGATGCACGTGCTGTGCTTAATGTAAATGTTAATGTCATCCCCTTTGACTGAGTTGTGACGTTAGCTGGCTAAGTTAGCTAGCCTCCAACTAGCTATGGCAACAACACGCAGACAAACCACACGCAACAGCATTAAAACTGTGAATTTATGATTACATTTCCAGAAAAATATTCTAGACGAGTGAGTGGTTGCCTGTCATTGCATAGCCATTTTTTGTATTCAGTTCAATTCAGTTCAATTCAAAGGTGCTTTATTGACATGGAGATTATATGAACAATATTGCCAAAGCAGAAATGTGCTCGCACATTTGCAAATTTCCTTTTGAGAGGGGATACATTAAAAAAGTCACTACATGAAACTGCTGACAGGGTCTCTGAATCCTCTGGACTAACTGGAACATGGTTTCTCGAAGGAGACATTGCTGTTGAGTTTTTTCAAACGTGCACCACAAGTCAGGTGCCATCTAGTTCCATTACATTCAAGAGAGGGCAGACATGTCTAGAGCCAATATCTACAAAACTCTGAAACCGACACCAGAATGATCAAGATGAAAAAAAAAAAACAAAAAAAAAAAAACACAACAGGTGTGAGGAAGAATGTGTGTTTTTGATTTCGGGGTGAGCTGTCGCTTTAAAAAATGTGTGTCTGTCTTCTTGAAATTTGCAGTTTAAGCTATGGGGGTGTAAACATGTTTATGCTTTTACATTTTTTGCTTGTAATACTTCTTTTTTTTTTGACAAAGTCCTGCACATGTGCAGTGGTGGAACATTAGTATTGGAAAAAGTCAGATTTTACCACCTATAATACACAAAATACTTGTAAGATTTGTGTGCAATTGTGCTTCAGTCCTAACACATACTATACTTGCGTCATGTACTTATACATTACAGGTTACCGCTGACAGTAATACTCATATTACTGTGTAGTTTGGGTGTGAACTTAAAATTTCTATAAAACCAAAACACCAAACAGCATTCTGTGAGTCGCAGGACATCAGAGAATACACTGACTCAACCGTCAGTGCAGTGACCATAGATATAAATGGTTTTATATTTATGGTACGTCCGTGTTTCTGGCATAAATATTTTCACAATAAGAGCCTCGACCAACTGACCCTAAACACACAACATGGTATAAAACCCAAACTCTTTGTAAGACACAACAGGGTGCTTATTACATGCTCTGGTCATCTTTTGCTCCTGTATGTGGCCTTACAAACATATTATGTATAACTCCACCTGCTCAGACTTCAGGTTCACAGACTTTTTATGAGACCCAGCAAAGTGCAAAGATTCAACAAGACACTGAAGATACAGTTTTTTTTCAATCATGCCTCAGTTAATATCCTCGACTTCTGAAAAGTGGTAGCCTCGCGAGGAGGTTAATGGTGATGGTGAAAGGACCGAACATCACGCACAGTGTCGTCAATACACATTATAACACCGTTGTTTGTTTTTTTTCTAAGAAAGTTATTTGACATAGCTGATAGAATATCTCATGACTCATCTCCAGCAATCAACATTTATAAAAACTTCATCACACATGGCTGTAATATTCTCGATCATGGAGTTGAAGTACGCTTGAAGACTTCAAAATCAGCTCTAATGATTCGGGGTAGGGGGGAATGAATCTGCATGACAGAAAACTGGCTGCTGTGTTATTATCATCCATCTTCTTTTCCACTCAGCAAAGTCCTACCTGCTAAACCCTGTTTCACACGGCCCGGTCCAATACTAGACATTGTTAGTCCATAGTGTCCATGAATACGTGTGATTTTAAAGGTCCACTGTGTAGGATTTAGGATTCAGGGGCATAAATGGAGTATACTATTCATAATTATCATCTCAAACCTAAGAATCATTGTAATTTCATTAGCTTAGAATGAGATGTTTGATATTTACAAAGGGAGTGGGACCTCTTCATGGACGTATAGTGATACCTGGATGCAGCTTTGGAGGCAGAGCCCGGTTCATTCAACAGAAAGCTGCTCTGTGACGCATAAAGCCAAAAAATCTCAAGTATGGGAAGCAGTCTTGCTGTAATTGCACTGTGTGGCCACTACAGATGCTAGCTTCAAAGCCTGGCGCTGTTCTCTGTTGCACCACTGTGTTTCTACAGTAGCCCACAACGGACAAACCAAACACTGGCTCTTTCATAAGCGGCCATCATAGGGAAGGCTAAGATGAGGGATCACCGCCACTAAATCCTACACACTGTACCTTTAAGTATACATCATTTTGTAATCTTAGTTATCAAAAACCAAAATGAGTACACAGTGTGTTTTTGGAATACAGCTTCTAACGTACATCACTTAAGTCAAGAGTCTTTCTAAATGACTATTTTGTGCTTTTTTCCACAACCAGGTTTGGAGGCATTTTTTTAATCCAACAATTGATTCATAAGAGTGGGAGACAAATGTAATGATTTCCATGTTCCTATCGCACACTACATAACATGTACCGTTTCTTAAGTCAGTACGCAATCAATATGTGTCCTTAAGATCAGTCAGACCTGTGAATTTTGAATCATGTTATATGGACTTATTACTTCATCTTTACTTTCGTTTTTTTTTTGTTTTTTTTCATTTTTGTTTCTGTTTTGTTTTCCATGACACCACTGCACCACGTCCACATCTGCTCAACATAAATCTGAGTGAGGAGCGCCTTTTTCCATTGTGTGCTGCGTTGTGGGATAATGATGTCTATTACATACATTTTTTTTCATATTGTGCTTGTTTCATTGATTTTTCAGCTGTAACTGAGCCACATTTCATCTCGGACACGATTGCCCTCTAACAATGTGGATGTCACTATATTGTTGTACTAGGAGAGGCTCTGGGACGCAGCTTGTGCTTTTTCATGTTTAGTGGGATCACTGAAGTTGCTCATGTTACACAAAAAAATGCTGACCGATATTGAGGGTAAACAATGGAGCGTTTTAATACCTCCTTCACAGTTTGGCTTTGTGTTTTTTGCTTTTGTCAGGTTATGACTCAGCTTTCAGTAAACAGGCGGGTCGGGTTTGTCAGTTTGGTACAACAAAATACCTTAATGTTGCTGAATCCAATTATGGATTCGTGCTCTGAGCACCATCCTCTAACTCTTTATCCTCTCCACCCTGTCAGCCATCATTACCTCTTACCAGACAGAAAACAAACATTCTTATTCAAAATCTACTTTACACAAATGATGATCTGGATCTACACAGAGATGCATTTTTACATATAGAATCTTTAAAGAAGAAACAATTTGCTTTTCAATGCAAATCGACTTCTGTGTGTTTTACCGCACTGACTGGCGCTTGCTAGATGCATTTTGTGCTCTGCAGAGGCTGCAGACGTTACTCCCGGGGCTCATGTTTGATATCAGTTAGTGTGCTACACTACAAATAAGCGATGGGCAGTCAATGCCAGATTTCTTCTTTTTTTTTTTTTTCATTACGAACGATAACACAGCACACATCACTCGACTGAAAGAGGAATGCTGACATGATGCTCTGGCTTGATGTCTGTGTGTTTGATCCTTTTAGAGGATTTCTCCCATGAATCATTCGGAGTAATTGAGCGTGTGTGTAAAACCATGTGCTGGTGTGTGTGTATGTGTGTGTGTGTGTGTGTGTGTGTGTGTGTGTGTGTGTGTGTTTTGTGTGGGACTGTATTTTATGTATTTAAGAGAGCACCATTTTAAGACAAATTCTCTTCAGAGAAAACAGTCACCTTTAGAGTCAGCATGTCAAACATCGGAACCAAAAAAATGTCTTATTTGTGCTATGAGAGCCATGGCCCAGACGTATGTTACTGTGGGTGATACGTTTGGTGTTCCTGGAGGTCCCTCGGGGATTTCTCGAGATTGGGTGTGTGAAGTTTGTTGTTGCTTTGCTCCTTCTCAGGCACACTGAACACTGAAGGGGAGATGGAGATGTCGAGGGTGGTGTGAGATGGTGATCAGACAAAAACTGTTTCAGAGTTAAACATCAAGGTTGGAAGGGTGTGGTTTGTGCGTTCGGTGGGTCGGTCACTTCGCGGCACCTCTGTCACACGGTTCCATTCTCCTGCCTCGGCTTGTGGGTCGTAGTGCGAGTTGGCGTGCTCAGGGAGGGGGCCAAGGTGCAGAGGAAGCCAGCCAGCAATGTGAGACCGAGGCCCCCCCAGGCACAAAACATGGACCAGCCATAGCCATGGCTAATGTCCTCAGGGAGGCCGTACATGTAGCGTGGGTAGCGGGACAACTCAAAGTTGATCCCTGCCACACATGTGCACAAGGAGATGATGCAGCATGTTCCTGTGTAAGCAGAAGAGACAAGCAGCATTTTAAAATGGTTCCAGTTCCATTACGACATTCCTACATGTGCAGTGCATCTCACTGCAGGACAGGAGTCATGTTACCACCGGACGGTGTTCGACTATCTCATGTTAACCCAAAGATGCTCTCAGCTGACAAAACATGAATACAGAAATTGAATAAAATTGGATTGTGTCTGCATGTTTGTGAGTGGATGGTGTCATATGTGCTCTCACAGTACCTCCCATGAGAAAGAGTAGCCCAGCTACATATTGCATGAGGTCATGCTGCTGGCAGCATCCCAGCACTCCAATGATCCAGCCAAAGAGAATGATGGACACGGCCATGCCCACGAAGCCGGCCGTCATTCTTCTTAGATCTGCGAGCAGAGAGGAAATGTCGCAAAGCAAACAGTGAAACTGGAGCCTATTGTTTGGACTGGTTATTACTCTGAAAGCTTAATGGAATGGACAAATATAGACGTCACATTATGCTGTGAGATAAAGTAAATAATGCCTTCATATTTTACTTTGTAATGAAACAGGAAACCATTACATGTATTTTGAAATGTTTATATCATTATTTCAGATGGATTGTCAATCAGAAAAAGTGTGATTCAATAATTTAACAGATAACCTAATTTACACTTCAATTAACATGATTATTGTATTTTGAAAAATCACTGAATGTCAATGGTGACCTGCTGGTCACTTATGAATAGACCATCTAGATTTTTATAACAATTAACTTAAAGGGGCACGACTGTATGTAAATTTGGAGAAATTAAAACCCAGAATTTTAAATTCACAACATTAACAAGGTGAAAATACAAACTCAGAAACATTCTTTGCCATAACTGTGTAAGGCAAGCTGCAACAAGCAAGCATGTTCAACACAGAGCATATCATCGCAGACGCACAACATTGAATTCAAAACGTTTTATTGAAAATCACTACTGATGCAATCTAAGGTCAAACAGCTCCGTGGCTCTATCTCCCTGAACCAGGATATCAAATAGGAAATACAAGCCGATCCAAGTGTATAAGGGGGAGAGATTTAAAAGAAGACAGTAATCTGTCCGACCTCATGTCCTCAGATAAGCACGTCTAAAGCCAGAAGCTCCCTAATAGTGATGACATGATAACACGAGGTCAAGAGTCCACATGTGGGCGAGAAGGGCTTATAAGGTCAGTGATATATTTGGGAACAGTGGTTGGTACAATCTGTCAAACAATTAAGACATCGACACTCAACCAGTATAGGCTGGCACTGTATTATCTGATTTATAAAATGAGGGACTAAAAAAATGTTTAAACAAAGAATAATGGCATCAGTTTGCTTCAATAGTTAAGCTGTATGGAAAATATATAAATATAACATATATAATATAATATTTGACTGGTCTAATCACGACAGAAAGAAACTGTTTACTTATTCTAAAGTCTCCCAAATATCTCTGCAGTGGAGAAAACAATGTGACCACGAAGAAAGCTGTCAGTGAAAGTAAGACCGGGCCAAAAATTGTGCCTTGAGGGATGCCGGATTTCACACATACTCAGAAAACTGAGCCAACTAAACCCCTGAACGTAAAGACAGCTTTTCCGGAGGATATCATTTTTAAATTGTAACTGATTAAAGAGACTCAAAATAACCCAAGTTTCGTAAACATTTTCTTTTTACAGTTTCCCCTTTTTTTTGCTCAAACAGTCACTCAATTGTATATCGATGAAGCAAAAATCAGAAAAATGAATGCGGATCAAAGTCAATGATGCCAGGAACTGCACGTCTGACCAGTTCCACAAACACAGACAAACGTTTTGAGACTCACGGAGTGCGTGCCACTCGTCCTGTCGTATGGTCTTTGTGATGTTGATGGGTAAATGTCGTGGCAGGATGGACGAAGAGTAGTGATACTTGACTGGGGTACATCTTTGAATTATGCCTGGCAAAAGGAAAATGACAGAGACAGAAAAATACATCTTTGAATAGAGAAAGGTGACACAGAATACAATTTAATCAAAGTCTCATTCGGAATCGTTGGGATTAGGAAATAACATACACACACTGTAGGAAAGCCTCATATTTATTTTTACAGCCTCACAGAGTTTTAATTTACTGAGATGGCCTTATTAACCTCGCGTTCCCAACCACTCCTACACTGTTATTAACGGGGGATTAGGAAACAATATGGAATATGGATTATTCCACTGCAGGCTTAATAAAGAACCTTAATTGCTCCCATTTAAAGTGAATCTCTTCACATTGACTTAATGGTCAGTGCGATAAGCTGCGTTCAAAACAAGCTTTCACAGTCCCACACACTCAGACATGGATGTAGTCCAGGGCTGGGTATCAAACGTCCATACTATTATGGCACCAACTGAATTGCCTGGATACTTTGGAGCATGTACAAATGTCTTCTCATTCAATACCAAAGTTCAGTACCTATGGAGTTAATCATGTCAGTGAACCAGTAAGCATGCAGCATGCTTATTGTGTTTAGATCTAACAGTGGTAGTGATTGGCTCTCTCAAGGAATGCAGGAAAAATGCAAGGTTGCACCCCGAGACGGGGCTCACCATGTGTGTAATGTAATCATTTCTTAAAACGGATTTCATAAAATTGTATTGTTCAAGAACTGGTATCGGAGTTAAGGTAACGTTATTGCTTTCAAATTTCTATTAGCCGGACCCAGCCCTAGCAATGACATGCAAAATCATCACTTCGACACACAGAATGCAATTTCTTTCTAAAAAAAGGGATTCCCTCAATCAAAACAAAAAATGATGTAAGCAGCGTGGGATCATAGGAGTTGCTCTCTTTATTTTTAGGGGTTAGGGTTTGCCATTGCAAATGAAAATCTATATATGTGACTCAGGCAGAAACTTTCTTCCTCACCCTCTTCCTCACTCTTTGACTCATCATCTGATGTTTTCCGGGAAGTCACAGCAACAGACGACCAAATGAAAAACATCGTTCCTTCGAGTCAACTTGCAGGTTTCTTGGAACGAGTGAAGGTTTGAACGTTGGAAACATTCGGGATAGTGCAAGTACACAACTCAACATAGCACAAAACAAAAGACTAGTCGTTTTCGGACATTTTAATCCTAAAATGTTCAATATTGTACCTTTTAATGCAACACTATTTAGCAATTTGTCAGACATAATGTGGGTGTAACTCATTACGTCACAATAATGTAATGTGGTTAAAAAACTTGTATGTCTGCTGTGATCCTACCCTCTCACTGAAGTGACGTAGTGCAGAAACAAGTACCGTCAACATGACTGAAGCTGTTGTTTCAGGTGAAGAAGTTACACGGTGCTGCTTTAAGTTTCATTTCACATTTTAGCGAAGAAAAGTGATGTTTCTACTGTACTTTACCAAAACATCTAGAACCAAAGCTGACATGTATTTCTTTCTGTAATGGGCGTTCAGTGGTTTGATGATACAATAATACAAAATTCCCATTAGCCTACTTTTGTCAAAGCTTTTGTCAAACTCAGTTAATCTTTGATTTTTAGACTCTTTCCCTCTGAGAGTCAGGTTTGTGATCTTCTACAGGCTTTGATCTGAATGCTCTTTGTTGAGGCAACCAAGGCTAAGACAGAAGGATCAGGTTTATACATCAGCGCTGCGTTTACGTCCAGATATTTAATGTTTTCCGTACAGACCGATGTGTTGTAGAAAAGCCATCGTGTTTGTGATCCTTCTAAAGCTTTTACCACACTTTGCATTGATGTGTGAAATAGAAACTATGCATAACACCTTTTACTGTTTACATGAGGTCAGTGTGCCACATCTAAAAGAGCATCAGTGCTTTTATATGAGTTCAGCCTCACGTGTCAGGCAGAGAGGAGCATAACTTCACATCTCGGGTTCAGTCAAAATTCATCAGAAAATATGTTTTTTAATTTGCTTCTATTACAGCTAAAGTGTTGGATACCTGGCAAAATGTCTTATTCCCTGTACACTTGTGCTGCATCCACACAGGTGATATTACTCAGTGTGAGTAATCCTCAGGACTGTGCTTCTGCCCAACTCTCCTGCTAGCTTTGTGTTTGAGGACTTAATCTGAGTAAAGGTCTAATAAGCCAAAACATGTGAACACACCTGCATGAAGTGTGTGAAAGGACTTTTTAATGTACTGCCAGAGTTTAGGTCTAAATCGGTGTGAAACGATGTTGAATTGCACGTGTGCTACAAAACACAACCGCTACACGAAAAAACAAATAAGAACACTACTGAGCATCCGATCAAATGCCATTAAAAGATCAGCAGTCGGTGGAAATTTGACACACAGATTAAGATCTGAGTGTTTATCTAACTCTTTTATCAGCGCATATCACCAGAGCCGCAATTTAAAAAAAAAAAACAAAAAAACAAATGATCTGCTTCCAGCTTCTTATTTTCTCGTGTCATCATTCCTCTGTGAATGTAAACTGAATATCTCTGGTTTGTGGACAAAGCGAGACATTAGAGGACATCCTCTTGAAGCTTTAGGAAACACTAAACATAGATGCATTTCACCATATTATGACATTTTAAAGACCAAACAACTTATCAATTAATCACGAAAACGGCCGATGGCTTAATTAACGATGACATTAATCCTTCGCTGCAGCCACTAATCACCAGCAGAGATGTGTCTGTACTCATAATTAGACTAAGATCAAACACCTTCGTACCTGTGCACCATCAAAGATCACAAATTAGCAGTTTCTGGGGAAATTAAATCCAGTTTCATTAAGTGCACTAATGTAATGTAAACAAAGCAGTTCCACCCAAATGACATCTGCCCTCTCGTAGGTGGTATAACTTGCTTCCAAACTGATGGGCATCATCACAGTTGGACTGTTGTGTTTCTATGAGACAAGTCCAGCTCATGTCATTTGAAAATATATCTAATCTATATCTATATAAGTGAAACATCTGTATTTAGCCTTTTTACACCCACTTACCCACTTAAATGTCAACACCATTATTTATTAGTTGTGGGTCTTTTAACCAAGAGATAGACTATCAATGTGTAAGAACAGGATTAATATATAATATGAAATTGCTCTGATAACAACGCTAATATTGACTCTAAGCATTAGAGCAATTATCAAGGGAATAAATATGATCTCACATATCAGACAAAGCCACGTAAATTGGTGAATATCATCCGTTCACTCACAGTATTTACTTCTGCCGCTGCTAAAACTGATCATGTATGAATTCCATTATACTGCCCCTCCATTCTGGCAGAACCCAGAGGCGCTGGAGCTAACAGTAGCAAACATGTTTCACAGCAGTTCAAGACGCTGAAGTCACGTGACCACAATAATTTTTGAATAGTTTATCAACATCTACACCATGAGGTGTGCACATATCATGCACAGAGTCGCACCAAGAGAAATGTTACCTTCATATAGTTGTTTTGTTGTTTTTGCTGATATAGCGTGTATAAAACTTTAAATATATGTTTTGGATTTCATTCAACTGAGTTAAATAACAGCACAGAGTACAGCATCAAAACAGCCACGACTAAATCAGCACCTGACTGAGGAACACACAGAAAGATAACAGCCCTCACAATTAAAACAGCTTAGGCAATACATCGATATATTATCATTATCGTGATATGAGACTATACGTCGTCTCAGATTTTAAAATCTTTATATCATAAAATGGCATCTGGCATTGACTGTTCCTGATTTTAAAGACTGCGTTACAGTAAACTAGTGCTATTTTCTCAACTTACCAGACTGTTCTTCTTGTTCTAGTACTTATATTATATTATATTATATTATATTATATTATATTATATTATATTATATCCACATTACTGTTGATTATTTATTAGAAATCTCATTGTGTTCATATTCTGTAAAGTATCCATAGTCATCTCTACAATATCGTCACAATATCAACATTGAGGTATTCGGTATAAATATTGTGATATTTGATTTTGCTGAAGCATTTATGAAGTGTTTAAGAGGAGATTTCAAGATATTGAGATGTATATTGTGTATGGTGATTAGGGATGTTGATGATCAAACAATTAATCACTGTTAGGACTTTAACTGATTCATGATATATCAATGGACAATCAGAGATGGACTAAAATACTGCAAGAAGTATCTTTAACTAAAACTTGAGCAATTTGTCATAAAAAAAAATACAAAAAGACATTCTGTACAAACTAGGTTGGACTTTGTCGGGCCAGGGGTGATATCAGTTTGTGATATAAAAGTTGTTCATTCAGGCGGCTGGGCCTTCACTTTATCTGTTCTTTTAACTCCTGACGTAGCCCGGTAGCTCTGGTTTTGCATCGAACACAGATCATGTTGTCAGATCATATTTCATATGATCACTGACCGTCTAACGATAATCAATTGTTCAGGCAGACGACGATCGGTTAAATAAGCTGCTGAAGATTTGCATCCCTAATTGTGATATAGCCTAAAGTCCTAACTCAAAGGAAGTTAGGAATATTTTAGCGTATCACCTGATTATTCATACATCGCAATTTTTATTTTGTGTGAATATATGTCAGTCCCCAAAAACAATGTGACACACTTATTTTGACTTTTATTGCATATCCATGCACATGCATGCATACACCCATATCCCTCACTAATCTTGAGTAGTGTATTATTTTGATATTATTTTAAGGCTGTATCGTGCAGCACTGTCGACCGTAAATACATTTTATAAACATTAAAAGCGGAACTGAAATGTAAACTGTGGATGATTTTAATCCAGAGCTCTGGATCTTGTGTTATTCCTTTTAACAAATGCTTTTTTTACTGTCACATAAATTTCCAATTGGTAGATTTCAGTGATAAACTTAACACGAAGAACTGAATTATTCATGATCGTAGATGTTCTATACATGTCTAGATACTGGATGCAGGTGCCCGCAAAGATGGATTTTGAAACGAGGTGTTGTTGACATTTTTCCATCAGAGGTTTGAAGGGAAAACTGTCAGTAGAAGTGTCATGTTGGCCTTTTTGTCAGGTCGACTGATCTATGAAAGCTCATCTACTTCAGCACTGACAGCTACAATCCCAACAGCTGGGGGTGTCCCCAATGTGTGTGTGTGTGTGTGTGTGTGTCTGACCAGTCTTTGGACAACTGGTCTGGACCGGGTAATTAATAAATGAATGAGGCCTGATATATGGCTTCTCACTGTTGCTGCTCAGTGGTGAGGCTGTACAGCCTGATCCAGCTTCTTCTGCACCATGGAATCACTGTTATAATGACATTAACCTTTACAAGATGTTTTGTCTCTCAGAGATGCAAAACAGGTTGAGGAGCCGGATCATGAGCTCAGACAGGAGGAGGTTCACTCAGCACAATGGACAGCGACATTCACAGAGCAGAAAAAAAAACAGGCACAAGCCTCTGAAAATACATTCAAAAAAAACAAAAACAAAAAAAACAAAAACAAAAACATGACAAATGAAGCAGGTTTATGTCATGTAATACCATGACACGAGGGAGGCAGACACACGTTAACGTGAGAGCAGAGTGAGGAGTGAGGGCCTCGTCCTGTGTTGAGGTGTGAGCTCATCGCTGAGCATCACGGCCTGGTGCACACAGGAAAAGCCAGCCTTCCCTCTGTTTACCTTTATGAATAAGGTCCTCGGTCTCCAGGTCGAAGCCCTCCCGGTGACACTTCCTCCACAGCCCGGAGATGGTGGAGTTAAACTGCCGGCTGCAGTGGGACTCCATGGCAGACGCTGCGGCCAGGAAGTGCCGCTTCCCCCTGATGAGCGCTCCAGCATCTGGGCCGTTACCTTTCCTCTCCAGGCTCTTTGGAGGCATCTGGAGGGGGAGGTTGTGGTTGGAAATGTAGATGTAGCCCGGGTCGTTTCGCTTGTTGGCATAGTTTTTACACCTCTCCCGGTGCCTCCGCGCGTCGGTCTCGTACCAGTAGTCGGTGCAGATCGCCATGGCGAGCAGCCCGAGCGCGCAAAACGCCAAGAAGAGCCCCGTGCCTGTTAATATTTTCATAGCGGCCATCTTCCCCGCTCGATGGAGAGCCCAAACAGTCGCAAGAAGCTTCCTCCGTGGCCGTGGTGGTGGTGGTGGTGCTGGTACCGCGTGAAATGAATCACGACGGCACTCAGAGCCTCACGCAGTCCTGCACAAGGAGCATGATGGTGCGAGGCCAGCGCTGTCTGGACTGGATGCTGCGGTCTATTGTTGTGGTACCCGGTGGATGCAATGTTGTTCCCACCATCTGTTATGGTACAGGAGGAGGAGAGGGGATGGATCGCGACCAACGCTGTGAGGAGGAGGCAGGGGCAGTGATGTAGTTGCGCTCTCTCTCCTCCAGGTTGCTGCGGGATGGCGAGGACAGGGGGGAGCGCGGCTCTGCTGTGGGGGAGTTGTCATTTGTGATGCCTGAGCGGTCACCTTTTTGTGGTTTGGTAAACATGCAAAAACACAGTTGCGACGGAGGGAGAGCTCAATCACCCCGCAGGTTCATGTTTTTAAATCAATACGCTTAATTATTCCCCCCACCCCCCGCGAAACAAACCGGGTGTTCTCGTTTATCTGGGGATTTTATTGTGGGTTTTATGACTCAGACAATTCCTTTCAGGTTATAAGATGACTGCAAGCTTAGGCTGTGTGCTGTAAAATGTGCATTTTTTTTTTACATGTTTGATGACTAATAAGTAACGTTTGGAATCATAAATTACCCATTTGTGCAAAATATCAGCATATGAGCCTACAAATGCATTAATTCCACCTTTATTTGTACATGTTGGTTAAAATCAGAGAAGATGTATTTAAAGGGGCGTTGTGTAGCTTTTGGAGAAGAAATTCAGACTCAGAGTTAATGAGGTGATAATACAGACTCAGAAATCACAATTGTCTCTATAATTGAATAAACAAGCTCCTGTCAGAGAAAATGAGGTCCCCAGAACACTGTTTGAAGCTAGGCAGGTGGCAGGGTCCGCCACATATAAGCAAAGTAAAAGAGTATAAAACTGTGTTGTCCTTTAAGGTCAGTTCCTTTGTTACGTTTGTTTAGGCAGTCAATAAAGATCTTTCTCTTCTGATTAAAATTCTGTCCCCAAATCTACAAAGTGCACCTTTAATTGTCATTCTACAGCACAGGGTTGTGTAGTAAAATGTTAGCTGAAGCCCCTTTGTGCTCCACATGGAGTCTGGACAGACTGTGGCTGCTTTGGGCATCTTCTTGTGCAGACATCGTACCTTTTTATTGCTCCTCTGTAAAGATGGGTCTGAACTTGACACCAGAGTTTAGCCTTTTTAAGTTTCCATAGTAGAGAACACATTCTTCTTCCTTTCAAAGGTGCCTACATTACCCACAATGCAATACAGCCACAGTTTTCCAGATTACACACAGCTTCCTCTGGAGCCACAAAAGGCTTTATATTACTTTTTTTTTTTACAGTGGTGCTCCCCAAGACTTGTAAACACACATTAATGTGTAAAAATGGAGGAGTTACTCTTTAATTAGAAACTTGCCAATAAAGCAACATTGAATTAAACACCTGCACTTTCAAACCTTTATTTTTACTGGATTCAAAGGAAAAAATGAGACTCATCCACTGTGATGACTGACCATCTGTTACCGAGCTGACTGGAGCCGATTCCTGATGGCACCGGACCACGTCACGGGACAAAATGCTGATACGACTGAGTGTTTTTATGTGCCGTTGTAAAATTTGCAGTAACATCTCACTACATATTAATTGAAGTCTGCTTCATATTTACTACAATAAAACTGAGAGGATTATTCTCACCCTCAGCAAACCGTTGCTGTCCACAATATCAATCAGATGTTTGGATCCGGACCCCATTCGGGATCTCATCTGAGTATGAATGAAAGACTTGTCACTCATGTGTTTGCACCGTTTCCCTCTGAACGTCGTCCGCCCCAGTGTACATACTAGCTGTTTGTTGTCCTTCTGGGCTGTGACTAAGGAAGGCTCCCACAGACAATAGGCTGCTCACAGGCTGATGACTAAGGAAGGCAACCCGTGGCGGAGTCGTTATGGCAACAGAAGCTTGCCAAACAGACTGAGTTGAAATTGGACAAGTGTGAACACACAATCAATACCCCCCACCCACCCCACACCCTTCATCCTTCCACTCCCATATGACATTTTAGGCATCGGATCTTTGCAGTATAAATATGCTTGTGTTGGACATGTGGTCAGCTCAACACACTGAGCTGCCTCAGCACCTTAACACAGGTCCAAAAGGATATCTTATACCCAGTGATATCTTTATCAGGCCTGTGTCCTAGTTAGTTATACTAATTATCTGTTCTGGTCTTTTGGCAAGTCGTTTTCTTATTACCTCCGCCAGGTTTTCACTGGTGTCTGTTGGTTTGTCAGCATGATTACATAAAAAATACTGATCAGATTTCCGTAAAACTTGGAGCAAAGATGGATCTTGGCCCAGAATAGACCCAAATAACTTTTGGTGTGGATCCAGATAAAAGGGACAGAGCCAAGTTTTGCAATGGGACCCTCTTCACCATTTTCATTAATTTCTCAGGGAATAATGTATGGATCCTGATGAAAAACATCTGGCATATTCAGGTGGCTGGTACCAATGACTAAAAGGTGCAACAAGTAAGAAATTGGCTGCCTACTGAATTCATACTTGAAACAAACACGGGGCAGCATATCACCAGAGCAAAAGCTATCTGCTGCCAACTGTAGGTAGTTAGCTCAGTCAGACACGCAGCTAGTAGTCAGGGCTGGGAGCTCAAGGAGCTTTCATAGGAATGAATGGGGCTCGGTCTCCAACACTGCGCCCAGATTTAATGCAATGTCCTTGGTCAGTGTTCACGCTGCTAGCACTGCAGCTTTGGACCAGGATTGGCCCGGCCTAGCTGGTGAGCATGGTAAACATGCTTTTCCAAAAAAACACATGGAAAAAAACTGCTATTCTCTCAATCTGTTAATAACTTTATTTCAGATGAGACAGATTTACATGTCTTTTGATACTGGATTAGGCGTGATTGAATTTAAAAGTTTATGCCATATAATGACAGATTCTTTAGTTTTCTGTAGTGGGGTGGCAGAGGAGGTGTTAGAGTTTGGGAGAGTTTGGGAGAGCAAAAGATGATGTTGAAGACTGGAGGGGTATGAATTTGCCCAAACAATATCACCATAAATCAAATAGGAATAAATCACGGAACAAAATAAGACTTAAAATGAATAAAAACATGAGCTTTTCTTTTTTTTTTTTTTAAATATAGTTAATTTTTATTTCTTTAGGGGGTGGAAACCGTCACCAAGAGGTGTATCAACAATACTGAAATAGAGAATTCTGCATAAAAACTTTCTTCTCTTATCCACCCCTATATAGACAAAATTATTGGCAACAAGTATATGTCTAAACAAATTATTAACAAACAGTACCAATCTTTTTCTCTCAAATCATGTAGTTAAATTTTGCATGAGCACCAACTTGTACTGTGAGAGAAAGACAGAAGGAAAAAACAGATTTTACTTTGGTGTGGACCTGACACTCGTGTAAAAGACGATTATGACTTCTTGGCACTTATTTCTTAACTAGACAAAATGATGGCGTGGTAATGATTGTCTGATAAAGCTGTTTGTTGCTCATCTCATTTCAATAAATATGCAGCAGCTACATCAGAAACAGAAGATCCAAAACAAAACATACAATGTCCAAACTATTTAAGGTTGAATATATTTTAAAGAAGTAGGTCCGTGTCGAGGTCCAATAATACCAGTTGTGTTTAGCAGGTACATCAGGTGTATCTGTGTAAATGTATGTGCAAAACAACATGATTGTTCGATCAACAATTTAAGACAATTTGGTAACAGAATGAATACAAACCCTCTGAGATCCCTCCCAATTTAAGTCTGGCACACTTAAGTGTCCACAGAAATGTCCTGTCAGCAGATCTTCCTTTCATTCATTCATCCATAAAGTGCCGTTCTTCTGTCAGATATTTGTTTTAGTGTGACATGATGATGAATCGAAGAGGTTTGATCTTTTCATCAAGATTAATTTTTCTGTAAGAGAGTGCAGGTACGAGGGGTTTGGTGGAGAACAGGATTTCCCTTCACTGCTGAGTTTTAGTGTTTGGTAAAGCGAGAAGGAGAAAGTTTCCTCCATCTTCAGTCAATGATGGCAGAGAGCAGAGCCATGACAGCTACGCCGGAGAAAATGAGCAGGATCTGCAAGAGGGACTGCCTGAGAAAAAAACAAAACAACATCCAAGGTTAGAGATTCCAACATGTTTTGAGGACATTACACACCACAGAATTTCCACACAAGATATAACAAGTATTGTTCTACAGTAAACTGCATTCTTACTGCCAACATGGTTCCACACCAACAAGAGAAAAAGTTCAGATTGCAGGAGTATAACCCTGATCTTTCAGTCACTGAAATTATGATTTTTGGAGACTGCAGGCGGCTGTGGCTCAGGGGGTACAGCTAGTGTCTTGTTATAGGAAGGTCACTGGTTCAATTCCTGGTATGCATGTAGAACTGAACCTCAAATTGCTCCTGATGTGCTGGTCAGCACATGAATGTATGTATGAATTGCTGTAAGTTGCTTTGGACAAGCATCCGCTAAATATGAATGTAGACAAACAGCCCCTGAAGACGTGTTCACAACATCTCGCCAACACTCCTCTTCTTTGCGGTCATCCTGGTCAATAGTAGCACTACAGACCATGTTTTTAGAGGCAAGTTCCCCTTTTGTTTGTAATGTGACATGCAAAAAAAATCACAAGTGCAATGAAGCAGGCAGCGCCATTCACGCCATTCCAATAATCAACAGTTTTTGGCAGTAACACGTTTATGTAATAATACACCAGCAAAGGCAATGAAGAAGAAAACAAAGCTACATCCAAGAAACCTTAAAAAGAAGAAAGGGTCATTACATCACATAATATTACTTAGGTGCCAGACTGTGGTGACAGCTGTTCTGAAGTCTTTGGAACACAACAAAAGGCCCACATGATACAAGTTAGAACGGGGGTAATTTTCACATAAGATTAAGTGTCAATTCACAATTGATACCGACTCTGGTACCACTAAGAGTACAAGTGTTCATGATACCCAACACACCTTAAACTGGACTCCTCCAACAGGTCAGGCAGCACATTTACCAAGGCTATGTAGAGGAAGCCTCCAGAGGTAAAGGGCAGTATCCAGGAAGTGGCGTTTTCTAGAAATAACAACAGACTGGTTGGCAACTGTAAAATGTTCACCAGTTAGAAATAATGTGTTTGATTGTATGCTTACAAAGAACTAGTCCCATCTTACCTGTGCCTTGTGGTGATTGAGCGCACATAGCAAAGGAAGCTCCCAAGATCCCGACCAGGGCCGTGGACAGCTGCATGCGAGCAGCACTCCAACGGTCAAACCCGGCCCTCAGCAGAATGGCAAAGTCTCCCACCTGCAGACAATGACACAGCAGAGGAATGGCTAAACATTAGGCCTGTGTACAAGTACTGTTTGATCCTCCTATGAGCTGTCAGCTTTGTAAACATGCAACTGTCAAGTCAACCATCCAAATTTAGAAATTCATTTAACCAATAATCCTGTAATCTCACCTCGTGAGGGATTTCATGGAGCAGGATGGCAAAGGTGGTGAGGAAGCCAACCTGAAAGAAAAGTCTCATTAACACCTCTTTGTCAAACTTATTAACTTTTTTGGTTCTGTAGTATCAAAGGGACAATGTATGACAAATTCATCCAATAATTAAGCACCTAAATTGAGTGCTAAGATCCATGTGTTCAGCAGTGGACAGTGCAGAGAGGAAAACTTTGAGAGCTGTTAAAGGGCTCTGAGGAACTTCTGTGTCATGCTGGAAGTCAGTTGTTAGTTTATATTAGCTGACTCATTTCTAAACTAATGTTAGCTATTGTTGCTCTCTGGACGGAGGCACTGATACGAGGAACGTGAGAATGTCCATAACGTCACATCCTTTGGACCATCATGGAAAAACTGACTTGAGTCCTTCACAAACAAATCCACAGTCCAGCAGAATTTAACAAATGAAATCAAATCACCAGGCTTGTACGAAAGACAGACAGGGAAAGTCTCATTTTGTCACGTCTCGTTACAATCTGGCCATATATGGCCAATGAAGGGTGATTAATACAGGTATGTTGCTACAAATTGTCACATAAAGCCACTTTAAAAGAGCTTTTAAGCTTAAAGTCTTCTACAGTTTAAATTAAACACCTGAATATTGGCATGTTTTTTCAGAATAAACAGAATAATAAGGATGAGGTCATTTTTTGTTCATCAGTCATTCAGAATCAAAAACTGTGCTAAATAACCACTTTGCTGATTGGAGAGTATTTCGTACAGCATCTGAACGTGGCAAAAATCTCATTGTGATAAATGCGCATGAGAGCAAACAGAAAACACCGGTGAGATATCTTGTATGTGTATGTTTGAGACATCTAGTGAACTTCCTCTCTGGCACACTGAGCCATAGTTCATGCTGCTTGCCTTATGTCTCTCCAGCTGGACTCTCTCCTTCCCACAGCCACAAATATACACTAACTTACTGAAGCGACACAAATACATGTTACTGCAGTTTGAAGTGCACCCTTCTAAAAAGATAATACGACAAGAAAAAGTTTCAAACTGAAAAAGGTTCTTGTATTCTGTAGTGAATATCCACTGAGTGGTCCACTTGAAGACTGTGGGCCTGCTGAGTGAACCTGGATACGCTGCCAAACACTGAGCTCACACCTCTAAATTCTAGATACGTTTTGTCTCCTCATAATGCTCTCCTCTTTGGTCTGTTTTGAAGCTCTCCTGCTCAGTCTGATAAGTGAAAACATCTAACTTCGCACCAGTTCTCTAGCAGATGAAACCTTATATTCACTCTAAATGGACTGTTAACAATCTCTCATTCAGCCTGACATTGCTTCCTTGTTGGCCAGTCTCTCCCAGAGCTGGATCTGCATGTTTCCCTAACAAATTACTTGTAACTAAACCTACAAGAACTTTACAATATAACCTCCATCATTAAAAAAAATTGAATTCTGTGTTTTCTTGGCCAAGGAAATAACAATTTTGGGTCAGTTGATGCTGACAATAACTGTTACTACAAGTTTTATATCTCAAGAATCTTAAATGTACTACATGTTGACATACCAGACAGCCTACTGTCAGTGTATCCATTACATTTATTAGCACTGTCGGTCTTCAGCTATTTCACTTATAATGATACCTTGTGGAAAAAGAGTTTGTGAATAAACATGACGAGTGAAGAATGTAAACACATTCTCACATAAATAATGTTCTAAAACAGTGAGGTCAGAAATGAACACTTCAGCACAACACTCTGCATGCATACGGTAAAAACTGAGGCCCCAAAATCTGTAAATGCAGTAGTTTCACTTCACTTTCTCGGTTTTAAACATGGATTAGATACACAGCGTTCTGAGATGGTCAAAACCTTATTTCAATATTTACTGGCCTTTAAACTCCAACAGAAAAACAAACATAAGCCATTTCATTATTCATATACTACATGCATATGACTCTGAATGTAGCGAAGGGTTAAGTCATCAGAGTGCTCTTGATTAATTGGTGACAAGAAATCTAAGTGTTGAGGTTATTACAGCTTCTTACCTTTTTGCTAACCATGAAACTCCCAGCTACTGCCAGTCCATGGGTGAAGTTGTCGATGCAGTTGGCCAGTAGGTTTAAGTATCCACTAGTCTGTGGCAAATGAAACATGATGACGGTGTTGCTCACATCTGATTAGTCAAAACTACAAGAAATACGGTCAACAAGAATGTACATCAGTTACAGCTATTTCTTTTAAGTTCAATTCTGTTTGAATTTGGTTTGTTACACGTTGTAATTTTAAGTCCTGAATAAGTCTTGAGATGAAAGTTATGCAAGTTTCTGCAGTCTGACCTCATTTCTCATGATAACAATGTGTGTAGTGAAATGCAATTAGGCATGCTTCTAGGGTTGTGCTGCAGAAACAGTGTTAAAAAACACAATCAGCCAAAAAGATCAAAGGATATAAAAATACTCTATGTATGTAAAAATGTAGATAGGCCCCAGTTTAAATATGTACTGTGGAAGGAATTGCAAAGGATTTATTGAAGACTGTACTGGTTGACAAGGCTGAGGGCATCCAGGAGTCACAGTTTAAAAGGTAAACACCTTCAGTAATCAAAGCATTGTGGAGCAGGATGTACTGTTGCCTTCTGTCCTTTTTTGTTTCAGTGATTTAACTAAGTTGCTGGTTACTACAAACTACATGAATCATAAAAATCATGAGATAACTCAGACTTTTCATGGCATAGTCATGTCAGACTTAAAACAAACTTTTCCATCTTCTTTTGATCTTTATGTCAATATATCCCCTTATCTATCAAAAGTCACCTACAACATACTCAAGTTGATTTCAGGAAGAGTTTCTACCCTAATAGTTATCAGAATTACATGAAACAGTTTGGAGCATTGAAAAAGAAATGCAACTGTTACTTCAGCCTATATAAAGAGCTCAAAGTGTTTTCCAGTCTTTTTGTTAACTGGAAAATATTTTGGTTGTCAGTATTACCTTGATTTTCTCTGATCTCTCTGGCAGAGACTGTTGCTTGGAGGATCTCCATGACTCAGCATGGTGCCCATTTGTGAGTGATGCCACTGCCTTTGCACTGAAGACTGAATTAGACTGCATCTGTGGAGCAAAAAGCAAGTGCCATTTTGCCATCCTCATTTTTACAGCGATTTACATTTTTATACATAACCTTAACCATCAGTAATATGAAATTAAAGTGTCCCCACTGAGGAAACCACCTGATCCACTAACAACACCTGTCTCACTAACTAAAATGACTGGTAGCCTGAATTCCACAGTATGATAAATATGTTTTTTACTGTTGCTCCCTCTATGTTTCAAAGGGTTCACCCACAGCCAGCAGAACAGTTGTTAAAAAAAGCCTTGATTATTTTTCTAACTTCCCGCATATGCAGCAGTAAAAAAAAAAAAAAAGTACTTCTCCTTTATTTCCAGATTTAACAGCTGACCTGCAAATTCCAGCACTGTTCCAATAACTGTTGTACTTTTTTTAAATAGAAGAAGAGACCTATACATCTCAGGCTAAAGCCCCCTGTTTTCTGAGAATAGCCATCTTCCTTGTTCACTAATTCAGAAACCACTTCCAGTACATTGTCATTTAGACTGCAAGTCAAATTAACTGATGAGGAAATAAAAAAAAATCCCTCCACACATATGATCCATCCATCAATGACAATGACCAAATTCGAGTAAAAAGAGGCTTCTCATAGGTAAGATTAGTCTAAACACAGCATTTTAAAGAACATACGTCACAAGCTGCCTTTCTGTCCCTCACACACTGTCACACTCTGTCCCTGTCTACTGTTGCCTCCGCCTAAAAGCTGAGTGCTCTCCTGTGGACGATGAAATGGCTAAAGCAGCTGCTTCACCTCATCACTATAAATAGACACGAGTTGAGGAGCTGAGCCGTGGATCCCAATCTTTTCCCTCTCTGGCAAAAAAAGACAGGAGGGAGGAAAAGATGTAGGGATGGCCATTACACGCTCCCCCCTCTGTGTTTTCTGCTCCTCTGTTTTTCTTTCCTTCTCTCAGGTGCTTCTCATCAGGTGATGAGCCCTTCCCATATTTAAGGGAGGGTGGAGGAGGAGAATCTCTATCTTCTCCTGACCAAGCAGTCCTACTATTTGAGTGTCTCTGGGGTGCAACCCATTTCACCCAAACTGCAATGACATATTCCTCACTTGCGTACTTTCTTTGCATTTTTGTCCCCCCCACTGAGGATTCGTGGAGAGATACGAGGAAACCACGAGAAGACAGAGGACAGCGGAAATATGTTTTAAGACAAATGAGATGTCCTCTCCTCCACAGCATCTTGTGAAGCAATGTTTGTTTCCGATGACGGCTGCAGCTGATCATAGCTGGATCATTTGTGAACTGCTGTGTTAACTGAGAGACGCACTTATTTCGTTTCTTATAGTGTAGGTTATGTAATGTTTTCCTCCCAGCAGCCCATCCGATATTAATCAGTCTTTAGTTTTGTGACCTGGATCACCAAACACACAATTTCTGCTGCGTTCATGGATAAATCTGTGATCCAGGCATCATCACAGTGTTAAAAGCAAAAGTGTATCTGCAGTTTAAAATGTAATCAGTTCAGACATTTACATGATTATAAGGTATAGAGAATATAGTTTAGAGCTGCACTTGGAAATTAGATTGTGATGAACCTGATTCACATGTGGCTTAAAGTGGAGAGATAATTTCTTTCGCAATTATTATCATAATTTATTTCACCTGCTGTTTGCGTCCTTTTTGCAGCTTAAAATATCTTTGAAGTGGATGATCATTTTATTGTCTTGAAGGCTGATCTTTGAGAAACTCTAACAGCTGGACCTACATCTGCTTTGCTGTCTGTATTTGTGGTTGTGCAAATTCAGTTCTCAATTCATTCTTGCAGTTTTATCACCCACTGGACATGTCAGAACGTGATGCACCTGCTGATATCCTGATTTTCAAACAAACAAACACCTGGGCATGAAGAACAAACTGCAGTCTGTATTTACACTGTGTACCGTGAAACTCCAGTCATGTTGTGACGTATCAGATCAGGCTGATCTGCTGCAGCATCCAATAAAGAACTATGGGTGTCGATCTATTCCTTTTAACTCTTCCCTGTTAGAGATCACTGATTGGCCAGCTGTACAGTAGGTCATCTGATGCAACAGTCACCAGAAAACTGACAGAAATATGCAGACCAAGCACTGACAGGGGTCTGCACTAAACACTCCAAAAAAACAGGAATATTTGAGGACTTGTATTGACATGTCTGAGTGCAGTGAGAATCCTGTGGACAGCAATGGGCAAATTCTTCTAAAACATACTCCTGTGTTGTAATACCTTTACTACCATACTATTGGGTATACCAGAAAAAGATTAAGTATTTGAAATGCAGCATGCAAAAGAAAGTACCACAATAACCTACTGAATCTGGTCCAAAATCAAGAATCCAACCCCAATGTGCACTGTCATGACGAAATAGTATAACCCAGCTGTTTGCATACAGCATGCTGCAGTATTTATTTAACAAGGGCAGCTGCAGTACCTACTGAAAGTAAAAAGAACAAGTATGCCACCTGGACCGCATTTCAGCTGAAATACTCACAGCAGAATTAAAATTCAGGTCTGCTTCAGGGGTGGGATCCTCCTGGCTGCCTTGGTCAGGGAACATCTTCTCCAGGAGAAGGAAAGCCAAAAGGCCAACAATTACCCACAGGCCCTGGGTCATGTAGTGGCGTTGTTTACCTGCTAGGATGGAAGATGAGATTCAGTGAGCAAATAGACTAAGAGAGAACTGAGCAACAACATGGGTGAGTGGTAGTTCAACAACATTGTTGTCATACCTTATTCCAAGGGTTCTATTAAATCAACTTAAATTCATTAAAAATAAATATTTAAATTTTAAAAAGGAGTGCAATGCATAATTAACATATTGCATTACATAATTAATGAAAAATGTCCATAAACTAGGTTTACTGGTCTTTGTTGCGTATTAAAACCTTTTAAGCAACATTAAGCAGGAAAGACAATGGAGGAGAAATTATAGTTTCATATCACAGAAGTAGAGAAACATGTACGAAAAAATAATTGGCAACTATTTCAATAACTGATTAAACGTTGAGTTATTTTTCATGCAAAAATGTTTTGAGAAACGGGTTTCAGTGTCTTAAATATGAAGATTTCCTGCTTTTTATATATATATATATATATATATATATATATATATATATATATATATACATACATATATATACATATATATATATATATATATATATATATATATATATATATATATATATATATATATATATATATATATATATATATATATATATATATATATATATATACACACATACATATATATACATATATATATACACACACACACACACACACACACACACACACACACACACACACATACAATAAACATACAATACAATCCACTAGAACCACCTTATTCTCAAGTATATTTATACAATTACAAAGACGGTGATGTGACCCACCTGCAGAGCCAGAGACTGCCCATGCCTCAGGAAGGAGGTGAAGGAAAACATCACCAAGGAGACCACCAATAGCAAAGCTCAAGAGCTGCTTCAGCTTCTGGCTCCCATCTGAGGAAAGACAGAGGAAGACACTAGTGGCAATGACTGCATATTGTGTTTGATAAAACCATTCATTAATTTCAGAGATCACACCCCCTCCTCCTTCCTTTTCAATTATAATACACAGTGTTTTAACAAACGAAGCCACACACACACACACACACACACACACACACACACACACACACACACACACACACACACACACACACACACACACACACACACACACACACACGGATTACTCATGTATTCCACAGAAATGTCCTGGTTTAGGAGTTCCCTCAATAATGACTAACCTTTCAGTCAGGACTGCACTTGAAAACTCACAGCCGAAAATACATCTGGAATGCCACGTTCCTGTGGGTGGGGCCTCTCCACAGGCCTCAGGCTGACCCACAGTAACTTAGGCCTGGTTAATTCAGCATTTCTGCTTAGTGTCTCTTGAAGCCACATTAGCAGCTCGGCTCTATGGCCGGTCAGTGTGACTGCTGGCTTAGTCCAGACTAAAATAACATCAACTATTGGCTGGACTGCCACAAAACTTTGAACAGTCATTCATGGTCTCCAAAGGAAGACTTCTATAAACTCTGGTGGTCGTTTGACCTCCGATCTAGCATTTCATCATCAACTGGCACAAAAATGTGCACAGTCCTTCATGGATCCTGACAGTCAACTCATCTTAACGTGAGGCCTTGACTTCTTCTCTAGCACCATCATGCACTAACATATATTAGCATGACCCCGATTTACACATTCACGTCCAACTCTACTAAATACTTGCAAAACGTAGGTATTTTGTGCTTAACTTGAATTATCAAATATTTGAGAACATATTAGCATATCGCTGATGTTAGCATTTTCCTATGTCCCTTGGTAATGACCCACTGAGCTGCTAGCATGGCTGTTGACTCTTACTTTTGTTTTAAGATACCTCAGGAGGTGGAGGCCAAAAAAATATTCAACTGTTTAACTGACACAGTCACTTTCCTTAACAGGTTTTTGTTATTCCCACTGTATATTTTTCCATTCAGTTTTATTTGGTGTGGAACTGATGCTGAAAGTCTTCCTATTGCTACAACGCATTTAGAAGAACATCTTAAGCAACTTTTAATGAACATCACTTAGTGAGCAGCCTGCTTTTTATTCATAATTTGAGACACGTCTGTACTTGATGCAGAAAAACAAACCATTCAAGTTCATGAGGTCACAACTGGAGATGTTCTGCTTTTCAGCTTGCAGCTGTTTTTCAGGAAATCCAAGTGTCCTGTTCATTTTTTTTTTTTTGTTAGCTTTTGCATAATTTATGATTAAACCATTGAGATGGTGCATCTGGATCTAGGACTGAGAAAGACCCAGCAGAACTTTTTTGCTGATCCCACTGGGAATGTTTTGTGAGTGTGAGACATGTGGATGGCAGGGCAGTCTGTGTTTAATGATTAAAGTTTGAACCAAGAACATGATTGGTTCTAATTGGTCAAGAAGGCAAATTTATTGTTTTAGTTTGTTTTAATGCAGATTTTAACCCTGAACTCTTCAACTATAAAACACTTCAGTCTCTATGGCTGTTTAATATTCAAATGAAAAATAAGTTGATATGTATGTGTTAAAGACTAAATGCTGGATGTTTAATGCCAAAGTTAAGATAGCCTTCTTATTAAAATCATTAGCCCTTCAAAATGCAATTCATCAACACATTATATGGCTAATTAATACTTTTCAAAATATCATATTGCCATTTAAACTGCATTTTTTTCTCTTCAGTTACAAAAGCCCCTTTTACACAGTCTGTTCAAGGGAGGACTGTTGTTCCTTTTTTTCCGCCTTGACACTCTATATATAAAAAGATACAAAGGAATCTGGAATGTTGTTCTGCCTCTGAGCCAGCTGAGTTGGCTGTAGACAATAGATATGTGTTTCAACTATGGGTTATGTATCTGACCCAAAAGTTGGAGATTTAAAAAGCAGTTAGCTGCAGTCAGCAGCTACCTCAAAGAAGAAAAATAACAACCAAAAACGCTGGGACACTGGAGAGACAGTGAGGTCTGAATGCTGCTTTTACCCTCAAAGCAGAGGAGGAGATCACTGCTATATAAGAGAGATGGTGATTTCATTACCATGTTATGCTACTCTTCAGAAAAGCACTGCTGAACACATATGGAAATGTCACACTAAAAACCAGACGTTGTTTACACATCATGCGTCTTATGCTTGCAGAACACCATCATGCTATCTAAAACTCACACAGCTAGGCAACATAATACCACTAACATTTTGTCAGAGTGTTAAAAACAAAGTCAGTGTTAAATAGAATCTTTGTTCAGGCTGTATTGTCTTGCAATATATTGCCTATAACAGAATTGTCACGGGCATGTTTAGGGTACATAATCCACCTCTTACCTTCAGTTTTGAGGGCTGCTCCAGCTTCGATGGGAATGACAAGCAGGGGGAAAATCCCACTGAGACCTACGGCGACAGAGCCCACCAGGGACAGGAACCAAACGTGAGCATGTTCGCTGGCTAAGAAGGCTGCTACTGTCTGGAGGCCTGGGAGGTCATCTGTCAGGCTGGGGCCTGGTCCTGCAGCCCTAGCTGTTGCATGAGCCATCGATGTTTGTGCCATCTTCTGGCTGCTTGATGCCCCCCTGAGGGTCAGCATCAGCAGGGTAACTGGGATAAACAGAGCAGCTAGAGCCCAGCTGGGCTTCCAACAGCTTCCACCTTTCATCCGTCCCACGGTCCAAAAAGCCCTTGCAACCAGTAATGCTGCAACAGAGGAGCACACTTTGAGGCAAACAGCCCCCTCCTGCACATTTTCAACATTTCATTTTTATGTTTGAATTAAGCACTAAATTAGGCTGCAATTAATTAATTGTAATTATTATTATTATTATTATTATTATTATTATTATAGTATTTTCATTATTTTGTCTGTTAGTTAGTAAAGGTAAAGTGAAATAATAAAGCAGCAATGGCAGCTGCCAATTGTACAGAAACATAATTGGTAACTATTTTAATAACTGATTAAATGTTGAGTTATTTTTCATGCAAAACCGTTATAAGATAGATTCATCAATATACATGTATATTTAGGCATTTAAAAGAGCTTTGAAAAAGCAATAGAAAGGACTGTAAAACAAACAACTAATAAGTTAAATTGATAAATATTTCAGCATTACATTATATTATAAAATAACAGACTACAAAAGACTGTTTAGTCCAGCCGTGGACTTTTGAGGCCGACTTTGAAAGATAGTTTTATACCACTTTACGTTGTTTATATTTGGTTTATATTCAGTATTATTACCTCATCAATACTGAGGAGTGATAACACAATAAGCATTTCACTTGTTTAGTCAGTTTCTCCCAGGGTTAAACTGGATAAATAAACACAATTTCACACCATTTTACTTTGTTTATATTTGGCGGACCCTGCCACCTTTCTAGCTTCAGAAAGCTTCCTCTGAGAACAGATTGTTTACTCACTTCCAAAAAAAAAAAAAAAAAGATATGTCTGAGTCTGTATAATTGCCTTATAAATAGTGTAAATATTAAAATCTAAGGTGCAAATTGGTCCCCAAAAACTCCACAGTGCCTTTTTAAGTTAAAAGTTAGGTCGTGGCAGGAAAAAAATAATAAAATACCAGACCTCCATTTGGCAGCTGCCTCTGTATATCTGGCCTTTCCTCTGTGAGAGCTGCAGCAGTGAGCTGAAGTAGCGTTAACTTTACTGCATCTTCATTAGAGAGGTCACAACAGTCCATTATTTAGTGCTTCAATAGCATCTTAACACGCTGCTCATCATTTTCCTCTGTGGGAGTTTGCATGTGGACATGTCAGCTGAAGTACCACTAACTCACAGTAATACTTACAACACGATAGAAAATACTGAGGAAAATACGGTTATAAACAGGCAACGATGCGGAGAACACCATATTTTCGACAGCGTCATAACTTACTATCAAGCTAACTCCGCCGTCTGTGAGGAAAAGTTAGCAAGCTAACGCTAGCCGACAGACGCGTTGAGCCGTGCAGACAGACAGCCGCAGCCTGCTAAAGTGATTAGCTCAGGGACACGCAATCACTGCACACCAACGGCTGTAACTGCTAAAACTAGCGTCAGTTTGAAGAAGTTGACGCTAACGGCGCGGGCCGCCTGGAAACATCCGCGAAATGCTAACATCAAAATCACGGCATTTAAAAGTGACACTGTGTGTTCACATACCTTGTGGTTTCGGCAGTCTTTGCACCAGTGTGTCCCTGCCATCCAGGCCGACTTTGATGGAGGCAGGCTTGCGCCGCTGTGTGGGATCAGTCGCCCAGCTGCTGAGGGAAGAGACCCGCTAGCTGCAGGCTGCAGCACAGAAGTGGCTGTCGGTCACCATGGCTTCCCCCAAACAGCCACGTATCAGGATCCTGGAGGGGAGGAAAATAAACAGGAGAGGAGAGCCGACACATGGATCCCGCCCCACCAAAAATATCAGGAAGTAACTTAAGGGGTCTTTTTTGCACTAAGGACTCTGGAAGTTTTTTTCCACTTAAAGGAGATGTTTTGATGTAGGCCTCTTGTAGTTAAAACGGTGGAGATCATCAACCGAATGTTTTAACACGCTCGAACATTAGCTGACGATAAAGTGGTTGATTTCCACATTTTAACACATACAGGATCCAATATATAGTTGAACTGGAAATCACAGTATCAAGGCTCAGATAGAAGATGGCATCAGGAACATGGAAATTTATAGGGAAGTTTCAGGGAAATCAATTACAGTCTTATTCTTTTAAGTTATTTCACACAAATTAGTCTTATTTCATGTCAAATCATGTCTTTTTTATAACCCAATCATATTGCCTCAGTGGGCTTTACAATCTGTACAGTGACTGAAATTCTTTGCCCTTAGACCCTCTATTCAAGTGAGGAAAAACTTGACATACTGAGAAAACAACCTTTTAACAAGGTAAAGAAAGATAAAAGAAACCTCAGTAAGAGACACAGACTGGGATCCCTCTCCCAGGTCAGACAGAGATAGATAGATAGATAGATAGATAGATAGATAGATAGATAGATAGATAGATAGATAGATAGATAGATAGATAGATAGATAACTTTAATAGTCCCCATGGGAAACTTAGGTTATCATAGCAATTATAATACAAGGGCAAATATAGAAACAATAAAGTACTGTATACAATATTAAAGAACAGCAAAATACAAAAAAATGATGCAATGCTGAAGTAGTTATAAAAAAAAATGAAATACTGAGCTACAATAAAATGCTGAGGTATCAAGGAGTTGTAAGTGGAAAATAAAGAGCAGTTTTATCTACAGACTTGCATTGGTGTACAGAACAGAACAACAAAATCACAGTCACAGATTTCACTGACAGACTGTCCAATACAAGTATATTATATAAAATATATGTGAAGAGTTTGGATCCAGGAAGATGACTGAGCAAGCCGATCATCACTAAGTGGTGCTGGACTCATATGACCTCCTCTCCACCGTGGTGACCTGGAAAAGGACAGGCCACGCAAGATCATTATCAATAAAAGAGAAAACATCAGAGTGAAGAGACATCAAATTTTACATTAGTACAGATACAGGAGATGGTAAAACAGAAGAGAGAAATCGGAGCCCAGGGTATGATGATCCAGATCTGTCAATATGAAAGGCAACGGGAGCCAGGAGAGAGAGAGGTTCCCAGGGGGCCGCGGTCCAGCAGATACGAGTGGCAGATGGAGACCAAAAATATTTCCTAGCTGTTCCAAATGTGTGTGTAATACACCCCTTTAATACGGTTCATACATCTCCTTTTCCATTCATATTGAATATTTCTGTGCTTTCAGTGTGTAACATAGTACAGCTGACTCACCTCTCACTTTTTCTCGCATGATTTCCAGCAGACTGCATGATGGGCTACAGCAGTCTACTCATACGGGGCCCTTGATGGTCAATACTTTTCCATTTTTATATTGTTTCACTTCACATATATATGTACACAGATTAGTAAGAATGTCTTTGTCTATAATGATGAATCCTATTTCATATTTGGAGTTGCTCCAGGATTGGTATCGTCATCATTATCATTGTCATTATAGTACATCTTTCTTAAATACACAGTCTAAACTAACTTGAGTTATGCTGCGAAAGTTATCTAGTTTGGTTTATTATTTTTCCTCAAGGTCTCGTACACATTGAAGCAAAGAGTTACACATTTGAGTTTCAGTTAAACTGCCTTACTGCCACCTTGCAGTAGCATTTAAACAGCAATCAATACACAGACAAAGTGGGTGCAGTCAGTACTAAATCTAGCTTTTTATACTAATGACTGACAATTTAAGGTAGTTAAGATAAGATAATCCTTTATTGATCCTCCAGCTGGGACATTTGGATGTGAGAGCAGCATAAGTGTATTTTTCTTACTCTCCTAGTCTTTTCTTATGTTTGGTTCACCTCTGGATTCAACCTTTGGGCAGTGGTGTGTAATGCCCAGGCAATAAAAAGTGTGTGGTTGGGACTGAAAGGAAGTGAGGAGCTAAAATGACTGTCTTTTCTCTCTTTTCTGCTCAATCCATCACAAAAAGCTGTAGGTCTGTTTGACTGAGGACGGGGCTACTCACATGCAAACACACACACACAGGCAGGCAGAGCAGAACAGAGAGGCAAACAGGACAGGATGAAGCACACACTTTAGCTGTATTCACAAAAAATCTAGAGCAAGGCTGACCAAAGTGGTGCTCATGGGCCAAATTTTGCCAGCCACAAGGTTTAATTTGGCCTCCCGAGGGTTTCTCGTTTTTCCAGTGAGGCAAATCGACGCTAATGCTAATATGCAGTGTCCATATTATTTATTATTTTTTATAATCTGAGCATGGCCGGCAGAGGGGCACTTTGTGCAGGAAGACACTCAATTAAGGGGAATTTAGGATTTTTGTACCATTTTGCATCTTAATAATACAATTCAATAGGACTTTGGTTTCAGTTTTGGCCCTCAAAGTGAAACTGTTTGGTGGTTTGCTTTGTTTTTGCTGACGCTGCTCTCTCCCTTCATTGACTCCATAGCTCGTTTGACCACTGCTGCTGCAGTAGTGTTGTCCTCAAGGGCCCATTGCAATGCATGTTGTTAGGTTTGACTTATGACATCTGTGTAATTGTAGGCTGTGTTAAATGTTGGAGAGTGATACATACAAGTAAATAATTTATCTAGCATACTGTCACCGGAGCATCTTGCAGGAAGTAACTGCTGGTAAACCCCCGGCCTGCTGGTTTGGATAGAGTGCATCAGCACAAGTATGCAGAGCTAAGCTGGCAGGTTTTTGACTGGATTATGTGGAAATGGTGGGAGGAAGCAAAGAGAGAAGGATTTTTGCTTTGTTTGCTCCAGAACCTCAGCTCAAAAAACTATATTACCCTGGAATGAACTCAAAAGCTCCTTCGTGCAGGTTTCAGTAGATTATTTGTTGCACTGATGAACTGTATTACTGCTATTACTACAGAGAGTTTTAAAATACGGCAACAATAAGTCACCAGATAAAACATATATATATATATATATATATATATATATATATATATATATATATATATATACACATCGAGGTATAAGGTATAGCTGGTGTAAGCCACATCATCCTCACAGTTATTTTCTTCTTTATATAAACACTACATCAGTCGAGATCAAGAAAATGGGGTTAATAAACTGATATATGTGGACTTCATAGAAACCGGCAGGGCTGCCACAAGTAAATTACAGACCCCACACCAATAGAGACAGTGGAGACCCCCTGTGCTTCCCAGGTATCTCCAGACACCCATAACTCATTGACATGTCTGCGCACTATGTGTATTATAAGTAATATAGCAATCAATTATCATACATACTTGAGGTTTAAAGCACTGGCTACTGATACAACACTGAATGTACTGTTAGTCTCTGTCAAGGGAGGATTATTTGATCCTCATTTTAACACATTGCTCCTGTAATTGAATGAGTATGGATGTGTGTATGGGTAGCAGAGCTTGTTTTGTTTTTTTTTCCTCTACCCATGCCAACCTGGGTACCTAGTAAATATGGAGCACTTTGAATCCAAAACAGGCTTCTGGCTTCTTTTAACCCCCACCCCCCAATACAATGTAAACTTAGCACTTTTCATCCATCCAGTTTTTGCCTTTGCCTCTTAGAGAATGTTTTCTGCCACTGCCTTCTGTTTGTCAGCCTGTCAATGGGGATTGATGTGGTGGGACCCCAAACCCCCCCATGACTGACAGAAACACCAACATGGCAGATTTTACAGCCCTGTTTCCTTTAAGACTTTAGAAACCGGAATTCTTGTCTCCAGGGCATCTGAAATTTGTTTAAATATTAACTCTCTCTCTCATTCTATGAGGCAGACCAGGTGCAACAGTATAGCAGACTGTATAGCAGCAGTTTAAAATCAGGAGGAATACAGTAGAATCGTGGCCCCAGGAGGAAACTGGGAGAGGGTAATGAAAAACAGGAGTCTGTTGGGAAAATCAGGAGGGTTGGCAAGTAGCCGACCCCATGAATCATCTCACAACCTTTGACATTTATCTTTAAAGCCTGAGGTAGGGAGTCACTGAGCTGATACTCCAAACTGTATACAGGCTAAACTTGATCTCGAAGGGCTACACTGATCAAATGCAGTCTACAGTTAAATGCATCAATTTTAACAGTCTAATTATATCATATTAGAAGAGAAAGGTCTTCATTGGCTGATTTTCTTTCTTCCTAAACAAACTAAATAAACAAACTCACTTTCGTAACATGACTGAAGAAACTGACCCTGAAGGATAACACAATTTCATACTGTTTTACTTTGTTTACATGTGGCAGACCCTGCCACCTTTCTAGCTTATAACAGAGTTCTGTGGACCTTATTATTTTCAGAGAACAACTTTTTTTAATGTGTCATGACAAAAAATAATATTTCTGACTTTGTATTATTTACTTATTAATGTTGTCTGAATTTCTTCTCCAAAACTACATAGTGCCCCTTTAAAATGCCAATAGACAACTTTTCAGTTCATCATGATGAAGCAAACGTTCCCTTTAATCCTTGCAATCACTATAACATTTTGCCAGATACCTCTGAGACAAACATAAATGATCCAGTTGTCTTTGCAATACCGCTTGGACATGTTAGAGGAGGATAAAGTTGTCTGTTGTCTTCCTCTCAAACAAAAGCACTTAACATGGCAAATTCAGAAAAAAAGTATTTGATGTATTTCCTATGTATATTCTGTTGAGGTCCACTATAAGCATTTAACTTTTTATAAATTACTCCCAGGGTTGGGTCCTGAGGTAGTGAGCACCCTTATCCCCACCTCCCCTCTAGAGCACCCCCGATCAACTGTACAATTCATTCTGTCAATGAATTGCCCGACCACCAGGGGGTGCGTCTGACAGGAGTTGATAACAGCCAAGACCTCTCATTATATTGTCACAGGAATTAGATTTTTCTCTTCTGCCTGATCTGTAATTTTTAAAACCTTTTGCACTTTTAGCTAGAATCACATAAGTTGAACGGGGCCCATATGTTTTTTTCCTCCTTTTCTTTGGATTTGGATCAGCTGTGAAGCCTCTTAACTTTCCTTTTCATTTCTCATAGTCTTAGATGTTTAAAGGGAATGTGTAGGAGTTGCAGAATGAATAATAATGGTCTACATTTTTAGGTTTACTTGTCACCATAATGATGAATAACATAAATTGCCTTACATGTACAAATCTGCAATGTTGAACAGTCTTAGCAACATTTTCTACATAACATATTATAGGAGCCACACCGACGGTGTGATCTTTGGGGTGGTTGTTTTTAACATTTAAGAAGTCAAGCCAATGTTTAAGTTCTCGGATTTTCAAAAATAGCCTGACCAACTGTGGCTCTGACGGTGGTGGCCTTAGCAGTGTGAGATGTGAAGATAACAAAAAAAAAACATGATTAATATCCGCACTGACTCATCTTTGTCTGACTTGAGCAATACATAAAGAAAGAGGAACTCAGTTGTTTGGTGGGATAGGGGCCCGAGGCCTTATACGGGTGTGTATGGGTGAATGTGCGTGTTTCTGTGCAGTTTATTTATGAAGACGTGCAAAAAAGTTAAATTCAAATGTTATAAAAGAGACAGCAGGTTAGATCTAGAACTGCCCAGTAGTATTCTAGTGTGTCATGCAAAAGAAAAAACACATTTTCCAATGTGAATGTGTGTGTGTGTGTGTGTGTGTGTGTGTGTGTGTGTGTGTGTGTGTGTGTGTGTGTGTGTGTGTGTGTGTGTGTGTCTGCGTGTGTGCGTGTGTGTGTCCATGTGCCTTGTGATTCACCCTTGTCTAATAATACCCACAGCCCAGTAGTCTGATAGTTGAGTCTTGTGGAGTCCAGAGAAAATGAGGAATCAGGAATAAGAAGTGAGAGGGCTGGATGTCCCCTCGCATGCATGTCAAGCGACCGTTCCATGTCATTGTGAAACACATGATGGCCACTGAAACCTCTGTTGACTATCAGCCAGGAAACAAACGCCTGCTCTGTGGACTGTCCACCCACAGAACTGAAATTTTCAGTGTTATATTCTCATGTTTTAGCAGATTTCAGAAGAATCACACAAGACACAGAATACATTTTATTTTAACCCACTTGCAGATCTCACTCGTAGACAGGCCCCACCGTCTGGTAGCTGAATCGACCCTGTAGGCGCCTGCTGGATTGCCTGTCAGGCTTGCTGATGATAGCTTGCATGCTGAAAGCTCAGAATTGGGTCGCGCAAAATTGCATGGCTTGTACAAGTGACAATGTTGTCACACACGTGTTAAATTGTGGCTTACACTCGTGTCATGAGAAATTAAGAAGGCGTCAGTAAAATAAATCATCCTACACATGTTCTTCAGTTTTCTTGTCTCTAAACTGAATTACTCGTGCATTCATTTCTGTGCTTGAATCCTGCTGTTTTTATTGTTAGCAGGTCGAGACTCACACACATATCAGATTTTATGCACCTTAGAACACATATTATGTGCAAGCAAACATTTCAGTGTAAGTAGAAACAGAAATTTTACTTAAGGGAGACCTATTCTGCTTTTTCATTTTATTCCTTTCCTTCTGTGTTTTTTATAGGTTGTGCATGTAAAAGAGCTTGTGAGTTAAAAAGGCAACATGTCCACACCAACAGATGCTCCTCTTTCCCACAGAAAACACTGCTCCTGAAACGCCTCATCAGTCGTCAGGCCTTTAATCAAGTGGCCTCATGACATCAAACTATGACACCATGTCACACATTTTTATGATTTATGGCAAGCATTGAGTTTGGCACATAAGAATTAACTAAACTGAGCTCCTCTGTTGTTATCAGCGATGCTGGCTCAGACATGAGTGAGTTGACCAATCAGAAGAAATTGGGTATTCGGGGATGGGGTGGGGTGGGGGGCTTAAAGAGACAGGAGTTATAACAGACAGTTTAAGACAACTGATGTGTTTTCTGAGCACTAAAGCACGTAAACCTGTTCTAGAAAAAATCAAAAATAACATTATGAACCTGAAAATAAATATGTCTCCTTTAAAATCTGTATTTGCTCTCTGTAACTCTTATTACAACTCTGTACCTTCTGTAGCTGCGAGGCAGCTTTCCTTTAATGCGAGCTGGTCTGGATACTCCTCACCATGGGTGCAGCTGCTCTGTTTTTCAAATGAGCCCCTCTCATTCATTCAGTGAGAACAAATGAAAATGAATGAGCTGATTTGAATACTTGTTATTTATTCTAGCTTTTGATGTCTCAGGGGTGCCACTGCTGCTGTGCTGACAATTCTGCACACACAATTATCACAAAAATATCTGTTGGTCACACACAAAAACAGTCCTTTAATTCATGCTGAGGTATTGTTTTATATTCTAACACTCCTTGAAATGCAGTATATGTGAGCTCTCTGTGCCTTTCATTGAAATTAATGAGATAAATCGGAGGCATCTATTTTCTAAGAAGCGCATTGTTCAATTCAAACAGTGACCAAACTTCTCTAAAATATCTTATGTTTACACATAACCTGCATCACTTGAAACTGTAAAAGTTATTGTTGAAAAAATGCACCAACATATGCTCTTTACCAGAAACCATAAAATGAAAAAAAAAAAACAGAATTTTCTTAGTGGACATGCAGTGTCAACACAAAATGGTAACCCATTTTGTCATTATATGGTGGTAGTTACAGTATATTAGAAAATAAAGAGAGGTTCAGAGAGTTTAGTGGAGGCCACAGATTTTAAACTCTAGATTTCAAGATGTGACCTCGAATGAACCGAGCTCAACAGCATCAGGAGTTAACAGTGGATTCACTCACCCGTAAACACGTTTTGTAGGAAGAGTTTGTCACCTTCTTGTTTTTAAAGGAAGAAGAAGAAGGAGAAGAAGAAGAAGAAGAAGAAGAAGAAGAAGCCTATGTTACCAACCTAAATTGGTAGAATTAAGGAAGTTTTTAGTTCCCCTGGTAATTCAGAGATATATAGAAAGCCTGCATTTTTCAACCACCTTTAGCAATTTGCTTCCAGTACTTCAACAACTCCCCTGTGGACACCTTTACAGCCTGTCGATGGATGTTACAGTACAGAGCGCAACGGTAAGACTGTCTGAGACTGTGGGCGTATCCTGCCTTTCCTTTTACGAGCACGCTGATGTTAGATTAGTATTACTTTGCGTGCTGTAGGTGTACAATGTTGAGTTTATGAGCTGATAAATCTGCAGTATTTACTTTTATTTCATGACTTCAGCAGTGTGTTTTTCTCTGTTTGCCTACATTTACATATCTTTTTAATGCAGTTTATTACTGATAGCATGCTTTTATTTTTATTTATTTTTTGTTATTTTACTCTACATTATCTTGCTCTTACTCTACATTAATGTTTAGATTCTTTTTTAAACTTATTTTATCTGTAACACATAATCCACTAAAACCTACAAATCAAAAACAGATCTATGTGAGTTTGTTTCTGTTAGTTTGTAATTTAATGTAGTCATTTTTGAAAAAAAAAAAAAAAACCTTCTATTTATTAACTTTATACTGTCATGGACGATTCCATTTTTTGTGGTTCACAATTTAAGCAAGTTTTTCTCTGCCTGCATTCGAGTTAAAGAACAGCACAACCTGCGTAGGGGACTTTTCTCTCTTTCTTTCTTTTTTAGACAAAAGCTCTTTTTTTTATTTCAACTGAATTACTCAACCAGCTCAGAAGAAATGGTGAGCGAAGACGATTACGAAATTTGAATACTGCCGCAAAAGCTACAGAGTGTGGACATCAACCTGCAGTCATTCTGGTCAAACTGATGTTCTGCAGAGGAGGAGTGCAACACTTCCTGTTGCGATGCACTCTGTATCCTGTTTTCCACAGTCAGTGGTCATGCGTGTCATTCCCCCTCTGCGAGGCTGTGTGGGTATGATCTTGTGACCCTGGGCTGTGAATCTTCTGAGACTCAATACACAGAGACTTTGAAAAACTCTGAATGTCAGCAAAAAAAAATGTATAATAGCACAATGAATGCATCCAAGTCTGTTGGGAAAAAAACTGTGACGTTAGTCCAGCTTGCACAAAGTTGACAGGCCAGACTACAGTAAATGGCAGTCTTTCATTGTATAATCCTTCTCAGTTTGAAGTGTTGGCAGCTCCAGCAGTAGTACTGTTTGATAACTATCAGACCGTGCTTCCCTCAGAATATTAGCAGCCTCTCAAAATAAGTGCATACAAAGATAGTGATGAGAACACTGACACCTCCACGCGACAGGCCCCGAAGGCCCCAGGGGCACAGCTATGTGACCGAGTATTAAGAGGTGCCAATGTTACTGTTTGTGTGCTTATGCGAGCTCGAACCATCAGAGATGTGTATCTTGTGACAGCATTCAGATGGAAAACTGTGAAGTGCTCAGTTACACCCTTGTGGTGGGACCAAACCAGAAAGCAGCACTTGGTCGGACCGACTGCAGGTCACAAGTATGTTACTTCACAGTTTGCTACTTACACCAGAAAACAAATATAACAATGTTTGCGACTTTACTTTATGCTGTAGGCCCATATCTAACTGTTTTTTATAGAGGTAGAGACACAGTAACATCAAAACCTAATCACCAGAATAAATGATGGCTAAGTAGGTTTCTGCAAAACTACTACTGCTACAAAGATCAACCTTAGGTTACAACTTCACGTTTGTTTAGGTTCAGTTTTAAATTTTACTTGTCTTGTCGATGGTTAGGTCTAGGCACAAAAACCTGGCTATTGTCAGAAAACATCACATTTAGCTTTAATTACCTCTTTTGGTTGCCACAACACAGCTGGAATTGTCTCCAGCTCTCCTAAAAAAATATCCAATGGTGTTAGGTTTAGGGTTAGGGTTACGCAACATAGACTTGAACAGGGTTTTTTATGGTTCTCAGCCTCGTCATTAGTCAGTATGGTACATAGCCTATGCAGCGGCAACCTTAGATATATGTGTGGTTTGCAGAAGTGTTAACTGCTAACATTATGTCCTGGCACTTGGCCGGAGCACCCGTTCATTGTAAGACAATATAATGCACTATAGTTTTTTAAGCCAAAGATTGTGTTTTTCTCGGTTTGGTATTATTTTGCATTGGTTAACTCAGAAGAAACAACTAGTATTGTTCCATTCAAAACTGACATAAGTAAGATATAGCTCATTCTGCACCCGTGCAAGAAATAGTACGGCCTGTAACCGCTTGTTAAACCAAAAATGGTTATGCTTAAATGTTTATGCAGATCAGACTAATTGGTATAAGTATATTTATTAGCAAGCTTAAGCCGTGCTGGTAGGTGGATTTTGGTTCCTTTAGAGCAGTGGTGTCAAACTGATCCAGTAAAGGACCATGTGACCAAGAACACACCTGATTTGGATCAGGTGTGTTCTGACTTGGTTGGAATGAAAAAAAGTTCTCGACTACGCTCTTATCTTGCAATACCAGACAATAAAACACTCAACACTAATAGTTTAAAGTCCAAGTTTGAAAATGTCAGTGCAAGATTATTAAACTAGCTCATGTAATTGTGTTGAATAAGAAATTATTACAAGTAAAAATGTGGATTTTCAAGCAATAAAACTTACCTTTGCTCATTTCGACACATTAGTTAATGTTGAAAACGTTAAATAATGCTGCGTACTGAGCCAGCTTTGTAGACATGGTGATCTTTCTCTATTTGTGCTATTGGTACACTACATTATGCAGTAACTGACACTTGTTACTACATATGCTCTTCTTCACAAGTTACATGGGATCACCTTAAAGTTAATGCTTTTGAGCCTCATTAGCCAAATGTAGTTAAATTAAGTTAAAGTACTCAATTCAGAAAAAGGGGCTTTACTGAATACTGATGCCATAATGTGCTATAAAGATCTTTTTAGGTTTTGCTGATCAGTTTAATTCCTGAAAACAAACAACCAAAAAAAACCCCATAATTTTTCATAAACTGCAAATTAAAGCCTGTATTTAAACTATGGCTGAAGTCCAAATGTAGTGGAGTGAACAGTACAATCCTCCAGAATTGCTTGTGGAGAAAAAGTTTACAAATGCATATCAGAGATACCCAAGTCACATACAAGCACCCCAGACTAGATTCAGTACATTAGTTAATGTTACTTCCCTTTTACTGCTTACATTATGTCTTGTGAGGCTTTTCAGTTATTTTGTTCAGGTGTGAACTGATATGCATCAACATATCTCTGACAGGGTCTAAGCTAAAACTGGGCAATGTGTGAGTGTCACATGTTGTAAAAGAGGTAACAACACTCGTGTTCATGTTTTTGTGTCTACAACTGCATCATGAAAAAAGAATGAAGTAACATAGTTGTTTATTGACTCTTAAAAATTTGTCAGCTGCCCCAGGCCACTTTATTTGGAACATCTAAGAAATTAAGTTCAGATTGAACAGATCGAAGAAATTCAACAGTTATGAAGATTATTATGTACAAGAGATGTCAGTACCACTGCATGTTTTTGACTGAGGGTGTAGTTTGCAGTCGCGTTGTACTGGACTGCATTTTGTTGAAATGTGTCACATCACTGCACACTACTACCTCAATGACAAACATACAGATGTACAAAAATGTTTTTGTCTGAGCAAGTACAGGCATACCTAATGAAGGCTTCACTGAGTACTACATTGCCAGCGTATCAACAGTAATATAGTCACGGTAAAATCATATGCACATGACAAATAGAAATACCTTGGAAAAAACACAGCAGGGCATGTGATCTGTGAGGGCAATGTTGTTTACGGCCTTTTTACGATGTCGCAATCTGTCTGCAGATGTCAGAAAAACAGTTTTGGATGAGCACGAGGGTTTCAAATGACTCAGTTACACTATATAAAAAGAAAAGTTTTTGAAAATCCATTTTTTGCCATTGCTTGTAGTTGATTTGTGTCTTAGTAAGACTGTGGTGAGCTTTGGAGGTATGATTTTGGTTTTAGAGCTGAAAGTGTTTTCTTCTGTCATTTATGTTCCAGTTTTCATTTTGGAGTTGTGTCGAGTGTATACAAAGCTGTGTCTATTTATCTTCCTGTAAGATCTGGCAAAAAAAAAAAAACGGTGCCAGTTCTGTCCTAAAGAGGATGACTCAGTGTAGTTTGCACAACAGCACCTGCAGCACGTCTAAAGTCAGTGCCACGTTAAAGGACATTTCACTGCACGTTGTAGAAGAAAGCATTAGCAGATTGAGGCACAGTGGGCTAAACCACCCAGGTCATCGTGTCACACAAGAATCAACAGAAAAAAATGTAGCAGCGAGGCTTCTAACCCCCCACAGAGTCCTGGCTCATCCCCACCATATGACACGTAAATGGATTCGTTTAAAGGTAGCCTTCAAGGAACTGAATCTGAAGGACGAATTCCCAGTTCCTCTTTTAACAATATGTCACTTTTGGTGTGCATGTGCTGTATGCTGTGTGTATTTCATCTCTTAGGCCACAAGGATAACAAACAGGCAGAGAAAAGAAGTGTTCTATGTATAAACCCAGATGTCAAGGCATCACAGAAACAAACCAAAGGGCTGAATGAGATATGTAGATGTTAAAAATTGTTATTATTATTTTTTAACACTTTATTTATAAAGTTGTTTTTAGGTTTAAACCACAGAAAAAAAAACAGATGATGTACAACAGCATAAACAGGATGAAACAAGGCAAAACGATACAAGACAAACTGCCAGTCGTCAGTAATATAAACATGGGAGAATTACAGTTATACATGGCAGCCCACTCACTGAGTCAAGTGTACAGAGGTAGCTTTTAAAGTCCAAGACAGAGTCCAGAGAGCCGGGATCAAGGGAGGTCAAGGAGAGACTTGGTTGTACAAAGCACAATGCAAACAGTACAAAACAAAGTGAGACAGAATAATATAGTCCAGTGTAACTAGTCCAGGGGATGAAGATTATCACTTTGAATGTAACCAGTAAAGGGTCCCCAGACTTCAAGGAACTTTTGGTGAGTGTCTGACAAAGTGTATCGAATTTCTTCCAGGTAGATACAGGAAACCATATCATTCAACTTTTTTTTTAAAAAAGGGAGGAGAAACTGATCTCCAGTCTCTAGAAAAAATGTAATTTTTAATTTTTAACTTTAGCAGGTGCAACAGTGATCGAATCAATTCTTTAATTTTATTTTGACCACTAATTTAATTCCTCCACTGACCCACCCAGGTGAAGTAATGCTTTTCCTCAACCAAATCAGATTCATTTCATTTCTTAAACAAAATACAACACACAATGATCTTTTGTTTTGAGAGTTTTTGAAGGTCTGTCAATAGGCAGTACTACAGTCAGACAATCTCCGACACAGACACTACACAAATTGATTCACATGATATAATAGCTTTCTTTAAGGCATATTGGAACTCATCTGTTTATATTTCAGTATTGATACACATTTGGTGACCACTGTCTGGGCACCCGAGTGACAATCAGGCCCCAGGCCTAGAATGCCGACACCCAGATCCTGCCCAGATCATTAATCTTGAAAATAAGTCAGAAGTCACTTCTGTCATCAGGCACACGGTGGTCATAACGGCATAATTAAATTAACAAGTGATTGACGGTATGCAGGGTATTTGGGGGTTCTTTCACAGATCAGTATGAATTCAAATAACTGCATGAATCTGAACACAAGAACAGAGAAGAATATTTAAATTCCTGCATAACCACAGGAGTTTTTTGGCCATCAGGTAGCTTGGCTGAAAGATTTGATGTAAAATCACCAGCTTTATACTTGTACTAGTCTTGAGTACAGTTTTGAGGTATTTGTTCTCAATGTTACTTCTTTACTTCTTCTTACTACATTTCAGAGGGTAACTTTTTACAACCATACATTTACCTTTGGGCCTCTGCTTTTGGTTTGCAGCTTCAGAGTGTATGTATGCAAAATATCCCCAACAACTGAATAAGGACATATTAATGTGTATCAAAAGTATTTACAGTAATTTAAAGGCAACATTATGTAGAATGAAAATTTTTACTTTATGCACTTGAAGTATTTTTTGATGCCTAACTTTTTATTTAGAGGTAGTATCAGTTTATCAATACTTGTCAGTAGTCTAGATCAGTGATGTAATGTAACAAAGTAAAAATATGAGGTACTTATACTGCATCAGATCCAAAATAGTGTATTTTCAATTAACTGTATTAATGAAAGTAACTGAGTCCAATAATCAGAACAATGCTTTACAAATTTACAAACATTAAACCCAGTAATCTGTCAGGCTGATAAAAAAATTAACTACTTTAGCTCATTATTCAATGATCAAACTTGACGTCTTTAACTAACTTTATAATGCATCCTTATTGAATAGTCACTTTCCCAGTCATTTTGCTGCTGAAAATGAACAAAGAGTCTCCATAATAAAAAGGACAAAAAACATTATGTCTTGGCTTCACTGAAAATAGTTGTGATGGAAATAGTGGCTGGCTCGCTGCAGCTCACTTTGTGTATTTATATTCTCGGAAAAACACTCTTGTATATGTCATCAGTTTTGCTCAGCCAGCTGTGATTAAGATGGGGCCGGTCGGGGCTGGCCACAGTCTGTGTGGTTTTAACAGCTCCCAAAACAGAGGCTCTACCCATCAGGGTCCTGCATCAGTTAACAAGAAAACAGATCATCACAGTCATATATGATGAAAGTCATCTGAGGTTAGAACCAACATGAAGTTGGAATGCTCCAAATAAAACACAGAATGTTGGCGATGAATCTTAATGCACTATTTTCTAGCTTCTTGTGTGATTAATGTGCCCAACTGACTGTTGCATGAAGCATGAAAACTGTATTTTTAGAGTATTTAGCCATGTTCCTCGTGTGTAGCTCAGATCAGACAACAAACATATCGATGGTGGTTAGAAGTTAAACATAACTTAAGCATTTTGATCTCACAGAAAGTCATATTTTCAGCACATTGCCTTATCACAAGGCTGCAGTCTTCCTCTTGAACAGGCAGTGCTAACAATATACTCTCAGATTTGTGCTGCACTGTTACTGTACTGCTCAACAGTTACCTCCACATCTGAGAAACACGCACCACTTCAGTTGGTACAGTTGCCATCGTGTGTCCAGAAACCAACCTATTGAACACTGGCAATTGTTCATTTGTCCGTATGTCAAACGTACAGTGGACCAAATACTTACCACAGTTTATTGCATAAAAAAAAAGCATTACTACACCAAACAAACATAGTTTTGCAGGTATTATACAGTGACAGGACTCAAACTTCCCCCACAGGAATAGTTTTATCTGTTCTTTGTGATAATTATAATCTCCATTTACCTCACAGTACAGATACTGTACCCTTCATCTTATCTGCCAGCTGTGTGTGTGTGTGTGTGTGCGCGCGCGCGTGTGTGTGTGTGTGTGTGTGTGTGTGTGAGAGAGAGAGAGAGAGAGAGAGACTCTGAGTGTGTGACTGTGTGTGTGTGTGTGTGTGTGTGTGTGTGTGTGTGTGTGTGTGTGTGTGTGTGTGTGTGTGTGTGTGACTGTGCATGTTTGTGCATCAACATTTTTCCTCAACAAACTTCTGTTTACATCACAAAACAACATGTTTTAGTCATTTAGCTACAGAGCACACTTTCAGTCAGTCCATCAGTTTCAGGTCTACCATACTGGACTCTCGGATGTTTACAGTGTGATACTTCACACCTACTAAAAATAATGTCCATTGTCACACTAATCACACTAATGTTTGTTCTAGACTAATGTTCTACTGTAACCTCAAGTACAGCCTCTTTCATTTCCTATGCCACCCATGGCAGTATTAGCAAAGACTTTATTTGCAGCCATCTTCATGTTTGCATTCATGTTAAATGTTGCGTATTTTGGATGTTATCAATGGTTTGTTGCACGATGGGAGGTGTATATACTTTTGCTAGCCTGTACTTTGGGAGAAGCGACAGTCAGTGTTCCTCCGAAGTGACCAATAAAGCCAATCATTCAATCAGTATATCATTCAAATTATTAAACATGTGTTTATATAATATATGATATAATATATGACTCATGTTGTTTTTTTATACACATATATTTCTAGTGTATAAACTCCCAATCATTTCATTTGATCTCATAATTGCATTTTTTTAGGGGGGTTTACGCAACTGAATGTTATTTTTAAATTATTCTAATTTTAATCAAATTAATCAAGTTTTTGTTGTAATGGCTTTTGTTTTATTTGTGTATTTTTCCTCAAACATTGTCTTTCCTGCCATCTTTGTTTTGAAAATGACAGTCACGTCTCAATGCTCTCTCTAGTATAAATAAAGCTTGACTGACTGATTGTTTGGTTGACTGATAGCGTGTTATTTTCTTTTTAACTTATGTAAAGTGTCTCTAAGTACCATGAAAAGCTCTGTATATATATATAGAATGCAATATTATAATATAATTATCTCTGTCAAATGCCTAAACATACCTTGGTCAATAAAACATATTTCGAATTTGAATCTCCTGATTGCTGGTTGTATAGTAGAGCCATAATATGCATTTACGGATCATATATTCAATTTACTTTTTTATAAGAACAGTATTGAATTTGCCCATCCTCTAATTATTAATTTCTAACACCTTATACAAACATTAAATAAATGGATTGTTAAATATATGGAACATTTTACTAAAACATCAATCATTATAATTACAAACCAGCTGTGAATAAAAACATGGATAAACATTTAAAGATATTTCCACAATGTGTTCTAAACTGCCTATAAATGCAACCTATTAGGGCCCGCATGGCAACAACAGCGTCTCCCCCTCCTGCTGTTGAGACCAGAGCACGCCGCCATTGAACTGAAACATGTTTTAAAAGCACAGGAAATGAGTTAAAGTCAACCAAACTCTAAAAGATTAAATTCACCATGTGTTTATCACAGTAAACTGGCAGTGAGGAGAGCCCTTGATGATGATTGGCTGCTAAGAGGAGGGGACAGTATATAGACTCTGATAAATGTGGTGTTTCATGGTCTCCCCTGACAAATCATCAATGGCCAGGAGCCTTCAGCAGACACACTCTGTTGCTCCCACCCACAGACATTTTACAGAAGTCAAAAGTTCCTTTTTTTCATTTTACAGTCGGGCCTTGTTTATTTCATTTTATTTGACACAGCTGAAGATCTCCAGTTCAGAAGTGTGTGCTATACAATAAGAGAGAGGGAGAGAAAGAGAGAGAGGGAGAGAGACACTTTTTGCTTTTTCGTTGAGTGAGAGGAAATTTTGAAACGTTGTGCAATGGTGCCGCAAAGGTTTTGAAAGGTTGTGAGAGGGTTTTGCCAGCAAAGCGTTTGAGAGCCGGTCCGTTGGAGACGAGGTCTCCATGTTGCATCCATACAGAATGGAGAGCTACCTCATCCCACCTGTGAGTATCTTTTTATTCTTTATTTATTATAGAAAATAAATAAATAGAGGAACTCTCAGGAATTTTTTACAGCATGTGATGCTTGAGAAAGTTTGTGTTTAAAGCAGCATCAAACAACAAACAGGTTTAACAATCAGTATGATGGAAGACGTGTGTAATCTCAAAATTACATGACTTTATGTGAGTTCAACTTCACTTTGAATACAGGACACAAACTGTAAGAGTCTTTTATACGACTGGAAACATGAAAATGAAACTCTAGAGTTCAAGAGAGTTTCAGAAGAGTCACGGGCAAGAAAAAAAAAAGTATTGTTACAACACAAATATTTTGCGATGCCTCATCTGATTTACAACTGAAAGATATCTAGAGACAATGTGAACATTTTATAAAAGAGAGAGGTGGGTATTTTAAGTTCTTCGATGTGTAATGGCACAAATAAGTTGTCTGCAGGATGAGCACCATGCAGTCAAAGACTTTGCTCCCGTGATATTTTGTGGCTGAAACTGTTTTTTTATTTGCTCTTGCAGCACTCTGAAGAGATGTACGATGCTGAGATCTACAGACATCAAATTACAGAATATTATAATCCGTATGTCCTAGATGCAGATATCCAGGCAGGTGAGTTTTACTTCAACAATCCTACTTTGTCTCATGTGAACACTGTTTGAATTGAATCACCACTTGTTCTTTTAAAATTATGTCATCTATATATTTTTAAATTAAAGACATTTTTAAAATATATATATTTTTTCTTTTTTTAAAAAAAAGGCCAAATGTCATTAATGACATAAGATTAACCTGCTGACAAGAATCTTGTCTTTATCTCAAGTTTAATTCAAATAAAAAACTGGTCCTCGAGTGAATTTATTCTTCAGATTAATCATGATGACCCGATGTGGTGACTTCTCTGGTGTATTCTACATAAAAAGCCCTCAGCGTGTGCAGCTGGAGCGCACCACATTAGGGTGTATGGAACACAGGAAACAGATGCCATTTCTTTCGGCTGCTACGGCTACAGACATAGAACAACTTTCGCCCCATGGGGTTTTGTTGATACATGAGAGGCGCTTTACTTTCTCTTGTAATCAACTGTTTTGCATATTGCACCAAAACAATCTAAATAGGGAGAAAATGCTGTTCCTGACCTAATGGCCCACTGAGAAGGCTTCAGTTAAGAATAGTTCTTGTCTGAAAACCACATCTAATATCTGAATCTAATCTTGAAAAAATATATAATAAATAAAGTTTGGACTCTTTACATGTACTGATATACAACGAATGATCCTACAGTGTTAAAGTATATGCATGACATGCCTAAATGATCCAGTTCGATGACTATGACTACATTTTGCAGCACTTATGCATCTGAAATACTTTTATTTGGCTCCAATTCAGTGACCTAGACCTAAAAGTAGGTAAACGCCTGAACATGTGAGGTGATTCTTGAATAGATTTTGAGAAAAAGAAATAGTCAAGGACAGCATGAGAAAGAGCGCTAATGCAAAAGTCAACGGCTGTGGCGACACTGCGAGTGTGTCGAAAAAAAAAAAAAAAACAGGAAAGAGCTTCATGCTGAATTCTCCATTATTCCCCTCTTTTCATCTGCTTTATGCAAACTCAAGCATTATGACTAAGCAGCTCGCTGTTGGCTCCAGTTCCATATGAATTGGTAGTTTTTAGATGAATTTCACTGGTTAAACATTGTTTTACACTGTATGAAACCATTTGAAGATGTGACCTGTATGAAGCACTGTTGACTTTACTGAGCTTCATTTCTGTCTTCTTTTCCGTTTTCTGTGGCCATTATGCCGTTTCTCACCTTCTTTCCTTTAGATCACTGGGACTACCACTCTCACCCTCACGTACACTCCGTAGAGTATGAAAACCTGCAAGAGACCAACTTCACGGAGCTGCAGAGTGTACCGGCTCTGCACCCACCCAGCCTCATACGACACGAGCCCATACGATACGACGCAGACAGCCTGCTCGATCCCAATCTGGGGGCACATCCACATGTTTTACAGCCCCAAGTAAGTCTTTTTGTCACCCCCCACAATCCATGTAATTCCATATGTCAGAGAATGAACATGCAGTACAGAAACACACACACACTGGTATCTGAACACAACAAACAACTTCATGCATTCAAATATGAAAGGAAATCGGATTAAAAAGGAGAAAAGTCTGTTGTTTCTTTAGTAAAAAAGTTTTTCCACCCCATGACTTACTGTTGCTGGAGGTATGTACTGTATTATTACTCAGAGGCTTTCTTGTAATGACACTGATCACTCATTGTTGAAGTAATGACCGTGATGATGAGTGAAGGGTTTTCCTGAACATAGAACTAATGGTACCCAGAGGGCTCTCAGCTTCTTTTGATGGTAAGGTAGTCAAAAAATAATTACAAGGAACAGACAACTGCTGACAAATACCCACTGAAGTTGTTCTAGTGCCCATTAACCAGTGTTGTATCTGAAATACATACTTATGTCTTATGTCTTATACATGAGATTAAAATATTACTTTGGTAAAAGTGAAAGACACCCACATGAGCAGGACTAAATGTGTTAAAGTACTTGGTGTGCTTAGGTATCAAAATGATTTTTTTTAAAATTACAAGTAAATTATATACGTGTGTAATAGTGAATACTATTGGTTCACCAGTTATAGCTGTCCCATTATTGGATAAGATATTCAGCATGTTTCCGATTATCAGAATAAGTGGTGAAAAAAATGCACTGCTTTGGCTCTGATGCAGCATGTACATAGTAACTAGTAACTACACTCGTCAGATTAATATAAAGGAGTAAGAGTACAATATTTGCCTCCAAACCATAGTGGAGTGTCAGTATAAAATAGCAGAAAATGCCAAGTACTATCAATACCAATAACCCAGTGCTGTAATCAGTACCCAAAAGTTATACTTGAGAAAAGTAAATATATTAGATTAAAAAGTCATAAATACAAATAGTTAATGAGGGAAAGTCTTTAAGTATCTGATAATAAATGTATTTAAGTATCAAAAGTACAAGTAGAAGTAACTTATACATATGATTGACATGGTTATACGTACTGTATACTACGGGTCAGCTGATTGTTGGACACAATATTCCGTGTTCCTAGTTTCTAGTTCTAGTTTAAAAAAGCTCTACTTTGGCTCTGATGTTGCATGCATTCTGCAAAGTAACTAGTTTCTAGAGTCAAATGAGCAAAAAGTGCAACATTTGCTTCCAAATGTCGTGGTGGGGAGGTAAAAAGTAGCAGAAAATAGAAATACTCAAGTACAAGCAGCTCAGAATTGTACTTATGTCTGTCTATGTCCTCAAACTCAACATTATTCACAGTCTGGTCTCAAATCAGAGCCGACATTTGAGGAGCTGGAGGCCATTTATGGACATGTGACAAAAATCAGGAAGTGAATCTTTGAGCTACAAGAAAAAAACTTTAATTTTAGCTTTTTTTTCTTTGTTGTCTTTAATTCCAGTTTAAAAAGCACATTTTCTTTGAATAGAGTCTGATGGCTCAGCTCGGTGTCCCAACTTCACCCCTCCAGTTGTAAACCACCGAACCAGAACAGAGATCTCAGTGTAGTGTGTTCAACCAAGACAAGCAGAGGGGAAATGTGTGCAGGACAAATCGTGCATAATGTCATAATGGTCAAAATACAAAAGCTGTATATACCAAAAGGTGTCATGGATTTAAATATTTCATAGCAAGTGTGAGCGAGTGCCAGTAAAGTGCTGGACTGAGCTGATACAGTAAATGTGCCACAGTCAAATATCAAACATAGAAGTATATTACAAGTATATACCAGAACAATTAACATATTTTGAATAACTCTGTGAACACTGGGGCACCTTTGTGTTCATACCTAAATACATTCTTCTTCTTTATCAGCAGTTCCTTAAAGCACAGGAGCTACAGATGTACACTGACACATTCACTTAAACACAAGACATTTTTTCATTTCAGCCACGCAAAACAGTTTGAACCCTTTACAAAGAGTACACAAAGCATGGGTGCTTCAAGGTCACATGGTGATTTTTGTAAAAAAAACAAAAAAAAAATCCAACTGACATTTTTATAACTTCAGAGTGTCTGTGTGTGTGTGTGTGTGTGTGTGTGTGTGTGTGTGTGTGTGTGTGTGTGTGTGTGTGTGTGTGTGTACGCAAAAAGAAAAAGGCGTTATTGTGCTAATTGTAACGTGGTGTGAGAATACAATGTGAAAAACCACTCTTCACACAAGGAATTCACATGAAGCTTTACACCCCTGACTGCTTTTTTTTTCTGAAGGATGTAAAGCGTTGCCCACCCAGGCATACAGCTATAGCAGCGTCCACACATCACAGCTCATGCAGAGAGAGAGACGCTGCCTTACTGTTTTCGCTTACAGTGGCGAGCGCTTCAGTGCAGAACACAGGTCTGATGTTAAGTTGCAGCAATGCGGTCTGTTGTTTGAAATGTGCTGAGAGGACACGAGGTGTCAAACATGGCAGTTTGAAAGTAAGAATAGACGTGCATTAAAAGATATCTGTTTGAAAGTAATAGGTGGAGGGTGAGATACAAAACAAATTAGAGGTGGATCTAGTATTTAAATGATTTACTTAAAGATCCACTTCACACATGCGTTAAAGCATCTGTACAAATTCTTTTTAACAGGAAAAAATGTCTCATTAAGTACAGTGCTCATACTTTGTTACCTGCCACCACTGAATATTGTAGCTTCTGAAGCTGAAGTGAGGCTGTGCAGAATTTAGACCAGTAATTGCACTCTTTAACGGTACAGACCTACACAATAAAAACAATAAATGATATCATTAAAAAATCGTACAAAATATTCTGGCAGCAGGGGGTATAAAAAATACTGAAAATAACCACAAAAAAAACAGTCATTTTTGTGCTAAAAAAAATATGTGCAAATAAATCCATTCATTCACAATTACAGATTCTTCATGTTATTTTACATTACACGTGTAAATTCACTGTCTATTCTTGTAATTGTTTTGTCTTTTGTGAACATTTTGTGCATTTGAAAATTCAGCAGAAATCTGTTCAGTGTACATTCACGTCCATCATCATGAGGTACATGTTTTACAATTAAACATTGTTTGCTAAATTCTTCCAAAATATCCCAAAAGATCCAAACATTATGATGATGGGGTCCATAAAAACAAAAAAAATAAAAATAATCTATGTTACATTTTGCTAAAACCTTGGGGCAACATAAAGTAAATTTGTATGTGATCAGCAGGCTCCAAATTCATTTATCGCAAATGTTTTGGTTGAAGCCTGATTGACTTTGACTCCTGTCCTGTAGGTAGCGTTCTTCCCCCGGCCTGTGTATCCAACGCACATGTCCCAGCGCAGCTCTGATGATGAGGAGCACGGAGGACGAAGCCCCCCGCTGGAGGTGTCTGACGAGGAGTGTCTGAGAGAGCGAGTCTCCTACATCACACCAGGAGATCTGGGTAAGGAACCAGGTTTACAAGACACTTACAACTATTTGTACAGCGGGTGAGTGCTCAGTCCTCAACTGAGCAGTTAACACGGTTACTTTAAGAAACAACAACTGTACCAGCAATGTGAAGACTCTCGGTCATGCGGGTCTGGTATATCTAGACGTGCTAAGACACTGGACCTGCTTCAGCTTCTTTAATCTCAAGACGTGTGCAGTTGCTTTGGTATCGAATCATCAGCTCTAAATGCCCTTTTCTGGACAATGGGTCAGTTTTGGTTTCCTCACATTGGGATGATGATGGTTGAGTCATGTCAGCTTTGTGTCTTGCTGACCGTATTAGATGCACTTTTAAGATGAGTTACTAGTTGCACAATTACTTCTACACTGCTGCTCATGCATCTTCTACAGAAGCGAGTCACAAAAGGACAAAGTTGTTGTATGTCTACGAGAAACTTTAAATGTCTCCAACGCTGGATTTTGAATGTTAGATTGTACCAGAAGAATGGTAGGCTACCCCAAGACTACATACACCTCATGACAACTGAAGTTCTTCTCATCAATATCATGACTGTTTTGATATTGTTGGTTGAGAACCGATTCATAATGTACTATAATAAATGTACTAGAGCATAGCTTAAGCTACATGACAGTTTCAGTGCACTTTCTTAGGCTCACTACAAAAGCACAAATATACACCTGTGCTGGAATGTAACTATAACATTTACTCAAGTACTGTATGTAACCCAGGTGGAAAAACCCTTACTAATTTATCATCAAAATACATCTTTGTGGTACCACTTTTCTTGAGTATTTCCATTTTCTGCTACATAATACTTTCACTCCACTATACAAAATTGTAATTTTTACTCCACTGCATTTTGTTATTAGTTTTATTACTAGTATCTTTGCATGCTGCATCAAATGCTGCACATTATTCAGTAACCCCCGATATACACTATCAAAAAGAGTAGTACAGACATCAACAGACTTACAAAAAATATACCTGAACACGTTCAGAAAACATGTTGTAATGTACACAATCAACTAAGAAAAGTCTAATAAAGTGTATCTTAGACTATGTTCATTTTGGAGTAATCTTGTAATAAATATACTGTTAAAGCACATTAAATACTTTAATCAAAGATACAGTAATGTTGAAATGTTCAGATGTTTTTGAAAATGTGTGTACAGTCTATAATTGATAATATATTTATAAATATTTTATGAATTTTAGCAAATTGACTTAATCACAGATTAAAGTTATATTTTTTCCTCAATATTCTTTATTTTACTTTTTTGAACATAGTTTACTTTGAATACACTGTCCACAAAAATACACATGACAACTACCATTATACCACTATGACACTACTCAACCCAAGTTTTACAGAGTTTTTTTGTTAGCTACATTTAGCTTCACTAAGCTATCAACCGCAAACACTGAACTTAACAGCTGTGCATATTTGATCAGTCACAGATCTACACAAAAGAGTTCAATTCTGTTTGATATGTGAACTCAACCATTGAGTATGATCAGTTCTTCAGACCTCGTATCTAGGGCTGAACAATTTGGGAAAAATTGTGCAATTTTTCTGACCTCCATTGCAGTTCCATTCGTGAGTGATTTTTCTTTTTTTTAAGTCAAGCTTCAGCTCAATATTCACTCTGTAATTGATTTAAAACATATGGTGGAGCATCACCACATTGATATACCATCAAAATATTAACTGATCTGTATCCTAATGATGATGATATCCCACTGTGCTTTCGTGAGCACGCGGTTCTGATATAGTCATTTTTTTTGACTGGGATGCAGCATCACTTGTTTCATCTTACTTTTTTGAAGTACTCTGGTCATAAAGGTACCTCTTGTGTTTTTTTTAAATGTTGGTACAAGTTTGTGGTGTTGCCTCGTCGTGTGGCAACTGTTCCATGATAGGTCTTGATTAGTACCTCTTTTTTTTTGCATATCTGTCTCTTTGAAGCTTCTACATCACGGAAGTACCGCCTGTCTTTGTTACTAAATTGGCCACGCTTGCTGCTGGATCAGAGGACGGCATTTTTCCGCAACACAAGTGTAAAGCTTTACTTGGGTTTCATGTGTTGTTGTTGGTAGTTGCCTTGGGCCATGGCTGATTGGTGAGCATGATTGGTGCACGAGGTGCACAGCACTAGGAGCACAGCATGCATTTGTAAAACCATTGACACGTGTTTAAACAATGGTTGGACGGGCATCCGACAGCAAAATTAACTGTAGTCTCAATTACTGCAATTTCGGTTGAAAACTGGTTAATCATTCAGCATTACTCATATTTCATATAACTATTTCAAAATCGGTTTATACGTCATTAACTGTGTTTATCACATAGCACCATGACAGTGTAGAAACTCTTAAATGATGAGTCATGAACAGTCTCATCTGCCAGTATTAGTTAGAATTGGTTCTCCGAAGTCAATGTCCTGTCCTACAAAATTAACTCATACTTTTTTTTGGTTACTAATTTGACACATGTCCTACTCTGAGTGCTCCAACTGATCTGGTTGAAACTAACAAAACTAGTTGACCCACTTCATTCACACTGACATGATTCCAACACCAACAAATTGGTCTTCTCACCGGTTTGAGTGTGATAGAATAACAAGGTGCGTATCAGTTTCAAATCAGTAATGATGGAACTCTTTCATGTTTCCAACAGGAAGTAAAAAGAAGATCCGTTTATACCAGTTCCTGTTGGACCTTTTAAGAAACGGCGACATGAAGGACAGTATCTGGTGGGTGGACAGAGACAAAGGGACATTCCAGTTTTCTTCCAAACACAAGGAGGCTCTCGCACATCGCTGGGGGATCCAGAAGGGAAATCGCAAAAAAATGACCTATCAGAAGATGGCACGTGCGTTGCGCAACTACGGCAAAACTGGGGAGGTGAAAAAGATCAAGAAAAAGCTGACATATCAGTTTAGTGATGAGGTGCTGGGAAAGAGTCATCTGGAGAGAAAACCATATGTGTAGGCTGGAGGGAGACTGAAAAGTCAAGATTTACTTCCCTTATGACAGGTGATGACAGCGTAGGCGTAGTTTCTGATGTTAGATGCTCAATCAACCCTGTTGACCTGGTGACTAGCATTTTGTGAATAGCCCCGTTACTGCGGTACAGTAAGGGAACAATACTTTGAAGGTTCGAGCTAATGCTGCATGAAAGTATCAAAAAAGACTCTTTCTAGAGACCACTTCATACAGAGCATGTAATCCAAAGTAGAGAATCAATATCATAGAAAGCTCAGTTTGTCTGTCTGTCTGATTGTTTGCATAACAAACTACTTCATAGCAACAGGACCAGCTATAAAAGTATGTAACTCAGATTGGGAAAACCGTGATTTGCCCTCTGATGTAAAACCTGCCCACAACCAGTGCAGCAATTTAGACGTGGCATATCAATTTGGCACACACACGAATCATGTGAAACAACTGAAATACCCCCCCCCCCCGTGCATACTGTAACAGAAAAAGTAATAAAATCCACATTGAAATCATGTTTTAGATCAGGGATTAGACATTAAACATGATTTAATTTGATGTTCTTTCCCTTCCTGTCTGGGCCCCCTAATCCAAAATGGCCATAAGAACACCTCTTGAAGACAGTTTCAACAAACATCGTGGTAAATTTAAATACCTGGACACCTCTTCCAAATTGATATACATAAGGTGCTACAATCAGCTTTACAAATAGCAAAAACAATCAGGAAAATTTGGAATGTATATGTATTTTATTCTCTCTCTCTCTCTCTCTCTCTCTCTCTATCTATATATATATATATATATATATATATATATATATATATATATATATATATATATATATATATATATATATATATATATATATATATATATATATATATATATATATAGCTTATAGCTTAGCATTAAAACAGGAAACAATGGGAACAGACAAGCTAATGTAACAAAATGTCTTCTGACACCTCCAAAGCTTGTTAATAAACATTTTCCATATGTTTTATTTAAACTGTACAAAATCCTCAATGTGAGGACAACAACCGTTCATAGCTTTGCAGGGAACAACTTCTTTCTAGTTCTTGTCCAGGAGCACTGATTTCCTTGAGTCTTCCATGTGAGGTTTCCAGTATACCAACGGACTTCTTATTCCTTTAATAAATATATTTGTTATTGTACAGTCAAAGACAGAGGGGGAAAAGAGAAGATGGGATGTTGCAGTAGCCTGACATGCATCTCAGATCCTGAGTCACTGAGATGGCCAGTTTGCATTTTTAAACACACACGTCGGTGCGTATTTAAATTGTGAATGTCTGTTCACCCATTTTCAATATTAAAGTCTTCGTTTCATGTCAGAAAACAACTTTTTGTGCTCAGAGGATGAATGGACACTTCAAAGTTGGACTCTTTCCGGAAACGCTTAAGTTCTCTTTTATCTGTGGGTCGTACCACTGTATGTATATAAATCCACTTTGCATTTTAATATTTAAAAAAGAAACTAACACAAAGAAGTCATAAATGAGAAAAGACCAACATTGTGATTATTTACATGACTTGAAATGTTTTGTACAAATAGATGAACTGTATGTTACAATGAGGAATTACTTGTAAAAATAAATTGTCTATGAATGTACGTGTGTTCTTGGTGATAACAGTGATAACATCTCACACCAGCCACGATTGCGAAAAGAAGAAGAAGAAAAAGAAGAACAGTTAACTTTATATAAAGTTGTAGACATCTCTAGATTTACATGGCAGCTATAAAGATAATCAGCAAGTATGAGGAACTATGAGGTTAATACAGGGCGGAGAGGTGAAGTGCACTGTCACCCACTTCTTATATCTGCCTGTGTGTCCTGACACACTGCAGGCGCCGGCTCTCTGCTCAGAGAAGGTGTAACCAAGCCCAGCGTGACAACCCCTCTGTGTTCATGTGTTGTGATTATAGATCGTTTCCTATTGATGATTGAGTTTCACAATTTTTTTTCACATCAAAGGAGTTTTTTAGGAAGAGACTTAACAACAACGCTCATGAATCCTTATCAACTTCACAACCATCACATCTCTTTCAACAGAAAAACGGGAAGTCATATTGAGACTTCACTGTATGCTTACCACATTTCAGTACCAATCAATAAAATGTAATCAAACAATGCTAAAAATAACACATAAAATCAAATAATGATGAGAAACATAGTACACAAAACTGCATTATAAACGAGTAATGACTTGCCAGAATGTATTATGCAGGGTTGTAATGTAAAAATACTACACAGCACCTGGTGTCCCAAGAGCCAACAGCTCCCCTCAATGGTCAAGCTGTAATTGATATCCATGACTAACAGGTGAGAAGATGAAAAGAAATGGCCTTGAATAAAATAGAACAGAGTCCAATGCAATGCAGGGCAATACTATACAGCAGAGCTCCGTCTTAATCAGTCTCACATTAGACACAATCATTTCACAGTGGTGCACATCTGATCATCATCACATTGGGGTGAGTAATGGTAAAAATTGAAAGCAAGGGTTGGTAAATGCATCACAGAAATGCAAGAAAACTGCAGATTTGGGAATACTGGTCTAGATAGATTAAGGGTGTCACGATATGCCAATGCAAACAATAATTCTGATATCTAAAGCTAAAATATTTACATGGTGTTAATATTGCACTTTAATACTGTGTTATTAACCACACCCCTTTTAAATCATCCTGTCTCTTTATCTTCTACATTTAGTGCCTTTAGCAGACACTTGTCCAAAGCAATTTACAAAAAATCATACATACATTCATACACTGATGGCAGTGGCTGCCTTGCAAAGTGCCAACCAGCACATCAGGAGCAGTTTGGGGTTCAGTATCTTGCCCAAGGACACTTTATCATGCAGACCAGAGGAACTGAACCAGTGACCTTCCAGTAACAAGATGTTGGCTCTACCCCTGAGCCACAGCCACCCCTAGCATCTTCTAGCTTTGTCATACTAGGTGGCAGTTATGAGCCTTAACCCTAGTTGCTGTCTGCCATAAGACGAAAAAATTAATTGACCCAAATTATTCTTTTGGCTCATTTTTGTACAATTATAGTTGAAGACTCTCTGTTAATCTCGAGTGTAATTCATTTCCCCAAAAAGAGAGAAAATGACAAATAAAGTTAAAGATGAATTGGATTGAGCATTAACATTTTTTTTTTTTTTTTTAACAATTTTCAATCGATAGCTCAATAATATCGGGAACATAAATTGTCAAGTCCATGATAATCCTGTAGTTAAAACCTAATATTGTAACAGTCCTGATCTAGCGCCTAAAATCCTCATTCACAAGGTTCAGGAGGTTCCAAAAGCAACAAATGTGGCTCTTTCTGAACATTACACAGTGTCATTGATTCTTTGCAATACCAGCCTCAAATACATCCTCTTCACCCTGCGCTTGTTCCGCTGCTTGAGAATCTTTATCTCTGAGCACCAAGGATTAGCTGCTTGGCGCTTTAACCTCTCACTCGCCTCATCGTTGGCTGGGTTTTTCGAGGCGACAACCCGCGTGTTATCTTTAAAGCAAACAAAGTTGAAACTAACTCAACTTTTTGTTGCAGTGCATTCTTAGACTTTTATGAGGGGATTTAGATTAATGTTAGCACGCATGTGTTCCCCCTCAAGATTTCCTCTTCTGAGTAAAAATTCAGGAGGAATAAGACAGCTGGATGGACAGGTTAACATGGTGTGAGTCAATCAGATGGTTGTGTTAGTGGTAAGCTTAGTAACGTATGCTGTGCTATGGTTTAAGCGTATGAAATATAATATGATAAGAATAATAAGGTATTGGGGTTGGCCCAAATGGCAAAAAATGTCAGTTTCTACATAATGTTGCTTGGAAATGACTACGAGGAACTTTCCGATTGCATTTATTCTAGCGGCCCCTTCGGACAAAAGTGGTACAACACCAGTGCCTGTTGTCGTAAAGATATTTGTTAGAGTGTGCCACAGTTAGAGTGTGTATTTGCTTTGGAAGTGAGTGACTGGATGGGACACGATGAGGTCATGTAATTGTATGTGATTATATATGTGATAGATGCGATCGGACCCGAGCACAGGCATTAACAACAGCTATTTGAAAGTGGCAGTCTCTTCGCTGATGGTCTCGTTTGCTGTTATAGCTCATTTAAAATCATCTGAGGAATCACAAGAGTGTTTCATAAACACTTAAAAGTTCCTCATAGTGTAGTCACTTTAACATGGGGACTAAACAGAAGCCAGTCACGCCAAATGGCACTTCCACCGTCTGTCTAAACCGAGGCTGTTCAATGTGTAGCCCTGCAGGGTAAAGGTAAAGAAAATATTGTTATTATATTTTGTGGGAGGTAAAAATGCTCTTAAAATACATAGAATCTCTTAATAATTTTCAACAGCCTGAGCACAGCCAACAGAGTTAAGTTACTCAAGAAGTCAGTCGGTCAGGGGAATGTTTTGCAACTTAACAATAAAATCAACAATAAAATTAGATGTTCGCTTTCGGCCCATGACTCACCAATAACTTTCCTTTTTCACCTTCCAAAGGAAGCCCACGTTGGTTTACAGGGTGACAGGGTGCAACACAGATGTGGGAAGAACAAACAAACTTTTTTAGGATTCAAGGTTCTAAATTTAGCCTCACATCCTCTCCCCTCCCTCTCAAAGCCTATCAGTCAGCCGAGGTGTTGGAGGAAAGGATGGTTGAAATACAGCTCGGGGACTGACGTGACCGGGGGTGGGCTTGTTGCTGAGCTTTGGTGGTGGTGGGGGGGGGGGGGGGGGGGGGGGGGGTGTTTTCTGGACATCGTGTTGGGCCTCAGAAAAAGATGGCAGGAGAGGTGGGATGGTTCAGGAAAGGAGAGGAGGGGGCTTCACCACTATTAAAGGCATGAAGATTGAGACAGAGAGCAGACTGTTAGGATCTGAGTCAGGCTGTGGAGGAGAGGAGCTTGTTCAAGATGCCAGAACCGGTCAAGAAAGCAGGTAAGTGTGCCCATTCGCCTACTATTGAACATTTTGTCATAACATTTCACACAGGAGCTGTCAGCTCTGTTGTCTTTACAGTACGCTGTCTGAAAACCCAAACCTTTTTATATTAACACTGGCCTGTTGTCACCACGTATCTCTCAAATAAAGTCTACGTACAAGTGACCTGTTACTTCAACACTTATTGTTATCAACATGCTGCAGCTGATATCTGGTGGTATATTTTACTTCCTTTGTGCAATCTTTTCCTTGAAGAGTAACTGTGATATTACAATGTGCGTGAGAAATGATTCGACTGTGCTGTGGCCACGCCCCTCTTAGGCAACTATAAACCACAAAAAAAACACTCACATGAGACCTGTGCAGTTTATTCATCATTACATACATTCTGACTGTCTGCTTAACAATGTAATAGTAAATTTAATGTGTCATGTTATTTAGTTTAATTGTGTCAGTGTTCTTGAAGTCACGAATGTTTTCATTAGTCAATTTGAAGCTAATTTTTGCCATTATTGAGTATCTATTGAAAATATGGTACAAAACTAGGACACTTCAGTTCACAGGGTAATTATTTCTAGACCTGTAAAATAGATGAATTTCATTTTAAGAAAAAAAGTATTTTATTACTAAGAATGTCATAATGATATTTAAAATAAGGAGGTATACAAATAAAAAATGTAACTAAGTACACTTACTCAAGTACTTTTTTAGAGCAAATATTGTTTTTCTAACTCTAATTTTCTTTTGATAACTTAGTTACTTAGTTACAGATTACAGGCTGCATAAGAGTCAAAGTAGCACATATTTTGAAATATCAGATCTAATAACCTTCAACCTATACTGTATATACATATATGTATTTATGTACTTTGACTTGTACTTTTGGCAGTAAAGTACATTTATTGCCAGACACCAGGACACTTTAATATCAGTTACTATTACTCCTTTTACTCAAGTACTGTTAATATGGGTGACTTTCAAGGTAATAGTTCCACATGATAACTAAGTAAGACTTGACATACAACACTGTGTATAGTCATTTAAATAATTGCTTTAAATTGCATAAATGTACAAAGATGTAGCAGATCAAGTAAAGTAAACAATCAGTGCTCCCAGCACAAACAATTAAAATGTACTGCATTGCTTAACAAGATGGCACAGTTTGCTTTGGTAATGTCATGTTCCAGTACACACGTGGCCAGCAGCCAAAATCACAACATACTACGTGCAATTATCCATCCTCCACTTCAAAGTCATTTCCAGTGGTGTGACAGTCACTCTGCTCCATTCTGGCCTCGTCAGGAACTCAGTTAGACATCATGTTGGCCAGGTGGAAACATCGTCCAATGTGAAATCGACACTGTCACATATTCAGCATCGCTACATTCACAAAATGCACCACTGATCCAAAAATGTTCAGCAGGATCCTAGCTTGACAAATGACTCTCCACGGGTTTTTTTTCCCCTCCTCTCTTCAGTGGGAATGTATTGTTGTATCAGATGTCACAGTGCAACCCAAATGACCAGACTGTGTGCGCCAACAGTTTGAGTCTCATTCAGGATTATAACACTTATGAGCCTGTAGCATGTAGCATCAATTAAAAATTAAAATCCTGCTATCAACAGGATGCTCTACAGTGTTTTGAAGTGTTGCCAAAAAAAAAACAAAAAAAACCCAACAACAACAAAAAACAAGGACTGATTTGTTAACTTTAAAGTTAAAAGATCTTTGATTTATATTTTTATAATGATGTATGAAATGTTGATATGAAAACATGAGAATGTGAACAGAGTCGCTCATAGTGATGAACCTATGTTGAATTATCACTTGAATCTGTGGCTCCTCAAAGCTTTACAGAGCTTTATAGTGACTTCCAGCTCAGTGTTTGGCTGTGCAGCTGCAAATTTACTTATTTGGTTCACGGTCAATAATCTCATAGCACTGTGTTGTTTATAGTGAGAAAACTTGTATGAACCCACTGTACACTTCTTGCTAAGCAGTAGCTAACAGACGGACGTAGTTAGCAGATGACCTGGTGAGCAGAGGATTTAGGAGAGCATTTAGCAGCTTAAGAGCAACATATTTCCCTCTGGAGACCAAAAACTGAGCTAAAAGAGACTCAAAAAATGATGCCGTTGCTCTTTAACTGCTGGATGTGTTATTAAGCAACTGAAAGAGGCTAACATGATTAAATAACAAAGTTAAAGTCATATTTTTAGATTTTTTTATAAGTCTAAAAGACTAAACTGTACATTTTAAAAGTTGACTTAACTTTAAAAAGTCAATAAACCGATGACCTCAGAGTTACCAAGTAAAGAGGACTATTACACTTAAGTTATACAAGCTAAAAAGTTTTAACAACTCAATCACTTTACTTGGTAATCTTGAGGCAGTTTCTTCAGTTCTTTAAAGTAAAGTCACAGGTTTTACAGTGTACAGTGAGTCATGAGGAGCTTTGACTTGTTATGCCCTAAATTGATAATATGCATTTTGTAATTATCAGATATCCATATCAAATGTTGAGTAAAAAGATCTGAACTGTCTGCCTGTTCATTTTATTGACGCAACAAACTTTACCAAAACACGCCTTTACAAACACTTCTTAAAGCAACATTATGTAGAAATTGGCATTTTGTGCAATTTGGTGCTCCCCACAGTTTCTGAGTGTAACACCACTGTTGTAAATACAAATCCAATGTCTGTAACAATTTGTCAGATGTAATGTAGGTGCCAACTACAAACAAAACTCTTTACCTCATAACAAATGTAATGGACCTCTCACCTCTCAGTTACACAGTGCAGTAACAAGTGATAGAGACACCATTCACCTGATTCCAAAATGTTGCTTTAAAATCTATCCATAGTTGTTTACCAGCTAGACATTTATTGAGAGAGAACTGTATTGTACTCAAATAGTAGAGTCAATATCCAAATCTAATTTTATAATGTGGAAGTTTGTTTTTTTAATTTTAAAATCGAGGTTAGTCTTATTTTTAACTGCCACCAAGAAAAACAACACGTGTTTTATTTAAAGTCAACTTGACTTTAAATGTGATAATGGTAAAGCAGCAGGATTAATCGACACCATGTCAAGAGCTGCAGACAGACAGAGGGCACATCATTCTTTCTGTCTGTCCAGAGTCACAAAAATAGAGTCAGCTTAATCCCTTAACTATGATACCTGCACCCCATGTCGCAGCCTGCCAGCGTCATTTATTAGGCCAGTACATATGTCCCCTATATTTAAACCTATAAGGTCATCTAGTGACACACACAAGGTTCTTTTTTTTTTTTTTGTTCCGTCTTGGTTTGTAATGCTATGTTGAACTCGTTCAGGACTTAAAACTGGAAATATGCATCAGATTACAGCTACATACAGAACATGTCCTGATTCCAAACACCTGGTGTTACTGTGAAACACATGTCTGCTCTCAGGCCTGTCAGTTACAGTTACAATCACTATTTTTAGGTCCTTTTTTTAAGATGACAAGTGTTGGAGAACCACATCGCTGTGCACAATTTATAACTTTAGAAAAAGAAAAAAAGACTGTAGGAAAGCAACAGCTGGCGTTTCACACAATGATTGTAAAAACCCACTATTTATAGTTTCTAAGCTCAATGTCGACACAGTCTATTGTATTTATATCTCTTTTTTTGGCATTTAGCATCACTGACCATGCCTATTATTGATATCTGTGGGTAGTTCAGATGTTCGAGGTGGGTCTCTGGTCTTCTGGTGGGTTAATACTTACTACTTCTGTTATGGTTACACACAGAAAATAACCTAAATGCAAAAAACACAACAGCAGGCAGGTTAAAAAAACTCAAGGCAAGCTCTAGTAAAATAAAACTAAAGTCCATAATCCAAAATCCAAAGGCGCAATCAACAAATGCAGGCAACACAAAGCTAACAGCAGAAGGTGGACACAGGGAAAGTCCAAAAAACTAAAGAGAACAAACCAGGATGACAATCAGAGAACACAGGCAGGATGGAAGAGAGCACAAGGCAGAAAACACAATAAAACAGACAAACTGGGGGAAGAGAGAGGGAGAGACACAGACTAATAAAGAGGGGTCATTAATTAATGGCAAACAGGTCTACACAGAAAAAGGGAGGGAAGGAGACAAAGGCAGGAAGTGGAAAGTAAAACACGACAAACAAAGACAAATCTACCAAACCATGACAACATATTAGTGGAAAAATTGCTCTTCGTACTTTTGACTGATAATACATTCATTTTACAATTTCTAGACTGATTTTGTTAATAATGTTTCACAACATGTAGATGATCAGTCTGTAAAGTATAATGTTTTTCTATTTGAATTCTTAAAATTGTCTCTAAATTGATCAGAGCAGCTTTTTTAAAATGCTGTTGAGATACTGTATTTCAATAGGAATAGAGGCAACTCTGCATAATAACTCATTTTGATACATAAAGTACATATAGCTGATAACACCTCTTTTTTCTTATTTGAAAACATTTTTGAATGCCAGACTTTTACTTATTTTTTAGATTGTGGTATTAACTTGCATTAACTAGTATTGTATATTAACTAGTCTTGTATCTTTCAACCCTTTTCTATTTTAGCAAACTTCCCTTTCTCTCAACCTGTTTTGGTTCTTGATGTATTACTTGTTTTTAAATGTTTTTATATGCAATTATTAATGTCTTTAATGTTATTTGTATGATCCTGTAAAGCACTTTGAGTTGCCTTGTGTCTGAGTTGTGCTATACAAATAAACTTGCCTTGCCTGGCCTTGCAAGTAAAATATGTGAATACCTAATCCAACACTGTTCTCAGGCATGACATTAGTTTTTTTCACATTTGAACAGATGCCACATTATCAAGAGGAGGACAACAGCACTGAGTTTGCATTCTTAGGAGCAACTAAAAATGTGTCATAACTCTGATAAATTGGTGTTAATGTGTATGTTTGGAGGACTCCCTGCAGCAAACTTAATCTGTTTGCTTTAGAATTCAGTTTTCTGCTGTAAGAGAAAACCTAGACTTCACAAGTACAACTTACTATAAAGCCAGATGTTGGTGCTTTCATGTTCTGTGTGAAGAGGGTAAAGGCAAGTTCAATGGTTTTCAGTTAGCCCCACCCAGTGTGCTGCAGACTGTACAACATGTTTTCAATATGAGCAGCTCCGCTCAGCACATGAGCCTGCCTTTTCTTCTTTTTTAAAAAATATGAATGGTCCCATCCATCTTTGCTACACTTCACCTCTCTCTCTCTCTCTCTCTCTCTCTCTCTCTCTCTCTCTCTCTCTCTCTCTCTCTCTCTCTCTCTCTCAAAGAAGTAGTATAACTGTGTTGTGCATCCTTCCAAGACAAGATTAGGTTTCAACAGAACCAAAACAAAATGAACTGTACTTTGGGTCTGTTAATTTATTTGAATAAACACTTCAGGTGCAAACAGTGAGATTAAATGTCCACAAGACGATTATAGCCCCTGTGTTTTCCCTTCAATATGATTCGATTCTACCTTGTATCCCCTAACTCACACTTCAGAAGCCTTACTTTTTGTTTTGAACCCACCCTCCTTCTACAGTTTCAGCATTTGCCAAGAAACCAAAGACTCAGGAGGCAGAGGAGGGCTCCTCTGTGGTCTTCACTGCAGAGACCGAGAAGCCTGATGCTAAAGTAAAGTGGCAATGCAACTCAAAGGACATTGCCAATGGCAACAGATATGTGATCGCAGCTGACGGAAACAAGCACTCCCTCACAATACAAGCTATTACCAAGGAAGATGCCAATGTCTATGCAGTGATTGCTGGGGGGTCAAAGGTCAAGTTTGAGTTGAAGGTCGTATCAAAGCCAGGTGGGAGACTTTGATGCTGCAGCTGTGCGTTCTCTGCTCCATCACCTGCAGGCTGCGCCGTTGACACAGAGCACAAAGCAAAGTGGGGCACTTGATGCACAAACCCACAGAGGCCGTAAACACTTGATGCACAGCATGCTCGTGATGTTTCTGCACATGAACTCACACTCTGCACCTTGTGACAGCAGTTCACCACCAAGTCTCTGAACAGCTTTGTGTGCTCTATCCTTAAGAAGTGTCTGCTCTTGAAGGAAAAGTTTGACAGTGTGGGAAATACGCTTATTAGCTTTCTAGCAGGGAGTTAGCAAAGACGGTTAGCTTACCTTAGCATAAAGACTGAAAGCATCGCATGCAAGGAACAACAGTTAGTCTAGTTCTGCCTGCATGTACGGAAATGTGCCATTTACAAAAGTAGCCTGGAATGGGCGAACCAAACACTGTCTCTAAAGATTGCCTTTAGATTTTATAGCATCTTTAGCGTCCACTGAAGAGTAGGGTGACCCATTAGTCAGACTCACCAGATGTAGACTATTGGTATGAAGCCTGTCGCTGGGAGCCTATTACAGGACCAACCGACATGCTGAAACTGCTGAAAGTGACCCTAACCTAACCTGGACGCTAATGGTATAAACCAAAACAAGCTCTTTCCTCGTCATTCTGGGGGATTTAGCTATTTTAAGCCGGGGCTTAAAACAAGTTAAAATTTGCAGGGGCGCTATTTCTGCAAACCAAGATTTGCACTGACTTAAGATGTTTGCAGTTGGTTTAAAGAAATATAAATAAGCCAGATCATTTTTCCCTGTATACCAAAATGTAAATCAGTGCAGCCAAACATTTCTACTGCGCTGACACATTGCTGCTTGGATGGCTATGTGAGACTAGGTGAGTGAGGAGTTGGTTTTAATCTGCCATCATGCTACCAAATACCATCAAGTCAAGAGACTTGGATATACAGTATCATACTACTCTAGCTGCCAATTTCCCCCCCAGAGGCCACTAATGGTACTGCAACAAAAACCCCTCCAGGGCCCAATTAGCATTTTTCCCATAGACTACCATTATAACCATAATCATTACCAAAACCATCATGGTAAAACTCATACATCATACTTCCCAGAGACTAGGAAAGCAATAATTGGGGGCATGACTTCATCTGAATTTAAAGTTTCTGGGCCAGTAAAACAAAAACAGGCATGCAAAATAATGTGGAAACCTGGAAGCTAAAACTAATTCTTGTATTATATTGCTGACAGAATCCCGTATAAATCCATAGCTCCACTAGTAGGAGGCTTTTGCTAGCTGTAAACAGGGCAGGCTAGCTTTTTTCACCTGCTTCCAGTCTTTATGCTAAGCTAGCTGTCTCCTGGCCTGGTTGTAGCTCCATATTTATCACACAGGCATCAGCGGTATCCATCATCTCATCTATCAGCAAGAAAATGTATACGTTTATTTCTCAAAATGTCAAACTGTTGTAAATCACATCCATTACATAGAGCACTGCACTGCATACTGGAATGACTGTGTGCTAAGTGTGTCACAGAGCAACGTTGGTGCCATTAGTCTGTCAGTGTTCCCCGCTGAGGTCGTTTGTTTGAATTTGATAAGGTGGAAACAAATTTCGAAGAAAGGCAGCAGACTAATGGGCCCAGTCCTGCTGCAAGAGAGGCTGTCTGTGGCTCATATCATAGCCACCCTGACTCTGTCTGCAGGCTGACCTTGACCCTCGCACCAGCACATTATTTCCCCATGAGTAACCACCACTTGACTGGTGCTCGGGATAGGAATGAGAGGCAGCTGATAACACACGGAAAATCAGTCGACCAGTCGAAGATGATAAGACATAAGAAATATTCGGATGATAGATGTTTGCCAAAGAATATTTTAACTCTGTCAAAACAATGTTTGACAGAATATAAAGATAAAACGATATCAACCTCTGAGACAAATAATCAATAACACTATATTTCAGATTGGTCGTTTGTTTTTTGAGTAGATTATCAGCAAACGATACAGTTTTTTTTTTCATTCTACCTCTTACTTGTCACTTCTCTGTGGTGATCTAAAAACAGAAGCCCCGGCTGAGGCCCCTGCAGAGTCCACTGCAGAACCACAACCAGCACCAGCACCGGAGCAGAACCCGGCTCCGCCTCCAGCAGAAACACCCACTGTGGACCAGACTGCTGCCCCACCTCCAGATGCTCCCCCAGCTGAGGGTGAGTTATGCTGCGTCAGTCATTGATATACATGATGCCCATCGAATCATATTCTTTGACGGCAGCTTTTCTGGAAAATTTCAAACATCCCAGTCTGTTTAAATGGGTTATATCTCAGATTATAGTTTTTGACAAACCAAATGTTTGATGGTTTGTCTAACGAGAGAAGTGTCTAATGCAATAACCCAGCTGCAGACGTCGAAGTTAAATTTCAAAATAATGCAATTCCAGATGGTAGAGTTTTTATTCTGTAACTCATGCAAGACATTAAAGGAGCAATTTCTAAGTTATAGTTAGTTATGGTAAGTTAATAAAATGTAATGAACTGAAATATTCTGCTATTAAGACTTTGAATGAGCAATTCAGTCTGGAGTGAACTGCTGAAATGCTAGAATTTTTTTTTGATCTCTTGGAATTCTTGTAAATCAACACATTATTGAATGTAGTTCTTCAGAAACCCAAACTGTCTTGAATGAAAGAAAGCCATGTCAAAGCTACGAGCTCATGATATTCTGGTTGTAACTTCAGTGCAGCTACTGAATGAAGAAAGTCTTTGTTTTTCATCGATTTCTAACATGCTTTTAAATGAAACTTCATCTGATGTTGACTGCGCTCTGACCCTGTTGCATTTTCAGACGGACAGCCTCCAGACACCAGACAGGACCTGACTGGACTCTTTACAGAGAGACCCCAGAGTGGAGAGGTCACTGTGGGTGAGTGGCTTCACATACAGGACGTCTTCCAATATACTGGAAATAATCTTAAATATACATCAGTGAGACCGCTGCATTAGTGCTGGACGTCACATTTTGTGCAATAAACTGTTGACGAAATAGTAAGATTTAACATTTAACATTTGACACTCTGAAGAAGGCCATGCCACAAGACATGGATTGATATTCAGCTCCTTTTTAACATTTCAGGCATTTTAGTTTAAACAATTTCAGTGTAAAAAAGCCATTTTTAATCAAGACTTTTTAACCTTTTTGCCAGAATAGTGCCTTGGATTATTCTGTTCCCTACCAAAGGGCACCTGAGCATTCTGGACCTTTTCCGTCTACGGATTTAATCAATTTAATTTAATGTCATTTAGATAAAGCTTATTTTAGTTTTAAATTAAATTTTAAATTCGTAGAATTGAATCACAGAATAAACAATAAGCAATAAATCCGAGCCGTCCTGGGTGTCAGAATCTGAAGATCGATTTGTTAAACCACACAAACTATTTGCTTTCGCAGGTGGAAACATCACGTTTGTGGCCAAAGTGAATGCTGAGTCATTGCTGAAGAAACCAACCATTAAATGGTTCAAGGGGAAGTGGATGGACCTCGCTAGCAAGTCTGGGAAACACCTGCAGCTGAAGGAAACATACGACCGCAACTCAAAGGTAGACTAATGCTGCAAACACCAAGACAGAAGAAAACAAATAAACATATTTTTAATGTCATGAAACACATTACATACCTACCTTTTATTATAGTTGGCTGAAAAACTGCAATTGTAACATTTTTCTTTGAAGCAACAAAGGTGTGTGGCAAGTCTAAAAACTTCTCACCCTTGAATTTTGCAAGTTCTTGCCTCAGTCCTGATAACGTGATGAACCGCAGCCGTGGTTACATTAGAGGTAATGTTTTCGTGGAGGCATGAAGACGTGTTACAGATGTGACAAAAACAAGACAGAAAGAGAAACACTGAAAAGCAAAGTAAGGAGAGAAATCAGTGGTACACCCAAAAAAGATCCCTCATCTTGAAGGTACATTAAATGGTTATAAAGCATATGTACAACAATCACCTCACTGTGTTGTGTTTGTCTTGCCACTACATGCACGCGGTTTCAGGTCTATACCTTTGAGATGCAGGTCATCGCAGCCAAGGCTAACTTTGCTGGAGGTTACAGATGTGAGGTTTCATCCAGGGACAAGTTTGACAGCTGTAACTTTGAGTTAACTGTACACGGTGAGTTGGGCCGCTGTTGAAATATTTTTGTTTTTTACCTTGTCATTTGCTCTTTTGCTCGTGGCGCTCATCAATTTTGTTTCTAACATCATTCCAGTCACTAACACCATTCTGACTTTGCTGCTCTGCATTTTAGAGGCTTGTGTCACTGAGGGTTTTGACATAAGAGCAGCTTTCAGGCGCACGTAAGTTTTACACGACTTTATTACTTCACATAAAGCAAAAAATAACCGTTGGTATTATCAGAATTTGATCATATGCTGATTGATTGGTTTCTTTTTCCCCATGTTAGTTTCTCATTGAGAGTCTGACTTCTGGCCCGCTGACACATTCCATTGATAGCGTCATATACATATGAAAGTCAATCTGTTTCATTTCCCTTACAGGGCTAAAGAAAACTGTTGTGTGTTAGATATTGAAATGTCTCAAACTCAAAATGTCATCTTGGAAACTTGGTGTTTGTGATTGCAACTACTATTATATATTCTATTATTTTTAAAAAAAATCTGATATCTATTCAAAATAATTTATATAAATATGAATTAGAAACTACGACTTTTGATCAAGAGTATATGAAGTTTTTTTGAATTCTTTAACTTTAGCCATATAATAAATCTGAGATCTAAATTTATTGATTTATTGATTTATTTATTTTAAGACAGTCAACATGTGATAAAACATGACACCAAATAAATGTAAAAATAGCAGTGAAATTGTCTGTATTATGCTAATCACTTGTTTACTACACTGTGAATAGGTTTCTTCCAGGTCAGATGTATTTCAGTCGCACTTTAGGCTCCATCTAGTGAGCTTCATTCTGCTGTAAATACGGTATAAAAATATAACCGCATGAACAGCACGGTGACAGGGAGGCAGGCTGACATATACAAAAGAATTAAAGACCATTTAGCGGTTAAAGAGCTGAAGAGGTTTCACAGTGATTAGCGTCCAACTGAGTGTCAAAAAGACATACAGATAAGTTTGTACAGTGACTGATATCAGAGCTGATAAGGATTATTGTTAATGTAAACAGTTGTTTGTTGCCAAACTTAATTAGCACCAAGTCATATAATCAGTCCAATCATTTTATTGGCTCATCAGGAGATTTAAGGGATTAAAGGTACACATAAAATACACAGACACAGTTGCCAAACATCAGTGGAATTAACTGTGTTTTGTGTAACAAGTAACTGTGCAAATGCTGACCTATCAGGAGTGAAGCCAGTAAGAAGAGAAGTGGACCACAATCAAGGTAGTAAAGGTGCTTGTTGCAATGATGGAAGCTCGTATTCAAACTCTGAGGACTCTGTTAAAGAACAGAGAAACCAGGTCCGGGAGCAGAGACTCTTTCTCTCTCCTGCGGCCTGTTTCTTCTCTGCCTTCACGTGAAACAGAATCTGTGTTTTGGATGGTGCAGCCTCCAGCCTGCTGAATTTTGAGACTGACCACAGTGAGAAGACCATGAGAGAGCTGAAAAGACTCAAATTCAAAACCCTGAATGTTGTCGATGACTTTAGTAGTTGTCATTGTGTTAACCTTTGACTCAGACAGATTTTGATACCGTGAAATTTGGTTCATGAGCTTTTAAGTAACATGCGCTGCTCGCAGCCATCAGCTCTGTGATCTTCTCCTGGGTCTCAATCAAAACAGCAGAGCCAGCTGCACAAACAGCTACCCGGTAGAGTGAGATTTGACGGTGGTTTGATCGTGCTGAAAGTGCAGGATGTGCTAAGACACACAGGCTTTTCAGTTGTCGTGCTCGTCCACAGGGTTGCCACAGAGAGGAAGCGCAGATATGGTGTGTTGTAACTTCACCACATAAACCAGAGACTCAGCTTCTAATCCTGCTGTTGGATTAGAGGCAGGAGACAAGCTCACAGTCAAATATATGCCCTTGTCTTTGTGTTTCATCCAGCTGATTAGAGTCCAGCAGACACTGTGGTCACCGTTGTTTTCTTTAACCTTGAGTGTTTTGTATTGTTCTTGCTTGAATGACTGCTGCTGCTCATGACCTTAAGGGAATAGCTTGACATTTTGGAAAATATACTTCTTTACCTCCTTTTAGAGAAGAGGATTCATATGAAATAGTTCAGATCAAAATGTTGAGGTGCATTTCAAATACTTAAAACATCCCTGGTTTGAACCTGTACATGTAGAGATCTTTGTTGTACGCCATATCTCTCACTCTCTCAAAATAAATTCCAGTAAAATTAGCTTAATGTCATCACTAATTATAAGATATTGTAGTTTTTTTTATTTTTCAGCTATCAGTCCAGACTGAAAACTCAGGTTAGTATAGAGTATACTATAGTATAATTTTAAACTAATATTTCTACAAATTGCACCTTAAATGTGCTGCTAGCTAATCTAGGCTAACCCTTTTTTTCATTATTATTGTTTATGCTAATTCAAGCTAATGGATTCCCAGCCCTGGTTTCATAGTTAACATACAAACATTACAGTGGTAGACATAGATAAGTGTATACCCAAAATGTCGAACTATCCTTCAAACATGGTAACACCTGTCACAGCAAAACATCTGCCTGTACATTCATTTTCACACTTTAATTCTTAAGTGTACACATTTCCTTCAGTCTGAGTGACACTGTATCCTTCTACATGTCGGAGCACGAGTAAACAGGATTGCTTAAATGCCCCAAAATGTGGATTGATTCTATATAAAACAAACCATGTCTGTGAGGTATTAACATTTATCTTGTCCTGTGTTGCGCTACCGATGTTGATGTGTTGATGCTGCTGGCTGATGTTTCTGCAGTAGCACGGATGGAAAAGAAGACTCTGGGGAGCTGGACTTCAGTGCCTTGTTAAAGAAGAGGTGAGCAGTTACAAAATTGTGACAGTAATTTGTTTTTGTAATTTTCCCTTTTTTGCCACTTTTGATAATCGAACTCTGTCTCACTATCATTCTTCATGGATCATCCTGCATTTTCAGAGAGTAAGTTTAAAGTTGGAATGATCGCCTGATAACACTGACCTGCAAGCGAACGAGCCCGAACATTCTCTCACAACGCCTGATGATAAGTTAGGGTGGCACTTTGTTTCACCATGGCATCTTTTTGAGTCCACAAATGTTTCTTTAATACATTAGCATCTTTGCCAGTGAAAATACAGTTGAATACAATACAATCATATGTTTTGGTTGATCCTGTGATCGCTAATATTGCATTTGGTGTTTTCTGTTTTGAAGGCATTCTCACTCATAATAACTCAGACAACAACACTTCTTTAAGATCAGGCACTAAAAGAGTTTCTACTCTTTTCTCTCCCCTTTAAATGTTTCTGATGGTTTCCCTGACATATTATATATGGCCAGCGAGACTTCCTCACAAGCTTTCTTTTGTCATTCTTACGAGCACATATAAAAAAAAATCACTTCCATGTGTATCACACACCATTATTAGATTTTTGTTCCCTTTTGCACAAGAGATGTGGACACCATTTCCAAACCCTGAACAAAGAATGATGTTCACACATGACTTTGACTGATCGGGTGTCATCCAGGCCAGTTTGTGCCGGCTTGCGTCACAGATTAACAACTGGTATAACACTAACTTTGTTTTAGAGGCATATCTCTAATATGCTGATTGTGCTGTTGCTTTCGTAATGCTGTGTTTTAACTTGTCTGGTTTGTTTTGCCATATTTGCCTCTTGGGTTCTTCCTCTGAATGAGCAGCAGTTTCTTAAAAAACTCCAATCGGTAAGAAACTGCTGACATGTCATTTTACTGCAGGAAAACTTTGTTGTGCATGCACCTTAATTGTTCAGTCAGGTGGCAAATAAACCTTTTACTGTATTATTTAAAAAATAATTATTAAATATATAAAAATTGTTGTTCATTATTCTTCATTACATCAATCAATCATTACAACATGAAATGACAATACACAGAAATTAGGAGTTTTATCATTTATATCAGAAGCTAAAATGTAGAATTATTATTGTTTATTAATGGTTTAAATAAATTCACAGGGCATCAAGGTCACAAAGTACATTTACTATTCTTTTATTAACAATCTTTAGTTGTTCCACCACATTTATTTGATAGCTCAAGTTATTTGTTATTTTGCAGAATGAGATTTTACACACAAAATGGTATGATCATTTAATACGATGCTTTGTTGAATTTACCTTTCGACCAACTGGCATCAGCCAAATGCTAAAAATGCTAAAAATAATAATAACTAATGCTTAGCATTTATAATGCTAATAAATGATAATAACTAATAATAATCAAATCATATATATATATATATATACATACACATATATACACATATATGTGCATATGATGAATATACACATATATGTGTATATAATGACATACACAAGAGTTATTTTGCATAATGTGTTGATATAATTCACTCGTAAGATTTCTGACCTTAGTGTACTTCAGTATATATCAAATATTTCAAAATGTCAGCAACAAATAAGCAAAAAGGTAAACAGGTAGACCAAGAAAACATCTGACAAGTGGCAGCTTGATAAAGCGAGATGAGTCAGCAGATTCTCTCACCTATGTACACTGTGAGCTACTGAGTTTATAGCGATAGCGGGAAGCTGCAGGTACATGGCTGCTCACAACAGCTCTCAGGTGATTGTCTGGGGTAACAAGGGGTAGCTGAGGGCACCTACTGGACAGGTGTGGTAAGAACATCAACTAGTGAGAGAGCGATAGAAGAAAACTAGGCCAAGGGAAAATCATAAATATAACCTTTGTTTAAATTAATAAGCAAGATTTACTAACCACATTTACTCACAAAGGCCTGTAAGGTGAAAGAGAGGGGGTAAAAATCAGCTGTATCAAAGCCGAGCTATTATATTGTTTCGACTCCCCTCTAATCGTTATTGACGGTTCTCCCTGACTCTCTGTCTTCACCCTCTTTACCTTCTTTTTGGTCATGCAAGAAATGTTTGCACTGTAAACACCTGTTGACAGCTTTATTACACATTGTCAGGAAAATTAGCATCTACATTATCAACCTGCTGGCCATTACATACTGTAACAATGTAAACAATGTATGAGGCTGATTATTCATCAGTTATCCTTTGATTCAGTAACATAATGGTTAACAGTGAGTAAAATAGAAACACAGAGTAGTAACCTGTTAATAAGATGTGTTGGTATTACTGTACTCCTGTTACAGTCTATGTCCTTGCAATCTCTGAGCCAAGAGACTGGTTTTATCATTTTCCTCCGCTTGTTTCACGTGTGTCAGAACCGTGCAGGTGAGCAGCTCCGAGCCTGAAGTGGACGTGTGGGACATCCTCAGCTCTGCTCCTGCTTCGGAATATCAGAAGATTGCTTTTCAGTATGGCATCACTGACCTGAGAGGCATGCTCAAGAGACTGAAGAAGATGAAGAAAGAGGAGAAGAAAAGCGAAGGTGTGTGGAGACTTCATAAAACACTGATCTAACTCTGACAAAAGTGCGTACACCTTATTGAATATTGTTCGTCTAATTTCCCTGGAACTTAGCTTTCCTCAGGAAGTTGGATCCTGCATACCAAGTGACAAAGGGACACAAGATAAAACTGGCCATCGAGGTCGCCAATCCAGATGTTGATGTGAAATGGCTGAAGAACGGACAAGAGATTCATCCAACTGGAAGGTTAGAAATGAGAGAGGAGATGGAAACTATTCACATAAGCCCCACTAGACATGTTGTACGTCATAATGCATTAAACAATCCCTGACTTTTTATTTCTTCCTGTCGATCTTTGACCTCTGCTCTCATCAACACATGGATGAACTCCATATCTTTCACATCACCAGCAAGTAAGTCCAAGAACAGAGAAAATTGTTAATGTTTCCAACTTGTCTTTTCCATAAAATTACACAGATATTGTCACGTATATATTATTAAAAACTTAAATCCCAAAAAATGTTACCGGCCTTCCTCAAGGTACATCTTTGAGAGTGTTGGCAACATGCGCTACCTCACCATCAACCACTGCTCCCTGTCAGATGATGCAGCGTACAGCTGTGTGGTGGGAGAGGAGAAATGCACCACTGAGCTCTTTGTTAAAGGTATTCAAAAGGTTTAAAAGGGGAGAAAAAAAAACAATTTGGAAGATCAAAAGCTGCTGCTCGTTCTCTCACGCTTTCATCTTCTCTCTTCTAGAGCCTCCCATCCAGATTGTGAAGAATCTGGAGGATCAGATGGTGATGAAGGGTGAGCGGGTGGAGTTAGAGTGTGAAGTCTCGGAGGAAGGAGCCAATGTTAAATGGTTAGATATTCTTCTTTTGTACTCACAAATCACGTGTGTGTTAGGAGTTACATTGTCATGCTATATGTTGCAGCTTTACATCTTTTAGGTTGAATGTTCTATTTCTCTTGTCACAACACTGTACTTATGCTCTGGTACGGTTTACGCACACAAAGCTCTTGGTCAGGGTTAGGAAAACATCAAGAGACCTGTTTTAGTCGCCATGATCGCAGATGGAGATTATATGACTTCCAGGGAAAGAGGGGCAATTTTGGTTGCCACAAAAACTTCCGGAAACATGGGCAGGTCTCCTCAAAAAACACATGTTTTTCGTGCCACAGAAACAGTTGTCCCTTGGTGTCCCTAAAGGTATCCAGTGGTGTGACACGAGCTGCCTCGTTGGCAGTATCACCGCAACCATCCCGTCCACCTCCTATTGAGAGAGGGGTCTAACGATCATGATGCAAACGAGATATGCCACGTTTGGTACAACCATGAACGTGTCTGTGCTCTGTGGAAACATTATATCCAGCACTGTGTAAACCTAAAAATATTAAGCATCACTTACAGATAACCCTACAAAGAACTAATACCCATTAAGGTCCCATTGATGAGTTGTTGTAAATTACTAAGATATAAAACCAGTAAGCAGATGTTGCCATGTTAACTGCCGTTCTTTAAGTCACTCTCACACAATGTCCATTGCTCACACTCCCAGTAGGTGGCATTTGAGTTTGTCATGTCCCCAGGCAGAGAACTGACAGACTGAATTATAGCTACAAGTCGTAAATTATCACCTCTACAAAAAGGTCCCTTCAGCATTTAAATATGTCCCATGTAACCTTTGTCTCAAGGAGAAAGTTGCTGCCAGTGTGTTTGGGCTTGTGTCCCAAATAATGTTCTTGGAAACGAGGCCAAAGATCAACATGCGGGGTGAAAAAGTCAAATGATTAATGGTGAAACGGAGATAAATTTAATGTCACAGAAGGTGAGTCATTGAGTTTGTCTGCTTTAGATTGTGACACTTCATGATCTAAAGTAGATGATCTCAGTTCAGATACATCTAGTGTAGTTACCATCAAAGGTCTGTACCACCTCTCCATGTTAACATCATGTTTTTAGTCTGTGCACAGATGATTGTTTCTGACCTTTATCATGTCATCACAACACCTACACACGGCCTGTCTGTGTCGTAAAAACAAGTCATATACAACATGGACGAGAGATCATAAAATGATGTTGAAAGCTCCAAAAATAGGACCTCTGAGCTCAGATTCACTTCATCATACGGTGTTGTAAGTAAACCTCAGCTCTTTGTTGCTAGCTCTTCCGAAGTCTGTCTGTGGCTGTGGGCAATATGCGGGTTACAACTGAATACCTAACATTAATTAAGCTAAATCACATATCACTGAATTATTACATTTTACACAAGAAAACTAAATAGATGATCACAAGATAAGAATTGTATTTTAAACATTCACACTTTCAATCAACTTAAAACTTATAGTGCAGAGCTTGTTTCTCTAGTAAATATAGTATTAAAAAAAACTATTAATATGCAAAACAGTATTAAAAATAAGAAGCATCTTTCTTTCGCTTTCTTACAAAACAAATGCACTTGCTAACCTGATCAAGATTTTGGCCCCAGAATCAACAATGAATGAAAGTGTCTTGTACTTGTCCCTTGTAGCTGATCTAAAGACCTGTCAATGAGGAATAATCTTAAAAGTAACTTAACTTTTAATCACGACTGTTTTCTCCACCATGTGAATTTTACGTACAGGGAGAAAGACGGCGTTGAATTGACAAGAGACGAGTCTTTCAAGTATCGCTTTAAGAAAGACGGCTGCAAACATGTCCTGATCATCAACGAGGCCACGAAGGAAGACTGTGGCCACTACAAGGTTAAAACAAATGGTGGCGAGTCGGTGGCTGAACTCCTGGTGCAGGGTGAGTGTCAGTACAGTATGAAACACTTGTGCACATTCACATACCCTACGAGTAGCCGTGTGGCCTTGCCACTCCTGGCATGCTGTCTATGTTTGGGATATCGTGTCTATTGCCACTGCCAACGTCACTCTGCCAAGGTTACCACGGCGTCGCAAGTCCACATGCCAGCTAAAGTTAGAAGACGTGGACCATATTTCTCCTGAAGGGCACAGGTCTGCACGAGGGACCCGGTTTGTCTCCCTGCTCTATTGTTTGTGTTGTTGTATACTTGTCGTGTAGATTTAATGTTTGTCTTTCACACTTTTTCAGTCAATACATGATAACGTAGCAGTCAACCGCCACGTTATCATGTGTAACCACAACCAATACACAACCCGAGATTTCTATCATTCAAAACAAAAGAACACTATCCACTGAACTGCTAAGTTTTCAACTGCAGGAGCTCCCTCATTATATTTATTTATGACATAATAGATTTTCTCTCTCATTCAAGATACAACAGCCTGATGATGCTGATGAAATGTCTGCACTTGGCCCCTCAGAAATCTGATTCTTTCACTGTCGGTTACTATTCGTGAACACACAACAAGCTGCTATAGTAGGCACGTTACATTTGCTGTTATGGAAAGGCCGAAACTTTAATCGGCCAACTCCTCATCCGCATCCGCCTCCATTTCTCGCACGCAGATGAGAGTCAATCCCAGACCTAAAATTTTTTACACTCAGGTAGATTGCAGAGTCCAGCTCTAAAAGTGTGAAACAATATATTTGGGGCTTCAAGATTGATTTATTGAACGGTATAAGCACTGACAACCAATCAAAACCCATCTGAATTTGCAGTTCCATGAATTACCTTGATTTTGGGGACATTTTTCCAAAAAAGTAGTGTTACAGGAGTGCTTATAATAATGTTTTATCACTGTAGCAGAACTCTTTTATGAAAGCTAATTGATAGCATTTAAGAGATCGCTTTTTAAATGGTCTACTCTAGTGACCCAGTCTTGGATAGTTATCCAACACGCATGCTCAGCACATCTGTTTACATTGTCACTGATAGGTATGGATGCTCACATCGTTGTCCTTATACTTATGGTTGTAATAATAGCAGTGGATGGCCTTTAACTCTTGCCTAGAAAGTTGTTTTAAACTGCTTGCCTTTTTACGCCCTCAATATTTTTTCTGTTCATTGGTGCTCTGTCCTCAGGTCTTATAGCATCTTCCTAGTGTGGGTGTGTTGCTTACGGTCTGGCCTTTAGAAAGCCCTGACCTCATCTGCTAACATTGTTATTGGCTGATACAACAGCTGCCCAGTGATTGATGCCCATAAATGTCACAACACACCAAAATGAGAAGAAAACAAGGAAATAAAGGTTGAGGATTGCAGACAAATACAATGCCACGCACACCTAATGGGTCATAACCTTGTTCTGATTGAGAGAGAGTTGCATGTTGTTTTTTTAAGAACATCCTGCAAAGTGTACATTTTAATATTATGTTTTATAAATGTATTTGAGTTATGAAATGTTTTGCAGGTGAAGGTTTGAGATAAATATGCTTAGAAGTCTTAATCTCAATCCACAGATGATCTTAAAATGATGGATGCGGACGGTTCAAACTCATCCACACATGGACATGGGCGGAATACAAACTCCAGCGAGTTACAGCCTATTTATTTTATTTGCCACCCAATAACCATTTCACTTTAGCACCATTATTCCATGTAGCAAAACTATTTATTAAGAGTAAAAAGAGAAGTTGAAATCATCACATGACAGCCATCTACATTTGGACATAATTTGACTTTTGTGTTTCCTTGTAGAATCTATAATTTAGTCCTGGCTACATACTGAATGAATATACTTTTGCATATATATTCATGTGTATGTGTAACATCCTTGTGTGTCTATGTGCAGGTGTGTGTCCCAGTGGTTGCTCTGTGTAGATTTAAACCCAACTATTGTTCCAGCTCTGAGTCTAGTTGAGTTTATCCAGGCCGTTAGTCGAGCCTGCCAAGAATCACCAGCTGCCATCATGTAGCAGGAATCAACACCTCGGTCCACAGCAGAACTCCCATTATAATGCCATTCTCACCTTATTTGCTCTCCCTGGCAGCTAGCTTAACATGAAACTCCCGTAACCTTTACCAAGAGCATGGTGTGAGTTATCTCACCCAGGTTTCTTTGGGATAACTTTAAATACTCAACTAAACTACATTAGTTCTTGTGATATACAGCAATAGCCTGAAGCTCCAGCATCTGGTCTTCATATCCGTCCACTTTATTTTCTACCATAAACCCAATTAGCTATCCCCTCTTGAGTCTGTTGCTAAGAGACAATGCACAAAGGCTGCACACTGATAATGAACACCTCACGCTCAAACATGTTATTACCATATTGCCCTCACATACAATAGCTGCATCTAATTCTTTTGATTTCATTACCCCCCCCCCCCCACACACATCATCAGCTTATTGCATCTTATTCCGCCATCTCATTCTGTAGCACCTCCTCCGGAGTCCGGAGGCCTCCAGAGTGTTCATTATCTGCACTCTGAGCCTTGTTTTTCTGCCCGAGTAGAGAAAGAGCTGGAGGTCTACCAGAGCATCGCGGACCTCACAGTGAAGGCGAAGGACCAGGCGGTTTTCAAGTGCGAGGTGTCGGATGAGAACGTGAGGGGGACCTGGTACAAGAACGGCGTAGAAGTCAAATCTGACACCAGAATAAATATCACACATATTGGCAGGTGAGGACACTTAAATGTTTTAAAAATGACTAGACCCTTGTTACTTACACCATCCCAACATGTTCCAACAGTGTTTAAACCCAGACAAATCTGCAAGTTTACTCAAGGTAACATTGCTTTTCATTGATATAACTCCCGGGAGAGAGTCAGAGAGTTAGGAAGCTTAACTGAATCAAACAAACAAAAAAAAACCTCTTCTGTGAAAGTTTGTGCAAGTTCAACAGTGAGATCATTTGTTTTTATTCGCTCCAACAGCCAGTCTTACTTCACTGTGTATTAGCTGTAACCTTGCAAGCGCCAGCACGTATCAAGTGTGTGTTTCTGTCATAGATGTAGTGGAGTTTGTGAGTGAGAAAAAAGTGTTAAATGCTCAAGATCCAATTGAATCCAAATTATCACTGAGGTGTCTGTCATGCAAAGTTGTCAAACAACAAAAGAAACAGAATGTCATACTGACATTTATGGTGTGCTAATTGATTCATGACATCAACTCATGCTTTGAGTAACATGCAAGAAAATGTTTCACCTTAAAAGATGCTGATAGTCTGTAAATAATTAACATTAACATTTTTCCTTGATTTTGGCAAGCTGAAAACGTAGAAACACAACTTTGATTTTTTTGGAACAGTCTTAAGAGTTAAATCAAACTTTACTATACATAAACAAATAGCACTACATTCCCTGGTGTTTAAATTCAGGTCAATTCTCACTCAACTCAGCACCCACCAGAGACTTTGGTTCTCTCTCTGCTTTCCATGATGTTACATTTATGAAGTAGAGTGCATTTACACTGTCCAAATGAACATCCCACAATGTGGATCACAGCTGCAGTCAGGTTGATAAATGGGAATGAAGATAAATCCACCTCCCAAAAGTTTACAAAGTAATCTCTGAACTCTCCTGCTGTTGGTTATTAATCACTCTGGATCAGAGCAGAATCAGATGTGACTCCAGGTGCCCGACTCTCTTCCAGAGCTAGCCGTCTCTGAGCAGCGGTAACTGCTATGCCCCTCACCACCCTGCTCCGCCCTCCCCACACAACATTCTGCAAACAACTTTCAACTGATAACGAACCCCCAGACATATCTTGCGTTTGAATATGCTCCATAATTGTCAGGCTCAGACAAAAAGAGAGGACTTAGATGCAGAATGGCAGAAGTAGACAGGCTTTATTTCCTGAGTTGCAACTCTTCAGATAGAATGATAAATCAAATTCTGTGAAACTCTATGGTGGACAGACAAGACGAACGAGATGAAAAAACACAGAAGGAAATAAGGACGCTTCAAAGGAGGAAAGCCTACACTATTTTTAGGTCTGGGTTAAGAAAATTAAACAAACAAACACTCCGAAGAGGAAAGCACACAGGCTATGAAAATTATCTACTCTATGACTGTACAAAAATCACTCTTCTCAAGAGTAAAAAAAAAAAACTTAGCTTTCAAGAGATTCAAGACTGTGAACAGGGCTGAAGTACATGACAAGACGACAAAATACTCCGGCAACGCAGACAGAGGAAGACAAAGACTTTATACACATGGGGGAGGGGAACACAGGTGAAAAAAATCAAGGATTAGGGATGACGTCAGACCAGGGACACAAGAGGAAGGGCAAGTGACCTGAAACGAGAGGAGAGTTACCTTTCAAAATAAAACATGAATTTCACAAGACAAAAAACCCAAGACAGGACATCCCTCATCGCGATGTGACAATAATAATGACACCATAATATAAATTCTGGCAAATCTCTTTTTTTAGGATCCACAAGTTGACGATTGATGAAGTCAAACCAGAGGATGAGGGAGACTACACTTTTGTGCCAGATGGCCACGCTTTCAACCTTTCCGCTAAACTCAATTTCTTGGGTAAAACTGATGCCTTTACTTTATACACTTCATTAACATAATTTATGGGTTCGCAAGTTAATCTCTACTTCAACAATTTCTCACCATCTTGTTTACCTGTGTTCCTAGAGGTGAAGATCGATTACGTGCCACGCCAAGGTACCATAAACTTACCTTTTTGAAGCAAAGACTAGTTGAAATACAAGGTTCTGCCCATTTAAACCGTTTCTCTCATCTTCTTAGATCCGCCTAAAATCCACCTGGACTGTATGGGCCGCACTGCTGAGTCAACCATTGTGGTTGTGGCTGGCAACAAACTGCGTCTGGATGTGCCCATCACCGGGGACCCTGCTCCCACAGTGATCTGGACCAAAGGAGAGAAGGTAAAACAGACAAATAGATTGTTGTTATATTCAGCATCATACCAACTGTCACCGAGAAAAAAGTAGGTAAGGACTGTAATCTGAGGCTCATTCACTATCAAAAGATCTCTCCAAAGATGTACTAATGCTGCAACATTAAGAAAAAGGTTGGCACATGTTGTGCAGTTAAAATAATAAAAGCTAAGGAGATAACCCTCCCATTATCCAACCTTTTTGAGTCTGAAAAATAAGGTGAGCTTTGTAAGCACACCGATGTCTGACAACTAATACATTTAGCCGGGACACAGAGATGTTTTAACTGAGCTGAGTAAGTACAATCCCACTGACAGCTTACAGCTTAATGCAATGATGCCCAGCAGCAAGCTGATCCTTGAGTCCTTGAGGAGACAGAGAGGTCACGTGGCCTCGCTGTCCTCTTTTGCTTTTACCGCTTTGCTCTGCTCAAATGTAGGCTAGTTCTGTAAAACCCAGTGATGGAGAGGAGACAGAAGGGCCAACGTCATCTTGGACCATGAAGGATGGGGAAGTAAGTGTGCATGTCCCGTACAAATACGTGCCTGTTTCAAGTATTCTGGCTCAGAAGTACAAGTCACTATGTTGACAGTATTGTTTTTCAATACGTTTACGAAAGAAAAGCTAAAGAAAATCTATGGAAGCCAAACACAGCCTCACTTGCAATTCATTTTTTAAGGCGATATCTTGAGATAACAAGATAATCAACTGAGAAAACAAAAGGTTAATTCCTTTTATATTCATCATGTTCATCAGTGATCAGGAGTGCAATGCCAGCATGCATAGCGTCTCAACAACTGTGGCAGCTAATTTAAGCTGAAATTGTCAGATCAAGGAGTACCCATTACTGGTGGTCGCTCACCTTCGCCCCCTTGTCCTGAACCAAAGCACTGGGTTCGATTCCAATCCATCTATCTTCAGCTCTTCCATCATATGAAGGTACAAAATGACCTCTGAAAAATTACAAAAAAGTTTACAGCTAATGTTTTATTGTATTGTATTGTAGTGTATCGTATCGTATCGTATCGTATCGTATCGTATCGTATCGTATTGTATCGTATTGTATCACCATATTAAAAAATAATTGTAAGCGTTCTTGGCTTCCTTAGGAGTCTAAATACATTCCCACAGATGGAAACTTGCTTTTGTGTTACAGCTTGGGTTTCCAAAAGAGAATGTTTTCAGCTGCAAAAACACAAAAGAATGAACTGAATGTATGTGTTTTGCTTACATGGCTTAGTTTTACAAAGAACTAAGAGCGAAGTAAAACAACTGCATGAGATGTTACTCAGTACTACACAATAAGGTAAGTGCACGTTTTACATCTTCCTACAGGCAGACACAGGTCAGAGGAAACTGGCAGTAAGTATATTTTTGTGTGACAATTGAAATAATCTTTGGATCGCATTCTCAAATATATAATTGCATAATCAAACAAAGATGAGAAATATTCTGGAGCTTTTTGACAGTGGGGGAAAGGTCCACCTTCCCTGACTGTCATATTCAATAAAAGATGCTTTTGTAGTCCGTAAATAATCCTTGAGTTAAGATTGTTTTTGTCAAAACACTGGAGGTTTTTAGTTTTTCCTTACATGCTGAACATTTTTCTTGAAGTCATTTTAATTAATGTTAATGGGATCGATATATAACCATGACCATCTTTTCAAACTGCATGAAATCAATACACGGAGACAGCTGCCTTGGTTTTATCTCAGATGGCACTGGTCCTGCATCTGCATGCTGACATCTAAAGATGTGTGTTCAAATCGTCATGTGTTGTTCGCTTTGAACAGCATGACTTTCCCGAATACTTGAAGAAGCTTTGTGCTCATCACCTCTCCAAAGTGTGGGGTGATTCTGAAATGCCTCTGCTACATCTGCAGTGCAACCAAACAATCAGTTTCAAGTGAGAGGACCAAAAGGCACTCCACTCAGGCAACAATCTGCTCTGGCTCTCGTTGCGTAGGTCGTCACAGAGGGAGACGGTCGGGTCCACGTTGAAACCACCAAAGGACACTGTGTCTTCACCATCGAGGGGGCTGAGAGGCAGGACGAGGGAGTCTACTCTGTGGTGGTTCGAAACCCTGCAGGCGAGGACACTGCAGATATCAACGTGAAAGTTGTCGGTAAGACAGAGAGCAGTCAGTTGTCATTATCATCGGTGTATAGACCTGAGCACTGTTTACCACACAAACAATCAAAGCAGTGGAATCAGGCCATGTAGCTACAAATATTTGATATGAAATGGATTTTCCTCAGACGTGCCTGATCCTCCCGTGGCTGTCAGAGTCGTCAGCGTGGGAGAGGAGTCCTGCATCGTCCAGTGGGATCCTCCTCTGTTTGATGGAGGGCAGCCAATCATTGGTAAAAAAAAAAAAAAAAAGAAGAAAACAAGAGGAAGTATACTGTATGCTTAATATGTGTATCAAAATGTAATGCAACAACATCATTTGCTTCTGTTTTAACTCTCAGGCTATGTGCTGGAGAGGAAGAAGACGAAGAGCTACAGGTGGATGAGGCTGAACTTTGACCCTTACCCTGAAACAACCTATGAAGCCAAGCGGATGATTGAAGGAGTGGCGTATGAGATGCGCGTGTACGCTGTCAACAGCATCGGCATGTCTCGTCACAGTCTGTCCTCGCATCCTTTCGTGCCCGTCGGTGAGTCTTTTTACCAACAGGTTTAAACCGGCTCCTATCCAACTTGTTGAATTCAATTTAATCATAATCAGGCATATGCTCCACTGCATGTTCATATAAAGGGCTGATGGCGATGGAGTTGACATGTCTGTATTTAACAGCCTTGGGGTCATGTCAGGCCTGGTTTGGGAGGTTTAAAGTTTCACTCAGGTCCTGGGACCTGGTTGACTTGTGGTCATGACAGAAGAGGGTCACGTCTGCTCTGTGTATGTTGTAATCCAAGAAGTCTGTGAGACAAAAATACTGGTTGCACATACATGATCCGTAAATCACATGGGTGAGTGTGTGTGTTCGTGTGTGTGTGTGTGTGTGTGTGTGTGTGTGTGTGTGTGTGTGTGTGTGGTCATTTGACTATGATATGGAACAGACAGATTGTTGTATGCCAGGTGACGAGGAAACAACACACCACAGTTATAACATGCTAGTTTGGTTGTTAAAGACCTGTGTCTGTGGCCCAGACTGGTCGATCAATCCTCCTCTTCCGGCAGTTTGTTGAAGTGTCCTTGCGCAAGTTACTGAACAGCTACTCAAAAGATAGCTTTCAAAGTTTTTGAGGGAAAATGAGGACCCTGAAATTTTTTTTTCGCAAACAGACATAAGTAGTCATGGGTCACTGAAAATGCTTGAATTGATATGTTTTGCACCTGAATAGAAATTGCAGTTCCTTGGATATTGCTGTTTTTTTTTATTTTTTTATTTTTTTTATGATGTCCCACTGTGCAAAACACATCTAAAAGAATTCAACTCAGCATCTTCATCGAGCATTTAAAACATCCAGAGAGAAACCTTGTGTGACATACACTACTGACAGGCTTCAATATGTGGTGAAGACAAGAAAATACTTCATAAAAACGCTTCTTTTTAACCAACAAAGGACATCTGTGGTTCGAGTTGACGAAGGAATCTAAAATTACGTCTTTAAAACTTGTGAGCACTGTAAGGGCATCACTGGATGTCAATGGTGAAGATTAAAAAGATGGAAAGTAAGCAGGCTACATTCCACTATTTGCATGTATCTGTCCCACAGCTGTGTCATTGCTTCACGCGCCACCTGCCTCCAGAGTGTGCAGCGGTCACGTTCGTGCATGACAGAATGGAGTCACATGATGCATGTTACAGATAGCAAGCGAGAAAAGGAGGCTCTATCAGTAATAAACCTTGATCATCTCACTGTGTTAGTCGCTTGAATTTGAGAGGATTGGGCTTGGTGACTGCACACTTCAAGTTTAAAACATTATATAAATGCAGTGCATGCAGTCCAAGGAATCTTTCTTCTGTAACACAGTACTCACAGAGCTGCATTCATGTCATATCACATGACCACTTACAAATCATTTGTCTGATTGTGACCAATTTTTTAATCAAACTAATTAATTAAAACTGTATTTATTAAAGTATAGCTATTTAGTAGAATGTATTAAGTCCAGGGGCTGAGAGACACACTGTCAAACTAAGAAGAGTCGATCTAATTGTCTTTTCATTATTTTTTTGGTGTTTGGCCTGCTCTATATTTTTGGGGCGCCATTTTAATTAGTGTAGTTTTGTGGTTGAAATGTGAATAAAGACCCCAGGAAGACTAGCAGCCAGTCAGTGGAAGCTAAAGGGGTTTCATGACAAATTATGGTAGTAGTAATCCAGAAGTCTGCAGCCACTCCAGTAACTTGTACTACTTCAGCGGCTCAGGTTTGGATTGCCTCTAAGTCCATCATTCATTTTTTTCGAAAGTACCATCTCATTCTCCACTTGTTGATTTAAGAGGGAACATCATGGTATCCAGAGGGCCAATCGTTCGTAAGACAGCTGATTAGGAAACTATCCACGGCATCCCTCTCTATAAATAATGGCTTGGAGGGTCTGGGCTCCGCTGGGACCAGCTGCTTAACACAGAGGAGCTCAAGCTACTGTGGAGGAGGCTGCTCCAAAGGAACCACCGTTGTCACCACAGCAAAGACAATAGCAAAGATAGACTGTATGTGTGCATGAGAGAGAATGAGAGCGTAGGTTGAGCGAGGCATTTTGTAGAAGAGGCGGACAATCGGCTTCCATCAGCAGCAGGACTGCACAAGACTGAGACAGGATGACAAAGCCTAAACTTCCAAAAACAGCTGAGAAGAAGCCGGTGGAGGAAGAGAAACTAGTAGAACCAGCACAAGAGACCCCAGCTGATGCTCCAGTGGAGGCACCGGCAGAGGTGGAGGTGGAAACCAGCAAGCCTGAGACAGAGACGCCTCCACCTCCTGTGGCAGAGCCAGAACCAGAAGCCAGTAATGAACCAGCAGCAGCTGCAGACGCCCCTGCAGACGCAGCTCCCAGCGGGGAAGAGGGAGCTCCAGCTGAGAAAGAGACACCACCAGCAGAGGGTGTCCCCCCAACAGAAAGTGATCCCCCCGCAGAGAAGACCCCTGCAGAGCCTGTTCCTGCAGCTGAGCCAGAGCCAGAGCCTGAACCTGTCTGCAGTAGGCAATTATTTGTTTTTAAATGAAATAGAAATTAATCTCAATTTTGTTTTTATGGTAATGACAATGGGGAAATTGTCAAGCTGTCTTGAATGTTCCACCGTTATTTGTTTGTCATGTACATGCTTGACAGCGTTGAGCATGGTGGATGATACAAGTAAAACAAGTAAAAGAAATCTCTGTTTGAGAACATCCGAACAAGATCTTTGCCAGTCACCTAACGTCTAGACGACCCTGAGCTGCCTTTTGAAACAAACCCTCCTGCAGTGACTCACAAGTAAATCCCTTGACCTCTGACACGCGTTCCCATCATTTGCTTCCACTGTATGCATAGCCTGTGTCATCTGACAGGGAGTCCTGACCTTAGTGACGACGGGGCCGCGTCAACTAAATTCAACACCTCTCAGTGTGTCCTCACTTTGTCGACAAGTTGGTGCAACAACACAAAAATACACAGCTGTGTAAATATGACCTGACCATGAAAATGTGCGTAGCCCGACCGGTGATATCTGAGAAGCTATTGCATGGCCACAATTCAACAATGGGTGGCAGGTAATATTGCTTTAATACTAATAATGAATAGTGCACATTCCTCTCTATCATGAAACCTGACTTTGACCAAAGTGACCGCAAAATGTATCACCAAAGTTGAAAACCGATTTGCAAGACAAACACAAGAACTAAAACCAAAGCTTATATTAGGAATGAAAACTGCAATCAGTAGAGGAGTCCTCCAGTTTTGACAATGAGTCCATTTTCTCTTTATACTATTTTTTCTTCCCCTCATTATTTTAATTGAAAAAGAATAATATTAAACAAACAAGTGTCAGAGCAGCTGGTATGTTGTTGTCAGCAAAAAAAACAGCTCTTTAAGTATGGTTCCTGTCCTAGCCCAGGATGAATTGTACATTTATAATGTCAGATATCAAAGTTTTCATTTTATTCCCAATAAAAAGCAACATAACAAACACTTGGTTAGGTTGAGGAAAAGATCACGTTTTTGGACACAACATGGCTGGAAATATTGCTGTCTGGTTTTGCTGCCACAATCACACACCCAGCACCGCCAAAATGTCTGCTGGTTCTATGCTTACAAATATTGAAATGCCAACACTTTTAAAGTATTTTTTAGGCCTTTTTATGGCTTTATTGACTGATCAGCTGAAGATGTGACAGGAAACAGGATGAGAGAGAGGGGGGCAGTGGCAAAGGGCCCCAGGCTGGGAGTCGAACCCGGGGCCGTTGCAGCGAGGACAAAGCCTCTGTAGATGGGTCGCCTGCTCTACAAACTGAGCTAAACGGCGCCCCATCATTTGCTTTTTTGCTTGAAAAAAAACAAGGCTTTCCAGTCTCAGTTGCTTGATTTTGGCACGTCCATGGTGAAAGCAGTGCGTGGGAAGTAGCTGATGAACCAAAGTCTTCTAACGTGCACTCAAATCAAGTCATTTCATCCCTGCGGGCCAGAAGGTACAGCAGGCACTTAGACTTCAGCCCAGCTGTGAACTGCAGGTCATTCAGACGGCTCATCTTTCCCGGGATGACATAAGCCGGCTTACTACGGGCTAATAGACTGTTTTGATAACTGATAACACAAACATTTGATATCGCCGGGATCAAGCGGCCTGTTGTTAGATTACACACAGTAATGCTCATTCACGTCACTCTTAATAGATTCATTTATTCTGTGGGCGGGCCTGCAGGATGTCTGTGATTGTGTCTAATGCTGTTTGTTTGAATGACTGTGTGTCTTCTCTATTTCTTCTGCTGTTCTCATTAAGAGCTCTCATTCTTTACTCAGTGATGGTTCATAAAGATGCCGTGTGTGTGAAACGAGATGTTTCGCCGTCGAAATGCTTTGTGCAGGGTTTTTTTTCTTCTTATGTTGCATAATGACTCCTGATCAGGTTCATCCACTCGTCCATGATTTAATTCAGAATTTATATGATTAATGCTCTAACCGACTAACGGCCACTTTATCCGCCCTCTGCTTCACTCTCAGCCCCGACAAGCGAGCCCATCGGACTGTGCGTGGACGACATCAGCGACACTTCCATCTCGCTGAAGTGGCGTCGGCCTGAGAGGATCGGCTCGGCAGAACTCGAGGGTTACGGGGTCGAGTACTGCAAGGAGGGCAGTAAGTGCTGGAGCCTCTCGCCTGCATGCTTTTGATTAGGAAGGTTTTTAATAGCGTACATCGTCAAAGCTCACACAGCCCACACAGGACAGTCAGAATATTACCAAAAACTGCCATCAGCTGGGAACAGGATGTGAAAAGTCTCCACCCAGGAAGATGAGTTAGGAGATAATGGACACATCACCTGCTGCATATGTCACACCCATCGTTCTTACTGTCAGAAATCCAGTGAGGGAATGTAAGTACATTTACTCAAGAACTCTACTTCAGTGCAATTTTGAGGTATTTGTAGTTCACTTGTTTTTCCTTTTTCTGATACTCCATACTTCCACTCCACTACAGACTAATGACCAGTGTTGTACATTTTACACAATACATTCCTTTGATAACTTTAGCGACGAGTTACTTTGCAGATTTCAGGCTGCATCAGAGCCAAAGTAGCACAGTTTGAAATTAATTGGCTTTATTGGCAGTCAGATTACAAGAATACTGATTCTGAGCATCAGAAAAATGCTTTATATCACATTTAATAATGAGCCAAGCAGGTTCCCTTTTGCCGACTTAATGATATAACATGACATCTCTACTTACTTACTTACCTTTTACTCAAGTATGGTGATTGGGCATGTTTCACACCACTACAGCTGCCAATACAGGCAAAAATTAACGAGTTCAGTGCATTAACCTGCAAACTTGTGTATTTATTTCCTGTATATGACCTGTGTGAGCCACTACATGTACGATGATTTAAACCAGTTCTGTTTCCCGGATTTGAAAGATTTAGTTTGAGCAGGACCGTCCGGCCCCGAATCATTTTGAACAGGCAGAACTGTGGTAACCTTCTCTGACTGATCGGGTTCTGACATCCACACGACTGCCAGTTTTTTCCAGCTGAGTTGAAACGACCTGATCAATGCTACTCATGCCACTTGTCAGTGGTTTTAATGTTGTGGCTGATAGGTGTCTCTGCCACACCTGTAAAAACAACACACCATGATTTATTTACAGTGTATTAATTGTCAAGTGTTAATTAGTGTTGTTTCAGTGTTACGGGTTGTAAGCAACAGGCTTGAAAGAACATGTAATCGAAAGCTGATGCACAGAAAAAGCCTTTCACAATTTATCTAAATCCCCAAAGGCTACCAGCTATCAGCAGTCAGGGCTGAAATAGATCACAGATAAAAGTTTATTGTTTTCACGCTCCTTTCAACACGTCAGTTTAGATGAAAGCCTGAGCGGCACCTCCTGTAATGACTTGTGCTGTAGGGCTGCCTGCAGGTCGTCAGCATTATAATTATGTGACTAAATTAACCGTGACTGGAATTCTCTCTTAGATGTCTTAACTTGAGGTTACATTTTAATTTTATTTGCTGTCATCAACTGTTGTTTCTCTCCAACATACACTCCAAACATCTGGTGATACTCAACTCCTTTTAATGTGTTGTGTGTTCTCCGGTTGCAGCGGATGAATGGTTACCAGCCATCGAGGGTCTGACTGACCGGACGTCGCTGACCGTCAGAGGTCTCACCACCGGAGACAAGCTGCAGTTCCGTGTGCGAGCCCACAACATGGCGGGACCCAGTGCTCCCGCCACCCTGGCTCAACCCGTCACCATCAGAGAGATAATGCGTCAGTACTTTTTGATCCGACCCCAAGATAGTTTCCACGCACTGACCTCGGCCCTAATGAGACACGATAACCATGAAAAAAACGAACTGATTTTTCCGTTTTTCCTTTCCTCGCAGAACGGCCTAAAATCTGGCTCCCCAGGAATCTCCGACAGACTCTCATCAGGAAAGTGGGAGACACTGTCAACCTTGTGATCCCATTCCAGGTGCGGTGCAGGCTAAATCGATCAGACACCTTCTTGAAATCATTTAAAACACCAAGACGCTGTACTTCCTACAGTATGAACATTACAGTTAACACCTTTACACACCTGGGATAAGACAAATAAACAATACAAATCTGCAGAATAACTGAACATGTTGCTTTAAAGCTATTGACACTGACATCAACAGGAATAGTATGCTCCACTGTGTGATTTTACAGCATGGTTCAGCTACCGGCAGGGCAGGGAGTGGTAGAAAAACAGTGCCAGCGTACAGGCCCCCGGGATCTTTGGGGTCGCAGTGCAGCATTAAATGGTTCACTGAAAGGCAGAGAGAGGTTGCATTCAGCTAAGCTGACTGACCCGGGTCGGTCCCTGTTCATGTATTAATACGTTAAAACACCAGCTAAGCATAAATTCACTCAAGTTCTGTGAGGTAAAAATACTGCTCTTATCAAAGCAGTCTGGTGGATTTGAGGAAAGCTCTGATGTGAAATAACAACAGTTCCCCTTCGGTAAATCAGGAGGAATCAAGATCACTCATCTCACATTGTTGTTATGATTTTATGTCCTTTGTCATATGTCATATGTTCACTATTCTCATGTGTTGTGACCTCACGTCCTTATTATTATTATTATTATTATTATTATTATTATTATTGTTGTTGTTGTTGTTGTTGTTGTTGTTATTTGTGTTATTACAATGATTCATACCAAATGTCTCTAGCATGTAAAGGCAATTTAACATGAATGAATGCACAAAGATAACACAGTTGTGGCTTCACGTAGGGTAAGCCTAGGCCACAGGTGACATGGAGCAAAGAGGGGGAGCCTCTGAAGCCCCCATTCGCCAGTGTGAGGAACAGCGAGGTGGACACCATCCTCTTCATCCGCAAGACAGATCGACAGCACTCGGGGAAGTATGATCTGCGGGTGCAGATCGAGAACGTTGAAGACACGGCGTCTGTCATGCTGCAGGTTGTCGGTAAGCAGGACTGAACACATGGAGAGCGGGCCGTCGCTATGACTGAATACAATCTCAAGCAATCATGTTAGTAACATCTCACCATAGTGTTTCTGCCAGCAGACGGTTAAAGGTGCACCGTGTAGTTTTGAAAGATCTTCATATGTGTATTTTTTTATGCCTCAACAAACTAAAAAACATTTTAAAAGTATTTTTGTGTAAAAAAAATATTTTTATTAATTTTGTTTATATGTGGCGGACTCAAACTGTGTTCTGTGGAGCTCATTTTCCTCTGAGAACAGTGTGTTTATTCAGTTGTGGAATAAATAAGTTTGAGTTTGTGTTATTGCCTCATTAATATTGTAAATGTTACATTTCTGAATTTGAATCTCTTCTCTAAAAGTACACAGTAACCCTTTAATGCTGCGTTTCCTCTGTAGACCTCCCAGGACCGCCTGAGGCTCTGAAGATCATGGATGTCTGGGGCTTCAATGTGGCACTTGAGTGGAAGCCGCCTAAGGACAACGGTAACTGTGAAATAAGTGGTTACACCATCCAGAAAGCTGACAAGAAGACTATGGTGAGACTCAACACAGTTCTGGCCTCTCAACAGAGGTTACAACTGTTTTTATATTACATTCCAAGGAAGCCGAATGTTGATGGCAAGAGTTTTGTTACCCAGATTAAATCATTTTAGAGCAATGATAACAGATGTAAACCTTCTAACGATGTATGTTCATGTGACATGAGACGTCTGAGTGGGATTAAAAAACTGACTGAACCTTATGTAGATGTGTTACATCTAAACAAATACACATCCACACTGGACCAGAAGACAATCAGACTGGTTCTCAGTGACTTCACTGTTGTGTGCATTAAAATAAGATTCCGCTAAAATATTCCCATTTACATACAGTGTGCACATGTTTCTATTTTGATGATTATGCAGCAGCTTTCAGTCATTCTGTAGACAACGAGAAACTGTAAAAATGAAAGTAATTTGGACCTGTTTTGACTTTGGTCTCAAGTCAGGTCTTGGCTACTTAGAGCCGAGTGGACTGCGGGGGTCCTCTCAGTGGGACTGTGGCGAACGTGTTGTTTCATCTCAAAGCTTCTCGTTCACTGAAACTGATCCATTGCAGCCATTTAGCCACCATGAACATGAATGTGTGTGTCGGTACGTGGGGGAGGATGAACACCGCATGGACACAGAGGGATATTTTAGCCTCCCTTGTGACATATATAAACTGTAATCAGCCAATGCTGAGCACACAGTCTTCTCTGTAGGCCTGGAGCAATGCATTATGGGCCGGTTGGCACCATCCTCCGCCTCGGGCTGCCAAGAACAGTGTTGGCCAGGAATGTCCTAATCTGATCCTCGAAGCCTTGACCTGGTCCGGATTGTCTGCTCGGTGACGCAGGGCCATTGTTCTGCTGCTCAGGTCGGCTGGTGGCTCATGTTTCACCGGAGTCGTTATTAGATCAAATTAATTTCACTCGCGAGCGTGTGGGTTCTGACGATCATGTTACCAATAACAATGTACTGTGAACCCGTTTGATGTCAGAGATAACGGCTGATAAGTGCCGAGGACACTTGTAGTTTAAATGTAGATGTATCGTGTTTCATTCCTGCACTTAAATAAATGAATTTAAACTTGGAGCAAGCTCACAGCTCCTTTAGTTTCAGTTGTATAGTAAGTCACAGCAGTGATGTCTCTAGGTCATTATTGCACAATGCTGTTTTTAATGTTTTTATGGTTAAATATGATTTGTGATTGTGTGAGAGAAAAAAATAGTGTTGTGGGCTAGAATTGCACAATATGGATGGACCTTTTTCTGACCTTATGTAACCTTAAAATTAGTTACAACTCCCAGATGTGCTCATGATCAACCTACTGGTTTACATTTCGACCCTGTACTACAAGCAGTATTTGGTCAAATATTTGATTGAAAGTGATACAAGCAGATACTTTGCAGTAGTCCACTTGCGGTCTTCGGGTGCAGGTGTTTTAGGGGAGTTCACAGAGCCGTACAAGTAGATACAGAAAGTGTTTTCAAGTAGGGCAGCAACCTGTTATTTTCCTCATCGATTAATCTGCATTTTGTTTACAGGGATAGCTGAATGACTGAATAACTGAGTCCAAAGTGCCATCTTCAAATCGCTGAAGTAAAAAACCCAAATCTCTTCATTTACGCTCGGGAATGAAAAAGAAAAGCGGCTAATCATGGCAGCTCTATTGTCAGGCGTAAATGTAGACATACGAAAGTTTAAATCCAGAGTTGGTATATGTCTGAAAATGGGCCCAATGTAAATAAGAGCAGATAAAGCACATATTGCAGGAAAAAAACAACATCAAGTCACTCAATGAGGCGTTGGCGAGGCCCTCTCTGAGTTTCTGAAACTATACTGATGGACATTCCTCCAATAAAAACTCAGTTTCCATGTTACGACACTGAAATTCCACCTTCAATACAATATCTTGAAAAATATCCCTATTCGTCACCAAGCTTGATACCACAGGGAAAATTGAGTATACACATTTTGGATTTTTAAGCAAATATAAATAGAACAGGGCTTGTTGACTGTGTGTTTAAAATAACAATAACACATTAACTTACCTCTAGAGTTGGTGGGTCTTGCTGACAAATCAATACTGCAAAACATCAGTGTTGGGACTGTTTCAAATACTCAGAATCAACATTCATCTGATCCGCTCATCATTCGTTACGATTCCCACCATATGTGAACATGTGAACGTGAAACGTTTTTTGTGTGATTCACATGAAGGAGTGGTTCACGGTCTACGAACAGTACCGGCGAACCAACTGCGTCGTGTCTGACCTCATCATGGGGAATGAGTACGTCTTCAGAGTCTACTCCATCAACCTGGTGGGCCTCAGCCAGGACCCCTGCAACACTAAAGACAGCGCTTACATCCAGAAAACAGGTGGGCTCTGACAGCACAGGGTGCGTAATACAGTACAATGCAGCTATGATTCTGATTCTGTCTGTCTGTCCGCCTGTCTGTCTGTCTGTCTGTCCGCCTGTCTGTCTGTCTGTCTGTCTGTCCGCCTGTCTGTCTGTCTGTCTGTCTGTCCGCCTGTCTGTCTGTCTGTCTGTCTGTCCGCCTGTCTGTCTGTCTGTCTGTCTGTCCGCCTGTCTGTCTGTCTGTCTGTCTATCTGTCCGCCTGTCTGTCTGTCTGTCTATCTGTCTGTCCGCCTGTCTGTCTGTCTGTCTGTCTGTCCGCCTGTCTGTCTGTCTGTCTGTCTGTCCGCCTGTCTGTCTGTCTGTCTGTCTGTCCGCCTGTCTGTCTGTCTGTCTGTCTGTCCGCCTGTCTGTCTGTCTGTCTGTCTGTCTGTCCGCCTGTCTGTCTGTCTATCTGTCTGTCTGTCTGTCTGTCTGTCTCAGGTATTGTGTACAAGCCGCCAAGCCACAAGGACCATGACTTCTCAGAGGCTCCCAAGTTCACACATCCTCTGGTGAACCGCTCCATCATAGCCGGATACAATGCCACCCTCAGCTGCTCCGTCAGAGGAATACCAAAGGTGAGTAGGGTCCTTCCATGGAAGATGTGCATGAAGAGATGTTTGTCATCCAGTTCACAGAAAACTGTGTAGCTTGTCCTCGAGCTTTCAACTGTATCACAGTAGCCGGTACAATATAATTTGGAGCACTTTAAGGACTTACTTTAGTCAGTGGTGGCTCAGTTCACTCAAAAATAAGAATTCAGTCATTATCTCGTCACCCACCCAATGTTGATGGAAAGTTGGGTGAAATTTTGTCGTCCGGAAAAACATTTCTGGAGCCTCAAGGAAAAACAACTTTGCAGCATTCTCCTAAACAACTTAAGTAGATGTGGACTTGTTTTAAAAAATACGCTTAGTCCTGTCTGTCGTGGGAGACTTGCTAATCCAAGTCACTGAAAGCCCTGAAACACAAAATTGATTTGGATAGACATTATTTATGCCAACGTTGTGGTGTGGCGTTTGAGCGTTTACACCCACCTCAGCTGGCATATGTGCTGATATGCTTTTAGCTACGCAGCTACAGTGAAGGATTCCTCCTTAAAAATGGAGGAGAAAAAATGTCTTTTCAAAACGTCAGGATCTTGAGGCTTCTTGAGACCTGGATTAGAGTGAACAATCTTAATGTGTCCTTTTTATTCTTTTCCACTGTCTTTTTCAAGTCACCCAATCTCCTCCATCCACTTTAGTTGTTCAGGAGAATCCTGCAACACTGTTTTGCTGTGAAGCTCAAAAAATATTTTGTGCGCCAAGAAACTTTGCGTGACTTTCCATCAGCATGAGGGTGAGCGAGTAGTTTGGGTGAACTGTTCCTTTAAGCATTAACTTCACTCTTGACTTTGGAAAAAAAAAAAAATCCAAACTCAAGGGCCATTTGCTGGCTTTTTCCAGAGCTTTTAAACAGTAAAGTTGAGAAACAAGAATAAGCTTCAGCGCTTAAATGTTTCTATTAAAATACAAAATAACTGAGTAAAATACATTGACAAAGAATAAAACCAAAGGAAAAATACCTTCAAACTAATAGAAAAATATACCTGCAACCCTCTTAGACACATGCACACACAAACACACACATACACCCCTGCCCTCCTTCTCAAGCAGACATTAGGGGATTCGTAGCAGCAATAAACACTCTGTCCTCAGTGAAACAGTATCCATCCACTTAAATCCAGTGATTATTGTTGTTAGAGGAGGAGCAGGACTAACTGTGCAGTGGTGACAGTGAACATCACCTGACACGATGTAACCCTTTGTCCTGCCTCGTTAGCCCAAAGTGACCTGGTACAAGAACAAGATGGACATCTCTAACGAAGCCAAGTACCGAATGCTCAGCAAGCAGGGTGTCCTGACGCTGGAGATCCGCAAGCCCTGTCTGTTCGACGGAGGAGTGTATACATGCAAAGCGGTGAACGACAGCGGCGAAGACATAGTGGAGTGTAAACTGGAGGTTCGCCGTAAGTATCCAGCTGGACGGCACAGGGACAAACACATATGGCACGTGACCCACTCCTGTATCCTCTGTCAGTAGTACCAAGGGTTGGGTCTTCATCTTTAAAAAAAAATAAATCTACTTAAATATTACATCACAGTGTTTATAGCAACAACAAACACAAACACTGAAACCTAACGTGATGTGGTCAGAATCACAATCCCAGCATTGTTTACGCGAATCTATGGACACATTCTGAAGGTTTAAATAGATCTTAAAGCTGTGATCCATCCACCCTACCTGAATGGGCGTCTCCCTCCTTCTTTTAAGTCTCACCCTTCACTTGATGTTTTGTCCTGTCAAGCTCTAAACAACCTGTGATCCTGAGGTTAGAACCAACCCCACCCCGCACTGTGATAAGTGCTTCAGGAGGATTTGGCAAATCATCTACGCTTAAAGACAATTATCTGACGTAGATGTTCAACGCTTCTTCACATGAACTTTACTTCCTTACTTAACATTTAGTAGAAGTATAAATAATAATACTAATAATAATACTACTAATAATAATAATAAAATGTGACACTGAAAACATTCCCCTCAACTTTCCTCAACTCCCTAAAATGCGTCACCAGCAAATCGGTTTTCCTGTGGTACTCTATCGTCTTTCTTGCGCCATGAGTTGCATATTCACTTTTTGACTATAATATTTATATTAAAAGACAATTAATAACTACATACGATGACCAGTTATGCATGCAGCGTTTTTTTAGAAGCAGCTGCACCTTTGGCGTCAAGTTTCAAGAAGAAGTTGTAACAATGTACATTTGCTGCTCTGCAACAAAATGGTAGACAGAGTTAACATATAGCTGGTGAACAGAGTGGAGCTGGTGGAGACCAAAAAGGGAGCTAAAAGAGAGTGACCTTTGCTCTGTGTTCGCTGGATGTTTAAATATTTCTGTCCTTGTTGACCAATTTAACACATTAAAGTGTGTTTACAGGTCATGGGGAGAACCACAGCATACGTGAAAAAAGACTTACAGGGTTTTTTTGTGGTTCCAGAGGAAGTTGAGATACCCTTTAAAAAAAATAGTATATCAGTTTTGTGTTGTGGTTACAGATACCCTCAAGTGGACAAAACAATCTGTCATTACAATTTTAAGTGAAAATTGAATAGAATTTAATTTGTATTAGTTTTTTTTTAATTTGTGTAAAAAATGTAACTTTACATCTCAATTTTTTTTTTTTTACATCTCAACTGTCCATGTCTTGTAGCTCAAGTTGCTAAAGAGGAAAAGAAAGAGGCAAAGAAGCGAGAGGACTGAGCTGCTCACTGAAGAAGACGGGATCGATTTGTCTCCATCACCTCCTGCATGTTGGCTGCTTTGTGTCCTGAGAAACTCCTCATTTGCTTCACAAACTGTTTGGCCCACAATCTTTTTTTTTTTTTTTTTGATTATTGTCCTACTTTTCTTCTGAAACCATCTTGCATCTGCTCTTCCTCACTGTCATGTTTCATGGTCCACCATGTGTGTCACCGGATTACTGGTCACCTGAAGTGACGAGAGCTCAAGTGTGAAGTCAAGTATGTATGTTTTATTTGATAAGTAACACTATTCTGTACTCGTTTCCAAGAGTCAAAGAAAGTAGCAATGTTCATGAGATTAATTTATGATTTGTCACCTGACTTGTTTCAGCTGATGACAGAATGGATTACGATGTTTTGGTTTGTTTGTGTGCATCCAAAGGTCAATATAAATGCTTCAAAAACACAAGAGTGGACGATATCATTCAGTCACAGTAGAGAATAAGTAAGAGAGACCCAATCCTTAAACTCCCAACATGTCCCCCAGAAAACGTCACAAGCATGCCACTGATACTCAGAAGTCCAGCAGAATGGACAAGAGTTGTCGGAGGGCTTAGTTTTATTGTAACAAAGCCTTGCTAAATCCAGTGGTGTGAGGCATGTGCCTAATGTGCACGCCACAGAGGGATGTATGCGAGGGGCTGGAATAGCTGAGATGTCCTTATACCGCTGAGGACAAGTGTCAGTGAAGTGGAACACATGGTGCGGTCCGTCGAGCAGGAGCCGCTGTAACATCACTCCACAGTTATTCCTTTGATGCCTTCAATGTAAATATTTCCTGTGCCCTCTCAACGTACAGCTGCGAAAGATCCAGCGAGGCTCACGCGTGTCCCCCAGCGGCTACTAATGCACATGACGAATGTCTTACAGCGCCTCCATCTCTGCCAGGTGTTTTGACACGGGTTTTCACCAAAATCCACAAATTACATGCGAAACGGCTGCACGGCTCAAAGCTACACAGGACAGATCAGATGTCGTGTCTGTTTCTTTGTGCAATCACGGAGGTTATTTTTCACTCATCGCAGCGTTACAGCTCGGCGCTCGAGTGACGGGAGCCAGCAGTGGTGGACAACGTGACTCGTGGCTGAGGGTGAGGGGAAAACTCTGATTCCCTCAAAATGGTCTTATACATCCTAACAGAAGAGAGAGGAAATAAAATACCACCGCTTGGAAACAATCTCCAAGTAAAAGCCATCTGCTTTCACTTAACTCAAGGAACCAATGCAACAATATAGAAAAGTTGTTACGAGTTAAACACGAGCAGTCAAAATGTAAGGCCTACCAGAGTCCAGGGTTTGGCATCAGCATCTACTTTAAGCGAAACTCTCACCAAAATGCAACCTAGGCTTTTTTTGTGAATGTGCCCAAGTCAAATCTTCATATAAAAGCAAAATTATGATGAAAGAGGCACTTTTAAGATTTACCATATTTTCATTTTCGGGTCAAACTCATTTTCAATGAGAATGCTACAGGCACTTTAGCAATAGCATCAAAATCGCTATTTTTAAAACACTAAGAAGGCTTGACACAACATGAAACTTTGCTCGTAGTATCACCAGGGTCTCTACACATGAACACGAGCATTGAGAACATTGCATTGAACACTGAGTTCACTAAAAAGAAAGTTTTTGAACATCTTATGTTAGCAGTTGCTTGTTCCGCTCGTCGCCATCCTGCCAGCCAGAAGTATTGATCTCCAAATGTGACGTAATGTGAGAGTTACGCTATACTTTTACACCTTTTACACAAAGGTTTGACTTGGGTACATTCACAAAAAATGCCTAGGTTGCATTTTGGCAAGTTTTGCTTTAAATTACCAGCAACTTACCAGCAAATGACCAGTGCTTGGTTACTTTCCGCAAATTAACATCAGCATGCTAACATGCTAACAGGGACAATGCTAACATGCGGATGTTCAGGTATGCAGTTCATGTTTACCATCTCAGAGGCTGTTTACACAACAATGGGTTTTACACTACAGCAGCAGAAACATGGTGCTGCATTGTGCTACAGACTGAGTTTATAAACTATTCTCCAAGAGTGTCTATTTCCTACACCATTACTGTGATGTGATGAGTCACTGCAGAAGAAGAAGGCATTCATACACAGGTGTGTCGTGTTATTCTGTGGCGTTTAATTGCAAAGTTACACCGACACCTGCTGGCCTGGAATGCATACTGCAAGTTTTTTTAATTGTTTTTTTTTTCACGGATCGGTGCAAACAAAGATTGTTTTCACAGCGTTGTTGTATGAATGCTGGAGATGTTGAAAACACAAAGGAAAAACTCTTTCCCTAGTTTTTCCCCCAAAAATGTTGCCAGGTCAATCAGGCCTTAGTTTAACTTGTTAGCAAGCTAAGATCTGCTGATTAGCACTCAACACAAACTATAGCTGAAATTTAATCGTCAACCAAAATATATGATTTAATGACAGCCCTTGATTAAAGTTATAGGGATAAAGGAAGTTCTTTCAGTTCTTCCCACAGGGGTTGTGAATGTGTGTGCCAAATTTCATGGCAACCCATTGTTAGGTAATTAGTTAATGGTTTCACTCAAAACTTCCAAAATTGAACTTAACGTTTCTGTTAAAAGAAAGTCATCAAGGTCTTTTACATCGTCTGAGAAACACGAAGGTCTGTAGCATTTAAAAAAATAAAAAATAAAAAAAATTAGCAAATGAGATATTTCAAAGTATAGATGTCTATTTTGACCTCATGGTGCCACTGAAGGGAAAGTAAAGGGATAACCAAGGTTTGATGATTTAACCCCTGAGGAACATGAATGTCTACAGAAAATGTCAAGGCTGTCCGTCTAAGTGTTCATCAGATATTCAGGTGGGACCAATGTAGCGGAGCAACAAACCAACAATGTTAACTGTTGAGCTTGAAAACGTCTTTTTGGGACATTTAGTTATCTTAACTACCAACCAAATTAATATGATTTCCTCATTAGTTTGCTGGACTCCTTGAAGGCTCTCAGTTTGGAGTATATGTCACATGTTTTGGTAAGAATAATGATAAGTCGGCGTTGAGTTGAAGAACTCTGCGTGGACTGGAAAAGGTAGGATTACAGTCAATATTTCCTCTTTAAGAGGATCTACCTTTCTATGATACAATACAATGAACAGATTCCTCTAGATTATCTTAAGTCGCAAAAATCTATGCAGCAACACAAAACTGCAAAGATTCTTTAGTGGGATGGATGTGATATGACAATGAGAGATACGAGAGAGATAGACGATAAGCTATCTAATGCAGTCGACTGCAATGTTTCGTTTTTAACACAAAGGTAATTAGCAGAGTTTGTGTGGTTTTCCAATTTTATTCATTCACAATTGATAGAATTAATTTTCTACTTGAACAGAAGAAATAAAAACAACTTTGGGAGATCTCACATGAAAAACTACAAACAAGATTTAATTTGAACTGAAAATTAAGTGAGATTCTGTTTTATAATCTGAATCATTTCTGCGTGTTTGTACCAATATGAGATAAAAACAAACATTTCATAGTTTATAGTTTGGTTAAAAAAAAAAAATCACAGTATACAGTACATAAGATTCCTCCCACAATTTGCGCTTATCTAAAATTATGATGTACAACCAAAAAAAAAAACAAAAAAAACAAATAAAAACAAACTTTTCATTTACAAAGCACTGCTGGTAGCCACTACAGTTGAGGAGGTAGCTTCCTTAGTTAGCATCCCATTTTTGATTACTTGTTTTCAAATAATTTACATACAAATACAAAAACGAAACAACAACAACAAAAAAAAAAAACAGAAACCAAACTACTTAAGGACTTTTGTACATTTTCACCAGATGGGACATCAGACATCTCAGACAATCAACGGACATTTTGGTTGGTGCAAGTATTGACACACCCAGTCGAGACAACGCCTGCATGAATACAGATAATAAAACCCAAAAGATTAAAATTAAATGGTGCATTACGAGGACACGAGAATGTCTCGCTGGTGGAAGGAAACGTTTCTCTACATCGCCTAAATTCCTGAGCACTCACATGACGTGCACTTGTGGATACATGCACCAAGGGTGTATCCACCTTTACTGTGTGCAGTCACGCTCCAGCACACCGAACATCAGTCAATCCCTCGTCACACAGTCTCACTCAGGTCAGCTCTCGGGGTGGGAAGAGATCTGCATTATGTCCTTTACAATACAATAATGCTCTTCTGATGAGCTGTAAAATAAAACAGGGTTATACAGGAGACAGCAGAAGTAAAGAGAGCAGAAGAGCAACATGTTTGAGTCACTCTGGAGGCAGTGAATTAAAGATAATTCTTATTATTTCAAATCATAGGCCTTATTCTACTGCTTTCATGCCGATTTATTCTGGTTATAATTTGGACAATTAGTTCACTGTAGAGCTCCAAGAACCTTGACAGGTACACAGACTGCCCACATAGCACGCAAACACGAAAAACTGCAGATACTTGTCTTTAAATATCTGTGGTTGAATAACGATCACCCACATTTCCATTATAATGCTCCGTTTCATACTTTTTGGCTCCGCGTGTACTTTTACTTGTTGACTCAGCTGGCTGCCAGTCTTGTGCTGCCTTCACATTTAAATTGGAAGAAGTGGAAGAGTGGGATTACATTCACGTGTTTGACTTGGAAGGCTTTCATGTGTTTAACTTGTTGCTTACGAGCCAGATTGTGTTTAAAATCAACCAGAATCGTACGTCAGCCATTACTCTTCTCATAAGATCAACTGGCATGAGTACAGTTGGTTTCTTGTTTTGGCTTTCCCGATTGATAAGAATCGAACCAAATTCTGCTATTATTAATATCATTATTATCATTACAGCAATTATAGTCCTTACAACTACAGTTATTATCTACGATTTGTGGGGCGAAATGAAACCAAAGCCTCGTGCCCAGTTAGATAAGATTAACGATCCAACTTGATCTGTATGCTAATTATGGAGCTACAGTTAACTACAGCAGTTAACTTAGCTTAGCATCAAGTCTGAGCCCCATGGGAAACAGTCCGACAGTCCAAAAGTGACTTAATCCACCCACCAGCACATCTAAAGCTCACTGATCACCACATGATATCTCGTTTGTTTAATCCTTCAGGTTTTGAATAGATTAAACAGGTTAGCTGTTTCCCTCCTCCTCCAGTCTGTTTGCTAATCTCAGACAACGAGCAGCTGTCTGTAGCTTCACACTAAGCATACAGAGTTAAGTGCAAGTGAGCTTCAAGAACATTTAAGCACATTTCCGAAAATATCAAACAATTCCTTTGTACTTTTTGATGTGATGACTGGAATTAATACTTTTAATCACAGGATACTCTAATTTAAAACAGATTACACCAAACAAAAACACGTTGTGTTCAACAGAGCAATGAGCCAACAATTGTTCTGTCAGCCAAAAAAAAGTTTTCTGTTTGTTGGGTTTGATTTGTCTCTTGGCCCTCTGACAAACGGAACATTGCGGCTCTGCGGTTAGGAAATAAAAAGTTGGATCCTAATCACACAGCCTGATGGCAAAAACTCAAAAAATAAGGCCTAGATTTAAAATAACTGGAATAATTCTCCAGACTAATGAAAATAATGACCAAACCAGTGTGGTCTTTATGAAAAGTTAAACTTAGAGAGCTGCTGTTGTTTTGGTGAATGCTTAGTTTATATTGTTATCATTCAAAGGCCACCGTTCGTACACCTGAAATCGTCTCTACCCGGACACTCCTGCTGCTCAAACAATAAATAACAATGTTTCACCACCACCAAGCATAGTTGTTGCTAAAACAGTGATATCTGCTACTTTTATCACATTTTTTGTCTTAGTGACTTAAAGCAAAGAAGTGTTTATTATAGACTGCAATTTACTTATACCATTCTCACGCCGGTGGATTACGGTCACAGGCAAGTGGGGGCAGAAGTTATTGCTGATGTTACATTATTCCCCCCTGGTGGGTGAGGACCACATGGAAGTTACATTCACACAGAAAAGTCTAGGCTGATTATTACATTTGCTACATTTATGTAAAAAAAGAAACAAAAAAATCAAAGTATAAAATCAACAGTTGCAGTGAAGAAGTTTTAAAAAAGGACAACATGTCTAACAATTTAAAATGAAAAAAGCTTATAAGTACAGGTGAAACAGAAAATCGCAAATTCTTTGACTGCAACATCCTGAAATCAAACTGAAAGCAAGAGGCAGGCACTGGTGGCAAGATTTTCCTTTGCGAGATCCTTTGTCGACCAGTTTGTGACACGATGTGCTCAGTTCAGCTCACTTGGAAATGTTGCCTAAGTTCAAAAAGCATTCCAAGTTCCCTTTAAATGATTGGTTGCATCTCTGTTTACTCAGTAATTACAAATATAAGTGCTCGCTGAATAGTCTTTTAGTAGGGTAGTTGGCACATGTTCTCGTTTGATATAAAAATGTTTTCTTGTAGCATCTAAATTCACATGACAGAGATCTGTGCATACAGACGTACTGGCACTCTGAAGCGTCCTTAGTCCTTGACTCGAGGTATGTTGTATGAGTAGTGTACCAGAGGAAGGCCTCTGCTCTGACAGAAGCAGGCCCTGCCACAGGCCTGAACCTGGTCTGAGCTGTCCGACACAAATGAGTCCCCCTCATCTGCATACTCGGACTGAGCAGAGGGCGTGCCGCTGTCTGCCCAAAACCCATCGGTGCGCTGGCAGACTGCAGCTCCCACCAGGAGGGTGGGACAGCTATGAGACTTCACCAAGTGTCTACAGACTGTGGAGGATGAGGGAGAAGAGCAGGTCCTGGCATGCAGTGCAGCCTCACACTGCTCACAAACAACTGTCTCTCCACAGAGCTGCGAGTAAACCCCACAGTCAAAGCCCACATGGGTGGAGGAGCCTCCATCCGTGAGCTCCGACCCTCCGCCTCCATCGTCCTCATGACTTTCCGTACCAGCCTTCACTTCCCTGCTCAAACCTCCACGGCCACGCAGTCTCAGCCAGTCCTCTCTGAAGGCCGGGCTGAAGAAGACGTACAGCACTGGGTTCAGGCACGCAGGCAGCGGGAAAAAAATTAGGGTGACAGACTTGGCGATCTCCGGGCCGCCGGCTGTAGAGCCAGTCAAGAGAGGGGCGAAGGAGAAGGCGGCAACGGGGCAGAAGAAGATGCAGTTGGTAAAGATGAGCCAGGCTACATGTCTTAGGGCACCCGTCTGCTCTGGATCTGCCAGCTCCACCCTGCCCAGGTGGCAGTACAGCTGGGTGTAGACAGCTGCAGTGAACAGGTAGGCCAGCGCGTTCAGCAGCACCAGAACGACTGTAACACTCAGAGCTGGACTCTCACCACCAGCAAAAGGCAGGCAGAGCGGAGAGGCCGACTGGTCACTGGACGTAAGGAGAGGCAGGCAGGCTCCAGCAGCAGCTAGCAGCCCCAGTAGTCCTGCAGCCAGGCTGAAGCGCCGATCTCCCCTCCAGCACCCGCGGTAGCTGCCGCCATTCCTCCTGGGTGACATCATAACCTTCCCGAGAATCGTCCGCACAGCCACACTGCGCTCCACGGCAGCCAGTGACAGTAACAAGACAGCCCACTCTGATGAGAAGACGGCCAGCGCTCCAGTGATTTGACAGCCAGGCCCCATCTCCCACCACACACCGAACTCAGCAAAGGAGCCCCAAGTAGCAACATCGAGCACAGTCAGCACGCCGACATACAGGCCTGTGAGCAGGTTGGCCAGGGCCAGCAGCCCCATCAGCAGCCTGGCTGGAGAGAGTGACGGGGTGAAGGAGTGCGAGTGGCCTGCAGCTTGGTGTGTGGGGGAGAAGGTGGCCACGAGCACCAAGCTGTTAAAGACCAGCGACACCAGGCAGATGAACCAGACTGTGAGACGGATCATCCAGTTACCCAACAAGTGCTCACAAGGCTTGAAGGCTCCTGAAGGCAGAAACACTTTATTTAGTGATTTGGTTTTTAGATGTTTTCAAGCTCTTTAACACTTTAACACTGGTCAAAATAAACAGACACATAATGAAAGATGTCAACAGCTGTTTAATGCTTACCTGGTGAAGGAGAGCAATGCATAATCATTGAGATTCTTTCCACATCCTCCCCACCTGAAAATAAATAATGTGAAATCAATCAAGTTGTCATATGTATACAGTCATCAGTAACTGTCCAAGGCTTTTATTTGACTTTCCAAATTCTTTTTCCTGCTATATAACAATTAACGATATTTAAGTGAATCTACAGTCAAAAACAAGCATGAGATCTTCCAGAACCTTAAAGTAATTTTCTGCTACTATACCAGGGTGCTGAAAGGGCTTTATGAAATAATTTCTGTTAAAAACTGTGAAAATATGAAAATTATCAATAGAACTATGAATCAATAATTATTTGGACGTTATGATGAATATGTATTGCATTGCAGAGATACCCAATGAAGTTAGCATGCTAACCAGCGAGCCCAGGCCTAGTTCGCTCTTACGCACAAGGCGTTAACAGTGACACTCCCCTGGTTCCTGGGCTACCAGTCTGAGCCACTAGCTACATGGCTAACTAAGCAAACCAGCTAAGGGCAACTACAGTTAGAGGCAGTAAGTGATAACTGTGGTTATACGCTAACATAAATTTGAGTATCAATGACAGGTTGCCAATTCTTCATTATGTGCATTTAAACAGAAATTTTATGTAAATACCATAAACAGTAATTTATATACAAAAAACTTGCAGAGAGGAAACTGTACTACAATTTGAATATAAAAGTGTGGTTATTCATTTTTTTCTTAAATGCACATTTCTTTGAACTTTGATGTTTCATGAAAAGTTAGTTGTTTAGTTCAAGTTATTTCAACTGTCAAAAGTTACAACAAAGCATGCAGGCTAATCCTAAAGTGACTTAAATTATGAATTATTACATCTGCTGTGGGAATAAAAAAAATACTTTTTGTTGCCATTACACATATAAAACAACAAAAAATGTTGAGCTAACATGTCAGCTGTTCAAAGAATAAAGGCTGGCCGCAGAATTCCCACCTGTAGATTTCTTTATGTCACTTTCCTCAGAAGAACTCGTCATTGAGTCACATCCAACAAATGCACAGCACTGGTAGGCGTACGGGACCGAAATGGACCTACAAACAAACAACAATCGTTTAAAACGGCTGTGAACATCCTGTTGAGGTTCTCTGTTAATAATAATACAGATGGTCCAGATTCTCAATACCGTACTGGGAGAAGTATAAATAATGTGTTTGTCTGCAAATATTTGGCCCTAATATTTGGATGTTTCCATAGTGTCCACAATTGAAGAGAAAACAGATTCAGCTGGATTTCTCATTAAACGGGGGAGAAGAGGTGGAGTTTGTTTCTGTTTTTCTGTCACACACATGAAATCACAGCAGACAGAGAATGACATGTACACTTTAAGTTCTCTACAGGATTGGTCAGGTTTATTAATAAAACTGCTTGGTTTTAGGTTATGTAACACGGCATCTCCATTTTGGACTGCTTGACCTCTTTGGGTTACAGCAAGTGTGTTTTCAATGCAAGAACCCGCACACTCAGACATTGTTATGATTGAGAGAAACTTCCCTGTAAAGTATCTTTCTGTGATGAATACAGGTATTTATGTAAAATATATAAAGACATTTAGGGCTAGTAAAGACTTTTAATGAAAAATACGTAAGGTTAGATGTTTTCCTACTTTTTAGTATGGAGCTGACTAAATAGGGAGGGAGAACGAGGTGGAGGATCACAAGCAAGAGTGTCCCCAGCCGGAATCAAACCCGAGACGTTGCAGTTGCCAGTGTCCACAAAACCAGCCAATGTTAAATGTTTCTACCTTCTCTCCTCAACAGACGTTCTTTCCCACCTGAGTTTGGGCAGATTTTTTGCAGTCAGCACATTTTTCATCTGCGGGTTCCCTGAGAGCTTCAACTGACTGAGTGCGCTCAGTCCAGTCGTTGGAATCACAGTCAGAGAGTTCATACTCAGATCTCTGCAAACAGTGAGAGATTCAGTACAAAACAGTCAAACCAAATAATGACACGTAACTGGACTTCTGTACTCAATCATGATGGGTGGTGCTATCATACTCACAGGTTGGTGAGTGCGGTGACGGTGAGGAAAGCATCTCTGTGGATGACTCTGATTTCATTTCTACTCAAGTCTCTGTGGAAAATCACAACAAAATGTCCTCACAATACAGAAAATAAACATCAGTTTTTACTGCATCCACTGTGTGTGACAGAGTGTGTGTGACTAAATATGTTTTACTGAGTGTGTGTGACAAATAAACAACGGGAATGTGTTGACTCTGCATTTACACCCGAGTCAATTGACTCCGCAGCAGACCCAGGTTTTTATCACCTCGGCTCAGCTTTGATCTAAAGGTAAAACCCGGATGAACATGCTAAATTCCGCTGCACGAAGGGGCGCAGTTTCAGCATCCAGTGGTTGTGCATAAATCTGGAAGGAATTTGGGTTGCGTCTATCCAAGTATGTTTTATTACCAGATATAGCGTTGGAGGCATAGCAATGTTTGTTCCTATGAAAGCTTCTGGTGTGGTGTTGAAGCCAAAAACTTGACTTCCCAGCCATGAAAATACCTGGTTCTCCACCCAAGCAGGCTAACTTCTGGTTTAGTGCCCGCCTTACTTGAAGGTAATAAAATAAGTTTATCATACGATCTTCTAGACTTTTGAAATGTTGTTGGACCGAATGGCTTAAATTGTGAAATAAGTCATTTCACGGGGGCTGTGATGCTCAAAAGTTTTTATCCACCATTTTACAGCTACATCTTTCACAAAGGGTCTATTGTTGTTTTCTCTTCTGTTACAACCGTTTCTGGCACATCAGTCACATATGTAAGTGGAGTATAACATAAAATTTCAGTTAAAAATTACAGATGGGCTGCCTTGCCTGCAGGAAGTGGGAATGGGGTCAATACACGTTTAAAAAAACCTGTGTCGACTTGCTAATTTTGGTGGAAAATGCAGTATGAGCGTGTGTGACTGATAGTATGTGTGTAACTGAATGGACTTACAGTAAACGGAGAGCAGAGAGACCTTGGAAAGTGTCCCTATCAATTTGCTGAATATGGTTGTGCTGAAAGCTTCTGTCGGTTGGAAACAAGAAATTACAGGTTATAAACAAGCAAATAATCACCTTCATTATCAATGTTGTTGTTACTTATAACACTATTAGCTCTGTCAAGGATGTTCTATTTTCATTTCACTTGTGTCTGTACTTTGGTTGGGTTGTCAGCAGCATTACACAAAAATCATTGAACAGATTTTCACAAAACTTGGCTGGAGGATGGGTCTCAGCCCAGAATAGATCCGATTAACTTTTGGTGTGGCTGTGGTTGAACTGCTGGGCCTTTGTGGAGGTATGTGCTCTACTGAATGCCATTACTATGTGTTGTTGTTACATTGTAAGCTCCAGTTCTCAAGATAGGATCCATTTTTTAAGCTTTACCATCGTTATTTGCAATGATTCAAATGACTTGTACGACTTGTAAATTCAACACTCACATCTCCTGCAGTTGGACACATCCCTGCAGGGCCGGTAACTCCTTGATCTCATTGTAGGACAGGTCTCTGATGGAGGAAAATGAACAGCAACAATTAGATGGTGATATCAAAAGAAGCCTCACTGGTCAATAAACAATTACTTTATTACTTTATTACGCTTATACAGTTTTTTTAAAATGCCAATTTTTAGCACAAAGGTGGCTCTAAATTCTGTCTGTGACAGTGTTAAAACCATAAACTGCCCATCAGGCTACACTGAAATACTTTTTACTGTCCTGCTAAGATGCTAACATTCTTAAATCTCAGGAAGGTGATATCAGATTAAGATGTGTTAAGATACGTTTTAAGTAGACTGCTGAAGATAACAGGAAAGGAAAAGTCTCCTACAGTGTTCGAAGCAACTTGAGATCCTCACAAAGATCAGCAGGGATGGACGATATCTTGGTTCCTGACAGGGTCCTGGAAATTAAAAACCAAATCAGTCACTTCTGAGACACACAAAAACACAAGCAGGAACAGATGCGGCATCAAAGTTCACTCACAGACTCTCAAGGTTATTAGTCCACGTGAGGATGGGGAAGTCCTGCATCATGCTGGCCCCTCGCAACATCCTGAAACACACATGGTGACAAAAAGTAAGATCTTAAACATCGAGGTGTGAGTTAGATGAAACAAACAAACTTCAATGGCTTTTGTGTCAGTAGGACTTACAGTGAATGCAGGTCAGACAGGTTCTGGAAAGCTGAAGCACCCACGAATGACAGGGGGTTGTCATAGAGATGTCTAAGCAGACGGGGGGGGGGGAGGGGGGGTTCAAAAAGATTTACTTTGCAAGAATGGCACCATCTTCTGGACATTCAACTACTGAAGCGTAACTCAGCTAATACAGTATGTGTGCTTCTCAGAGAGCATGTTGTAAACTGCACACACTACAAATTTGAGTTATTAGTGTGCTAGGTCTATTTGTAAGTAGTGTCTAGTAGTAAATCAGAGAGGGAGTTTGACCTTACATGGTTCGCAGCAGGGGGTTGTTATGGAAGGCCCCTTCAGGTATGGAAGCAATATCGTTGCTGTGAAACCCACTGCAGGTAGAAGGTCAAAGAGGAAAGGGCGGAAAACACTTTGTTCAATGTGAAACCTGACATAGGAGTATTTTAGGTAGACAGATTCAAAACCACCATTGTTCAGATGGCCATTATAAAGTTGCAAGTGGCGACTATAAACCTTTACAGTAAAATATTTTGTTAACTGTTTAAAAACCTGAAAAAGAAATGATACAAAAGACAAAGACAGCTCAACCACATCAGGCACAAATAAAAGACATTAACTCTCACTGTCTGCCACAGAAAAAAAAAAAGATCTGTCAATTGATTTTAAATAATTCTTCATTACATAATTAACATGTTCATCAGGAGGACTGGGAAGTATGACTTGTGTTTTTTTTGGCTTTCAAAACAAATCTCACAAATGTTGAAAATTGTTGCAAAATACTTCAGCAAATGTAGTTTTGTTTCATCATCACATTACACTTCATTACATACGTCAGAAAAACAATAATTTAATAATAAAATTGTTATTATAGGAAATAACTCCCCTTAAAACCTGTATGTGTCCGTATGAAGTTTTTAACCACTCAAGATTTTTATTTTAACAATTCACTGACACTCACAAAGATTGATAGTAGGTTAAAATAGCTTTGCCACTTGGCACGTGTGCTGAAGTTGTCTCTTGTTTAGTTCACAGCTACTTTGTCAGATATTTATCAGGTCCCTGACTTTTATTTTAGTACAAACTATTACTTTCATGGAGGAGAAATATTACAATATACTCACAGTTCTTTCAGTTTAGGCAGGGCCTCTATTGCTTTAGGAAATACCATCAGGTTGTTGAAGTTAAGATCTCTAGAACGAGACAGGAAGACACAGGAATTCAAGCTCACTAATTAATCACAAATTCAAACATAAAAGTAGACGATTAAGCATTACTAGTAGGAGTGTTGTAGTATTTGGTTCTCTTTGTAACTGCTCTCAACACCAAATTACACATACCAAAAACTAGGGAGACAAAATAACTAAATCCTAAAAACTGATCCTTGGTTCGATTAGTTTATAGAATCAGGCCCTCTTCAAAAAAAAGAAAAACAAAACACATACCGATACTCTAAAATACTAAAACTTATCTTTCAGCTGCATACAACTAAACCACAGGGCTAGTGCTTGACTTTAAAAAAAAAAAAATCCTAAGTTTTCTGATCTATGAAATGTCAAAACTAGAAGTATTATTCTTCACAGTGCTCTTTCTGTTTTCTGAAGTTATAGCTAATCACCAAAATGCATTCAATTTTAAATGACATGAAACAGAGAAAAGTAGCAAATCCACACATTTGAACAACAGAAAAAGGTGCATGTTTGTTTGGTTTTTTTGCATAATTAATGTCATAAATGATGCATTTTCATTTAACCGACTAAGTGCCAAACAGTTGCCGTTCAGGACAAGCAAATAAAAAGCAGACCAGCAGACATTTAAAATGTCAGCACTGAAAGCAAAACAGGGTTAGGTTATATGCTTTGGTTTGAAAGAACATGATGGATGCTTCACAGATGCTGCTGCATTTGAACTTCACTATTTTGTTTATTTTATAGATATAAAGCATGCATCTAATTCCTTAACAATCGTCCAGAACACAACAGAACAGATCCATTGGAAACACTGCAGAAAGGCTGTAACCCAGAACTGCATCACTGCATTTACTTGTTCATAGCAATGTGTCCCCTTTGCTGTGTTATTATACAAGAAGAAGTAAACACTGGGTCTGCCTGAGTACCAGCTGATACTTCATTCTTAATGCATTATACTGAGATTTAAAAACAAAAACAGGACAGCATCAGGACATCCCTGGTCTCCTGTGAATGTCTGTGTGTTTTACAGTAGCTGCTTGCCATTAGGTAAGGCTGTCACTGAAAGATTTTTCATGGCTGTGTGGCAGGAGGAAGTGAACAGTGGGAGGGCAGATATGATAAGCATCATGTACTTTGCTCTATTTATCCTAGAGCAATTAAAGGAGGAAGTGGACACAATGATGTCTGGAGGACTGGAGCAGGGGTGGGTGGGGGAGCTGTTAGCACACACAAACACCAGCGAACTCACACACGTCAATTACTGTATAACTGCGCACTTACAGAGTCTCCAGGTTCACCAGCCCAGCAAAACAGTTGTCTCCTATCTCCTTAATTCTGTTGTTGTGAAGATGCCTGGAAAAGCAAAAGCAGTTTTACAAACATCTATGTGGTTCTCATTCTAAGATGGATATAAAATAATCTTTCACATTCATCCGGTCTTTTGTTAGATGTTCCACGAGTCATTTTTAATGTCAGTGTGATTTCAGAATCAGGTGCCTGTACTCTATCTGTATATGCAGAAGGCTTACCTCGCCAAATAGATTCAACGTCTTTTCTTCCTGTTTATCCCTATGTGTTTATACTAACCCCGCAGCAATACCACTCAACGTGTGTGTATGCCAGTATGCGTCTGCTTGTGTGTGTGTTTGTGTGAATGTATAACAGAAGCAGTAAAAAAAGGAAAAAAAAATATGTTTGGAACAATCCCTCAGATTTGTAGCGCACCAAGTATTTGTACAAGTTCCTCTCATAGGAGGGTTTAGCATTTCCTGCCATGCATTCACAACAAGATAATCTTGATTTTACATTAATTCTCAGAGCTGAGTGACTTTTTTCAAGTGTCATTAACATTCAAATTCAAACCTCAATGGCACATTTCACTGCAAAAGTGCTTGCATGCAAAAAACACAGCAGGGCATGAATAGCATCCCGTTTTGTTGACTGATTAACTGTAAGCTGTAGAAATAAATACGACAGCATGTTTGTGTTTGGAATCTGATTTGTAGTCGCTTGGAGGATACAGTGAGAGCTCGAGCAGAACACAAGGAGAGGTGCTTTGCGTTGATTTGTGGTGACAGAAAAATGCAGAAGATATATGAACGGCGGGATAGGAAATACAGCTTCTTCAATTTAGAAGGGAGCACTAGCAGTACAGCCATTTTACTAATTTGATGTAATCTAAAGAGCAAGATGGATAAGAGAAGCACCCTAACAGAACCCTAATAAGACAAATATCGGCACCAAAATAAATCTCTAAACATTAACCAAAAGAAATGTCAGGCCACACATTACAAACATGGCTCAGAAACAAAAAAGACATCAAACTAAAATTTTCACACTGCAGAGAATTTGCATGTGTTGACATTCAGCTTGACAAATATCCTCATCTACTTAACGCTGAGTGACTTTTAACTTTCACAGCAGCTACTCCCTCAGGTCGTTTTAGTAAACACGTCAATGTTCTCAGTCAGTGTGTCTGGTTAATTGAGGCTTTTGAAAAAGTACATGAGCAGGTTGTTCCTGCTGAGCACTTTAGTGTATAGGTGCGTGCAAACTTCTCCTGGCTGTTCTGGGAAAGTTCACTGTAAGGACTGTGAAAACTGTTTGTTTCTCCATTACTGGAGCTTTTAAAAGGCACCAGATGCCCTGGCATCTAACTGTATAACAAACTTTAGATTCATCCACTGACTTATGGCTTCACCAAACAGCTATTTATCCATTTACAAACACTGTTCTTGCTTTTTTTAAAGCTTTGCTTATCAATGACGTAAAATAACATACTGTAATTGATTCAGGTTTATATCGACAAACAATACATAATTTTTAGTTCACCTGTAAATACAGAGAAATTCAATGGATGCTTTTTTTAATATGCACTCCACACATTGCACAACAGGTTCAGCTGGTCACAAACATTAGTGAACACAAGATACAAACATTTGTTATTCAACATCACATTATAATTTTTCATTCCAAACCACAATTAGAACAGTAGCTTAAAATAACTTACAGCACAACTAGACTGGTGAGATTGGCGAAGGCGTTGTCTGGTATGTACGAGATGCGGTTGAGCGCCAACGTTAGAGCCTGAAGGTTCGCCTGGTGTCTCAGAGAACTGATGGGGACCTCCGTCAGGTTGTTATCATCCAACCAGAGGTGACGCAGCTGCTGAAGGCTTTCGAAACTGTCGTCTGGAACTGTAGTAATATGGTTTGCATCCAGACGACTGCCGTACCAAGAAAACAAGGAAGTTAATTAGTATGATATTGAGGCTTTAGACATGGTTATATGTACAACTCAAAGCATAGTAGGTACATTAATTCATTCATTAAATCTTGCAGCTTCAAATCCATCTGGGAGATGAGGTTTATTCATTTATTCTCAGTTTGACTTTTGGTCTCTACATCGTTATTTACTAGAGTTACCAGTTGGATGCCTCCATGCACAAGTCAAGCTGCAATTCAACTATTACACTGAATAGTGATGAGTATCCTTTCCAGCTATCCTTTCCAACTATTCATTCTGCAACTGAACGACACACATCATACTTTTAACTGCCACAAAGAGGATGCCATGAATCTTTATTTAGCTGCCATGCTAAATTTGATACATTAACCTGACATTTAACTGCTGACTTCACAAAAGTTTCATAATAAAAAAGAGGAAAAGTTTAAATGCTGTGGATATTCTCTCCACTGACCCTTAGTTTGACCAGTAGTTTGTCGTTAAAAAAAAAATATATATTCAAGCAGTATTATGAATGCACAAGTGTTCTTTTCACCATCACCACACTGCTATCCTCCCTCACTGAGTGTCTCGCCCTCCCTCAAAATTCCTCAAGTGTCTGGGCTGGAAGAAAAACAGTCTTGATTGACATTTAGCTCTCTAAGGCTTTATACAAACCTACTCCTGGCTCTGGCAAAGCATATTACTTCAGCTACAGACCTTAAAACCCTCACAGAGAAAAGACATCTGTTAAATAGAAGGAAGAAAGGCAGAAAAAAAGAGTGGAAGGAAGGGACAAGGGGAGGGATATGGAGGGGTGATAATAGCTGAAAGCTGGATTTTCAGCACAATTCTCCAGCTGGATCCATTCCTCCATTAGTAGAGGTAGAGGGAGGTGGCACAAATAGAGTCATGTACATGTTATGGTCTCAATGAAACTGACATTCAGTAGCTGCAGAAAAACAGTGTTTAGACTGAAGGCGAGTAGAGTGGGACATTGTGAAAGGGCTGACAGCTATATAGAAACAAGTTTTTATAAATCCCACCAGTCCACTATGGACTATGACTGACCTACATTTATGCAGGGCTAACTTTGGGCTTAGTGCACAACAAACTCTGCAGCAGGAGTAAAGTGTGAATGGAACCACCCCAAAATGACATCAACAATGTCTTGAGTAATTAATAGAGATGTCAACTATCATTCTAGGATGAAGAGATATATCTTTATTCTCATTACATTGCCATGTTAGAGTCATGTTATTTAAAAGTTAAAACTTAAAATACCATCAGGGATGACTGCAGTCACATATTAAACAGGGAAATGTAACTATATTGATGAAAGTCTGCTTCCTGCCTAAATTTAGTGTGTACATTTTATTCAATCAAACGGACAAATTGTGACACAATTTATTTTGGAATTTCTGTTGCAAACTTTGATTGTAACATATGGCACAAATCCATGATGTTTCTGTTGTTTGGAGCAAAAAAAACAAAAAAAAACAGGCCAACTGAAATAACTGGCAGTACTGCCAATATTCCCAATGGAGTTTACTGTTTCAGTGAACTGATGTCATTTTAGACACAGAGGTTTATTGTCAAACTGTATCATATCCTGTCTCCATTTCATATCTTTGTTTGATAACCACATTTGACACTTTAATGTGGGCTTCAGCTCCAAAGAATGAGTAGAAGAATGAGAAAAGAAAAAAAAGATTTAAAAGTGTTATATCAGAATGTGATATTCAGAAATCAAGCATATGTTTTAAAAACTACAAGTGTAAATTCATCCAGCGCTGTAAGGGTGTATCATCCTCAACAGAAAATGTTCAACAACTAATGGAAGAATCAGGACTGTCAAAGCCAAAGTACTGATTTTAAGTCTACACAAATCTTTAGTGCATTCTGTCTGCTGTTCACACTGAGAAATCAGTGGCCAGTGACCTCAAACTAAACTTCACTGTTGCCCATGGACCCATATTTGCATACATTTGTTTTACAAATTTTAATTCCAAACGTTTAGATCTTTACATACATTAGTAGATAAACTGTTCTGCAGTTCTCCTTTTGTTGTTGTTTTATAATTATTTTTGTGAATTACTACCCAGAGTGATGTTGTTGCTTTTGATGGTAGGAAGTCTAAATTCACTACAGTGTTTTCTCTGACAACAGCACTTATGACTGCAGCAGACCTTCCTGTCCAGGAATTCGGGACTGAATAGCTTTTCTTATTAACTGTAATATTTAGTGAAAACAGGGGCTATTCAAAAAACTCACAACAGGGCTGTGTGACATACAACTTGAAAGTGTAATTCATCATGACTGCTTTTAGCAGTAACAACACAACATTTTGATATTAAGGTAGATATTTTTCAGTAGAAGACCAATTTCGGGTTGGCCATGTTTGCAACCAGCTGATCCAGTAACATATCCAACCAGTACAAGGACATTGACAAATAATCAATACAATGTCTGCTACAATAGCTGTGAGTGATTCCCTAATACAGTAAAATGGCTGAAAGGTGCATTTGAAGTTTAAGAGCTCTTTGAGTGGATAATACTAATGTGTGTGTGTATGGGGCAGATGACTTACAGAGACTGGAGAGACTGAAGGTTCTTCAGGGCGGCACTGGGCACCGTCTTCAGCTGATTATTCTGGAGCATCCTGAAGGTAAAAAGGCTGAATTATGACTTCAGCTCGCAACACTTATTCCTGCATCCTGGATACTGATTATTTGTGATCAAGGGGACAGACAACAGATATTGGAAAATAATATACATTTTCAATCAAAAGTAAATCTTTTAGTGATGTAACTACGTAACTAAGTGTAATTTACTCATGCACTATATTTTACTTTAGTGTTTCCATTTTCTGCGACTTTATACTTCCCCTCCACTATATTCATTTGATAACATAACTTACTAGTTACTATGCCGATTCAGATTAGTAAGTGCTGAAAGGCCATTACTTGTGATGTGTAACCAAGATATCAGGTATAATGTGGGTGGGACACTGAATGAGACCTCAGAGTGGTAAGTGCATCAGTGCAATTTTAAATAAATGTCCTTTATCAATGTTTGCAATGGTAAACAAAAGGTCTGGTTCACTAGGAGCATGTAAAATTATGTGTACTTGCATAGTTCCAGTATTTTTGAAAACTGATCAAAATCTGATGTTTTTTTTATTTCAGCAACATGTCGTCAAAATAATTCCATCTGTTTGACTTGTGTGATTACAGCTAAAATTGCGAATAAATAACTTGATATGATAGAGTGTTTGTGTTTTCAGTCCTGTAACCAAGACCTCACCTGTAGATCAACAGGACTTTGAACTTTCAACCTCATGCAGAATCAACAGGGGAGCGGTCTGTGTGGCCCTGATGTGTTCAAGTTTGTCCAAGCACACTAGGGTGTGCTGCATGGTGTAAATTGTGCAGAACTAATTTTTAAACAGGGATTGAATGTAATGCTCTGTTAGGGTTTTTCACAGCCACAGATGCAGTTGGGGCAACAGTGGAAAGTTGCTTGACGTCTCGTCCAAGTGGACGTAAATTTTACGGCTGTGTTTAGTGTGGCAAAAGCTGACAGCACCACAATGTTACCACAAGCTGCAATATATCCTCTCTCCCACAGCATGTGGAAAACTTCCCACTGTCACAGCAGTAAGCGTCTGTGTTGACAGTGGTGGTGGTTGCAAGGAGGGTGTATGCTTACAGGACTTTGAGCTGATGAAGTCCAGACAGGGCTTCAGGGTGGATGAATGACAGGTCATTCCCCGCAAGCCGCCTGTTGAGAGCGAGAGAGAGAGAGAAACTTATATTTTCAAATGTTTATGAGTTACAAGATATTTCTACACAAAAATATGAGCAAAATGTGACAACACAACAGAGTATATTTCCATTTGTGAATAAAGCAATTCATAGTGTTGAGAATATCATCACACCCAGCACCTCAGCAGATTAGGTTCCCGCCCTGATGCTGAACATGGGGCCAAGGGTGTCAAAGACATGAGTCTGTGCCACGTCCTGTTGTCACTTCGTCTGTCACCCTCAAGAGATTAGAACTGTTCCTGGATATCCCCTCTTCAGATCCCTTTCCGAGCCTCCCAACCACCACTACAGTCAGTGCTCCCTTTAGAGTGCATGAAAAACTAATTCAACCTTGCCTTGTCTTGAATTTATCAATACGCAGCTGTCTAAGTCTCTGCATGAATTACTTGAGTCTGTGGGGACACCTCCCTTTCCTGTCAGGAACAGGAAGTGTATAGGAAATAGGGGTGTAAATAAGCATGGGACAGGCAGACTGGGACAAACAGCCCAAGTATACTATCTGGCCTGAGAGATTAGCAACAGATTTATCACTCTGCAACATGAGTCAGGCCAGGCTGAATTCCCTGCAACAAGAGCAGCTGGGTGTGAGCCTGAGAATCAAGGCCGACTGTGTTAGAGGACCACAAACCCTTCATGTATACTTCAAAACTGCACTTTTGTGTGTTTGCCAGAATGTTTTTGTTAATTACCTGCTCCATAGGTTTACTGTATGTCATGTGTAGGTAAAGAGTGGTCCATTGACCAAATTCGGCCTTCCAAACTAGAGCGGAAATGATTACTTGAGTAACTTGAATAATTCTATTACAAAAAATGGTTGAGGGAAAAACACACATCTTTACGTTCAGAATTTAGTGCGCGTGATGGCAGAGAGCCAAGAAACTGTCCGTAAAAGACAGAGAATAAGTTTGGGATCATTTCACACTTAAAAAAGAAGATAACAAAGTGTAATGTGTGTACTGCACAGCAGAACTGGTGTACCACAACAGCACGTCAACAATGATTCAACATCTGAACCGAAAGCATCCAGTTGTTAACAGCAGCTCATCAAGCGTCGCAACACAAGGTAACATGAACACTGATGTTAGCTAATTCAATGTAGCCTACCATTGCTAGTTAGAACATATGGTATATGTACAGGCTGTAGCCTGATGTCGGTATGACTAGATATCATGTTGTGGAAACTAATTTGTGTCAAATTGCAAATAACTCCTTTCCACACACAGACACGCATACACATACACACACACTCATCTTGTCTTTCTCAATCTTCTTCATGCATGCACACACAAACCAACACACACCCTTACTCTCGGTGTTACGAATAGTTGGAATAAATACCTGTATGTTTTATTCAGGAATAAAAACCTATTGCTTGGTCTATTTAACAGGCCTGTCATTTTTGTTATGCATTATTTGCTAGTGTTGTTTAATAATGCAAAATTATTTTATTTTGGATTACTCAATTATTCAATGGAATAATCGGTAGAATACTCAATTCTAAAAATATTCAATAGCTGCAGCCCTACTCCAAACATATTAGGGCCCCCAGTGAAAACTGAAGGTTTGCTTTTTGTGTTCATCATTAAAACATTTGCGTAGTCACAAATCTAATGTAGGTAACAATGGAAATTCTAGGCTTGTGGGAATCCCAATAAACATGACCTTGGTGCAACAATTATAGCTGAAGATTTGCATCTCAAACACAACTAGGCAGCAGTCTAACAGGCATGCTGTGCTGATTCAAAGAAATATCTCAACAGTTATGGAACTGTGTGTGAATAACCCATCAGTTCCATTAAAGTTCCACTGTGCACATTGTATATAACAAATTTACCTGAAAAAGGAAAGAAAACACTTAATTGATGATACATGCTGCTGTATCTCCACTGTAGTCTGTAAATCTATGATGGCACCCACTGAACAATGCTGAATAATAAATGGCTCCTAGAAACGAAACTCATAAAAGGTCCACACATTTTCTCCAGACTGCAGATGTTGAGTGCAGAATCTAAGATCAGAATTAAACCTCATCAAGGTGAATCTGATCTTCAATGAACATGCGTCAATATGTTCAATAACTGGCAATTATCCACCATTATGAATGACAGCGGTGCAGATGCAAGTTGCACTATCTTGTCTGCAGAGTGGATGCTTTTAAACTGAAACTTAAAGATCGTCCTGCCACATGGGCTCTTTGTAGACTGGGCTTATGAGTTTCTATTTACCTGTATTTGTACATGATTGATCATGTTTTCTGCATTGTTTTTCCACCCTTCGTCCTTTGACTGGCGGTTTTAATTATGTCAACTCATTCTTCTGCAATGGTTTAATGGCACTAGACTAGACTAGATATATTGTGTTGCTGTTTGAATAATTGAGGTTGAGCTGTCATATTGGGATGTGAATGTTCACTAGCTTTATAAAATGGCTGTCAACCCTGGTTGACCTGACTTTGAGACAACCCCAAAGAACAACTTCCAAAGTTGAATACCACGATTCATCACACCACCAAATCAACCGATTGATAAGAACATTTCTTATGCATGCAACAGCTTTAACATTTAGGTCATATTCCAAATGACACAAATCTTGTCTGTGGATGTTGAGACTTCTTGTTCATTTCCAGCAGAGAGCGACCATGGTGGTTTATTCAACATGACCTGACTACACGAGAACTTGCACAACCCTGAACCTGCAGTGGCTGACACAAGCCGCTAACCACCAGATACAAACATGGTTTGACAAATCATTCAGTTATCCTTCAGGTTTCACAACATAAAAAGCTTCTCCTCCCCTTGCATCTTTCAGCAAATTCAGTACATGTCCCCCCGGGCTTCAACGAGGACAGAAGAATGTGCTAAATCTTGTTGAGGAAAGGCTAAATCCTCTCCTTGTGCAACACCACTCCCACAGGTCTACCTTTGTCAATAGCAAAATTCACAAAGTGCCCTGCAGGGATCCTAGACAGCAGGAAAGGCCTGCAAACATGATGTGATATGTTTACTGTCTAAAATATTTAGCTGTAACAATACTGGCAAAACCCAAACAAGCGCCCCTCCCCCACAACATGCTCCCACATGTAAATACACACCTTTTTGCACCACTGTTGGTATAAGTAGCTGTGATGACAAGACTGTGACTTAATTTCCTATACTCATGTTGTCTAATAAAATACTCATACTGTTGTGTGTCAACTGACTATCGTAGAGAAGAGAGAGCAAGAAAGTACAACTATACCAGTGTATAAATACTGATGTTTTTGATAAGAGTAGACAAGTTAATTTTTCTTATAATTCCTCTAAGATAGGTCTGAAACTGTGATTTGTACAAAAGATTAACATATGTGTTTCAGATTAAAATAAGTATTTTGCTAAAACACAAGACATGTACAATAAAATTTCTGTGTAGAAAAATAACAGCAACTCTCGAGGTGCATTTTTGTAGGAAACAGTCACCAAACAGAATAAACTGTCACCTCCAGCACTAACTGTGGCATGACCTAAAAATAATGCTGCTGAGTAAACTAACTTTACAATCTGCAGTTTTAAACAATGTTCTGTTGGATTCTAGTTTCATTTTGGATCCAATCTGATCATATAAAAAATACAACTATTAAGTGTTTTAAATTTGCTTTAGCTCTAATTTATGTCTGATTGATTCCTCCATGGCTTTTGGGAATCACCGACACGTGGTCGTTTATTTGCATTGTGTATATATGTGAAATTGGCAAATACATTAATTTCTATCGTCACTTTCAACCATAACTGTAACATTTGAGGATGTAGTCAAACATGGTGGTCCGTCCTATCAGATGTTTCCATGGTGATTATTTCACATACTGTGTTGCTTTGCTAAAGTTAGTGCTGGGCGGTATGCCAGTTCACACTGAATACCAATGTATATTTTCATTATGAAATGAATTTTTCATATACCGCCCTACCGGTGTAATTGATTACACAATGTTCGGAATGCTACACTGCGCGACACTGTTTCAGACTGCAGCCTTTTCAGTGTTGCGCTTCTAAACAGGCATGGTGCGACTGCGAGGCGTGGTGAGGGTAAACAGTAGTGCTCTGGTGTTGCGTTACGGTAGTGCTGGGCGGTATGACAAAAAATGTATATCACGGTATTTTTCAAAATTCTAACAGTTTCACGGTATATGACGGTATTTTTTTTTCATGCATAATCAGGTGTTCACAGCATTTTCTACTGATTGAGAGAGGAATTATTAGCCCCTTTTCGATAGAAAAGGCACCAAATTTGCTGCAAGGTAAAGGCAGCACTCTGCCACCTTGTCTATCTAAAAGGGGGGATTAATATTCCTTCTTTCCCACAAAGCTGCCACTGTGATAGGCATAAACATGTGATGTGACGTGAAGCACGAAGTTAGGCATGAACAGTGACGTACAACATCGGAAGAAATGTGGCGTCACTTGATAGATTTGCTTAATTTTAGACCCATGGCCCATATTCTTGCCTCCTCAGTCAAACACACGCCGATGTTAAAGCCCTGCTATTAAAGGAAGCATGCAGCGTAGTGCCTCGCATTAGCTGCCTCAAGCAACAGACAGCTAAGAGGAAGCAGGTCGAATTTGTCTTCAATGTAAGAGATTTACATTGCACCCCATTGGAGTTTAAAACTGGGTTCCTAACAGGGGGCTTTTAACTTGAAAGTAGCGATTGCTTGCTGCTACAACAACCAGCTGACAGCTACAGAGACCGAGGAGAGCTAGCATCTCCCGGATCTCAGCAGCTTTCCAGTTGCTCACCTTGACATCCGCGGATGAAGTCATTAACTGCAATGTCTATCCTAGCCATCTTCACCGTAAGGTAACACCAGAGCACTACTATTTACTCTCACCACGCCTCGCACTCGCACCATGCCTGTTTAGAAGCACAATATTGAAAAGGGTCCGGTCTGAAACAGTGTAGTGCGATTTTGGTTACAAAATGCAACCATTTGGTTGTAGTCTGGAAGCCTGCTGTCTGGAATGACATCGTTAAGAAAGACAATTATGTTGTATGTGAGCTCATGTGTGATGCAAGGTTTTTCTACCTGGATCTTACTGTTAACAAACATTCTAATTTGGTCAATGTCATAAGTGACGTCACATACTGATAGTTAAATGTCCATGCCGTTTTATCACTCATTTTGCCCAGATTCACAAAGACTATAAATGTCAGGAAAGAATAACAAGCGTGTGCTGATGCAATAACAAGAAAAATAGTTGAATAATTTAATTAGTGAGGATGATGTAAATTATAGACACAGAAGACTGACCCAGGTGTTAGTACCATAATTCACTCATGATATATAGAGGGCCTATCAGTCACAGGTTATTTTCAGGAATATAAACAAACTCCAAAGAAGACAGAGAATACCTGTCATCACGTTTGCTGGGCTTTGTGACGCCTTTGGCAAAAGAGAAAGAGAGTGCAGGTGATTGCGTGACTACGAAGGAGGGAATATTCATCTCCTTGTCTTCACTCCTGCCCTGTTAGAGGATGGCCTGCTCTCTTTTCTCTCCCTGATCTCTTTCTCTGTCAACTCTTTCTCTCTGAGTCTCTGCCCTCAGGGCCCATGCTCTGGTACACTGACACTGCTGCAGCCCTATGGCAAAAAAAGTCATCCACTAAAGTTCACTGAGACAAGCCTGCAGATTTGTTTCCAAAAAAGAAAAAGGTTAAACAAACATAGAAATGAAGTATGGGCTCATGTCAATCATAAGATCTTCAAAAAATAGACAGCTCAGCGCGAGTCCATCACGAATTTTGATCTAAGACAAGACAGAAGTAGCAAGCAAGACTGGGTGGGTTTTTTAGCTTTGTTGCCATGGAAACCATTGTTTTGCCCTCTTCCTTCCTGCCTTGCATTCCTCCACACAATGCGATGAAAAGTAAATTGCCTTTCGACAAAAGCAGACTGGAGTGGTGTATGGAAAAGAAGCGGGCGACGACTCAGGCGGCTGAAAGAAGCACAAGAGCTGAAAAAACATGCCCGAGAAAGTTCAAGTGGAGCTGGGACCGCTGGAGTGTGTTCACTCACTGGTCATTTTGTTTTCTCCGGGCTACATGTTACCTGATATCAGGTAGACTGATTTTTATCTCGGACTCCCAGCAGCACAGAGCCAGACAGTGGACTATTTAAAGAGTGAAGAAATAACAAACACCCACTCAGATTAGATGTACGCCACTCAACAAAGCCCCAGAGCATAGATGTGCTGTTGCCACTCTGATAATCCCTTAAAAGCAAAAAATCCACACAGGATGTCACGTGACTGTAGCTCCAATACACCTTGTCTCACCTCACCTTTTTAATTGAGCTTTACTGCACTTCTATAACTGCCCTTGCTCAGCTCATGAGCGGTGAGTGATTTGTTACCTCGTGTAATGCTTTGCTTATCTTCTTCCGCTGAGAAGAAGGGCATGTTGGGCACCGGTGCTGTGAGCTTTGCAGTACAAACTCAAATACCCAGGTGCGTATCATTAAGCCCAGTCCTCATGTCAACATTGCAGAGAGTAAATATTTCATTGACAAGAGAAAAAGAAAGCATGTACTCACAGTTCTTCCAGACAGGGGAAGTCCTTGAATACATATGCTGGAAGCTCAGTGATGTTGTTCATGCTCAGGTCACTGTGGAGAATAAAACGTCAGTCAGAAACACAGCATAATCATTTACTGAAACAGTTAAATTAACGTTGGTTCACCTTGCCTTCGGGGTCTTAATAGGCTGACTGGGTAACACATCATTATCATTACTTATTATTTCATGTCATTTTTCTTATTTCATTTTGCTTTAAATATTTGTTCAAATGATATTAGCCTGTCACAGATATACTGATATCTGCATAATGCAGTGAACATTTCAGTGCTACGATGTCTTTTTGGGCAATAAAGTTTATTTTTAAATTGTAAAATATTCTGCCTCCATCGTGCACATTCCTTTGTCATAAGTGTTTAATAAATACATTTCAATAATAATTGCAAAAAAGTAAATATAAGAATATTAGACAACCTGAGATTGAAAATCAACTATCTTTCCTTAAGGTACAGTGTGTTAAGTGCAGTGGCATCCAGCAGAAAAGACTTGGCAGAAATGGAATATAACATTCCTATGTATGTTTTATCAAGTGTATAATCAATGAGCCATTATTATCATTAGAATGAGCCATTTATATGAACATAGGGAGTGGGACCCGATCCATGGAGGTCACAATGTTGCACAGTAAACTGTTCCTACACTAGCCTAGAACAGACAAACCTTGCACTAGTGAGGGAATTCTGTCTCCCAGCACTGTTATCTACTGTCTTTGGCAGTAGTATGTTTTAAAAACATGCTAAAATGGCAAACATACTTAGGCATATCTGGGTGCCCTTCCAAAGTCAGGTCGATGTGTGGGAAACACTGATAAAGGTATATCAGTCAACAAATCAATGTCAGAATTGTTTCACCAGTTTCAATAGGGCTCTACTTTATATTGCAAAGTCTTTTTAAATGCTGATTTGGAAAAGTGTAAAGTTTGACTCTAAATTCTCAAATGACTCAAAATAAAGTCATTGGAGTATGAAGCCTTATTTTAACCACTAAACTCCAGAAAACATGTAAACACTGACTTGTTGACCGTCATTATAAAACGCATGGATAAACAAAAGGGTAGTTGTGTCACCCACACTTTATGACAGTTTTATGTCTTCTGACTATGCTTGCATGATCTAACCTCAACAAAAAACCCTTGAAAAAGCAGTTCTCTTTAGCCCCAGGGATCTTCATTTTTCAAACCAACTTCAAGTAAAGATAGGCATGTAGCAGCATGAAAAATATGCACACAGGACTTGATTTGCCTCCCCACCAAAGCTAATATGAGTGTATGTGTTTACATCTTCATAATGACAATTACAAAACCCACACTGATATGCCTGCTACTGAAAATGTGTTAACTTCAGTAAAACAGCAACATTTCCACCTGGGAAAAGTAAGGAACTGTCACAATAAAAGAGGGGACAAAGGGTTGTCTGAGTTCTACTGAGGAGACGTATACAATCTAATCTTGATTAGGATTCGACCAACCTGCTTCAAAGAAAACCCCACTCAACGTCATATATAAAGAGATGTTTATCAAGGGTGAAAAAACATCCGGGATTCACAAATGAAGCTACCCCCTGCCCCCCTTTCTCCTCTTTCACTCTCCAACTGGCCATCTTGAATTTCACTGCCAGATCTCTCATGGACCTTGTGTGTGGGCCCCTGAATCCTACAAGGATCATATTGCCCTTCCTCTGCAGTCCTAACTACACACACACACACACACACACGCACACGCACACGCGCACGCACACACACACACACACACACACACACACACACAGAGATGCACAGAAGCCTTAAAAGGCGGGCCCTGACAGAACCCTCATCATCCCTGCGACCTATGCCCATCTCCACTTACCTGGTTATCCAATTACCATATAGACTATGCAGCTACAACAACACTTCCTTCAACATTCGCCCACTCCTGAGCTTTTCTCCAATCCTGAAAACATCTCTGCTGGTGTTCTGCTGCAGATCTGCCACCACTGGTGGTTAGATGGATACATCCCGAACCACATTTCAAACAGTCTGACTAAATCTTCCGATTGTTGACTGGTCTTAACCACACGCAGGGCAAGGGAGTACGGGAGGCCTGCATGACTCTATCACACTTCCTCCCTCCCTCTGTGTCTGGCTGCTTTAGTCATCAAGGTCTTGGCCTGTCCGTGCTAAGACAGATTGAAGGGGACACTAAAAATGCAGCTGTGATAAATGGTGACAAGCCTAAACGCTTCTACAAACAGGTATCTGTAAATTTCTATCCCATGTGCCATTTGGCTTCATCTTAGCAGAGAGGAAGCAGAGAACTTGAGAAAAGTAGCAGACATGCTTTGAGAAATGGAAAGGACAATAGAGATGCTAAGGGGAAGCAGAACATGTTACAAAAGTCAAAAATAAAGATAAAATCTAAACTTTGCTATACTTTTAGAATGCAAGATAACAGGCCGGCAACAAATGATCGTGTATATTCTCTATGAATTACTAATGATTTATTGATCTAAATTCTTCATACCGTCTTTAAGTACAGAAAAAACAGAATACCCCAAAGCCCACCTTATAAATTCAAAATGGCTTCTTTGTTTGTTGGAAGAACATTTTAATGCCCAAAGACATTTTACTATCCAGTAAGATGAAGTAAAAAACAGCAAACCCAGGAGAATGTTAGAAGATTAATGATTTACCAAAATATATTTCTATCAATCAATACTAATCTATACTGTTTACAGTCCAAGCAACTGTCGATTCAATTAGCCTACACTGGATTAAAGTCAAATTACTAACTCACTCACTGGTGGCTTATGGTTTTTAGCACTATATCAAACTGCCAAGATGAGAGTGATATATAGCGTGATATAGCGAGAAAGTGCATCGGTTCCTATGAAAGTTTTAGCCAGAGGGACAACGATAAGTGCAGCATCAAGCCTATGTGGCAGAGTGGACATAATGAACGCACTTCCCCAAAAATGGCACATGCTTTCAATAAAGCTACAAACATATAACATTTCAATCATCATGCAAACTCTTCAATCAGACACAGCTCCTGTATCCATCCATCTACCATCATCCCACAATATACATTAAAAAAAGTATTTCAGAAGTCTAGGGCTACCCCCAACCAAGGTTTTTCTTGGTTGACCAGTGGTCGTCATTTAGAGCGATTAGTCGACTAATCGACGCATATACAGGGTTCTCCCCAGACAGTGGAACAATGGCGCTGCGCCGCTATACTGCTAGCTCAGCGCAACTATACACATTTTCAATGTTAGCTGCTTTATAGCAGGTGTTTGTGGGCCGCCACAGTGTTCTTGCAAAAAAAGCGTTTTATACACAGGCCAGCCGCCAGTCACATAGATTTTGACTTAATTTTGACAAGACACCGCTCCAAATGTTTTTGGGTTTTTTTCCTGCGACCAGTCGACCATTGGAATTTTGGTCGGCTAATGAGTTTTTGGTCGACCGGTGCTTGGTCGACTATTTGGGGGCAGCCCTACAAAAATCATCAGTTATTTTAGTTTGACATTAAAAATTATGGTCTGTCGACCTGTGTTGAAGGGGGAAAAAGCCAATTAGAGGCATAATTATGTGATTCAGTGCTAAAACAATAGGACATTTTGTTCAAAAGCAAATTGAGGGCACTTTATCGCTTGGTTAACATGAAAATATCTTGCCATCCAAACCCTGAAACAAAAAAACTACAGTTTTGTTTGAATTTGTGAATATTCAGCTGACTTAGATTGCCAGTTGTACCTGTGAGTTGTATCATTCTATAATAAAACTCCTGCTGTGAAAGTGAAACATGTAGTTCATGCAGTCATAACCACTTTCTTCGGTCTGTGTAAGTGACTGACCAGTACTGTCTCATAGTGTTCAGACGCTTGTAAATCACTTTAAAAGTATGTGACAAACAACAGTCAAGGTGGTAGAATTTAAGATTCAATTGCAGATCAGGTTAAAAACACAAAGTGTGCTTAATTAATGCTTAATTAGAAACAATTAGGATTGCAGACAGCCCTGGCATCTGAATAGTTAAAGGGCATAACATGCTGTTCCATGCTGGTTAGATGGTGTTACATTCAATTCCCATGCTGCAGAGTTTTGGGATGCCCAATGGTCTTTAATAAAAAAACATTAACCTATACTAATTTCCTGATATATTTTGAACTGCCAGCAAGGGGAGCCTGCATCTTTCCAGTCATTACAGAATTGTAAGCCTGTCACTCAGGTAAAAGGCTCACCCAGCACTTTGTACCCCACAAAAAAAAAAAGTTCAAATGTTATATAATAATGGATTCCAAGCTAAGGAACAGTATGGAAATGAGGTAACTGCTTTTTATTGATTCTTTATTTATGCAGGGGGACTTGAATGATTTATGATTACCTTATTAAAAGGTTGTTTCTTTTTCACAACAAGGATTTCCATCCCAAAAGATGTGTCTTATCTTGGATGCAATCAATCTCTAGCCGTTTTTAGACATGGCAGCAAGCCGCCAATTTGCCCATCCTTTTGGCGGCTCGGTCCGCTGTTTTAGACAGAGGGCCGTAAATTGGGGGTCTGATTTGGTCCATCAATTTGCCGCCTTGGAGGTACGTATTTCCACCTCATCACTTCATCCGCAGACGTCAAGATGAGCAAATGGACAGCCACTGAGATCCAGAAGATGGTAGCGTCTCCTCGGTCTCTGTAGCTGTTTAGTTGTGTCCGCTTGTTGTTGTAGTGGCAAGCTAGGACCGGTCGCTACTTTCAAATGAAAAGCCCCCCGGCTAAGAACCCAGTTCTAAACTCCAATGGGGTGCAATGTAAAGCTCTTATTTTGAAGACAAATTCGTTGTCAGTGTTCAGAGCACAACTTTGAGCTTCGCGTCACGTCACCAAAAGCCTACCTCAGTGGCGGCTTTTGGAAAAGGAGAAAAGCGCCTCAGTTTTAGAAAGACAGACTTGGAGCAAATGTGCCACCTTTTCTATCTAAAAAGGGCTTATGACTCCAGAATGTTTTAATGCCATTTTATCAGTATAAAATCATAAATTGCAGTTATTTTGGCAAACTCAATCGTGACATTACATTTTCGTATCATCCCATGCCTAACAATAAGCAACATTAATACATGACCTTGTGAGTATTGCAAATATACTGCAAGCTACTGTTTACACTGCAATTAATTATGCAGGTGTAGAACAAGCCTTGCTTAGTGTAAAATGTGTGTTACAATGACTTATACATTAAAACACATGCAATACCACCTTTATTTTTGAGTTGAACACATGTCTCAGCCCAGTACACTTCTAACATAGAACAAAGCAGAAGACCATTACTATACATTGGACACTGATGTTGACCAGAACAAAGTTTTATGCATCGTATTATGTGATTTAATGGATGCCAGCCAGCCTTTCAGATGACAGAAGCACAGGCTGTGATCTAGCACACGTTCTCATTCACAGTTTGTTAGTAATGGATATAAATACAGTGCGTTCACTGGGGTTAATTCCTCGGTCAGTCAGATGGTTCATGTGTTTTCATCTGGTCAGATGTGAGGAGCAGATCGAGATCTTGCTCAGGGGGACCTATTTTAAATTTCCCTTCTCCTTAGGGTGTCATGAGACAATTATCAGTACCATGTGTTGAATAAAGGAAGTGGTGCAGATTTTAGATGAAATTAAACTAATTAATCAATCTACATAAAATTAACTGAGAAATATTTTTTGGAAGATTTTTGAGGGACAAAAAAAGCACAAACTTCTACGATCTTTCTGATGTGAGAATTTGTGTTTATATCATTGAGAATATAATTTTTTCTTTGTTATGGACTGTTGGTCTGAAAAAACATTTAACCACTCCAACATTTTTCTGCCTTTTATTACATTGGACACATTTCAGTTTCCAGGCTCTGAGTTGTCTTTCTGATGAAGCCTCCATTTTTACCAGTACAGCTGCCTACACTGGCCTGTATACAGCTTTCACCTCACTGTGTCTGGAACCTGAAATGTCTTTCTAACCACATCTCTGTTTTTTTCACTTAGAAATATAAGTACATCACTGTGAGCTGGGCTTTGAGCTCTATCAGGTGTCATATAATGCACAACAATACTGCAGGTGAAAGATTCCAGTTCACACTGACAGCCACTGCTGCTGTTGTGCTGCTTTTACTGCACAGCCAATAGTGTTAAAGGACAATTCTAAAAATTGTTAGTAGTCAAATATTTTGCTATTGAATCTGTACTAATAAGGAAACACAGCCTCAGATAACAATTTGCACTTATATAGTTATTATCTTTGATCAAGTTTGAAATTCAGCCCCTGGTTATTTCCCTGTTTTATGCAATGTATCAAAAAAGGCTTCATGATCATTTAGTGCTAAAAGTACGGAAGGAACTTTGATCGAGGCAGTCCATTTAACTGTGACTGCAGTGAAGAGCTTAATACAGATCTAATTTTAACTGAGTGCAAGTAACATTTCCACGCTGTATCTTTCAGTAGTACTATCAATGAATTTGCCTATTCATAGTAGGATTTGCATATCTTGGAATGCAAATTACAAGTTAAATTCCCTCTCATTTGTATTTTAACTTGATTCCTTTCTTAAACAGGTGAGGAGAAGAACTTTCTGTCGTCTCCTGAACAATTTCAAAAAAATTCTTAAAAGTAAGATACTGGAATGATCAAGACCTTTTTCCAAAAAAATGGCCCTTAATGTTATGTCCCTTATAAAAAAAAAACTATGTCTTAAAAATCTAGCCTAAGTGTAATGCTGTTTTTCCACTTGCACTTTTGATTGCGCACTGTCAAAACGAGCCATGCCGGTTATGTTTGATGCTTTTCCACTTTCACTCCAGTTTTACTGCACTGAGTTGAGCCGAATCGCAATTGACCTACTCTGGAGTAGGGCCAAGGCGGACCCATCCCACCTCCAAGCATGTGGTGGTGACAACTTGCGACTCCAGCCAACCCGTACTAAGCAGCTACCAGGGGTTTTTGATAACTGACTAACTGTTTCAACGTCTTTTCAAGCAAAATGTAAAACATTTGCTAGTTCCCGCCTCTTGAATATAAGGATTTGCTACAATGGGTTTTAATGGAAATATTATGACTAAAAAAGCAAAACAGCGATTGGCAAGAAAAGGTAAATGGTGTATGTCTGAACACTGTATAACTTTAGTAACTCCAACTACAACATTGTCAAAAGTAAACTGAACACTTGCAAAGCAATATTGCTAACCATTAAAAAACTTACTAAACTATTGAAATAAAACACCTAAAACACAAATTAAAAAACAAATTTCAGCTTGAGGTTATATTTAATTGTGTATTCTGGGCACAGGACAGAAACCTGCAATCATTAGCAGTTAGAAGCTGTGTGATGGGGGGGATGGGACTAGGTGTATAAGTGGAGGGCAGGGTTGGGAACTCAGAGAGGGGGAGAGAGCGTTATATTCTCCCATCCACAAGTCACCCTGTTTGGGAGAAGGGAAACTACTGACTGGCTTCTTTCACCTCTGCTGACCAAGAACAAAAGTATCATTCAGTTAAAAATGGACTGAGGGCACCAATGGTGAGGCCGGCAAGCTCCACCGGCAGAGTGCAAGACCCCTGATGCTCCCCCTCCTTTTCCCCCAAGTCCCAACCTAGTTCATGCAATGAAAGGACCTAGCACAACTAAGATGCAAGCTGCAATGCTCCCTCAGACAGTAAAATAGTTCATGCAGGTAGGATACCAATAAGGAAAACCTCAAAGAGAGTCAGGTAAACTGCACTGAAAAGGACTGTTTGCTTTGTTACTGGCTGCAGGGCCATGTCTTTCCTCTCATCTGCTTTTTTGTGAGAGGCCTGTTTCCATTACAGGTGCCAAAACTCAAGTCCATGTGGGCTGTAGGTAAGAGTCCAATCCAATGTTGTCATATGATTTATTGGAAAATGTGTGGTCCTCCATTACCTTTAGTGATTTAGCCCAAAACTCTCATCCTTTGACAAGGAACTTCCCTGACCTTTGGGCTCTGCTACGCTTACAAAACACTCCCTTAACGCTCTCCATTTCTGCTATACATGTGTGTTTGTATCTGTCGAACACACCTTCCTTCATGTTGTTGGCACAGACTCAGACAAGATTTTTCTCAGCGACTCTATTCGATAACACTGATCCTAAAGACATGATCGCTGCAAACAAATTCAGTGGCAAATGTTTTAGAGAGAAACATTCCTATATGAGATTTTTCCTTTACACATCAGCAGAGCATTGTGGCTGCATTAGCCCTGAGAGAAGGAGTCCTTGCAGCTGCAATATGTCTCACTAATCCATCATGATCCCTAACCCCAGTGCTCCACATACAAAAGACGGAGGGAGTGGGAGAGGACAACTTAAGTTCAAGAGACCAGGAGAACAAATGAGAGTAGGACAGAGAGAGGGACAAACAACCTTTCACATACTTTTCAGAGTTTGAAGTGAATACATTAGGCAGTTCAGTGTTTAAAACCTGTCACGCAGCGTTTGGATAGCCAACTGTGAGACTAGAAGATAGCACAATCTTGAAAACAACATATTGTTTTTCATTTTGGCATACAAAAATCCCAGCAGAGAGGCAGGAACAGCTATCGTTTTGTGAAAATATTGTAACATGTTTTGATTGAGATGCCAGACTACACAGAATAAATTGGGGTTTTTTTTTCCTCCCCAGACTGGTATGTTAGGAGCTTCGGTGGGCCTTGTGTGACATGTCTTGACAGCCTGCTGTATGAATCCACTTCCTCTGGTTGCTTATAACTTCTTAATATAGGTGAATTAAAGAAGCACAATAATAGTTCTGGTGAAGCTAGGTTTGGGCCATCGCTCTTGACAACAAACAATAACATTTTCATTTTTAGGCCACGTGGCAGGAAAACACAGGTTACTTTGACTTGACTAAATGACACCTTTTAAAAAGACCAGCACTTGGGTAAACTTAAAATCCTAATCTCTTTTAAACTCTTTTTTAAAAGAGAGCAAAGTAATTACAAAAAGTCACATTAACTTGCTGTTGTCAATGCTGTTGCAGAGGTGGTTACTTTAGTTTATGATTAACCCAGAGGTTGTGAAACAAACTGAGGAGTTTCTTCATGAGGCAATCATCAACTGTATCTGCACCACCACATGAAGATCTAACCTACACTGTGCACGCCACTTTTTATAAAAATAAAAAAATCGTGTCTTTGCTTTAAGTAGTAGTTAAGTCAGACTTGTCAATCTGTTCATGGCACAAGCTTGACTCCTAATTATTTTGCACTACACATACAGCACTGGGAACAAGGCACTGTTGGCTACAGTCCATGCAGCATTACTCACCCAAATCTGGCCCTATGTGTGACCTCAGCACTCAGTACATTACTTTGTGATTCGGTCACATTGCATTTCACACCCAAACCTTAATAAGGGTAAAATCTCAATGCTATGTCTTAACCAGTTATCCTGCAGCAGGCTGCAATGAAGATTAAAAAGTTTGTTCAGGGGCCAAACTAATATTCTAATCCAATAATTCTATAGCATAGTTTGTGCAGAAGACTTAATGTACGTCCAGTAAAAAAGAATTGCACAACAGAGAGCCACAAACTGTGGAGGTATTCATTTTGCATGCTGGTTAGGCCCCTGATCCATGCAAAAGTAGGGAAATTCTACATCACAAAAATAAGTTTGAAGACAGCCTGCTGCTAGGAAAAAAGGAAATAATTACACTTTGAAGGGAGTGTTGAGGTCTCAAGTAGGATTAAACCAAATCATTAAGTGAAGACAAAACCTCATCGACGTTTACTAGAGCTGAAATCATTTATCGGTAAACAAAATTCTGATAATTGGTCACTTCATCTTTAAATGAGGAAAAAAGGTTTTGCTGCTTTTCTAATTGTACATTGAATATACTGGCTATTGCTGGGAGAAAGGAACTTGTGATGGCATTTCCACTATTTTGACAACTGACAATTATGATCATTATCAACTACTTTGCTACTTAGTTTCTCAATTGATTGTTTGGTCTAGGTTTGAAAGAAAATCACCAATACAATTTCCCATTTCCCACATTGGATTTATCCGAACAACAAAACCAAACCCCCCCCAGTATCTAGTTTACTATCATGTATGTCAAAGAAAAGAATCAGACCTGCACATCTGCACAGAAAAGTAGGTTGAAATGGTGTCGGTTACCAAAATAGTTGCAGTTGAGTTTTCTGTAGATTGATGAATGCACTTTTTTATTTCTCTAAGATAAGTCATAGATTACTAGAAAAAAATTTAATGATAATGTGGAGACTGTAATCATTAATTACAGTCATTCTACTATTCTAACTGCTAAGTGATTTAACATTGTTTCAGAGGAAGGAGTTTCAAGCTATAAAGTTGCACTTGGTAGTTTTGGGGAGGACACAAACTGAAAAACAAACTGACCATAACAGGATAACACAATTTCATACATTTTCACCTGTTAATATGTAGGGGACTCTACCACCTTTCTAGCTTCAAACAGTGTCCTGGGGGGCTTATTTTCCTCTGAGAACAGCTTGTTTATTCAGTTATGGAAAAAAATAAATCATTCTGAGTTTGTATCATTACCCTAATTTTAAATTTCCGAGTTTGAATTTCTTCTCCAAAACTACACAGTGCCCCTTCAAGTTTCTCAATTCACTCTTTAGTATTGACATCATCACAAAGTGAGAATGGTGACCACTACAATATTCAAGAGGGCACACTCAAATTGCCTGTTTATCCAAACAATACAACCCCCAAACTATCCAGCTAACTATGATATATGTCAACGAAAGCATCAGATCTGCACGCTGGACCGCAAAATTGTCAAACTGCCTTAAAAATTATAAGTCAATTACTAAAATGGTTGCTGGTAGGTTTTCTGTAGATTGACTAAAGCACTGATTTGCTCCAACTCTGACAGGAGAGATAGATTTCAGGACAAAACAAATGATAATGTAGAGTAAGTCATCATTAGCTACAGCCCTACACTACAACATGAGCTGATCTAATATTGTTTCGGAGATGGATTCAACTTTCTGACTGCGAGTTGCCTAAGCTTTAAACTTAACTGTGTGTATGTGTGTTTCACCTGATCACTGTAAAGGACCTCGAGAGCTGTGACACCTTAAATACTGACTTTAAACACTTCCTAACATCTTCATCAGGAGATTTTCCCTCTGGTTAGCCATTGTAGCAAGTTCCCCCTGTGATGTTCAATGCCCATGATTCACTTGCGATGTAAACACAGCGAACATCCCCTTAACTCGGGCCTTTTTTGTGTTTGTTTTACAGTCGAGGCGTTTTATAAGTGCACGGGCGTATATATAGGGTGTTATATTTGACAGTGGATGTCAGTGGAAGTACTTACAGGTAGTAGGTGAAAGCACTGAGCCCGGTCGGGACGGTGGTCAGCCCTCTCCCGGAGCAGTCTGCACCCCCATCTTCATCGCAGCTGCATGAGGGCGAACAAACGGCCGCCGACTGCCCTTGACCGGCGGCACCAGGACGAAGGAAACACCACAAACATATCCAGAACAAATCCACACGCATTTTGTTCCTCCTCGTCGGTTCAGGTGAAAAGCGATTTTCAACAAAAAATAAATAAATAAAAGAAGAAGGTAGTGGAGAAGGAGGAGGAGGGTGGAAGGGGGGGTTGTTTTGTGGTTGAACCTATTCCGGACGTCGACTTCTTCTTCTTCTCATGTGGTCGGTCGGTTGGGGCATGAGGAGATGAAGCCTAACCGACGCTTTTTTTCAAAACAAAAAACCTAACGTCCGAGCTGCTCATACATTCACCGACACACACCGAGACACACGGTCCACACGGTCAGCAGCCCGGCGGTGTCTTCGAGCGGGCTACTACCTTGTCGTGAAACATTTTCTCAAAGCCCCCCGTGTGTGTGTGTCGTACGAGTCCATGAAAATAAAAGTAGCAGGGGCTGGCGACAGGAGCGGTAGCCTACCTTGCGTTTTCTTGCGTTTTCGTTGTCCCATTAAGTAACGCCACAACCAAGAAAAAAAAAGCGGTGGCTCTCAATGCGGTTGTCCCGGTTGGTTTGGTGCGGAGGAGGGGTAGTGAAATCTCCAGTTAAACGTACCGGACAGTCATGAACCGTGCTGGGTTTTTTTTTTTTTTTTTTTTTGTTTCCTAACAGGAGCTCACCGTCAGTTTTCAGCCATTCCTCACGCTCCCCTCCTCTGCTCCAGACATCAACAGCACGCTTGTAGCTCGGCAGGCACCCTACCGGACAACCTGCAGCAGTGGGCCCGGCCTGTGCAACACTGAAACCTGCACCACCAACACCACCACCAGCAGCAGCAGCTGCAGGGTCTGCCAAACACACTGCACTCCCACCAGCTACGACTTACAAAGTACAAAAAAGAAAGAAAGAAAGAAAGAAAATCCTGTGAACGCATGCCTGGGAGTCCTGTACAAGTAATGAGCCGGTAATTCCTTGGAAAACAACTACTAACCACTTCTCAACCACAAGAGCCACTTTTTCTTTTTGCTGTTGTGTGCATCAGCAGTGGTGGAAAAAGTAACATAAGAGTTTTTACTTAGTGTAGTGGTGGTGGAGTGTAATTAAATACAATTTACTTGAATACTGTACTTAAAGTGTAATTACTGGGTGAAAAAAGTAGCCAAAAGTAACAGCTGAGTAAAAGTGAAAATAAATAAATAAATAAATCTGGTAAGAAATAGTAGTCTACTCACCTATAAGCTTCAAAAAGTACCAGGGTTAAAGTCTTAAAATATCTATCAGAAGTATTGTACTGGCAATTATAAACAACATAATAAAACAGTTAAACAACAATAAACCCTTTACAGTCTGTACTTATATTTGTATCTCATAAAGATATATATATATTTGTGTACACGTGCACCTTATCCCATGCATGCAGTCTGCAAAGTAACTGGTAACTAAAGTTAACAGATCAATGTAGTGGAATAAAAATTACAATATACACTTAAAGAATAGCAATAAGGCCCAACACAGTGGTTTAGTGTCAGGTGGAGACAGTTTGGGTAAAGGTTAAAGCAAAAAATATCGAAAATAGTTGCTAACTTGAGCAAAAGTCTTAAAGTTTCTGATATTAAATGAACTTCTGTATCAAAAGTAATTTACTGGCAATAAAGACAATAAACAACATACACTCTTGTTGCCTTTATATTCTGTAATTATATTTGTAGCTCATGTATATGTATGTCATGATAGATACATACACATGCACTTTATCCCAACGGTCCTATATTTGTATTCTGTATACTCTGTTTTCGTGTATCTTTATTTATTATTGTATTATCATTATTATTATTATACGTTATTATATACATTCCAAGCAAAAGAATACTTGTACAACCGGAGTGAAAATCAACATCTCGAATAAACATCTTGAATCCTAAATATCAAAAGGCCTATAAGTAAGAGTAAATGATACGTATAATTGATTACATGGTGACTATAGGAGTCCGCGTGAAGGGCTATGACATCTGATAGTCAGCATCTTTCTGATTATCTGAGCCAGTGTTTATTTTTGCCAATAAATTACATCAATTTAAAAATGAACTGCTCTGGCTATAATGCAGCATGCAGTCTACCAAGTAACTAATAAATAAAGTTGTCAAATAAATGTGGAAGAGTAAAAAGCACCATGTGTTCTTAAAGAATAGTAACACAGGTGTTTAGCATCAGTTTGAGTAAACACAACTTTAGTTAAGAATATGCTCATGCACACATTTAATTTGTTAGGTCATTGGATGGGTTTGAGAATTCAACATGTAGTCTGGCCTGATGAGTAATAAGCCCAGTTTAACTCAGTATTGAGCCCCATTTGAAGTTTTGCAGGCGTATTAGCAGCAAACTGTACCTTGGTAATAAAAAAAGAAGTTGCATTGACAGAATATCTGATACCAATTATAAAGTGTGTACCAAAGTTAACAGTACAGAGAGTTGGTAAAATGTTATTTATGTGGCTCATACTGCTGATTTATTTAGTCATCATGCTTTAAACACTGTAATACCTTAAATTCAATTATGTTATATGTTTATAGTGTAAAATCTTTATCTGGGAGGTAACCAGATGCAATAACTGTAATGGAACAAAAGTGCAGAGTACAGTGCCTTCACTTCCATACTGAACATCTCCAACACTGTGGTGAGATGAACTGGGTGGATGATTGACTGGATGGATTCTTCACAAAAGAAGTTCACAGTGTGCAAAGTTCAGTGAAGATCACATTAAGTATGCGCGGATACTGCAGGTGTCTGTGTGTGTTGTGTCAGTGGGAATGACAAGAAATAAAAAAAACAATGAATAGATGACAAATGGTAGATGATGAGTAACAGATAACAGGATAACAATCACTATTAACTGCAAGTGTCTAATAAACACAAGTTTAAAATTGTGTAAAAGTGCACAACCTTAAACCTCAGGTCGGTGATGAAGAGTAAATTAGTTGAAGAATGCTGTACACTTCCTGCCTCAAGGGGGTTGCATATTGTTGTTTTTAGGGTTACCTATTACCTGCTTGTCTGTTTAACCCACAATACACAGCAAAACACTTAAACGGAGGGTTGAATGAATCACCAGCTACCATCAAAGACCTTTGGGCAAGATGACACTGAACCGTGGAACAGCTCAGGCTGAACCAGACAGCTGACTGTGGCGGGTCTAAGCTGCGTTTAACTTTTTGTTGTGTCTTTTTCAAACTTGGGTCAACTCACCAGAAGCTTGTCATAAAGAACAAATAAGCTATCCCTGACCTTTTGAATATGTGAAAACAGGATATTTACATAATACAACCCTTTTCTGTTACATACTCATGTATTTTCATACATTGAAACCACCAAGTAACAAACTAATTGAACTTACATACAAACAAATGTAGGGAAATACACACGCCTACATCTTTACCTTCAGACAAATAAAATGACAAAGTACAAAATGGTTTCAGTGAATAGTACAGCCTTTTACATTCATGGCCTTCCTGTGGAATAATTTGTGGATTCCGACAGCTGAAAGTCCTCATGTAGAGTTGGTTTGGCAGGTCTTGAAGTCCGACATGATGTCTGACAAACAGGTTGATCTGCTGATGTTGCTATACAAAGAGACTGAGCAACCAGTAAAATAATAACCATAGAATAAAGGAAATAAACATGTCAGAGGATAAGCAAATCAGACATAACATTTATATTGTACATATCTTCATAATTATGCTTAGGTATGACTATGGCATGGTCTTTAGTGTCCTTTGCTATACAGATGTTAATTGTTTGCAGACTTGCTATCATGTGATATATGCATATGGCTCCTAAATGTTTCTCTCTTGTTACATTACTTTAGAGCCAGTACCCTGATGCTAGTGCCATTATTAGGGAGCAAAAGAATTGCGATATTTTTGCATTTTCCCTCATATGTGGTTATCAAACATGTAACATAGGCAAGATGTTTTATAGTTTAATATGAAAATTGTTAAATGATTATATGTAACTCTTACCATCTTGTTCTCCATTGTGTTTTGTAAAAAAAAAAAGGTTTTCATATTGCTGCGAACTGAACAACATTAATGCTGATATCATTATTTCTGTCATAAGCCGATGATTTCAGCTGAGTATCATAGCAATTGAGCTCTGTGTGACATCAATCTTTTCCAGTTTTTTTTAAACAGTTGCGCTTTTGAATGGTTTGATTGAGAACAGATTTTTGAGATCATGATCATGGTTATGCACACAGTATGTCCTTTCTGCTGCTAGGGGGCTCTTTCTCAAAACAAAACAAAAGAAAAGATGTGTCTGTGTTGTGTTGTGTGAAGAGCGAGCAAGACCATAGCTACTGAGAGTCAGGTGCAGAGCCAGAACGTCCAGAGGAGTCACATCAGATTCTTCTCTGATCCAGAGTTGTTCACTGACAGGACAAGATCTCTGACGAGAGGACTTTTTACCTTACTTCATGAACATAATGTTATAGAGAGGAGGGAAGGGTAAAAAGAGAGAGAACTGAAGTCTCTGGTGAGTGCTGGGTTTAATGAGAGTTGACCCGAATTCAAACACACAGACACAAACACCCTTGATTTGTGCTGTTGCAAGTTAATATAAGCTTACAGCTGATCTACAGTTAAGTAATGTAGCTGTTTGGGCTGGAAAGACACTACAGGAGTAAACACAAATGATCCTGCGCTCAATCTGGCTTCACTGACGGTGAACACAGCATTAAACAACTACCACTGCTGATTAAAATCTATCCTACGTGATTGAGGCACGAATGTTCAAGGTAATGTTTCAAAGTTTTATTCACCTTATGTAAAGTCTCATTCTTTAAGTGCTGGCTGCAAGCATAAATTGGAACAAACACCACACTGCCAGTATTGAAGGCTTATAACTCTATCCACCACATAGACCTCTGCATTCACTACATGTCATAAACATGTCAGTAACTACCCTTCTTATACCTGACTTCTGTCAGTGATCTTCCTCCTGCCTCCACACCTTTTTACCCCACAAACATTTCCAACATGAATGAAATGTGCATCTTAATATACCTCTTGCAAATTCAATAACAAAGTCACCTGACACGCAGAGCATCTCCACCCTTCACATTGTGGGATAACCATTGGTGCGTGGGGAAAAGGGCAATCAATCGGACAGGGCAAAAGGTGCACTGGGTGTGGCAACTATGTTTGGTATTCCTGTAGCCAGAGGCACATGGTGCACCTGCAGCACATAAAGAAACTGGGATTGGATTACGAGCAATACATTATGAGCGGGGTGGTTTACAGAATGGCATTAATCATGGCCAGTCAAATCAGCCACGGACATTCACTTTAAAATAACTGTTTGCACTACAGCATACACTTTTCTAAAATGAACTTCCCCCCCAAAAAAATAATGTCTTGTTCAGAAGCTGTAGAACTGTATTTGACTTGTGGATATTGTGCAAAATAACCGGGTGAAAATGAATTGAATCACAAAAAGTGTATGAAACCCATGACAGAAATAGTCACACATTATTACACATTATTTGTATTACTTATAAATGGAAATGTAGTGAAAAAAAATAGTTCCCCATTTTGCTGTGGACCCCCCTTTCAAAACCACTTCTACATATGACATTTCCTAGAGCAAAGTTCACCCCAATATCATTCTAACTGCACATGACTCGCCAAGTCACTTGTTTTGCTAACCAGCTTGCCAACAAAGAAATGTTTTGTTGTTGAAGCTACATTATGTAGAAATCAGCATTCTGTGTGATTTGGCACCCCCCACAGTTTCTGAGTGCAATACCACCACCTTAAAATACATATTCCAGGTCTATAACAATTTATCAGATGTAATTTAAGTGCCAACTACAAAGAAAACTCATTATGAAAACTTGTGTCTTGAAGTAAACATGTTTGTAACATTGTGATCCGACCCTCTCACTGAAGTCACATAAAGCAGTAACAAGTGATCGGGGGCGGAGAGGCTGAGACAGAGACATCATTCACCATATTACAAGACATTGTAACATCAAAATAATTGTAAAGCTCTTATTGTAAGGTACTAAAGTTACATAATGTTGCATTGATGAATTTGATCTCATCAGTCTTATTTTACTCCAGTTATGATGTCAAACAGCCATATCTTTCTGTTTTAAGTCATAATCAGTGAGTCGTGACGACACAAAGTAACAACTTAAGTTACAGTGAAGACTTTTGGCCTTTCATGACGTCCCTGTTAGTGAGCAAACAATTTGTGTGTCAGAGCAATGCTGAAGTGAGCTAAATCATTCTTTTGACAAAAGTACGAAATCAAAAGAAAAATACTTTAAGGCTTAAGAGTCAGAAACGAGACTTGTCTTATAAGTAGACATACTTGTGATCTATTTGAGTGAGACGTCAGGCGAAAGGTCAAAACACACTGAATTATCCACAAACTCAAGTTGCAGTCAGCCTTGAGTCCAAGTACAGCCTCAGCATTGTGCTGCATACTCTAAACGAGTGAAATGAACCTACGCAGAAGTCATCAAGTGGGTAGCTTCCGCAGCACTTTGTTGAATAAGTTCCCTGAAACATCCAAAAGGATAAGCAGTTAGGTCTTACATCATAACTGTGACTAAAATCATGTCTGTGTCTATTGACATGAAGGAAAATATGCACTGAGGGGCAGTGTTTCTTTAAATTGACAAGCACTCTGCTATGACCTCATTCAACAAACTCTCATATATTAGAAATATATGAAAGGTATACATGTCTGAGGAGGTTAATGAGTTTGTCCTGGTCTTTGAGGCCAATATGCCCACAAGCCCTAATAAAGGTGCCAAGTCATTAAATATGTGTACCCTGTAGAATTGGATATGATTGTGCTGTGATGTTTCAGCACACAGGTATTAAGCCAGGAGTGTACATTAATTGTTTTAATAGTGACTTTCTCAACACAGTTGTGGGTGTAGTGGAACTCTTATGAAGAGAAACACTACCCCACAGTGGTTAGATTTTCTCAGTGCTCCAAACTATGTTCCATTCACACTCGACGGTCATGAATTTCACCCCCCTGGAGCACTGGAAGAAAAAAAAACTGTGGCTTAATGTATTCCACATGACAGAGGATTAGAGCACGCTGTGTAAGAATTCAAATGTGACACTGGAGTTTAATATCTGTACGATGTGTAACAAATGTCATCTCTGTTGTCAGAAAGGCTCATGTCTGTCTCTAGAAAGAAACAGAAGGAATATGAGAAAGGGACTAAGATGGAAAAGGAGGAATAGAACAGAACAATTTTAAAATAAATGGAAATATTGAACCCCTTAATGATGTAATGAAGTATGACAGTGGATGACATGACTACAAAAAAATGAAGAAAGTGATCCCAATCGTGGAAAGTAACTAAATACACCTTCTTAAGTACTGTACAACTTCGTGTTACTTATCCCTGACTTGGTTGTATCAGCTTTATGATACTTTACTCCTGCTTAATTTGAGAGGGAAATATTGTGCTTTTTTCGCCAATAGATTAGGTTAGTCCACGGGCTTATGCAGAACAAAACTTTGGTTTTCACACAAGCCTAAATTCTTCCTCGGGGTCGAGTTGGACTTCTTTGTCCTGTCGGTCCCATAACTCCAGTGTAAACTTTGAAAAATGTCAGTGATTGTCACTTTGTCTCTTTCTGACAGGATGTTCCTTTTAGCTCTGATGCTCAATAATAAAGGCAAGCTCTGAGGGACAATTCGATGCTAAGGCTAGAACAGTTATTAGCAAGTAAGGGGTAAAGTGACCGTAACGCCAGATGACGCTATCTGTCTGTCCTCAGAGGAGTGTCAGTGGTCACAATGATCACCTTCTTCTAGATGGATGTCTGATGTTCGTCATTCCCAGACTATAATAAAGCTTCTTTTGTCCGACGACCATAGCTGACACAAATAAGGAGCATCTCGGGCAAAAAGGATCACAGAAACAGAGCAGGCTGTGAAGTGAGCTAATGAAAATGAAGTCATTGGCGTTTTCAAGGTAATGAAGCACTTGTCGTTTTGTTCAGACAGCATATATAAATAACCTTGGGCCATTGCTGTGTTTTTGAGGCTGTGAAAGGGAGGCTTTGAGGGCACACACAGTCGCAGCCATTCAAGTCTCAATGTGCTGTTGTGAGTGTCATTTACACAGATTTCATATGGCCCATCTGAGAGCCACTAAATTCACTATAAACCTGCGGTGATGGAGCTAAATGGAAACTGGATCGGGTTGTACTGACTCAGATGGATGAGGCTTGCGGATATGGTGACCTAGAAATGTTAACTATTAAGGCCTACAGCTAACATTCTTATATTAAAGGTTACTCATGGATATAATTCCTCAGCAGCAATGGAGGACAAATTGCTCTAAAGAAGCGTCTAAGTCTTAAGGCCTAAAGCTACCGCTCTCATTAAAAGTTACTCATGGATATAATGCCTCTCCAGCAACAGAGGGCAAATTGTTCCAGGTTTTTAATCAAGAAACGGTTGTTAAAAGTTACTGGAAACACTCTCATGTATTAGTATATACGTTTCAGTTGTCGTTTCTGTGTAAGGGCTCTCGGGGGAAGGAACATTGTGTCACAAATGTTCTGTAAGTTGAGACGTTTTATCCCCAAATTACCCTCTAAAATCTGGCAGAATGCATGTCCGGTAATTGCATCCTTGCATGATCGGCCTATGTGGTCCTGTCATTCATCCTCTCTGTCTGTATAAATGCTCATTGTGATACTGTCCCCTCAAGCTATATTCTTGTACACGAGCGTGGTAGCATCAGCACAGTGCTCACTGTTGTGTCTCACCAGTTGGTGACATATGACTGACATCAAGTATCCACTCAGATGAACAAGATGTGCCTTCATCAGACTGATTTCTGTAAATGATCAGACGTGACAATTCAATCCAGGATGGAGCGTCTGCATCACGAGCCTAAATGTGTCCTCATTTTCAGAGCTGCCATGATCAATCAGTTAATTGATACATTTTCATCTGTTAAATTGACAGCAAGCTATTTTGATAATGGATTAGTCGAGTCTAAATTATCTGTTTCCACCTTCTGAAATGTGAATATTTTCTGGTTTCTTTACTTCTCTACAACAGTAATCTGAATAGCTCAGAGTTGTGGAAAAAAATTATAAATTGGAGAACGTCACCTCGGGCTATGGAAAACACTGCGAGACATTCTTCACCATTTTATAACATTTTATTGACCAAAGAACTAATAGATTAACTGAGGAAGAGATCGACAGATTAATGGAAAATAATTGCTGCAGCCCTACTACTCCCTCAACAGGTAAGGACTGATTAAAGATGATAGGACATCCGTGGACATATAGGATGAACCATATGATGCAACACAATCAGTAGCTTATATAGAGTAATAATAAGTCTGTTATGACAGTTAAATAATACGGCAGCAGCTTTTGATTAATTTCATTCTTGCCAGATCAAATCAACAAACTGGTTCAGATTTTGCCGTTTACACCAGTACAAAATCCCCAAATAGTCAATTTAGGTCTAAGAAAACCAGCAAACATTAATATATCATATCATTTGACACCTATATATATTCAATATTCATAATGCCTTATAACAATATCCTTAACTCCATATAACACGGATGTCTATAATGCGTTATGAACATTAGTATTATGCATTGGGAAATCAAAAATACATGTTAGTGTTCTTGCATTGACGTTTTTTTAAAAAATGTTACTCAAAGCAAACAATGGTCATTTCCAGTAACAGTTTATACTTAATAAGACTGATCATAATGTGACATAAAATAATCATTATATTACACCTACAATCATTTTAATATGATCCTTGCATTAAAAATAAAGCAGTGAGTGACCAGCAGTTAGGAAGTATTGACCTCATAATTCATGAAAAATGTGTTATCGTTGTTATAAAGCATTCTGAATATTTACATATACTTATAACTACAAGCACACTATAACACATTATAAATATGTATCCATTTTGGACATCGGCATCATAATGAGTTATGATTACTATTGTTAATTATCATGAATAGTCATGTTAAGGGTGTTTATACATTTTATTATAAAGTGCTATAGTTGCTTTAGAATGCATTATAAGTATGTTTATAATGTGTTACAATTCTTTTTAGACATGGGCTTCATTGAAAGTATTAGCCAGTGTTAATCACATATAAAAGTAGTAATTTTCTGTCAATTAGCTGATCAATAAATCAACTAAGCTGTCATTGATATTTGTTTTATTTATTTACACTACCTGGCACATTGCTGTTGTTTGAGATGTGTTTCTGTTTTGACAGTTAACTGTGCTTTGAAACAAATCAGCTTTGGCACATTCCCCAGCAATAAAAGATTTACAAGCTAGTATCACTAAAAAATGTTCATAGTATACAACAAGAAAAAATCAGCCGGTTGATGATGAATTAAATGTGGACCTTTTCAGCCACAAAGAGCTTCCCAGTGTGAAACTCTGCCCAAACAGTCCCAAAACACAATAACCGAAAACCCACAGTGACAGGAGAAACATAGAAACACATATTAGCCCATGTGTGTCCAGTAGCTGCAGGCTGTCTTTTGAAAGCATGCTGTCAGATTAATTTTCAGCCTCTCAATCTGAAAGTCCTGCTGATGGCGAGGTTCAGCTTATGCTGCCTGTTCATTGTGGGACTACATTTGCAATTGATGGAGGACCAGAAAACCATGCTGCTTTCCTTTTGTATGCCCACAAAGTCTACTGGGTGTAGACAATGGAAAGGAACAGTGGTATGATTTGAACAGTGCAGGGCGAAGGGGGTGGGGAATGAAAATCAGTTAAAAGGTTGCAAGTTTGTTACATGTTTGGGCCAGAAATTATCGACAAAGCAAATGCCATCTTAGACAGCTGTTTACTATTGATGGGCTGAATTAATTGTAGCAAAAGCCGTCTGATAAACTGGTCTCATTAGGATTCATATTGTGTAAATTAAAATGCCATATCTGAGCTTTTTGGAGTCTCTCGATTGTCAGTGTAAAATATTCCATGGGAAGTCCCTGAAAAAGTATGAGGCAGTGGATACATTACACATTTTTATCCTCTGATAAGAACTGGGGTCTAAAACGTAAAGTTAGCTTGTGGAGTTTTCTTGTAAACAAACAAAATTTTGTTTAAATCGTATCCTTGAAGCCAAACAAACATGCACTTTCTGAAAAAGAAAGAGAAGCTTGTAATCCTATCTCGTTTATGTCCATAATTTCGAGCTTGCAAATTTTTTTTCTACAACTGTTTTGGTGCACTGCTATATTTATTGGGGTGTCAGTGTCGATCTGAGTAACAGTTGATTGTATTCAATTGTGTCGCCACAAACTTCTGCACAACTTGGGGAAAAAAAATCCAAATTTATTGGTCTAGTGGGAACAAAAACTCCACATCACCTACTTTATAATAATGTGGCAAAGCAGCAATCTCCAGGAACTGAGAGATGAAGTCGATGCAGAGGTACCGAAAGCTGCAGTTCCTCGAATGGCCACTTGAGGCTTGAAGTCAATACCCATTAAACCCCATGTTAAATAATCTTGGACCTATAACTAGTGGACACAGCCCTCAAGTCCGAGCCCTGTTTATTCCTATAAAAGCTGGTCAGTGGCGCATGAAGCCAAAAATGCTTAACTTCTTTCACAATGTTAGCTTATGGGAAAAAGTGATTTCAGAGGTGCTTTAGTTACACCGTCTGGCCACTATGAAAATTGGCTTCCTGGGGGCTTGGCTAAAATGCACAAAAAAACCAAAAGCACTTTCAGTTGTCAGACAGTTTTGGTTTGCTATACTACCAGACTGGAAGGGAAGGACAGACAGTGGTGCTTTGGATTAAAAAGCGACCCTGCTAACGTTGCAGTGATGTATTCAGGCTGAGGCAATTAAACCTGAGGTCAAATTGACACCAGTAACGTGAGGGGACATTTGCTTCTATTCATGCGTGAAACAGAAGCTTGAAGCTAGCTTAGCTTCTAGCTAGTTGAGCTAAACTCACATCACCTCTTAACCCCCTTAAGATTAGCAAAAATTGTCAGGGACTGCTAAGATGGTGAAGGCCAGTACCACCCACTTTGAGCTTCATTCTGGCTCATCAGAAATCTGAGGGATGTCACGATGGCTTTGTCCATTACTTTTACAGTAAATGGTGTAGACCAGTTTTAACAACCTGATAAAGTAAAATTATCCAATGTCTCAAAAAAATTAAAGCAAAGAGAAGATCTGCTGTTTCTGGTAATTTACTTATGATACCTACTTTCAGGGCCCTAGGTTGGGAATGAGCGGGGTAGACCAAGAAAATACCTCATTAATATTCTTCAACTAAGCTAAGGAAAAGTCAAACATTACATTCTAACATAATCTGATTAAATGCACTGAAAATGTGACATAACAAGAGTCTACAGCTTTGATAGCAGCCCTATGAGGCTGGAGCTACTTAGGCACAGTGGTGCATGCTAAAATGATCACAATGACAACATTAATATGCTAGTGTTACACATATATGGTGTGTTAGCATAATGAATGTCATCAGTTTTGCAGGTATTTGAACACAAACTGAAGTATTGAACAAACTGAAATTTTAGCCTGATGAGGGCAGTGAATAAAAAAAGATCATGTCACAACTGCTACTTCATTCCATAATTAGCAATAATAAATATTCCATGTCCAGTTACACTTAAAAACAAAGACACCAAAACTACTCAGTCATGTTTAGGAAAAGAAAATAGGTTGAGTTAAAATAATAACTCTCTTCAGAAAAAAATCCAGTGACCGACCCAACTGTCCTCCCCATCTTCCTCCAGGCGCAGATCCTCTGGCTCATCAACATGTTCCTCCTGTGCTGTTGCCATTGTCGAACCCTACTTGTGTTGCATCTTTTACACGCCTAGGCGAGGCAAACATCCGACATCCTCTAGTGGGTTGGCCAGTCTATTACACATTCTATCCTAAGACCTGGCTGGAACACGAATGTCTGTACCAAATTGCACAGCGATCCATCTGATCATTGCTGAGACATTTAATTCAAAACCACAAATTAACCTCATAGTAGTGCTGAAGAAAAGGTCAGAGGATCATCTAAGTCAATTAATGTCCGTTCTGAATTTTATTGCAATCCATTCCGTAAATGTAGAGATATTCCAGTCTGGAATAAAATAGTGGAACAATCAGCTGCCCGACAGATCGACATTGCCATCCGTAGACTAGTGGAGCTTGCATGCATATCTAAATTTGTATTGTCTGCCCTCTAAATGGCACAATCAGGGTTCATTCTGGTGGTAAAATCTGTTGCAGTGTTGACACACTGCTGTGCTGCGATGACACATTTGAGCAGTAAAAGCCCTGCCTCTCAGAACCTCACCTGACCTACCGCAAGTGCATTTAATGGTGCACTTGGTGAACCACATCCTAATGTCACTCTGCAGTGACCCTGACATGCATTGCATAACACAACTCCATCTTGTTTCTCAAATCACCCTATTTCCTTTTTTGTCCTTGCAGAGTTAACCCACTCCCTAGTGAGAAGAAAACAAATGATTTTCTATTAGTTCTCAAGATTCAAATGGTGAGTGTGACTCACTGTGGGCTTATACAACACAAACCTTCATAGTTCTCTAAGCTCTTCTCTCCTATCCTCGCTCCTTCTGTCACTCCTCTCATTCTGTCTTTCTCTCTCCATTTTATTCACCATCGTGCAAAGTCTCAAGGGTAGACTGAATGTCCTCTTCCATTTGGCTGCTATTTTGGTCTCCATGTCAACAAGATATGAGTCACCACACCCTCCAAAAACGTGGACACAATCACTAAAACATGTTACTATTAATACAGCAATCAAGTAAATCGTGTCCTGCGCACGCGTTACCATGCGTCAGTCAGGCTCAATTTGAACATCTGGCCTAATGATGTGAAGATGAATAAAAGTACATGAACATTTGAACAAAACATCGCACTGTAAGCACTTTCTTGTAAAGGAGCTGTTTAAAGATTCTGACTCCTCTGAGCCTATTTTTACATGCTGCTGTTAAAGCACTTTTAGCAAACAAAATATAGGATCACAGACTCCATATGTGTGTGTGTGTGTATGTGTGTGTGTGTCTGCGTGTACGTGTGTGAATTCCTGGCACCATAAATATATTGATTGCGTATGCATTACGTATACAGCATTTGCCTAAAAATATCTATCCATCCATCTATCTATCTATCTATCTATCGGTCTGTCTGTATATTTAAGATGATGCTGAATTTCTACTGGCAAGGAAGAGAGGTAATACAGTCCAGCAAATCCAATTTAGTATAATTAAGAGCATTAAAATGTGTTTGAAGTGGCTAATTTGATATTATTCATCTGCTAATAAGGACCCTGTCACTGTATAATAATATTTCTGGGGACTGAAATGGAGTCTGGAATGTCACTTGATTTGCAAATTGTTCTGACTATGCACAATGTGTCAGCTTGGCCACTTAATGCGATTTAACCTTTATGATAAATATGTTAAGTTAATGATGGCATGGTCTCTCAGCAGTTATCCCTGTCGCCCTGCAGAAGGAAGATGGTTCTGTGGGCAGGGTGGGGCCTTTCTGTGTGGCTTTGCCATGTGTGGGCGACATACAGATAATGCCACATGACAACAGTATAGGGCAGATCTACTATGAATAAGGTCAGGAATGCTCATTGCTGATTTTACACCATGTTTTTATATTTTGAGGCAGCGACTACAAAGTCATTAACTCTTCAATTCAAGATTCAAATTGAAGATTCAAGATTCAGTGTTTATTGTCATATGCACAGTAAAGAAACATGTTCTCAGTTATGCAATGAAATTCTTCTTTTGCTGTCGACAGAATGCCAACAATGAAATAAAGAAATTTATACCATGGTCAGGGGGACTACTCGATTCTGATTGGCTGCAGGGTGTCCATTATCCCTGATATATGGACACCTACTAAGTAGTTCCAGTCAAATTGTCTGTTCACCGATCTAAATTAATGCACTAGTTGGCGTATCAAATCTGAATATTTTATTTCCAACACTGAGTGCAGTCCATCAGTCCATTATCCTCTGAACACCACAGGGTGGCGACTGTACACACAAGCTTCAGAAAGTACACTTCTCCTCTAAACCCACTGATACACGAATAATCTCACATCCTGTTTGCTGTTCAACTCTCTACTTCATGCTGCGGCCACAGTCACGTTACACACGGCCGATCATTTGTTTGTGAAAATCTTGATTATTGATTTGGGGGCAATGACACGACTGGTTAGCTAGCTAGTCTTGTTAGCTAGCATACTGTCAAATTATATTTACTGTTTGTCAACCATATGCTGTGTTGACTTTGAATCTTGCTAACATAACATTAGCTTTCTGGCTGACCACTGAGCGGACTAGAATATCCCCCGTTGCCAAGTCGTATCTATGGTCCATATTATTTACTGGCGGAGTGAACGACGTTTCCGTAGCATAAGAACCTTACAGGAGGGGGAGGGCAATGATGGTTCCAGGTATTAGTCAAGCCCTCAGGCGTTACCAGGGAAAATAAGTTATGGCTTGGGAAAAACTTTATATTTTGATTGCATGAAAATATAAATTAATGGTCTGAATTTCTTTTCTTTGGCAAGTGACCATGGTATAAACTGGATAATGCCCTTCGAGGTGTCCATAATCAGGAGCTGCGCGTCGGCTGGATCTTAGGCCTCTGCGTCATCCATTAACTCCTGATTATGGACACCTCGTCGGGCATTATCCCTTACATATACAACCACATTATACAATATACAAAGCAAAGCACTTTTAAAGCACTATTACACATGGCACATGAGATAAATTAGAAAAAGCAGCAACAACAGTAATAATCATAAAACAATGCAAATCAGAAATCTGTACAATTATGTATGTACAAAAATGTAAACAGTCAGGACAGTTCTGAGGTAGATTAAACTTTTATCTACTGTTTAGGAGTCTGATGGCAGTGAGAAAGAAAGGAAAGAAACGGCTGATAAGGACTCCTCTTCCTCCTCATGTCCACCATCATCTCCTTCGTCCTGTCCGCGTTCAGGGTGAGGTTGCTGTCATCACACAGACTGATACGGAACACAGCGACAGACTGGGGACAAGGTACAGAGGTGATTTACAGCAGTGCAGATGAGGACTATGAATTTGGGGACAGGAAGGCATCCCAGAGGGATGAACAAACCAGAAGTGGTTGTGGAAAGACAAATCAAGACTGCTTTGGTGAGTTTTACTGAATTTTGTTCTGAGCTAAACAGGCAGTTACATCTTAGTTTGGTTAGAGAGAAACTAGAATTCAGAAGACGTATATTTATATTTTTCTGTTTAGAAATGAATATATTTGTAAAAATATTTTACTTTCATGACATTTTGTAAGTTTACTTGTTTACTTACTAGACTAAGTAGAATTGTGGGACAGGAGGACGGGCTAGGGCTTGCTGTTTAGCATGCTAACCTCATGGGACAACTTTGTAATATGTGCAAATTCACTCCAGTAACGTGAGGTGAAATTTGCTTGAACCAGAAGCTTGAAGCTTGAAGTGTTTGACTTATCATTAACACTGACTGAAAAACTTCAGCCATCAGTCATCAGTTTGGTTCAGGGAAAGTTTTGGACAAGTTTTGGAAAGTGAAACTTATTTTATTAGCCAGTCAGATACCTCTCTTGACTGTCCTCCCTTGTCTCCTGTCTATCCCTAACGTTAAAAATGAATAACTGCAACTGGTGACAAGATGGGAGACAAGTCAGAGGCAGAGAAGCTACTTGCATTGTAAAATACCCCAATTATTTCACAATCAGTGGCATGTTTTTCATTCTTTAAATGAAACCAAATGCAAAAATCTTAATTAATTCTTTGTGTGTCAGAGCAGGACACCCACACAAAAGCTGTGGATAGAAAACCCTTGTGTATAACCATTGATACATTTGAAAACAACCATTTTATATGTCTATAGGTGATCTTCATCTTGTACTGTATTCAATTTGCAACACAGAAAACTGGGTTGATTTACTTTTCTGTAGGTTTTATTATCTCTCTTCTACCAAATGAATAACATTACTGGAAGCCATCACAGTAATAAAACAGACAGGAATATACAGTTTAAATATAAACACTGCTGTCCACTGAGATAAAAACCAACAGTCTATAGGAGCCAAAGTTTATAGCCTTGAGTATAGCTGATAGTATTTCCAACCTACCACTCTTGTGCAAAACTAATTAATAATTTCTCAGCCAATGTCCTCCATGAGAGACATCAGAGGGTTGAATCACGTCACTGGATCTCTCTTGCGCACACATTTCTGCCAACACAGTTAAGCAAGGCTTTTCCAAAGACCTCTAGGCATTTGTGTGTTTGATGAGACGCTGTTAATAAAGGAATCATGAAGCAAAGAAATGCAGAAGGACTGACAGGGAATAAATGTGCACGGGCCTTGTAAAATAAGGCATGAGGAGGCAAACATTTAGTTGTTTTTGCAACAGTGTGGCATTTATTAGACTTAGACATATGCTTAATTAACTGCACATTTACAATAAGAGAGCGCATTACATGTCTTAGCCGATATTTCATCACTGCAGCTGTGACCCACAAGGACTGCTCCTCTGTTTTCTTTTCACAAGAGTGCTGGAAGCAGCCTCTCGCAATTCATGACCTGCCTCATGCAACACAAATGTATACACCCACATTTACGCAGTGCCTTACTGTAAGCACGGTTATAAAGTGCTGTTTTTGCCAGATGTGTGTTATTTCTCTTAAGCAGTTTTGGATTTTGACAAAGGCAATGATAAACCTTAATAACACACATATGAGTGAACAAATTAATGAATATTACATAGAATATAGAATATATATGTATATTCCTTTGTTATCACTATACACATGTACAACAAAATTGTGAATGGCTTTCTCTTCAGGTCCGTAAAAAAAATAGTGCAAAGTAAGAAAGGGGAAGTATACCAAATAAGATAAACGATATTGCCAAAAGTATTCACTCACCTGCCTTGACTAGCATATGAACGATTCTTAATCCATAGGGTTTAATATGACGTCGGTCCACCCTTTGCAGCTGTAACAGCTTCAACTCTTCTGGGAAGGATTTCCACAAGGTTGAGGAGTATGTTTATGGGAATTTTTGACCATTCTTCCAGAAGTGAATTTGTGAGATCACACACTGATGTTGGACAGGAAGGCCTGGCTCTCAGTCTCCGCTCTAATTCACCCCAAAGGTATTCTATTGGGTTGAGGTCAGGACTCTGTGCAGGCCAGTCAAGTTCATCCACGCCAAACTCTCTCATCCATGTCTTTATGGACCTTGCTCTGTGCACTGGTGCAGAGTCATGTTGGAACAGGAGGGGCCATCCCCAAACTGTTCCCATAACATTGGGAGCACGGAATTGTCCAACATCTCTTGGTATGCTGAAGCATTCAGAGTTCCTTTCACTGGAACTAAGGGGCCAAGCCCTGAAAAACAACCCCACACCATAATCCCCCATCCACTAAACGTTACACTTGGCACAATGCAGTCAGACAAGTACCTTCCTTCTGGCAACCGCCAAACCCAGACTCGTCCATCAGATTGCCAGATGGAGAAGCGCGATTCGTCGCTCCAGAGAATGCATCTCTAGAGTCCAGTGCCGGCGAGCTTTACACCACTGCATCCAACACTTTGCATTGCATTTGCTGATGTATGGCTTGGATGCAGCTGCTTGGCCATGGAACCCTGTTCCATGAAGTTCTCTATGCACTGTTCTTGAGCTAATCTAAAGGCCACATGAAGTTTGGAGGTCTGTAGCATTGATGACCTCTGAGCACTATGAGCCTCAGCGTCCACTGACCCCATTCCTTCATTTTACGTGACCTACCACTTCCTGGCTGAGTTGCTGTCGTACCCAGTTGCTTCCACTTTGTTATAATACCGCTGACAGTTGACTATGGAATATTTAGGAGAGATAGATAAATTTCACGACTTGACTTGTTGCACAGGTGGCATCCTATCACAGCACCACGCTGGAATTCACTGAGCTCCTGAGAGTGACCCGTTCTTTCACAAATGTTTGTAGAAACAGTCTGCATGCCTAGGTGCTTGCTTTTATACACCTGTGGCCATGGAAATGATTGGAACACCTGATTTCAATAATTTGGATGGGTGAGTGAATATTTTTGGCAGTATAGTGTATATGGTAAAACTATACACATGTATACAGTAAAAAACACTGTAATTGTGCACAACAGAGGTAGTGCAGCTCATGGGTAGAGTCAGCGTTTTGTTATCTGAAGGTCACTGGTTTGATTCCCCTGGTTTGCATGTCAAAGTTTTATTGGACAAGATACTGAAGCCCAAACTGCTCCTGATGTGCTAGCCGGCACCTTGCATGGCAGCCACCGCCATCAGTGTATGAATTACTGGAAGTCACTGTGGACAAAAGTGTCGGCCAAGTGCCGTAAATGTAATGTAAGTGCTGCAAGATAGTGCAAGTATGTCAACCGCTCCTGCAGTTTGTGGATGGTATTGTTTCTTATGTGGGGGTAGATGGAGGTGACAGTTCTGGGGTAGAAGCTGTTTTTCAGTCTGTTGGTGGTGGATCTGATTGTCCTGACCCGTCTGCCTGAAGGCAACGCTTTGAGTAGGGAGTGTCTGGGGTGTGTACGGTCCTTACAAATGCTGCTTGATTGTTTTTTTCAGCCTGGCAGCATAAACAGTGTCCAGTGTAGGAAGCTCTGTCCCAGTGATGTGCTGGGCTGCTTTCACCACATGGTGCAGGTCTTTGTGATGCTCTTGATTGTACTCCTGTGAAAGTTGACAGTTCTGTGGGAGCTGACCCGTTTCAGCTTCCTGAGGAAAAACAGTCTCTGCTGGGTCTTTTGGACAAGATGAGATGTGTTAGAGCTCCATGTCAGCTGCCTTGACAGGGTGACACCAAGGAACTTGAGGTCATTGACACATTCCACCTCATTACCATGTATGTAGAGGGGGAGGTAGTCTCTTCCTTTAGTTCTCCTGAAGTCGATAATCAGCTCCTTTGCCTTGGAAGTGTTAAGGACCAGGTTGTTGTCCTCACACCACTTAGCAAGACGGGTCACCTCAAGCCTGTGCACTGTCTCCTCATTGTCTATAATCAGGCCCACCACAGTTTTGTCGTCAGCAAATTTTGATGGAGTTGGAGGTGTAAATGGGGAAGTCAAGTATGAAGAGTGTGAAGAGCATTGGTCTCAGTACACAGCCTTGTGGGGTGCCTGTGTTTAGGATCAGGGTGGCGGAGATGTGTTTCAAATTCTCACTCGCTGTGGATGATGTGAGAGAAAGTCCATGATCCATGAGCACAGGTGTGAACCAAAGCCCAGGGTCTCGAGCTTTATTGACCAGCTTGTGAGGGATGATGGCAGTAAAAGTAGAGCTGAAGTCCACAAATAGCACCCTCACATAGCAGTTCAGTTCTTCAGATGTGTCAGGGTGCTTTGCAGAGCTGTGTTGATAGCGTCTTCAGTGGAGCGGTTTTCCTGGTAGGCAAACTGATGTGGGTCCAGGTCCGGTGGAATGATGCTCCTGATGTGTAAGAGCACCAGGCTCTCGAAGTACTCCATGATTACAGGTGTTAGAGCAACTGGGCGGTAGTCATTCAAGCACTTTGGAGGTGATTTCCTAGGCACAGGAATGATGGTGGAAGATTTCGGGCAGGATGGAACACTGGCATTTTGTAGGGAGAGGTTGAATATTTTTGTAAACACCACTGTCAGCTGCTAAGCGCATGTCCTCAGTACCTGGCCTTGTACACAGTCCAAGCCTGCTGCCTTATTCCCATTTACCTTCTAAAACATTGCACTCACCTGGTGGCGTTGGAGAACCAGGTTAGACTCTCCAGCTGGTGGGCTGCTGAGTGGGACAGTCACCTCTCTCTGCATGTATAAATGAGCAAAGAATTGGTTGAGGATGTGAGACGGGTTGAAGTCTTCAGTGGGCAGCAAAGTGTTCCCTCTGTAGTCCTTCAGTGCCTTGATACCATCCCACATGCTACGGGGGTTGTTGTCATTGGACCATTCTTTGATGTGCTGTTTGTATTTGTGCTTGGCATCCATAATGCCTCTTTTTAACTTTTTAACTGTGCATCACTGTAGGTCTGTCTGTCATGAGACCTGAATGCTGCATCTGTCTACTTGAACAGTGCCCGCACCGTGCTGTTTATCCAGGGCTTCTGGTTGGGGAACACCTTAACTGTCCCCTCTGCAGAAGTTTATGTGCCCCAGCACAGATGCAGTGTGTTCCTCAAGGTTAGCTTCCTGTGCAAACATGTCCCATTCGGTGCTCTCAAAACAGTCCTGCAGCATTGAGGTGGTTTCCTCAGACCTTCTTCAGGGTCTATCAGCTTGGATGGGAGTGAGGAAAATATGGTCAGACTGTCCGAGAAGTGGAGACGGAGCTGCTTTGAATGCTCCTTGGATATCTGTGTAAACCTGGTCTAGGACATTGTTTCCTCTGGTGGGGAAAATTCACATTTTGCGGGATTTGGGCATGATACGTTTTAAATTTGCATTTGGATTGAAGTCCCCTGCTATTATGATCATGCCATCTGGATGAGCCGTCAGCTGCTTATTAATGATGTCATGTAGCATTTTCAGGACTAGCGTGGCCTTAGCTTGTGGGGGGGATGTATACTGACAGGATAGTTATTATTGTAAATTCCCATCAGGAATCTGAACCTCACTGTTAGCAGCTCCAGGTCCACGCAGCAGAGCTTGTAAACCATGTCCACGTGTGTACCAGCTATAAACAGAGCAGCCGGCTACTTCAATCACCGCATGCGCGACGTTGTGATTCAGCCATGTCTCTGTGATGATGGTCATGCACTTTAGAGCAGTTCTCATTCTTAGCTCATCCACTGTTTGTTAGAGACCTGCAGTTTGTGAGGAACTGGCTGGAGAGAGCTGGTCTAGAGGGGTTAGCCAATAGTCGAGCACGAAATCCGGCTCGCTTTGCCCTCTTCTGTTTCCTCTCCCTCCGTCGTCATTTGCAGGGCCAGTGTTTATTCCGGTGGTTGCTGGGGTGCGTAGGATCTCCGGCAGGATAGAAAAAGTGAAGTCAAAATGAACTCCGACATGGTTATAGCCAATGAGAAGTAACTATGCTCCGTCAAATAAATCTGGTCCACTGCAAGACCAAAAGAAATGATGAAGAGACAAACAAAAACTACGACGTAAAGAGAGAGCTGAGACGCTGCATCTGCACGTGCCGCCATCTGAACTTAACAAGTTAAAGCACAAAACACATGAACATATAGTAATACATTAATGAACACATTGTACACCTACAAACAGAGCGTTAGTTAAGTCGGTTTGAATGCGCAATATGTAATTTCTGCCACTAGGAGTCTCTCTATCAAAACAATTAAAAGTTCAACTATTCTACTATCTTGACCTGCTAGTTGTTTTGCTCATTTGGTGCGTAGAGTTTTAAATTTGTTTTTGCTAAGTGCAGCTGCCTCTGAGGCTTTGAGAACAGTGAAGGTAAACTAAAACAGTAAAGTTATGGGACAGACAGTGAATCTCTCTCCAGTATTGCACAGCCAAATCTTTACAGTAGCCCAGAGTGGACAAAAGAAATGGGAGAGTGGAATAAACAAAGGGGTAGGGTGAGGCTGGGCGAAGCAGATGTTTGCAATCTATAAGCTCACCTCTAGATGTCACTAAATACTACACACTGGACCTTTAGGGTAATATAGAAATATTGATCATTGTCTCTTTAAATTGCTTATCGACATGTTATTGCATGGAACAGTAATCAGTCAGGCCTGTGAGCAGATAGTAAGTGGTCATACATGAGCCCTCTTTATGTGGATTAATGTGAGGAGAAAAATACATTTCCTCGGCTGTTAAATTGAAACAGTGAACAGTGAATCTTACAGCAGATTGCTATACCAAAGAATGATCCCCATATGAGCCACTGAGGAAGAGCTGATAATGATTATGTCTGCCTCAGTGCCAGAAACAAACCCCTAAGACATAATCTGCGGCTCCATTGTTCCTTGTTTCTGTTATATCCCCTGCGGCTCCAATCATTTAGTTTTTTACAGCTGCTAATATTCGTTAATTTTATCTTTTTTTTTTTCTTTTAAGACTTTATCCAAATCAACTGGATTCAGTTGAAAATTAAATTAGTTTAAATCTTAAATCACCACATGGCTGACTTTAGAAAGAAAATATAGTGAAGATGAGGAAGATAAAAGTCTCAACACCCAGACAGCAGATGTAACAAGTTCCCTCGTCCCTAGAACAGGCATCAACAATAGACAGCTGGTGAGCTCGATCTGGCCTGCTAATATTTTTTTGTTACCCAAGCTTTACAGGGTTGTTTCAGGTCTTTGGAATGTGGAAAATTACTGTTCACACTTACAGAAGCTCCAGTAAAACATCTTTACAAATACAATCATAGCAGTCACTTAAAGGAAATTGAAAATATAATAAATTATGAATTACTTTTATTTGATTTAATTTCAGTAAACTACAGTGTTTTCTTACCATTTATTAATTTCATGTATTCTTGAGGACATTGATCACATGGTCACATCTAATGTGTGCATTCTCTGAGCTTCATGTGGCAAATTCAAGTGCTTGCTTTCCAATATGACAATCTTATGTAATAAGTATGTGAATGTACAGGCTTAAAGTCAACCTTCCAAGACCCTGCTACACCACTGGACATGTTTCTCAAAAATGGAGAAGTTGAGTTAGATTGATTCAACTGTTATGATGTAAAAGTGTTATCAGTGTTATCAGCCTTAAACGACTGGAAATGTAGTTAACTGGATCATAACTCATGCACTCCTATGCATTTTTAGAGATAAATTAAACATTTTTTTGAGTTATAATCAAACTGTTCAATGAAACAAGGAATAGTTTATAAGCTATTTTGTATAAACTCCTGTGATATTAATACCACACCCCCTTTATACTATATCTACTGAATTTGAAGCTGGAGCCGGGAGATCGTTAGTTTTATAACTTAGCTTAGCCTTGAAACTGGGAGTATAAGGAGCCTGGCTCCATGTAAACCAGGGAACCAGCGATTTCCACGAAAACAGGATGCTTCTCCTCTTTCTCAGAGCGATTGGTGTGGTGTATCATTCATTCATGAAGATCAAGATTGGTGACTTTTTACCAGAACTTGTATTATTGATTAGGCCACTTAGGTAACACTCCCACAGCCTTGAAAGTGCTGCCAGTGCATCAGTTATATGATGACAAGATCTAATATGTTAATTAGTATTCTTTTCAAACTTGTTTTTTTATGAATGGAGATTGTGCCTCAGTAATGAAGGGAAATAGAATCGGGTCCTAAAATGTTTTCTTAAACTCACAGGAAATTCATGCCGAAATTCTTGTCTCTAAGAATTAAGAAAGAGTCCAGCAGAAGTGCTTTGGATTAACTGTTGACAAAAGATTGCCTTCTGGCTGAGCCCTGAATCAAAACAGACATAAAGGACAAGACTGACGCATCTGTGATTTCATTTATTACTAAGGACATGTATTGTACGCTGGGAGGTCGACAGTGATTTATTTATCTATGGGCCAAGAAGAAGCTCCAACTTTGATATATTTGGAAACACTGGCTCTCTCAAAAAGCAAAGCAACATTGATATGATAAAGATATTTGATGTGTTGGATGGTTCATACAAATGAACATAAACTAAACGTATATGAGCAGTGTTCTGCACAGACTTTTTGAAGGGCAGGGGGCAAAAATACAGCATGTTCTTGCCACTGAAGAGTGCACTTTAGTGCGTATTTTTGGCACCCAAGATGGTATCATGTTTTAACCAGCCAAGGAGCAGTTTAGTGTGTTTTGTTAACCAAGAGGCCACTTTAGCACGCGTTTTGGCTCCCAAGAGGGCACTTTAGTGCACGTTTTTCAACAATTGGGCCACGAGGGGGGAGGGGTGACCGCCCCCCCCGGCAGATGTTAAATCCAGGCAGCGACTTCCGATGTGAACCCGACCTGGACATCAATTCTGAATTTCTGTCTGACCCTGGCCTGGCCTATTGGAAGCCAATGTGTCCCAACCATTGACTATACAAAATAGTGGACAGAGCCAACTGTGACGTCAAGTGGATGGCTGTCGCCATCTTGGCAGTGCTTGACTTTGCCAAACTCCTGGCTAATCAAAAATGGGCAGAGACTGAGCATGGGTGGAGTTGAAGCAAACTGAGTTAGTTAAACAAGCTCTCAATGATGGAAGCTACCAAGCCAGTTAACACTAACAAGCCATCTGTGCTCACACATAAGGATTAGCAAATTTCTCCTCTAGCTGCTGTCTGACTGTTAATGTTAACAGAGTAGCTCATTAGTCCGAAACACCGGCCTCTGTCCCTCCAAACTGGTTTTAGTCCATTGAACCACACAGAAAGACACATTATATGTCCCATATTTGAATTAAAACTATTATTATTGACTAAAACCATTAAAGGAACTGTAGTTCCACCTCTCTGTTAGCTTCAATTTTAAGAGATTGCTGCTTTTGTCCAGGCGCTCAGTTTCCCACCTGTGGTCAAAAGATATGTAGGCCCAGTTGGCATCATACAACTCAACTGGTATGAATGAAGAACGACTTCTGGAAGCTCCAATTTTCAATTTTTGTTTTTCGTTCCGCCATAATCCAATACAAAGAGGTGTGTCTCATTCTATGACCATAGAGAATATTCATCTGATGGTATCACTCTTGCAGAGGGGGTGAGGCACTCAGGCATCATCAAGCAGCTTTCAGTCAAGCTGCTGCTTCTTCACATTGAGAAAAGCTACTTGAGGTGATTCTGGCACCTGATCAGAAAGCCTCCTGGACACTTCACTGCATACAATTTGGAGGAATTCCTGAAAGGATTATATGTTCATCTGGCTTGGGAATGCCTCATGATTACCCAGAAAGAACTGGAAGACCTGATGGTGGAGACGGACGTCTGGACTACCTCATTTAGCCTGCAGCCTCAACAATCTCCAACATCTCCAGAAACTAAGCGGATGGAAGTTCACCAGTAAAAGAACTTCTTGAGGCAGACTAAACATGAAAAAAAGAATTGTTTAGTACAAAAAAAAAAGAATTGTTTAGAAATGAAATCTGTATGTTACTTTTATGAATTCAGAATAAAAAGTACAAGTACAAATAAATTATACATTTACGGATACTTCTGTATATGGTGTATACTAGGGGTTGACCAGTTATCAGCTTGGCCATATGTTGAAGTCAGTATTTAAAAAATGTGCTACTTTGGCTCTGACAAGATGCAGTTACGCAACATGCAAAGTTACCAGTAACTAAATGATCAAATGGAGGTAGTGGTGTAAGGAACAGTATTTACCTCCAAGATGTATTGGAGAGGAAGTGTAAAGTAGCAGTAAATGGAGAGCTCAGGTGAAGTACAAACACCTTAAAACTGGATGGTGACAGCACTCGAGTAAATGAACTTCACTCTATCTAACTTACACTCTATCAGTGCAAAAAGCATAGTAAAAGCGAGGTGTTTTTTCTGCAGCCATTACGCTGCGCATTAAGTATTTACTTCAGAATGTTAAGATAAACAAACGTTGTCTTCTGCCAGTTTAAGTTAATTATCTTCACTACAGTTCCCATGTCATAAAAGCTTGGCTGTGCTTGCTGCTGGTTGTGTGTTGACACACTGTGGAGATGAACCTTGACTTCACAAGGTGAGATGAGCTGCCCAAACACACCTGTTCAGCCTCGCCTGCCACTCCTCTCAAGGACACATCTTTGTGGGTCTCCTCCTTCAACATATCAAGGATTTGAAAGCCGTGCACTTGTGTTAGTACGCTGCGCATAAAGTAAATCTCACAATTTTACATGTGTAGATGGGTGCTGTTTTCAGTGATGTGTTTGTTTAAATGAGGGTTAGAAATTAAACAGAATAAACAATTTCTCTCCATCTCCACCTCCTAATTTGTCAGATATTTTCGAACTCCCTCTCTCACACGCACCTACAGAACCTTTCCTCTCACCCTTATTTCTTGGTACCGTCATTCAACACCTTAGCTCATGCGTCATCCACCTGTTTCTTGGGAAGTCAGCTCACAGACAGTCCATGTCACGATGACATTCCATCCACATCTTGAGGCATAATTAAAAATTAACATATTTTCACACTGTTTTCACACCTTAATATATCAGCAACATTTTATCAATGGACAATCTTCACTTGTGTGTGTGCCATTCAGCTTCAAGTTTCTTACTGATTGCAGCCAGATCTCATGTGATTCACAATCAATCGACAAACAGCTGCTACAGCTGCTACATTCAGGTGCCTGTGAACACCGAGGACAGCATGGACGCTGCAGACACCGTAGATACTGTGGACCCTGTGGACCTACTTCAGGGATGAAGTATAGAAAAACCCTACCTGGCTGCTTTGAAATGACTGAGAAACGCCTTTGAGTCTGTGCTTATAACGAGTGAAAGAAATCTAACATCACCTATGGGGGTGGCGATAAGGTGGCCGCTGAGAAGACACCAGGACGAAATGTGCAGGCTGAGTATGAAACAGACTCTCACCTGAACTGTGAACACCAAAAAAAAAGGTTGGAGACTTCATTAAGACAACAACTTTATGTTGTACTTACTTCCATAAGTTGATTATTGTTACTGGAATCCCTCTTTGCTTCAAAGGAAAGACAAGAACAGATTCAATTTAACAGATGTCGAGAGTCAATAATGTTTCCGATTCAGTGGAAAGCATCCGCCTCACACTGAATAGTTGAACCTTATCGGAAATACTGTATGCTTCTGCACTTTCTTGCTAAGAGATAGATGAGAGGATGACAATGATGTCTGCATGCTAAAGACAAAGCTAAAGCCAGCAGCTTCTTAGTTTCACAAAGGGAAACAGCCAACACTGGTCAGAATAAACACTTCACAGCTTGTTTGTTTAATCGATACAAACCTGGACAGGAAAAGATAAGTCACTACACCCGCCAAGAAATTATTGGAAATTGTAATGTTTGTGTATAGATTAAACAGATCAGATACAACTCACAACCGAACCAATACTGGTACCCAGTGGTACCTTTTTTTGGTACTTTAATGTCTCTGTAATAATAAAAATGTCATTTCAGCATATCATTATATAACAAAATACACAAATACATTTTAAAAAAGCAACAGAGGGCAGCAATTCACTGTTGCAGTTTTCAGTCTGTCTGATCCAACGAAGAAGAAACACCGGCATTTTTGTTATGTTGTCACTACAGCAGTGTTTGGATGCTGTACTATTTTCCCATAAACATTATGCGACTATGAATGACTGGATTCATACTAAGGTTTCAGATATACTAAATTACCTCACAAAGGACTTTTGGATGCAGCCAGAGGTTGTGTTTTGGCTAATGCCATTAAAAATGCTAAGATGACATCGACAGTGAAAAAAGCTCAGTTATCTCCATTAACAACTAAGTGATGATTTACATGAAGATGTCAGTGAAAGTGATGGTTGTTCATGTAAGTCTCCTGTAGCTGCTGCTTCATGGGATCTAGCTTTAAGGCTATTTAAAATGACACACTAGTTGGCTTTTTCTATATATTTTATGTTGCCGTGTTCAGCTTTCAGTTTGCATTAGAAATGTTGCAGCGATTGTTGCCCTGACTCACTGTGACTTGTTGCAGGGGTGACATCTCACTGTCTCTCTTTCTTTTCGTAAGTTTAGTCTAAAGATGCACTCTCAAGATTTTTTATTTTAATTGAACTTGAATCGGCATCTCAGCATCCAGACCTACCTGGTTTGCAGAGTCTTTAATCTTTATACAGAGCCTAACACAATGTTTCCCACCATTTCAGGTCTTAATGCTGAGATACGCTTATCGCCTCCTTGTATGAACCCCAAACTCAACTATAATCTTGTCTTCTCAATCTTAGAAGCGCAAGCAGAAAAAGGGCATTCAGAAAAATATCTAATTATTCCTTTAAACCAAAGCCTAGTGTTCCCACCAGGCTCTGAAATACCAGGATTGAATGTGCAGTTACGGAAAAATAACCTTCAGCAATTACTCTGTTACTCAGGTTTTAACTCGTCATTGGCAGGAAGTGCACAGGTAAAACTATTTTCCCATGAAGAGCCCCCTGGACCGTGAGCCAGTGTGAGCAATACCAGGACCTAATTTATGAGAGAGCCGCAAAGTGCACGTATGGAGTAAGTTATTGTGACTGAGTGAGTTTAGTATAGGACTGTCACTCAAGAGACTGAGGTTTGCATCCTCTTTGGAACATTATTGTAGTGTTCAGTTATCATGTTCCATTTATTTTCAGTTTTCTGCCACTGTGTGGTTAGGTTTAGGGAACAAAAATACTGTTTTGGGTTTGGGTTCAAATAGAACATAACATAAGACAACTTTGCATGAGGAGGTTTTTCCATTTCTTTTTCTTCGAGCAGACATTACAAAAACACGATGGTCCTCCTGGAGCAACATAGATTATGATGTTAAAGGAGCAATGCCAACAAAGCGATGTCAGTCGTGCATCGGATCAATGCTTCACAAATACAGACATCACTTTCTAAAAAAGTGTATATAAAAGTTAACATTCTCTATTTTCATGTACCACATCATCATTGTGTATTAAACAAAGTTAACATTTAATTGGCTGATTAATTACACAAACTGTATTCAAGTGTTCCACTTAATGAGGGTTTGTTTTCATTATTTGACAGGGACAATACATGCGGGCAATTGCTACATCTAAATAATATGCAGTTGGAGTTCTAGCTATTGCTATGTTGTGGTAGCAATGGCTACAGCACTTAAGAGCAATGATGAAAATAACAATTAGGAACAGACTGAAAGGGCAGAATTGAATATCTTTTATATGAGATTGAAATATAGAAATAAACCCAAACAGCTTAAGGTTGTCCTCTAACATGTTTTGTTTCTTTGGCTCAATAGCAGGCACAGGAATAGCTTCAGTGTTATAAATGAAAATACCACACTGTCTAAACTGCAGCGTGTCATACCCAAACAATGTCACTAGACGCCTCTGGCAGTGAAAACACAGTCAACTATTAAATGGGTCCATAATTAACATTAGATTTACTGTAATGTTTGAAAACAAAGACCTTAGGCAGCGGACTAAACGCAGGCATGGAAAGCTCTCCTGTCAGAATGGTATTTGGTGGGATATGGAAGGAATGCTACAAGCCTGGCTCATCAATCATGTTGATAGGAGGTATATATGTGTGTTATGAAACATGTCCGACAACATTTACGTCCACGTTCACCTAACCTAAGTGGAGCGCCTCGATAACGCTCAGCAAACATGAGGGCAGGTCCAACCCAGACACCTGATTAAGGACAGGCGTCCTGGGACTGGGATGTGATCTATGCATGGAACAAATCTGCTTGTTTCAAAGGCTAGTAGTCATCCTGATGTCAAACATTTCAAAGTAGACAATTAATACGGTGTTTGGAGAAGTCCTTCTGCATTCCAAAAATTCTTAAGCTCTTCGGCAACATGAGAAAAAAAATGATTCTCTTTCAGAATTCAGTGTTATTAACAATGGTATCCCTCATTCCTTGTCTTCCTTTCTGCTTGTGTTTTCTCTCCGTCCCTGCCTTCCTCCTCCCCTCAGTGTTATTCTCACCTCCAGCTCCCAAAACTGCAGCCTGGCTGACTCATCACTGGCCTTGCCATTAGGCTCCTGCCAACACTCACTGATTAAATCATAAAGGAAGAGAAAAATGAGAGTTATTGAATATACTGTGGCCCAATGTATGTGTCAGTGATAAATAATGTGTATACAGTAAACAGGGTGATAGATCCTGCACAGGCAGCAGCAGTCAACGGTATATTTAAAGCATATTTGAAAAGTTAAATTCTCCCACGTCTGGCTCATATATAACATGAATAATAGATGTATACAGAGTGGACAGCAGAGCACAAATCGTGAGCATGCGGACGTGAGTTTCAGCAATGTTGTTTTAACAGTGACCATGGAGATTATGACCTCTACACTTAAAGCTGCAATAATTGATTTTTTTTGCCACTAGGGGGCAGACGAATTCCAAACATGCTGATTGACACACAGCCCTAAAATATTACCATCTTACAGAGTACTGCAGGGATGCTGTATTGGGCTAACTAAAAAGTTGCACAGAACAACATAATCTTATTGAGGTCAATTCCTGGCAATAAGTTCTTAATATAATCACAATGTGTTTTCTGATTTGATACCAAATATCTGCTTGCTGTTTCCAAAAAAAAGAAAAAAAAAATCAAAAAGTCTGTTTATGTGTCACATTCCTAACTCGTCAAATACAGATGCTTTTGGATTGTAAATTTGTTCGGTTGCCATCCCAAGGTGTCAGTTTTTGACCAGTTGGGAATGAGACACAAAAATCAACTTGTGTTGTTGGTTCAGTTGGTAGAGTGGGTGTCCCATGTACAGAGGCTTTGTCCTCGCTGCAGCAGCCCTGTCGGCCCTTTGCTGCATGTCACTCCCCCTTTCTCTCATCCTGTTTCCAGTCGTCTTGTCCGCTCTTCTATCAATAAAGGCCATATAAAGGCCAAAAAAATACTTAAAAAAACATCAACTTTTCTAACAAATTGAACCGTCAGTGAAAGTGTATCGAGGACAAACATGAAATCCTCATGCTGATGAACCTTTACCCCCAGATTCCACCTGGCACATCTTCGCCACAACATGGCTGTTGTAGACGATGGTCGTAGTTCCACCAGCCACACCAAGGTGCAGTTCAGCAGCATCTCGGAGGCAGCTCTCCAGTCTGCTCTTCTGAGGATACACGGCGAGTCTCTTTCTGATGCAAGTGGACAGAAGCAACATCAAGATCAGATCAGGCCAGACAGGAAGTCAGACACAGGAACAGCATAGAGCAAAATAAAACATTGTGTGCAGTCTCAGGATGTACAGGAGGGTGGAACAACACCATCTTGCACACACTATGTCACAGGGACATGCCCGGTGGAATAAAGTTGTTAGAGAAATATCACCCAACTCTGCAGCTTCCTTCAGTTTCTTTGTTTATCTGTCTCGTCCCAAACGTTACAGTTCTGGTACCCATTCACTTCTCTCAAAACACTGTCTTCAGGCCACTGTTTTCTGTGACAATGCACTAAAATATTACTATACATTAATTGTCAAACAAGCAAGCAGAGACAGTTAGCAACTAGCTAATGAGCACGGTGGAGCGTGTAGTGGATAATGATGGAGATTTTTTTCTCAGAAGCTGTTGATAACCAAAAACAGAAGAAAAAGATTGAACTTAAATTTAACTCCAACTGAAACTTTTTAATCAAACTTCAAGAAATTGTATTTCAACTTTCACACAAAATGCATGTCAGTGTTTAGTCTCAAGTTTTTAGTTGTCATGGTTAAACAAAGGGGACCCAAAACACAGACACACAGACAGGCAGGTAGCCTAACAAGAGGCAAGCTTTGTTAACATCCAAGTGCAATAAATCCACAAAAATGTGGCAACAAAAGGCAGAAAAAAAACAGGATAAAACCAAGAAAAAAAGCAAACAAAGCACAATCCTAAACAGGAAAGTACAAACCAGAAATAACAAGAGGAATCAGGAACTAAAAGCTGTAAACACATGACAGGAAGGTGAGACAGGGAGACAGAGCAGATGAACTGACAAAGAGAAAGCAGAAGATGAGAATTTAAATATACAGGGGCGATCAACCAGCAGCACACAGGTGAGGAGTGAAAATAGCAGAAAAACAGACAAAGGGAGGAAATGAAAATCAAACCATGACACATGATGACAGTACTTCAAAATAAAACAGGAAATAACTGAACCACAAACTCAAACCATGACATTAATTTGAAGCGAAATGGTAAACAGATTCTACAGCATTCATTCAGTCTCTCCAGAACATTTCAAAATAAGACAAAATAAATTACAAGACAAGTAATAACATTTGACATAAAGTTATTACATATTGTGATACACTGTGATGTTAATAGAGGTTGTGTCTCATGTGAGGTTGTGCTTTTATTCTGGGTATTCCTCTGGTGTTGATGTTATTGTATCTTGGTTATCAAACAAATCATACATTTTTTAGGTCATCTGGAACTTTGATTCTACCTCCTGCTTTAGAAACATCATTATTTCTCCCATTATATGATCTACTAAGCATATAGCTGCAGGGATTTTTTTTTTTTTTACATTTTCGGTACATTTCAGTAAATGTACCTCATCATGACATCTGAATCCCTCAGTCGTGTAAATAGACATTCAGAAACAGTTTACAATCAATTTGTCGACCCTCTCTACTTTTTCCATCGGCCTATCCATTTCATTACGAGGTGTGTGCTGTAAACTAATCCTGTCGTCCGACGATAGAGAGTGAGTGCTGCTCCCTGTAATAAGGCAGGGGAGATGAGTCATCAGCAGAAGTGAGGCTTGGAAATAAGGAATGTGGAGACTGTGGCCTCTGGCTGAGATGAAAAACCTTTGGTTCTGAGGAACAGACACACTCCTGCACAACTAAGGTGACCCACAAAGATCGCTGGATCCCTTGTTGTATCAGTGAGACTCCACTCAGTTACCATAAATCAATACTGTTATAATTCTTCCCAGCTCCAGCGGAGTGATTCACTTTACTAATAAATAAAGCTGCAGACACTTCAGTTTTGAACGCAGCCCTTTGAATTTTAACACACGATTGCTAAAATTCACAGTGCACTCATTTCCTTGAATCCAGTGTTATTACATCTTTTTGATTGTACAGCCATATGTCCAGTACGCTGTGCTAACAACAAGCTACCAGCAGGGTTTGCCACTTGCTGAGCATATGTATGGACACTTAAGGAGGAGATTATGCAACAGGGTTGGTATAAAAGGTTTTGGTGAATGTTTTAATTGTTTCTGCTGTAAAGATTTGTCATCACTGCAACATATTTTTAACTGAGCTCAAGCTGATCATAGCCTCTGTCCTCCATCATTACTCAAACCACAACATTTTCACAGCTAACGCAACAGGACATCTGTGTCATGGTCCTCAACACAGTATCACTTTAGTAAAGTTACTTGATTCTGGTGGCCACAAACAAAGCCAAACAAAGTCAACTTCCTTGACTCAAAGTTTGAAAGCAAAAACATTAAATGATAAGTTCACCCCAACATTAAAATGCAGTCATTATCTCCATGACTTCAAGCTGATGGAAAGTCAGGTGAAGTTTCATTCTCCACATAACCTTTCTGGAGCTTCACAGCAAAACAGTGTTGTGACATTCTCCAAAACAACTGAAAGAGACAGGGACTTAATAAAATAAAAATAAAAACCATGAAAAGATGTCATTTACTGCCTTTTTAAAGCACTAATCTTCACTGTAGCTGCTAAAATAAAAGTATGAACAGGAAGTCTGAAGTATCAAACTTCTTCTGTACTGGAGAATGCTGCAACGTGGTTTTACTGTGAAGAGAAAGGGCTGAGTTGATAATGACTGAATTTTTAATTTCATCCTCTCAGAGAACTTAACTTTGCCCTCAAGTGGGATTAATAGGTACAGTATGAACAATGTCATTAAAATCTAACACGAGAGGCTTATTTTATGCTCCATGGTTCATGTAATTCTTAGACCTTATTTCATCAGCTAAACCAGCTTTACGAGTCATACTTGATAAAACACCATGTACTCTTGAAACCGGTGCACAAATTCAACTTTTATCCTGTTATCATTCTTCTCCTCATTTTGTCTTGTTGAAATGTATAAAATATTCAAGAAACCAATAAGGCCTTTCTTTGTAATAAGCACATCAGAGAAAATTCAGGTAAATTGATCTCTAAGGAGACAGATTTTTTTTTTACATTTACACGCACAAATATACCCCAGAATCTCACGTAGCCTAGCTATTTTCTTTGCACAAGCTGTGAATGAGCGTCCCTGTCATCAACACTATACCTGAATAATTACATGTTCCTGTCCAGTTTCAGTGTTTCACCCATAATTTACAAAAGTCCACCCAAATAAAGAGATTTCTGATATCAGTGCAAGCTGCCAATATCCCATTTGACTAATAAGGAAGAAAAAACATCATTGTGATAGGAGTAAAAAAGCCGTAGGTGGAGTTGTAGGCGAGAAGGTGAGCCACCGATGGCTGTCGAGACAAGGTTTAAAAATTTGTAAGTGTGACTTCACCAGATATTTGGAAACCACAGGGCAATTTCCATGGTGTCTTATCTTATTGCATCCAAAACATGCATTTTAAGCCAAAACAAAACGTTCTTCTCACCAAGACCAAGTGGTTTCTGTGTCTAAACCTAAGCAGATCACAAGCACAGCGAAGTTGCAACATACAATTGAAAATTTAACCAAAACATTTAAATATCTATATCTGATGATATCTGTGGCTTGCAGAAATGTAAGTGGCCAACAAGCGACTGGTTCGCCTAATTTAATAGTTCACACCTAAATGACAATATAATTTATGTTGGTTACAGCTTCACTGACGTCAAAGGAATAGGGCCTAATTGCTCACTCCAAGGACATGAGTGTATTTAAGTAATCTATCATCCTTAAATTGATTATTTGTTAGCTGTTTTTTTTGTCAGGGGCCTCGCCAACTGTAGGTCAAGATACTCATTGATGAAAGAGAACATTCACGTTTACACCACCTGAAACAATTGATGATACATGACTGAGCAGAGACATACCAGTTCACTGACAAAGTCACTCCATTGACTATCTCAATGGAGTGACGTCAGTCCTCGAGCAGCTCTGTGCTCTGTCACACAGCCGCGGCAGCGAACACCGCAGCCAGACCGGCGAATCTAAATAAAAGTGAACTGTTTCTTTTTGTACGCCATGCTGGAAGAATTCATAGCATGTGCGGCATTTTTGACGAATGGACACAATTCAAGTCGTGCGTACGTCGTTTATGAGAATAGGGTGAAATGATAAATGATGAGGAGCCGGGGGTTTGCCCTCCAACCTTCCAACATGATGCTTGACGATTAAGGTAATGTAATAAAGGTTTACTATGAGGATAGACGGGCTGGTGAGTCATAGGTCAGTAGTGGGTGTAAGGTGAGAACATCGGAAAGCCTGAAGCGTTTAGGGAGATAATGAGGCCTTGTGCATCTCCCAAGTGTCCAACATTAAGAGTTATTACTTCCTCTCCTGCTGTAGCTACAAGCACCTTGTTTCATCCACAGCCGCAGTGCTACGGCTCTAATTGCATACACATACGAACATACATACGAGCGAGCAGCGTCTCAAACTGCATTTAGTACTCATTTCCTCTAATTTGAGAACAGGATGATAATCTGTACCGTTTCAGTTAATCACTTACATCTCAGATTTACCCCTCAGAGCTTTTCTAAATCCAGCTCGAAGCAAAGCGTGTCCACGTATTTCACAAATGTTAAATTTTACATATATTTCTCAAGGTTTAGGAAGCTGTCGGTCAGCATGATAAATTTTCTACCGCAACTGTTCAATGTGATGTGATCAAAAGAGAGGCAAAACTTTAACCTTTAAACAGATGAGAGTCAAAACAACCTTCTATGATTTTGATATAATTTCAGCAGTGCAGGCAGGAGTTATACAGCTCAGTCATTAGTCTTGTAGTCATTTTTTCTGTGGCACACAGAAAAGGTCTGTCCGAAAGAAGTAAGGAGAGCACCTTGTTGCAGGTGACCAGACATCCCGTACAGTTTGGGACGCTCCTGATTTATGAGCAGTTGTCCTGAATTACGCAGCGGAGACGTGACTTGGTGACACAGTACTAATGGAAGCGCTAAATAAGTATGTTGAGTGATGCCAAATTGTCATGAATATTAAAAAGGAAGAACCCTCTTCATCATGAAATGATCAATAGGTCCAAATAAATTGGTAAATTAGAATTGTATTTTTACTATTTGAATCCATGAAAATGTTGTGATCAAATCACACATGTCAGCTACAATTCCTGCTTTTAGTGAAAGTGACTTGACTGACGATGAAATGATTAATAGCTTACGTTCTGTTCCATGAAGCGCAGTCATCGTGTTTCTGCCTGTGGTCTACATTCGAGTTCAGTGATCTTAATACATTTAGTTTTTATGCAAACATCCATAACAACTCAAGTAGAAGTAAACTCTTGCACTGTGCCCTACATGAACAGGAAAACGTATTCCCTCTATATCAAGTAGTGCATGCCACCAAAATCCAGTCTCGCTTTGCTTTAAGTGAATGCTTTCATGTGAGGGTTTGGATCCCCCCACCCACCGCCACAAAAAAAGGGGCCCTAAAAACATTTAACACAGGGCTGCAGCCAACTATTATTTATCATTGCCATGCAAACTGTTACTTTTACTGATTATTTTCTTGATTAATTGATTAGTTGTTTAGTTAAAAAATGGGTTAAATCAGTGTTTCCCAAAGCCATCCACGATGTCCTGTAGATGTCTGGTTTTGTCAACAACCTGAGATATTCCGCTTACTGTGATCATGGAGTAAAGCAACAAGAAAATATACAATTTAAGAGGCTGGAATTAGAGAATTGTGCTGTGACTGTTTGTTCTGTTAATGTGATGTTTTTATTTTAAAGACATGTTTGTGTTTCATATTGTCATGAGTGAGATCAATTACAATTTTCCTGCTTCGTAGTGATGTTTTAGTAAATGAGTCAGTTCTATGAGTCTGCTCTTTAATTGGTTGTCTGGGAGCTGTTTAAAAAAATAAATGAATACAAATATAAATACAATAATGATGACAATAATAACATGCACCATCATAAAAACATAGATCAATGTAAATAACATGTACATAACACACAATAGTGTTTTTTTTTGTTTTTTTTTACATCATTTAAAATCTTATACCAAATATAAATTATGTCCATAGGTCAAATTATTGCTAAATTTGGCTGAATTGTAAAAGCCAGAGGTGGCACTAAATGAAGAGCCATTTGGGAGCCAAAGGAGCCAGTGCTTGAGGCCGAGCAGAGCCAAATGAGCTGGCTCACTACAAAGAGCCACAATTCCCATTGCTATTGCAACGGCTGGAAAATAAAGTTTCAATTAAACTCCATTTTATCAACTGTTGCAGCTCTAATCTACATCACTGTTCACATTTGCCCGTTCAGTTTCTGCTGCTCCTACAGCATTTCATTAACCCCACCTTCACGCATTTGTTTAATCTCATTCAGAAAACTTTGCTTGGTCATTTGTTGTTACGCAGCCGTTTATGGTGTCGTTGAAAGCTGCTTCTCCTCTTTTTGATTACTTTTTTTGCTGAATCTCTCTGATAAATATTTAGCAGCATTTTCAACTTGTTTAACCATGAATGGCAGATTCTTACTGTTAAAAAAAGAAAAGAATTTGTCAACATTAAATTTGCATGGTTAGGTTAATTGTGGCATTAAAGGAAGGTGAACAAATGTCGATAAGCCTCACAAATGTAATAATTATACATTTGATTGCTTGCATAGTTGCAGTCAGCTTGAATGGTTCGCCATGAACGGAAAGGTTCCCCGAATCAGCTTCACAGCATGTCATACAAATGCAGCAGAACAAATTAAGAGCAGCTGACAAAAACATCACAGAAAATAAGAGCAGCATTGAATATGAAGGAGGGAAATGTTCCAGGTCTTACAGGATGTTTTGAACTTGTAGGACGAGCTTACAGTACCAGGAGGGATGTGCGTAAACCTGCCATTCATCCTGGCTTTCTTGTAAAACAAGCTTGCAGGAAAAGTTAACAAGACTTACTGAAACAAGTCAGGCTCACTGCTTTATTGTAGTCAGTTCGATATTTTATTGAAGATGCATCCTTTGGCCAAGCTGATGTGCAATATTTATGCAAGACTCATTCAGAAATGTTGCTCACAACTAAAATATGTAAACTGCCATTTGCTTCGACTCTCGCTCCCACTGCGGTTCCTGACAACTTTCAATATTTACATTTTTCTGTGGCATCAAAATGCAGCAGACTTAACAAAAGAAGAATGAATATGGAGAAGAGATGGTGCTTTGGTCTTCAAAAGGAAACAGTTCCTCATCCTTAAAATATCTTAAGTGCTGTCACTTGGAGTCCCTCCATGGAATCTGAACCATTTACAGGCTCTGGCTTGTAATCGTCAAAATGCTACGTGTTGAGGTCAGTGCTGTTTCACAGGTTTGGAATACCTGTCGTGCCATCACTATTTCTTTTTATTGTGTTTTGTGGAGTTACTGTATACGTTACTGTCAGGCTAAAACTAATTTTCAGATGTTCAGTTCATAAAATGTCAGAAAAAAGGAGATTAATTTCCCAGAGCCATCTTGTTATAACCACTCTGCTATTCTGAGTTACCCTTTTTTAACAGAAATAATTCTTTCATAGTCTTTCCATATCCCTCCAGTTGTTTCTTCTTTCCCATGATCCTGATTAATTAATAGTTGCCCTCAATAACACTCAACACCACCAGATGTTTTATCACATGAAAAGCCTACTTTTAAAGGTAAGGGAGCAGGACTTTACGTGTGAAAATTCTGAAGGAAGTGCTATGATTCACTCACGATAGATTAACACGGTGGAAAATACCAAGTAGAATGTCTGACATGACTATCGCTGTATTGATAGACATTATTCTAAATTTAGAACAGGAAGTTAAGAGTTTGTTTTGACTAGGGAACAGGGTAATTATTTGCTCTACTCTGTCTCTGAAAGGCTTGCGTCTGTCATTTGTCCATACAAAAACTGTTCATAATTCTGCATGACGAAAGCCTTGACGGCTTCGCAGTCCTGCCACTCCATGTTAAATTAATCTATCACAGTTATCCAGGAAAGAAGGCAAAAAGAGCTGTAAAGTTCAACTGACAAACAAGAAAAATCTTCCAGATTTTCTTGGCTCTGATAGTCTGTTGGACAAAAAGGGGATGAGGGAGGACAGTGGGCCACAATGAATCAACTTTTTGTTCGGACCACATAAGAATTAACTAGCTAGAGAGCTATTTTTTAACTGTGTATTAAGTGGGTGTCTGGTAATGGGTTGTGTCCTGTTTGTATGTGGTTGGTTTGTTAAACACAAGCCATCAGTGGAGTTAATACAAAAGATTGTGAACTTGGGAAAGTGGCAGCCCGCCCCAGCAGCAGACCAGACAGGAGGCCAAAGAGGTTGGTGTGTTTACTGAGGAGACTACAACTCAATGGCCCATCCGCTATGTGCAACTCAAGCTTTTTTGATCATAGTTGTGCCAAAGGCGACCAGGAGTGGGGCAGGTTGTGCAAGAGACGCAGTTTGATCCGTTATAACGCATAATAGTAATGAACACTTTTTACAGGTACAGGTACAAGGACAGAGTTGTGTTAATGTACTCAAACTTAAAGGAGGTCCAATCTATCGTGCTGCAGCATGAGCTCTCATTGGCAAGTTCATGAGAAGGATTACTGAGTATTTTATATTTCTTTAAAGGTAAGACCAACTTTTATAAGATAATTTATAGTCTTCACTTGTGTTTCTTTCCATCAAACAAAGGTGTCTTTATAAATGTGGACAAAATAAAAATATAGATATTACAATTTAGGTACATTTAACATAAATTATTTAAGAACTAAGTGTTGATGATTTAAAATATAACAAAAAGAGAATTTTGAATCTGAACATTTAGTGATTATGTTTAATGCACTATTAACTTGCCACTAAAAGACGTTTGTAAATATCAGATTGTCAGATTTTGTCCTCTGTAGGAAAACTAAATTTCATGTCAAAATGATGAATGAGTTACTGAGTGGATTTCTGTCTGCACATATGTGACATGAATCACATGTGTCATTGATCCGAGGCATCTTTCAAATCAAGTCCAGCCACTTTTCCTGTGCGCATGGTTTAATATTTTATACCATGTACCACATGTGTAGACACACCCTAATATTGCTTTAATTAGTCAGTTCCTAATCATTGCTCCATCGTCATTCATCCAGTCATTGAAGACATTTGTTTTCGGCTGAGTGGTAATAAAAAGTCAGTCTGTTAATGTGCCCTCCTACCATTCTAGACTATGACTCATATCTAAGCCTCACTGCAGAGAGTTATATGTGATGTGAATACTTATCAAGGCAACAATCCTAAACTTGTTTCCACACGTCAGCCTGGTAGCAACATATCTGTCCTCTATGAGTAAATCAGTGGGACAGGAGCATGTAAACGTTTGCCTCTGATATGTATATTAATAGTTTGTATGATGCTGCGTCACACCACAGCAGCAGAGAGGATGAAGGTTGAGGAAACCTATGTTTTCCTGAATCGCTCTGTGATTTTCCACCTTACTTTTGACAGTCCTGCGAATGTACATGAAGATAACTAGCTGCATTATAGGATCATTAACACAAAGCACACATTCATCCTATGTGGTACTTGTTTACAAAGCAACATTTTCATACTTTTGTGTTTTTGAAACCTGAAAGTTGCTCCGTTATTGAGTGGGTTCTAAGAGGGGAGGGGTGAACGCTAGCTGACCAACTGAAATAACTGTTGTTTGACGTCATGACTTTATTTTTAGAAGGTAATATATGGGTGTGGAAGTGCCTTTTCATGTTAGAATCAAAATACAAACAGATAACATACACACACTGATGCATCCATGTGCACATGGGCAGACAATCACGTGTGCGTGCGTGTGCGAGAGCGAGCAAGAGTGTGTGCGTGCGTGTGTGTGTGTATGCGCTTTTCCTCCAAATACCAGGAAAATGTATATTCACACCTACTGATGAGCTATATTTGTTTGCACGTGTGCTGCAGTGACTCAGAGGGGTTACTATGTTCCTGTGCGCTAGCCGTATAGGAACACATATAAGAGTTAAAATCCGGGCACATTTCGAGTTGCATCAGATGCTGAAAGACTTCTGTCTCTCACCTGTAATATCCTCACAGTGGGTGAGAGTATTAACTGGGATTATCCTGTTGACTGCTGGTTTGTCACTGACATCTAGATCTTCACCAGAGCTCACATGGACATGTGCAATCCAACATGGCAAGAAAAAAACAATGTAATGTCATACACATCATATATCGATATGTTTAACTTCTTTTGTTTAAAAAAATATTACTAAGAATTGCAAGTGGGAGGTTTTATAAATGTTGAAGTAAAAAATGTCATTATTCCATTCTAAATGTATTTCTTTGTGTTCTGCATGCGAGTATCAGTGTTGAGCACCAGTTTTGTAGCAAACATTAAATTTATGATGGTAAAGTCCTTTCTCTTTGGTTATCATGTTTTTATTGCTCAATTAAAATGTGAAATAATGTAAGAATTTTTCAGAACACCAGAATGCACATTTAACAGAGATAACCTAAGATTTTTTCTTGTTTGTGATTACAACAGATTCAATATTGGGTAAAACGGTTTGACATGCACTCTGTTAACATATGCTTCCGATATTAAGCACCATTAATAATTGTGAATCTTTGTTCATTCTTGTGGACTTGTTTGATCAAATAAGACATATGAATGTTTTTATACATTTATTGAAACCAAGTAATTTAATTCTTAGCCCATATGTGAGCCGACATGTAGATTTGATTAAATGTTATTAATGTTATTTTATTTCAGAGGAAGTGTTTTATCGACAAGTTTTTGTGGTCTATGGAAGCCCAGAATACCAATATCAATGAAATTGGAAATGTAATTTGTGTTTTGAATGATGTGTAATAATAACTTCACCTTTTAACATCATATCCATTTTAAAATTATCTATAACATATATTTATATCTTATCTAATCTGAAGCCAATAACAAATTTATTATGGATTTTATAATCCTTTTTGATTACTTTATCAAATCCAACATGTCACTATGTAGGTCACAAAGTAAATCAAATTCAGACATTTAGCTGAGATCTGTAGTCACGCTGTAGTCAGCTCCGGGCTCTGGACAGTTATAAGTGCTCAAATTTGCCAAGCTGCGACGCTAACAAATCTTTAGCACTTTCTTATTTTTCATAAGGCAAAAGATAAACTTGGTGAAAATTCTCTGGTAAGTATTCTCTCCACATGCCTTGTCTGTCCTTGGGCCAAGATCCTTGTTAGAGAAGCAAGCCCTGCTCTCTGACACACCACATCGCAGGTTGACTGTGAAGAGCGACAGAAGAGTGATGAGTCTTCTCTGGTCAAACAGCCTCGCAGATCTTGTCATGTCAGTATGTCCATATTCAATTAGACACCTGCATGCAGAGAGAGTGTTGTCATTACACTGCAATTGATCATGTGGATGTAACTGAATGATAAAAAATACTAAATCAGACTTTTAGAGCTCTTTTCTAGGTTCTCAAAGAGACGTTACAAAGGAAACAACACAACAGAAAAAGAACAGTCATCCATTAGTAAAATGAACAGAAACGCACCAGTCACATATTCCCAGGCGTGAGAGGACGCTGACGTTGTCTGTTCGGCACTTCTCTGAAGACTGAGACTGAAAATAAATCCGTTTGAATTCAATCATCAAATTACTTTTGACCGAGTTCTTAAAATTGTGTATCTGGACATCCCACACAATATCAGTCGCCAGTTTAACAACTTTTCTAAATGGCTTGTGTAATATAATGTCTAATGTATAATGAACTTAAAGACAGAAATGGCAAAATGTTCATGCCTCATGTTATATTAGTAGTCGACTCATTGGTGAGACTAACAAAGGCATTAGGGTTGCTTAGTTTTCTGTTTTGTTGGTTCTTTTGTGAGTTAGGTAAATGTAAATAAATAATAATACTGATCCACAATGTAGTTTCTATATTGACGCAGCAGGACAACAAGTTGGACATTTTTACTAACTTAATGACTCTTTTTGGTATAATTTTCACATTTGTGCTTGTACATTTCTTTGTTTCGCCTGTGGTTATTCTTTGTCTCTCTTTTCTTTACATTAAACACTACAAAAAAATGTATTAAAGCTGCACTTTGCAGATTTGGGGAACACATAAGAAAAGACTGTCTTTGTTTTCATGTCTGAATTGCTATGGAAAAAAAAAAACAATTGTCTGAGTTCATATTGTTACCTAACAGAGTCTGATTATTTTTTCTCCAAAAGTACATAGTGCCCTTTTGATGTCAAATAAACGTCAAGGCTTTATACTGCCGTTAAAACCACTACATGCTTTGGAAAGGCAAGAACACAATTTTTCCATAGACATTTGAGGGTAGATTAATCTTGAAATAAAGCTTCAACATGAAAAAAACAAACAAACAAACAAAAAAACCCCAAAGGATAGATATGAATCAACAAATGAATGAATGAATGAATGAATAAATGAATGAATGAATGGTGGTCTGCGTCTACACATGCATCCGTGTAAAATTTCCACTGAAAATACCAGACAGCGTTTCAGTCAGTAGGGGGAGAAAACACTTCATCCCACTCTCTGTGTCAGAGCTCTCGGTCTTCTCTCTCTGCCTCCTGAGTTTCCCTCCCCCACTGTAGGCAACACCATGAGTCAGAGAATGGCACATTGACATGAGTGGCATGGCCAGCCTAACACAGAGTCAAAGATACAGCCTGGACTTCATTTTCACTGTCCACATTTTTGTGAATATATATTCTTCCTGAGGAGCCTAAATCATCGATTGAACAAACCTTCCAAGCACAACGTAAACTCAGCAACAGATTTACTCTGTGCAGGTACAACCTGGAAACTGCCACTGTCTTCAATCAGAGCCTTGGGGAGTTGGTCAAGGGCACACAATTGAAAGATTTGGAGGACAGGTGAGTGATGTTAGTGGTGATTCTTCCAGTCAGTTCTGAGAATCAAACCAGCATCCGTCTCGGTCACAGAGCTAACACATTAATCATTCAGTCTGCTTCCTGTCTGCCGTCTCTGTGCGTCTGTCAGGAATTAGGGAAGTTGTCAAAGTGCACACATTATTGATTAACGCTAACATTGTAAGAGCAGGTAAACATCTCCTTTAATGAGTGGAATCAAAGTGGACTTGTCAGATACATTTTATAGTACAGAGATATTAATCGAAGGCAAAGTGAGTCAAAAAGTGTAAGTGAATTTAATTCAGTTACAGTATATGTGCCAAATGCCAATCAAAATACAACTCCATCTCCTATAATTATATTTCTATACTACTAATTTGAGAGGGCAAACATATTTTGAGTAACTGGCTGAAACATCTACTATAATCATATCAGAACAAGTTGCATGAATACTGTTAAGGTGCTTAATATACTGTATAAACATTGACATGCTTTTGCACAGTACCATTCCACACCATCCTCCATTTCGTTATTTCTCTTGTCTTATTCATTTTGTGCGCTTGTCACATTTTTGCTGTCCTCATTTCGAGCTGTATGTCTGTTTCTGTGTATGAGCAACGTAAAACTGGAGCCAAATTCCTTGTGCGTGTAAACACACCTGGCTAATGAAGCTTAATCTGATTCTTATCTGCGCAGTTGTAAAAAAGGCAATGCAGAACATACCAGCCGCTTGTGCGATACAACATCCACACAAAGTCTTTTGACTTCAAATCATGAGTTGTATCAATATAGTGTGTGGAGTTCAGTCAACTCGTTAAAATACATTTCTAGACAAACATGGTCACCACGCATTGTTTGAAGGTTTGAAAAGTAAAGCAACATTATGTCATTTTTTTCTCTTCAAATAGCTTCAGAATCATGATGATGGTACGGTGTCTTGTAAAATGGTGAATGGTGTCACTGTCACTTGTCTCTGCACTATGTAACTTGAAACAGAGAGAGGGTCGGATCACAGCGTTATGTTTCCTGCAACATACATGCAAGTTTTCAACACATAACACTGTCATGACGTAGTGAGTAAAGTACTAAAGTAAGATGTGTTTTTATGGTTATGGTTTTTATGGTATTGGTTTTAGATGTTCAAAGTGCTCGGCTAAGTTTGTTTACTTAAACACATGATCTCAACTTACTTAACTTCAACCAGGCACTGTGCCAGGATTTCAGTTTTCGACAGTCTATTTGTCCTCAAGGCAACGTAAAGACAATCATTTTGGCAATAGAAATTAATAGTACATAAACATAAATCTTGGCAGTCTGTAGTACAGTCATCACGTATTTGTAATGCTTGCATGAAATGTGTTTTAAGAGCCATGAAGAGGATGGATGTGCTGAAAAACAGCCAAAAGTAGCCAAAGTTCAACAGTAGTCAGAGTACTCAGATGGTACATATTTCAGATATAAACATCGTATTAATCACCTTATAGAGTTGGCATGCTGGTTGTGTTCACATAGAACCCGTCACTCAACTCTTTGTACCTTACAGTAGTTTCTTTGATGTGTACTCTTGTCTTTAACTTTTGACTCAGCTCAGAGGTGACAGTGATAGTGTTCTCTCCTAAACATAGCTTACCACCAGATTCTGACTATAATAACAACATGCTCTTAACCCCAAGAAAGTGCATCCCAGAGTGTCTCAGGAGTAACAGAGGGCAATGGCCTGGATGCAGCAACTGGAAAAGACAGAGCGTAGGTCAGGTTAGGTCAGGGGCAGGCCGGCATTTAGGCCAAAGACGGTCAGAAAGGGAAAACTGCGGACACCCTCAGCAAGTTAATGCATTCTACATCCATATTTGTTTTGCACTTTTTAGAGAAGTCAAACATCTATGAAATCTTGAATCCTTTATCAACTTAAATGAGACTGGCCGGAGTTCCAAGCAGTAAAAGGTTGAAGACAAAGAAAATGTTTGTAGCATTTAAAGCAATGCAACTTACTTAAAGCTGTATGAAAGGAATAGTTTGTCAATTTGCTAAATACACACATTTGCTTTCTTACCAAGAACCGGTTAAGCTTAGCTTTCACGAAGACCAGAAAGAGCTAGCCTGGCTAACAATCCTCCTACTCCAAGGCTCTCTAATGCATACATTGTACATATGTATGTATGTATATTTGACAAATTTGTACAAGAACCATAGTGTCTTTTGTCAAAAGTCACCGCATGATGGGATCTGACCTGCTGCGACAACCATGAACATGTCCACGGTCTGACCCATGGCTACTCAGTGGTCATTCTGTCATGACTACATAAATGCTCAACAATCATATAATAATTTTTTATCTCAACTACACACCTGTGCAGGCTTTGGACCGTATTTTGCGCAGTTGTGATGCTATCACAGACAGACAAATAAACACCTGGAAATGTATCCAAAATGATTCCATATTAATTCACGTTGCAGTAGGTGTTCCACAAATATGTGCCAGGGGTGTGAAGTATTGATACCAACCCCCAATTTCAATCAACCTCGCTCATACCGGGACCAAGTTCTATGAATAAAAACCAACTGGTGTTTGAGCTCCTCAATGTTTCCCCATGTCCACAGCTAGTTGCTAACATCACCTGTTTGCCATTTAGCGATGAGCAGGTAGTGCACAGCAGGTGCAGATGGTCTTCACTGAAAACAGCTGCCTCCCACAGCTGAAGTCGTTGATTAGAGTGGAGAAAGTGAACCAAAACAGTGAGCTGAAAGATTGTAAAGTGCTCTATAGAGCTGCAAAGGGGATCTATCTCTACAACCAAACCCTTTCATGTAAATCATTTGGTCCATTGTTACCATTATTTATTGATTATCATTCACTCTTGATGTACAAATTTGTTAGCATCTTTTCTAATCATATGGTTACGCTAAAATGTTTCCTCATATTGTCTAATTCTTTTTATTATATAATTTTTATCTATTATTTATTTTTCATGTTTCTCCAAAACATATCAATATAAACAATAAGTGAGCCGAACAAGATGCTGCTGTAAACCAGGTTTCATGTCAGTGAACCACATTTGCTCAAATCTGCCAATATAATGTGGGATAGTCGCAGAGAACGTGCATACCAGTACATGAAATCCAAATGAGGAAGTTGCCATGCCGAAGCATGATAGATGGGATGAATACAACGCCCGGATGCATCCTGAAACCAATCAGAGAGCAAGGGCAGACAAGTAGGGGGAAAAAAAAGTGAGTCACGGTTTCCTATGTCTGCCGTTGCCATATATTAGGGAGTGCATCCTAAATAACGCATGGGCTATAAATAGAAAAATGTGTAAATAGCATCAAACACAAACAAACACAGCCAACATAGACATGTTATGCATTTTAATTGTCCCACCGTTTGAAGTAACTCAAAGTGAATATGTGATTTGTCAATTGATTCTTTTTCTCCCAGGCTATGAATAAAATGCTTTAATTATTGATGCTCTGACGTCAGATGTCCGCTTGAATGTTGTATGTGGTGCAGACCTCTTTCTCCGGGCAAGCTACTTCCCCCACCCCGCTCTCAACCAAACAGCACCCCTCCACCACCACCAGCAGTGCCGCCACCACCCCTTAACCCAGCAGACACCCTCGTGCTCCCCCCCACCCCAGCTGAACATGCTCTACCTGGCATGAGCACGTTGCAGGCAGCCAGCAGACGGGCGACAACCCACTGGAAGGCGTTTAATACACAGATTAAGTCTGTTTCTCTATATTTGCCCCACCTCCCCTCCATCTGCTGCAGTCCTCCCCACCAGAGGCTCGTCTGTGTCATGCCACCGGAGCACTGCTGCGGCGTAGAGCAACTGGTTTCTCTACTAAATTGCATCTCAGCAGCGGAAAGCCTGTGTGGAAACGTCGACCACAGGGTTTTACAGCCAGAACATGTTGTGAAAGTTATTGTTTCTCGCTCTGTTTTTAACAGAAAATTGTGACAGTTGCTGATTTCACCAAGATTAAAACCTCTGGCCCATTCCAGAGTTTCTCTTCCGGCAAAGCAAGCAAAAGTGCTTTAACTTGTCAGAAAAAGAAGGGCTGCAGGATTGATGTTCTTTTCTGTTCGGCTCAATACTGTTCAAGGTTGAGGAAGCCGTAAAGGGAAGAGTACAGGCAAAATTACTCTTGAATTGAATTCAATTTTGCAGATTGAAACCCAGCATACTTTAGATTTAGTTAGCTGATGATTTTCTGTCAAATCAACCCATGTTCTTCTAATAGGGAGACCAATATCAAGAAAAAGGTTTATTTCTGTACATTTTGACTATGATAAACATTCATTAAAAAAAACAAAACACATATATAATTAGGATTAGCGTTGCAAGATCTTGTCTGACCAACAGCCCCAAATCCAAAGATTTTTTTTATTTTATTTTATGTAATATATGACAAGTTCTATATGGTAAAGGCAGTAAATTAAAATCTGCTGGTCACAGAAAATAAATCACATTTATGGTTACCAATTTATTTTCTGTCCTAATCTGTCCAACTAATCTATTAATTGACTAAACATTTAAGCTCTACTGGAACCAGGAACCTGTCTGTGTTCAATATGTTGTTGTTGTAGAGGACTGCATGGTCGCACTGCAACACTAACAGGCCATCACAATCAAGGTAACTCATCCCAAAACGTTTTTGTCCAAATGTCCTTACAATGTCTTGTCCTCTGTCATATAATAAAGGGTGATGACAAACATTAACAATCAACAGGTCTATTGTTGTCACGATTATTGTTGTCACGATTATTATGAGTTGTGAAATGACGTCTGTGGCTGAGATGTATACACTTTGAAATTGTGACTGTTTATGATATATATATAGACACAAGGGTTTTCTATCCATAGGTTATTGTAAATAAACATTGTGATTGGTTCTATAGCAGCACAATTGTAAACATGACAAAAACTGAATGATGCTGTGGGGTGAGGGGGAACTGTGAAACCAGCCCCATTTAATTATTTTTTAGGTTGTTCCAAACATGACATGGCCTGTTTCATGAACACCACCACATGTATTTCCTTCAAGGTGACATCAGGCACATTATGAAAGACGGCAAGGGATGATTCGTTGAGAAGTAACGTGTAGTTTGTCGTGTCTTTCAGCAAAAATATATAATTATAATGGTATAGTCTGACAGCGTCCACCATAGTAGACAAAAATACTGTGAAGTCTGAACCATGATTAAACAAATTTGATGCTATTCAAAAAAACTAAGTATTTTTATTTGTACTCATTGCTGTTACTCTCATCATTAAAAGAATACATAAATCGGACAGCTTATACCAAAATGCCTTTTGTCAGAGAGTTAAAAGCTTGTGTAACTGGTGTCGATCTGTTAGTCTAGAGACGCTCGTGAATGTGATGATAAAAGTCCGTAACTCTCATGTTGAGGATCCATTTATCCTAATTTTATTTGAAATATTCCCAATCAGAGCTGGCAAACTGTCAGCAGAGGCCCTGCGGTGGGTTAAGTTATGAAGCTTTACAGGGTGCTTTGTGTCTGTGCGGTTGCTCAAAAATATTGAAAGTGTTGTTCTGCTTGTGATGGGTGAATCATCGCAGCTCAGATCTGCCAGCCCCGATCCATCACAACAGTATATCCTGCATTAATGAGCTCCTTATCAGCATAAACCTACACTGCTGAGATACAGAGGCATTTGCTCTCTTAACCTGTACATGGTTAGGTCTGCAAGATATTAGAGGATGTTGGTCGGTTGCGCTGCTCTTTGTCTAACTACCAGTATCGAGCAGAGGTGTGACTCACTGCGCTTGCACCATCAAACTGTGCAACTGTTTGTACATTATCAATACAAAACTATCCAAAGGTATCCAAAAAAAAAACCCCTGTTTCACTTAACATGTAATCACAAACCTCCAGACTTAACTTGTACGTTACCCTTTTTTCCAGCACTCTATAAAATGAAAGCTCGTTTTCACTGTTATTATACATAAAGCATTTCATGCTTGATGAGTACCCACCCTAAAGAGTGGAGAGAGACAAATACAGACAGGCATAGCTAGTACTGGCGTATGCCATGGATGTGAAGAGATCCTCTTGAGGAGGCGGAGGAATGGAGGGAGGCAGAGGCACATTGAAGCAGATGCAGCGAAATGTGAGAGGGTGTCAGTGAGACTGGTGATGACGCGCTCATGGCTGCGGAGAGCTGGCGAGGCCGCGGCCCTGCCTCTGACTCACCTCATCCCCACGGGGCCTCCTGGTTGACGTCACTCAGCGTGCACTGTGGCATTTCTCTGCTTCAACTTCTTTGTGAGCAGCAGCCACACTTGAGCCTTTCCCACATCTGAGACACTCTGTGCTTTCGTCTATCTATCTATCTATCTATCTATCTATCTATCTATCTATCTATCTATCTATCTATCTATCTATCTATCTATCTATTGTTCTTTATCTCGATCTATATTTCTGTCTCTTCCTACCTATCTATCTACCTCTCCCTCTGAACTCCCTCCCAGAGATCTATCTGTTGTGCAGTTCTTTGTCTAAGTGCCAGTGTCAAGCGATGGTATGACTCATTGCGCCTCAACCAACAAACACTTAACATTACCAACACAATGTTTCCATGTTAATGCATCTCAAATTTCTTTAATGAGATGGTTTTTTTTTTCAACATTTATTTCCCCCCTAACCAAAGCTTAGCGGGGTGGGGCAGGTGAAAATATAACAACTAACAACATTTATCAAGACTGTTTCTCTTTACAGACAATGGGAAATGATTTAAAAACAAAAATCTTTATCCAGAATGGTGTGATTAATGGAGTGCTTACTTCAGGAGAGCAGTACAAAGAAATACACCGAAGAAACAATACATACTTACATTTTTGTCACAACCTGAAATTGAAAAACTGGCAGAGCAAGAAAAAAGAAAAAACACTGGGGTTTCGACATGAGGGGTGGTTTCAGCAAATGGCATATAGCTCTGCTCACACCTCTTGGTTGGACATGAAGTCTCATTGTCATTTAAAGCGTTAAAGTGGTCTTTATTTCTGATGGCTGTAGTAAAGCATAAACCCTGCAGTGAGAAATCATGGTCACAGGGGCAGCTCGAGTAACAGTTGAGTTTTAATCTGTTTTCAGCCTTTTTATTGTGGGAGGGAACTGTCTGGAACTTTGTGTTATTCATTTAATGTTGCACAAATGAAATTACAGCTTGTCTGAAAATGAATCACTACCGAAACGATGAAGCAGTTAAGCAGAGATTCAGATACTGAAAATCTGCTCTGCACACTGATAGTTCACTGATCAACCACTATGTTAAGTTCTGTATTATGCGTTTAACGACGTGAAGGGCAAAGTCATCTGCATATAAACAAATACGTAAGAGGAGACAAACTACTTAGGGGCCAACCCAGACAGAATCTGGTTTTGCGGAGAAAATGCTACTCCTCCAATTCAACTGAGGTGAGTGTGTTTAGGAGACCCGACTTTCCATCAGCATAAGGGTTAGCAGTAATAATTGATCATTTTTGGGTGATATATCCTCTAATATGTAAAAAGGGGTGGTGACACTCTAAAAATGTGTAAAAAAAAAAATAGAGAAAGAAAGAAAGAAAGAAAGAAAGAAAGAAAGAAAGAAAGAAAGAAAGAAAGAAAGAAAGAAAGAAAGAAAGAAAACAATTTTTATATCTTGTTGCTCTTCTGTTATGATTTATTGAAATAAGATGTGATGTCCAGGAACCAGTCTTCATATATCTACCTACTTGTTATGTGAGTGTGTCTCATATCAAATGTAATGACATATTTAGAATAGAAATTACATCAATTCTCTTCGTAAGATTTTAGTTTTCTGCAGTGTAGTTTGGAAAACAAAAAAAAAGGATCGCTGCATGTGAACATGACTTACTGGTCCAATTTTGGACAACACAAAGTTCTTTGTGGCGCTTACAAGGCATATAAAACCCAGCAGCACTGAGCCAAGATCTCATTGATGTGTCTGGCATGTGACTGACATGAATACTGCAATGAGCTGCTCTCATCTGTTGCTGCCCGGAAGCTATAGCCCTGAACAACACTGACCAAGAGGCGAATGCATCGCTTCCCCCCCCGCTTTGCTGCTGAGGAGAGAGAGAGAGAGGGTGGGGGTGAGGGGAGAGATAGCCAACACAACACTGGCCTCAGTGTAAAGCAGGCATACACCCACAGGTCTATTCCTAGTGCCAAGCAACCATCTAGAGGAATCCAAAAGTGCGTCACCTGTCAAGAATTAACCAGTACACCCTAACTGTCACATGGTCATCTGACACGCCCTCTCACATGCACTCGTTGGTTCTTGTTGCTAAGCACAGACCTGGGGCCAGATTTACAAATGAAAACAAAACCAGGCATAGACCATTTCTCCCACATCAGCTCGTATTTATCAAAGAAGAATATGCGTCATGAATGTCTTTAACTAATGCATACCTCTGACCACAGTTTTATAGAGCCAGTTGCTGGTGGTATACGAAGAATATATATAAGGTTGGAGATGATGCCTCAGAGAGAAACATTGTTCCGATGTTTGCCAGTTTCAGATTGTGTTATCTCTTCAGTCTACACAGTGTTCTCCAAAAATATCACTCAAATTATTTTATGTGATGAATTTGATCACTTTCTACGCTTCAGCTGTTTTATCCTGAATTGTGATAAAGTTGGTAAAGTCTGTTTCTACATGAATTCTTTATCTTTTGGCAAAACATTTATGATGCTGTAGATTCCACATTAGCATGGTAGAATAAAGAGCAACAGAAGTCCACATCAGAAGGTGGCTGGGGTCACTGGATGGGTCAAACACAGTACTTCAACCCAGAAGTTTGAGTTTGAGTCTTGGGTGTGACAAAAATTCAAAGTTAAAATGCATTATGTGACTGAACCGAACTTGGTTAAACTTGTGTATTCTAACCATGACCTTTAGACCATGATCTTTTCCTAAACCTGTTCCATATTTTGGGGACCTAAACCCAACCAGACTGCAACCATTTCATAAAATTACAGTTGAACAAAGGACCTACACACAAGACATTAAGGCAGGAAGGAAAACGTAACGCAAATTGAGCTTTAATTATATGAAACTGTAGTCCATATAACAAGAGCAAGTGCAAAACTCAACAAAGTAAAAACCAGGATAGAAAAAAAGAGGGAAAAAGACTAAGATAGGAAGTGGAAAGTCTCACATGACATATGAGGATAGAATCTACAAGATAAAACAGGAAATGAGTAGGCTGTGACACAGAAACAGGACAAATATGCAAAATGTTTGTCATCAAGCTTCATTTATTAAACAGAATCATGCATATGCACACCTTTGGAAATCAAATGAAAAGATTGCTTATGCATATTTCTGTCTTTTTGCGTACACACATTTATAGCTGTGAATCTAAATGGAGGCTTACGCATCTGCCCCCTTTGTCACAGATAGTAAATACACTCTAACCCATCTTCTCACACAGTACCTAAGTGTTGAGAGCTGCAGGAGGATTACGATGCCACAGGTCCCTGAGGACCCAACACAAATTTTGCAGGAACAGGATGTATTTACTCTAATGCAAGTAAAAGTGGGCAGTCAGCATCATAACCGCAGGATGGAATTTCACGTAAAGTATAAATATAAGAGCACATTGTGCAAGTAAATGTGTCTTCTTCCAGTTAACTATGTGCACCTGAACGTGGTCACTGTGCTGTTTTATATTTTGTCTGACAGTGATAGTAACACTGCAGCTCTCAAGTCTGATCGCTAACATCTGGTTTAATAATCATAATAATAATAATACATTGTATTTGTATAGCGCTTTTCAAGAGACTGAGACACTGCACATGTGAACATAAAAGCAATACACCGGAAAAAACTCATAAAAGCAACACACTACAAACACATCTAAAAACATATATCACATAACATTAACATTAATCACAAGCAGTTCTGAAAAATCTGAGTTTTGATTAAAGGTCCACAAAGCAAAATCCTTGACGATGGTGTGGTTTCAAAACAGAAGGACACTGCTGTTCACATGCAAACATTGTTGAATGCTCATCGCAAATCCAACCTGCACTCAGGTCCTGGATCATGCAATCCATTCATCATGAGAAGACCCAATAAACTAAAGTTCAAACAGCAATATGAGACCTGCAGAATGTCTGATTTGAAAGATGAGCAGAAGCATTTTCTACCTATGAGGAAATCAGGCCTCAGGCTGAATCAACTAAAAAATGCAGTGATGTAGTCCAGATGCGACAACATAAAAAACAAGAAGAGGGTTGAATTTTTTGCCAAAACTGGTGTACAAAATTATAAGTTATGCCCAGCTACCTTTATCATTGTTCTGGGTGACTGACACATTCTCTGACGGTCGGCTGCTTATCACTTTTCACAAACAGAAGGAAGGCCTTTATTCTGAATTGCTTCTCTATTTCATAGTAGGTGTACACGTGCCAGTGGATGTTTTCTTCACTCCACAAGTGTTCATTTTTATCGAATGCCCTAACAAAAACAAGAGATCTGAGACAGTTCTTTTTATTGAACGCTAGTTGTATAGTTTCATAAATGCAATAACATAATATGACTGCAATGGAAAAGCAAAGTTCACCACATGTGAAAACATTAATGAATGCTTTCGAAAGGTTTTTTGATAGGCTAATGTAGACTGTTACCTTTGTTATAAAGCCCAACAAAGTTTGACGTCTATTCAAGTTTAGAGGGGCTGATTGTTGGTTAACAGGGTACAGTTGAAACAATTTAAGTAAGTCAACGGAAAATATTTGAATTCTGTGCGATTTCTCCGCCACTGCTAATCATTTTTGCAGTTATCCTGAACCTATGCCACTGTCTGAACCTTGCAAACAATTTGCTACATTTTGAATCATTTGAACTACCTGATTCTAAGATTAACTGTACTTATGTGTTAACTTTCACACTCATGTTGATAAATGTCTCGTAACATTTTCTTGAATATTTGAGCAGCTGCTGATGCTCATATGGCCTGAAACATGGAACAGAGCCAAATCCAGTAACCCCACACATCATTTTTTAACATTACATTCCGTTTAGCTGCTCGGCCAGAAAATGACCAAAACGCTGAATGGATCACAGCGTCTGACGTACAGATTGAGCATTGACACGGTTCTGTGTTTATACTGTCACGGCAAAATCCACAAGCCAACAGGGCTCCCACTGATAACCGTAACACAAGACTAGGAAGTTATCCATTAAAGACTGGAGTGAACGTGTCTTGTGCTATAGAGTAATTGACACTCAGACAAACTCTATCATTTTAACCCCAGGGTGACTGTTCGGCGTGTGACCTCAGTTTCATTGTCATTCTGCAGAGTGGTGCTTCTGTAAGAGCCAAATGGACGACTGCTAGGAATATTGAAGGCTTGTAACCAGACAGGCAATTTTCTCCACGGTGGGATAATGGCAGTAAGTGGGGGGGTGGAAAGATTTAGTCATATACTGTACACTTACTTGGAGGGTGGTGATTTTATTCTGCTGCCACCATCCAATATATCGCCTCATTGGTGTTGATTACAGGAAGCTCCTGGTTTTTTTCTAGGTGTCGCCGCCTCACCTCCTACAACCTGATTTGAAGGTAGTTTTTTCATCCCTCCAGTGTAATTTTATCTCTCCCTGATTTTTGTTATGTTACCACCATAGCGGAAACATGGAGGTTACTATTCAGGTAAAGCATTTGCAGAACTGCTTTAAAATGAAACACATTTTGATGCCATGGCTTGAACTGAAAGCAACAGATCATCAGCTTCCATTTCTTTTTCCCACTGGAGCAGAAAGAACATTACATTTCAAGTCTTTACCATGGTTCAAAGCTTTTTGGAGTCATTTCTAAGAATCAGTCAATCAAGTGTGTTTACAGGTATTGGGGAGCACTACTGCATATGTGAAAAATGAAAAAGTAAAAAGTATTTAGTGGCTCCAAAAGAAGCTGCAAATAATCTGCTAAATTACCTCCAGTGAAGTCCCCCTGTGGCTAGATTGCATTTTGGGCAATGTAGGCACCAGATTTTTGGTCAGGCCTTGCACTTCTATAACACTCATTATGGACTCATTATGGACAGTTTAAAAACAAATAATCAAAATCGGTGACAGAACGATTGATATCACTCTTGATTTCTCCGTCCTTTTCAAAACCTGGTCCCTACATTACCCACAATGCAGGTGGGCTACTGAGTGATGTCACCAAAGTCAACTCATACGATTAAATGCAGTTTCCTCTGGAGCCACAAAACATTTACTGCAGCAATCCCCAAAACCTGTAAGTACACTTTAATGTACAAAATTAGTGGTTTAAAACATCGAACAATGATCAACTGAATGTGAGGAAATAACAGTGTTGACATTGTCTAGGGCGGCTGTAGCTCAGTGGGTAGAGCAGGTCAACTAGTGATCGAAAGGTCAAATCCCGGCTCCGGGCAAGGCTGAGCTGCATGTCGAAGTGTCCTTGAGCTGAACCCCACATCACCCTCAGTGAGGGCCCTGCGATGAGCTCGCCCTGAGACAAAGCTGGGATTGGCATCCAGCAGCAACACCCCGCGACCCCATGGAAAGGGATAAGCGGTTACGGACAATGACATGACATGACATTGTCTATGACATCTGTGGATTGTATAACAGGGTTTTCTATTGAAGCACAAAAGAACAGCTAAGCCTTGGTCAGTTTGTCCTTGGAGAGGTGACAGAGCCTACGTAATACGCTGACCCCTACTTTTTTAGAGTGGCCAGTTCTTACATATTGCATCTTTAACGATCGGATCAAAACTGCGACTAAAACCCTCCCTGCACATTATGTGTGACGTGAAAATATGTCATGTTAGTGACATTTAAAATGTCTGAAGTGTAAATGTGGACCATGTTTCAACCACAATTGAAGATTTTTGGAAATCATATAAAAGGCTCAGCCGAGCTGAGACTCTTGTGGTAGAAGATGGTATTTTTGTACATTTCCAGGACTTCCTCTTGTCCTGGAGGCTGGCTGTAGTTTGTTATCCTGCCAGATAGAAATAAACAGGTGCAAAAATCCAATTGGCTGTTATAGCAGGCAGGAAAGCCAGTGTGTTGTGTCTCCTTCAGTTCGAGACTCTCGAGTAAGTGAGCTGACATCAGGTCACCCTGTTCACCACCTGACACAGCAAGCGGTGCTGTGATGTTGGGTCAGACATAACGAAGAGGCTGCCATCAGCTTAAGCTCCAGGAGATGCTGAACACCTCCGGTTTATTTCTGGCAGCTAAAAGGTGATGAATTTGGGCTGACTCTAAAGAGGTAATTAATGTTTTCAATGTCATATTTTAATCATTTGAACTGAGTTTCAAGTTGAAAGTCAGCAAAACACAGCCGTAGCCCCTGGCTGTGCTATTACCCAACATGGCTGTCTTCTTTCACAGTTGGACCTTCTTCCCATGAGACCTGCAGGCCCTGCGTCAATCACAAAAATTATTCAAAAAGCTTTGACCTCAGAGTTTTTCAGTGAGGAATCTTTTTATAGCAGGCGGAGCAGCAGAGATGGGCGGGGAGTGAGAGTAGGAGGGAGGGAGTAGAGATGTGTCTGTTCTCAGTCTGTTCTCTAACACTGTGAAACTCATACATTCTTCAGTCTGTCGGAGGGGGAGCCACAGGCTGACGCATGACTCTCTCCTCACACCGAGAGTTAATGGTCACAGCGCCTGGCTCGCTTCTCTCCACCAGAGATGGAGAAAAAAAACAAAACGCTTCAGTCGGGTAGATGAATATCCAGAGGTAGTGCATAGTCATTCATTGTTTGGGGGGGGGGGGGGGACAATTGAGTTATTGCTTAATGCTTTAGCCCACAGCGGATTTCTCTTCTCCTTTCAGCTGTCACATTTTTTGCCTTGTCGTTTCTTCTGCATCAGGTTTTTTTTTTTCTTTTTGTTAGTTTAACATGCGACTGCTCTTAAAGATTGCAGAATTTACCGTCACACATGAATTGTTTTTGAAAACCCAGCATTTACAGAATGTTCTGAAACTACAGAGAATCACATCAACAATCAAATGAAACTACACACATTTTTAGACCGACAAACATTATTTTCATTATTTATTAATTAGAATCAAGATTATTATTTTTTTTTTAGCAATGCAATTGTTCAGTCCATTAAATGTCAAGCTAGAATTACCTGCCTGTGTTACATGCACCAGTCAAAGAGCTGTTCCTGACCTATGGCATTGAAAAATGGCCAGAACAAACACAAATTATCATATGAATTGATGTATAATGGCCGAAAATGGGTTTTCAGAGGTCACAGTGACCTTAACTTTTGACCTACAAAATATAATTATAATATAATCAGTTCATCCTTGAGTCCAAGTGGATGTTGGTGCCAAATTTGAAGAAATTCCCTCGAGGTGCTCTTGAGTCATGCTGTTCATAAAATGTGATGGAAAGATGGACAATCAGAAGCCATAATACCACTGGCCACAGCTATCACTGGCATGGAAGCGAAAAAAAGGGGGAAAAAAAGACCCATCTAAGCTTCTCAGGGACCACAATAAGGTCTAGAAATTCATGAGATATTCAGTTTACAGTGATTTATGTGTATGGACACATCTGCACCATGCTCAAGTGCTTGGCCACGGCATATTTGGAAGAGGTCTCCTTCGGCACGGTACAGTTGCTCATGGATGAGAACAAGCACGGGTGTGCAACGTGGACATGAAATATAATCACGGGTACTACGCCGCCTGGCACAGTCAAGAAATCCAGGAATGTGAGAGGGTCGTCTACGACCAAAACGATACAAAATAAGCCACAAAAAAGTCAGTAAAGTCATGATCTCAATCTCTTGATCTCTTGATTCACAGAGAATGTAATGTAATACATTTACTCAATTACTTCACCATGTTGAGCTACATATTCCTGAGTATTTCCATTTTCTGCCACTGTATATTCCACTACATTTTGCGGTCAGTTATTGTATTTTTTACTTGTTACATTAGGTTACTTGTTACTACAGATTGCAAGCTGCACCAGAGCCAAAGTAGTGCAGTTTAAAGTCATTTATTTAATCAGAAATCACTAAAAAATAATAAAACACTGATTCTGATAATTTAAAAAAAAAGTGAATATTGGATCAGATAATCAATAACCAACAACCAAAGAAATTATAAGATAGTATAAGGTATATACATACATTTACATGTACCTTTACTTTTGATGGAGGACATTTGTTGCTGGAAAATGACTTTAGATACTGAAGAAGTCCTTCGACATAGGTTGAATATTTGTGTTTCTGTATTTTCACAACATTCATTGCCAAGCTGTTTTCATTGTGTGCTGTACACTCTTTTAGTATCCCTGCAAGTCAAGGCCTTGCTTTCTAACAGCCTACACTGCCCACATACAGCAGGAAAAATGTAGCGATGCACAACAGACCAACATCCCTCATGTGACCTCTTACATAAAGATCGCTAATGAGGGCAAGATATTAAAACCTCATTAATTACTTCTAATGATGACTTCTGAGGAGACTCGAGTTTAATTTTCTCCACCAAGTTTTACGGTTTGCAAGGGCAGTGCTGATGTTTTCACATGTCTTTAATGATATGAACAGCCAGGAAATCCTTAAATTATTGACATTGTTTTGTTCAACCCAGGTTAAAAAGAATATATGAGATGGAGGACAGGGAAGAGAGGTCTGAGGGGCATTGTCCTTTTTTCCTGGTTGTTAAAACAAAATAAGTCCCGTCTCCAATGACCAGAAGTGAGGTTATGAAATGTCTTATCAAAAGGTATTTAGTTTGACATGATTCATATTTGAGCTGTGACCAGAATCTTTTTTTTTTTTTTTTTCTTTGATATGCTGGCTAGATTACTTACCTTTTTGGTTGACTATGTAATTTGTGTACTGATTATTTTTTGTTTAAGTGTTTAAGCACTACTAAAACCTTATTTGTATCCATTAGTGATATCATAATTCTTCTCACCTGGTGTTGTCTACTTCAAGTTGTTCACAACAAGCTTTTGCCATTAAAATCAAGTCTTGTTGTTGTGGTGTTTTGTTTTCGTTAGCGAGCAGCCAGAAAGAATCTCATAGACTGATAAAAGAGACTAGACATTCCAGATGGATTAAAAAGACAATTTGGGTAATTTGGTGCGATAATCATCTGTTTCCCTGAGATATAAAATTAATCACCTAATTTTATTCATTTGCCATAAAATGGTGAAAAATGGCTGTTGAAATCTCCTGAAGACTGGTTAATGATTTCACATCGCTCGACACGAGGGGAGTCTTGGTCATCTGGCCTGAAAAATGACTCAAGTTATTAATCGACTGTCAAATTAGTTGCTGAACATTCAATTGCTTCAGCTATGTCAACGCACACTACTGACTGATTAACATCACGTGGGTCCAACCGGTCGGACCCAGATGCAAAAGATCATCACACGAGCACACCAGCGCAAAACACACCAAATTCCAGTAAGATTCAATGTCAGCACCTTATTTTCATCAGTATTTTTGCTGACCTTGAGTGAAACTACTCAGCTTGACCTATACATTGAATTTCCCTCACGTCTGGTTCAAGGCCACACTTCTCTTGGCTTTCTCAACACGAATCCAATTAAATTCCAAAAATAACAAGATTAGAATACAACTGTGATTCACTAATTTAATGTACAAAATTCTGGGTTCAGTCACGTGTTGAAGGTCTTCCGAGACTGTCATTTAATGGAGAGAGGATGGTGTCAACACCGCTGATGCACCTTTACGGGTTTTTCATTATTGCACAGCTTTTAACCATGTGCAGTGTTTGATGCCAGCTAATATTATAACAATTAAAATAAGACCGTAATTGATCCCTCAGTGAGGAAATTCACTTGTTACAGCAGCTCAAGGGTCATGAGCAGGCAGAAAGGTGATGGAATGATGGATATTAAAAAAAAAAAAAAAATGAAACGAGACGAAGCACGACCAAAATAGACTGGCGGAAAAATAAAGTTCAGGTAATAACAGTAAGACTTTATACACCGTATTCAGCTTTCACACCTTTATATATGTCCAACAACGCCAATCAAGAATAATAGTCATAGTTGTATCACACATGTTGCGTACCAATATACCGGAAAAGAATAAGAGTGTAATTATAAGTTGTACTATAATTACATATGGATTGTCCATGATACAAACATGAATAGTACAGGATAGTTGCACAGTATAAATCTGAAGGATAGTGTGTATATTCTTCATGTACAGATTATACAAATTATACATTAGCTCAATATGTGTAACATGATTGAAATTTGATGTTTAAAAATATAATGATATACAGTATGTGCATGAGTTTTATGACACAGTGTCAATATAAATGTGTAATGTGCACACTTGAAATAAAAGCACAAATGGACACTGTCAGAGTAATCCATTACAATGAGGATCTTGCATTGAGAAAGCAAACAAGTGAGTTTTAGCTAAATTTACTTTACAAAAATAATCATTATGCACAAAGTCACTGTGATGCTATTATCGTATATTTACTGTTAGGTCATTATTCATTATTCTTCCATCCATAACAAACCATCATATCGTGTAAATATTGCATAAATCAAAGATATGTAAAATCTTACCTCCTAAAATAATTAAAGCTTGCAAATGTAGTGAAGTAAAAATCTGAACGTTTCCCTCTGAATGATGTTAATTAAACGTTGTTGAAGAGAGACTTTAAACCCATTTTGGAAAACTGGCTGAAATTTTGGCAGGTTGGTTTTTTACTTCTGGTGAATAAGTCTGTCGTTTGCAAAATACTTTATAATTCATTTACCTTACAAATCTATCTGTCATCGCCATGCAATTGTTCAACTGTACTTAACACTGCAACACATTTGGATTTTGACTGACATTTTACAAATATAACAGCTTTAATTGCAACAGTCACATCTGTCATAAAAAAAAAGCAAGAAGCCGTATGCGAGTCACAGGTTGGCCACCCCTCGTTATACCCATTCATAAAGCAATTAGTAAAAATGTGAATGATAGCGTCTTTCACACGCTGCGAACTGAGCATACACCAGCAAGCTGGATTTATCCATCCATCCATCCATCCATTTTCCAAGGAGCCAACAAGACCACATCCACCACCCGCGAAAAGCAGAGATGAAATCCTGTGGCTCCCGAACCAGATCCCCTCTGGCCCCTGGCTGCGCCTAGAAATTCTGTCCATAAAAATAATGAACAGAATCGGTGACAAAGGGCAGCCCTGCCGGAGTTCAACATGCACCGGGAACAGGTCTGACTTACTGCTGGCAATGCGAACCATGCTCCTGCTCCAGTCGTACAGGGACCGTACGGCCCTCAAAAGAGGGCCTCCGACCCCGTACTCCCGGAGCACCTCCCACAGAATGCCACGAGGGACATGGTTGAATGCTTTTCCCCCTTTTCAAATAGGGGGACCACCACCCCGGTCTGCCAGTCCAGAGGCACTGTCCCCGACTGCCATGCAATGTTGCAGAGACGTGTCAACCAAGACAGCCCCACAACATCCAGAGACTTGAGGTACTCAGGGCGGATCTCATCCACCCCCGGTGCTTTGCCACTGAGGAGCTTCCTGACTACCTCAGTGACTTCGGCTTGGGTGATGAATGAGTCAACTTCTGAGTCCTCAGCCTCTGCTTCCTCTATGGAAGACATGTCAGTGGGATTGAGGAGATCCTCGAAGTATTCCTTCCACCGCCCGACAATGTTCCCAGTGGAGGTCAACAGCTCCCCACCTCCACTGTAAACAGTGTTGGTGGAGGACTGCTTTCCCCTCCTGAGGCGCTGGATGGTTTGCCAGAATTTCCTCGAGGCCGACCGATAGTCCTCCTCCATGGCCTCCCGACCTTTTCCCAGACCCGAGTTTTTGCTTCCGCGACTGCCCGTGCTGCCACTCACTTGGCCTGCCGGTACCCATCAGCTGCTTCAGGAGTCCCCCGGGCCAACCAGGCTCGATAGGACTCCTTCTTCAGCTTGACAGCATCCCTTACTTCCAGAGTCCACCACCGGGTTCGGGGATTGCCGCCACGACAGGCACCGGAGACCTTACGGCCACAGCTCCAGAAGTGGAGAACATGGTCCATTCGGACTCAATGTCCCCAGCCTCTCTTGGGATCAGGTCCAAGCTCTCCCGGAGGTGGGAGTTGAAGACCTCCCTGACAGAGGGTTCTGCCAGAAGTTCCCAGCAGACCCTCGCAATACGTTTTGGTCTGCCAGGTTTGTCCAGCTTCCTCCCCTGCCAGCGGATCCGACTCACCACCAGGTGGTGATCAGTTGACAGCTCAGCCCCTCTCTTTACATGCGGCCGGAGGTCATGTAAAGAGAGGGGCCGGAGGTCAGATGACACGACCACAAAGTCGATCATTGACCTCCGGCCTAGGGTGTCCTGGTGCCACGTGCACATATGGACACCCTTATGCTTGAACATGGTGTTTGTTATGGACAAACTGTGACTGGCACAGAAGTCCAGTAACAAAACACCACTCTGGTTCAGATCAGGGAGGCCGTTCCTCCCAGTCACACTCCTCCAGGTAACACTGTCACTGCCCAAGTGAGCGTTGAACTCCCCCAGTAGAATGACGGAGTCCCCGGTTGGAGCACTCTCCAGTACCCCTCCCAGGGACTCCAAGAAGGCCGGGTACTCTACACTGCTGCGGTACCGCTCAACCTCTCGCACCAGCTCAGGCTCTTTCCCCCCCAGTGACGTGACATTCCATGTCCCCATGGCTAGAGTCACCCTCCGGGGATTGGGTCGCCAGGGCCCCTGCCCACAACCACCACCCAAATCACACCGCACCTGCCCCTTCTGGACCCTCCTGCAAGTGGTGAGCTCACTGGAGGGCGGGCCCACGTCGCTCCTTCGGGCTGCGTCCGGCCGGGTCCCGTGGGCAAAAACCCGGCCACCAGGCACTCGCCTGCGAGCCCCAGCCCCACGTCTGGCTCCAGGGTGGGGCCCCGGTAACGCCAATCCGGGTGACGTACGCATCCTTGATATTATCTCTGTTATTAGGGGTTTTTGAACCGATCTTAGTCTGACCTGTCACCTAGGACCTGTTTGCCTTGTGAGACCCTACCAGGGGAATTAAGCCCAGACAACATAGCTCCTAGGATCAATCAGGTGCTCAAACCCCTCCACCACGATAAGGTGCCGGTTCAACGAGGAGAGCTGGATTCAATGACAAGACGTTGTTACGAATTAAAACAAGGGAAGCTAATATTGAAATGGAAGCCTGACTTCTGTATTTTCGCCCCTGTGTCAAGTGAAGATGTTCATCCTGTGCCTGCAGCTTCGTTAGTAGCACGTTAGATGCTGCCTGCGGTTTCAGAGACATAATTCAACTCCAGTAGCTGTTAGAAACGTACCTGGTTGTCTATGGATTGATCCAAGCCTACAATAATAGCATCGTCTAACAGTATATTTATTGTTATCTGAGGTGACTGTTTCCATGGTGATTGAGAAATTGCCATCAGATAATGTCCGATAACAATAATTTCAAATTACTGATGTTCCTGTCTTATTATCTTCTATTGCGCTGAGCAACAAAGATCACTTGTGTTTTATGTTTTGAGAATTTTAGACCTAAGTGAACATAAGGGAGACAACTTTGAACAAATTTACATGCCATCGCCCACTCAGACACTGGTTACACCGTTAAAAATACATCCTTGTCTGCACAGTGGCTGAGAAAAGAGTGTTACCACATTCAATATGATCCTTTAACCTGATACCTGAGACACTATTTTAAGGTAAAAAAAAAAAAAAAAGAAAAATATCCCAGCCACACATTCCATTTAAATAGCTCTGTATTCCAATAGCAATCACTGTTACAGGGTTTGGTCGGTATCCCATGTCTGTTCTCCTACTGCTCATGCAGTAAACAAAGATGGAAACTCTCTGGTATCCCTGCCCACTTTCTCTAACCAGGACAGAGAACCCCATAAAGAGAGTGTCCTGTGTGCTCATGAACATGCAAAGAGCAGGATCCTCCTGTTATGGCACCTAGACTGGCAATGGCAAAACAGGAAAAGCTACCAATTCCAGTGCTCCCCGTGCCGGCGTTTACTACCAAACAGGCCAAACAATGAAAAACACATGAAGAAAAGAAAGTGGCACAAAGAGCTGCCTCGGGGAAAAAAAAGAGAGAGGAGTCATGCAAGTGTGGTGACATAGAGAGGAGGGAGGGGAATGCTAACTGCAAACGGGAACAGGAACTGAACTAAAATGACAACAAAGCTTACAGCAGGTGTGAGCCACTGGCCTCAAGTAGAAACGAGGAAGTAAGATCACTTCTCTCTCACTCCACCACCCCCAATGCTGTCTTAAGTGACTTCACTTGAGTAAATGTAATATAGTGAGTATCACACTTCTGTTATCAGTAGATGCTGAATAGTGGTCAAGAGATTGTAACAAAACACACACAGTATATATTAATATCACATTACATCCTGTGTGATGGGGTAAAATGGTGCCAGTACAAAAGCCAAATTAAAAATGTCAAGAAGAAAAAAAAAAAAGGAATATCTTCACTTCAAAAAGTTGGGCATCTCTTGGTGTTTACTCTTCTTTATTTATATGAAAATTGTCACGCATCAGTGGTGAAATGAAGTCGTGAGTAACATTTTCTTACCCGTGCTCACCTTCTGATGTCAACACTGTGATTCAGTAAAGATCATGTGGCAATAAAATAGAAACGCAGTAAAATGTCACGGCATACTCCATCAACAGGAACAGTGATTTGCATCAACTCACATCCACTGATGTCAACAGGGAGAGACATTCAATCTCACGATATGGCATCATTTCATATTAGATTAAAACAGCACATAATTTTAGACACAGTTAAATGTTACTTGCGCCATTTAGTTTCCAAGGTAACAAGAAGGGTATATTTAGAGAGCACTAAACTGAGACAGAAGAAAAAAAAAGTGTTAATAATCTTGATGGAGCAATTACAATTAATCAAAGTCAAATAGTAAAGATGAAAACACCTCATCTGCTTACAGCTGAAGGTGAGAGGATGCTCAAGAACAACCACCCAGCTCATTCAGCACCACTCCTGACACTTGCGTCACTCAGTATTTAGCGCCGTCGCTGATTCACTTGGTACAGTAGAGGTTTCACTTCAGCTTGTCATCAAGGGACCTTCAGGGGAAATACAGACGTCAATGGGAAAAGGTGTTTCATTGTTAAACATGTTCAGCGATTGAGCCACGATAACCTCTGCATGATGTTGAACACTTAACGTTGTCGCTTAAAACAGTATTATAAGGGATCATTACAGGACTCTAGCAAACAAGAGGTGTTTGTAACATAAAACTGTGGTGAGCTTAGATGAATGCACCAAATTGTGAGGCACTTTACAGTCATTTCAAGTACACTATAAAAGACAAAAAGGCAGACAAGACAGAGGTCATTTTTTTTATTTATTTTGGTATAAAAAGCTTTCAATACAATTATTTTGTACGTTACCCCTCAAACTTAACCAGCTTTCATACAACTCTGTGTTGCTCTCACTTAAAAGAACGTAATTACGTAATGCACGTAAATACAAATCCCGGGTTTGTAACAGTTTGTCAGACGTAATGTGTGCGCTAACTACAAATACAACTTATTATGTCAAAACAGTGTTATGTGTTGACAACTTGTATGTTGAAGTAAACATGTATGTAACGCTGTGATCTACCCTCTCACTGAAGTTAGCGGAGTGGCCAAGATAGAGACACCATTCAACCCATTACAAGTCACCGTACCATCAAAAAAGAAGCTGTTATTGTTAGCTATGAAGTGTTTTAATAATGTTGCCTTAACTCTCTTCAGTTTTAGTTGTAAAAAGTTTCTCTTTGTAAAAAAAAACTCCTACGTTTATGAAAAAAGAGAATATAGATGTGTTCTCAACGTCTGAGCACCGCACGTAGTTTAGCAGAGCGTCCTCGAGGATTTTCTTTTACGTCATCCTTTTCAGGGGTGATCACTTTTCTTCGCAGCGGGAGCCAATAATCACTTCCACCATCTTTCTTTTCCTTCCTGGTGGTGTGATTCCTCGAGCTGAAGTGATCTACATTAGACAAGTCGTCCCCCTGGAGGAAATGTTTGACTAGTCTGTCTTCCAGTGAATGGAAAGTGATAACGCAGAGACGTCCTCCAGGTCTCAGTGCTGCCTGGGCAGCATGCAGGCCTGCGATTAGTTCGTTCAGCTCGTCATTCACAAAGACACGCAGAGCTTGGAAAGTCTTTGTGGCGACATGCGTCGGCCGGTTGAGTCGATCTTTCCTTGCGTAGATGACAGCAGCAGGAAATGATCCTAGAGCAAAAGAAATGGTCTGAGAGAGGGGAACTGAAGTATAATGCACTAGAACATTTTTTATTTTTTTTACTGACAACAATATAAAAAAGTCTTGTGGGAAAATGTTGGCTAAGTAGAGGCTAAAAACAAGGCTAGCTTTTAAGTACGCAAGTAGTGGTGCTCATATTTTTTAATGTCAGGAACCCCTAAAATGACACATTTAGACCACAGCTGTATTTCTGTAAGTCATAAAGTTAATAACCAGTTTAAGATTATGTTAAATTAATGTTGTCAATGAATTAAGAAACCACGACAACATACATTTCTTTTCAAAGGGCAAAGTAATATACAGTGCAACACTGTTGGGGGCTGTCAATTCAGCTCGAGAAAGCACGGCACCAGGAAGAGCTGAATTAAAGGGCAACTCCACCAAGTTTGTGTTTACAGTACTTAGGGAGTACTCCTTCTTATGTGAAAATATAGTTTAAAGCCTGTTGTGGCTCCAGAGGAAACTGCATGTCATCTAATTAACTGCCTCCAGTAATGTCACTGTGGCTAAGTTGCATTGTGGGCAATGTAGACACCAGGTTTAAAAGAAGAAGAATTTGTGGTTCTGCTGTATTTGTTTGGATCATTTGTATCTAAACTGTCATTTTCAACATTGTTATGCTGTAATGCTAGACCAGTGGACTGCGTTTAAAATATAGTGCCCACATTACCCATAATGCAACGTAGTAATTGAGTGACATAAATTCAGGAAATGTACCAGATTCCATACAGCTTCCTCTGAAGCTACAAAAATCGTTAAACTATGTTTTCACGCATGCAGAAATACCCTGCGAATACATTTTAATGAGTTACCTTTTAAGTTAAAAGAAAACAAGCACAATAAACATGCAAGTCTCTGAGAACTTTAGCAGGACTAAGTGGCAGGTCCATCAGAGGATCTGTGCGGGCTGGATGGAGATGGCTTATGTGTCACAACATTCCTCTTAAACACTCCTGAACATTTTGTTCCTCCTTTTTTAAAAATGGAGAGTTCTACATGCATGTTCCACGTGCCAGGAAAATCACAGTTATTGTACACCTGCTTGATAGATAACCTGCAGGGTGCAGAATGTATTTGGCTTCAGGTACAAAAAGGTCTGATAAATGAAAAGTATATAAAGTATAGTAAAATGTAAATTTGTGGCACATTACAGCTAAACATTAAATGTATGTATGATGAGTTTGTAAGATCCACCTGATTACCACCACACATCAGGTTAAAGAACAATTAGGAAGTTATATAGACCTAAAGAGAAACTGCAATAAATAGAGTGAGTGATGTGGCATTTCTCTCCTCCCGCACTAAACAGCCCAAGGTGTGACTCACACTGCAATCAATACAATGCCTGCACAGCAAGGACCAGCCCTGGTCTGGCCTCACCAAGCCATATGCTCTCTCTCTAATTCATCTTTCAAAGGTCCTGCAGACAGAACCATGGAGAGAAGAAGAGATTAAGATGTGCACATACGGAGAAAATCAGGTAGTTAAGAAGGAACCACAACATAGGGAATGTATGACACGGAACGTGTGGAGCTAACAACACAAAACACTCCCTGTGCTCTCAATTGTAGACTGCCATATTTGATGTTTGAAGCGTGGATCAACAAAGGCCAGAGCACAGCCACATTTCACAGCAACAGTGTTTAATGCTTTGGTGTGACCGGCCAAACGCAGGTGTTTGTTAAGATCAACAGAATAAATGGAACAGGACAACATGGACACAACTTTGTTTGAGGTAACACAACAGATGTGATCTTAAGAGCCAGAAATCAACAGAAACGTGTGACTGTTGAGGATGATGTGGCAGAGACACAAATCAGAAATTGTTTTGGCTCAGTGCTTCGTCAAACAAGAAAGCTGCACAGTTGGTGCCGGAGCCTTGGTGATGCAGTATGCATGTGGTGAGCAAAGTGGTAGCATGCCAGTTAGCTGCCAGCGAGCAAGCTAGTTAGTTTAGCCGTTCAGCATGCAATAATTACAGTTTATTCAAAATAAGTATTTATACGTTCGATTCCTGTGTCATAACTGACTGCAGATTACGCCTCTTTGTTGAAGCACTTTATACCCTTGCAGGGAAGGTTTATAGAAGACCGGATGTTGCGGGAAAGCTAATAGGCTAAAAGGCGTCCTCCATTTTGGACTTTCTGGCTTTAAGTGCCCTTGAAGGTCAGCACTGTCACTGCCAGGATAGTTTGGAGTTGGTCAACAATGCTAGGTCCAGTGTCAAAAGTCACCAAAGCTTTTATCTGCTCCAGCTCCAGCTGAGTGTATTCTGTATTCTGGTGTTTGGCTGTTGTATGCAGGTGCAATACAGCCATAAGTCCATGTATGAAAGACACAGTTCAGAATGGAATATGTGCATTACACATCCTCTACATCATCCACACTCACACACTAACAGAGTTAAAAACAAGGTGATTATGAATGGTGGTGTAACGTTGCTAAAGCTGACAGGTTTCCTCACTTGAATCCTGCTCCAAGTGTTCAGCAAACAAACTTGGACGGGTTGATTTGGCGAAGCTGCTATTTTTATTTCAATAACGATTAACACAACAAATAGCTCTGCTGCCTTTGCATCTGTTTTTTTATGTCATAACTTCAGATCACTTAAATGCTTTTCATGCCCTTCTTGACCATATTAGCATATAAAAGGACAACACCCACTAAAAAGTCAAAGTCAGAAACATGCTCATGAACTCTTTTGTCAGATTTCTAAAGCACTGCCATGGCTTTTAAGAATCTCAGACCACATTTATAAATGTGATAAACACCCATACTCTACCCTAACCTTCACACCCTATCCTCTAACAATACAACATGAACGTCACACTGCCTCCCATGCTGGCAATAAAGATCGGCACTGGAACATATCGCGTCAGAATTGTCCAATATCAACAGGCCTCTTGGGCTACTGCAATGGTGTTTACAACATACTGGATCATGAATAAAGCTGTGTATGTGCATGGTTCTGTGTGTTTCACTGCTCACTAGAACTGTCAATGAAAAGAGTTAGTGCAATTTACATTTGCGCTGTGTCAGTTGTTCAAGTGATTTTGTTTGTAGCGCTCAAATCAACTGACATAAACATAATCAGTGAAGGTGCCCAACAACCTAAACTAATTATTTTTATTTTCTGATTCTGACTTCACCCTCATTTCCCATGTTAACATCAACAACCCATCATCCACATGTATGCCTGAAGTGAACTGGGTTTTTTCCAGTGTATGTGTGTGAAATGGTGTACCTATGGTTTTTGTGGGTACGAATCTTTTATATTTGGCCTCAGGTATGTGTAGAACTCTAAACCCCTGCTCATTCACACAGCCAAACTAATGCAGTACTTTTATAAAAATGCACAATTCAATTTAAATACAGACTAAATTAAAAGGTTACCCTGTGGATGCACGTAAGTTTAAGTCATAACAAGTCACTCCATTTGCTCCAGTATTTCTCATTTTCATCCAGGAAATTCAACATTTTGGAAAACTACCCACTGCCCTGTAATGTGTCACATATCCCGCATATAAGCGTGACTAAAAGACATTTCTTATATGATGTCTGAACACCACCAGGTCTCTAAACTCACACACACAAGCCCTTTTCATGTCCCTTATAACTGTAAATTCTCTTCCTGTCAGCATCACTGTCACAGTCGGTCATACAGTCCCGCAGGAACTTTCTTAAATCAAGACCTCACTGATTTCTTTTTGAATAAACATTGGCGGTGACTCGCTTTGCTCTTCAAAAAAGATTAAACAGCTGCTCTTACTCACAACTCTTCTCCCAGGGTGACACTGACGCACATACTGCTCTGTGCAATAACTACTGAAACGACACCTCACTTGTTCAGCAGCTCAAATCTGGAGGCATACGGCTAAAAAAAATAAATAAATAAAAACCATCAGTAAAGACAAACAATGTAATCCTGGCTTTATGCATGAGTGTGTCTTGTATGTGTGTGAGCATATGTGGGTGTTTGCATTTGTGTCAGGTGCATGCACATATTTGTGGGCAAAGAAACAGGGGAAATGACGGCTACTGTATTGTTTTCAAGGCATTAGCCACATTCTGTTCCAGCCACCTTGAGCTGCGTCTGTGCCTCAACAAAATGAAGATGCAGAAAAAAGGCACCCAAAACAGAGACAGCAGAGAGGATGGTGACTGAGGTCACAGTCGACGTAATTTTCTGAGACAAATACGTCCCACCGGGAGACAGCCTTAATAACTCCACTCGTGTTTTATTTTCCCCCACAGCCTCCAGAATGCTGCAGGGAATTAATCAGGATAGTGTTGAGCTACCTGCCACCACGCTGGCCAGCTGCTGTGTCCGAGTGATGGGGCTGACACGGCGTGCCTCCACAATGGCTGAAGCTATTTTCCTGGCTTGTCTCTCTTCCCCATATGCAAGGAGGATGGATGCAAGAGCCTGTTGATCTAAGGTATTCACAACGTCAGCAGCGCAGGGCATGTCGGGGTACCTACGCACAAAGAGAAGCCCAATTAAGCTGCTTGACGTCACGTCCTTGCTGACAGTGGCGAATCCTGACAACTCTGAGATACAGCTGAAAACCCTTATAGCTGACAGCTATGAAGAGAATGATTGTAAGGGGTTGAGACGACATGTGCAGCTTGAGCAATAGCTTCTAATGGGGTTATCTTAGCACGCTGATTTACACATTGTAGTGAAATTGAAGAGGGATATATACATATACATTTCTGAACACATTCAAAAAGCATTACTTTACAACACATATACATCCACATAAAAATATTAAAAAAAAGAAATATATACTAATATATATATATACACAAACACAAAAACAAATATATACTGCACATTTATATATGATATACTCTGTGTGTGTGTGTGTGTATATATATATATATATATATATATATATATATATAAATATAAATTATATTTATATATATATATATATATATATATATATATATATATATATATATATATATATATATTTATAAATATATATATATATATATAAATATATAAAAACACACACACACACACACACACACACAAACATATAAGTATAGACTGGTATATACACAAACATACCACACATTGCATAAGTCTATCTATCTATCTATCTATCTATCTATCTATCTATCTATCTATCTATCTATCTATCTTTCTTTCTTTCTTTCAGTTTAAATTAAGTTATCATTAAACAACTGTAACAAAGAAATCTCCTGAGCAGGACATTTTGTTGTTATTATCAGCAACTGTATGATGAAAACACTTTTGTCTCTTGGACACTTCAGCAATGTTCTTAATCACCAGCAGCTTCAAATCACATCACTGTCTCTTCAAAGTCTGTCATTACATTTAATTTTCCCAAAAATTCTGAAAGCGCAGTTTATTACTGTGAATTCAACAATTTGTGATAAATATGCAACATAGTTTTGTTACATAGCCAAATTTACAAAATTAGCTGCATTATATATTTAATTTTGTGGTCATCTCACAACCTACCTTGCCAAAATTCAAAATATGAGGGTTTCTTTGATATTCAACCCCAATAGCTGAAGTATTGCTCGAAAAAGTTTGTGGTCCCGATTGAATTTAGGGAAAGTTCTCCTTCATGGTTACCAGAAATCAAGGCCGAATGTTTGTCAGAGGTGGGGCATGAACTGAGGTCTTTGTGGTCAAACCCACAGATTTTGTACATATAATCTTGTATCTGATGTCTCCCTGAGAGTTTTTGTAGTGATCTAAAATCACTCTTTTCCTTAATGTATTGCATTACCACAATAACAAATTCAAGTTTGTTTTGTAAAGTTTGTCACTTTTAAATCTTACCAACAAATTTAGGAAAAAAATAATTCAAATAAAAACTATGAGCTGACTTTTTTTTTCTTTATATAATAAACAGTGAGAAATAGGGCGATTTTAAGACACTAGTGATTCTGATTATCCAGCAACTCCCAGTCTAGTCTGGTCTAGTGTTCATTTACAGTGGGTCCCAGTTATTCAAACTAAGTTCCATCATCCTTCCTGAACAACCTTTATGATGAAAATCTCTTACCTCACTCCATCCATTCTCATATCCAAGGGCCCATCCTTGCTGAGGGAGAAGCCTCTCTCCGCCTGATCCATCTGCATGGAGGAGCAGCCAGCATCCAACAGGACAGCATCAATGCTGCCTGGCTTAATATTTACATTAGACATCAGGGCTTCAAGCTCGCTGAACCGGCTGAGCAATGGTTTCACACGACCACTGAAGAAAGAATGGAGGGAAAGGAAATGAATAGCACACTTGGACATTTGGAATTAGAAAATAAATGGTAAATTATTTGTATCTAGTGCTGTTAAAAGTACTGTAGTTTCATTTCAGTTTCATTAGCATGCAGCTAAATAACAACATTCCTTTCAGGAGTTAAGAGGATCATGGGAACTGAAAATGGTGAGTAAATAAGAGAAAATTAAAGCTGCAAGCAGCGATAAACGGGCCCTTGCAGTCCACGTGCATCAGGGCATGCTGCCGTCAGGGTGTGCCTTGTAGATGTATTGAGGGAAAGACCCTCTACAGGTTTGAGCAATTTGGAGTAGATGATAAGTTTTGTCCACAGATGCTACTTTCAAAGTTTGTTGCAAATCGGTCAAATGGCCTAGGAGTAGTTCGAAAAAGCAAGTTTATCATTTTTGTTATAGAGCCTTAGTGGCTCATGGGGAAGTAGTCACCTGGGTTTCATGTCATTCGGACAGACCGATATGGAGATATGCAACACTTTACATATTTGATATGTGTTTTGAGCAAAGACGTACAGGAATTTGTTATTTCATAACTTCACTATTGTTTGGAATATCAAAATTGTTTTAATAACTTTTTGTCAGGAGAGTCCACAGATGCTGTGTGCAAAGTTTCATGGAAACCGGTGAAATCGTCTCGAGGAGTTCGAAAAAGTAGGTTTGCGACATATCGCGAATTTGTGAAAACAGCGGTTGGCAGGAATGGGCCTCTATGTACCAAAAAACACATTTCATGCCTAAATTGAACTTAAAACTTAAAATACTCTTGTGATATTTAGGGTTAGGGTTTAAAAGCATGTTAAAAATTTTTAGCACTGATTGTCAAAATTAAATATTATACTATTTTTGACCAAATACCTCAATATCAAGAATGCTTCAGTATAGTAGGGACTTGGTACTTTCACAAAATATCAACACAATGCGATTTTTGATAAAATCACCAGTAATGTGAATATAATGATTAAGTGGGTAAAGGCAAGTATTAGAACAAGTAGAACAGTCTGAAATGTCATTACATTACAGTAACACAGCCTTTAAAAATGGAAAAAGAGTACATTTTTGCCACGTCTCTATATATCTATAACAATATCCAAAGTTCAAGACAGTATAGTCTCTCGATACAGATAGCCTGTGTATAATGCAGTTTTTTGTTCATGTCTTCCAATTTCTAAAAATGAAATGAATGCCTAAATTTGGTTTTAATTCCAGCCATGTTTTATGTGATAAATGTTCTAAAAACAGGTTGGGGAGGTAAAAAAAAAAGAAACAACAAAAAAACAGACATTGTTTCACATACAAAAACAGTGGGAGTTGTTAGGTTTATCAGCTTGCTGCGTTCTGTGTGTTTCTACTGTCAGTTACACCTTGGAGTGCCCCAGTACAACCACAGTCTGACCTGCTGACCACAGAATGCTACACTGGAACAGTCTGAGGGTTAGCAGCTGTGTGCAAGGGCACCTCAGCCCTGTGCCTTGACTCAGGTATGACGGAGCAGAAAGCGTTGCTATTTACTTCATCTAACCACAATGGAAATGGTAAGTGAAGTCCCCCCTTCAACTTGTGGAAGATATCAATATTGTTTTTCTATAGATCACGGTTTGCCATACAGACATTGTAGAGGAAAAACATCCACATTCAACATCAGGTAAATCAAGATTATTTTAGGCGGACATGTTCATGGGAGGACTATGTGAGATATACAAAATCAATGGAGACCCACAATAGCCTGAGTAACATTCCAGTCAACCTTTCAATCCAGAGTCGGGTATTTCCAGGGAAGCAAACTAACCATCTTAGCTGGCCTACTGAGATCCTTCCTTGTCACCTAGCGGAACCATGTGTACTCAGTCACTTCCTCATGCACGAGTGGTGAGATCCTCCAGCTACACTCATGCATTTTTCATGTGACCTTTTAACATTGTGTGAACAAAGATGATGGCAGAAGAGAGCAACAGGAGTTACCATCTATACATCAGGAGGAAAAAGGTCTACTCTAGCCTTCTCCGCCCTTCTGGTTTACCTTGAGGTTTCCAGTGAAGTTAGTGACTCTTAAACATAAGAGATCACAAACATCTGATTGTCTTTTCTAACAACTCCCTTTGTACATCACAGACCCAATGCAAAAGCTTAGCTGCTGAAGTTAAACCATCCTTATGCAGCACTCAATGTGTAGTCAGTATGAGGTCGAACATGCATTTTTAATCGGTTCTAAAAGTTACGTGGAACCCATCAGAGAGGGAAGTCCTTCTCTGGTGGTGTGACCCCTGGTGAAGGATATGTGACTGCCCACATGACTCTGGGACATCTTAAACATTTTCTGGTTCCACATGTCTTATCCGACTCCCAACTACTGATGAACCTAATTTTCAGTTTTCCCACTGCCAAAAGAAGCATTTGTTGGTAAAATAAGAATGAACATACACATTCTCTTTGTCTAGCCATTCATTAATGCTGACAAGTTTTCAAGCCTCACACAACTAATGTCAATTTTCCAATCACGTGTGCTGGCTCCGCTGCACGGAATGGATGTGCTTTTTCCAGTGCAACACTGAAGAGGCTTGTCTCGATTGGTGGGTCAAATGAGCGGCTGTAAACACTCATCCACCCTATCCTATCAAAGGAAAGCCGCTAACAAAGCTCAGCTAATTCAGGAAAAACAAACAAATAGCACTATAAGCAGACAGTCAAAAGCTGTGGCCATACTGTCTTTTTGCTAAGGGTTCCTAACTGAGTGAAATGACTCAGAAGTATCTAAGTGGCAGCCACGAATCATCTCAACGCTATGGAAAGGTGCTTCAATGCTTCCCTTGTATCTCCTTTAGCATATAGGGTAAGCTCGACAATCTTTCAAGAAAGGAAAGACGACAATGCTGTCTCATAATTCCTTGCAGCTTCAGCATAAGTGATTCCCTCAGCACTGCAGTTGTATTTTCCTAAGTCCTTATGAATGACTTTTCACATCTTTCCTTGCACTATTCCCCAGCAGCCAACAACTATTGTGCTCTCTTGGCTCTAACAGCTATCTAACAACAGACAACTCTTTAAACATTTTAACCAACCAGAAGCTGAAGTGGACTGCAGTCATTCTTATGCTGCCTACACAGAATACATTGTATTGTTCGTTATTGTACCAATGGCTCTAACAGCTTTGGTAAACAACAGCACCTGGTTCTGTTTTAACCCCCATGTTAACATTAGCTAGCACTGGCTAGCTGTGATCAAATTATTTTCTTCCTGTGAAAAATACAGCGAGTCTCTGCTCTTACATGTCCGCAGTGCACTTTCAAATGCTTCAGTGAATCAGATTTTTTTTCCATCTAGGAATGGAACTAGGAATCTGTGCACATAGATTGAGTCACTGTCAACACATGTGCCTCCATCTGGCAATGGCTTGCTGTTTTTAGTGTATGCCATCCATGCATAAGCTAGACCACAACAGCCACATAGCGCTCATCACACAAACTCCCATTGACTCTCTCTTTCTACTTATCACAAAGGGTTGGCTTTTAGGCGCACTGGTGCACCTCCACATACATTTAAGACAGAGTATCTGTAATACCACAGTAGTTGCAAAATGCAAGTGAAATTCTTGCATACAGGAGTCATACAAATGTAGGAATTGTCATTAGCGTCTAAGTGGCTACTGCTGTTTTGGTTCTGTATAGCTTTATTGTGCTAGTGTATTTATTTAGTTAATCACCAAGAATGTACTTTAAATATTTCCGGAAGGGAAAAAAAAGCTTGATACAAGATAATAAGGGTGTGGCAATAAGAGTGCCTGGTATCAATCGATTTAAAGATAACGCAGAAGGTATCTAGACCCTTCTATAGAAAATATTTTACTACATTTCAAACATTTCGTCTTTATGTACACAATAATGACTCCACGTTTCTCAAGATTAACTAGGGGCATTCAGGGAAAGAACACAAATTGGCAGGTCCTCTATTTCAAAACCCACTGAAGACAAAATGGCAAGGGAGCATCTCACCCACGCTGCCAGGGGCCTCCTTTGCTTTGCTGTTGTTATTCACTATCCTGCACAGCAATTGATTTGTTAAAAAATCTATAGTAAAGGCTTTGTTGTTCTCTCTCATCACCTGCGCAATCCCTTCCTGCCACTGCCTCCTCAGTAGCACTCAACCCACCATCTCCAATTTCTGCTTTTTTTTTTATATTTTTTTTTTTTATTCGTTATGCAAAGTAGCAGTACAAACTGTCTTGTTGGTGAGATTTTAAAATTTTCTAGTTCATTGGTTTAAGAACATTTTAGCCATTGAGGATTCAAGTGGAAGCCGCCGGGTCTGAAAAGTGAAGCAAATGCAGAAGTGCCTAAAACCTGCATTTTTAATAATGGCCAGCAGGAGGCAACTTCACTGGTTTAAAAAATAAGTTCAATTGTATAGAAATCTATGAGAAATGACCCTAGTTCTAAAAGGGTCAACGGTCAAATCTAGTGAATTTGACCATTGCTGATGATGACTCTGAGACTGAACCAAACTGCAAACATGCCACTATAAAACAAAAACAAGGTGCTGAAGAGGCTCTACAATGCTTCAGAGTTGATGCTGAAATATGCTTCTCCAGGCTACACATGAGAAAAGAGTGGACATAGATGACTCAGAGACTCAGATTCAAATTTCCTTTTCTATCCATAACCTTTACAGATTTATCTAACCGTAAATCACACTTTAATTTCTTACTTTTCAAAGACTGTAACATGCTAGGTCAGTTAGCTTGAACATAGTACCCCAAAGAATAATTTTTAGATCAAAAATGATTGGGGTATTTTTTATTTATTTTTTACTCTACATAAAAGAGCAAAACATTTATTATTAGAAATATTACACAATAGTAAATATATCACATATTGACATCAGATTTTCAATGATGCCAAAAAGATGCCAATGCGTCACCAGTTAAATGCTTGGGGCATGTGAGTTGGGATATTTATCATTATTCTAAATGAATAATCAACATTATCATAATTCTATTCAATACTTTTTACAATACATAGTGCAGTTAGCTAACAGCTAACAATCGTGTGTGAGTGTTTGGCTCATTTGTCAGTGGCTGAAAGTGTCAGCAGACATAGAGATGGAGTGACGGAACAGACCTCCACTGACTGGTGGGCCGTGCCTGCTGGAGAAACCAAGCTTTCCAACAAATGTTACACAAGATAGGACTGCGAGAAAAAAAAAGACTAAATTCCCTGGGTTCTTATGTGAGATGGTCTATGCAGAGTACATTATCTGCGTAACTGAAGGCATGAAACATTTTTGTGGTGCTGTAAACACCAGTCAGCATAGTAACAGGCAAATAGGGTTGAGAGCAGCGAGGAGGGAAGAGTTTATCTTCAGAGAGAGTGGGAACCCATGGCTTTATTTGGGGGTGACTTTGAGGAAGTTCATGTTTTGCTTCATTACGTCATACTGTACGTGATGAAGCAGTGTTCCCAGCCTTGTTGAGCATAAATGGAAAAAAAAAGTGATACATCTTAAATTACTACTAATCTGACACCTAAGAGATATCTGTCTTTTTAATATACAATATATACTTAATATATTCGTATAAATCATTTTATTCACAAACAACAACGTATTTTCAAGTCTTGTAATAGCTAGCTATTATTCAATACTGAAAGTTCTGTCATGGTAATAAAAGGCTTGTAATGACCTGCATTTATGCTTTACCAAATGACTTTTTAATTACTTAATTAAAATTCTGAAGTCGGTGCGTCCGCCCACACGCAGGTGATTCCACTACACACTGCGACTTCTTCTACATGTTTTTGTAAGCCACTGAAGGATTTAAAAATATGCAAAACAGTTACATAACATTTTTAAATTATTAACTTCTTTATGTGGCTTAGACACAGAGTTGGAGATATAAATGCCTTATGTAAGGTCTTATATTATTAAAGAGGACAAGTTTCAGTGGTGTATGTGCTGAGGTCCAAGTGTGGGCTCATAATTGCTTAAGAGATCTGAGCTATTTATAGTCCTAGCACCCCACAACATTGACATCATGCAATTTTTTTTTTTATCCTGGCACCTCAATGGATCAAACTTACACTGAATATGATTTAATCTGAGATACTCCAAAGCTCTGCATAACAGGTTATGTGACGAACCAGTGACATTTAACATTAAAATCGAGTGCTGATAATACTAGCGTGAGTGAACAGTACAGCAGAGCATTCGTCTTCATTTCCCATTGGGCTGTACCATCTTTTAAAGTGATGACACCACTTACCAGGTAAAATGGTATGTCATGAGTTTTAATATGATATATTTGATATTACTTAGCCACACCAGCAAGGATGACAGTTTGTCGGTTGTTGGCTCACCGTTGTCCAGACACTTTAACCATTTAACACTATTTAACAATTTTGAAGATCACTATTCAAAATGACCATGAAATGTAGTCGAGATGTTTAAGTTCCCACCAGGATCAACTGTAATAACTTTGGTAATGCCTTAGCTCATAGGGCGCCATCTCTAGGTGAAGTCTTTATTCTGTCATCCATTATTAGCAAAACTACTGATACTCGCATCAGCATCATCCCCACTACCCATAATTCATACAAGTTTGACAGTTGTGCGGCCCATGTTGATTTGTCCTCAACATTGAAGGGTTATTTCTCTTCAATCTCTAACTTTGTTTCTCTCCTATCTGGACATTTATGGGGAGGATTCATAAAACCTTTCACTACTGCTTTTTTTTCCATCTCAAGTTGAAACATTTTCACCTTGTGCAGACAGTTCTTTGTGTCAAGTTACACTGCCCTGTGGAAATTTCCTATCTATTCGTGTCTTCCAATTCCATTTTCTCTGCAATCATGCGGTCTCTAAAATGTATCTTGCACTGAACTATTTTATCTTATTTAAAACATGTTCTGTTTTTTAATGTGCACATTTCAGCAATTCATGAAGCAAACATACAACTTTTTTTTTAATCAAACAACTTCTCTTATGTGACATTAATGTAGAGCAGAAACGATACTCGAGTAACTCGAATCATTCGATTACAAAAAATGGTCGAAGCAAAATCTTTGCCTCGAGGCTTCGTTTAATTCCTATCACCCACTTTATGTGGCCTGCTTAGCTCAGGGATCATTTTTCCACACGGACTGTTATTGCTGACACACACCGCAGCATTCAGAATGTAGTTGGCGCAATGGCAGAGAGCCAAGAAGCTGTCCATAAAAGACAGAGAATGTCCAAAGTTTGAGATCATTTCACACTTAAAAAAGAAGATAACAAAGTGCAATGAGTGTACTGCACAACAGAACTGGTGTACCACAACAGCATGTCAACAATGATTCAACATCTGAACCGAAAGCATCCAGTTGTTAACACCAGCTCACCAAGCGTCGCCAACACAAGGTAATGTAAACATTGATGTTAGCTAATTTAACTTAGCTTACCATTGCCAGTTAGAACGTATGGTATATGTAGAGGCTGTAGCCTGATGTCGGTATCAACTAGATGTCAAGTTGTGGGAACTAATTTGTGTTAAATTGCAAGAGAGTAATAACCTCACACACACACGCACACACATCTCGTCTCTCTCAAGCTCCCTCACGCACATATACACACACAAACCAACACATACCCTTACTCTCAGTGTTAGGAATGGTTGGAATAAATACCTGTATGTTTTATTCAGGAATAAAAGCCAACTGCTTGGTCCATTTAAAAGGCCTGTCATTTTCGTTGCATTGCATTATTTTTATTGGATTACTTGATTAATCGATGGGATAATCGGTGGGATACTCAATTCTCAAAAATATTCGATAGCTGCAGCCCTACATTAATGATCCACTTGATAATAATTTTACTGGATGAAAGGAAAAAAAATCTATACTTCTCAAAAATACAAAACATACATTTTATTGGAATATCTACATTATTAACAATCCTTTTTATCAAACCAGTGGTAAAATATATGTACATTATAGAGTATAGGTAAAAAACCATCGTCACTGCATTAGACAATGAAATGTTCCTGGAGCTTTGGGATTTCTAGTTGTACCTTGTGTTGAAATGTAATTTTTGTCAAATCAAAGCTAACAATGAATCTTCAGTGATAATTAAGACACTGTTCAGTTTGCATGAAACATAAAATATTGTCTACATTTAAGTATTTCCTCATAAACCTTCCACCAAAAATATTTCCTTGCATTCACTTGTTCTTGTGAGAGAAGAGAACACTCAGAGAGGACATCAGGAACCTCACAGCAGCCTCAGTCTGAGCGCATGCTCGTTCAACACGATGCTGCCTCTTCACAAATCAAGCCTGAAATATTCCCTTGTGTTGACCTGCTCAGATCCTTTACCTGCGTCACTGAAGCCTGAGACAAGATGCTGATTGATTGCTTTCAGCAGGGGAGCAGTGATGAAAATATCTACAGTCCAGCGAAGAAAAAAAAAAAAAAAGAAAAAGGCTACAAACACAGATCCAACAAACAGGTTTGTCTTTAGAAATGTGTTTTATTCAAAATTTCAATTTGTGCTACCCTAGTTGACCTAAGGAAGGTTATAAAAAACAATTCACAATTAAAGCGACAGAAAAATTGTGAACTTGCAGCTTAGTGTCTGTTATAACTTATTTGTCTCTTGGAAAAGACTGTTAAACACTCCCCTGCTGTTATTTGTTATCATCTTGTTTCCTGGTTCAAAACCTTGTTTGAAAATGTTGCCTCACAGATAAGGAAAGTTTCCAAATATGGAAATCTACACTTCCCTGGATGTTAGTGATGGGTGATTGATTGATTGACTGATTGAGGTTATTAATCGACTAGATAGAAGTGAGTGAAGGGCAGAATTGTGTGTTTTACACAATGCAAAGATGTAACACTTGGCTTTCTTTTGTCTCCATTAAAAAACAAAAAGATCACACCAACTGTGTCGCTCATCTCATTTTGCAAAGCACTACACTGGCCAGTCATTTAAATCCAAGTGTACATTTCTGGTGGATTATTTTTACCCTTTTTACACTGGACAAGACACAATTACAATGTAATTTTTCCATTAACATTACTATTGTCATAAATAAAGCTAACATAATGTATTTCTCCTCTGCAATACTTTTCTAGGGTTTAAAATCCTGTCTATGATAATTATTACATATGGTTCAGCAGTGATTTGCCATCTGATTAGCCCTTAAATACATAATCTGTACAAGCTGAACTGGATCATATTTAAAATCCTATCAGTACTTTAAACAACAGGCCCGCAGCAACGCAGCCTGTCGCATTTTACCATGGGGCTGTTTTTGGTCTGAGTCCCTCCTAAGAATGCCCTGGTCTCCTTCCTGTGAAGCTGGCTTCTAGCTACATCGATAGAATCCACTAGCGCCAAATAAAAACAGTGCTGTTGATGAGTTCAATGTAGACTCGCAGACATTACAGTTAAATTGGTGAATTAATGGCTGAAAATTACACTGATGGGACAGCTACTACATGACTTGCTAATGATTGGTTAGGACAAAACTAAACGCCAAAAAAAAACCCTCTTTCTCTTTTCTTTTCGTTGTATCTGTTACAGTGACAATAAAGATTTTCTATTCTATAACATTTTCATTACATCCTCATTATGTGGACTGATTCTGATCTGAAGTATAGATTTGTCAAATTCTATTAAACAGGAAAAAAAACACAGTAAACGAAACAAACCCCCAAAAAACACGTAACATGACATTTCAAAAGAAAGATTCAACTAAACCAGAGGAGCTACAGCCTTCAGACAAACTGTACAGTATCACAGTAAGTGATAACATTATTGAAAGCGGGTGCAAATTGTTTTAGGATAATTTTCAATGAACCAAAAGACAAAGTAACCAAAGTATTCAATTGTTTTATTATCTTGATGTGATAACCATGCAAACAGTTAATCTTCTATCACATCAGTCTGTGTGACTCTATAATATGGAGTATGTATATAATACTGGACTTACATGTGGGCATATATAGTCTATATGCCCACATGTAAATCCAGTGTTGCCTCACTTTGCTTTTCAAAAAAATCGTGGTTTCTTTTGAGATTTATAACATTTATAACATCAGCTTCGAAGCCGAAGGGAAGTCATAGCAACAAGAATGGTGAAAAGCAGAGAATAGCGAGGCTCCACATGTGGAAGACAAATCCCATTGAAGAGATGGATGAATGTCTTTGAGGGAACAGAGAGTAACTTTCTTAAGCCTGATGCTTTTTAATAAAACGCTCAGGGGTGAAATGACTCTTTGTGTCCTGTGGAACTGGGTTCAGATTCACTCCAACACTCAACAGTTTGCATCGAGGTTATACTTTCCTTAAGACATGGGAGCACAGAGGAGAAAGAAAATCCTCTCATGCACTGCGTAGGCTGCCAGGGTCTTTTACTCAGGCTTCCAATAATATTGGTTAATTGCTAGATTTCTCTAGCTTCTCTCAACTTGCATCACGAGTAGGCGTGGAAGAGTTTACAGCAGGGGTATATTGCTGCTGACAGAAAACAGTGTTCTCATTCTCTCTCTCTCTTAATTGTCATTCCCTGCTCACAGGCACAGTGCTCTGGCAGATTCCCTTGAGAGAGGTTTCCCCAGAATCTACGTAAAAGGATTCCTTCCCACGCCATGGTCTTAGGAACATCTCATTTTCATCCACCCGCGCCTTGCTGATGCACACACACCCTCCCTCTCACCCTGGCATTGTGTCCTCGTGTCTCCCTGTTCTCTCACTCTCATGTTTTCTTTTCCTTTTTTTTCTCTCCCGCTCGACTTCTTAACTTCTCCAGGCTCCTCTTTACTCACACCCCCCCCCCCCACTCATTTCTTATAGATCCTCCGTGGGAGGCAGCATCTCCCTCACACTGCAGGCGTGGGCCCTTACTCTGACAAATGACATGCCGGGCCCACCAGCTTTGCGTGGGGGGAGAAAAGCTTTAAGTTAAGAAGGAGAAATGGATTTGATTGGATGGTGGAACTCACGGGCTGTATGTTGGCGAGCAGTATCTGATCGGGGCTCCGGCAAGAAGTGAGAAATACAAGGAGAACTGCAATACTATATCACACCTACGGTATGTTTTAACAAATAATGACCACAAACCAAACATTGCTCAAAATGGTCCAGCTGTCAGCTGAGACCATAAAAATGTATGGCCAAAACATGATATAGTATAAACATTTGTCTAGACAGCTTATAACATAAGCTTTAACTTGTTGATATTTTTTCAATAAATCACTTACAAGTGTTCCTTGGCTAGCTGCTCAGCAAGAGAAATGGCTGTAGGATCTCGGTCTAGGGCCAGCACTGTGACTTCAGGAACCGTATTCAGTATGGCTTTGGTATGACCACCACCTCCAAATGTCATGTCCAGGACCACCTACATGTAAGAAAGCAAGAAGACAACACATTCATCTCACACCACGACTCCATATACACTGTTAATTATCAATGTCATCATCATCTTTTACTTACAATGTTAAGTTTTCAGTGTTTTAAGTGTTTTAAAGGGGCTCTGTGGAACGTCTGTGTTGTGCTGGAGGCCGGTCGTTAGTTTATGTTAGCAAACTCCATCTCTCAACTAACGATCGCTACTGTTGCTCTCTGTTAGCAGAGTGTCAGTGGCTCTGATCCACAGTCCAGCCGCATTAAACAACCTAAACAAATCGTCCATAGGCTTGTATAGGCAACTGAGAGAAATGTTGAAGGTGTCATTTTTCACATCAATTTACAATTGCACACTACGGCAAATAAAAAAAGGAACTAATGCATGAAATTTACTGCAAATTGTTAAGTAGAGCCCCTTTGAGACACAATGGTGCACTTAAAAGTGTCATATAAACCTGATGTTTCTCAATCTGTCCTATCTCTTAATTACAAGTACTGTATTAAGGCTGAAATTAATTCAGAATTAACTTCCTCAATATAAGTAGATTGAACTGGGTGGTCTTTGCAATTCAATAATGGAAGATTGATGCTTAAAATTCAATTATAAATCTTGCATGATTGCACTTTTTCCCCCCAGTCATATTTAGTTTTTGCCTTGCATTTTGCTTCCAAACTACTACTGTGAAGTTCATGCTTGGACTGATGAGGAAATGGATTATTGGCTCACACTGCAATATTTACTTTTGAATAAGCTTACATTAGGTGCCACCTTATAATATCCATAATTAATTAATGTCAAATCGAAAGAAAAACTTCGGTTCATAGCTATTTCATAGTTAACAAAGGTTATAAACATCAAAGTACAACATACAGTAGAAGCTGTATCATAGTCATATAAATAATGCTTATAGATCAACTACACAGTATTTAATTACATAAGTAAATATTGATTGTGCAATGTACAGAATGGCTATAGAATCATATCATTAGATTGGTTCCTTGTAAACCTTTGTATCACTGTATTATTTTGGCATGCAAATTAAGACAATTTTGTTAAAATATATTAATATTAATAAGCTGCTTTTAGCCACAAACCCACAGTATTATCACCTGCCTCCCTTTGCTCTACAGAGCATTTTGGTTCATTCTGCTCATTCTTTTGATTTAACAGCCCAAACTTAACAGAATTTTGATTCACTCCGATGGCTCTCAGTTTAATTTCCATCAGCAAGAGGGCAAAGCTCTGATAAACCCCAGCATTTGAGCAAGGACATTTGTAAGTGGAGGTGCACATGCTGTATTCATGTCATACTGGAAGTAATCAGAATTATGATATTCCAACTTTTATATAGCGTTTGTTTCAACTTCCAAGTCAGAATTTGACTTGGAACTTGCTTTCATGTAATCACCTGAAAATTAAATATATATATCTGCCTCACATCAGCCAAAGACCATCTTTCGATGTGACCGAAAAGTTAATGTATATGACGTTATCGCTATTATGCACTGTATTTTAATTCTCATATGACAAACTGTATAATCAAACAACCGTCTTGATGACGTTAACACACGCAAGTCGTTGACATGGGAATCTTTATCATCAATACCATTATTCCATCTCTACTGACCTTTATCAATTCACGAGATTCCATGGGAGTACCTAATTAACTAAAGGTCATATATATATCACATATGACAAGAATGTGTCATGAGCGCTGGCAACCCCATCACTAGGAGAAACCACTTGGCCCACAGTCACCCGTTAACGAGAACACTTGTTGATCCTAGACACTGCAGGGATGAGCTTTTTCTGTCTCATTCTGTCCTGACTGAGACCATCTGACCAAAAAATGTACTGCTCTGATTAATCGAAGGTGGAGATTTATCTTTTTTAAAAGGGAGAAAATGCAATATCATTGGTTAATGCAATCACAACGCACTGAACATTTCACAGATGTCACAAAAAGTCGTGATTTTCTGTGAAGGGATGTTCAGCCTGTTTACATTACCGTACTATATATGGAACAAAGATGAAGAATGTTTTTTTCATGTTGGTTTTGGTGGCACATGATGGTATGTTTGACAACAACGATGTAGAGACTGTAGAGACCGCCAAAATTGTTGTAGTTTTCTGGTGCTATGAAAAAGCCAACCAGGCTGCCAAATGACCAACCACAGTTCGAGTCATATTACTGGATATTTTTAAGGACATCTGAGTACATTTAAGGACATTTTTGTGGTGCCCAAACCCACAATTCTTTCACGGGAAGTCGGACCATCTCCATCTGTGATCATGGCGACCAGAGCAGGTATTTTCAGCTAAGCAACAATTTTCCCGACCAATCTGTTTTTCTTCGGAAACCTAACCAGAGCATAAGCACAGCATTGTCACAAGAGAGAAATAAAAAAAAATGAACCTAAAGTTGTTACATAAAGATGTTCAGTTTGGTTTTTAGGTTTGTGGTTTTGTAGAAACGTACCTATCGAACATGTCCTCTGGTGTTTGGGTTGTTAATCTTGTTCAAGGTAATGGTGCGTTTCATTTGGTTGCCTGTCGCTTTAACCTCAGAACGGGAGAGCAAGAGAGTGAAGAAGGAATTCTGATAATAAGACTCAACATAAGCAGAATTAAACTTTGTCTGACACCAAAAGACAGCGACTCATGACCCCACACTTCTTACTTTTGTTTTGTTTTGATTGAGAGTGTCAGAAAATTATATTCTGTGTGTTTAAAATGATTATTTTTTTCAAGAGAAAATATTTTGAACCTGTTTGACGTTAACTCTACTTACTGTGTTTCTTTCAAATAAAACACAATATACTGATTTTACAACCATTTGGATATCACAGAAATAATTTGGTTGATCTGTGTTTAAAACAGATATATGCTCTTGTAACTGAATGAATGAACAAATGAATTAACATATTAATCAACAGCTACTTCAGAATTTAGTTTTCCTTTGTATGTCATTGTTATAGCGACTTACAAGCATTTTTTAGCTGTTTAACACTATTTATTAACAATATCCTGAGGGGGAGTTAGTGGGAAAATATTTTATCAAGGAAACGTCCGATACCTGCCAACCATCATGCATCTCAGCTGTTAGTCAGTAAGCTGTTCTCATGGATTAACACTTGGAAAGCAGAAAACATCTCCTGCCCAGTCATATTTCCCTCTATACTTCCTGACTGAAAATTGCAGCCCTGCACTGACTGTACAGACTGAGATTGTTGGAATAACTGGTTGGATTCTGCTTTACTTTTTCTTTTTTTCATTCTTGCTCTGTGATTTATTCTAATGTCAGCAAATGGTGGGGAACAGATGTAAAATGACACAAAAGGAAATGCCAGCTATTCCCCGCAAAAACATTAAACATGTCGATCGATAGTGACGTTGAAGGTGGGGTGTGTTCGTGCATGTGTGAGGGAAGAAGTGATCAATGGCGGTTCCCTCTCCTTTCCAGCGCACAGCAGCAGATGGGGAGGGGGTGTGGGCTAGTGGGATGAGTCACACGCATAATGAACTTGCCTGTTGTGCTATTCAATACAAAAAAGGAAAACGAAAACAGAAACACAAAAAGCAAAGTAGGCTGGCTTATATCGAAACTGTCGACACAAGCGACCAGGAGATGAACTAGTCCTCTGCTGGAGTGTGCAGCACTTGTCACAACAATCTTTTGTCACATCTTCAGGAGGCTGTAGCCAAAAGAAAAAAAAGGTAAAGCCTATTTATGTGACTGGTGCAAATGATAGATAAGACTGCCAACTGATGCTCAAAATTCTTGGAGGTGGCTGGTTGGAAATATAAATACTGTATGTTCATTCACGTTTGTATCACTGCTGCACTGAGCACAGGCACGATCTATCTTTATGAGGCTGAATACAAGTTCTCACTCTCACTCACTCAGACACACACAGCAAATAAACTGGAAATTAAGTGTGTGCAACCAAAAATTGAGAAATGAATGTTTGCAAGGTCATTTATAAGGTAAATTGAAAATCTTGTCCCCCTCACCCTGAGGGAAAACAAGCTTTTTCAAAAGCCCTGAATGCTGCTGTGAAAATCTTTGTCCAAAAAGCCTGCTGCTCCTGCCACCAGATGGACAAAACAACTTCTTGAAAAGATTTGGTGATAATGGGTTTGGCATTTGCGATGATGATTGACACCGAACTTGAGGAGTGAGTCATTCGCATTGATATTTCATACGGAGGGGTGTCAGCGAGGCTCTCACCTAGACCGGGCCTTCCCTGAGAAAGCAGCAGACTGGAAGGAAGCCAGAACACAACGCAGGTCATCTTGGGCTCTAATCGCTGGGATGATACTTAAAAATAAAAGTAATTACTGCAGTTGACGCTTTGTGCTCTGTTCAGGGTGTGTAATATCTGCCTTTCCCAGCAGAGGGAATAGGAGAGTTAGGAGTAGTCCAAGTGGTGCAGTCCAACAGTGAAGCTGCAAGGTGCTATAATGCAGGACACTTCAGCAGTCACCCCACAGCATTCTCAATGAGAGCTTTTCAACCCAAAAGGAAATAGTAAACACAACATAGAACCTCATTTGGCGTGTCAAATCAAAAACACGAGTAAGAGCATCGGTTTTGTGCGATTTTATGAGCACGTCTGATATTTGGGGGGGTGGGGGGGTGGAGAGTATGGTTTTTGCATTAATGACATTTTGTGCACACAGCTCTGACAAGAGTAAATAATCTCCTGGCCATGTGGAAAAAAGGGACCTCATCTCAAGTCTTCTTATGGTTGAATTCATTAGGAAAAGGGGAACAGGAACCTGAGAGAAGGCTGAGTACTCACCTAAATCCTACTTGTGACTCCCCAGCCCAGGTCAGTTACAGTGGGGGATCTAAAATGTCATTGAGGGGAGTTTTTACAGATCTTGTTACACTAACACACAGACCATTAGGGAGACAGATACACAGGTACAGGATCGCTTTTCTTGTCGCGTCCGTTGCCATGGCAAGAGTGGAGGTAACCGGTTTGCATTTCTTTCTCTGTCACACAAAGTTCACGGCGAGATACAAGTGTGCACATATTTTAGCCGTGTCTGCAGCGTGAGAGCAAGGTATGAATGGATGAAGGTTGTGGTTATGGGTATTACAATGGTTCTCTTGACAGCAGGGAAGAGTGAAGTGACTATACAACGTGCTGTGGACGCAAATCTCGCATTTAAAACTGCTGCTTCGCTCAATCACCGAGATTATCTTTTAGTCAAATTACTTTTTAACAGCACAGTTACCCATAAAACACCTTCTTGGAGGGTCGTCCAATTTTCCACAGCTTCCCTCCACATGTTGAACTCTATTTTAAAAAGGGTGCAAATAAGTTTTCCCTCTCTCTGCTTTATTTAAACTAATGTAATAGGCGTGTGCATTCATCTTGCAGGTAGGAAGCAGAGGTGGGGGTGGGGTGCACGAAGCAGATGGCCAGTGAGAGTAGACAAACTCAAAAGGCATGAAAAGCTTCCCGCAATTACTCTGTCAAGAGATTGTCAGAGACGTCTGCGATGCATGCGGCCTTTTTGCCTGAGCTTCCTAAACCCAACATAGTACCTGTGTGTCTTAGAGTAAGTAAGAGAGTGAGGGAGCGAGTAAACGAGTGAAACAGGAGCACAAAAATGTTGACAAAACTCTTTGCCAGAGGGCTCCTTGCAAATGCCTCTCTGTATGTCGAGATAATCTCTCTTTTGTCGAAGGAATGCTGCAGAGTTACGACAAATACTTTCATTCCTCATCCATTCAGCGCTGTTTGCACTCCTTTGGCACATGTTTAAATAAAAGGCACTTGAGGAGGTATTCGAGCTAGTTAGGACAAGACACATCTACAAGCACCATTCGCCTCCAAACACACCCATCAGAGGTTTGTAGGTCATTTCTAAACCAATAAGTGAGAATCAACAAACCTAACCGAGACACTTCAGAGAAAGTGACCCAGCTGTTCCCGAGAGTTTATTTTTTTCATCTGGGCGACAGAACTGCACATTTAGATGACAAGGTTCTCTAATGGCTACATGCTTTCCTGCCGTGAGGTCACCTGGCACAAAGAGATCACGTAACAGGTGTGTTCATGCCTAATTTTTGAATATTTTAGATAAATATCCCGGTGATAATATGTGAGGAAGTATTTACTGTCAACGTGCACCTCAGTCCTAATGTTGCAACAACACTTTGGTCCACAGCCAACTGTCATAAAATTTAATTAACGGATTATTGCCATGAAATTCAGTGCTGATGTTCACAGAACCCCGAAAGTATAAACTATAATTTGGTAAATGTTATCACACTAATTGGCGGTGACATATGATTAAATGTGTGCTGTTCTGAGAAAATATTAAAGGAGTTACAAAAATGAAAAGAGGTAGATATGATAGTAAACTTCACCTTACTTTTCCATGACTGAATTTTATTTTTTGGGTGAACCCATCCTGCACGGTTAGTATCTATACCTTTAGGTCATAGCTTCATATTCAAGATTTTGTCACACATGTTTCACCTGACACTCTACAGACATGGAGTCTCCTCAAGGCCCTTAAGAAACTATCTGCTGCTGATTGAATGTCATTGAATTTTTTGATCTATTCCACTCTTCTCTCCTTTGTTATTGTCTCACTGTAGCTGTTTATCAGTGGCTGTCTCTTCACTGTTTATGTTCACTTCCTTTTAAACAAGCAGACTTGGTCACACACTGTTTGTTTTGCTGGAAATGCTCCCCCATCTGCTGACATGTACACACAGACATAAAAAGGCTGACAAAGGTTAACACTCGCAGATATCAAACCAAATCTAATAAAGGCATGATGCTACATACAGGGCCACTATATGAATCCTACTCTCATGTTCACACACATTTCTGAGGGATTCACACTTAACTACACTTGCAGCTAATGATTCATTCAACGATTCACGCTCCCTAGAAGATACCAGACCCAAAGGGATGTCTTTTGTCCTGCCAATTAAAAAAATTATTCAGCTTTGGAATTAAATGCCACAGTTGAAAGCAACAAAAACCAAATCCCATTTGAGACCACCATGATTATTCAATTATCAAAGCTCTCACGATTTGATTTTTTGGATTAGTCAGCAAGAATCTTGGCCCGATCAATCACAAAACACTGCTGACATGATTATGCAAAGGAAGCAACGGCAAGCTACTAGTCAAGCATCTTCCCCCGAAGAAGATGTGACTGGGAATAGAGAGCGACAGAAGAGCCAAAGACTAACAGACTGATAGTAAATGTGTATTGTATACTGTGCAGCCATATCCACAGAGACACATTGTACACAAAAAAGGGAGCTGAGCTTTCAGCGTCAGCCATGGACAGTGAAAGGAAGGATCACTGGATGATTACCAATGTTAAAGTTTTTATGTATTTAACCCCCGAGAAAAACATCCAAGCAAGCATTCGTGGGTCTACCATTTAGCCAGTGTTCTGTCTTTTTTCTCCAGAGACATCCCTTTTTTGGATTGGCTGCAACAGGACATAGGCTACTGGTCTACAGATGTGTGTGTTCCCAGTGTAGCACAAGGCTGAGGACATACTGGAAAACTATTTAAACAATTTCAGGAAGCTGGATAGTCTGTTTGTCACAGAGTCTCCCATCACCATATATAGCAAATTTCAGGCCCAATCTGGGCTGTTATGAAACATGTAGACATGGTTAAGTGTCTTTAAGCTCTTCATGAGGTCACCTTGCATTAAGCTCAGAGAGATTCATATATGGGTTCATAATGCCATGTTTATCAGGCAGCTTTTTAACTGTTTTAGAGGATAAAGAACATAAAATGTGTAACACATAAAATATTGTTTATGTCAGCATAAGACGAAGTACCTCTGTGACATTAAATGCATCAAAAAAAACACTTTTTAAAAATGCTTTATTAGAATTGGGCCACATGGAGATTTTAGAACTTTTAGAATAGAACTAGATAGTAAACCCAAAGATGGTGCCTATTCAGCCCAATAAGAGCCCTCCTCACGAATATGCCAAATTGGTGGATTTAAAAACTGCCTGTCTGCTCAAAGAAAGTTTCATATATACAAAAAAAAAAATCATTATAGTAAGAGTAATAATTGACAATTTTTGCAGTTAAAGGCATCCTGTCAACAGCTCTTACAGACGTCTCTTTTATAATGGCTGTCTATGGGGAAAAAGGCTTTTTGGGCCACAGTGGAATTTCTGGAATTTCTGCCATATTCAAGTGACCACTGGGCAAAATTAGATGCAAGGCTGAGCAGCATCCTTGTATGCAGGTTTATAATAGAGTCACGTGATATTTACTAGAAAATGCACAAAGAAACAGCACAATTGTCAACATTTGTATCATACATATATAAATGATATGCTGTAAGAAATATGGAGGTAACTAATGGAGACATCTCCACCACAGTCTGGTATTTTCTACCTCAAGACAAGTGTATACTCTATGAAGCAAAACATTTTTATTTCTAAACTTTAGAAATCAGCTTAAGTAGCTGTTGTTTAAAGGCAAGCCCACAGCTATCCAAGCTAATCCTCAGCCTGGAATAGCCCATCAATTCAATAGTATATGGCCTCCAAAAATGAAAAGTCTGTGCGTAAAGATACTTCAACGAGACACTTGACTAGCTCACTGCCCGTCAGACAGTCCTGTGATGTAAATTCATGGGCCAGCCCCTCTGGCTTGACTTTAACAAACACAAACAAACCATCTCTCTGTGATACGTCCTTGATCATGAATGTTCCACCTAAGCATGCAGTCTGATTGCTAGGAGAATAAGCAAGAGATAAAAATGCCATGAACTGGATATCATTTGACAAAATAGCATGAAAGATATATTTCAATAGTATTAAAGCAAAGCTAACTCTCACAGGGAGAAGGATGCACAACGTGAACAGTTTAGAAATTATGAAACCTGCCAACTCCTGCACATAACTACCTTTGAATGAACCTTTATAAAAAAAAAGATAGAGCTACTTTATGTGTGTATGTGTTATTGAGATACTTTGCTCTCTTGTCCTTTTATTTTTCTCTAGTTAAGGTGACTATTTGTTTCCTGCTCCTGGAAGACAAACAGATTATGGTCAACGGAGAATTTCACTAATCTAAAAAAAAAAAGCTGTTGTAAAGGTTTAAGACCGTCAATACATAGCCCTGCTTCCAGGTTGATAATTTTTTGCATTTTGTACATAAGTTTGCCACGTCGCTGTCCATGGTGCTGATCCTGGGACAGCCAGGGACGTGGGTGCTGTCAGAGGACTCTTCCTTGAGTTAAGATAAACTGATGACACATTTTTTGTGGATTTCACTAGAGGAAATACAGTACATCCTACATCCTATCATGTTGTGGGTGGACTGAACCATAAATGCATACACAAAATGACAACACAAATGATTCTGCAATACTGCTCATACTACTGCTAATTCTTTGCTCTGCTATGAATACAGTCAGTCAGTGGTCACTTTATTAGGTTCACCTAAACATATTTAGGTGGGTAGTATATACACAACACTTTTACACCACAATTATTGTGTATATGGTAATATATCTCATTGTAAGGGTTGCAATAAAAACTATTGCTTTAACTCGATGGGCTCATATTATGTGTCTTGAGTGTCAGTATAGCCTGTTGCATGGAGGAGGACATGAAGATGTACTGTGCCAAATTATCCATGCCCAATCTCAGAGGTTACCAGTGGCACTCAAAACACTAGTCCCTGCCTACTAGCACCTTCCTTTTAATTATGTGCTGTTAAATTTTAAGCTGATCTTGCATCAAAGATTGCACTGCAGTAGCAGAGCTAACGATAGCAGAAGAAAATCAATGCTATTCAGTGACAACGATCTCGCTCACACTGGATTACTTTGTTCGGTCATCTTTTCGGGAACTTAAACTTAAACTTAATGGATTGCTGGTTTTAAAGTAAATCGTTTTTGAAAGCTTCACTGTATGGCTGTAGATCCATTGTGAAGCTTCTGGTTATATTGTGCAGTAATCTCCCCTCACGCTACTCACCTCAAGTCAAACATCCTCAACCCCCTCACATTGTCTCTTTTTTCTTTTTCTTCTCACCACCATGTTCACATAATTCATAACAGCTCTGCGTTTGTTCTATGGTTACATTTGTTATACTTTTCAATAAAAAGCTGACTGGAAAGAGGAAAACCCCAGTCCCTCTCCTCCTCTACATAAAGCTCATAAAGCCCATGTCAAGCATCCGCCCACTTCGAGGAGTCCTGAGACTGGCTCTTACACCACGGTGGTGCTGAGGAGATCCCTGGAGAAACAGGGGTAGCAGGCACTTGTATCTTCTCTGAAACTATGAGCCAATAACTCAATATTTACTGTACGTGGGCAACCCAGGGCAACGATTAGTCTTTCCGTTTTATAGCCTGCTTGCTTTCTGAAAAAGTAATCTGTAAGTAATTACGTTTTAAAAATGATGAATTAATCCAGCTTTCATCTCAGAGAACTATTTATGCATTGGACTTATTTTCTTTCTAAATTAAAACAATCCTCATAAAGGAGCTACATTAAAATCTAGTCTGGGGGATTGGAAAATGTGCCACTTTGTGTTTCAGTTGATATTGGGGCCACTGAATGGTCAAAACATCCGGGATGCAGAGGATTATCACCTGCACTATCAGGTAATCACATTATCAGGCAGCAATCTGTGTGTCAAACTAATGTGAATGGCGATTGCATTTACCTGGCATGTACTAAACCTCTGCAAATGAAGTGATTTACAGAGGACAGTAAAGCATTGTGGGGATCTGATTTGGAGGCATGAATGACAGCTGTGAAAGAACTGATTGGACACTGAAAGAAATGGAAAGGGAGGGACCTCTACTTGTGTGCATGAGTCATCACTCTCCACCCCCACCCCCCCAGCCAAACTGTCTGTTTTTGTCTTGCAGGTTGGAGATTTACTGAGCTACATTTTCTCAGCTGGAAAGACTCATTGTAGCATAAAACTGAATTCAGACACAGACTTAACAAGCAAATTATTATGAGTAGCATCATGAGTCAATTCTGCAAGTGCAGTACAATAAAGGTCCAGTGTGATGGCTAAAGAGATTTCAGTAAGTTCAAGATATCCTGAATCTAAATGGATGTATTTAATTATAACAATGTCAATCTTTAAGGTGGGGGTGGGAGCTGCTGGGGGCTGGCTGCTGTGTCTGCTATAACATAGTTCCACTTTCAACATTCATGTTCATATACTAGCCTGTCTGTCTTGAATGATAATGATTTCATACCTAAACCTAAACATTTTATTTAAAAAAGAATTAAATCTACCTAATCCTCCAAACAGATTCTTCGATGTACTCGGCCTGGTGGCTCCAGGATACACAGCCTTACATCAGCACAGACTACCGCGTCACTTCTGCGTCGCTGTGGGAGACAGGCATTCATGATAATCAAATTAATGTTTCCCACTGTCTAGCAGGTTAGTTTGGGGTTGATAAAATAGTGGCATTTAACATTATGGTAAATAAACTTGGATACTCTAATTATATTCTATTATTTGTAAGCCAAAGATAAGCTTAGGCAAAGTAGCTGCATATTATTCCACTTAAAATTGATTTCTGCTTATTGTTACTTATGATGTTTGACCTTCACTATGCTAAATGATGTATGACATGATACAGCTGTTTTCCCATTCATCTGCTGCAGGCAGAAACCTTAACATGTGATTTAAGCATGATTTCATGACATCACGGCTAGTTCAGGAGTTAGACCTGGTCCAGTGTGAAACTTACAGAATTGTGATGCAGAGTGCAGGGGTAGAGCTCATTTGAAGGATTTTTGCGTAAATAATTCAATGTTTTCCTTTTTTTTTTCTTAAAAACATGCCTGAGGGGATCTTTGATTAACACTGTGTTAAAGAAAATCACAAATATGAACAAGTATGGCACTCATACATCCATCTGCAATGGCATACATCTGCCATGGCCCAAATAAATCAAGCCAAATCCAATATCAGTGTCAATATTCACATCTGCTAGAACACGATTTTTGGTTGTGCTCAATCATAGATATCAGCCATCTTAACATGCCAATTTTTTTTCAGGAAGATCCATGTATTATTCCCCAAGAAACTTGAGAAAATGTTATGTTAAAGAACATTCTTTTTTTATTTAAACAATTTGTGTCTGTATGAAATAATCAGTGTACAAGCATTAATACATGCAAAATAACCAGACACATGTTATATTATCGATATGTCGGGAGGAATTCCACAAAATGAATTCTCTGGTCTGCTGCCCTGATAATGAAGGTGTGGTCAAGTTTATGCAACAAAACTTAAAGGTAAGTTATGGGTAAGTTTAGACAACTTCAACTTCAAGAATAATTTAAGGTAAGGATCACACTCATAGCCTGATCTCAATTGTCAAAGAAAATGCTGCGTATTGCCACACCTCTCTATGACTGTACATCAAACTACCTCTAGCTTTGGCACTGAATGTAAACTCTTGCTGTTTTTAGCAGTTTGAACTATCTTTGCGTTTTCTATCACTCTGCTGACAATGTAAACTTGTTTTCAGTTGGGTTGTCTGACCTCATATGCAGTAATTCTGACAGGCATACAATGTATAGCTGTTAAAACATGAAATATAGACTATAAACTTCCAAAAGATTGGAAATGGCACAAACTGTGACAGAAATGCCAAAAGGCTATACCTTTGTTTTAACCGGAATCAAAAAATAAGGTCAAAAATGATGCAGTGAATCTATTCAAAATGATTACATGCTTCATTGCTCTTCTTCACTGCTCTCAAAGATTTATCTTAAGTGTGACACTACTGTCAATACAGTGTTCCAAGGAAACAATGCAAAGTATATAAAGCCTGAGAGAAAACAGAAGAGAAACTGAAAAGAGGGGGTGGAATCATCTAACTATATTCACAAAATGTAAAGAAGCATCAGGAATGATGGCTTTCTCTCCTGAAGGTGAATTTCATGGTACTAAAGGAAGACAAAAGAAGAACAGGGCCAAGTCCATTAGGGAGTAGAAAGAGAAGTCAAGCTAAATGAAGGCTTCCTGGTGGAAGGCATGGTAATAGGGAAAAGACATCTAGAGGCATGTTAGAAGAGGCTTCCAGTAGACTGAAGACTGGGTTGACAATACAATATGAAAAGAAAGGAAGTAGGGAACCGGGTGGGGGCAGTGGAGGTGGCTTGGGGGAGGGTGGGCATGGAAGGAAGTGTCATAGTGCAGCGCTATGTACTGATGAAGTTGCCTTGGGTTGTTCCATGACTAGTATTACCGTCAGTACAACGATGGTCGTACCTACAGGACCTGTTAAAAAGAGGTGAGGTTGCCGTAGAGGCCAAAGAGTGCATCGCATTCAGTGTAGCTAAAGCTACAAAAGAGACCAGACATAATGTGAGATTATATATAATCTTATGTTCTTTTTTGCTTCTGTCAGTGTCAGTGGGTCGCCATACTTAGTATTCTCCCAGTTACGCACAAGTCGCGTCGTCGACACGCCACTGTGTGCTCTATTAACACATTTGGCTCACCCAGATTTTGTACTGGGGAGTTGGCAGGGTAAAATATTCCAGACATTTATGTTCACACACAATGCTCCTCCGGGCCAAACTTTGGATACATTCAGAGTTATAGTGTGATGCTGTGATGTGTTAAAGGGTTCGTATTTGTTCAGTTTTGCCGAGCCTGAGTTTTTCTCAAGCCTGGATGCTACTGGATACGCCTACAACCAATCAGACCAGCTGAACATGTGACGTGACTTTCAAACCTTACCAATACCAGATGGTAATGCTCCTCTGTCAGTCATCCAATCAAACATGCCCCATATTAGATGAATGGTAGCGATTGGCCAGATATGGATCAGATCAGATGGAAATCTGTTTGAATTGGAGGGAGGCCCAACACAGCTCCCTG